>NC_136070.1:1022223843-1023555918 GCF_964261635.1 Lissotriton helveticus | reverse complement strand
TATGGCGATTCTTCCTCCTACTCCGTTGGTGCGGTCCCTGCGGGTGATCTTGTAGCCTTCCGGGATGGCTATGGCGATGTCGGGTGACGAGGAGGGGTTCAGCCAGGTCTCCGTCAGGAAGGCGATGTCTGGGGAGGTTGAGTCGAGTAGGTCATATTGCTAACCATGTTCATCTGCTTTTGTCTATTAAAAATTGTAGTGCATATATTTTACAGAAGAATCACAATTGATCAATAAATATTGAAACACCTCTTTGTGTAGTTCCTGTGTATCGCTCTGGGTATGCATGAGTGACTGAGCGAAAAGGTTCTAGATCTGTTACCACGATTCCTTGGCGAGTCAGGGTTGTCATGTTCTGAGGTTGCCTAATACATTTGTTATCCTCCTAGATTTAGGGGTACAGTTGGAGGCACTGTGAGCTAGCAGGACTACAGACCAACGTGTCCTGAGGGGGTGCATATAATCAGTCTGGCACCATCCTAACATTTATGTTGGCCAACAAATGTGCAGTTCCCACTGAGAAAGTGGAAGCCGCATGACACAGCTAGGCCACTGTTTGAGTGGAAGAGATTCACTTATCCCATTGTCAATGTCATAAGCTACATACGACATGTGGATCACACAAATGCGTAAATTGGGTCTAAAGAATATACTCCTTGATAATTCATATTGTAAACAGACTGTCACATGCTAGAGATTTTTGGCATCCCAAAGTGAAAATAGAACATATGGAAGTAGACTAGCCTTTATTGTTAGAAACAAATGATAATTTCATTGCTGAAGCCACACAAACATTTATATTTTGTAAGATCATATATACGTCTGATATTGGACCTTCGCAGACTACACCTATCAAAGATTTCTTCCAGTGTTGTACCACTGTGATCTGCTCCATATCTTATGGCACTGTCCTAGTCTACGATGTCTAGTGCAAGTAATACCGGAGGAAATATCAATCTCCTTTGATGAACCAAGAAGATTCTCAACACATCCAGGACTTTGGGTGACATGAGTAAATTAGAATGCAGTTTGCATCACAGAAAGTGCTGCCTTGCCATGACTTTAGCTGCAGCAAAACTCTATATCTTGATGGACTGTAGCTCACCCTCAATACCTACCTCGGCAGAGTGACACACAGAAATTATTAGGATTGTAAACTGTGATCAAATGGTTTACAGTCTTGGAGACCAATTCAACATAATCAGGGAAATATGGAACATTGGGGCAGATGTACGACCAGTTTTTGCGGTCGCAAACGGGAATTTGGCCCGTTTGCGACCGCAAAATAGGTCAGCCCCATGTACAAACCATATTTTGTGAGTCACTAACCTATTAGCAACTTGCAAAATAGGATTTATGACTCGCTATTAGGGAAGAGCGTGCCAAGGGCGTCCCTTCTTAATAGCCAGTCTCACACCAATGTATGATTGTTTTGCAATTGCATTTGCGGTCGCAAAACACTCGCAGTTTATCACCCTTTTCAAAAGGGTGGTAAGCCACCCCCAAACTGGAAGGGGTCCCCTGGGGACCCCTTTCCCTTTGTGAATGGAGGCGAAAATATTTTTTAGGAGCAGGCAATGGTCCCGGGGACCACTGCCTGCCCTGAAAAAAATGTAACTGAAAAGTTTCTCTTTTTTTAGGTCGAGCCTAGCACAGCGCGGATGCGCTGCTCTAAAAAAATGACCTCTTGGAATCTCTCTGGACTTTCCACACGCTCATGCGTGTGTTTTTTTATGCATTATTTCAATTGGTGTTTGAGTGTGTATTTCTAAAAAGACAGCATGCAATTGGTCAAAGGCGGCTGCATGTCCCATCTTTCCCAGTAAATGCATCTGCCCACGGCCTACGGGTTGCGGTTACGAACAGGGGCACAATCTGTTCAGGGTCATGTCACCATCTGTTTTTAATTAGCGCGTTTGCGTTCGCCGGGCTGCCTTGCTCACTCGCCCGCTTGTCTATTACGCCATTCTTTTTAACGAACCCTCCCTTCACATGCCACATGCACACGCACAGCCCTGCCAATGCTCTGTTTGCAATGAGAAACCAGTGCATTCGCTGTCATGCTAGGCCCATTGCTGTTGACGTGTAGAAGGAGGAAGGCAATCTTAACTTTAAGGCAAGCACCCTATTAATCTTATGTTTGACCTCACAACCGCAGGTTCTAACCTGAGCGCATCTGCTCAGCCTTTTATCCTACTAGAGGCCGATGAACTAATTAGCATTCATTTGGTTGGCAATACACATCTTTTACTCTGCACCAAGATGCAGCATACTCCAGCCCTGCCTTCACTTGCACACTGGGATAACTCACTTTCGCCTCCTTTCAATTCAGCTCCTGATTTTCTCTACTGTGCTCGCTTTCTGAATTGATACTGGCATTATATAATGCAATCTTAACTTTAAGGCAAGCACCCTATTAATCTTATGTTTGACCTCACAACCGCAGGTTCAAACCCTAGCACATTTGCTCAGCCTTTCATCCTACTAAAGGCCGACAAACTAATTAACATTCATTTGATTGGCAATAAACATCTGTTACTCTGCACCAAGATGCAGCATACTCCAGCCCTGCCTTCACTTGCACACTGGGATAAATCACTTTCGCCTCCTTGCAATTCGGCTCCTGATTTTCTCTACTGTGCTCGCTTTCCGATTTGGAACTGGCATTATATAATGCAATCTTAACTCTAGGACAAGCACCCTATTAATCTTATGTTACACCTCACAACCGCAGGTTCGGACCCCAGCACATCTGCTCAGCCTTTCATCCTACTAGAGGCCGACAAACTAATTAACATTCATTTGGTTGGCAATAAACATCTGTTACTCTGCACCAAGATCCAACATACTCCAGCCCTGCCTTCACTTGCACACTGGGATAACTCACTTTCACCTCCTTGCAATTCGGCTCCTGATTTTCTCTACTGTGCTCGCTTTCTGATTTGGTACTGGCATTATATAATGCAATCTTAACTCTAACGCAAGCACCCTATTAATCTTATGTTTCACCTCACAACCGCAGGTTCGAACCCCAGCACATCTGCTCAGCCTTTCATCCTACTAGAGGCCGACAAACTAATTAACATTCATTTGGTTGGCAATAAACATCTGTTATTCGGCACCAAGATGCAGCATACTCTAGCCCCGCCTTCACTTGCACAACGGGATAACTCACTTTCACCTCCTTTCAATTCGGCTCCTGATCTTCTCTACTGTGCTTGCTTTCTGATTTGGTACTGGCATTATATAATAGGAGCCAGCAGCGACGACGCGCAGGCTGCCATCGGTTTTGAGTCAGGTTTCATTTCCAGACATTGCCGCTTTCATTAGAAGGCGCGTCCCCTCCACCCCACCTCCACAAGAGTGCGCTTTCATTTTCTCTAAAACAAAAAGGAACAGAAACAAACTCAATTACGGTGACATCTTACTTTTCACCAGAATCATCAGCACCGTCTAATGAGTGGGCCTTGGCCAACAAGCCTACCCTGGAAGGCAACAAGCAGCTGCTACAGTAGTTAAAGCTCCTTAAAGGTCACTCATGTCTTGGGGAGGAAGGAAAAGATCCTTGTGGGTATTCAGTAAACAGGTACATTGTGATGCTTAACCATTTGTTGACCAGATGATCATGCTTCTGATAAAACAAAACAGAAGAATGTTATCAATCAGCATTTTACCCTAACTGTGGTGGAGAAAAACTAAACAACTACAGCAGGTAGGCACAGCGTAACTCTGCAAAGTGCATCTTTTCGCTCCTCCACCTCAGAAATCTGCAAGCACTTCTCCTTTCATTCCTTTCTATGTTTTGCATTATGTAGCGCGAATAAAGGTATCAAAGCACTTTACATAAGTACTAGTTCCATTACAGAAATCTGCCCAGTGGGTGATAATGTGCTGCATGGCTAAACACTTATAAGGTTCCAAAGGCGAGACCTATTGGCTATGCCAATGGTTGTTTTTAAATGCAGCCCATTTTCATTTAAGGAAAACGGGCTGCATTAAAAAAAACTGCCTTATTTAAAAAGCAAAAGACACACAATTGATGGACGGAATGCAGAACAAATCAAAACTTTCACCCACAGTCAAGAGATCTGGGTTTAATCCATCATTATTTTGCACACCATGCCACCCCAGTTTAGACCTGGCCATGTGCAAATCAGTCTTGACCCTGTGCCTCATGGGAACAGTCCAGCCTGTACTGCCAAGCGAGGTTCTCCCTGGACCGGAAACAAGCATCCTAGGACCGGTTTCAGGGTTTCATCCCTCTTCAGCCGAGATAGCTTGATTCCAGTGGCACAGTGAGCCCAGGACCCTCGTCTGGGCTTACCTGGCGCACTTGTGCGAGAAAGCAAAAGACACACAATTGATGGAATCAAGCTATCCTGGTTGATGAGGGCTTAAAGCCCGAAACAGGTCCTAGGATGCTGATTTCTAGTCCAGGGAGGACCTTGCCTGGCAGTTCGGGCTGGACTGTTCCCCTTGGGCGCAGAATCAACACTGATTTGCATATGGCTGGGTCCAAACTGGAATTGCATGGTGAGCAGAAAAACGATGGATTTAGGCCCAGATCTCTGTACTGGGATGAATGTATGACATTGTTCTGCATTCTGTCCATCAATTGTTGTTTTTTTTATTTAAAAAGCAGTCACAGACAGGGTGGTCTGCTGACCCCAGCACGCCACCATCCCTGTGAGTGCTAGCCATTCCCAAAAGGGTTGCAAATTGAGCTTGCATTATGAATATTGAGGAGGCATGCACGTTGCGAACCCTTGGGGAATTACAAACAGTGTCTGAAACACTGTTGTACATTGCATTTTGCAAATCGCAAATTGTGAGTCGCAATTCGACCCAATTTGCGAATCACAAAATGAAAGCATTGTACATCTGGCCTATTACTTTGAAGGTGATAACACTTTCATTAAAGAATGATGACTAAAACGGACACCCAAATGATAAGTACTTTCATCACAAAGCAACAGAGATGGAAACCTAACGGCTAAACTGATGCTTACAGACGATACACCATAAAACATCAATTTCCACCATCAAATACAACCCAGACTTGTGAAACCTATACATGTTTGTCCAAGGATATAATAATCAACACAGACCTGGAACATTCGTTACCTCCCCAAGCACCAGTAGTAAAACAATTGGCCTTCACCGGTCCACCAATCCCTTCCAATTAAGCACTGTGGACAAATTCTTCTGTATCGTTAAAAGTGGTATACTAACCGGGAAAAAAGCATCCTAACATCCTTCCTTTTTTTTCTTCAAAACAAAACATAGCCTAAGATATACTACACTAGGTCTGGATGGAAATAAAATGAAACAGAATTGATAATATAACAGCATCAACTGTGAATTTGAATGTAAATGCTAAAGTAAGGCACCACTCAAATTGTTACTGAGACAGATTTTGGCCACAGGTAATCCCTTCCCTTTTTCCATCATTTTCCCTCACTGATCCTACTTCTTAGTTATTGCTTTCCACTCTTTTTCCGATGTGTGTCCTAAAGTTTGAAACTTGTAATGTTAGTACAGAAAACCTATGAAAATAATTGTTGCAAAAAAGGAAATGTATGTGGTAGGACATCAGGGCACCAAAAGAAGTGACCTACTAAGGGTTGAATTACCAATAACTTTGAGGAGTCAAGAACTCCTAGAAGTGAGCGATAGAATATTCATATGTAACTTAATTCAAAACCTTGATAAATGTTCTGTCAGACAGGCATGTAAAACAAAGGATGTTCAAACATTAGGCCAAAAGTGTAAGAGCTAAAACTTTTGAAAAATAACAAAATGAAACCATTTAAAAGGAAATATTTTATTTTTTAATGTCTCCCCTTGACACATTCATGTTTGGTTGAACCAGCAAAAATACAGAGTAGCATGTGCTTTGACCAATTATCTGCAATGCCACCAAACCCTGTGTATTTCAGTGAAATTATATCCAAACAACCCACACTCTCATTCTTGGAAGGTAAAGTAAAATAATCAATCTCTTGTGAACCACTTCATAAAGAGAAATGAGGGGCAGAAGTTTACAGTGCCGTTGTATGTGTGTCTAGTTTTGATTAGTGAAAATGCGACAAAAACCTTGCCTGTTCTGATCCTTATTTGTAGAAACAAATCACCAAGGTGACAACACCAAATTAATGTCAACCTCTTCGAAAAAATTTTAAAAATATATTTTTAATTTTCAAAAATCATCTTGCATACATTTTGTCATGTATCCCATAAATCACAATTACATTTTTTTTTTTACAAAATACACCACAAGACCAAAAACATTTGACCAAACAAAAACACTTAATGACTCTGGGTCAATACACCATTAATGGACAACATCAAAAACGACTCACTCACAAACAATACATAAAACACATAACACAAAACGAAGTGATCTTTTTTGTTCCACAATTTTTAACATTGGTTTTTCAGTCTAAAAAAAACCCCAAAAACAGTGTAAGTTCTTAGAAGGAAAAATGTCTGCACTGAGCCAATTTATGGACACAATTTCACAATTCATTTAACCAGGCAGAAAAAATCATATCATTAATCACACTTGTTTTTTAAAACACAACCAAAAGGTCGACGCATTTCGAACCTGTTAGTTGTTGATTGGGGGTTCTCTTCAGGACCAAACACTATTTTGTGAAATCAGTGGATTTCGCATTTAGACTCAATCAATTGCTGTCTTATAAGTTTTTAATGTAAGAAGAGCCTGTCAGACTTCATGGTGGCTTGAGGAGACGCTATGGGAGGGGGGGGGTTTCCTTAAATTGTTTTTCTTCGGTGCATGAGGTGTAATCAGCCACGTAACGGGACCAATTTCCTTTTTTACGAGCTGGCATTTCCGAATATATTTCTTTTTTGCACGTCCAGACTGAATCGCGGTCAAAGTCGTTACCTTTTAATATGATCTTCGCTGTAAGCGAACGTATCTCGTTCTGGTAGTCAAGATCAAACAAAAAATGGAAAAGCAACACAAGAAACACTTAAACAAAAAACTGTTGAACAAAGAGGACCTATCTCACCTCAGTCTTTTACGTAGCAGGCTTGTGGATCTATCCAGATCCCACTAGCTACTGAATCTAACTTCCTCTATGGATGACCCTATTTAAAAGGTCAAAATACCTCGCGAGCCAGGACTTGCTATAAGCCGTCTAGCAACAGAGGGTCTGACTCGAATCAGCAAGGCTCAGCCTCTAATCAAAATGCAACAAAAACATTGCCTGTACTGATCCTTGTTTGGAGAAACAAATCACCAAGGTGACAACAACCAAATTAATGTCAACCTCTTCGAAAATTATTCAAAAATATATTTTTAATTTTTAAAAATCATTTTGCATACATTTTTTCACGTGTACCATATACCACAATTCATTTTGTTTTACAAAATACACTACAAGACCAAAAACATTTGACCAAACAAAAACACTTTGGGCCCCATTAGGATGGCGGGCGGATCGCCCCCGCCGGGCCGGCGGTAGCCACCTCCGGCCCAGCGGGGGCGATCCACGTGCCATCCTTCCAGCAAAGACTCCCCGCCGCTTTTCTGCCCAGTCAACAAGTCGACTGGGCGTAAAGGGTTCAATATGGTGGCGGTGTCTGTTAGACACTGCCAGCCATATTTGGATGTGGCCTGGAAAATGGCTTTCCGTGGCAGGCATGCGGGAATTGCTTGCGGGTGCCCTTTGTGGGCCCCCAGGGACTCTGGGGGGTGGAGGGGCACATGGGGGTGCCTATGGTACCCCCTGCAGTTCCATGCACAACATGGCAGGCACCATGCGGTGCCTGCCATGTTGTGCATGGAAGTGCACGACATGCCTTCCTGGCATTGTGGCGGGTGGTGCTGAGTGCACCGCCCACCACAATGTCAGGAATGCAGGATGCGCCCGCCACTGTGGTGGGCGCATCCTAATGGCCCCCACGGGACCCCCGCCCTATTGGCAGGCAGTCCCATTTCACGATAGGACCTCCATCCTAATGACCCCCTTAATGACTCTGGGTCAATACACCATTAATGGACAACATCAAAAACGACTCACTCACAAACAATACATAAAACACATAACCAAGTAATTTTTATTGTTCCACAATTTTTAACATTGTTTTTTCAGTCTAAAAAAACAAAAAAACTGTGTGAGTTCTTAGAAGGAAACATTTCTGCACTGCGCCAATTTATGGACACAATTTCACAATTAATTTAACCAGGCAGAAAAAATCATATCATTAATCACACTTGTTTTTCAAAACACAACAAAAAGGTTGACGCGTTTCGAACCCCGTTAGTTGTTGACTGGGGGTTCTCTTCAGGACCACAAACATCTGCCGATTTTGCATTTAGACTCAATCAATTGCTGTCTTATACATTTTTAATGTAAGAAGAGCCTGTCAGGCTTCATGGTGGCTTGAGGAGACGCTATGGGAGGGGGTGTTTTCCTTAAATAGTTTTTCTTCGGTTCATGAGGTGTAATCAGCCTCATAAACGGAAGAAAAACACGCTCTGGAGCGCAAGTGAGCACAGGCCCCCTGGTTGCAAGCACGTATTCCTCCGACTGCAAGCTTCAACTGCAGTCCTCGAACTCCTCACGTCCAGGCACCTCAGATGGCTGCTGATCCTGCACACACACTCCTCTTGCACAGCAAGATGATGGTGTATGTCAGTACGGTCCTTGTCCCAACCACGATCACTTCCACCTGTCTCCGCTGCAACCATTGTGGTCCTTATCATCTAGTGGAGAAAGTGATATCCTTTGTGTCCTCAGGATCTTGTGGACAGGAGTCCAGGTCACCGGCCCTTGGAGAGAACTTCGAGACCCAGGCCACGACAGTTGCCACTTACCTGCAGTCCAGCAAGGTACAGGCAAAACCCACCAAGTTATGGTCCCCTTCTTGGAGTACGACAAGCTCCAAGCCACCACACCTCTGTGGATAGTCTAGTTGCAGTCCCTCCTGCTCTAATGATTACTTGAGTAAATGTCTCAGTGTCGAACCAGCGTAGTATGGTTTTAAATCCAAAAGTATCTCTACTTTCGGAGGCTGAAGCTCCAGTAGTTATACCCACCATGGCCTTTAAAGATATGATCAATTCAACAGGCACCTTGGAAATGCACAGGCCCTCTCTAAATGTTTTTCTCTCTGCCATCCTACTCCAGGAGGGTTGATCACAGTCTTTAGTGGGGCCAAAACTTTTCCCCTTGGATTGCAGGCATCAGTTCCATCCCCACCGAGCCATCCCAGAAAGGCCACTTAGGGTCTGAGGTCTGCACTTTCTCATGAACCTCTCATTTTTGGCCCTCTATCAGGAAAGCACTGATGTGGCGGCCTCCCCCCAGTACCCAGTTGTAAATTAGGATACAGCCTGCCAGGCACCCAGAGCCGAGCATCAAAATGCTCATGTTCCCACAGTGGCATTTCCAGGACCGTAATGTCAAACCCCGTCCCACTACCAAGAGGATTCGCCATTGCGAATTCCTCGATACCAAACACTATTACTATTCTGTTCTTAGGAAATAATGCTCAACAGCCTTTCCTTACACCCCCTCATGCTAATTCAATGCGAGAAGCGGGCCCCATCATACTGAGCACACCATCCACTGTCATTCACGACTCTTCTAGGTAACACATACACATACCTGCCCAACCTCTTCCAAACACAGCACGCTGTCACCAGGGAGAACATGCAGAGCCTTGGCACGTAACTTTATAAATGCGAAACCGAGACACCGTAACCCGTGCACAAGGCCCAACCAGAGAAAAAACCTGTGGCATAATCAATGAGCTACCTCTGTGGATGGCACAACCAGTGCGGCGGGCCATGGAGGCACAATCTAGATACATGCCCATGGTATAGGTCTCAACCCATTTTCAAGGGACTTACAGCTAATTTGAATCAGCCAATCATATATACACTGATCCACAGTATGTATATGACGACCACAGCGCTTTGACACTGCACAGAAGGGCCAAACACACTCAAGTCCTAAGGCTAGCATTCAGAGCAGAGGAATACTGAGAAGGAGAAAAGCAAAAAGTTGAGGGAAAACACCCTAGAAAGGACAATTTCCAACAGCATGGATTGACTTAAAGAGGCAATCCAATGAATGATGTCACAATACATCTCAAAACTCAATCTGACACCATCAAACAAAGCAATATTCTAGAATGCTTACTGATAGCCAGGCTTGGTAAATATAACTATATTGGTTTCTCTACAATGGACTGCCACTTTAAGGGTTTTTAGAGATATGTATGAGAAATTGCGCAGTGTTTATCCCACTAACGTTGAGATATGAATATAGGGCCTATAGGGACCAGTTTCAAAGTCAATTTTTAAATTACTGCTTGGTCTGAGCCCTAGAGTGACCCGCCCTACTGAAAGTCCTGAAAGCAGTGCACATTATTGATAGCAGACTCGTGGTAGGGTGATATTCAAATTAAATCATAATGGATAATAGTTTGCATTTGTTATCAAGGTGATCGTGAATTTCCTGGAAGCATATCAAATCTTACATACATTTGTGTCATCTTGTCAGCTGGAGAATAATGGACTCGCAGAGTGTATCAATCTTTTTTTTTTAAATATTGTGTGGCAATAGTTGTATAAAGCAAACTCAATATGGGGGCTGCTACTTAGGTACGCTGGCTTACGAAGCCTCATACAGTGGGCTACTTTGTCACGTTTCAGTATAAGGCGGGTACAGGAGATTGCTTTATACCTCTTTTTATCACTTCCGGGTTTATTTTCAGTCCTGATTGGTGAAAGAATATAAACAACAAGGGCATGATATGTGCTAGGATGATAACAGCATTAAGGAGTCTGTGGATTTTCTAAAGTGTTTTTTTACTCTATGTAACAGAGTGTGACTACAGGGACACACTCCCGCTTGCACTCCCGTTTCAGAAAAACGCATAGTGAAACTTGGTAAGCAATATTTTTGTTGTCTTAACTCCCTTTCCCCTGCACTTTTTACTTGGGTGTTGTTTGTGAGCGGTGGTGGATAGCCTGCTAAACTATAAAAAACGGGTTGCAAGAGAGTCCTCATTTGGACTCTGAATGTTTCTCTTAAAGGTATGGTTCAACTTGGTGTCAATCAATACCATGTTTTTATGGAAAAACGCATTGTTTTAATTCATTTATGTTGTTTGTCATTACAGGAATACCCGTTGTGTGTGTACATAGAAAATGACAAGCAAGGTAATTATATTATGGATAAATATATCCCCAAATCACAATCGGTAGGTAAGGGTGGATAAGAAAGAAGGATCTTTAGTCCTGAAGGAGGACGAGCGACCTCTTCAGGGCAATTGATAGTGGCCGAAATATATCGCCGAGGGAGCAGGAAGAAGGGATGAATGGGCACTAATCACCCCCTTTCCATCCTCACCGGTAATTTTTTTTATCCTATCCTAGTCCAAGAATAAAGAGTGTTTAAGCCATCCCTGAGGTAATTTTAATCTCTTTTTTGTTTATTGTTCTGCTGAGTAGATCCATTTATACATCTATGTATTGTCTACCCCATACCCCTTTCCTCCATCCCAGGAGTTGGTCTGCACGTGGATGTTGTAGCAGCCCTATGATAAAGCATGCCACTACTAGTGAATGAGGGCATTTTTGAAAATCCTTGTGATTTTTCCCGTAAGATATTTCTGTTTTCACAGAATATTTGCACTTCCTCCTTTTCCTTTTTTGTCTGTGCAACATTTTGGTACCCTGTACATGTATACCACACCTTGCCTTATTTTGCTACGGGTCAACCTCTGTTCTCACTATTGAGATCTAATGGTGCACAATTTGAGATTGAGCAATGGATGCAGTGACTAGATCAAAAAAAATGATTGGGTAATTGAGTGAGGTACAGGTTCTGTTTGGATTATCCAACATAAATATACACATTATAGAGCATCCAAGCATACAGCACAGGATTGGTACATGTGGAATTTTTGGAGTGGATACCCAAAAGTCAACCCAGTTTGTCAGAACATCTCTCTTAGACCTAGCATTCTTGGCGAGTTTCCCAAGACTTTTTGGCCTCTGCCTCCTGTATTTTTAACACTGTGCTGGATTTTATTTTTGCTGGTTTAGATGCTTTGGGCACTTTGCCAATGCTGATCGGTGTCAAAGTGCAAGGTCTCCCTGGGTAAATTGTTATTGTGATTGGTTATCCATGATTGGCATATTTGTCTTACCAGTAGGTCCCTAGTAAAGTGCACTAAGTGTGCCAGGGCTGGTAACTCAATGCTACTAGTGAGCCTGCAGCACTGATTGTGCCACCCACCTACGTAGCCATGAAAAGATGTCTCAGGCCTGCCACTGCAGTGCCTGTGTGCAGTTGTTAACTGCCATGACAACCTGGCCAGTGCACCCACTTGCCAGGCCTTACCCTTCCATTTTCTTGTACCTAGGACACACCTATGGTAGGTCCAAGGTACCCACCCTGGGCAGGATGCAGTGTATGTAGAAGGTAGGACATGTACTAGTGTGGGTAACATGTCCTGATAGTGAAATACTGCTAATTTTGTTTTTCAGTATTGAAAGGCTATCTTGCCCATTGGACAGAATGGGGAATGCTGTGTAACATGTTTACCTTCATATCTGGCCATAGGAGTGAGATAGAAAATTGGAGTTTGGTATCCCTGAACTCATAATTTAATAACACATCTTTTAGGAAGGATGGTTTTTAAATGCGGTGTTTGAAAATAGCACTTTTAGAAAGTGGATATTTTCGTGTTCAACCTTTCTATGTGCCTCTGCCTGTTTGTGGATTGACTGTCTGGTTTGAGAGTGACAGGGGCTGAGGTGGCTCCAGGAGTCTGGATGAGTCAGCACTAGGCTGAATAGACTGATCTGCATTTGGAGTGGTGGGAGGAGTAGCACCTGGGCCTGAATAGGGCTGTGCCTGCCTTCCACAATGCTGGCTCCACCTCCTGTGGTGCGTCTAATGACCCTGGCCCACACTGACAAAGGAAGAAGTTATGAACTGGCAGAGTGCACCCAGAACTGTTTTGGACTGGGTCCAAGACCACTCACACATAGAGAACAAAGATATTTGGGGTATAATAGTAGGAGCTGAAATCCCTGAACTTTAGATCATCTTAGAATTCAAGAGGAAACTCTGCCAAGGAGAAGAGCTGGAAAAAACTGAAGAGAAGGACAGCCCTTGCTATGTGTTCATGGGCTAACCTGTAGTTGCTATTCTGCCAAGGAAAGGAGTAGGACTTTGCTGAGTGCTGTGTCCCCTGTTTGAAGAGTTCTCCAAGGGCCAGAGGAGAGCTGGCCTCCTGTTTTAAAGTCCCAGGAACAAAAGGACTTCAACCCCAGCTCCCCCTGAGCTCTGCTGTGTGAGTTCTGACCTGCCCAGAGTGATTGATCCAGTTGTGGGGCCTCTGGAGGTTGTTGATTGCTGTTTTGGGCCCTGGAAAAAGAAGAAGCGTGAAACGATCTGCAAAACCCGTTGCATCTCTCTTCTTGCGGCATGTTTCACCGACGCATCTCGACGGCGCAAGAAGAATCCCATTGCATCGCCTGCCGCTGCGAAGACCGTAGCAGCGCTTGTCGTAGCTGCAAGAATCGACGCATCGAGGGGTTGTGGCTGAAGCGGACCGACATCGCACATCACTGCCACACCGATCGCAGTTGCATCCCGAAGATCCCCACATCGTACCTGTGTGAGACGTTTTCCCAACCCATCACATACAAACCGGAACCGGCACGAAGACTCAACGCATCCCTCCCCCTACAGACCAGACTTGGTGCAACCTGTCTGCTGCATGCAGCGGGGCTGTCGCATCACCTCCCCAGGGTCTCAGGAGTGACGCATCTCTTTGTTTTCCAACGCCATAGCTGTTTGGCTTGGGAACTTTTGTTGCATCGCACCGGATCGTCGCAACGCATCAAGGCGGCATTTTGTCAACTCGCATCGAGGCGCCATCTTGTCGCATCATCACCGGAGCGCAGGAAAACTCGCCGCATTGCCTTCTCTGCAACCCCTTTGTTTGCTTTGCGTTACGCATCTCCAGGTACTTTGGTGCTAAGTCACACATACATAGATTTCTATGGTACAAGTTCTTGAACTCTTTTTAATGTCATATTTTACTTGTGTATGTTGGATTTTTGTTGTTTTGGTCTTGTGTAGTTTAGATAAAGATATTTTATTTTTCTAAACTGGTGTGGTGTCAATTTGTGGTGTTTTCACTGTGTTACTGTGAGTGTTGGTACAAATACTTTACACATTGCCTTTGGGATAAGTCTTTCTGCTTGTGCCAAGCTACCAAAGGGGTGAGCAGGGGGTGAGCAGGGGTTATCTAAAGTATGTATCCCCCTTACCCTGACTAGAAGTAAGGGTCCCTATTTGGTCAAAGGTACCAACCTCTGCCAACTAGAGACCCCCAGTTCTAACAATCTCAGAATTATTGACAAGTTCAAAAATTCGTAGACGGGGTTGTACGGTTAACAGGATCAGTCACTTGAATATGATATTTGGTGGCCTTCGGAGTAAAAAAGTAACAATATGGGCATGATATTAGGGTGAGATCAAGAAACTGGGACTTTAAGAAGGTCTAAATCAATTGCCAGGGGATGTGAAAGGCAAGATACTGACTTTAAACCAAAAGCTGAGGAAAGCTGAGATGGTGGCATGGAAGATAAATACATGGATGAAGAAAATCTGCACAAGTGTGCAAGCCAGAGATCATAATAAACAAAGAGCTCATAAACTGTTAGGCACTGACAAAGATCTATTACCGTTTTATTGTCCGCTCCTATTGAGGAGTATGAATTGTTTGCTTTTATGAGATGTACATAGTTTGAAATGTGTTTGACATAACTATAAACACAACATATTTAGAATGGGAGTGAAGAATGATTTTCAACAATGTTAGTGTAATTTTAGTGGACCAAGGTAGGGTATTTCTACAGAAAGAAACTTGCTCGGATCATTCGTGCTTGAGTAGATTCTTCAGAAAGGTTTAGACTGAAACCAAACCCTGGGGAAGAAAACAGCAATGGAGGTAAAAATTAGGCAAAAACACAAGAGGGGCTCAAAGAAGTGCACAAAGCCACGAAGATGTGTTTGAATTCAGGGACAGTGCAAATTAACAGACTTCAAAAACTCACACTGCTATGGCAATGGGCACAGTTTCTTTTTTATATCTTTTTTTTATTGCTTTTCCAGTAAACTGTTATCCATCACAGCCATGAGAAGAAACAGCAAACATCAAACAAAACCATCGACCACCTATTACATTTCTGGTTGGTTGCAGCAGGTAAAACACAGTAAAGTAGATACTACTCCTTAAACCTTGCGGAAATTTGCACACTCAATAGAGCCAGCACCCCCCCAAGACTACAGCAGCTCTATTCCATTAATCATTTAATTGTTTCAAAAAAGTCTCCAGATTTCTTAAAATGTTGGTAAATGACCACCAAGTCTATAGATCAACATTTCAAAGTGTGCTGCATCATTAATGCCTTCAAACCATTGTCTGTACGTTGGGGTATTGGTAGATGTTAGACCGGGCCTTTGTTGGCGTGGCCTCCCCTAAACTTTTTGGCTGGCGACCTCATGTTTTGATCTTGTTTTGCTAGCCTAAGGACTTGAGCGCATTTCGCACTTCTGTGTGGTGTTAAAGTGCTGTACTCGTCATATTTATACTCTAGATCGGTGTATATATGATTGGCTGGTTCAACTTAGCTGTAAGTCCCTTGTCATGGGTTAAGGCTGTCAAGCATTATTTCCTAGGTGCAGAATAGTAACAGTATAATGTTTGGTATCGATGAGTTTAGTTTGCAATGGCAAATCCTCTCTGGTAGTGGGAGAGGGTACCACATTGCGATGCTGGAAATGTCACTTTGGGAAAGTGAGCATTTTGATGCTCGGGCTCTGTGTGCCTGGTGGTTTGTCTCCTAATTCACAACTGGGTGCTGGGGGGGGCAGTCACATCTGTGCATTCCTGATAGAGGGCAATAAACGAGGGGTTCACAGGAAACTGCTGACCTATGACTCTAAGGGGCCTTTCTGAGACAGTTAGGTGGGGATGAAATAGGCGCCTGCATTCCAAGGGGCAAGATTGTGATCAAACCTCCCAGGGTAGGATAGCAGACAGGACAAAATGTGGTAAGGGCCTGTGCTTTTGAAAGGTGGCCTTTTGAAGTGATTATATCTTCGAAAGGCTATGGTGAGTATAACTACTGGGCTACGACCTACGAGAGTAAAGACACTTTTGGATTTGGAACCATACTGGGAAATTGGCACGAGGAATCATTAGGGCAGGAGGGACTGCAACTGGTCTAGCCCAACAGAGCATTGGAGTATCGCTACCGCATGGAAAGTTACCTTTGAGGAGGTGTCCTTTTGGATGGGACAATCGCATGATGTTTCAATGGGTGTGTTCTATTATTTTGTGTTGGGGTTAGGGACAGCAAAGAAGAAATGATCTCTGTATCTTTATGCTACTTGACCCATTTAACGTGAGTGTACTTCTTAGGAAGTCTTCACGCGCTGACACCTTTTTCCTGTTCTTGCCTGGGGAATGCTAAGTAGGGATGTCACGTTCGTGGTAGTGTAGGGAAAGACTTAGGCTTTTTACTTACGAGCCTACAATGAAGAAAATTCTTGATGTTGGTGCAGTAATCTTTTGTGCAATGCAATTGGAATTGGTCATCTTGTGTGTGTTGCACTGTTTGCACCTCGTCCGTTGGTTTGGCTTTGTATTAGTGCCCATGTATTTTTACACCCTCCTCTTGAGGTGTTGTATATTCAACTCTTCTTGGCTTTGTAATTAAATCACTAAATCTTGATTCGGAGTCTGTCTTCCTTTAGTAACATGGGCAACAGGAATGGTAATGTATAATTGGTCAATGATTTTTTCTTCCCTCCACACTTTTAAGCAGGCACCAACGAGCCTTCCACCAAGGGTTCCAGAGTAAGTCTAGAATGTGGAACCCAGCTCCTTCACCCCCTTTATATCAACTTTAACTCTGGAGTCGCTGGCGACAGCCGTACCAGCAGTGATGTGGCCCTTGGCCACCCAGTTGCATAACAATCTAACAGTTAACATCGAACCCAATGGAAGGCATTCCATAACATTAGGAATTGCATGCTGTTCCCGGGAAAATGTGAGCCCCATCAGAATCAAGAGTAAATATACCATAAAGTACAGCATCCTGCCACCCATATACAGCCCCCCTTCATGTTTGCCATATTTTCAAAGAGGATGAGGTGGAGCCTAGTCGGACAAGGGCTCTTCAAAAATTAATAGGGGTTTCCATACAGAGTGCTCCAGCACCACATGAGCGGAGAAAAGAAGAAACAAAGCAAAGTGACACAGTACCAGTACATGGTGACAGAAGCAAGGCGCAGTCCGCTCTCCCAAGGACAGAAGGTGGTATTACTCCAGCGTAGGGAAGGACCCACCACCCCCCTTGTCCCTGGAATGTTACCTCATAGAAGAAGAAAGTGGTCCAAGGGTATGTTGCTCCTCCACCACAGAGGGTAACATGGTCATGAGCAGGAGAAAGCTTACATTACAGTTTAATTGGAGAGCGTGACTTGTCTCTACTACCTCGGGCTTCCTGTTGTCCCTGCTTGGGATCCTTCCCCCCATCTCTGAGTCACCTCCTCCAGGGGTTAGTGCTGCTCGGAGTTCTCCCAGTCCAGATCTGCCTGGCGCCACCAATGGGGCCAGGGGAGTCTCCAAAGAAGCAGTCATCATGCAAGTGTTGTACATCCTTTCCAAATAGTCTAGTAGTCTTTCGATTAATCAAATTCAAGGCTCCAGCCATCCATGGTAATCAGTATTCTTGCCAGTTCCAGCAGCCCATTCGTCATCTCTTTTTCCTAAATTGGAGTCTAAGCACCAAGAATCATTTGCGTTTCAGGTTAGTTTCAAATGAAAAGTTTGGCAGGAAAAGTATCTCATTGTTTTCATACATGTAAGGCCCGTGCTGTTTTGCAGCGGCCAGAATTTTTCAGGCCTGATGGTTCCATAAGCAAAATGCAAGAATGTGCCTTGCTCAAGATACAGAGGGTTTGCGGCCCGATCTCACCCGGTGTGCTATTTGGAATTTCAGAGGGTTGAACGTCACGTTCTGGAGGGTCGAGAGCAGGGTGCTGAGAAACTCCACCATGTTATCCTTTTCTGCATTGTCAGGAATCCGAGACATCCACACATTGATCCAATAACTCCTATCTACCAAGTCTATGGTTTTCCAACGGTGCATCTAAATCTAAGAGCCCCAGTCAGGCAGAGTGTGCCATTTGGATTCCAATTCCATCACCCTCTGTTCTAGGCCATACAGTTTCGAGTGGAAAGTATTTATGTCTGTACTTCAGAGGTGATAGATACTAGGTAACTAATTGCACCTATGGAGAGCTTAATATCTGTCAGTTCCTTCAGCAATGTGGCCAGAGCGGCATCGAACACCGCAAGTTGCAATCTTCGTCGATGCTGTCATGACTTCCTTCAATACGTTATTTCTTCCTTTCCCTGCCACCTCTTCAGAATTGCTCGACATATTCTGATGACGACCCCTGCAAGATGGGGGAGTACCTGAGGTGACGGGGGCACCTGTCTTTCCCAGCGTACTCAATTCCATGCGGGGCCGACTCGGGGTTCGATAAAGAATCTCAAATTATCGATGGCCCATGGAAAATCTGGCCCAGTTATGTTATCTACACCCCTAAAAATTCCAGAACAGTCCTCGAATGGCATATGTGGTAGGAGATCGCTGTAACAGAGTGATAGTCTCCAATTATAATGACAGAGAACAATGACCTTGTGGGTCACCCTCTGTCCCTCACTCTCAGCACTTTTTCAGCAGGAATACAATCCAAGATGGTCGTCAGAAACAATCCTGCTCTAGATAGATGCAAGAAAATAAGGAGGCAAACAAAAATATGAGCCTGAAGAATAAAATGCAACATGGGGCATCCCAAGATGATTAGTGGAGAGGCCATGAGAAGGAGGACTGCGTGATCAGTCTGACACGCAGTGCGAGTGCACAGATAAAAGCTAGCGTGTAAGCATGGTCCAAGGTGGCCACCCTTTGCCTCTCCCAGCCATCCACCTTCTACTGGCCCCAGTGTGGAACCGCTGATAATTCCCAACTCCCAAATTGACAAGGCCCGTCCTCGCCACACTGGCCCCAAAACAACTCTCTGTGCATCAGGTGGTAAGGCAAAACATGTGGTAAGCCAATTTAGGGAGCGTAGCAAGCTCAGGGATATGCCGTCAGAACTCTCTGGTTGGCCCCGCCACCAGGTGGGCAGCAATCTGCAGCAGGAATGTCTATTGTGGAGAAGTGAGCACTTCATGTTGTACACAGTAAAGAGAGGCCATCTGCCCCTCCAGATCCATCATGCTTTTTCCCCTTGACCTCACCTTATCCTTTACCTGCCAAATCTTGTGGTGACAGTGGAGGACAGTTGTCATGGGCTGAGAAGGGTCTGAGTAGGCATTGGAAAATAGGACTCCCCGTATTCTCAAGGGGCTTGCTGCATCAAGTTGTCCTTTGTGGCTTTCGGCCTACATACAATGCAGGAACGTCAACCCAATGCCGCCATGATCTTCAGAGTCAAGCCACACCCCCTCATCCATGGGGAACTGTTGATTCCCTCTTAGAGAACTGAGAGGTATAGTGAAATTACCAGCTGTCTCTATACTATTTATTTTAACTGCCATTTATGTTCACACTGCACCAACCAATGGTTCCGAAGTGATGGTCTAGAGAAAGGAGTTACAAACTATGGGCCAGATGTAGGACAGCTATTACCGGTCGGTAACGGCCAAAATTAACGAATTTCGGCCTTTACCGACCGGTAATAGGCTTTTGTTATGTAGGGGGCCAATTTACAGATTTGGTAAATACCGAATAGGTATTTACAGGTTCGGTATTTACCGAATCATCATTTACCGAATTGGTAAATGACATGTAGGAAGCACTTTAAACAGTGCTCATGTGCTTTAAGGATTCGTTATTTACCACCAACTATTAGTTGGTGGTAAATAAGGAATACCTTACAAAATGCAAATCAATGCATTTTCAACTGTGCCATGTGGCAGACATACATGCCCTTAGGGCCTGTATGTGTGCCACATATGCACACAAGCACTAATCAGGGGTGCAACAGGGTGTCAAAGTGACACCCTACCACCCTTGACTCTTTCCCTATTTTACCGAATCGGTATTTAACGATACGGTAATTGACATTCATTCCTATCGGTAATTACCGAATCTTAACGATTCGGTAATTTTTACAGATTTTTTATCTACATAGGAATTACCGATTCGAAAACACTGAATCGGTAAAATTCGGTATTTTCGGATTGGTAATTTACAATTACCTACATCTAGCCCTATATTGGTTTGTTGTCCCCTTCCACATTGTTAGAAGACGATGGGGTGAATGGGGATCTGAAGCAACTAGAAGAAAGAAAAATTATATGGAGCAAAAAAAAAAACAATAAATGAGGGAAAATGGGAGACAAATATTCAGAAGACAACTGATTGAGCAGGGATTGTGAGCAATGGGAAGAAAGACAAGAAGGTTGTGGTGTGGGTGAAAAATATTCAGAATATGAAAGAGTGGAGTGCAGTGGCTCTGCGGCAACTTGAAGAAAGCAAAGAATGATTCGGGATCTGGAGAAATCGGTCAAAGAAGAAAAAGGAAAAAAGGATCAGAAGAGAAGGACGCCCGCAAGGAGCACCCATGGAGTGCTAAAAGACAAATGATATATAAAACTGCACATAGTATAAATAGTCCCTTTTTGTCGGCTATGTAAGAACATAACCCATGCAATCAAAAAGCATGGTGAGTGAACTTTGCTACAGAGGCAGGACTAACATGAAATAGGGAGGACATCTCCAAATCCAAAGCAGAACAATGAAACAGGCATGAAAGTCATGCAATGAAAGAGTCTAATGTACATTGGAAATTACAGGAAACAGTGTTGCCAGCAAAAGCTGTCCATCGACGTACAAGACAAGTTCAAAGTAGTTGAAGCTGCAGTGCTTGCACGTAAATTAGACATAGAGACTGTGATAGCAGCTGCTTCTCTTAGTTTGCACTTTGGTACCCCTGGTACCTTGCTGCCCTTGATCTCAGATGACACAAAGGTAGACGAAGACAGAAAACATAAAAGGCCACGTCTTATTCGGTGATCCATTTTCACAATGCGTACTTGTTCTTAATGTGTGATCTTAGACGAAAACAAGCACTTTCGCACTTGACAAATGTCGAGCTGTCATTTAAAATGGCGCTTCTCACAATTGGAAAGCTGAGGGCTCAGACATATCATCAACCTTTCTGAAGCCGAGCGGCGAGGGCGCGCTCTTCGGAGGCCGATCGATGGCACGCGCGCAGAGCACGAGCCGCGGCTTTGATAAGCGCCGCAGTGGCCGGTGGGTGACAAATGGGCCCAATGTGAGTGGGAGTCCGAGAGCGCGAGGGAACGCTCGGAGTTGGCGGCGCTGCCAAGCTCGACCTGCTGAAACTGTGATCTTCAACAAGTGCCAACAGAGCGGCATTTCAATACGTACGTGTGTGGGGGGGCTCTGACATTTCTAAAAGGAAACTAAAGGCGTAATAAAAGAAATGAGGTAATCCGTCACACGGCAGTGTTTATCGGTTTTTGTGGCAAACTGCTGTACAGCGCCCCCCTTGCCTCCCCACCTCTCCATTATCACCTCCTCCTCCGATTCCGTAGTGGTACCTTCAAATAAATACCTTCTCTACTACGATAAGAAAATCTGATTCGGGGGATTCAGCCAAAAATAACACCTGTCACCTTTCTTTGGCACATACGCAGGATGGGCTCTCAATGTTGACATAATTAGCGTCCATACCTTCGCTCTGCTAATTTTAGCACATTCATTCATTAATCATGCAAATTAATGTTGAAACATGAACATCACAGCCACTAACTAAAAGGTGGTGACTCATACGAAATTTCACACACTATTGGATTTCTTTTTGCTACTTTCGTCAATGTTGTTTGATATTTGTTGCTTAGAATTTTATACGCTTTTGTCACCTTTTACTGGGGGGACTTCTGTCAAATGTAGCTCTTTTTCTTTCTTTATGTAGTTTAATTAAAAACAAGCATTTACAATGCAACGGTCTCGCCTTTGAAAAAGTTAGAGCTATTGGCATTGTAAATGACAACATTTTTATTTGTGTTGGTTTTGAAAATAGATAAATAAATGGCACTGTCATTTACAATGCCAATAGCTTAATCTCTCGCAAATGCCACACACAAACACACAGACCCACACAGAGTCCCACACACATACATACCTACAGAGCCACACACAGAGCCACACACACACACAGAGCCACACACTTCCAGTAGTCGGTGGGCAGCGTGGAGCAGACCAGCACCCAGCCCGACAGGGCCAGCAGGAAGACCACGATCCCCCCGCCATGCTGGCCATGGTTACCGGCGAGGGTCACAGGGCACAGGTGTCAGAGCTGAGGGCACGGGTGAGGGCAGAGGGCACAGGGGTTAAGAGCTGAGGGCAGAGGGGTGAGAGCTGAGGGCAGAGGGGTGAGAGCTGAGGGCAGAGGGGTGAGAGCTGAGGGCAGAGGTAAGAGCTGAGGGCACAGGAGTCAGAAGCAAGGGCCTAGGAAGAGCTGAGGGCACAGGGCAGGGTAAGAGCTGAGGGCAGAGGGGTAAGAGCTGAGGGCACAGGTGTAAGAGCTGAGGGCACAGGGGTAAGAGCTGAGGGCACAGGTAAGAGCTGAGGGCACAGGTAAGAGTTGCGGGCACAAGGGTAAGAGCTGAGGGCACAGGGGTAAGAGCTGAGGGCACAGGGGTAAGAGCTGAGGGCACAGGGGTAAGAGCTGAGGGCACAGTTGAGGGCAGCGTGGTGAGGGCTAGAGGCCTGGGTTGAGGTCAGAGGGCACAGGTGCCGGAAGTGAGGGCCTAGGAAGAGCTGAGGGCATGTGCGTTACTTCTCAACACATGGGACAGAGAACTTTGCCCATGAGAGGTAGTAGAGGCAGATGCAGGGATCTATGTATGTGCTTATGTGATCTGCATTTATGTTTTGTAGTACTACAGGAATACGACTTTTCATACTTTTGTGAATCGGACCCTATAAGCATAATAAAACTGTTTTTCGTTTGCCCATCTAGCATGTTGTTGCATTTCCTTCGCTGGTAGGAACACGCAGAAGGCAGGTGTGTGCAGGACCAGGTACTATATTAAGAAACAAGTTAAAAGTGCTGGAATCCCACCAGGACCTAGGATGTAACCATCTCGGCCCCTAGCTGTAGACAGGAACTACTACATACAGGAATAGAGCACTCACAATAAAGACATCACACATTTCACACTGGGCTATAATCCAAGTCAGAATAGCACACATCTCCCCCTCACTCCCCCCCCGCACGAACAGTAGCTCAATAAAGTACAAGAACATAAAAGGAACACAAGAAACTCAATACATAACAGCCAAACTAAAGTAACATAACACTGAAACAATGAAAGTAAAATAGAACTTCTTGCTGAACATGCCATTACAGGACTGCATCTGCATAGGCCAGGCCCGGTCTGGGGATACAGCTGCATTCCAGTTGGCCAGGATGTGAGGTCCAACTACAAATACGAGGAACCCCTTTGGGGCTGCATCTGCCGACAGTACAGTTTGGACCGCGTCAACTCAGGACTTGTGCTCTTCAGGGGACTGACTGCACACGGCATGGGAGGCTACTCCAACCAGAGCGGCGAGACTGTGAAGTAATTTCACATTTTTGCTTCATTTCCTTCAAACAAAAGCGTTGTACAACCTCATGACATGTCGTTATAGGGGACAAAGGGAAGGGAAACAAGATAGCGGATGGGGAGCATGACAGCTGGACCAAGAGGGCGTAATGAACAATTAAAAAAACACGATGGTGAGCAACTGAATAGTTCTTGAGGAAATATTGCACGAATGTCTGTATTTGATTAACATAGAAGTATATTTTTCTCCCATTCCCCATCATGTGCCCTTCACTGCCCCCCTTCCCAGTCTCCACATGTAGAGGATGTTGTTGAGCATTTTAGTTTGTAGGCAAAAGTGTTTTGATAGGCTGCTGGAATGCTCGACGACACATACTTCCTCAATAGCCTTGCGGCTGACACTCTAATAGGGATGACTGACTTTCTTTCAAGCAACTAAAAGGTCAAAATAGAATCCATAGCTGTTGTATAAGTTACTTCTGTTGCGGCCAGAGAGATGCTAACTTGATACGGAGCATGGCCTCGTTACTGAAGAATGCGTCAGCATTTCCCAGCAAAGAAAGCTTCCAGGCAACATTGTCTCCAGTATGCAGTATGTGTATGCCAGCGGGATGCTTGACATGCCTGAGTCATGCTAAAGACAGAACAAAACAAAGCGGGGTTTCCTTAAAAACACAAGTCCTGCAATTAAGTGACTCAACCCTGACAAGACAATAAACGGTAATCCTCTCCCAATTAGCGTCCTGGAGTTTATTACTTCCACAACAGCGGCTTTAAATGCTGGTCGTTAAACAGTGAATCGCGTTACAATGTAACAAATACACGGAAGAGGCACACATACCTGTTGGACTCCGGCAATTTTGTTGTAAGAATGCAGAACCAGCAGCAATGGAGCATGGACGTTTTTTCCTTTGAAAAGTTCAGGGGCTGACAGTAAACAAAAAAGTAAAACTGTAACGTGATATATCAATATTTATATCATATACAATTGCAGCAATGCCTTCGGGCCGAGTTGTATTAAACTTGCAAAAAGGAAAGACCTAGCAGAAAGAGTTGTGCATCCCCCGAAGCTAGTTAAGACATTACGCGGAGGGAGGATGGATGGGTTGGTGTGGAAAAGAGAAGCTTACCGGTCTCGGCGTAAGTGAAGACGAGCAGGTCGTCCAGTATCTGGATCTGGGTGTCTATGGGCCGCCTTTCCTGCAGGTCCCTCAGGCGCTCGAGCAGCTTCTCGAGACACGCCTGCTCCATCTCCGTGGTCTGGAGGTCTATTTACCTCAGCGGCGCCCGCGTGAGCAGCGACCCAGATCTGCGGTGTACGAAGGAGGGAAACAACTTTCGCTTTTACTTCGCCGAGGACGAATGGCAAAGGCAGTCCAGCTCCCCCTCTTGCTCCTTTCCGCCCCGCCTTCTCCTAACTTTTTCTTCCTTGTCCTAGAGACAGCTGTCACAAGTTATCAAGCGTCGAAGGGCGCAGTCCCTTCCGAGTCTGAAACAGCAACGACCGTATTTTACGCTGCGTCAGTAGCGTCGTTTCTCTTCAGAGCTGGCAAAGGAAGCAGGCAATTAATAGGAAACGCATACAATTCTATAAACGTTGATTAAATGGCCAGTGAAAACATACAAATAAACGACTGAATAAAAGATATGCTAGTGGAAAGTTAATAAATGTATATACTATTGCCAAGAAGCAGTTCTGGAATGTTATTACAGGGAATAACGGCCCCGGGACAGTGACAGCTGCTGAATTGTATAAGTGGCGAGGCGGTAATCTTTGAAACGAGTGTAATTTGTGAGCATGCCCGAAATAAATAGGCATAGCGTTGCTACACCAGTCCTTTGAGAATGTGAGGATTCTGAAATTACAACAATAATGTGCATACAGCATAACACGCATCTGCAATGCAATATGTCTCGCAAAAGCCATTAGTGAGTGCTATTGGTGCTGAAAATAAAAAACAAGGTCATTTTGGGATTCGGGGGCGTGTTTTTCGTGCTCTCCCCTTCCCATTGGCTGGAAGGTAAAATTCCAGCCAATAGGAAGAGGAGAGGGCGGGACTTAAAAAAAGACACGGAAACGCCCCCGAATCGCGTTCTGACGGGAAAGAGTGATTGACAGCCAATCTCTTCCAATGGCTAGCCTCCATTTATGGAGCTAGCCAATGGAAGAGAAGGTGGGACAAAGCCCCACACTGTAGGATCATAAGATTTCACCCTGGCGAGCACTGCTACGCAGTGCTACGGCCAGGGCGAAACCTAAAAATTTTTACTATGGGGAGCTGTTTTTGCAGTTGTCAGGGGCCAAAGAAACTCAGAGCAACTTCGCAATCCTTGTAGCACGTTTTGCAAATTCTCTCCTGGAACCTCAGGAACCATATACTATTGAGAGCTCAGTGACTTGTGAAATACTCTGAACTGGTCAAGCTACTAATCTGAGTGGGTTGCCCCAGAGGCACCTTGAGTTCTTTCCTCTGGTCTCGTGGCACATTTAATTCAGTACTAGGCGTCTCTAAGGAAACATTGAAGAAGCAACAAAAACACTCACTTGCGAGGAAATCATTTTTGGTTCGGTCTGGGCAATACTTACATGTTCTCCAATTGTAGCCAAGATCTTCACTAAGGAAGCAGGCACTAATGGAAGGCTTCACAGACCCTAATATTACCAGTCAGAATATATATATCGTATAGAAAGTGTTAAAAAGTCTGCCAAGGGGTACAGTGAACACAAATGAACGCCGCTTATGTGTATATACAATGCCAATTTCAACAGTAAGCCCTTCATCCAATCAGGTACTCTTTTGCTTCTCTATGCCTGTAGTTAATCACTCTATATAGGAAATCCTGTTTTTACAACATTACTACATTTACTACCAATAATAACCCTTTGACGTATTTGCACCAGGTTTGGGGGACAGAATAGTCAAGCCTCATCCCGCCCACCGATGCAGACACAGGCCAAGGACAGATAAATGGGCCTCGAACCCTTCGCCTAGCCAGAAGTGCTACTCATACACTCTGACCAGTCAGGCTGGGATATAAAAAAAAATGATACCCTACCCCAGCCTTACAGAGAGGCCAGGGAGGTAGCTATTTGAACCACCGTGACACTGCACGAAAGCCCTTCCAAAGAGTCGGAGAGGGGTAAGAGAGATTTTTTTTTTTAAAAAGACTCTCATGACAATGGTGGAGATGAGATGGTAAGTATTAAGTGCCACGAATCCCAGTGCACAGCCCAAGCATTGAAGGGTTTGAATATTTTGGCACGCTCACCCCATTTTGCCCTAGACCCGAGTGTTGTGTATTCCCCACACTGTGCATGAAGGTGGAGGGAGATTTATTTTATACCCCCCCCTTTGTCAACTTTGTTTAATACAGTGTGGTTGGTGTGATGGGCGTGGCCTGGAACATTTGACAACCCACAAAGGATCAGGGGAGCTGGCAATTGCTCTGTCCTCTTTTTTTTAACCCCCATCCCCTTGTGCGAATCAGGAAGAGGAAATTCACCCCTCGACTACCCAGGCTAGGCAGGGAGCTTGGAACTCGCAGGAGGGGCAGAAATGCTGGTGTAGCTGCCCAGATTTTGATCTGTGTATTTGCCCCCCTGATCCTTTGGCAGAGTTTAACAATTGCCTCTCCTACAGCTGGGCAGTAAGGATGGGGGTGAACCCAATCACCTCTCGGCCTGACGGCAGGACCTGGAGTCTGATGGCACCACCATGGTGCAACTGTATACTATAGTGACCAAAGCGCAATGAACTCAGGTTGTGTTTGAAGCTGAGCTTTACCACTGCTTTGAGAAATGTTCTAAAAAAGTCATAATTATGGGACAGGTTTTGTTCTTCTGCCCAAAACAGATTCGATGTAAGGATGGCACTCTTTTCCTGAAACTGTTAATATTTTTTGCGGAGACCTTTGAACACAATTGTAAAACTGTAAAATACATTATTTCGTCTAAAAAAATTACAGCAGGAAATAGCATGGTGGCAACTCCTGACTGTGCCATAACGATGAAATTATGCCTGTTCGTACTCTCTTGACAGGCTTTTCATTTCATGATTTGGATTGCACGTTGATTGAATTTGCCATTTCTCAAAGCTTTTTCTGTAAGATATTTTCGAAAAGCGGGAAATCTTGAAGAGTTAAACTTATTATGGTGTTTTTGTATTTCTCAGGGCAACAATATTTACTTATTTTACAAGAAAAAATTGTCCTTGTTTTGATATTTTCGTTTTGTTACAGCTTGGACTCAGTTCACATGTTTCCCCCTCACTCGAGTTTGTGCGTGGTTGTTATTAAATCACTTTTATAGGGCAGATGTATCAAGCCTTTTGCGACTCGCAAAGGCCTAACTTTGCAGAATTTCGGCCTTTGCGAATCGCAAAAGGCCTTTTTGCATGTTTTGGCATGCATCAAAAATTCGCAAAATAAGTAATAGCAAAAATTTGCGATTCCTTATTTTGCTATAGCATTTAAGGAATCGCAATTTTGCGATTCCTTAAATGCTATGTATGTAGCATTTTTGAAATGCGAGTTTGTTTAAGAATTCGCAAATTACCACCAACTTTTAGTTGATGGTAATTTGCGAAGTCTTTAATAAATGCACAATTTGGCATTTTTGATGGTGGCATGTGATGCACACACATGCCCATAGGGCATGTATGTGCGCCATATGTACACACATGTACATTTCAAGGGTGCAGCAGGGTGTCTTTCAGACACCCCTGCACCCTTGAAATAATTCTCAAATTGCGATTAGCAAATTGCGAATTCGCAATTTGAGAATTACTTCACGATCATTCCTATGGGCATCCTGGCCCATAGGAATGCATAGGAAATTATTCCTTATTTGCGAATTCGCAAAATGCGAATTCGCAAATAAGGAAGATTAAGGAATCGCAAAAAGGAATCTTGATACATCTGCCCCTATATCTCTTTGCACCTGTCTACCTTTATACCCTCCGAGGGCGACTTTATTCTATTTTAGTAGGGAAAGGAAGAAGGGGTTGGCATTCAATGCAGGGTAGGTTCAATGTCATTCATCATTGGGTAAATTAATGTATGATAATAGTTTCATATGGCTAAAAGAGGTGACATGTGTAAATTCATTATTACTATTATAGTTATTATGTATTAATTATTATATGTTGTAAGTTCAGTTTCATGCTGCACTTAAGGGCTTTTTGTAAACAGGAATGCACCTGTTTTAAAACTTAGATTCCATTGTGTGATGAATATCCAGCCCTCCTTTAAGCTTTATGTGCATACAACTAATGACAGGTATGCTTTGACTGCTTTAACATGCTTTTACAAACTGAGAATAACAAAGAGTCGGTGTAATTTTTTGGTTAAAGGCAGGAAACAAGCAATAAATGCATATTTCATAGCTTTTGAAGTGACTCGCACATACATTAAACATACATAAGATGAAGGGCTGATCGGAAATGGCCATGATAAACATAACGGAAAAGTATGTAGATTGTGCACTCAGGTTATTAGAATGTAAATTCACAAATCAAAAAATAAAACGATCAGTGCGCTACGTTGAGGTTCCGTTGTTATCGGAACCGGACTCCATTTTGTTTGCATTGTTCATAACGCCATTGTGTGTTGCCCTCACGTAGGCCTAGGTGGTAAACGAACGAACAAAGTTGCATGGGCTTCGTTGTCCATGTACATATTAACTTGCCCTTTCTGACATGTGAGTGAACTGCAGGACGCTGACCTCTTCACCTGAAACTGATACTTCACGAGGCCAATTTCCCTTGGTTTGATTCTTGTCTGAGATTGCCAATCAATGTTCAGGCCCTCGTTAACTTTTAGTTTCCTTGCACATATCTTATCCTAATCAGCATCTGAATTGTTTCTTTCCTTACGACTTTTCATTACATGGGTAGTGCTTTCAATTATGGGTTTGTCCGGCTTGTGGAAATTGAATTTGGGACATTCCTAATAATTAACTTTTGGGTTGGGTTACTGTAAATTGGGTTTTTGTTAATGTGATACTCAGTTAGAAAATGTGTCCTATTGGTCAGAATTTTGCGCAGTAGGTGTACATTTATAATGAGAATATTGTGTATAAATACTGATGTCTTGCTCTATGAAAATTGAACAGTTTCCTGAGTTGTACACCGTGTTGTGTTGCTGAGATTACTGTTACTAGCTACAGCTAATAAATTTGATCTCTGACGCCACCTAGAAGTATTCCGTGTCTCTGTTTGCCAAGACAGGAGAACCCGAAGACTTTGGGCGTGTCCCTGGCGCCGCTGGGTTCTAAAACCCGGTTCTTCAGTTGGCGCCCAACGGTGGGGCGACTTCAGCAATACCGGTCCAAGCCCGAGGATCGTGAGGAAATTCTGGAGGAAGGCCGCCACTTCATTGACCCCTGCATGTCGACGTGGACTGTAGGTCTTTTCTGCGAGGCTTCCCACTTTCCAACGGCTACGAAGGACTGCTGCCCTGACTGTCGCCCTGTCTTGGACCCTTGATTGATCCTTTGTAGAGCGAGACGATAGACGGTCTTCTGGTGGCGTGACAGGTATTTGGTTAAGTATAAGTGGGTCGCTCCCACAACTTTGTTTTGGTTCTTGGTTTTGATTTGATTTTTGCAAAAATCGAAGCCGAGGGGCTCGTATATTTACGAGTGTATCGATAGTTGATAACCCCTTGAAGTTTGAAGCTAGATTAGTGAGCTATAAGATGCCTGGTCTTAGCAAAATTAGGAAATGGTTTAGTTGTGGTTGCAACAGGGATTCCCGATTGGAGGATTCGTGTCCGATACCTCCGGTTGGAACTCCGACTTATGAGCTCTATTCGAAACACGGAGTGGGTCCTATTACTTATAATGAAGTATGGGTCCGCTACACTAGGAAAGATAGTGTTTTACGATGGCCCCAACATGGTAGTTTTGAATTAAATATTTTAGATAATCTGGAAGTTGCGCTATTTAAGAAGAAAGCCCGGCCGGCAATGTTTGACTCTTTCCGCCTTTGGTGAAAGGAAGCCAAACAGCGAGAAATTAAGCAAGCAAAGAGAGATAGGAAAGATAAGAATATGTCAGTACTACAAGCTGCGAGGCAGCTTGTAGGAAGATCGAGTGTGTGATGTTTTAGATAGACAGCGTTGCATGGCCATAGAGAAATGTTATCCGGCCTTGCCGTCTTCTCCTCCGAAAGTGACTGAAGACCTTGAAAAAGATCCTTTGATGTCTCATTTACTGAGATTGTCACCCCCTTATGTGCAGGGTGCTACTGCGCCTCCATTACCCCCGGTTGTTCTACCCTTTGTTGTTCAACCTCCTGCTGTTGTTCAGCCACCCGGTGCTCCACAGATGGTTTTGCCTTCTACTGCGCAACCCACTCTAGGGTCTCCTGCTTTGCTACCAGCTTTGCTTCAAACTCCTTTTCCTTCTGCTTCTCCATCTCAGACTCCTACTGCTCTTGTTCCTACTTTGTCTCAAGATTTTAACTTTCCTGTTTTTATGTCTACTTCTTCTCCTTCTGCTCGAAAACGAATGACAGAAACTGTCGTTAATCTGTTGTCTCCATTGTTTGGGCCACTGAGTATGACCCCTGTTTCGGAACGTAAGCAGAGTCGTAGTCAGCTTCCTAGTTCCGAAGAGTGAGCAGTGTTGGATCTGTTGGCTCATAGATGGATTTTAAATGCTTCCAGGTATAATTTGCCAGCAGTTATGGATGTTTTCTTTCAGTGGGAGCCGCCTAAGCAAAGGTATGTTTTTGATGTAATTTGTGCTTTTCTGCAGCAGGAATGGGAAGATAATGAGTTGGGTCCGATTCCGCAGGAAGTGCTTGATGTTCAGTCAGAGTTTGCTAAAGGGACGATAGTGGAATCTGATGTTACTGATGCTGTAGAGACGATGATACTTGCCTTCAGATCTAGACTCCCGTCTCAGCCATTGTACAAACCTGATCCTTCTGTTAGGAGGAAGGCGAAGCAGTATCCTATGAGAGAGGTTCCCCCTGTATGGAGAGACGCAGTTCAGGCTGATGCCGCTCATAACATTGTTGCCGTACCGGCACATTTTCAGCGAGTGTGGGTACATGTTCCTTGGAAGTGAGTAGAGGTCTTGGCTCTTAAGCAGACCTTACCTGACCCCCGTAAGAATCCTGCTGGTTATTACAAGGAGTTGTCTCAGACAGTTGAAGCATGTATTATGAATTTAGCTGACATAGATATGTTGATGGGTAATGTAGTTCCTCAACCTTTGTGGGCGAAGATTCGTCATGAAAATCATGCGGCAGAATTAGGTGATATGTGGGCTAATATTGTTGCTGCAGATGGTCGGCAAGTAGGAGGTGCCAAACCTGAGCCCTTAGTTGCAGAATTACCTGGTAGGATTAATAATCTAATGAAAACTATGATGCCTGCTTTACGAGTGAATTGGGACAAGTTAGCAGCATGCAGACAAAAGAAAGACGAGAGTGTGTCTGATTTCTTCATGAGGTTTGAAGAGACATTTATCGATCATAGTGGTCAGGACATGAGTACGGAAGGTGATCAAAGGTTGTTCGTGGACAAATTTGTCTTTAATTTGCTTCCCGAACTTTCTAATAAGTTAAAGGACTCTGAGAGTTCATGGGCTGTTTCTTCGTCGGCCCAGATATTGGCTACTGCACAATATTATGAGAATAGGGATAAAGATGAGAAGGATAAAGCAGAGAAGAAGACTAAAGATCTAAAGACGAAAGTTCTTTTGCAGCAAGCTTATCCACCTCGTCAGAATCAACCTCAGTTTCAGCAACCTCCACAGTTCCAGAGATTGTTACAGAAACCTGAGCCTTATGTTCCGCGATTCTTTCCTGGTCCTAATCAGTGTGCTTATTGCAGAGAGGAAGTTCATTTTAGGAATAGTTGCCCGGCTTTGTTACAGCGTGCGAATGGCGTATCTGGTCAGAGAGGTCATGGTGGTTTCCAGCAAGCTCCTAGGGGTAGGGGACGTGGTGTGTTACCCCAGAATGAGCGTTCCTCTTCCCTTCAGAATTCTGTGAATTACTTTGACAGACAGAATGTTCCGAGTGGTCAGTCTGCACAGTACTATGTTGATGATTATTATGTTGATAATGAGAGTGCTGGTTATAATGATAGTTAGGACAGCCATGGGCAAAGAGAGGGAGTAGTGTCAGTTCCAGTAGACCAGAGTGGACCTTATGTTGAAGTGATTACATCAGGTGTGACAGAACCTATTCTTTTGGATACTGGTGCGACGAAGAGTTCTATTATGCACTCTAAACTTCCTGGCGCACCTTTGTCTGGTTTGACCAATGTTTCCATAGGATTTTCAGGTGCCCCGTTTGTAACCCGGTTTCTAGTCCTTTGCCCCTTTCTATTGGCCCTTGTAAATTGGAAGCTCCTCTTATTTTGACGACTGTTGTAATGAGAATCTGTTGGGTTTGGACTTGCTGAAAAGATTGTATGCGACATTACATTGTTCTCCTTCGGGAGTACATCTTACCCTAGGTAAGAAAGTGATTTCTCCGATGTATGTGTCTAAAGATTGTCTTCCACTGGAATTGCGTTCTCTTCCTGATACACTTTGGGCTACAGGTCCTAATGATGGTGGTCTTTTACAGATTCCACCTTATGTTGTCATTCTCAAATCGAATGCTAGGCTACCTTGTATTCCCCAATATAAAATCTCTAGCGACGGCGAGAGAGCTCTTCTAGCGATCGTCTATGATTTGGTTGAGAAGGGTGTGGTTGAAGAAACGAGAGGTAACGTGTGTAACAGTCCTGTTTTGCCTGTCCTTAAGCGTACTGATGCTTCTCAGCCACCTGTGTACCTGTTTGTGATCGACCTTCGAGAGGTAAACAAGATTGTGGTGCCACAGTTTCCTGTTGTCCCTGATATCACTGCTTTGTTGACTCTGATTCCTGCTTTGGCAGCCTGGTTTTCTGTTATTGACTTGAAGAATGCTTTCTTTAGCATTCCGATTGCTGAGGAGAGTAGAGATATTTTCGGCTTCTCTTTAGGAGGTTGAAGCTTCCACTTTAAGAGAGCTCCCCAAGGTTATTGTGAAAGTCCCTCCATCTATAGTCAGGCGTTGAAAACTCAGCTTGATAGCTTTGTGTTGCCTACTGGTGCTACTCTTATCCAGTACGTTGATGATATGTTGGTTGCCGCTGATGACGAAGAGATTTGTAAAGAGGCTACTCTTTCTTTGTTACGACATTTGTCTGACCTTCATCATAAAGTGTCACCTTCAAAGTTGCAATATTGTCGCCAAGAAGTAACCTACTTAGGTCATCTCTTGTCGAAGGAGGGAAGAAGGTTGACCCCAGAACGAATTCAAGCGATTGCACAAATGAGTGTACCATCCACACAGAGAGAAGTGCGTGCTTTCTTAGGTATCACCTCGTATTGTAGACAATGGATCCCTAATTTTTCCCTGTTAGCGAAACTTCTGTTGGCGCTGACTCTTAAAGATACTCCGCATCCTCTCCCTTGGTCTGATGAGTGTCAGAAAAGTTTTTCTGAATTACGTGATGCATGGTGTTCGGCTCCGGTATTGGGTACTCCGGACTACAGTAAACCTTTCACGTTGTATGTTCACGAGAGAGAAGGTTGTGCATTGTCAGTGTTGACTCAACAGTTCAGAGATAAGCAGCGTCCATGTGCGTATTTTTCAGCGACGTTAGATCCGGTAGCTAAGGCGTTACCGAGCTGTCTGAGAGCTACAGCGGCAGCGGCTGTTTCTATCTGACAGTCTGCTGGTTTGGTATTGGATAATACGTTGATTGCGATGGTCCCACATGCAGTGGATACCTTATTGAACAGGACCAAGACTCAGCACCTTACTAGTGCACGTCTGTCAGGTTATGGGTTGACTCTGTTAGCTAGCCATGTTCACATCAAAAGATGTAATGTGTTGAATCCAGCTACGTTGTTGCCGATCTCTACAGAGACGGATGCTCAAGAACAGCATGATTGCTTCCTTCGGACAGAGGAAGAAACGAAGGCTAGGATTGATCTTAAAGATACTCCTCTTGAGAATGTTGATGGTACCTTATGGGTAGATGGTTCGTGTTTCAAGCTTCTGAATGGTGAAACGACTGCAGCATATGCCGTCACAACTTTACATACAGTTTTTGAGACAGCACGCATAGCACAGAATTATGCGCAAGCAGCAGAGTTGATTACATTGACACGAGCGTGTGTATTGTCAGAGGGAAAGCGAGTGAATGTTTATACTGATAGCCAGTATGCGTTTGGTGTTGCCCATAGTTTTGGACGTTTGTGGAGAGAAAGAGGATTCCTTACTTCCCATGGCACAAAAATTCAGCATGGGCAGTTAGTGAATGAACTTTTGGAATCTCTTGCTCTCCCAAAGCAGATTGCAATTGTGAAGTGTAGTGCGCATAAGAAAGTTGTGGACGATGTAGGTCGAGGGAATGCGTTTGCGGATGAAGTTGCGAAGGAAACGGCGAGAGACATGATGAGCCGTATGTATGTGGCAGGTCCTGCAAGATGGGTTGTGGAAAGTGGAATGTGTGAAGACACAATAGAAAGTGTGAAGACGATTCAGGCAGAAGCTACGGAGAAAGAAGTGAGTACGTGGAGAGAGAGTACGGGTATGTTGTATTCGACAGGTTGTTGGGTTGAGTTGTCAGAACACCAGCGATGGTTGTTGCCAGATGCGTATGTGCTCCCAGTGGTTACTATGGCTCATGGAATGGCTCACATGAGTTTGAAGGGAATATGCAAGTTTTTGGCTCCAGTATGGCAGAATGCTGGAATTCCTAAATGTGCTGAGAATGTTGTGAAGCATTGTATGATTTGTCTGAAGTATAATCCTGGCAAGGGAACTCCAGCCGGTCATTTTGCTCCTCTGACGTATCCGTTTGAAGTGATACAGCTAGATTACATTCACATGGAGAGATGCAACAATCTGAAGTATGCCCTTGTGGTTGTTTGCGCCTTTTCCAGATGGATAGAGGCCTACCCCCTAAAGGATAATACTGCCTTGTCTACAGCCAAGGTTTTGCTCAAAGAGTATTTCCCCAGATTTGGTTTGCCGAGAATTGTATGGTCGGACAATGGGAGTGAATTTGTGGGCCGAGTCATGAAGAAAGTGTGTGCGGCATTGGGTATCAATCAGAAGTTCCACGTAGCGAATCACCCCCAGTCTGCTGGACTTGTTGAATGTTACAATGGTACCTTGAAGCTGAAATTAGCTAAGGTACAAGCGAGCACTGGTCTTACATGCCGGTTGCCTGGCCGTTGGCTCTTTTGTCAACAAGGACGACAGTGCATTCTTGTGTGGGACTTAGCCCATACGAAATAGTTTTTGGTCGTCCAGCGAATGTTTGGGGTGTGCCTCGTCCTAACAAATACAGTGACCTTGAGTACCCTATGTTGGTGGATTACTTAGATGACTTGACTGCTAAATTACGTGTTCTCCACCAACAGGTCTATGACAGTTTACCGACAGCTACTACAGATCCAGGCCACTCCATCGAACCTGGACATTATGTTCTCGTCAAGAATTTCCAGCGCACCAAGAATTTGGAACCGAGATGGACTGGTCCCTACTTAGTTCTTCTGGTCACTAGAACTGCTGTTAGAGTAGCTGGCAAAAAGAACTGGGTGCATGCCACCCATTGTAAAAAAGTTCCTTTGCCTTTACCGTATGATCAGTGGGTGAGGGATGATATAGCTGATTCCGAATGTGAGCGAGTCCCTAGATTCGTTCCTTTTAGCGATGCTCATTTGACATGGACTCGGTCAGAACACGAGGATGATGATGTTCTGCAAGCTGCTGTGCCTCCCCATCTGAAGATTGATACCACCAATCCGGAACTCCTCTTTAAGGATCAGACTGTGCCTGATAAATAACGCTACGATTTCAGACCGAGAAAGACTGTACATATGGACAAATAAAAATATGAATCTGGAATTTTTTTAGATAGTGAATTTACACCTTGTCAGATCAGGAGACTTTTTTGCTTTTCCCTTTTTCGAGTCACCATCCGGACTCCGCTGCAGGGTCACGGTAGGAAGTTCTTAAGGGGTGAACCACGTATTGACACAAGGTCTGTGGTCCAGGGTCGTTAATGCGATCTTGGTGCACACTTAAGTGAAGAAGGTAACGACTGTGAGCAGCACGTTAGAGGATGGAGTTTTCTGAGTCTGACCAGAGTGTTAGGAAAGTGGATTCTAAAGTCCGAATGTGTATATTGGTTCGTAGCAAATGTTTTTTAATAATGTGTTTTCTAATGCTTTTGAATATTACGATAGCTTGTGTGGGTTGGGTTTTCTATGTCACACAACAGACGCTTGCATCTACCTCCCAACCTACTCTTTCTTTTCCTACTGTTTCCCCACATGAGTTTCATACGTTGCCTGAACATAAACAGACACGAAGATTAGAATTTGTGAACAATTCGTTTATACAGATGTTACATCAGCATCAGCTAGTTGTAAATACCACGAATTGTTGGGTTTGTGGTCTTGTGCCGCATACGACTGATAAGGGAATGCCATTTTGGTTTTGCCTTTTTTCGCCTAATGGGTCAGTATGGGCACTCCAGTCAATGTTTATCTATGCGAATGAATCATCTCCTGTACGTTCTGTCAAAGATAGTGCGACTAATAATGCCTTGATACAGGGAATAGTAGATATGGTCAGAGATATTGATGCATATAATGCTATCCCTAAAGATGAGGTACAAGCATATGTTGGTTGGAACAAGACTGAATATAGCATTAATTTGACCGAGAAGGAGAGACGAAAAAGGTCTCCCCCGATTTGGATTGTACCCCACCGAGGTCATTTTTGTCTGCAAGGTAATGGTCAGAATCCGAGAGCTCAGCTTGGTAAGAGTGTGTGTGTTCACACCTATGTCTATACGTCCCAGAAATCTCCACCGTTCGTGCCAGCTAAAGGCACGTATTTTGTTTGTCACAACAGAGCATATACATGGTTGCCTTCTGATTTTTCAGGCACATGTTATGTGGCATTTTTGCTTCCCCCTACATACACAGCTGTTTTCGACTACCATAAGACAAGATATGGTAGAGGTGTTATCGATGTGAAAGACACTGCTGCACAAAAAGTTGGAGACTTCTTTAAGGGTTTCCTGCCCTTTTGGGGTCCTATGGCTAATGGTAGGACAATTCGTCAGCTTACGAGAGTGGTCGAGGCCACTATAAATGAGACTGCAGGTGCCCTAAGCAATATTCCAGCCGAGATTCAAGCGGATCGCCTTATGACATTACAGAACCGCTTTGCTTTAGATATTATACTTGCAGATAGAGGTGGAGTATATAAATTGATCGGGTCTAGTTGCTGCGTTTTCATACCAGATAAGGTTACATAAGTCCGCTGAGTCTCTACATGTAGACTAAGGGAACTGGTCGTTGATAGGATGGTTTTGGGAACTGCTGTCCAAATAGGGATGGAAGATTCTGATGTTCCTTGGCATGGCTTTAGCGATCCTTTTCTCGTGTTGCTTATGCATCCAGTGTGGTCCCGCCATTTATAGTCTTTGTGCTACAATCTGTGTGAGAAGACCAGTCCCGAGAGAAGTGAAGGATAATAAGATGATGTTACAGCAACACCTTGATGACCTGATGAGAATAGATATAGACCTGGATTCAGATTGACGTGAGTTTAGGTCATTGCCTACGTAATGGCAAAAGGAGGGGCTGAGGTTCCGTGGTTATCGGGACCGGACTCCATTTTGTTTGCATTGTTCATAACGCCATTTTGTGTTGCCCTCACGTAGGCCTAGGTGGTAAACGAACGAACAAAGTTGCATGGGCTTCGTTGTCCATGTACATATTAACTTGCCCTTTCTGACTTGTGAGTGAACCTCAGGACGCTGACCTCTTCACCTGAAACTGACCCTTCACGAGGCCAATTTCCCTTGGTTTGATTCTTGTCTGAGATTGCCAATCAAATTTCAGGACCTCGTTAACTTTTAGTTTCCTTGCCCATATCTTATCCTAATCAGCATCTGAATTGTTTCTTTCCTTACGACTTTTCATTACATGGGTAATGCTTTCAATTATGGGTTTGTTCGGCTTGTGGAAATTGAATTTGGGACATTCCTAATAATTAACTTTTGGGTTGGGTTACTGTAAATTGGGTTTTTGTTAATGTGATACTCAGTTAGAAAATGTGTCCTATAGGTCAGAATTTTGCGCAGTAGGTGTACATTTATAATGAGAATATTGTGTATAAATACTGATGTCTTGCTCTATGAAAATTGAACAGTTTCTTGAGTTGTACACCCTGTTGTATTGCTGAGATTACTGTAACTAGCTGCAGCTAATAAATTTGATCTCTGACGCCACCTAGAAGTATTCCGTGTCTCTGTTTGCCAAGACAGGAGAACCCGAAGACTTTGGGCGTGTCCATGGCGCCGCTGGGTTCTAAAACCCGGTTCTTCAACGTCTTCAGGCTGCTGCCTAACACATACTATATGTAATAGAACAAGGCCCAGTCCCAACAGGCAACTTGGACAAGGCATGCACCACTATAAAAATATATACTTTCAAGGCAGCCTGAGCCAGCGGATGAACACGTATGGAAGTTGGCTCTTCCATTTTCAGATTAATGCTTCAGCCCCATGGACACTAGCTGAGGATTGTGGGATTTCAGAAGAGCTGTAGCTTTGCCCAGCATACTGCAGTGCTGGCAAAGTCTGAGGACACACCTAAACATATGCAGACAGGCACAGCAGAGATGGCATCCCTTAATAACACTACCATATAATCAAAGACACACATGCCAATTAAACCTCATTGGAGATGGGCTTTTTGAAAAAGGCATTCCTATATCAAATTACTGACCCAAATATTACCAACTGATGGTGGAAAGTAACATAGTCATTCTCGCTTCTTAAGATTAATAGGGTCTTTCTGTAATTTACTTAGATCAGAGAGCTGAGGTTTGTCGATGGGAAAAGTAGCAAATAGAAAACGTCTAACGTTTAGAAACAAATCAGGAACGGGATTGAGAGACAGTAGGATGTTTTCAGCTCTGTAGAAGAGTCCATATTCAGGTTATTCTGAATGACATTCTGGGTCTAGCACACTTCTCAGCCAAGAAGATGCATTTATTTGTTCCACTAGGGCGGAAGCAACTAAAAAAGGGCAATGACAGAGCAACGTGGAGCAGGCAGAGAAAGAAAAAAGAGAACGTGAGAGAGATAACATGGGTATAAGAGTCTGAGGGAGAGAGACTTCAATTATTGCCGGCCAGAACAGGGTGCAATATAGCACCAGATATATCCCTACATTGCAGGAATTATAATTTCTTTGGGTGTGATAAACAGCACCCAATCAGGATTATTACCCTTAAAATGGGTTCAAATTTCAGATTTTGGCATGTATGCACGAACGACTGCATATCCCATTGTTTACTAGGCATTCTTTTCCTGCTAAATTTCGTCAAGTTTAACCTGCCAAAATGTATCTAGGGAGAAGCACAGCGATGCATATTTCCCAACTCCTAATTGTGGGATAGCAGGAGATACCAGCTATATCGCAAGGAATTTGGCCATCCATAATGAGGGCCACAGAGAAGGAGAGAGACAAAGGGAAAAGGCTGACAAGGAGGACGTCGATGAGGAAATAGCAGCAGAAGTAAAAGAATAGTACAAGAACCTCCTCTTTTCACACCAGATTGAGGTGGGCAAGCAACTGAAGCCCTCTAAGCGTGTGGGACCAATGGGCAGAACATACTAAGCCCAGTTTAAAGGCAGTTGAAGACTAAACAGTGCAAGAAATCAGAATCCTGAAGCATTGGTCCGGCTGAGCAGCATCACAAATAGTTAAGTCTCATAGGACTCTTGAGATACTAGTTTTCATCTGCTGGCATGGGCCATTGAAGCTAGATGATACTATGTCACGGATGGAGGAGATTAGAGTACAGCAGGGAAAGAGATGATGCAAGACCATAATGCTGACTCCATCTGAAACAGAACCATATTTCATTTTCAGTATTTTTGCAGAATCATCAATATGTCTGCCTTTGACTCAGATGTTGTCTGTATTTATCTTTCCAAGAACCTGGAAAGTGTCAAGTCATCCAGATATAGATAATAATGAGACACCTGATGCAACATCAGTCTGGAAAAAGTGTCTTGTTATCTATATTTCAAGGACAAACAAGAACAAAAGCCAAAACAATGTATTCTGAATTGTCGTATGTTTACCTTATTTGCTTATAAGAATGCCTCTTAGACTAGCATCTTAATGAATACTGGTTATGCCAGGTCACATGAGGAATTCTCATCTTGGAAAAAAGATACAGCAGAAAAGGGCTACTACTTGGCCACTTGTCAGGAGAGCTCCTTCGCCCAAATTATCATGCAAGATACTGCTTGAAAAGAACTTGACTGCCAGAGATGCTGCCATATTATACTTGATACGGAAGGCTGATTTAGAGTTGCCAAGTTTGGGAGGAAAGGAGCTGATGTGATATGTGTTTACCTTTCGCAGGGAACACGGCCTCCCTGACTGTTGACAACCAGAATGCTTTGCTATAAACAGGTATTCAGTGCTCTGATTCTCCCTAAGAAGCTCTAAAAGCAAGAAATACTATTCCATGCTCTCCTAGTGTAGCACATAGAAGTTTTAGGGTGTTAGGTTTTTAGATGACATTTTAACTATGGTAGAAATGTTAATTTTATTTTAGTTGTTCGCAGCATGCATTTGTGCTGTTTTAACTATATTCTGTGTGGTTGTTTTATGTGTGCTAAGGAACTGGACTAGCCTGTTAAAATAAAAGTTTTTTAGTTAAAGTGTCTTTTTCTTCATGAAATTTGTGTGTGTGTGGTATTGAGAACAAAATAGGTTTGTTTCCAATCACCAAGGTTTCCTTGGATCCCCGTTTAGGGACTGTTAGTAACCCAATAGCGTTGTTGTCACTTCAACTATGTATTGGGATGGGTTCTGCAGGGCTACAAAAACCTTTCTTTCACATTTACGCATTGGTGCATTGAACTAAGTTCACTGATTTGTCACCCTTGGGTGTGAAAACCAATTGTGTAGAGCTGTGTAAAAAATTCAGTTCATGCAATATTTGCGACAACGTGGAGCCTGAATTTTTGGGAACCCTTGAGTAGTTTCTTTTTGATGTGCACACACACGAGAACTATTATTAGGCCATTGCGGAGACATCCGTAGTATTAAGGGAATAAGGGACCACCTATTGCTATAGGTTGGTCAAGCTTGACTTTTTAAAGGTTATTCCCAAATCTATGGGTTTTCTAATTCTTTGAATCCATTTCAGGAAGGAGCAACTCAGCAAGTCAAGCTTTGAGCTGTCGCCGATGTGGGGGGGAGCAGTTTCTTTATGCTAGCTGCTCACATGGCTATTGCCTTTGAGAAGTTTTACGCATGGGTGGAGTTTGAGGCTATAGACACTGGCTCCAGGCATTTTCAGGCTTTTAAGGCTGTACCATAGTATGTAAACTATAGGGCTGACCAAGATCTCAAAATCTTTTTTCCTTACCAGGAACCCCAAAACTGGTTTGCTGAACATTTACCATATACACACAGGAATTCCCGGTCGGGAATACTTAAAAATTAGGGAGGTATGTGGCCAGTATTAGCTGGTTAACACGTGTTCCATGTCCTGACACATTAGCACTCGCTGATGTTGTAGGGCTCTTAAATTACACAGTCACCTCATACATAAGACTTGTACACTTTGTCCTCAACTGTGGACCAGCAGTTTAGGGATACGTACACTCCATTAGTTCACAGTATAAAGGACAGTGGATACTCCCAGAATCAAAATTATACTTCCCTACCTGCATTACCTAATACCTCCCAAAATTTCTAATCCCAAATGTGCACGAGAAATTGTTAGCTGCCATCATTATCCATATGACTCCAAAATCCAAGATTCTTCAAAAAGATTAGCTTTAAAAACTCAAGGGCAAACTGTAAAGGCTATCCATAGTGGCTGAAAAAGATCGGCACTCAGAATGGAAGAGGATGCGTTCCACTCTGGGATAACCCCATTCTTACGAATAACTTACAGATATTCATAAAACTTGCCATGAGAAGGGAATCTGGTATCAATAAATATTGGGATAATGCCTTTCTAAGAGCTTCCCGAGAAATTTTGATAAAAGTGAGGGAGAAATGTTTCCAATATTTAGAGATGGTTAGTTATCCCTCTGGATATAGAAAGAATTCCACCAGTTTGTTTGATACTGTATTTTACCTCTCCCATGGCATGGGCTACATAGGTTCAGTTTAACGCCTATTATTGAACACCATAACCTCAAACCACATAAGAACTGTGCTCAATGGTCATCATGCCAACTCCCAATTAGCTAGGGATCAAAGCAAATACAATTCTTTTGTCTGTATCAGCTATATTATATGACCCAAAGAATAGCATAATTGTTCCTCGTTACAGTAGCCAATGCACTCAATGTCATAATGCCCTCCCATAATGTATAAAGCTAGTATACCAGTGTGGAATCATTCTGAAACTGCTATTTTCAGATATTTGACAATATTAAAGGTATCAATCTGAATATTTATCCACAAGTAGCACTCATAGGAAGATGGTGAAATTCTGGCCTAAATAGAAGCATAGAAAATGTATGTTTTTTTGTCTCGTTAGTGGAAGACCCTAGTTCAGCAGCTGCTGCAGGGCCCTGTGTTACTACACCCATGCCCTTACTTATTCATCATAACTGCATCCAGACGTCTACATGACAAAGCTTTAAATGGGAAAAAATCAGTGCAGGTAGTTACCAAATTGAGATTGGGGTATGGCTAGCGGCAATACATGATGATACAAAGACGCTTCTCCCATATGTCATGTATTCACTTTACCTTTGCATTGTCCTTGTTAGTTGTCTCAAATTTCCTATATGTAGAGATTGCTCCTGCATGTGGCACAATACATGTATAGTAATTAATAGCTAGTCTGCTGCTATGACCTTCCGAAATTTGTAAGCAGAACATTGCATTGAACGGAATAGGTTTAAATGGACTATAATCTGTGCCACAGGACTTACAGTACACATTTACCAGTTTTAGAACTGTACAAAATGGCAAGCACAGTGTAATTTTAGGCCTGCCCTGACCTTGGTCAAAAGCTGTTTGATCTTGGGCCCACGCTGCTTGATTCTGGACCAGTAGTGTTTGATTCTGTGGCAGTGTTGTGCGATGTTAAGCCGGTTTTGTGTGATCCTGCACCTCTGCTGAGTAATAGTGCCATGATACTTGGGGCCCCATTTATGAGAAATGACACATCGCTGCGTGAAAGCAGCGATGCGTCACTTCTCAGTGCGCACTCCTTTCGACATACCTGATGCGTCATATTTAATGTATGACGCATCATGTCGCAAGGAATTACAGATACGTCAGTATTTCTGACGTATCTGTAAGTGCAAAAGTGATGCATTGCTGGAGTGTGTCACAAAAGAGACGCAACTCCAGCAATGCGTCCTTTCATATGGGGCAAGCCCCATGTGAAAGGGCCTGCGTCAGTCTTACGCCTGCTGTGAGGCAGGCGCAAGATTTTGACGCAACAGTGTCCTCAAAGTTACGCAGTGAAATCTCATAGATTTCACTACGTTACTTCTACGAGGCTTTTTGCGGGGGGGGACACCCCCCTGCATACATTAAACCTGACGCAGGTATAATGTAGCGAAGGGTTTTGCAAAGTGACACATCTGCTTAGATGCGTTACTTTGTAAATAGTGCGCAACAGGAGGCATGTTTTACGCCACTGATGCGTCACAAAAAGTGACGCATCGGAAACGCAAAACTGACTGATACCTTCAGGTCAAGTTCGCGTTATATAAAACTCCATAAAAAAAATTGTGGTCAGAAACAGGTAATCCTGTACTTCTACTGTGTTGTCTTGATTCAGCACTGTGTAACTTTGACTTCGTGATGCATGAGCTTGACTATCATTTTTACCTACCAGTATGTGATCTTCGACGAGCCCTGTGTGGTGTAGATCCAGCATTTCATGATATTCAGCCATCAGCTAGTTGATTTTAGCCCAGAAAGGTGTGATATTTCTTAGGTTATGCTGTTTTGCCTTAGGGCAGTAATGTGTGGACTTGCCTCAAAACTGTGTGAATTTGAGCCATTCTTCTCTAGTCTTGAGCCATTGATGTGATTTAGGCAAGCACTATTACTGGACCATCGATGTACTATTTTATGCTACTGATGTGGGTCTTCATTCAGCTCTTTCTGATCTTAACTATATCAGCTCAGATCTTTCCCCAATGCTTTATTTCCCACACAGGGCATACACTATAAAAGATCAAGGTGACCTCACAAAGAGCAGCACTTGGGTCTTAATGGAATGCGTGCAAAAACTCACAATGTAGGCTATAAGCTTTTAGCTTAAATGACATTTTAACTTTCTCACGCTTTTGCCTTTACTCTGATAAAAGCTAATAGGAAAATAAAATGATTGAAATACATGTCACTAAAATTAATTCCTACGAATTTCTAATATGTTCTCATGTGTACAGTGGGGTCTGTAATGTGAGGCTCGTGGACGTTTCACCTATCATAGAAGGAGATAAAGAGGGCAGCTCCTGCATAGGAGTTTCAACATGCACATACACAAAACATTGCTTTCCCGAATGCAGGGGCGACTGGTGTTCATGGGCAAAAGGGGCGTTGCCCTGACACTCTCGGGGGTTGACACAAGAACAGGGAAAGAAACACAGAGCATCTGGAAATAAATTACTGCTCCCAGACAATGGTGAATCTCCTGGGTGACTCTAGTAAACTTTGCAGATGTCCTCCTGCGCAGTTTGTTGATTGCACAGAGGGGCAGGCTGTAGGAGGGATGTGGGGTCTGCTCTCCTGGCAGTAATACATGTTTAGTACTGCATTTCCTTTTACTTTAAAAAAAAATACGCTATGGAGCTGAGCACCCCAGAGTGCTCCTTATCTCGACTGTAGAGGCCCACGAGATGGAAAGAACCAGCAGCAGACAACAATTGCACTAGTGGACTAGGAGGTAATTGTGCAGTTAAGCTTCTGCCTGCATCAGGGGCATCGTCCCCCCTTTTAGCATCTCACAGAGGGGTGGGGTTCTTGATGGGCCTCTTCTGTTTGCAGCTCGGCAGACACAGGCTCATAATTAACTTGGGAGGGTGAGGGAGTGAAAGGACGGATGGGTGGATGGATGAAATGGTGGACGGATGGCTGGATGGATGGATGAAATGGTGGATTGATAGATGGGTGGATGAGTGAAAGGATGGACGTAAGAATGGACAAGTGAAGGGGAGAGAGGGTGTATGAGTCAAAGGGAAGGTGGATGGAAGGATGGATGGAGTGAAAGGATGAGTTGATGGAAGATGAGAGAAATTATGGATGGATGCTAGGAGAAAGGATTAATGGATGGCAGAATGAGTGAAAGGATCGATGGATGAGTGGAAGGGTAAATGGATGGATGGAGTCAATGTATGGATGGGTGAGCGAAAGGATGGATGATTGAAAGTACGTATGCCAAGATGGATGAGTAAAACAATGGATGGATGAGAGAAAGGCAGGGTAGATTGATGTCTGGATGAAAGGATTGATGAATAGATGAGTGAAAGGGTGAATTGATAGATGGATGTGTGAGGCAAAGGATGGATGGCTGAGTGAAAGGGTAAATGAAGGGATGTTGGATGGATGGGACGAAGGGTGGATGAATTGGGGTAAGGATTGATGTCTGAGTGCAAGGGTGGATAGATGGATGAGCTAAAGGGAGGATGATCGATGAATGATTGAAAGGATGAATGGATAGATGAAAGGGGGATGGATTAGTGAAAGGATGGATGATTGAGTGGATGGATATATTTGATCAATAGGTGTACCTGGACCAGTGGCAGCTCTCCTTTATGGGCTCCACAGCTACACGACCCCCCCTTGTTTTGTGGTAGATTTTTATTGAACAAGAGTGAATAATGATTCACTCTTGATATAATAAAAATTAAATGCAGACCCACTTCAGGTCCAGCCACAAACTGAGGCCGCTAGTGACATTGTTTGATTGGTGATGCAGGTGTATGAAGGTGACTGCCCCAGCCATCAAAGATATACTATTCAGAGCGGGTGAAATTCCAACACTGTGAGCATGTCTGTGTGACTTTGTGAGTTAAAGTGAGAGAGAGTCAGTGAAGAAGTGAGTCAGAGTGAGTGAGAATGAGTGACAGAAAGGACGAGTATGCATTAGAGTGAATTGAGTGAGGGAAATGAGAGTGAGTGTACTAAGTGTGTTACTGTGTGTGATACACAGTAAGACTGAATAAGTTCGAATGAGGGGGACTGAGTGAGACAGAGTGGATCAGACTAAAATGAGTTAGATTGTGTGAATTAGTGAGACCAAGTGAGACTGAGTGAGTCAGATTGAAACAGTAAACTTAGTGCAAGAAAGTGTGAGAGAACCCTTCAAAAAAAGCTCTTCGGAATTCGAGCCTATGATTATGCCTCACTAATTTTAATGGTCACCAGCCATCACTCCTCAAATGTTTCTTTTTAACAAGGTAACGCCACTCGATGTCTGTGCTGTCCTGGGCACAGCCCCCCTCAGCCCCTTCAGCACCCTGGTTTTCAAGTGAACCTGATTTTAAGGGCTTATCGTCATTTCCGCTTACACACAATGGGCATAGTCATGAAGTTCGTGGCAGTTATATGTAATTGGGCCTCAAAACTATACCAAAGGTTCCCCTGAACGATTCTGACAGATTAAGAGCTATGCATATTGGTAATCACTGTGTGTGATGTTAGGCTTACACAGTGTAGTAGACCAGCATTATGTGATCCCTTATCTGTGGTACATTGGGCATTTGTAGGATAGTATATGAATTTGGGCATTTGCTGTCTCTTTAGTGGCCGATCACAGTGTCATTGGGTTTTCACTTTGTAATAGTAGGCCCTCTTTGTGGGATATAGCCATAACAATGAGTGATCTTGAGTTACCACTATGTATTTAGATGGACTGGGCCAGTGTGTATATTGTGACAAGCGCTACTAATGCACCAGCATTATATACAAGGAATTGACCAGACATCTCATTAGGGGCCAGATGTAGGTAAATAGCATTTACTGATTCGAAAATACTGAATTTTACCGATTCGGTATTTTCGAATCGGTAAATGCTATGTAGCAAATCATTCGGTAAAAATTACCGAATCGTTAAGATTCGGTAATTGCCATTCATTCCTATGGGCCTGGAGGCCCGTAGGAATGAATGTCAATTACCGAATCGGTAAATACTGATTCGGTAAAAGGGGGAAAACATTGAAGGGTGGCAGGGTGTCACTTTGACACCCTGTTGCACCCCTCAATTGTGTATGGGAGCACATGTTACAGACATACATGGCCTGAGGGCATGTATGTCTGAAATATGGTTGGGGTGTTTTAGTTATTTACCTCCAACTTGTTGTTGGTGGTAAATAACGAATCCTAACATGGGATAAGCACTCATTTAAGTGCTCCCTACATCAGGAATTCGGTAATTTACCGAATTGGTATTTAAGAAATCGGTAATTTTCCGATTCCTTAAATTATCGATTCAGTAAATTACCGAATCGTTAATTTCGGCCCCTACATCAGAAAAGCCTATTACCGGTCAGTAACGGCCGAAATTCGTTAATTTCGGCCGTTACCGACCGGTAATACCCTTCCTACATCTGGCCCTAAATGTTTAAGAGCCTTGTTTAGAAGTTGAGTGATTACACATGATGTAGAAGTATGTGTTTCCTGAAGACAGGACAGAAAAGATTTTCATAGTTAGTCAGATGCAGTGATTTCATACTTGATTGTTATAACACTACACTGCAACTGGCATAATATTGAGTTCGTTTATTTGACCTGAAAGTACATTTTTATAGCTCCCTTCCGAGGTTGCTGAATTTGAAAGCACCCAGAAGCGGCAGACCAAAACGCCTGAAGAGGCCCAGACTGGATGAAGCTGCACACTGTAAATAAGGTAGAAAATGATGTCTTTCAGGGCTATCTTTTCTCTATTAGTGGCACGGAAAAGGCTTTAACCTTTACATATGCTATTAAAGAGTGGTGTCAAGACCTGCAGGAAAGAGGTCCTAAACCAGCAGGAAATGAGTTTTTAAACTATAGAGCCTGTCTGGTAAAAGCACTATTAGGGCAATCAGGATATTGGTCAATCTACTCTGGCTTCTGGCGAAAGAGAATTTTGGAATAGCAGAATTAATGATTATTTCTACAGCAGTTACATCACATACCAAAACACATGATAAATGTATTATATAAACAAAACAGGTTACAAAAAATGAAAGCCAGACATTATGTTATGTTAAAGGTTCCTGGTTTTGTGATGTTTGCAACTTCTTAATGCCATACTGTTCTTTATTGATTAAACTGGGGCCAATATTTCTATATTCTTGAATGTGGACACACACACACACACGCCAGCAGACATGCACACCACACATTTCCTTTAAAATACCTCCTGAAAGTGCCCTGCTGTCCCAGTCTCGCTCTCTCTTCCTCTCTCTCTCACACACTCAAACAAGCAAGGAGGCAACGACACACGCAAAAGGCTCCTGCGAGAGTAGGTAATTTTTAAAACCCCTTTACTCCCCCGCTTTCTTCATTCCTGCTCTGAGCGGGCTGCGTAGATATCAGTGCACGCACAACTGCACACCGACAGTGTGAATGTGATTGACAGTGAAGGGCCTTTATGGACTCTGTTCTGTCCAACACAGCTTGACACTAGGCCATCCTTATAATAATCAAATGAGCTGCCTCTGAACAATTCAACAGCGGTTCAGCTCGGGCCTACACAGGTGCTTTGGTTTTCAGAGTGTCACACAGAGGGGCTACACTTGCAGCCATGAGCCTACCTTTCATGTGTACCAGTACTCTCCTTGGCTGTGGAAAAGTGGTGCTACTCAGAGGGATGAATATAAGAAGTGCCAGTACTCAGTACCTATGATTACCGGTCCATTTAAAGCACTGCTCCTTGACGTTGAAACTGTCTCTGTGTTCCTGTATTTTCCTACTTGCTCTGATTTTCAGCAGTGTCTACCTCATTTGTGTGAATGTAAATATGAACTTGTTTCTGTTTCTACCTAATACAAGATAATAAAAAAAAACTGGCATTTATATGCCAATGCATGTAAACACAGGCAATATGTGTTGCAGCCCCAAACTACGTTATGACACTAAATGGTGCCCAACTGGCTTTGCCAATAATGGAAAATATTTTTGATTTCTCTAAAAAGGCATGCATAATGTGAAGAATTCAACATGAAAAAAGCATGATTTTTAAGTGTGCTTTATAGGTGTAAAATAGGCCTCAGAATTCCATGGTAGCACTTCTTGGAAGCTGGAATTATATATTAAATACCCTATGGCAGGAGCAAAAATCCACTTGATGTATATTTTAAAGAATTGATAGTGTGGCATTCCTATAGTCCAACTCCCAAAACATATTGATTGGGGTCAGGGACATTTATTTTTATTTTGTCCTAGGGACAAGTAGGCCCTACCTCCTGCAGCACATATCCTTTGTTTGCCAGTCTATAATACCACATTATGGCTCAGAGGAGGGCAATATCTACAGTTTAGGTAATATCTGTGTTCATATATTAATGCTGTTCGAACTTGTATTTATGGTTCTTTAATACAAAGCCTTTCTTATTAGGATGAGAGTTCACACTACCCTACTGTCAGTGATTCCCATGTGAAAAAGTGCACAACCATTAGCATAGTTTAATAATATGAGGCTACATACAATTCTCCCAGAATGCTCTCTAATTAGATGCAAAAATCTGCAGAACTTTTAAACCAAGATTGATGATCCTTTGCTTTCAAAATAAAATGTTTGCTAAATAAATGCAACGAGGAAAAAAAAATGTTTTGCTAAACTATCATTTAGTAAAATTTGTTGACGCATGCTAGTATTTCCCAAAAATATTCATAATGGAAAATCATTATAACCAGTTTCAGCAAGATGAATGGAAACATGAAAAGAAACAAGCATTGGCCAAGTTAATAGGTCTAATTCTGGTGTTCAGCCTTTTGGTTTTGTCAATATGTGTCTTGTTTGGATATGGTTTTTGTAAAACTGTGTGGGTACTGCCAGGCCCTCACCATTATCGCCATTATAACAAACACTGGTAAAAAGCAATAATATTTTTTAGTCTCAAAAAGCTCACATTGCAACAGTAGTACTTGGCACTGAACAAATGTACTTTGTATTATGATAGCGGAAGCCAGTCAGTGGCTGTATGGATGGATAGATATATAGAGAGAGAGATAACATTTTAATAAAAACAAAAGGTCTTGGTTAATTCCAGACCTAATTAGGGATTCTTAAAGGAATTCACAAAATTCCACCCATGGTATACGTTCTTGCATTAATGAAGTTTTACAGCTTTCAAGAATGCACAAGAATTTGCAGAAGGAGGCCAGGAAATCGTGCTCCTAGAAAAATGTTGGGAAACTTCTTTTTACCACGAGCAAATATACAGGTTAAGCTTTGCTCATGCAACAATCTGTTGAATGTTTACAAGTTCACTTTCCCTCCAACCACTTTTTTCCCAACCCTTGGAGAAGTTTTACTTCTGCCATTGTCAGGAGTACATTTCAACCTTTCTCATATTGGAAAAAGATTGGAGAAGAGCTGTCGAAAACCCCTAAAACATGCAATTTAGTTGGTTTGCACAGACACAAAAGAGCACTTTAACCATGGAACTATTGCTTAACGCTACCTCCAGCCCCGGTTTGTAGATCTGCAGACTGGTGGCAAAATAAGAGATATTGCTAGAATCCAAACCCTCCTATAGTATGAGCCCTGGCATAATCAGAAAGGCTAATATCAGAGGTTTTACATAAAGAGATTGCTGCTATAATTTATTGCTGCACTATGTGGCACCAAAAGCACAAGTCAGTGGCGTAGTGGAAGTTGAGGGGGCCCCTTGCCCTGCCAGGTACACAGAGGGGCCCATTCCGGATTTAATCCGGAGCTCTCATGCCTGAGTTCTGTGATGAGTGGGCTCCCTGCAGCTTGCCCCCCCCCATGTTACGCCCCTGCCCCAAGTGTTTTTTTTACAGGGCAAGTAGATTTATGAAGCAACCCGTCCACGGTCAAGTAAATATTTTATTAAATTCCACACCCCTGTAACAATACATTAACGAGGCCGAACCAGCTTGTCAGACCTAAAATGAGCAGAGAGCTCTATAAACAAAAGCCCACACCCCCAACTTATGAAAAATGACCCTCAACAACCAGCTAAATTATCAGTCGCAAAATACCCCAAAATAAAACACTGATATGACAAAATTGATGGATGAAACTTTGATTGATGATTTGCAGCATAATGCACCATATGCCTTTGAAAAAGAAGGCATGATATGCATACAAAGAGCACAGTTATATTAAATCATATGTTTAAACAATGGAAGGCTAAGAAAGGGTATTGGGCCAAGAAAGCAAAGGACAAAGTATGAGGGTTAAGGAAGACAGGACGTGGGGAAAAAATGTGAAGAAAGAGAATTTATAGCAACAAAATAATAATAAACTAATCAAAAGAAATACACAGGGCCTGATGCGCAATAGAGGCTGTTCAGAGTCTAGTTTGGGAAGCTCAGTGACCCGATGCTCTCTCATTGAGCACAAAGCACCAGAAATTGTAGTTTTGCAAAAATCCAGAATTTGCCTGTTACATAAAAATTAAGGCATGAACAGAACGACAGAATTTAACAAATGCTTGGATAAAGGAAAGCATGGAACCACAGACCTCATCCCAGCATTCACATTCAGAAGATACATTGCTAGAAATAGTGACGATTTGTGAACGCGGCATCTTGGAATGCATGTAGTAGGCCATGGATCTACTGTCAGCACATCTTGATATCTGTAGACAGTACAAGAAGAATACAGGCTGTTAAACTCTGATTGTTTAGAATTTGTGAAAAATTATAAGCTGACTTCAGGATGCCCAAACCATTCCTCGCTTTGTAATTGCAATAATGGTTGCAAAGCATCTATGCATACCATTTCGAACTACAAAGGGAGAGGGACAGGGCTGGACTGGCAGTAGCGGGCACCAGGCGTTTCCTCGGTGGGCCACCAGGGTGGGTGCGGGTTTTGGGCTCCTGGGGGCCATTTTTGTTAAAGGGGGCTGGTAATATCAGCCCCCTGTAACAAAATCGGCCGAAACTGGCACTGACAAACAGCTTGGCCGCCCCTTCCTCACCACCTCCTGGGGGCTGGCCGATCAGTTTGCAAGGGCTGGTTTTGTTTCCCAGTCCGGCCCTGGAGAGGGAAGCCTTCTTGGCTTATGGTGACCAAACGACCTGGATTTCCCCGGACAGACCCAGTTTTAACCTCTTGGGTGCCCATAACGAGCTGAGCTCGACATGCAGCACAGTGGCGCTGTGCTGATGACGAGCTGAGCTCGTCATGACCGTTACGGAACGCCCACGCGGGGATAATTCCCCTGCGTGCTGGGCGTTCCATTGGAACGGGCGTGGTCATGATGAGCACAGCTCGTGCTGCATGATGAGCCGAGCCCCCCTAGCACCACGGGGAAATTAGCCCCGCAGCGAAGGGGTTTAGAGGACTGTCCTGATGTTAATTTTAAATATATATGTCCCGTTTTTTGGGACAAAGGTCAGGTCACCCTGGGAAGTAGAATTGAAAGGAATGCTCTGCTTTTACAGGCGCCTGTGAAGGCTAAAACAAATGTAAGTAATTTATCTGCCAAGCAGCACAGGGCATGTATGTGTGCCACATGGCACAGGTGTACATGCACAGATGTGCATGTACACTGGAATTCATTATTTACCATGCAATTGTATTACATGTTAAATAACGAATCGGTAATGGCCTGTGGCACTGTTTTCAGTGCCACCTACATCTGGATTTACCGATTCGGTAAATTTACAGATTCGGTATTTTACAGAATCTGTAAATTTACCGAATCGGTACATATACTGATTCTGTAAATGAAATGCCCCCTACATGTCAAACACCAAATACCGGTCGGTAACGGCCGAAATCGGCTGTTACCGACCGGTATTTGGTGTCCTACATCTGGCCCCTGGTGTCTTAAGTGAATTGCAGAGGTAACAACTGTCTTGTTTACAGATATTAGACTCAGTTGCCAAGCATATAAGCAACAATAAACTCATATATAAAGTAGAGGTAATTAATATCTCCATAATGTTACTAGAAACAATGCAGTAACAAATAGGGCCTTAATCCGACTGAGATCTCCTGCACTGCATTACAAGTGCCATCCATACTAATATTATAAAGAGAGAGCCCAAACCTTTGAGGCGGGTAATCTCAGTAACCACAGCACCAATCACAACACCCAATACAGCGTTGGAAGGGGCAGTTGCAGCAGAAGGACATAGGCTATGCAGACATCCACCATATATATATTTTTTTTTTGCAGAGTTTTATATAGCACAAACTTGATTCAACCTGAATCAGGTATCAGAGCGCATTACATAGCACCAGTTACGTTACATGAGGACACACATTCATTTTTGTTAGGCACAGGGAGATTAAGTGATTTGCCCAGAATCACAGGATGTTAGGCGTCGTTACCAAGACTCGAATTCAGACCCACAGGTCCGAGGTCGAGCGCCTTAGCCGTTAGGCCAACTCCTCTATACATTTAAAAGGTAAAAGAACCGTGCCAGCAAAGTAGTCTCTTGTGGGCGTGTCTGCGTTGTGCTGTGGGCGTGGGCTGGGGGCGTGACTAACGCTGGGGGCGTGTGGTACGGCCATGACATCGTGGGCTGTGGGCGTGTGCTGGGGGTGTGACAAACGCTGGGGGCGTGTGTCCGCCCTTCATGCCATGTGAGTCGTACATACAAGTGCCAATTACGTTGCTGCGCAGCATCAAGGGGCACGCTGGGGGCTTGACACGCTTGGGGCGTGAGAAACGCTGGGGGCATGTGTCCCCTTCATGCCATGTGAATGCAATTGCGCCGCATCAAGGGGCACGCTGGGGGCGTGAGAAACGCTGGGAGCGTGTGCTACGTTCCGCCCTTCATGCCATGTGGGTCGTACATTAATCAGAAGATCATCTGCTGTGGCCGTGTCCTGGGGGTGTGACAAACGCGTTCACCTGGAGGACTGGTAAGTAACGTTGCTACAGCCTCTCCTGCGCGCTGATACTGAACTCTCTCATTCAACGAAATTACGCGCGCCTGCTACCCTCAACCAGGGCTCTAGCCGGGCTCAGGCGGCGGATCAGTACACTAATTACACACACCTGATAACATCAACCAGGGCTGCAGCTGGGCCTCAAGCGGGGAAACACGTGCCTGCAAACATCAAACAGGCCTGCATCTGGGCCTCAAGCGGGGGAACACGCAAATGAGCGTGTCTGCGGGGACAATTACTGCAGCCTCTCCTACTCGCTGTCACTCAACTCTCTCATTAAACGGATTTACCCGCGGTTGATAACTCTCTCATTCAACGACATTACACGCTCTTTCTAACATCAACCAAGGCTGTAGCCGGGCTCACGCGGCGGATCACTACACCAATTACACGCGCCTGCTAACATCAACCAGGGCTGCAGCTGGGCCTTCTCCGTCCCTATTCTAATGAAACAAAAAATGTTGTCTACCGCAAGATTTTAAAATAAATTGCCCTTGCCAAATACACACATTACACACATTCTATTTCATACCCGGACAACGTCGGGACGGGCTGCTAGTAGACTATAATGCAGTTGTAATATGGTGGATGGGACATTTGCAACGTTTGAGTTAAGAGCATCCCATCTGTCAAACTCTAAATAAGGCCCTTAATCACCATGGGTGCATATTAACAAGGGCAGTATCTCCGCTTTAGCAGCACTTTTTGCCGCTAAAGCGGCGATATTTTTATCGCCCTATCTACAAGGTGGTGCTAACATGCATTAGCGCATGTTAGCACCCGTTTTCCCAACGCCTCGCTTTGCATTTCTAATGAGATGCAAAGTGGGCGTCACTGGGCTTAGCCGTGATGGACTACCTTGTAAAATATTGCCTAAATGTGCATCGCAATATTTACAAGGTGGCCCACGCATTTTAGCAGATGTTAGTTTTTGGAGAAAAACGCGGTTTTCGCCAAAAACCAACGTCTGCTAAAATGCGGACTTACCTATACCTAACAATGGGGGCCGATTATGCTGATACGAACACAGGGTCGTATCAGCAAGGTTATCACCATTTTCCATGGAACATCGCTGGAAACCAGCGATGTTCCATGGAAAACACTGCTATCGCTGGAAAATTATCGCCATTGCGCTATGCGTTGTTAATTCAGCAATAGCATGGTGATAATTGCCAGCGATAGCCATCGATAAAAAAGTTCTCGCTAAGAGCGGCCAGCGATGATTATTACTGCCGCTTGATTATATGCCCCCAAATGCGAGGGAAATCTCTCTCAAATAAGCATCAATGTATGAACTAAAATAGGCATGCAATAAATGCATATCCAGAATGTGTAAAATGTAGTAACTGCACTCTTTTATATGTCCATATACATATCTATGCATACACAGTCACATTTATATTTAGATTAAATATGTAGTTATTTAGACAATACCAACATAGCCATATTTGTGTTTTATATTGTGGAAAATAGTTAAGGGACAATTGTAATACGCAGAAATAAAACAGTAACTATATACAGCCATTGGAATGTAGCAACCCGGATACCACCCTATTTTAGTCTCAGAAACTAAAACAATTGGCTGGGGTCAGAAACCTGTATCTCACGCCGGTGATGAATTCTTGAAGGCGGATTTGCAGCTGTACCTGTGAATTCTCATTAAGATGAGTTCATGGGCCACTAAGGGTCAGGAAAAAAAACTGCACTTACAGATCAGAATTCTTGTGAAGTTTGTCAACTTATCCTTCAGGGGTAGCCACACAGTTAGCTCCAGAAACTATAGTAAGTCTTCAAAAGGGTTTATAACAAACAGAATAATCATGGGGCATATTTACAAGGGCTTTATCTCCACTTTTTTGGCTTAAAAAGCCAAAAAAACGGATATAAAACTATAGACATATTTACAAGAGGGTGCTAACATGCATAATCGCATGTTAGCACCCTTTTTCCCAATGTCTCCCTTTGCATCTCTAATGAGATGCAAAGTGGGCGTCACTGGGCATACCCCGGATGGACAACCTTGCAAATATCGCTGATGTTCACATTGCGAAACCGCTGGTTTCTCCAAAAACTAACGCCTGCTAAAATGCAGACTTACCTATCCCTAACATTGGCAAGGATTATGCTGCTACGACCCTGTGGGTCGTATCAGCAAGGTTATCGCCATTTTGCAGGGAACATCGCTGGTTCCCTGCAAAATGGCGATAACCTCGCTATCTCTGAAATTTTTATCACCCTGGAGAAACGCGTTGTTAATAATGCGCTACCTGGGTGATAAATTCCAGAGATAGCCTGTGATAATAAATTTATTGCTAAGCACGGCCAGCGATAATTATCGCTGGCCTTTGATAATATGCCCCCATGTTCTTTAAACATGTTTTTTTTGTAATCTTACTTATATGATGTGATGCAGATTTGGAAGAGGTGGATGAATTTAAAGAGCAGGTCAAAATGTATAACTAGAGGGTGTGTACCCTGAACATCGAAACCAGAAATTTGAGGTAGGCAAATGTTGGGAACAAAATATTGAATTCAAACTATCAAAAGGTTAGTAAGTATAGATTTTCTTAGACCTAAATCTACATATATGTACCTTGCCAATATTTATAACTTCAAGATGTTGAGTTAGGATTAGTAAATTAATAATTCTTCTATTTTCACTTACCTTTTGATATTTTGGTTTTCAATATTTTGACCACAATATTCTGGTACTGTGATATTCATAGCTCGATCTTCAGTAGTTCAATCTAACTTGAGGTGCTTTGTCGCCCTATCTATGGCGATTGTGTAGGGTCACAAACATCGCTAAGCTCCCATTGTGGTCCTCTTGGCATCTTCCTGGAATACTCACTGAACTGTCATATTGGTGCAGGTAGACAGTTGTGGCCTTGCACACAGTATCGTTCAATTTGATATGGAGTTAAAATTAGATCAGCTGTGTCACTGCTCCGTTTTATTCCCTGCAAAATGTTTTGGTTTGCATGAGCATTAACTCATTGTAAGTGAAATTTTACAGATTTTCTTCCCCGGCAAATGTATTTTTTTAAACTTCCCCATCTTCACCAAGGTTGAATATTTTTACAGAAACTTAGCTTTTAAAGCCAAGCATTGGCAATGCAATCGGTCTCACCTTTGGGACCTTATATGTATTTAACTATGCAGCATATTAGCCTGGGTGCTGAAACATCTACTGTTCTTTATCATGGAGGGAAAGTAAGCACCAAACTGCATGACACACCGGTATGGGAACACATGGAGAGAAATATCGCCTTTCAGCTGGAAATGGTATAGTCCAAAGCTCTGTTTTTAACATAATATCAGGGCCTTCGGTGGTCATATCACTAAAACTACAAGATTTGAAAAAAAATATTATTGCCTAAGCGTGCTCGTTGAAGACAATTTCTATGGACTGGAATCTATGGATGCTAAAGTGATTCTGGTACTTTACTGACCTCTGCTGGTCGTGTTCTATCAAGAAAGTTATTTAGAGGCAGTTGCCAGAAAAATTAAAAAAAAGAAAGTCCCTAAGCAGAAAGCAATTACAGTATCTTACTGACCTCTACTGGTCGTTTTTTATCAAGACAGTTAGATAGAGGCAGTTGAACAAGCAGAAAGCAAATCTGGTATATTACTGACCTCTACTGATCGTTTTCTATCAAGGCAGTTAAATAGAGGCAGTTGCACAGAAAAAAAAGTTTCTTAGCTGAAGGAGACAAGTTCTAGGTCTGATCTCCAGAGGCCACGAAGTACATACACATATAAGTATATACTCAAGTATATACAAGAGATCACGAATGCTCAACCTAAAAAATCTTTGTGAATTTGCACAGCCCTTCAAAAAGGAATGAATGAACGGGGAAGCCCTGAATGATCAGTATTGTTACTTGGCGGAATTGAGGTGGCCATGGTAGCAGGAAGTGCAAGGTTGATCTGTGACAGGATGGTGTAGCACCCTGTCCAGTCTAATTGAAGTAGGGAGTGGAGTGGCTATTAATGATGCACTCGAAGGTGAGGATGTTATATGTGGTATTGTGTTGAATGTTAATCAGAATATTAAAGCTTGGAGTGTGTTGTGTGAGGAGAACGTTATTCTTTGGATTTTGTTTATGGATTGAGCAAGGTGTAATTACGATAAATGACACAGTGTAGCTTGAGGTTTGTGGAGCAAGGGTTCAGTCAATTACCGGTTTCCAGACGCTAATCATCATACAGAAATCTGCTATTGTCTTTGCCACTGTTTAGATGAGGGCGCCATTGTGTCGATGAGCCGGAGCCACTGTTTGGATGAGGGCACCATTGTGTCGATGAGCCGGAGCCAAGTGATATTGATGATGCAGGATTAGAGCATTTTGGTGGCTGCAGTTTGGCTGGGTTACTGTCACAGGTGGTTTTTAGTCTGAAATGGACTCCAAAAAGCGTTATTAACTGCCTGTCTTGAAATAAGCTACACTTTTTCTTCCATCTTTCCTTTAAATATTCATCATGATGGGAGCAATTGATTCGAAGAGAAAACTTAAAACTGAGCTCCTTTGATTCTGATGTTCTATCATATGAAAGCCTTGTGATGCCGAGTTCCCAAGTCCAACCTGAATGAATAATTTCAATAAGTGCATAAAATATCTCTTTTTCTCCTAGTTACTCTGAAAAATAGAACCATTTTGATGACTATTAGTGTGACACTGAGCATCCAGGCTGTAAGAATGAATGGTAAGCTAAAAAGACTCCGCCTCCTTAAATCAAGACTTTCTGCCATCTGTCTCCACCTGATCGCATTCTGGCATTTTCAGGGCTGTGGCTGCTTGTGTTCCCTGCGAGAGGGGGCCTCTTCTGGCAGTTCAGGGTAAACTGTCCCCATGAGCAGCAGGGCCAGTATTGATTTGCATAAGATGGTCCTCTGTTTAGAGTGGCACACTGGATGAAAAATAAAGGTTTGGAAAGCTACCCGGACCAATTGCCAGTGGCTTAGACTATTTGCAAGTATTCATTTCATCACCTTTGTATGTTTCATCTGCTCAGGTGAAGCACAAAGCTCTTCTGAAGAGTTTAACATTCTTCTTTAAAAAAAAACTGAGCATCCGCAGCATTATAGTCCATAGTCTCCACCCCTCCACTAAATGGCAACTGGTAACCATTTGTAAAGTAGAAGCTGTCACTGATGGGAATCTTATGCCAGCCGCCAGTACTTGGGTTCCCATGGTCTACGGCTCATTGCCAGCATTCCTTTCTAGATGCTCCTTTTGTGCCACTGGAACATCTATCCATCTAAAATACAGAGCTCAAACTGGCAGCAAATTGAGAAAGGGAAAGCAGAGAAGGTCTGCCGTTTCTTACATACCTCTTTCTCTACATTCTTAACTACAAGAAATTGAAGAACAAATCCTGTCTCTTGAATATTTATGACCAGGATCAAACAACTCTTTATGAAAAGCCTATTTACACTGCCCTGGATGAATATATCCCACAGAGAGCAACAACATCTTCAGGTTACAGTGGAGACTGTGCAAAAATGGTGCTGGTCTCAGGGGCGGCCACTCCATTAGAGCAAAGGAGCGCCACCCCCCTGTCCTCACCCAACACCAGCAGAAAAGAAAACGATAGTAAAACAGGTTTTTAACCCGTTTTAATATTGTTTTATTTTAGTCCCTGGGATCCGCCCCCAGGACTCTGACGAGTCTTGGAGGTGGGTCCAGGAAATGACACTGCTAGTGGGGGGGGGGCACTCCCTTCACTGCACACGATGTCTTTGGCCAACAGTCTCAAGCCGGCTGAACCCCTCATGCGCAGTGAAGCTCTCTTCAGCCTCAGCTGCTATGCTGGGGCAGGAGAGAGCAGGCACATGCTCCCAGTCTGCTTGGAGTGCAAGTTGCCGGCGTTCTGGCCAATCCTGAAGCTTAAGGATTGGCTACAGGGTCGGCCGGGAGCATGTGCCTAAGGTCAGAGGAAGGACGAGGCGATGTGCGGGAGACAGCGGTGGCAGCAAGGTCATTTTATTTTATTTTTTATTTTTTTGCACCCCCAACCCTCCCCACTTCCCTTCTCTGGCCCGGCCTGCTAGGGATGGGCCGCTAATGGCTGGTCTGCAACCAAGCCACTTTGTCCATATGGCTCCATGAAATTCAATTGAGAAATCCTTCCGTGCACTCTTTTAGTTGAAATACTATCAGACAGTACTCCGGTAATTTTTTGGTGCTACTCCATCCTGGCACCTAGTCTTAAGGTGCCAATATATATATGAAATCCTAAGTGGTGCAGAGCAATTCTGTTCCAGAGGATGTGTGCACTTTTCACAAAACATTTAGGTTTAATCGTTTCTTCACTTTGGTAATAATCAATTCTCACTCTTTTGCAATTTTCATCAAAATCTTTAATTCATATTTTGGTTTCCATGATTATTCATTGTTATTCATAATTTGTTAAATCCATATTATTCTTTTAGATTACATTTCACCCAATGCATTTTGGGTCTATTGAATGACCCTTCCTCAGGGGTCTAAGGAAAAGGAAAGAGACGGAAACATTTTGAGCTAGTCTCTATATTCATAATAAACAGTGCTAGTAAACAATTCTAATGAGCTATCAATCAATGGTTAAAAAAACAAGATCTCAAAGTTCATGCAGTCGTAAAACTATAGCTGTCACTATTTTAAGCGTACCCTTTTTAAGCGCTAAACATTCTTAAGTATGGTTCTGTATTACGGCTAACTTACTTCCAATGTAATCTGTGGGTGACTCCCGTATTCCTCGTGTCGCGTGGTATGGTGAATGTATACCTGCCATTATTTTCCTAAGTATTTATTGATTTATTTGATTGGTGTATTGTGTGTCACATGACTATTGGTTTGGGTTGTTATCTAACAGCTCTATGGACGAAAATAAACCACTTGATTGTCGAGGGATATCCCGTGAAAAATACATAATGGGGTCGCGGTTTATATAAATAGTGTTTTCCGGATTATAGGCAAAGTGTATAGCGAATATTCTGATTCAAGTATTATAACGTTCTTTTTTGGGTCACGTGATCGCTACTTTAGCCAATCACGCGATGTCTATCTTAAAGCTCAAGATGAACTTGAGTTATCATATAGCCCATTGGTGCATATTCAGGTTCGATGTTACTTGTGGTAAACAAAAGTTAAAAAATAATAAAAATTATATCGGGGTCTAAGCAACTTATGTAAAGGGATATCTAGATGACTGAACTATTGTCGATTTCTGTGTGGCTTATTGTTTTAGATCCAGGACAGTGGCAAAATGTAGCGGCCATCTTTAGTAAGTTCGGCTAACTTTCATAATGCTATGAAAGTATAACTATCTATGGCGGCCATCTTTTAAAGGGTATCTCGTTCTTATGTTATTTATATAATGTGTAGTGCTAAACCTCAAATGTGTAGCCGAGTGTGGCGACCAATTGGGGCGGGTACCTTTTCTTTTTTTTTTCTTGTTTTATTTCAACAATCAGTCGTACAATGAGCAGTATAAAAGGAACAAGAATAATACATATAATAAAACAGAAAACATATAAAGGGAGAAAACACCAAAAAGACAAATATCTTAAATCCATTTAGAAATTGGATCCCAAATTTTTGTTCCTTGCCTTTTTTTCCTTATCCCCTTAAGCATATACATAGCCATTTCTAAGTGATATATGGAAAGCAGCTTAGACTGCCATGATGAAAAGCTGGGGGTTCGGTATCAATCCAGCGAGAAGTTATACAGAAACGGAAAACGGACATACAGATAAACAGAAAAGCTTCTTCAGCAGTAGATCTAATCCCAGACTGATCTGCTTGAAGGCCAAAAATTACCAGTCAGGAGAAAATTTCACAACAACCCCTAGATTATTAATAATAAAAAATTCGATATCAGTAATGAAACGGGAAAGTTTCTCACATTTAAAAAACATATGGATAGAGTCCGCATCCATCTCTTCACAACGATTACATCTCGAATCACCTCCAGCCTTCCACCTCTCTATTTTGACAGGAGAATAATAAAGATCAAAAATCAACATATAATGTTGACTTTGGAGGGATCCATTAAAAAGTATCTTGATGGATAGCTCGATTGATCTTCCCATATCGATATTTACAGAATCTAGCCTCCTTTGCCATTTATTCTCTATGAGGGATAGATCCTCTTCTAGTTGGTTAATGGTCATTTGATAAACCGGACCTATTTTCTTAGCTTTCCTGGTAGTTTCTAGTATCTTATTAGGGTTCATGCAACAGTGAGTAAGAAGACCTTTAGATTCTAGAAAGTTCCGGATCTGGAGATACTTAAAAAAGTGATTCTTTGGTACACCATATTTAATTTGAAGAGCAGAAAATGAAGAGAATTGAGTATCTTCGTATAGGTCACCCAAAACCTTAATCCCTAGAGGGAGCCATCTTCTTAAGATTGGATCATGGAAAACGGCTGATATGGCATGATTATTAAACACTGGAGAATAATGGCTAATTTCACCCAAACAGAGAATTTTTTTCTTAATTTGTCGCCAGATTACAAAACCAGCTAAAATAATTTTAAATTTAGTTTTTTTTGTAATAACTGGGTTCAATAATTTTAACTAAACATTGAGGAGCCGCCTTGCCTAACAATAGTTCATAGACTGAGGGATAAACGGATTCTTCAGTAATAATATCCGGAAAAAGGAGTATACCCATATATCTTAAAGAGATAAGCCAATAGTACAACCGGAAATTAGGGACTCCCCACCCACCTTTTAACCTGGGCAGGAAACACCATTTCAGGGCTCGGCGGGAGCGATGATACCCCCAAAGGAACCTGGAAACCATTCTATCAATCTTTGTGAAATAATAAGCCGAAAATAGGAGAGGTATGGTTCGGAATAAATATAAAAACTTGGGAAAGATTAACATTTTGATTATATTGACACGACCATAAAGGGTAAAATGTAAGTTATTTAATCTCTCTAATGTTTTATTAGAAGAGTTTAACACGGGTTCAATATTAAGACGTACAATCTCATCGATCTTCGATGAAATCGTTATCCCAAGATATTGAGCTTCAGGATCAAAAACTAAGTCGTTGGGTCGGCCGAAATCAGAATGAATTAATTGAGTTTTGGCCACGTTTACTTTGTAGCCGGATAGAACGCCAAATGCTTCAGCCAAGAGAATAATTTTTGGTAAAGCATGTCTGATGTCTATGGTGGTTACCACAACATCATGCGCGTAGGTGAATACTTTAAATGAGTTATTTTCAATTTTTACGGGTATGATATCTGTATCAGAGGATAGCTTACGTAAATATGGTTCTAAGTATAGAGCGAACAACAAGGGGGAGCAAGGACAGCCTTGTCTTGTCCCCCTTGTTATAGCAAAGCCCTTAGAAAGAGAATCGGTTATTCTTATGACAGCTTTGGGTTGACAATAGAGAGCTTTAACTGCCCTAATATATGTATTAGGGAGACCCATCCAGAGCAAAACAGACCATAAGAATTCCCAGGCGACCCTGTCAAACGCTTTATCCGCGTCCAACAGGGCCACCGAAACTGGGGATTCAGAGGCCTGTGCCCAATCTAATAATGCTATTATTTTTTTAACGTGGTCTTTAGTGTCTCTTTTTAATATAAAGCCATGTTGTCTAATGGATACGAGAGTCGGCATCAATTGATTCAATTTATTATCAAGGATCTTTGAATACATTTTGCTATCAGTGGTGATTAGTGAGATAGGCCTGTATGACCCTAATTCTTCACTATTTTTGCCTTTCTTTTAAAAAATAACTATGGTGGCATGAGACCATGGCTCTGGTGGATTGCCAGCAAAGGCAGAACTGAAAATCTTCATCAGTTCTGGCTTTAGAACTCCTCTAAAAACTCGATAAAATTCTAAAGGAATGGAATCCGGACCCATAACTTTGCCCAGCGCGAGTCTAGTAATGGCTGATTTGATCTCCTCCCAGGTAACTGGGGCACCAAGAGACTCTGCATGTACTGGAAGCACTTCTGTAGTATTTATCTTGTCAAGATAGTGCTTAATAGCAGAATCAGGTACGCTATCGGGTTGGTGGTATAATAATTTATGAAATTCATTGAATGCTGCCAGTGTATCTTCTTTAGAAGTTTTAATGCCCCCATTAGGATCTTGAATTTTAAGAATCTCATTAGCGGTGGTTCTTTGATGTAATCTTTGTGCGAGTACTTTGCCGGTTTGTTCGTTCAATTCATAGCTTTCTGTCCTGTATTGAATATAATGTGAGGCTACCTGGTCGGCTATATGGGCATAGACTAAACTACGTTTAATGGATAAATCAAGTTGGGATTCCTCTATATATCTATTAGGTTTGATACTTTCAGCGAGTTGTTTCTCTGCGTGTAGAACCATATCACAATCCTGTTTAAATTTGTTACGTTTATTCATTAATTGAAGATTGGCATATTTTAATGTCTCTCCACGTACTATTGATTTAAATGTGTCCCAAACTATTGGAATTGATGCCGACCCATTATTTATCTCAAAAAACTCCTGAATAATATTAGACATAAACTGAATATAATCTGGTTGTGAAATTAGATTCCGCTGAAACGTCCATGTTGATTTCTTGGCCTGTCCAGCTGAGGAGAGATTAAGCTTTAAACAAAGAGAATTGTGATCTGATAATAATTTAGAAAGAACTTCTAACCCAATTTTGTCCAAAAAAAACTGAGATAAGAAAAACTAATCAATACGGACAAATTTCCTATGAGGAGCAGAGACAAAAAGTAAAGGCCGGCTCATCTGGGTGAAGAATATTCCAGGCATCTGAAAGACCATTATCTAATACCAGATTCCGCAGAGCCTTAAACGATCTTGGCTTCAAACCTCTGTATCTTTCATTTTGTCTGATGCTGAACTCAGAATCAATATGAATATTTAAATCCCCACAAAAAATAATGGGAATAGTGCTGAAAGCAAGGTCCAGGTTTAGGGAGTTAAATAGCTCAGAGTCGTCCAGATTGGGGCCATAGACTGAGTAAATCATGATCCTATTCTGAAAAATTAGGAGTTCGGCCGTGGCCCACCGGCCCCATTTATCAGCAGCGGTCTTGATTACTGTGCCCAAATTCCGGCGCATGATTATAGCCACACCTCGTTTGATGCCTGACTGCCTGGAAGATATTCACAAATCCAATCCCAGATTCTTTAGCAAATCCCTTTTTTCCCAAGATAAGTGTGTCTCTTGAAGACAGAGGATATCAATTTGTAACAAATGAATCATTTTGGCCAAAATACCTCTCTTTTTCATATCATTGAGACCATTTACATTGAAAGTACAAATTTTAATTGCCCTACCAATAACAAGTAAGACAGAAAAAGAGATTAGAAGATCAGAATCTATCAAACAGGGCTCCTTATTAAATCGGCGACAAAACTTGTTGTCTACAAAGTTCAGTGCTTTGCCCAATATTGCAGCATTAATAAACCAATCTGGACAGTGATCCATATCCTGCTTATATCTAGTCATTATCATCATATCTTGCTCAGCTTCGACTGATGTTGAGTTACACCCCCACCACCCCACCACCTAGCCACACCCTCCATACCCACCCCTGAGACCCTCCCCCCACCCCTGCCCACCTTATGAGGCACAGGGACAGCCAGTCCCTGGGATCACAGAGTGCCGCCCCGCCCCCCTCCCAGATGACCCGAAAAAAGAAAAATTTGTATTCAGTATTCAGCTTGATCCAGCCACATAACCATTTAAGTCCGAAATAACTACATTATTTAAATAACATCTCTACAGAAAAAATACTTCCGTTCATAAGGAAACGAGGTATTCTTTTGCCAAAATTTCTGAAACAAAAAATCTCGTTTGGCCTTTAAATATAACTTTGAGCTTAGCTGGATTTTGTAAGTAAACAGTGGCGCCTTTTTCTTGAAATCCTGCTATTAGTTGCCTGAGCTGCCATCGCTTAGTGACAGTGGACTGGCAGAAATCCGGTCCGACGAAAAAACAGCACCCATTAGCAGAGCGCTTTTTATCTGGTCTGGCCAGATCGAAGATAGCTTCCCTGGCTAGAAAATTATTAAATCTGACCAGAATAGCTCTCAGGTAATCTCCTTCTTTAGGCATGGATTTAGTTTGAAATGGGAAACGATGAGCGGCCAGTCCCAAGATGTAAGTTCTGGGAACGCTGTCGAGAAGAGTTCACAAATGAATTTCCAGACATCTGATCCACCAAGATTCTCAGGAACTCCTAGCACACACAGGTTGTTTCTCCGCGATTGGTTTTCCAACTCAGCAAGCTTGAAGCTGACATCATCCCTTTGTGCTTTAACAAAGGCAAGTTCCTTCTTTTGTGTGGCGACTTCATCTTCGAGGGTCGATATCCTGGTTTCAGCTTCTGACACTCTAGCCGTCATATCAGTGCATATTTTGGTGATGCGGCGGACAGCGTTTTTCACTTTTTGACATGTGCCTTGTGTGCGTGCAATCTCCATTTTAGTGTCTGATCTGTGAGCCAGCATTGTTTGATATATCATAGAAAGAGTCACTTCCGGGCAGGGATCAGAATCAGGTTCTTCAAGAATGGCCTGTTCATTTAAGGAATTAGATTGTGGGGGCAAATAGTCCTCTGCACCATTAGATCTATTCCTAGATGAAGATGATATCCTGACCCTGTGTTTCTTTACAGTTATACTAGAACCAGGTGAGGTCTCACTTGCCCCCGTCTCCTCTCCCAAGCTGCTATCCTCTGGATAATCGGCCCAGTCCTTGTCTAAGCTTTCATCGGAGGTAAGGTCAGACATGGAAAAAAAAAAATCGCTAGCCTCCAGAACAGTCTCTTGGCACAGGATTTCGGTGGGCACTGATATGCTCTGAGCAGAATTAGCCGTAGAGCTAGTCACAGTATTAGGGAATTCCCTGTTCCCAGTTCCAGCCCCAGCAACAGAGTTCAGGGTATTTGGCACTACGGGTCCCGTAATGCAGTGCGACGGTGATCCAAATACCGGCGAGGTCTCAGAGATATGCGTTGCTTCTTCTTCAAAATCAGGGTTTAATAGAGTTTCATTAATTACATCATTATTTCCATTTCCCCCAATAGCCTGTACAGAGCCCACAGTGTTATCGGGTTGAGCTGGGTCTCTCAAATCTGCAGGTGGAGGAGAGATTGTCGATGCGCGCTGTATGAGAGCATTTTTAACAGCTTGTTTCTCGAAGAGTGCAGGTACAGTTTGACTGAGATTCCTGCTCAGAAGCTCTCCCCCTTTTTTTATAGTAGAAGCAGATGTAGAAGTAGACTCACCAGGTTTCAGCGCCCCACGCATCGAACTGGCGGATTCCATCTCCTCGGCACCATCAGTAACAGCATGCTTATTCTTCCCGCTGCGGGTGTTTGGTGGCTTCACCTGAAGATTAGGATTTTTTGGCGGCATAGCAATTAAATGAGGAACAGAGTAAAGCAACGGTGTTTGATCCAGCAAAACGGGAGACGCCGAGTGCAGTAACAGAGCCGAGGGAGCTGGGCAAGATAAAGCCACATGAGAGACAGCCGAGGGGAAAGCCGGAGCAATCCAGCGCCGGCAGAGTCGTTTAAGGCTCCGGGGAACCAGTTGATCGTGAAACACAGGAGAACCGCCGTGATCCTCCAAGCGGTAAGTTCCACCCGGTAACAGTGAAAGGGAGGGAGCCCTGGAGACCTGGAAACGTATTGAATGTATTCCGATATGAAACTCAGCGGAGACAACGGATACTGTTGCAGGTTTGGAAACGATGACAAGTTTGTTGCTTTTGGTGTCTTTCACGCCAAAAAGTACCGTGAGTTTAGCCGTAGGTTCACAGCAGCCGGTCAGTCTTTTTTCGACTCCACTCTTTCTTCGGGTCAGGGAGTCAGGGAGCAGGACGGAAAGCAGCTCACACCGCTGAGCTAGCGGTCGCCATCTTGCCTCCCACACACCAGGGGCGGGTACCTTTTCAACATGAGTTATGATTCATTTATACTTTTATGTGTGACAAATATGCAGGCTTAAGGACATAGTTACATAAAAAGAACATACAGAATAGTAAGGAATTATAAAAAAACATGCCAGTTCTATCCTGTCATTTATCCCCTGGTGATATAGACTCCCCATTTTTTGGATCCAATAATACTCAGTCCTTAGTCATTGTTTATGGGGATCCATTTAGTTTTTTTGGATGTATTACTTCCAAGATGGTAAATCTGAGTTGTGCTATGTTATGGCCAGATTCAATCCAATGAGTGGCCACTGCAGATTTCAAATTATTTTGCCGAATATTACTTTTATGTTCTGTGATTCTTATTTTAGTTTTCCTCTCTGTTTGTCCCACATAGATTTTTCCACAAGGACATTTTATTCCGTAGATTACATTTTTTGTGTCACACGTACTTGAGTGTGATAAAGGAATTTTCTGCCTCGTCATGGGGTGGGTGAAGTTATTTCCTATGATGACATTATTGCAATGCGTACAGTTTTCACACCTTTGCATCCCTTTCCATGTCTCTTTGGTATTATTTTTTTTGTGTTGTTAATAGTTCTTTCAAATTCTTTGATCTGGTGTAAGCAAAAGTGATATCTTTAGAAAATAAGTTTTCAAGATCCGGTTCTTGGGTGATCAGTGACCAGTGTTTCCTCATAATACTTGTGATTTTATGTGCTTTTGCCGAGTATTTCAGGGCACATACTGTTAATTTTTCATTGGTTTTTGTTTTTCTTTGAAGTAAAGTAGATCTTTCCATTTTTATAACTTTTGTTTCAGATTCTTCTAGGATTTGTTTTGGGTATCCTCTTTTCATGTATTTTTTGATCTGTCTGTCTATTGTGGTTGAGATATCTTGGGGATCCGATGTGATTCTATTTTTTGAATGAATTGTGATAGAGGGAGGTGTTTCTTGAGAGAGATCTGATGAAAGCTTTTTGAAATGTAAACAGCTATTTCGATCTGTACTCTTGGTATATACTTTGGTTTTGATCTGGTTGTTTTCTATGGTAAACATTACATCTAAAAATGGTAGTTGATGTTTATTGATTTGATGAGTGAATTTGATCTGTTCATGGCATGAGTTAAGTTTTGTAATGTTTTCCAGAAATGTGTCTTTTTCACCTTTCCATAATATAAAAATATTGTCTATGTACTGTTTGAACAGTATCAGTCCTTGTTGCCAATTTGGATCGTTTAAAATGTGGTCTAGTTCGAATTTGGCCATGTAGATATTGGCGTAGGAAGGTGCCCCCGCAAATCCCATGGATGTTCCACTGCATTGTTCAAAGAAAGTGTCTTTCCATTGAAAGTAACTGTGAAATAGGGCCTAGTGTAGTAGTTCAAGTAAGAAAACGTTGTCTGAATTATTAATATCTTATTGTTGTAGGCGTCATTCCATAGCTTCCATTCCTTCATTATGTGGGATTGAAGTGTAGAGTGCTGTTACATCTATTGAGCGCAACCAGATGTTATCATTGTCAGTGAGGTCAACGGTTTGCAGCATGTGCAAGAATGCAGTAGTATCTTTGATGTGTGTTTGCCAAATTGTACTAACGGTTACAGGAACCAATCTAGGTATTGACCTTGAGGTTCTGATAGTGATCCACAGGCTGAAACTATTGGCCTGAAAGGTGGTTTTAATGTGTTCTTATGCATTTTAGGTAGCATATAGAATTTTGGTCTACGCGGGTACTTTATATTCAGTAATTTGTAGGTTCTTTCTGTTATCCAATTCATTTGTAGTGCATGGTCAAAAATAGTTTTTAGTGTGGCCATAAAACTGTTAGTAGGGTCTTGATCTAATTTACGATAAATGTCAGTGTCCTGTAGATGGTTCCATACACTGGTTTCATAGTAATCTGTGTTCATCAAATCAAGGGCTCCTCCTTTATCCGCTCTCTGTATAGTTATGTTGGTTTTTTCTGTTAGTCTTTTTAATGTACTCCATTCATTCTTTGAGAAATTACTTTGTGATCCTCCTTTGAAATTAATAGTTTTGATTTCAGACAGAATTACTCTTTCAAATGCGTCTATGGTTTTATGTGACGTAGGGGCACAAAAAGTGCTTTTGGCTTTGAATACTTTGACATCTTTATCAGGTTCTGACGGTTGAATGTTACTAAAGAAGTTTTTTAAACGCAAATTTCTCAAAAATTTAAAAATTGCTATTTCAGTTTCTTGGACATTGGATTCATAAGTTGGTACAAATGTCAATCCTTTGTTGAGTAATGATGTTTGCGCTTCTGTTAATTGTATATCCGATATGTTCATGACAAGACTGTCTTCTTCTTGGTTTTCGACCTCATTGCTCTTTCTTCCTCGGTCTCTTTTGTTTTTTCTTTTTCCAATGAAAAATTAACAGTATGTGCCCTGAAATACTTGACAAAAGCACATAAAATCACAAGTAGTATGAGGAAACACTGGTCACTGATCACCCAAGACCCGGATCCTGGAAACGTATTCTCTAAAGATATCACTTTTGCTTACACCAGATCAAAGAATTTGAAAGAACTAGTAACAACACTAAAAAGAAGAATACCAAAGAGACATGGAAAGGGATGCAAAGGTGTGAAAACTGTACGCATTGCAATAATGTCATCATAGGAAATAACATCACCCACCCCATGACGAGGCAGAAAATTCTTTTATCACACTCAAGTACGTGTGACACAAAAAATGTAATCTACGGAATAAAATGCCCATGTGGAAAAATCTATGTGGGACAAAAAAGAGGAAAATTAGAATAAGAATCACAGAACATAAAAGCAATATTCGGCAGAAAAAATTGAATTCTACAGTGGCCACTCATTGGATTGAATCTGGCCATAACATAGCACAACTCAGATTTACCATCTTGGAAGTAATACATCCAAAAAACGAAATGGATCCCCATAAACAAAGACTAAGGACTGAGTATTATTGGATCCAACAATTGGGGAGTCTGTACCCCCAGGGGATGAATGACAGGATAGAACTGGCATGTTTCTTATAATTCCTTACTATTCTGTATGATCTTTTTATGTAACTATGTCCTTATGCCCAATTGAGTAGAAATGGGGGACCCCCTCAAGCAGGTACTTTCAGGTCAGGGAGTGGAGGGGAAGAGGCAATACAAAACAAGCTAGAAAACTCCCTCTTGACCTATAAATACTTTTCACATAGAAATTATCTCACCAACCCAGGGCATATACACATATATCACACTAGTATTAGAATTTTTAGTTATTTTATTTCATTTTTTCATATCCAACTTTTTTATCTCATTTTTTGTATATACATTGATCATAAAAAATCTCCAAGAAACATGCTTTCAATACATTGGAGCCATAACTGTTTTTCATTAGTTGTCCAGAATTTATATAAAAGTACAAAACAAATTAGACCAGACCAGGTAGAGAACCATGCATACAAACACATACATACTCACTAAACATCCATTACATTACAATCAAGCATAAACATCATATAACATTGCATCTGTTGTCCAGTATAAGACCAGATTCATTAGATCTAAAAAATGAAAAACATAGGTCTAGGAGTTGGTCGACGCATTTCGGTGGAAAACACCTTCATCAGGACCATCCAGAGACAAGTTACTGAAGGATCTCTACACCTGGAATTCAAGTCTGAAAAGATATGTACACAACAAAAACAATTTTTTTTTTACTAATACGCCCTGAAAGACATTTGTTTAAATACATTTACATTTGAGACATCAGAATGGACCAATACAACCATCCAAATTCAGACAAGTCTCATACCCAATAGTGCTACCTTATAGCCCAAACAAAATGGAGTGTATCTTCACAGCTATCTCAGAGAGAAGATTCCTTTTATTAGAAAAATGGTTCTCATGAAAGCCTAACACCTGAGGGGCTTGTGGAACAGGTACCTAATGAATGATCTTGCAATAATGGTATTGCTGATTGTACTAGATTATTCCCCAACATGATATACTATGAAAGGACACATACAGCCTTCTTAAAACCTGAAGTAGTTTACACTATGCACAATGAAGAACTAATTACATTTTTGATTTACCTGAGAATTACTACTCATCATGACCAATATATATGCCTATTCCATACTCTCCTCAGAGCACACGGTAGGAGTTTCCTGAAAGGTATAACAATTACAATAACAATTCAGCCCTAATTGATATTTAATACATATATTGTAACTGATGCACCAAGAGAAAGCCTGTTACCTGTTACATATACACCAGCATAGAACGAGGCTGAGGTCGGCTTATCCAATAACTCTAGATTTGATTCATCATTTCTATTGACATGTGGAGGGGACGCCACATCTAACAGAAAGTATATTGAGTGTGTAGTTATACAGACATCTATGGTATAATAATGCTATTCGGGTCATGTCCCGGGGGCTCAGGAAGGATTGGAGGTTCGACCACTGGAGTGGGAGGGGCAGGCTCAAAGAGAAACACTGGGGCTTTGATTAAAGGTTTTAAGGAGGGCTTTATTGTTATATACGTTTTCTTCATGAACAGGTAAGTAGTCTTTAGTCTCTGGGTATCGCTGAATGCCGCGGTGCCTTCTGGTCGTGGAAGTCTTTATCTTGATACGTCTCAACAACAGGATTCCACGTGGTACCGGAAAGACAAAGGAAATCAAGAGAAGGCGAATTACTGCCTGCACTCTGGTTGGACACACACAAGGACCGGGAGTGAGGGACACGCAAACCCCGTGAAGTGCTCCAGTTAACAACGGGAGTGACGGAAGGTGCTCGTGCTCAGGGAAGGGTTTGGTTGCAGGAAGTGTTACACCGGGGGCTGTCTCCGCCTCCCAACCCAACCCGCGACCCGGCCCCGTACCTCTTTAAGCCACGCTCCTCCCGTGGGCGCGTGGCAGGGCGACTCGTCCGACCGTTGGCCTCCTGGCTTGTCGTTTCCGTCTGCTTCTCTTCCTGGACTTGGTTCCGCGCTGCTCTCCTCCTCGATCTCCTCCGCGGGGGAAACGCCGTTCGTCCTCGATGCCGTGCTTCCTGCTTTTGTCGTCACTAGGGGCGTGACTCCACAATCCCAGCCGTCGGCCTTAAAGGAGCCGTATACATTCACGCCTGATGGCCATTCCGTGTCGGGGTCTCCTTCTTCCTCACGCCACGTAGATGTCTGCGGCTGTTGAGACAAGACGCAAGGTGAAAGGTGGGTGGCGCACCACCAGTCTTTATATTCAGAGGTCTCTTGACAGTCAGACCCGTGACAGGTCATTATGAGAGATCACAGGAATCTACTTACTTTTGATTTATCTTTTCTTGATATACTCGTAGAACCAACTTTTTTTAATATTCACATAGAGTGTGATAGCCTGTCAATGAAAGAGAGCATGCATCCACTAAGTAAGGGCCAGTTATTTTAAAATGCATCATTAGGTGCCCTAAACGAAAACTGCCTACCCCCTTCTGACTCGAGCTGCTTGTAATTTCTTCAAAGGACATGTATAAAAAATTGACACAGTCCGGACCAGCCTGCCCAATAAATCACCTAACATTGCGAGGGACCCGCTCAAAAATCTAGGGATCGAAGATAACTTCATTCTAACCACACGAAAACTGCCTGCCCCCTTCTGACTCGAGCTGCTTGTAATTCTTCAAAAGACATGTATCAATATTGACCCAGTCCAGGCCAGCCTGCCCGATAAATCATCTAACAATGCGAGGAACCCACTCATAAAGCCTAGGGATCGAAGATAACTCTATTCTAACCGCAACCTTCCCTTGTCCTCTTTTACCATTAAAGTATTAGTGACGCCCTTCGGTAGAAGCATATCACCCCAGCGAGCACTGACTATTCTATAATGCATCATTACCGCATCGCACTTACTTTTCTGTTTGTAAGAAGCTTCTACGTCCCCTTTCTCAAGCCGCCTTCGCCTCCGACCGCAGTTCCTTCCACGATGTCGAATTGGGGGAAATGCACCTCCTTATATATCGCACTGTTTAAAACTTAACCAGACGCACCTGTGTGATTCTGATGCCGAGGCCCCCACGTGACCGGGACATAGGCATAGAAAACGGACTCAACCCCGCGCCACCATAATGGAGTTGTATCTTAATGCGTCCCGTCAAACGTCAATAAAGTGACCGGCTGACATAGATTTCACCTTTAACAGATAGGACGTTTATACTGACCTGCCATGTTTGAAATACTTGGCACAAAAAACGGACTGTCTCACAGGCAGCCATCTTGAAGTGTTCTTTTAGCAATACCTATTCTGTTGCCCTACCGCGTGTGAAATAATCGACATGAAGGGCAGACTGTGACACATGATACCGTCTTGCAATATTGTTATAACGACAGGTTTAATTTATATTCATTAAGCACACCAAAATCGATACCAAGCAGATGCCCGCCTGTATCCTATTTTTAACAGCAGCATTAACCATGTTGTAACAGAAAGTCGCCACATTATGGAAACTAAGAAAACCCATAGTTGCTCATGTTCTCATATATGAGTCTGATTATTAACGCAATAGTTCAGTTACCCATATCAGGGATAAACATTGTTACCTGCACCGTACTAAGACTGTCTTCATGACCTTATTTATCTTGTTTACTTTTAAGTTACCATGGATTAGTAATGAACCATTGTATCTCCTCATTCAGACCCTGTCGAACCGAATCAAAAAAGAATATCCAGAAGCACTCGCGTCGTTTACGAGAGATATCCATAGGAGTGCCAGCACTGCCCTTCACTTTTTCTATGATAATCCAACGTGTATCCTTCTCACAGTGGCTTTTTTCAAGGAAGTGTCTAACAAGTGGTGCCTCCAAGCGACTATTACGAATAGCGGATTTGTGCTCACTGAAACGAACACGAAATTCACGCGATGTTTCGCCAATGTAAATCAAGTCACAAGGGCAAAGAATGCCAGAAATTATATCCTTGCTCCGACAGTTGGTAAAATCCTTGAGTTGAATTTGCTTCTCTTTATAAACCAGGCAATCAGTGATGCACGCTGTGTCACATGCGTGGCAGCTGCCACACCTGTGATTACCTAGAACAGGGGATAACCCTGTGATAGCACTTTGCCTTATCTTGTTGGTACTCTCAAGTCGCGTGTGAACTAAGATGTCGCGTAAGTTACGGTTCCTGCGGAATGCTACCAAAGGTTGTTGCAGACTGGGCTCTTCTTCTCCTACATTCAATATCTTCCAGTTTCGTTGAATAATATTTTTCAATTTGAAATTGAAAGGAGAATGATTTACTACACAAACCACTTTATCATTCTTTGCACGCTGGTTACCTTCCAGTAAAGCGTCTCTATTGTAATATTTGGCCCTCTTATAAGCATGACGAACCAACCGCTTTGGATATCCTCTGGCCAACAACCTAGATTTTAACGCATCCCCGTGTTTATGGAATTCTAACATCGTACTACAATTTCTTCGAATTCGAAGAAACTCTCCAAATGGAATTGAGTCCTTTTGAATACAAGGGTGATATCTTTGGTACTGAAGAATTGTATTCTTAGCTGTCGGTTTGCGAAACAGGCTCACTTCCAAAATCAGATTGCTCCCGGATATACAGATATCCAAAAATTCGACACTTTGGGAACTACTGTTAGCAGTGAAAGTCAGATTACAGTCACTAGCATTATGCCAGAGTATGTATTCTTTCAGGGGGTCTTCATTGCCCCTCCAGATCAGAAAAATGTCGTCAATGAAGCGCCTCCATGTAACAACCTGATCGAAAAATGGAGCCGCCTCATTGAAAACATTTCTCCTCTCCCACTCTCCCATGTAAATATTAGCAACACTCGGAGCACATGAAGCACCCATGCTGGTGCCCTTTATTTGTTGAAATAGTGCCCCATTGAATTCGAAAAAATTGTTAAATAAGACAATTTCCAGGCATTCCAGTATGAATCCGTCAGGTCTATCCCCAGGGATCCTGGTTAGAAGGTCCAACACAGACTGCAACGCCTGACATTGAGGGATGTTGGTGTATAACGCCTCAATGTCAAGCGTCACTAATATCTCTGTCTGTGGGTCAAAAGGCATACCCTCCAATTTCGAAATGATGTCACCTGTGTCACGAATAAAGGAGGTATAAGTACGGGTAAGTGGACACAGGAAAGAGTCGAAATACTTTGAAAGTGGCTCAGTGCTTGAGCCAATAGTCGAAATAATCGACCGCATGGGAGGGTCAGTCACACACTTATGTGTTTTTGGCAGCCCATAAACGGCCGGTGTGACCGGACAAGATTTATTTAGAAAGTTGAACTCCTGTTGGCAAATGTCGCCTCTGTCCAAGGCCTTACCAGTTATTTCTTCGATAGTCTGTTTTAGTTTCATGAGATCCCTTGGATGTGCTTTTTTATAGTGATTAGTCACAGCCAGCATGTTGTTAATCTTGTTGTCATAATCCACTTTATTAAGGACAGCAATCCCACCTCCTTTATCACAAGGTTTCACAATCACTTCTTTGTTAGATTTTAAACTATGGAGGGCCTTGATCTCTATACCTGTAAGATTCCCATGAACAGACTGCGAAGCTTTTGTTAGCCTGCTCACCTCCTTCAAAACAGATTGCTCAAAGATATGAACCTCAGGGCCAACCATTTCCAACATAGGAGTAAATTGTGACGGGGGTTTGCAATTTGACCGATTAGTTTCTGTCACCCCTTTGTATGTAACTATGTCCTTATGCCTGCATATTTGTCACACATAAAAGTATGAATGAATCATAACTCATGTTGAAAAGGTACCCGCCCCAATTGGTCGCCACACTCAGCTACATATTTGAGGTTTAGCACTACACATTATTTAAATAAGATAAGAACGAGATACCCTTTAAAAGATGGCCACCAGAGATAGTTATACTTTCATAGCATTATGAAAGTTAGCCGAACCTACTAAAGATGGCTGCTACATTTTGTCACCGTCCTGGATCTAAAACAATAAGCCACACAGAAATCGACAATAGTTCAGTCATCTAGATAACCCTTTACATAAGTTGCTTGGACCCCGATATAATTTTTTAACTTTTGTTTACCACAAGTAACTTCGAACCCGAATACGCACCAGTGGGCTATACGATAACTCAAGTTCATCTTGGGCTTTCAGATAGACATCGCCTGATTGGCTAAAGTAGCGATCATGTGACCCTTCATTTATACACTTTTTAAGCCCAAAAAAGAACGTTCTAATACTTGAATCAGAATGTTCGCTATACACTTTGCCTATAATCCGGAAAACACTATTTATATAAACCTCGACCCCATTGTGTATTTTTCACGGGATATCCCTCGACAATCAAGTGGTTTATTTTTCGTCCATAGAGCTGTTAGATAACAACCAAAACCAACAGTCATGTGCACAGAATACATCAATCAATTAACTCAATAAATACTTAGGAAAATAATGGCAGGTATACATTCACCATACCACGCCGACACGAGAAATACGGGAGCCACCCACAGATTACATTGGAAGTAAGTTAGCCGTAAAACAGAACCATACTCAAGAATGTTTAGCGCTTAAAAGGGGTACGCTTAAAATAGTGAGAGCTATAGTTTTACGACTGCATGAACTTTGAGATCTTGTTTTTTTAACCATTGATTGATAGCTCATTAGAATTGTTTACTAGCACTGTTGATTATGAATATAGAGACTAGCTCAAAATGTTTCTGTCTCTTTCCTTTTCCTTAGACCCCTGAGGAAGGGTCATTCAATAGACCCGAAATGCATTGGGTGAAATGTAATCTAAAAGAATAATATGGATTTAACGAATTATGAATAGCAATGAATAATCATGGAACCCAAAATATGAATTAAATATTTTGATGAAAATTGCAAAAGAGTGAGAATTGATTATTACCAAAGTGAAGAAACGATTAAACTTAAATGTTTTGTGAACAGTGCATACATCCACTGGAACAGAATTGCTCTGCACCACTTAGGATTTCATATATATAGCGGCACCTTAAGACTAGGTGCCAGGATGGAGTAGCACCAAAAATTACCGGAGTACTGTCTGAAAGTATTTCAACTAAAAGAGTGCACAGAAGGATTTCTCAATTTAATTTACTAAAATTCTACCCACCCTTCGGGTGCACCGACCAGAAAATGGAAGAAATATCACAAATAACCACCAATAAAGCAGAAACACTAGCCTTCACATCAGAGGAAGCAGAACAAATATACGGATTGATTCAGGAAACTAGAGCATTCAGTCCTCAATTAAGCCCGGTCAATCAATTATTGAAACAACTAGAATATGTAAGCAAACGAGAAATAAATCAACGGTTACACGCTACAACTCTTATACATTACCATAAAAATAAACGGATCCCAAGAGGATTACGGATACCATTAAAAACCGATGTTATGCAGGAACAATAAGGCATTCTTAGAAAAATGGCATCAGATTCTGAATAAATGTTCATTAGATCTGATTCTGCTCATTGTGGAAGAATTATCTAAAGAATTAAAAGCTGTAGAAGAAGAACTAGCTGGTATAAAAAACGAACTGGCTAAACATGAAGATTTACAAAGAACACTCGATGACATAAACTTAAAACTTGAGAAATACGCAAAAGAAATACATGACAGAAAAGTAAAAAAATATCGACGAGATACTATAGATTATAAACTGGTAGAGGTTTATTCTTGTTCAGACATATATCATCAAAGAAAATGGCAATCACCAAAAAACAATATTAATTCATCACAGGAGAGCGTAGTGTCAGATTCAGATACAACACAAAATCGAAGACCTTTGGCAAGCACTTCTCAGGGAGCATCAACAGATCAACCCAACAAACCATCTTTCTTTTTTATTGACAAGCCCGGCAGCGAACAATGCGCCTTCAGCAAAACCCGGAGAGGAAAAAGAAAAAACAAAAGAGACCGAGGAAGAAAGAGCAATGAGGTCGAAAACCAAGAAGAAGACAGTCTTGCCATGAACATATCGGATATACAATTAACAGAAGCACAAACATCATTACTCAACAAAGGATTGACATTTGTACCAACTTATAAATCCAATGTCCAAGAAACTGAAATAGCAATTTTAAATTTTTTAGAAATTTGCGTTTAAAAAACTTCTTCAATAACACATTCAACCATCAGAACCTGATAAAGATATCAAAGTATTCAAAGCCAAAAACACTTTTGTGCCCCTACGTCATATAAAACCATAGACGCATTTGAAAGAGTAATTCTGTCTGAAATCCAAACTATTAATTTCAAAGGAGGATCACAAAGTAATTTCTCAAAGAATTAATGGAGTACATTAAAAAGTCTAACAGAAAAAAACAACATAACTATACAAAGAGCAGATAAAGGGGGAGCCCTTGTTGTGATGAACACAGATTACTACGAAACCAGTGTATGGAACCATCTACAGGACACTGACATTTATCGTAAATTAGATCAAGACCCTACTAACAGTTTTATGGCAAGACTAAAAACAATTCTTGATCATACACTTCAAATGAATTGGATAACAGAAAGAACCTACAAATTCCTGATTATAAAGTACCCGTGTAGACCAAAATTCTATATGCTACCTAAAATGCATAAGAACGCATTAAAACCACCTTTCAGACCAATAGTTTCAGCCTGTGGATCACTATCAGAACCTCTAGGTCAATACCTAGATTGGTTCCTGTAACCGTTAGTACAATTTGGCAAACACACATCAAAGATACTACTGCATTCTTGCACATGCTGCAAACGGTTGACCTCACTGACAATGATAACATCTGGTTGTGCTCAATAGATGTAACAGCCCTCTACACTTCAATCCCACATAATGAAGTAATGGAAGCTATGGAATGGTGCCTACTACAAGAAGAAATCAAGAATTCAGACAAAGTTTTGTTACTTGAACTACTACACTATGCCCTATTTCATAGTTACTTTCAAAGGAAAGACACTTTCTTTGAACAATGCAGTGGAACATCCATGGGATTTGCGGGAGCACCTTCCTACGCCAATATCTATATGGCCAAATTCGAACTAGACCACATTTTAAACAATCCAAATTGGCAACAAGGACTGATACTGTTTAAACGGTATATAGACGATATTTTTATATTATGGAAAGGTGAAAAAAACAAATTACTGGAAAACATTACAAAACTTAACTCATGCCATGAACAGATCAAATTCACTCATTAAATCAATAAACATCAACTACCATTTTTAGATGTAATGTTTACCATAGAAAACAACCAGATCAAAACCAACGTATATACCAAGAGTACAGATCGAAATAGCTGTTTACCATTTCAAAAGCTTTCATCAGATCTCACTCAAGAAACACCTCCCTCTATCACAATTCATTCTACAAAAGAGGATCACATCGGATCCCCAAGATATCTCGACCACAATATACAGACAGATAAAAAAATACATGAAAAGAGGATACCCAAAACAAATCCTAGAAGAATCTAAAACAAAAGTTATAAAAATGGAAAGATCTACTTTACTTCAAAGAAAATCAAAAACCAATGAAAAATTAACAGTATATGCCCTGAAATACTTGACAAAAGCACATACAACCACAAGTATTGTGAGGAAACACTGGTCACTGATCACCCAAGAACCGGATCTTGAAAACGTATTCTCTAAAGATATCACTTTTGCTTACACCAGATCAAAGAATTTGAAAGAACTATTAACAACACAAAAAAGAAGAATACCAAAGAGACATGGAAAGGGATGCAAAGGTGTGAAAACTGTACACATTGCAATAATGTCTTCATAGGAAATAACTTCACCCACCCCATGACGGGGCAGAAAATTCCTTTATCACACTCAAGTACGTGTGACACAAAAAATGTAATCTACGGAATAAAATGTCCATGTGGAAAAATCTATGTGGGACAAACAGAGAGTAAAATTAAAATAAGAATCACAGAACATAAAAGTAATATACGGCAAGAAAATTTGAAATCTGCAGTGGCCACTCATTGGATTGAATCTGGATCCCCATAAACAAAGACTAAGGACTGAGTATTATTGGATCCAACAATTGGGGAGTCTGTACCCCCAGGGGGTGAATGACAGGATAGAACTGGCATGTTTCTTATAATTCCTTACTATTCTGTATGATCTTTTTATGTAACTATGTCCTTAAGCCTGCATATTTGTCACACATAAAAGTATGAATGAATCATAACTCATGTTGAAAAGGTACCCGCCCCAATTGGTCGCCACACTCAGCTGCACATTTGAGGTTTAGCACTACACATTATATAAATAACATAAAAATGAGATACCCTTTAAAAGATGACCGCCATAGATAGTTATACTTTCATAGCATTATGAAAGTTAGCCGAACCTACTAAAGATGGCCGCTACATTTTGTCACCGTCCTGGATCTAAAACAATACGCCACATAGAAATCGACAATTGTTCAGTCATCTAGATATCCCTTTACATAAATTGCTTAGGGCCAGATGTAGGTGGCCAATTACCGGTCGGTAACGGCCGAATTCGGCCATTACCGACCGGTAATTGGAATTTGAGATGTAGGTCACTCAATTTTACAGAATCGGTAAATTTACCGATCGGTAAATTTACAGATTCTATAAAATACCGAGTCGGTATTTTTACCGAATCTGTAAAATTGAGATGTAGGTGGGACTCTTCTGAGTCCCACAAGCCTTACCGAATCGGTATTTTACCATCAAATCCTATTTGATGGTAAAATACCGATTCCGGTGTGCATGCACATGTGTGTATGCACACCTGTGCCATATGACAGGCAGACCTGCCCTTAGGGCAGGTATGCCTGCCACATGGCACCCAAACCCGTTTTGGGGGTGCTAGAGGGTGTCAAAGTGACACCCCCTGCACCCTATGAAATTTGGTATTTACCGATTCGGTAATTACCGAATCGGTAATGCCTTTTCATTCCTATGGGCTTCAAAGCCCATCGGAATGAATGGGCATTACCGGTCGGTATTTACCGAATCGGTAAATACCGAATTTTACCGATTCGGTAAATGCACTTCTGGATTTACCTACATCTCGGTACTTCTATTTTACCACTTCTTAAATACCGAATCGGTATGATTTGGTATTTAAGAGGTGGTAAAATAAAATTACCTACATCTGGCCCCTAGACCCCGATATAATTTTTATTTTTTAACTTTTGTTTACCACAAGTAACTTCAAACCCGAATATGCATCAATGGGCTATACGATAACTCAAGTTCATCTTGAGCTTTAAGATAGACATCGCCTGATTGGCTAAAGTAGCGATCACATGACCCTTCATTTATACACTTTTTAAGCCCAAAAAAGAACGTTATAATACTTGAATCATAATGTTCGCTATACACTTTGCCTATAATCCGGAAAACACTATTTATATAAACCGCGACCGCATTATGTATTTTTCACGGGATATCCCTCAACAATCAAGTGGTTTATTTTTCGTCCATAGAGCTGTTAGATAACAACCCAAACCAACAGTCATGTCACACAGAATACACTAATCAATTAACTCAATAATTACTTAGGAAAATAATGTCAGGTATACATTCACCATACCACGCCGACACGAGGGATACGGGAGTCACCCTCAGATTACATTGGAAGTAAGTTAGCCGTAATACAGAACCATACTTTTTTTCTTAATTTGTTTTTATTGAAACTGCAAAGTAAAAGAACAAAACAGACGTTGGGTGAGAAGGTGAGAACTCAGTTTCCACAGTACCAGAGTGACAATGTCTCGACATAGGATATAATACGGGGGATTCTGGCCCCTCTGCATCAAGTCTTATTTCCGGTGGTTCACATATCCCCCCCTATATTCGTTCCATGCTCGCCAGACCTTCCCCCACTTGCCCGGACAACCCCATGCGATATGCACATTTTTTTCCCTTAGCATTCACTAGTCCAAATCCTCAGCCCATTTCGTAATGCCGGGCGCTCGAGATGCCCCCCACAATTGTGCTATATTTCTTTTGACCACCATGCACGCCAGTGTTACCCACTGTTTCTGATATGTATTAAGATCTGTGGGTTCCCATACATTCAATAGGCACCCAGTCGCACCTCTTTCCCCTGCACCACCGCCATCGCTTCATGAACCTTCGACCAGTAATCTTGTATTTGCTCACAATGCCACAGGACATGGACAAAGGTCCCAAGTTCGCCAAATCCTCACCTACAGTCAGCACTCTCTCCCCGCCCCATCCGCACCAATCGAGGTCCTGTAATATATACCCTATGGAGGATCTTTAACTGCACAAGCCGTAGTCTCATCTGGATAGCCACAACCTTAGGGGAGGAAACTGCTTCCGTCCAGTCTTCATCATCCAATTCCATCCCATCTTCCCTCCACTGATCTTTAAGTTTCCTTAATGGGTCTCCCATATGATTAATCAGCTTTCTATATATTAGGGAAATAGTTTTCATGGGGAGGTGTCCATCCTAAACACGGTCTCAGGGGACATCTCAGCCCCCGGGATATGGGCTATGGGCAAGGAGAGCATGCTTTACTTTCAGAGCGTCAAAAGTGTGCATACCATCTTTCCCTCAGACATCTTTTATCTGGGAAATACCAATTAGATCCCATTTATCGAAGCCCTTCGATTTCCACAGGTTCCCCAATTGTTCAGCATTAAACAGAGGTGTTGCTAGCGTTAATTTCCTCTCCCAGCCCAATGCCTTATTGGCAGTATGCCACACCTTCACTGCGTGTGCCGTGGGTCCTGTCAATGGGAATCTCCCGATTCTTGCATATAATGCTCTGCCTATGTCCCCTCCCAGTGCCTGCTCACAATCCATGGCGTAGCCAGGATCTCTTGGGAGACCATATACTATTTGATTGATGGCAGCCAATTGGGAGGCCCATTAGTACTTTCTCAGATCTGGGAGTCCAATCAATCCATCATACCAAGGTAAGGTCAACTTTAAAAAGCCTATTCTAGGCTGTCCGTCCCAGAGGAGACTTCTCTGCCCCGCTTCTATTTCTTTAAAATAGGATATCGGAACTGGATCCATTGCATTCCCACTCCGGCTTCCAACGCAGCCCTCGTATCGTCAGGTCCCATCGGACCCACGCCGCCAGGGGTTCCAGCGCCAGTGCAAATAAAAGCGGAGACAAAGGACAACCCTGTTTTGTGCCCCTCTCAAGGGGGAAATCCCCTGATTTGCAATTATTAACCACTATTCTGGCCAAGGGACTAGCGTACAACAATCTGATCCAACCAATAAATTCCTCCCCAAAACCCAACTTCCTCAATACAGCAAATAAATAGGACCACTCAACTCTATTAAATGCCATCGTGGCGTCGAGAGACACTAGGACAGCTGGTTCTTGCAAGGCCGAGGAGCGACCGAGGACACTGTGTAACCTGCGCAGGTTCAAAGCAGTGTTTCGGCGCGGCATAAACCCTGATTGATCAGGATGTATCAGCGTGGTGATCACTTTAACTAGTCTTGTGGCTAGCAATTTGGCCAATATTTTAGGTTCAGCATTGAGCAGTGAGATAGGCCTGTAGGAGGAACACTGCGTCCTGGGCTTCCCTGACTTGTGAATTACCACAATGTTTGCCACGCGCTGGTCGTAGGGCAATTGGCCCTCTTCCCGGCTCTCATAAAACACGGCGCGAAGAAATGGTGCGAGACTCTGGGCGTGTATTTTATACAATTCAATAGGTATCCCGTTGGGGCCAGTAGCTTTCCCAGTCTTCATCCCACATATGGTCGGTGCTATTTCATCGTCTGCGAAGAGGGAGTCTAAATATTTCCTAGCATCTTCTGATAGCATCGGCATACCTATGTCTTTGATCATCTCACTATTTTCTTCCTCGGAGTATGCAGTGATCGAGGTATATACCCCCCTGTAATATTCTGAGAATTCCTCCGCCACCTCTTGTGGAACCGTGATCATATTAGAGTTGCTTCCTTCTAATGCTGGCACTAGCCTAGATGCCCACTCCCCTCGCTCTAGCCATGCAATCAGCTTCCCTGCCTTGTCTCCATGTTCATACACTCGGCTCTGTGTAATATTACTCTGATTGACTGCCCTCTCTCTAGCGAAATTTCTATACTCATCTTGTCTCAACTTTACAAGATGAAGACTTTCCTGATTTGGGGACTCAGCCACTCTTTTCTCCAGTGTCACCACCTCGCCTTCCACCCTAGCAATATCTTCTTGACGTTTCCTTTTCTTCCTTGCCACCAGTGAAAGGACCTCACCTCTAATCACCGTTTTGTATGCTTCCCAAAGTGTTCCCGCCGAAGTGACACTACCCTCATTTTCCCGAAAATAATGATCCGAAGCTCGGATAATCTCCTTCTTAGTGCTCGAGTCTTTTAAATGCCATGCATTAATTGGTGCAACTTTACAGATCGCAGAGCGCCCACTATCCAGTCGCACCCATAGGGGTGAGTGGTCCGATATGCCTCTACCCAGATATTCGACCTCTCTGACTGTTGCTGCTTCACCTGCTGGTATTAAGACATAATCCAGTCGTGACATACTACCATGTGCTGGCCCAACGAACAGTGCACTACCCACTTGGTGCTCTGCACCTGACCTCGTTATGTTTTTTCAACAAATAATAAACCTTATATGTTCATAGTTGCTTCTATTTATTTATACATTCTTTTTGTCTTTTTTTTTCATATGTATATCACCACATGATATTTCATTTGAATTCATTACATTACTTTCACAGTCAAATTAACAATAACATTTCATTTCATGTTATGTTCTACAATGCTATATTCTGCACAATTTTTGGGAAATGCCCAGTGCCCAATGCATTTCGGCACTATTACGGTGCCTTCATCAGGGGCGTATCTGTTCGCGTTATGCTCAATTCTCAAATCCACTAATCTTGTACGTTCGAAGCTCCCTGTTTTTCCAGCACTGTGACGTTCTCTTGTATTCGACTGCTCTGTGTTCACTAGTTTCCAAATACTCCACTCCGTTTCGTGATAACCTGCAATCCCCTCGGAAAGTATCTCGCCCCTGATGAAGGCACCGTAATAGTGCCGAAATGCATTGGGCACTGGGCATTTCCAAAAAATTGTGCAGAATATAGCATTGTAGAACATAACATGAAATGAAATGTTATTGTTATTTTGACTGTGAAAGTAATGTAATGAATTCAAATGAAATATCATGTGGTGATATACATATGAAAAAAAAGACAAAAAGAATGTATAAATAAATAGAAGCAACTGTGAACATATAAGGTTTATTATTTGTTGAAAAAACATAACGAGTTCAGGTGCAGAGCACCAAGTGGATAGTGCAAGGTTCGTTGGGCCAGCACACCTAACATAACAAGCTTTTCATACCAAGGGACTGACAATCCCTAGGAACCGCAGCACCATTTTGAAAAATACAAAAGTTAGTTGAACGGAGTGCTCCCTAATCCAGAATTTAAACGCAATACTACCATGTGCGGCAGACACATGGGTAAAGTGTATCTGTGTGGGTTGCCGGATTCTCCAACTATCCACCAACCCCAACATTTCAAAAAAATCCGGGAGCCACCTTTGGGACTGTCTAAGTATCCGCTTTGGGTGTCTATCTAACTCCCCATCTAATACTGCGTTAAGGTCACTCCCCAGAATCAAAGGGCCCAAGGGCAGTGTGAGAAAAACCGCACTCAAATCACGATAAGTGTCGGACTGAAGACCAGGTGGCACGTAGACTGAAAGGAATGTCACCGTTCTACCCTCCAGCTGTCCTGAAACACCCACATATCTGCCTCTCTGGTCCACCCATGTAGAGCGGATTGTAAAGGGAAAGGAGTTCTTAGTCAGTATGCCTACACCCCTCGAGCCAGCTGTGAACCCAGCATGTGCCACTAACTTACATCCACCTCTTTGTAGGGCCATACATCGATTACCGATCAGGTGGGTCTCCTGGAGCAAAACAACATCTTGGGCATGTCTTCTTATAAACTGATTCACCATCCCCCTCTTGATTCTATCTCCCAGGCCATTAACATTCCAGCTTAGTGCCTTGATCCCTGATCCTCGCCCACTCCGAGACATTTACCCCTCTCCTTTCACTGTATGCTGTAATTGCGTCACCCGACGTAAACATAAACAACATTTTATGAACCATCTCGTGCAATCAAAAAAATTAACAAACATCTTGCCCCCCTGCCTCCCATCCCTCCCCTCCACCCTGCACCCCTGCGTAAGGCCAATGCCCCACCCCAACTCGCAGCGTGCCTGTCGCCCCTCCCTAAACAAGATAACTAAAGGTAGTAACGAGGAGAAACCATCGCTCAGCCCCTCCCCCCCTCCAAAAATTCCTCCTGAATTAGGATCAATGTCAGTGTCCCACCGATGCTACCACTCAAGCGAGTACCTAAACCCTCTCAATTGGCCATGATTTAAATTCAACCGTCCACGTAGTTGGTGTCATTCTCGCTCCTGTCCTTCTGTTGTCGCTTCTAGATGTCGCTCCTCAGAACGCTCCGGCACTTTACTGTCCACCCAGTCCGATGCTATCTCCGGGTTGTCAAAGAACCAGGCCTTCCCCTCCATCTCCACTCTAAGCTTTGCCGGAAACAGCATGGAATATCTCAGGCCCTTGTCTCTGAGTTTCCTTTTTACGGGAAGAAAGCTTTGTCTCAGTTTCTGTACCGCCTGGGTGAAATCCGGAAAGAAAGAGAGTGTGGCGTTGTCATACCACAGTGGATCAGCTGAGCGTGCAGCTTATAATATACCATCTCTATCACGGAAGTTCAACACCCTTGCAATCATCCCGACTTTGGTCTACCACCTGGCACTCTATGCGCCCGCTCAATCATGAAAAAGTTACTGAGACCTCCCGGTTTGAGATAATTAAGGACAATTTTTTCGACAAATAGATCGGATGTTTGACCTTCCGATTTTTCCGGCACGCCCAGTAGGCGTATAATATTGCGCCGATTCCGTCCTTCGTAGTCATCCAGCTTCCTTCGGGTATGTTCCCGTGCATCCTGTAGGGCCCGCACCTCTCGCTGCAATTCCGCCATATCATCCACTAGGCTGGAAGTCTTTATGTCGTGTGACTTGACTTTTTCGCTTGTTTTTGCATGATCTGCTCACAAAAGATTGACCTCCAGTTTCACGGTGTCCAGTTTATTGTCTAATGCATCCATTTTTTCCACCATCGCAGTCTCGACCTTATTGATAGCATTCATGACATCAGATAGTGTGGGTTCCGCCGCCTCACTCAGCAAGCCTCCTCCGGGTTCCGGGGTCTTTCTCTGCTCCAGTGGAGAACCTTTGGGCTGCGTGTATCGATCAAGTTTATTAGTTTGTACATTCTTTGGCCCTCTCCCGGATCTCGACGGGACCTTCTCAGCGTCTGATTTCGACGCCATTTAAGCAGTCGACTCCGTATTGCCCGGTCCCTTCCTTCCGGGTCAGCTAGGAGCAGGCGTTCAATGCTCCCCACGCCCGTGTCTGCTGCCTTCTGTCAGCAGTCCGTCGGAAACACACGGCTCCTGGATTAGTCAGTACAGCAGGCTCTCCTGGGCACATAACACATCTCGCAAGTCTCTTATCGCCGAGTCAATGAAAGCTCAACCAGCCTGCTTCTTTTTCTAAAATCACCCGGAACAGTAGAGTCAGACCACAACTCCCGGCCTCCCAGTCCGATGTTGTTCGCTTTGCAGTCGGGCCCACTATCCACTGTGCTCCCCGGTTCAGACAGTGGATAGCCCCAAAACTGCCGACGGTGGTTCGGCAATCTAGAATGGTCGGTTCTCTCCCAAATTTTGCCTGTGGGCACCGCTTCTATTACTCTGCCTATTTCCGGCCTCAGGTCCCTGGATATATATCAGGATATGGTTGAAGGAGGGATGGGGTCTCCAGAGCCGAGTCTTCACGCGGCCATCTTGGTCACGCGTGCGACTCCTCCTCGTACAGAACCATACTTAAAAAGGGTACGCTTAAAATAGTGACAGCTATAGTTTACGACTGCATGAACTTTGAGATCTTGTTTTTTTAACCATTAGCTCATTAGAATTGCTTACTAGCACTGTTGATTATGAATATAGAGACTAGCTCAAAATGTTTCCGTCTCTTTCCTTTTCCTTAGACCCCTGAGGAAGGGTCATTCAATAGACCCGAAATGCATTGGGTGAAAGGTAATCTAAAAGAATAATATGGATTTAACAAATTATGAATCACAATGAATAATCATGGAAAACAAAATATGAATTAAATATTTTGATGAAAATTGCAAAAGAGTGAGAATTGATTATTACCAAAGTGAAAAAACGATTAAACTTAAATGTTTTGTGAAAAGTGCACAGATCCTCTGGAACAGAATTGCTCTGCACCACTTAGGATTCCATGAAAGTTCAGCAACACTGGGCCAGATGTAGGAGAGCTTTTTGTATGTCTTAATGGGCCGAAACGCAATTTCGGGCCATTAATAAATTAAAAACAGCCTTTTGATATGTACAAAGACCTAAAACCAGTCACAATTTGTGATTTCTACTCGGTAGAAATTGCTAATTGTGACTGCGATTTATGAAACACGAATAGGGATGACCTATTTGCGATTCCTATAGCACATTTACAAAGCATTTCCTAAATGCGAATTGGGCATTTACGGAATGCACTTACCATCGACTCAAAGTCGATGGTAACCATGTGCAAAATTTTAAAATGCATTTTAAATTGCATTGTTTATTGTTACATGAAGCACACATATTACCCTAGGGCATTTGTGCACTTACATGTGCACTACGTATTTCGAGGGGCCTCCAGGGTGGCCTTAAGGCCAGGAGGCACCCTTGTTTTTGGATTTCCTATTTGCCCATAGGTGGGAATGCAGTAGCATTTCCTACTTTTGATTTCCAAATAGCGATTCCTACTCTGTAGGAATCGCTATAAGTAAATCGCAAATTTTGTACATACCATTTTGCATTTCCTAAATACCGAAATCGTAGGAATCGGTATTTTGGAAATGCAAAATAAGAATTTTGTACATATGGCCTATAATATCAATGTAGTACAGTTTAAATAAAAAGCATGTATTTGCAAAGGCTTCAAGCTGTCCAATCATATACATTTTGTTAAACAGTGATATAAACCCTTTTCTAGGTGCCCACTTTTGGCACATAATGGAGGCAGACCTACCAAGTCACACGGTGCAACCGTGTGACACATGATATCAGCTCCCAGTGAGGAGCCGATATCTCACGGAGGCAGGGAAAACAAGCTCAAACCCAGTGTAAACAGTGGATTTCCAGCTCTTTTCAGAGGCTTTGAACAGTGACTTGGGGTGTAAAAACCACAGGACATTGGCTCCAGCCTCAGCAAGCTTTTTGTTTCGGAGAAGGGGGCTTAGAGCAGGGAGGGGGAAAACGTGCCTCTTAAGGTGCTTCTCAGCACAAGGCCCCACCCCTCCAAGGTCCCGCCCCTCCTCACACAGTGACATTTTTGTTTTGGTTGGCAGGTCTGTGGACATACAATGATTATCTCACAGTAGAGATCACACAATTTACTTAAAGAGGAATGCTCTGATTAAGACTTAGCTTGTGTTCTAGGTGCATGGTTGAGAGTATAATCACTAGGTCATATCTAAATGTCCAATGTACAAAACATTTTGTTCACATACGTTTAATAAATAGAATGTGCAGCCAGGCACATAAAACAAATTATGTGAACCTTCCAGGTTCTTTCCTGCAAAGCTGCATAATTATTCAAAAGTATGAAATGTGAAAGATTTTCTAGCGAAATAGGAAGTGCAATAAACATTGATGATTCTTAGGTGTGAAAACTCTCTTCTATGGAGCTTCAGGCTAAATATGCTTAGACTGTACCGGAGCTTCTCAGCAGGAATGCCCTATTTATAAAGCTATACTGCATGATCTTCTAGGGAAAACCGAGGTATTTCACATGAGACAACACAGGCACTGCTGAAATCAAATATGGCCACGGAATTTTCACTCTGTCTACTATCAACCTACCATTCAGTACCACAGTCTCACCCACTGTGCTTACAATGGTAATTTGAAAAGTGGGATCACCCAATTAGTCTATTTACCTTTTCTTAAAGGCCAAAGAAAATTCTGCAGAAAATGTACTAATGGCATGTAAGACAAATGCCATATGTGGGGCACGGCATGTATTTACAGCAACCACATCGATGACACAAATATATGGCTTAGAAGAGCTGCACGCTAATAGCATTGCAGTAACACACATATTCAAAAAGTGCCTTTGCTTTGTAGGGAAAGCAATTTTGTATTTTAATAAGTCACCTCTAAAGAATGCCTTCTAAGCCAAAGGGCTTAATATATATGAAAAATGTGCCACCCTACATATTTGAAATATTGAGCCATTATAGTGATAGAATTTGAAAAAGCTGTTTTCATGTGTATGTTTATGCTGCATTCTAAAGGAACAGGCCTAGATAGAACTAAAACTAAAACTCTTAGGGGCATACTTCCAAAAACATTTTGGAGCGTGGAGCTGCACCAAATTAGGCAGTGCTGCTTTCCAATATTTTGAAAACACAGGGATGCTCTGTATTCACAAGAATATGGTATACCCCAGGTTTCCCCAAACACTGGTGCAAAAAAAGCTGCCTAGTGCCAGCGCAGAGAACCTGCCGCCATGTTGCAAGGGTGCCTGCGCTGCAGGGCTATTGTTTATGTGCAGGAAGGAGCACCTTCCGGCACATAAACAACCAATAATAGTGATTTGCTCTTTCTATGCAGAATGCAGCACACGTGGAAAAAGCAAAAACGAGGAGAAACTAATAATTTCTCCTTGTATCGCCATTCTAACATCTGGTATTCCATGGCGTTAGCTTTTGGTGCTGCCTCAGCCTTGTCTGGGGCAGCTTCAAAAAAGCAATGGATGTTGCAGTGGAATACCCACTGCAACACTCATTGCTCGCCCTTTTGCCGCAGAGGACTGCGGCAGAAAGGGAATATTTACAAGGTGGCATTAAGCCATGCTAAGTGGTGTAGCGCCACCTTGTAAATATGAAAAAAGGGGCTATGTCACATGAGCATACAAAAAAGTGGTTCTTCAGTGGTGATAGGGGCCTGTAAATATGCCCCTTAGTTTGTATCTTTAATGTGGAAAATGCTAGAAGAATGAATCAGTTAATTTAATTCCATTTTCTAAATCTGGTTGGTGAACTCAGATTTTAATATCATTAGTGGAAAGTAACTTGGTAAAAGTCTAACTTGTTCTGCCTGGCCCATAATTGGCATAGAACAGCTCTGCCAATTATCTCACCTCCAGGGAGCAGCAACCTTCTCTAGCTGGAGTTAAACACCCTCCTTGCCATAGGTCAGTAGCCTGGGTATACGCCAAGGTTGGCAGCGGTGTTGAAATCAATAACTGGCCAGGGATTAGCCATCTGGGAGTGGGGACAGGAACAGTTGGTAGAAGAAGTGACAGCCATAGACTACCTATTTTGAGATGGAGATGCCAAATTGGCCTGACAGATCTGCTCCCATTCCTTTCTTGGGTCTTCCTAGATCTTCAAGCTCCAACAACAGCAGGAAGGAGGACATGTTTTGACCCTGACAGAGGGAAGGTTATAATGTGGTTCAGGGAGAGACATCTGTCTGTTGAACAAAGTATAGGATATGACTGGCACCTCAATACTAGCTCCTCAGAACATTCCTAGAACCGGAAAGTCTAAACCAGAAGAAGATGGTCTGACTGGAATAAAGAACAGTTAAGAACTCTTGCTGGCACCCAGAGATTTGAATTGCTCTCCAAGGGTCAGGAGATAGAGATTCGTTTTGCTTGCTTCGGCTTCACAAAAGGTAGAAGGACCCCTGACTCTAAAAGCGACCTGCTGAGAGCAGGACACTGCAGAAGCACTGGTTGGAGAAAGATCAGGTACCATAGAAAGCTGCTCTGATTACCTGTGTACTGCAGGAGTGACCACAAGAACACTATATGCTGAGGCTTGCCCAGGAAGGTTGCACCTTAGACAGTCACGAGAACCAGGTTCATACCTTTGGAACTTTTAACTTCAGAGGGAACTCACAGAAAAGGTATCAAACCTAGGGCGGCTCTGCCCTGCTCCAGCCTTCAGCCATTGCCCGCTCGAGGATGCTGAGAACCAAAAAAGGGATTAAGTCTGCAGGTAAAAGCTTGGACCCAGGTAAGTGGACAAATTCATCTTAGTGGTGAAGCACCCTTGAAGGTTATCAAACATAGCTTTATCCCACTTGGAGTTCTTGTTGCCAAAATCAACAGCCTTAGTGGCAGCTCAACGAAGTTTCCGGCTTTGTTACCTTTGCAAGCTTCTACTTCTGCTTAGGACCTTGCCCCATTGTAAGACTTAGACCCTCAGGAAAAAGACCTTGACGAGTATCCCGCATTCCGACTAGAAAGATGGAGTTGAAGACATCTGTCATCCTGGCAGAAGATAAGTAACCATATTTAGAGATCCACGCCTTACTACCAGGGATCTCACTGCTCTGAAGGGAGCAATAACCATGATGACTCCCTTCACAATAGCTAAGTTTGCCAAGTGTGCACCATGTTTAAAGCAGGAGTTTGTTTTTTCTGTTCATAATACAAATATCCCCAACCTGCCTAGAGCGTTTTCCTTTGGTGTGGGACAACGGGCAGGGAAACTAAGTAACTGTTTTGGTGTAGCTTAATTTTGGCTCCACCCTTACATGTCACATATTTACATTGATTTGTGCAGATTGGAACTTAATATATTTCGTGTGGTCTAACATTCTAATAAACAATGGAGCTTCAATTGTATTACTGAAATGTTCCTCGATAGAACCATAATAGAATCATTTAATGAGTGCATCCTAATGTTTGACAATTCAAATGAAAAATGTGCCTCTCATTCATAGCTATACGAATTTTTAAAATGAAACATACAGTCATATGTAATTATAATTTTATTCCATGTAATATTCATTATGGGCCAGATGCATCAAGATAAAAACCTGTGGCATACTGGCAGATTTTCTGAATCTGTCCCTTTGCGACCGGTATTTTTGCATTTGGGATGCATCATCCCAAATGCAAAAATCGCAAATTACGATTGCATTTAAGAAATCGCAAATTGCGATTCCTTAAATGCAATGAAATAAGTTTTTAAGGTACTGACAATTGCCTTTAAAGCGCTGCACGGCTTGGGTGCTAGGTATCTTCGAAACGGTTGACTTTCTATCAACCTTCCAGATCACTTAGATCTTCCACCTTGGCCTTGGCCGTCGTACCAGCGATTCGGCGCGCCCGGTGTGGTGGACGCTCCTTTAAACGCCTTGCTTCCCAGTTGTGGAACGCTCTACCCCTTTCCCTTAGAACCAATGGTAATTTTCTGGCCTTCAGGAAGGATCTCAAGACTCTGCTCTTCTCTCAGTAAGTTGCTTCTGCTCTCCTTTTTTCGGTGCCACTGAGGATCTTAAAGCGCCGAGACACTCTTCGGAGTAGCTGTGCGCTATAAAAATCCCCCTATAACATAACATAACATAACAGATGCCATTTAAAATAGCAATTTTGCTAATAGGGTACGCTATTTACGGAAAAATAATGCCAGGTGGTAAATAGCGAATACTTTGAAAAAAGCACTAATGTACATTTTTCAAAGTTGCATGTTACACACACACATGCCCTTGGGGCATGTGTGTGCGCAACATGTGTGCACATATCAATTTCAGGGGTGCAACAAGGTGTCCTTTTGGCACCTTTGCACCCTTGAAATTGCAAGCGCAATTTGCGAGTACCTATTGGGTACTCGCAAATTGCGCGTGCAATTTCCATTCATTCCTATGGGCCTGTAGGCCCTTAGGAATGAATGGGAAGCCATTCATTAATTGCGACTCGCAATTAAGGAAAGTTTGGCAACCGCTATTTTTTAAGCGATACCTACATGCATAGGCTTTTGCGATTCCTTAATAATCGCATTTAAGGAATCACAAAAGCCTACATTGATGCATGTGCCCCTATATGTACTAATTGTGAATGTGCATGCACCTATCTTCACATGTCAAATGCACTTTACCTGCTGTGCTAACTTAGTATAATTAGAGGCCTTGAGTTTCTGAGTTTCAATGTTTAACTTTCATGTGAGAATTGTTTTGCTAGCATGTTCTCTATTTTGCAGGTGTAGATACAGGGCTTCATTAGTTAGTAAAAATGCATTGTTTATTTTGAGCGATAGTAAGGTATGGGTGGAATCTTTTGGCAAGAAGCAGATGCGCTAACAAAGTTGGAGAAGAGTTTTCGTAGTGGAGAAAGGATGTTCAAGGCTGATCGAATGTCCCCAATTGAAGGTGTGGGAGAAGAGCTGAATGTTACCAATTTCTACCAAGGAAGATGGAAATGTACTGGAGATGATGACTCTGGTTACCTTGAATACGTTGTTTGAAAAAGAGGCATTGCATTGGTAGCTAGAGAGCAGAGACCCTTAGGAGTTCACTAGGTGCAGCAGTAGCGGCCCGTGGTGGGAGTGCTGCCGGGCGCTGACGTGGGGTGGGGCATGGTGAGGGTAGTAAACTATGGATTACAGCCGATTAAAGGTAAGTAAACATGTAAATAAATAAAAAAAAATTGTTGCGCGCGCTGCATCGCCAAATGCGATGCAGCACCTTATGCGCGCCCTATGTACCAATTTTGATTTTCCTCAACTCTTACAATAGCTTTCCCTTGCAGAAGAGATCTTTTGCTCTTGGCCACACCTTACCTCCTCTGGCACTTAAGGGTTCCCCATTTTATGCATGCTTGTGTTGAAGGTACTTGCTCTGTATGTTGTGTGACACTTTGGTCATCACTAGGACAGCACTGGCAACCTGCTTGATCCTGAACACCAACTGACAGCCAGAGGTGACAATAGCAGGACAGGCCATCGTCTGAGCACCCGCCAGACCACCTCAACATGTAGACAGGGATGTTATTGCCCAGGGTAAAACTTAAGTAATTGCTTCAGAGGGGCAGTTGACAGGGTAACGCACTTCTGCAGCATATCTGTCACTCAGAGGGCCTCACTTGCTTTCTCCTCCCCTGTCACCTTATTCACTCACTCTAAAACAGTTGACTATTTAACTTTGATAACCTGTAAACCGGACTTTGAAAGTGCCATGTTAGCTGGTAACAGGAGAGTTGCCTCCCAGAAAGGAACACTGTGGGTGAACTCACATTTCACCTGCTTATTAAACCCTTGTGCGCTCAAAACGGCCCCCGGCTGTCCTACGTCACAGTTGGCGTGTGCTCAGCACGGCCGGGGGCCATCCAAACGCTGCCGATTCCCCAGCGCGGCGCAAATTCCCCGCCTGTGCGGAAGAATTAATTAGTGAGCGGAGTTTGGACGCCCCCTGGCCATCCTCCGTGCATGCCTACCGTGACGTAGGACGGTGGAGGGCCGTGCTGAGCATGCAAGGGGTTACGACAGCCATACAAAGACAGCATCCCATCTCTACTAACTCAGATACTTGCTATTAGAAAAAAAACTCTGTAGCTTCCTTGGCTCACATTTGCCAGTGAGATCAAGCAATTAAGTCCTAAGCTCAAAAAGATGTGGTTTATGGTTGGTAATAGATGCGATCTAATCCAGTACTTACCTAATTATGAATGTTCATCAAAAGATACGTCCATTACATGGAATGAAGTTTAAACCGTCACAAAGAAAATAAACAGATTTCTTTGGCTCTAACTGTTTGAAGGTTAGGATCTTCAAAATGTTTCTGGAAAAGCTGCCCACTAGGGCAACCACATGGGCCCCATATGTATTGGCTGATTTCTAACAGTTCACTGTGTGATTTTGCATAACCACAGCGCCTAGGCACCTATGGACCTTTGTGCGCTTTTGAGGTCTTGCTCATTCATTCATTCATTCATTTACATTACCCTGTGAAACAATGGCATTCCATAAGGCAGTGTAATTCGCAGTTCATTACCGAAGATAGAAATTCAGTGATCATGTCTTGAATCTCCTTTTCAGTATTATCCTATGTTAAGGTGATCATAGCTAGATAACCACAGGGAAATTATCGATTTAGGAGAAGGCGGCAATGCTTCTGAAATCAGCCAGGTGGTTGGTCCTGATTCAGTAGGGTCCAATTGTAGTTTTGATTTGACAAATTAGTTTGCATTCCATTTCTTACCTCTCATCAGATTGATGCTCCAATATGTAGCCAGCACGGTAGACAGTTCCAAAGGTACAACGGCAATGTGGGGTATTACACTGGGTACGACACTGCCCTCACATGCAGCACAGCATATTATTTGGTACTGAGAGAGCGCCATTTACAGTGAAGTTTGTAGGGGTGCAAGTAGTTAGCACCCGCATATATAGAGGACTTTAATCATGTTTAGACGCAATGTATGACAAGTACTCAAGTAAATTGGTATCAGAGAATGTGCAGAGCCAACGTTACAAGGTGTAAATTCATATTTGCTGCAATATAGAGCTGCTTTGAAATGAAATCGTTTACTATTGAGAAGAGTGTTTAATTGATTTACTAATGTGCCTTCAGATTGATTTACTAAAATGTGAGCATGCTTTATGTACTCAATAATTAGTCGAATATAGAGAAAATGCATTTGTCGTTAAGGTTGAAGGCCGAGAGAACACAGAGAACTGTTCATGTAAACGTGAGGCCTAAAACTCTAGCAGAGGCCTAGTTCATGGAAATGGCGCAGGCCTTTATGAAAATGTTTTGCTTAAACATATAAACGATAGAAATGCTTATGAAAGAGGCTTTAGAAAATGTTGCAACATTATTAGACTGTGAGCCTATTTGCGTATATTCTTTTGCAGGTGCATCACCCAGTAGATTGTAGAGTAGAAGGGCCCATTGTGTATGAGAGTTAGAAATGTTAGACCCAGACATGGAGGAGTAGACCAGGAATTTGAAGATACAACTGGAAGCGACAGAGAGTCTGGGACCCAAGGACGTTTAACGGACAAGGATGGAAGAAGGCCAAGGTGGAAAAATTCATGTAACCGACACCTTGGAGAGGGCGTACCTGAAGGCGTGTCGTTCACATTTTGGGGTTTCGTATTAGGGACAGCACCCCGAGGGTGGAGGCAGAGCAGATGGGCTGAGGAGTCTGAGAGAGTGGTTGGTCTTGGTAAATAGCTTAGTTATGACTGAGGATTTTCTAGTCTTGGAGAGAAGTGAGTGAACTTCTTTGAAGTCACCACTGATGACACCTTTGATTAGGTTGGGATATTGTTGAGTAGGGATGTCATTTAGAGTAGTGTAGGGAAAGATTAATCTGGATTTATGTCCTTTATTCCGATGAGTACCAGAAACCAGGTTATAGCTATTTTGTTTAGTCTGATGGTCCTGGAATTGATCCTGGTGTTGTTCATCAGTCGCCTGAGACTTTTCCGTAGGATTATGTTTGTATTAGTGCCAGTATACCTTTTGAACCTCTTGCTGAGGTGTTTGTACCTGCAGTTATTTTTGGTTATGTAATAAACCTTTCAAACTTAGTTTGGTCAGTGGTTCTTGGGGGAAGCAATTGGGATTTCTAAATTGTTTATTCTCTTATGACAGATTGCCTAATTCACTCTATGGCAGGTAAAAAGGTCTAGTCGACCTGTGACGGGATTCTAGAGAATGACAAGCAGACTCTAGAGGTAAAATCCCGCCTTTTCAGTTGGTAGCAGAGTAGGATGGTTTACCTTCTAGAGTGAGGGTAATCCAGAAGTAGGTTGAGATTTCCCCGAGGCCCATAGAACCAAGGATGAGTGTCCAGAGAATCGCGGATGGAGGACGGTGTTCCACGAAAAACTGACGGAGAGTGACAGTGCGGCAGAAAGCAGCAGGTCGAAGGAGAGTGAGTATGAAAAGGGTCATGCGTTGCTAGATTGCGGTGTTATGTTGTATTGTGTGTTGTATTGTCTTGCGGAGTTGAATGCCTGTAGTGTGAAAGAGGAACAGGTTGTGAGCGTGCGCAACCAGTGAAAATCTTGGGCTCAAGGAGAGTCCAAGTGGTTCGGGTGTATCGAACACCCAAAGTAATTGTCGACCATTATTAAGGGGGTCATGAGGTACCATTGATCGCCCGCAGGACCGAGATAGGGGGAACGAATGTGTGAGTGCGTGGGTAACAGACGCTGGTCGGAAGTTGCCGTGAGTTTGTAACCTATCAGTGAGGCGATTGTCCGGTCGTTCGCGGACAGACATTTGCCAGTTCGGGTGACAATTACAGTTAGACTGTGGCCGTACAGTCAGGGAAGTGGTTGCTTGGTCGGAAGTAATCATTTTCAGTGTATGATTGGGACGCATGCGAGACCGCGAGAAGTACGGAGAGAGGAGGGGAACTGCTGCGAAACGGAGGCGAGTGACGTCAGAAAGAGCCGCGCTGAGATTGGTCGGTTGGCGTGGAGCCGCGCTGAGATTGGTGGATTGTCATCAGGAAGTAAACAAGCGCTGTGGAACAAGGAAACGTTTTGGGCTTTCATCATGAAATGTTTTAAGGTGTTGCGGAAATGTTTTAAAGGCGAAAACAAGATAGAACCTCGGGGTGGGGAGGAGGCTCCACCCGAGGATACTCCAGCTCATTACATGGCTACTAATGTTGGGTTGCATACCATATTGTGGCTTGATACCTGGTGTAAGATGACAGATGGAAATGAAGAATTGACCTTCCCTAAATACGGGACGTTTAGACTAGAAGTGTTATATCAGCTGAAAGCGATTATGGCTGCGTTGCGACCTTTGCCCAGACCAACACAATTTGAAGCGCTAAATGCATGGATCAGGGCAGCTCATGACAGGGGCAGGGATAGGCGACAAGAAAGAGTGAAACGATCAGTTAAGGCGGTCCAAGATGCGAGATGGGATGCCATGGAAAAGAGATGGAGGGTACAAACTATAGAAGGGGATAGATTGTACCCGTTGCTAGATGCAGAGGCGAAATACAGAAGACGAGGATGAGGACAGCGAGACAGACGATGGCCTGATAGAGAGGATATTGGCAGAGAGACCACCTCCATACAATCCCGAGTTGGGGGGAACGCCAATGTCAGCCAAGTGCGGGGAACTTTCAGATGGGGATGGTGGGGTCAAAATGGTGAGTGATAAGAGCACCTCAGAGGATATATTTTATCCAGTGAAGGGAGAAAAGGCACCTCCACCTTCCCCAGTGACGAGAGTAGTGGGGCGATTTACAGTGCAGACGGTTCGGGTGGAAGAGGGTGTCCACTCACAGAAATTGCCAGATGCGCTTACGGTACCTGTCACCATAGGTCCCATAGTATCAGTGTACAACCCAGAGCAGAAACAAGTCGAGAATCCGTTGCAAAGGGGGAGTGAGAGTTGCACCAGTGAAGACAGGAGTAACGGGACAGAAGAAGGGTGGAGGCAGTCGCCAACGCCAGTAGACAGAAGCACTCCTTTGGTGGCATCGGCAGACTCCTCGGAAGGACAGATGGGTTGGAGGGGACCAATGGATCTAAGGGGACCAAGGCCGAGGTCGATGAGAGAATTAAGGCCAGACTTGAGAACGTGGGAAACGGTTGTGGACACTCAGAGTGATAGATCCAGGAAGGTTTTTGGGTCTGACAACCAAGAAGAAAGGATGGTATCCCACTGTGCGCCTAGTGAAAGCAGGCAGGAGTGGGAACGAGAAGGGGTGGGGAATAGGGGGGCGTCCCATCACACCTCTAGCGATAGTAGGCAGGAGTGGGTTCGAGAAGGCTGGGAGAACCGAAGGGTTCCCCCTAACACACCTGAGGAAAACAGACGAGAAATTCAGGACAGTGGCGGGAGAGGCTCTAATGGAAATACTAGCCAAGGTACATTGAGGGCTGCGATAAAGGCAAGAAGAATAGATGTGCTGAGGCTGAAAACAGAAGTGGAGGAAATAGTGGAAGGTACATTGCCACTAGAGAGAATTGAACTATACGAACCAGATGAGCTACTGTTTGTAGCGAAGGATGTTACACGAAGGGCTAGGGCTGCCCATGAGAAACTATCGGAATTGGCAAATAAATACAGCGTAGATTTGACAAAAACAAAAGCTTTGCTGAGTGGCCACCGGTTACAGTATTCAGATCAAGATCTAGAAGAAAAGAGGGTGATCGGATTAAAAACTCACATCAGGGAGCTGATTGTGGGAATACGAACGTGGTCCCCTCTGGAGAAATGGGAGGAAAGGTGGTCAAAGAGAAAGAGTGTTAGAAGGAGCGTTCTGGAGACATCTCCGGGAGGAGGGTTGATGCATGCAGAGGCATACCCCTTGCGGGAGGTGGCTCATGGAGGCTATGTACACGTACCCTGGAGTAGGGGAGATCTGGCTGCCTTTACGAACACATTCCTAAAGTTGAGAGAGAGTCCAGTGGAATGGTACAAACAGGTGGAGAGGTTTGTTAAAATCTCAAAGGTGCTGTGGATTGATTTGAACACACTGTTTGACATTGTGGTCCCAAGTGACTTGTGGATAGCGTGCAAGGTTAGTGTTGAATGGCCCACCGCGGAGCCAGAACGAGATTCTGCCACGAATGGGCCGTCACCCAGGGTAATGGCAAAGTATGAGCAGGCGATCACGTGGCTGAAGACTATGGTACCACCACAGGACATAGACTGGGTGAAAATAGATCGGACTAGACAGGAACCAAAAGAGACAGTGCATGAATACTACGAGAGGTTATTGCTGATCTTTAAGCAGTACAGTGGGTTAGATGTGATGGACCCAAAGGATATGGGACAGTTCGTATCCAAATTTGTCCTAGGACTAAGGCCTGATATTTGCCTCATGATACAGCAACATCTGATCTGTTGGCAAAATAAACCCCTAGATGAGATTTTGAGGTATGTGAGGTACTGCAGTGACGAGATAGACTCGAAGACAAAGAAGCTTAAGGACAAACTGATGTTAGTACAGATGCAAGCGGGAGGACAGGGTCAGTCAGGCAATGGCACCATGGGGAGGAGATCAGGGGGGCAGAAGAGGGACGGAGAGGAAGGTCCAAGACCTAGGATAGATATAGAGGCCCTGAAAAAGACAACCAAGTGCCATCAATGTCACGAGGTGGGGCATTGGAGACGCGAGTGTCCCCATAACCCTGACAATCAGGTACAGGAGGAGGAGGAGGAGGAGGAAGTACAAGCCCCTCCGGTACGGAAGGTGACAGTGACCAAATCCCAGACGACGAAAGGGGGGACGTCAGCCCCTAGGGCTCCAGTTCCCCAGGCACCAAAGATTTCAACAGGTAGCAAGGTATATAAGCAGATGCCTTTCATAGTGGAAGGGGACGAGTGTTACCAATTTGATCAGGTGACAGGATGGTATGTGGATGGGGACGAGGGCTGTACTCTAGGAGCTGTACTGGAGGTAGATCAGAGAGGACCTTTTGTAGAGGCAGATGTAGATGGTCATCCCACCACATTTTTGGTTGACACTGGTGCCTCTCGCTCAACTGTGCGGTCTGCGGTGGTCCCCAACTTACCCCTTTCAGGACAGACCATCCAAGTTGTAGGAGTTGCAAACAAAAGAATGACTAACCCCCTGACTGAGCCAGTCCCTGTTAAGATTGGAAGTTTTAGTGACCGACACCAGTTCGTGGTGTGTGATTCCAGTCCTGTGTGCCTGTTAGGAAGAGATCTTTTGTGCAAACTTAATTGCACCATCTATTGTACCCCAAAGGGAGTGGAATTACAGACTAACGATGATGATGCTGATTTTAAGGTTGCAAATACGCATACGTGCATTGAGTTGTACCCTGCTATAACTGTGGAGGAACTCCCTTGGGACTTGAGAGACTTGGTCTCCCTAGAAGTCTGGGACTTCACAGGAGAGGAGATTGGACTGATCAAAGGGGTAGAGCCAGTTAGAATTCAGGTGAGACAGAATGTTGAATTTCCTCGAACTCCCCAGTACAAGCTGACCCCAGAAATACTTGAAGGTATAAAACCTGTGATTGAGTCCATGGTTAGACAGGGAATTCTGAAGGAGGTTATGGGAAGTCCCTGTAACTCTCCGATAATGGGGTTGCAGAAACCGAGTGGGAAGTTCAGGATTGTGCAGGATTTACGAAAAATTAACAACATAGTTGTTCCATGCTGTCCAGTGGTACCGAATCCATCAGTGATACTGTTTCAGATACCGTTCCAAGCTGAATGGTTTTCTGTGATTGATTTGTGTCAGGCTTTCTTTTCTATCCCATTGCACGAAGAAAGCCAATTTCTTTTCGCATTTAAAATAGAGAGTCGCGTTTTAACATGGTGTCGTATCCCACAAGGGTATACAGAGAGCCCATCGATCTTTAATCAATTGCTGAAAAGGAATCTTGAGAGTCTAGTACTGCCGCAGAACTCCGTTCTTGTGCAGTACATAGACGACCTCCTTGTTGCGTCAGACACCGAAGATGCTTATAGGATTGATACCATTGCCTTGTTGAACCATCTGGGGAAGAATGGACACACGGTATCTCCCAATAAGTTACAGTACTGCCTGCAAGAAGTGCAGTATCTGGGGCACAGAATAGAGAAGGGGAAGAGAAAGGTGTCACCTTACCGGATTGAGACTATCATGAAAATGAGTGTGCCCTCGACTCAAAGAGAGGTCAGGATGTTCTTAGGCATGGTTGGCTACTGCCGACAGTGGATTGCTAATTTTTCTCTGAAGGCGAAACCACTGCAGAAACTGACGCACAAGGACGTGAGTGGTCCGGTACCATGGGACACAGATTGTATGATGGCCTTTTTGGAGCTGAGAGAGGACCTGTGTCGCGCTCCAGCTCTGGGAATGCCCGATTACACCAAATCATTTGCATTGTTCTGCTGCGAAAGGGAGGGGTGTGCATTGGCAGTCTTAGTGCAAGATCATGGAGGAGTCCGTAGACCAGTTGCATACTTTTCGGCTACCTTAGATCCAGTAGCCGCAGCGTTGCCCGGATGTCTCAAATCCGTTGCTGCAACAGGTGTCAGCATTGAAAGGTGTGAAAGTATTGTGATGGGATATCCACTGACAGTGCATGTACCTCATTTTGTGGAATTGTTGATGACCAGGACCAAGACGCAGCACCTGACAAACAACAGGCTCACACGCTACGAGCAGGTTATACTTGCTGCAGAGAATGTGACTCTCAGGAGGTGCTCTGTCTTGAATCCTGCTACTTTGTTACCATTACCGAATGATATAGAAGATGATTGGGAAGACCATGATTGTCTTGATGTAACTGAACTATGCACCAAGCCTAGACCGGATATTGTTGATGTGCCATTAACAGACCCTGATGAAATTTATTTTGTGGATGGCTCATGTGTAAGGGACAATACTGGTCAGTTGAGAGCAGCCTTTGCTGTCTGTACTATTTCTGGAGTAATTGAAGCAGCCTGCCTGGAAGGAGTACACTCTGCACAGGTGGCTGAGATAATCGCATTGACAAGCGCCTGTTTAGCAGCCAACGGCATTAAGATCACCATATTCACGGACAGTCAGTATGGACTTGGGGTGGTTCATGACTTCGGCCAGTTGGGGTCCCAGAGGGGTTACATGACATCATCGGGCTCCCCAATCAGAAATGGTGAATTTATCAGGTTATTGCTGGAGGCCTTGCAAAGACCTGCAGAAATAGCTGTGGTGAAATGCACAGCACACACAAAGGGAACGGATTTGTGACACAAGGGAACCGTTATGCTGATGAAGTTGCACGCTATTGTGCAGAGCAGGGATATTCCTTTACGGAACAAACAATTGAGGGACCAAGGGAAAGAACCGAACTAAGCATGATGCTTGAGGTGGCAGACACATGGGAAGAGCTGAGAGACATGCAAGGACAGACATCCGATTATGAAAAAAGAGTGTGGGAATCGGCTGGCTGTGTGAAAGGAGATTTGGACATGTGGGTTTCAGCTGATGGAAGAGCTGTGTTACCGAATGAGTTGGTGAGTGCAATGGCATGACAGATACATGGTCCTGTGCATCTGGGAAGGGATGCGATGGTGCGTGTGTTCAGGCAAACGTGGTACAACCCAAAATTTAGACAGGCCGCAGAAGCAGTATGTCAGAGATGTGTAACCTGTCAACAGCTGAATGTTGGGAAAAGAACACCTGTCACATTGAGTCACATTGGGTGGTCCGGCGGACCTTTCTATAGGATGCAGATAGATTTCATCGAGATGCCGAGGTGCAATCGCCTCAGGTACGTCTTGGTGATTGTGTGTGTGTTTTCTAGATGGGTTGAGGCATATCCCACTCGTAGGTGCGATACACTCACAGTAGGAAAACTGTTGTTGAGGGAGCTAGTGCCACGATTCGGGGTTCCGACCTCTTTGGAATCGGACAGAGGAAAACACTTTAATAGCGAAGTTGTGAAGATGCTTTGCTCTGCCCTGAACATTGACCAGAGACTGCATTGTAGCTATAGACCAGAGGCTTCTGGCATAGTAGAGCAAATCAATGGGACTTTGAAGGCTCGAATGGCAAAGGTGTGCTCATCCACATCCCTGAAGTGGCCCGATGCCTTGCCATTGGTACTAATGAGCATGCGTAGTACCCCAGACAGAAGGACAGGGCTCTCGCCCCATGAAGTGCTGATGGGGAGAGCTATGAGACTGCCATCTATTCCTACAACTGCCTTGATGAATATCACAGATGATGTGATTCTTGACTATTGCAGAGGACTTTCTGATGTCATGTGTCTCTTCAGGTGCAGGCTGCTGAAATTCCGGCTTCTAGCGACCTTTGTCACGACCTGTGCCCTGGTGACTGGGTCCTGGTGCGGAAGCACGTCAGAGAGAGCTGCCTGGACGTACGTTGGAGAGGACCTTTCCAAGTGATCCTAGTCACTACTACTGCTGTGAAGTGCGGTGGATTGCCAAATTGGGTCCATGCTTCTCACACCCGACGAGTCCCAGCACCCAAGGAGAGGACAGCTCCTCTCGTAGATGAAAATAATAACGAAGAAGAGGATTCATCAGAGGGAGCAAGTCAAGCTGTGGGGGTGCCTGTAGAACTTGGGGACTCCCCTGATCAAGCAGGAAATGGCCAAGACGAAAGTGACACGGAATCTGCCTCAGAGGGAGGAAGTGGCGGAGAAGGCGATCTGAGCGCAGAAGAGGTCGACAGTGGAGACGAACAGGGTGTGCGAACGAGAACAAGAAGGGCAAGAAGTGCAGGGGATCATTGGCCCGAGAGACGGAGGCGAATGAATGTGAGATTGGCTTCCGAAACAGATCTTGCTCCTGTGTCCGAAGAATCAGATCCTGAAGAGGGAGAACAAGGAGCTGAGCAAGGGGGTCCGAGAAGGTCAAGGAGGGTGAGAGTACCTTGCCAAAGATACGCCACTCCGGAGTGGACCTACCCTTTTACCTATGCTAGGAGTACCAATGCCAGGAGTACTGAGGTCCGGGAGGGTGAGGTCAGTAGCAGTGACCAGTACGATCCCAAATGTTAAGCTGGAAGTGATACTGTTGGTTCCTGGACTTGAAATTGAAGGTAAACTGACACTCACCATTCCCAATCCCCCTCTCCTAAGCAAGATACGTGATTTACTACTGGATAGACTGATATTTCCTACTTTTGTACCCGACATGCCAGCATATGATGAAGTCGTGCTCCGCATGGAACTTTTAGATTATGTGTTGTAAGCAATCGGATCAAGTATAATCATAGACTATTGAGAACTTTGAACTTTGAATTTGCTTTGAAAAACTTTTGAAAAGACTTTGTGAATAACTGTTGAACTTAACCTAGAGCCGAGTGGAAGAAGAACAAATTTAGGGACTTTCCATAGAGGACGGAGAAGGGTTAAGGTTGTCTGTCGTGGAAACAAAAGAAGAACTGAAACGGGACTTTCCGCTTTTCAAGGTGGTTCGAGAGACTCAAATAGCACAGAAAGAGACTTTTGGGTGCTTTCCGAGAACGAACTACTTTGTACTGAGACCATGGCGTCTGGAAACCCGAATCGTAGAGCCAAATGCATAGTAGGCACTCTTTTAGGAGGAGTGATACTCCTTATAGCTATAGTAGTTTTAGTTTCTTATTTTGCACCACACGAACAGGTAGAGAAGGCAGTGGGGACATCGACACCTACCACTCCTAGCCAGAAGGAAGAGAGAGAGCGAAGAGAGAAAGCCATACTGGCTGCAGCAAGCCGTAGGCTACACACTGATCTGTCTAAAGGAAATTTTGGGCAGAATGCGTATGCCAAGCTGTTGTATGAATACATTGAGGCGATGGATGCGAAGGACTGTTATGTGTGCATGCAATTACCAGCTTCCGTAGATGAGGGTATTAGATACCATCACCTTCCATTGACATATGGAATATCCTGTAGTTTGCTGATTAGTATCCTATATGGACGAAATCACTTTGAATATTTCTTTTCGAATTATGATGCTGTGTTACCAGAAGTCCCGAATTACAAGCATTTGAACAAGTGGGACTATTATAAGTCAGAGGATAGACTTGGGTATTTTTTCATTCCCACTCGAGAGCTAGACACCCCGTATGCACATCGACACAACTTGACATGTTTGTTATCAGATACAGAAAAGAAGTTCATTGAACAGGTAGAAGATAGGTACAAGAAACAGAAAAAGTTGCGAGATTCAGGGCAAGGAAAGGTAGATTGGACCGAAGAAGAGAAACAGCATAAGTCAAGAGGCAGTTATGGGCCAATAGCTCTAGATGAAATACAGAAAGGGAAGCTGTGTCTGCACAGACCACAGACGTATTATGAAAATGTGTATGTGGGTCAGACTACGTGTGACCACACCTTCACCTTAGAATACTATACAAAGGACTTCTTGAAGAGCGTGGTTCAGGTGATTCCTACTGTGTATTTTGTCTGCGGAAAGAATGCGTATGTGAGATTGCCAGAGAAGTGGTATGGAACTTGCTATCTAGCAATTATTTTTCCCAAGATTTACCATACTGAGGATTTCGAACTCTTAGAGGGAGGGTCTCAAAGGAGGGTAAAGCGAGGGGAAAGTGCTGGAGCAATTGTGGGAGATGTGTTTGGAGCAGCGATACCTATGTTGGGTGTCATTTTGAACGACATAAAGATACGGCGGCTGGCAACTGTTGTGGATGAATTGTCAATGAATACTGCCAAGTTATTGGTGTTGGTTGAGGGTGAGATGTTGTCGATTAGGACAATGGTTTTACAGACCCGTCTTGCTCTTGACGTCATCCTAGCAAAAGAGGGCGGGGTCTGTAAACGTTTGAAGGTCCAAGAATGTTGCACTTATATACCAGACAACTTTAAGGATCTGGAGAAATATATAAGCAACATTACTGCAATCCATTATGAAATAGAGGACTTGACGCAAGAGAATGCGCGGGAGACGGTTGGCAAGGGATTTGGGAAGGTTGGAAGCTGGTTTGCCAACTTGGGAAAGAGTTTTCTTGGATTCGTACTGAAGCCCCTTATCATAGCAGTGGCATGTGTGATTGGATTGTGGGGTTTGGTAAGATTGTACAAGTGGTACAGGTCCAATAGGTTGGCGAGATCAATGAGAGCGCAAGAGATGCGAATGGAAAGGCTGCAGGATAGTCAATATCGCAGCCTGAGAGCGTTGGAATCGTTCAAACGAGGGAAAATGGCCACAAGCTCAGTTTAATTGGTTCTTACCCTAAGGCAGATGTGTGGGTGGTGATGACATGGGTCATCAAAGGGGGGAACTGAGAGAGCGCCATTTACAGTGAAGTTTGTAGGGGTGCAGCATATGTACAAGTAGTTAGCACCCGCATATATAAAGGACTTTAATCATGTTTAGACGCAATGTATGACAAGTACTCAAGTAAATTGGTATCAGAGAATGTGCAGAGCCAACGTTACAAGGTGCAAATTCATATTTGCTGCACTATAGAGCTGCTTTGAAATGAAATCGTTTACTATTGAGAAGAGTGTTTAATTGATTTACTAATGTGCCTTCAGATTGATTTACTGAAATGTGAGCATGCTTTATGTACTCAATAATTAGTCGAATATAGAGAAAATGCATTTGTCGTTAAGGTTGAAGGCCTAGAGAACACAGAGAACTGTTCATGTAAACGTGAGGCCTAAAACTCTAGCAGAGGCCTAGTTCATGGAAATGGCGCAGGCCTGTATGAAAATGTTTTGCTTAAACATATAAACGATAGAAATGCTTATGAAAGAGGCTTTAGAAAATGTTGCAACATTATTAGACTGTGAGCCTTTTTGCGTATATTCTTTTGCAGGTGCATCACCCAGTAGATTGTAGAGTAGAAGGGCCCATTGTGTATGAGAGTTAGAGATGTTAGACCCAGACATGGAGGAGTAGACCAGGAATTTGAAGATACAACTGGAAGCAACAGAGAGTCTGGGACCCAAGGATGTTTAACGGACAAGGATGGAAGAAGGCCAAGGTGGAAAAATTCATGTAATCGACACCTTGGAGAGGGCGTACCTGAAGGCGTGTTGTTCGCATTTTGGGGTTTCGTATTAGGGACAGCACCCAGAGGGTGGAGGCAGAGCAGATGGGCTGAGGAGTCTGAGAGAGTGGTTGGTCTTGGTAAATAGCTTAGTTATGACAGGATTTTCTAGTCTTGGAGAGAAGTGAGTGAACTTCTTTGAAGTCACCACTGATGACACCTTTGATTAGGTTGGGATATTGTTGAGTAGGGATGTCATTTAGAGTAGTGTAGGGACAGATTAATCTGGATTTATGTCCTTTATTCCGATGAGTACCAGAACCCAGGTTATAGCTATTTTGTTTAGTCTGATGGTCCTGGAATTGATCCTGGTGTTGTTCATCAGTCGCCTGAGACTTTTCCGTAGGATTATGTTTGTATTAGTGCCAGTATACCTTTTGAACCTCTTGCTGAGGTGTTTGTACCTGCAGTTATTTTTGGTTATGTAATAAACCTTTCAAACTTAGTTTGGTCAGTGGTTCTTGGGGGAAGCAATTGGGATTTCTAAATTGTTTATTCTCTTATGACAGATTGCCTAATTCACTCTATGGCAGGTAAAAAGGTCTAGTCGACCTGTGACGGGATTCTAGAGAATGACAAGCAGACTCTAGAGGTAAAATCCCGCCTTTTCAGTACCATGGACTCGTTCTGTACTTGTCTCTATAAAATAGCAGATTAGGTTAGTTTACACACTAATAAATCAGGCACACTTATTACAAAACATATGTGTGCTTGATTTATTACTGTGCACAATATGTATTTAAAGGAGAAAATATTCCTGCCAACCAAAGGTCAAGCAAGAACTTAGGTGAACTGACATCTTACTAGACCTGGCATAATGTGAATAATAAAATGAGGCAAGATCTGCGCTATGTGTGGACAGATCATCTGATGTGTTTTAAAACACTTGAATTACACTGCACTAGTGGCTGCTGCCAATACGATACATATATATATATATATATATATATATATATTACCTACTGGCGGTCGCCAGTAGGTAGTTATAGTTAGGACCTAGTTTCCATAGGAAATCGTCAACATTCTATTTGGATTAACTTTGGCCCTGGTGGATGAATCTTTGCGAATTTCTCAAAGAAGATGGCTCGGTCCGCTGCGCTCCTTCCCTGAAAATTTGGGGGGGATTAGTGAAGTGGGGGCTGAGATAAAAGGGGGGTCCCAAAACGTGTTTTCTCATGTTATTTTCCATAGGACGTTTAGACACGGCTACAGGTCGAACAGCTGAATGGATTTATAAGAAATTTGGCAAAACTGTAGAGTCCGGCTCGCAGATTACGCTTTTTGTGGAATGGTGTAAATCCGTTCAGTAGTTGTTGAGAAAATTAAAGTTAAAGTCAATTATATATCTATAAGCGCGGACGGGTGGGCGCACTCAAACGGCTGCGCGCGCGCGGATTTTTTTTTTGCTGCGTGACGTCTGTTAACGTTCGATTCGAAGGAAATCAGGAAGTGTTGACCGCCATTTTGTCACTGCGAGTAAATATATTGTCATTTCAAAGCGTTGGAACATGGAAAGGGGAGAAGGTAGAGATTGTTTTGCTGCGTAGGTTTTCTCAGGGTGTGCAGTAAGGACCTTAAACGCGAAAATATATATATATTTTTTTTCAAAAAAAGTTGTGGGGTGCGCGCGAGTAAATATATTCTCGTTTCAAAGCGTTAGAACATGGAAAGGGGAGAAGGTAGAGATTGTTTTGCTGCGTAGGTTCTCTCAGGGTGTGCAGTAAGGCCCTTAAAGGCGAAAATATATATATTTTTTTTCCGAAAAAAGTTGCGGGGTGCGCGCACTCGGGCGCGCACAACTATTTAGAAAAGTGTGAAAATGGAGATAAATCAGAAGTTTGAGTGCTTTGATATAAGGTGGCTCTGAAAAGAGCCCTTGTGTTAATTGAGTTGTTTCTGCATTTATAAGTAAGTACCGATGCAGAGTCTGATATAATATTGTTGGCAGCATTTTGAAAGGAAAGACAGGGGCCCATTTTCTGGTTAACAGGCGACCAGGCCAACTTTTCACGCCAGGCCCATTCCTGCAAAGTCGACCGCCATTTTTAGGAGATCTGCAACCACCGGCAGTCACTGGGTTGCAGGAGCAGATGGACTCAAGCCTGTCGGGCGAAGCATCGTTGCACCGCCACAGTGGACGAGACCCTGCTGGGTGAGTGGAGCGTCGCTGTACCGCAACAGTGGGCGAGTCCTTTGCTGGGCTCGTGGAGCGTCCCTATACCGCCACAGTATGCGAACCCTTTGCTGGGCTCGTGGAGCGTCCCTATATCGCCACAGTGGACGAACCCTTTTCCGGGTGCGTGGATCGTTGGGGGTGCAGCTGAGGGGCCTCCACCTGGGGAGGCGGGAGAGGCTCGTCCGCGCCGCCTCTCCCTCCCAGTGCACCCCATGGCGTCTTGCTGACATTTGTTATGGCCGGACCAGGCGATGAAGAGAGGGGGGGGGTCGAAGGCATATGCAAGACAATCCCCCCTCGTGGCCTGCAAGGCGCTGAAAAAAGAAGAGAATGGGAAGACAACTACATCTCGGGTAGGGCCCATGCCTTCTCTGGCCGATGGCGGCCGGCCGCTCTTTGCCACGGCCACAGGAACGGATCCCTTGGTTCATCCTGGGGACAGGCCTTGGCGAGTGGTGTCGCCTCCGGACTATTCACGTAATGGTTCTCCACCCCAGGCCGTTGCCGACGGCTTTTGTACACTTTCTGACGCTCAAAAACCCTACTAGAAAGCAGCCCAAAAGTAGCCCAACATTGCTACTTTGGGGAAGGAGGGACAGGGACGGCGTCAAGTAGACGGCGAAATGCATTGTGGGTTTGTTGCTGCGGCCGTTTGTCATGTGAATAGTTGTTTTAATATATTTTTGTTCAAGAATAAAAACGTTTTAACCTGTTATTTTGCTGTCGTGTGGTATATTTCTAATATTTGTCGCTCTGATGTTGTTTCCCCTCCCAAATGTAACGTGTGATTGTAATCTACAGCCGGACATTCCGACAGGACATGAGAGCAAAAGGGGGGGGGGGTCAGATCTGAAGTTATTACGCTTTTTGTGGAATGGTGTAAATCCGTTCAGTAGTTGTTGAGAAAATTAAAGTTAAAGTCAATTATATATCTATAAGCGCGGACGGGTGCGCGCACTCAAGCGGCTGCGCGCGCGCGGAATTTTTTTTTGCTGCGTGACGTCTGTTAACGTTCGATTCGAAAGGAAATCAGGAAGTGTTGACCGCCATTTTGTCACTGCGAGTAAATATATTGTCATTTCAAAGCGTTGGAACATGGAAAGGGGAGAAGGTAGAGATTGTTTTGCTGCGTAGGTTTTCTCAGGGTGTGCAGTAAGGACCTTAAACGCGAAAATATATATATATTTTTTTTTTCGAAAAAAGTTGCGGGGTGCGCGCGAGTAAATATATTCTCGTTTCAAAGCGTTGGAACATGGAAAGGGGTGAAGGTAGAGATTGTTTTGCTGCGTAGGTTTTCTCAGGGTGTGCAGTAAGGACCTTAAACATGAAAATATATATATTTTTTTCCGAAAAAAGTTGCGGGGTGCGCGCACTCGGGCACGCACAACTATTTACAAAAGTGTGAAAATGGAGATAAATCAGAAGTTTGAGTGCTTTGATATAAGATGGCTCTGAAAAGAGCCCTTGTGTTAATTGAGTTGTTTCTGCATTTATAAGTAAGTACCGATGCAGAGTCTGATATAATATTGTTGGCAGCATTTTGAAAGGAAAGACAGGGGCCCATTTTCTGGTTAACAGGCGACCAGGCCAACTTTTCACGCCAGGCCCATTCCTGCAAAGTCGACCGCCATTTTTAGGAGATCTGCAACCACCGGCAGTCACTGGGTTGCAGGAGCAGATGGACTCAAGCCTGTCGGGCGAAGCATCGTTGCACCGCCATAGTGGACGTGACCCTGCTGGGTGAGTGGAGCGTCGCTGTACCGCAACAGTGGGCGAGTCCTTTGCTGGGCTCGTGGAGCGTCCCTATACCGCCACAGTATGCGAACCCTTTGCTGGGCTCGTGGAGCGTCCCTATATCGCCACAGTGGACGAACCCTTTGCCGGGTGCGTGGATCGTTGGGGGTGCAGCTGAGGGGCCTCCACCTGGGGAGGCGGGAGAGGCTCGTCCGCGCCGCCTCTCCCCCCCAGTGCACCCCACGGCGTCTTGCTGACATTTGTTATGGCCGGACCAGGCGATGAAGAGAGGGGGGGGGAGGGTCGGAGGCATATGCAAGACATTCCCCCCTCGTGGCCTGCAAGGCGCTGAAAAAAGAAGAGAATGGGAAGACAACTACATCTCGGGTAGGGCCCATGCCTTCTCTGGCCGATGGCGGCCGGCCGCTCTTTGCCACGGCCCCAGGAATGGATCCCTTGGTTCATCCTGGGGACAGGCCTTGGCGAGTGGTGTCGCCTCCGGACTATTCACGTAATGGTTCTCCACCCCAGGCCGTTGCCGACGGCTTTTGTACACTTTCTGACGCTCAAAAACCCTACTAGAAAGCAGCCCAAAAGTAGCCCAACATTGCTACTTTGGGGAAGGAGGGACAGGGACGGCGTCAAGTAGACGGCAAAATGCATTGTGGGTTTGTTGCTGCGGCCGTTTGTCATGTAAATAGTTGTTTTAATATATTTTTGTTCAAGAAGAAAAATGTTTTAACCTGTTATTTTGCTGTCGTGTGGTATATTTCTAATATTTGTCGCTCTGATGTCGTTTCCCCTCCCAAATGTAACATGTGATTGTAATCTACAGCCGGACATTCCGACAGGACATGAGAGCAAAAGGGGGGGGTCAGATCTGAAGTTGGGCAGGCGATAAGATCACGTTTTGCTATGTGGGGCTATCTATGTTCGTGATGGGGCCTAAAAGGGGGCAAGATGGCGGGGCCACAGTGCCGTGACTTTCGCTTTAACTCCAACAGTGGTGAGGGTGAACACAAATGAACGCCGCTTATGTACATATACATTTTCATTTTCTACACCACATGAAACCTGCGTCAGGTTTCATATAGGCGTTTTGTTGCAGGTGGGCATTCATTTGCATGAAAGCCCTGTAAAACTAACACAGTGAAATTTAGAAGATTTCACTGAGTCAGCTTTATAGCATTCCTGAATCAAATCCTTACGCCTGTTTGAAACAGGCATAAGGAGTGATGCACCATGCAATGTGTGGCTTGCTCCTGTGCATTGGAGTAGACATGTCGTGCTTACGACGTGATTCCTGCAATGTGCTACTTTTGCGGCACAGGTGCGTGACGCATCTGTGTTGTTTTTGCTCAATGGTGCTCCACATTGTAAATGCGGCACACCATGGGTGGCAGAGCAGCGGTGCACATTAACTGGTGCATCTCTGGGGATGCGCCAGTTAACATAAATCTGCCCCTTTACATTTAAGTATGAGCAGGGGACACAGTTTTGGTGAGGCTTATCCAAGGTTAAAAAGAGATGAGTCCTATTCACTGAAAACTTGGACATAGGACTCACCTCCTCAGCATCGCTGGACATGGCTAAATAATAGCTGCAAAATGTTACTCTTGTTAAAAAAATTTACTATTATAGTCTCTGAGATTTGTCTCTTACTCTGCAACATCTCATTGTTATTCTATTTCTTTAAAGATAACGACAACATTAACCATGAGTGATAATAAGCAATCCGTTGATCTCGATCTTATCGTTGAACTTGTCATTGAAACGTCAGTGGAAGTGGATCCCTTAGATGAATTAAATCCTGAGGATGATGAAGAACATGATGAGGATGCCGATTTGTCAGAATTGTATGACATAGGGTGGGAAGCTGACGTGCTTCAGCATATGGAACTATAAACATTTATTTTTAAAATGTACTGGAAATAAAAAGTGAAAATGTAAACCGTTTCATTTAAAATTAAACATAACTTGAAAAACAGGTTATGTGTAGTGTTTTTAATAAAATAGTCAAATATGCTCATAAAAATATTTCTAAACCAATGAAAAGCTTTATTAACAAGTCATATGACCTGTTATGCTTACGTTACGTGCTCCGCGCCGCGCCCCGGATTGTTGGTCATTCAAACTGAGGCTGGCGTCAGCATGAGAGCGCCAACGTCTCGTGGCTACGCCATTCAGAAAATATTGTTGGCAGCATTTTGAAAGGAAAGATCTGCAACCACCGGCAGTCACTGGGTTGCAGGAGCTGATGGACTCAAGCCTGTCGGGCGAAGCATCGTTGCACCGCCACAGTGGACGAGTCCTTTGCCGGGTGCATGGAGCGTCGCTGTACCGCAAGAGTGGACGAGTCCTTTGATGGGTGCGTGGAGCGTCGCTGCACCGCAAGAGTGGACGAGTCCTTTGACGGGTGCGTGGAGCGTTGGGGGTGCAGCTGAGGGGCCTCCACGTGGGGAGGCGGGAGAGGCTCGTCCGCGCCGCCTCTCCCTCCCAGTGCACCCCACGGCGTCTTGCTGACATTTGTTATGGCCGGACCAGGCGATGAAGAGAAGGGGGGGGTCGGAGGCATATGCAAGACATCCCCCCCTCGTGGCCTGCAAGGCGCCGAAAGAGGATCGTCCGCGCCGTCTCTCCCTCCCAGTGCACCCCACGGCGTCTTGCTGACATTTGTTATGGCCGGACCAGGCGATGAAGAGAGGGGGGGGGTTGGAGGCATATGCAAGACATCCCCCCCTCGTGGCCTGCAAGGCGCCGAAAGAGGAAGAGAATGGGACCACAACTACATCTCGGGTCGGGCCCATGCCTTCTCCGGCCGATGGCGGCTGGCTGCTCTTTGCCACGGCCCCAGGAACGGATCCCTTGGTTCATCCTGGGGACAGGCCTTGGCGCGTGGTGTCGCCTCCGGACTATTCGCGTAATGGTTCTCCATAGTTGTTTTAATATATTTTTGTTCAAGAATAAAAACGTTTTAACCTGTTATTTTGCTGTCGTGTGGTATATTTCTAATATTTGTCGCTCTGATGACGTTTCCCCTCCCAAATGTAACATGTGAGTGTAATCTACAGCCGGACATTCCGACAGGACATGAGAGCAAAAGGGGGGGGGGTCAGATCTGAAGTTGGGCAGGCGATAAGATCACGTTTTGCTATGTGGGGCTATCTATGTTCGTGATGGGGCCTAAAAGGGGGCAAGATGGCGTCGAGCTCGGTTTCTCTCACTAGTTTCATATTTTTCATGAGGGGTTGTTCCTAATGTTTCTATTTTAGCAAGGTCAAAAAGAGATCCTATCAGTGGCCTACTGATTTTGTTCGATTCCTTTTGTTTTCTCTAAAGATTTTTAAGTTAAAGTTTGCTAGTACGATACAGTGGCTAGTCCGCATTTTATATATATGTCTTTTTTATTAGGGGTGTCCTCCGGTGGAGTCGGACGATCTACCTCTAATAAACGGTAAGTGTTCCTCTGAAGGAATGCGTCTTGAAAGTGGCTGACTGTAATGTATGATATTTCACTCAGTGACTTTCAGGCCCATGCTGTTTCAAAACTGTGCATGTGTTTGAAGCAGGCGTAGGTATTGACGCAGCATAGAAACTACTAGGAACCAATTGGAAGTGTTGTTTTCAAGTCACATGACTTCACATGCGCGTCTCAGGACGTGTACGCGGTGATAGTATCTGGTTGGAAGTAGCGGTCTAATTCAGCGAAGTTTCAAAACGTGAAAAGGAGTAAATCTAAACACATCCAGATTGAATATATCTTCTGAGTAGTATAAGTTCTATGATGGGTCTATGAAGAAATGTAATAAGTTACAATCGCGAAGTTTTCCCGAAATATATCGGCGGGTGCGCGCACACGGTCGCCCACGATCGAAAGCCAAAAACGGGGAGATAAACGCCCTTTATAATATGCTCCTGGAGCTGTTTTTGGTACAATGAGTTAGTTCTGAAAAGAACTTTTTTTTTTTTTTTTTTTTAAACAACTGTTATGTTGTTTTTTAAATGAAATGAAGAAATGTATCTTTTCTCTGGGCATTTATGACTCTCAATTTTTAGTTTAGTAAGAATGAGGCTCTGCTCTCCGTACAGAAGAATTTCTCCACACTCGTTGCATTTCATGTGCACCTTTGCAAGATATGGTCTCAAGTCCATCACAGCACTCGATGGAGATACAGGTCGTCTACCAGAAGATGTGCTGGTCACCTCTGATGGTAATAGCGTGGCCAGGGCTCTTGTCGATGCCTTTGCAAATTCCACAGGGTGCACTTGTTTGACATGCCGCATCATGGTATGTATGGAAAAGGAATATTTTTTTCTTGGATTTCCTCTTGAGAGAACCGAATTGCATATCGTGCAGGTAACTTTTGGCGCATTTACTTTCTTTAATTCTTCAGGATAAGTAAAAAATTTCCAAATAAAAGATTCCTTTTTTCTTTTTAAAGGTAGTCGCTCATTTCCTTCAGATTCGGAAGATGAATGCGGGGCGGCAGCCATTTCAGCAAAGTCTTCCGAAGGGTGTTGAACGTTGTTCTCTTTTGAGAGTACAAAAGATAGTGAGGGAAGTGGGTGGAGTCCTCCGTGTAAATTGCAGAATAGAAACTACTAAGAACCAATTGGAAGTGTTGTTTTCAAGTCACATGACTTCACATGCGCGTCTCAGGACGTGTACGCGGTGATAGTATCTAGTCACGTACGTCATTTGGAAGTAGCGGTCTAATTCAGCGAAGTTTCAAAACGTGAAAAGAAGTAAATTCAAACATATTCGGATTTAATATATCTTTTGAGCTCGATTCAAGCATACAATTGTTAAAGTATAAAACCTTTTATATATTTTTTTAAAATACCAAGGTGTGTACATTCGGTCACACACGAAAGTTTAAAAAGACATTCAGCTCCATTTAATGAAAATTTTCATAATATTAAAAAAGAAGCCTAGGTTTAGTCTGTTTGACGTATTATAAGTTCTTTGATGGGTCTATGAAGAAATTCAATAAGTTCAGATTGCAAAGTTTTCACGAAATATATAGGTGGGTGTGCGCACACGGTCGCGCACGAAAGCCTGGAAATGCGCTATCCATTTTATTGAGAACTGTTGCCGAGAGTGCGCACACCGGGTCGCGCACGAAAGTTTAGAAAGGCTATTTTTATTTACAGACAAATTTTAATGCGTTGAAAAAAAGGCAAGGTACAGACTTTCTAATTCTGTATCGCTTTACAAGGAGTCTCTATGCAACTTGAACAGTGAAGAAAACGGCTTGTTTCCGAAAAAAATATTGCCAGAACTTTATGGACAAAAGTATAGGTTGTATACACGAGATATTTTTGAATTAGCATTTTAAAAACCAATGAAATTCACTGAAAAAACCATAGGTTTTACACACGTTATAGTTAGGAAGTAGCATTTACAAAACCTATGAAATTCACTGAAAAAACCATAGGTTTGACACCAGTTATAGTTAGCTGGAAATTTTACTGATATAAAACCAATGAAATTCCACGTTATAGTTAGTTGGACTCACTATAACTTGCGCGTGTAATGCACTGCTGATGACGTCACATATTACATCACTCATGACTTCACTGATAACACCATCCTTGTGAAACAGTGACAGACCTCCTTTCACTGTAATCTAACCCTTGAAACGCATATTCAAAAATAGAAACTAAAATGTTCAAAAAAATGGAGATACTCATACCAGTTACAACAACCAATTCAATAATTCCACCATCTATATACACATGCACTAATTCACCAACATTTCTATATAGTCACTCATACATATATTCACTAATCATATGTAGTGATACACCTACACATCCTGTTACACACCGACAGTCATCCAAAAGTTATTCACACACATACTCACACATGCAAATAAACTATTGAACATCCATTTATTTGCATAAACAGCTATACACACACTACCACTTTACTTCTAAGGAAACTTACACATACTTCCTCTCTTAAAAATCACTTATAGAAACACATACTAATTTAAACAGGAACTCTTACAATACCTCACTCTCACATATAGTCACTTATATACATCAATATTCACATATACTACATTAAAACATATGTAGTTACTGATAAAGACACTAATAAGACAGTCATTCACTCACTAACACAGACATATGCACACTAATCCACCCATACAGTCCTGCACATATGCTGTCTTCAAAACACATACAAACAGAGACTCAGTCATTCTTGCATGTATGTACTAAGTAATACTCCCACCAAAGCATGCAAACACTCATACTGATACTAAGAAAAACATCTAATAACCTATATACATACACATGTATTTACTCATCAACCCATGCAGCCACTTATACACAAAGTGAAACACTAATACATATATTTAAATATTTAAGCATTACTCAGTAATATATGTATTCACTAAGATATTCAATAATATATACATATGTAACACATATTTATTTTTCAGAAAGACACACATTCACTGGATGGTGTCATCAGTGATGTCATGAGTGATGTAATATGTGACGTCATCAGCAGTGCATTACACGCGCAAGTTATAGTGAGTCCAACTAACTATAACGTGGAATTTCATTGGTTTTATATCAGTAAAATTTCCAGCTAACTATAACTGGTGTCAAACCTATGGTTTTTTCAGTGAATTTCATAGGTTTTGTAAATGCTACTTCCTAACTATAACGTGTGTAAAACCTATGGTTTTTTCAGTGAATATATATATATATATACATATATACATATATATATATATATATATATATATTTTTTTATATATATATATATATATATATATTACCTACTGGCGGTCGCCAGTAGGTATATATAGTTAGTATTTTTTCTCTATGGGTTTTTTGAAAATTCTATGTCTAATAACTTTGGCGTTTGTGGACGGAATTGGCTGAAATTTTCAGGAAAATGGCACATTTTGTTTCTGAGCAGCCCTTGAAAATTTGGGGGGGTTCGTCCAGTGGGGGCCGAGAAAAAAGGGGGGTCCCAAAACGCGTTTTTCCCATGTTAATTTCCATAGGGCGGTTGGCCTCACTTTTAGCCCGAACGGCTGAATGGATTTGCACGAAACTTGGCAAAATTGTAGGGACTGGTAGCCCGATGTGCCTTTTGTAGGTCTCAATATATGTGCTCCAGTGGATTTTGAGAAATTAACGTTTAAAAAAAGATATATATCTGTAACAGCGGACTGGGCAGCGGCCCAGGACGCGTACTTTTCGCGCAACGGAGCTTTGTGAAGCGAAGCTGATTGGTTCTCCGGCGTCTGTCAACATTCCAAACAGTCCGTAGCGGCCGCCATCTTGTCTCTCGGTAGGATCGAGAGACAAGAGGAGGTCAAAACAAAGGGGGAAATAACTATAAGGGGGCTGTAGTATCCATGTAGGAATCGAGATAGTCATAAAGAGTAGAATATCCAATTTATTAATTAAGTAAGATGCAGGAACAAAAGGTACAAGCAGCTTAGAGTAGCTGACTGCACAACCAACTGAATGATAACATTCTATAGAACTACAGTAACAAGGATTACATACACAGAATTCCATTGCATGTATAATGTTCCACTATTGCTCTTAAAGAAACAAGCACTTACTACACATCCCCCTTTCTAAATTAACATAAATTTAAATCTAATTACAAAAAGGATTTACTACGTAACAAAAACGAGAATGGATAAAATCCTGAAATTTGTTATCATACATTCTACTAGGTTCCTCCATATTTTACAAGAGAAGATTCAATAAGGCTCTACTTGTTATCATACATTCTACTAGGTTCTTCCATATTTTACAAGAGAAGATTCAATAAGGCTCTACAGAAACAGTAACCTGTGAACCTTCCTGAGTATCGAAGACTTCACCACCACCCCATCCCCCTTTCCAAATTGAGGATGATGGATAACAAAAAAATTACCTAACATGTGTTCAATTTACCTAGTATCATAATGATTGTTAATATTATTATATTGTGATTTTACACTGGAATGCTGAGCCTTGTCAGCATCTTAAAGCTAACCGTGCTATAATCTTTGCTGTCCAACAATGTCAGGACTAATTTCACCTATAAAGCAATTTTCCCACAGTAGTTTGCAGTGTTGCCTCAAGGACTAAACGGAAATAGGGTTTAGTGTAGAACTAACAGCGTTGTTATGTCTAAACGGTGCTTGTGTTCTATTCTATTTATTCTTCCTACATATAAATACACCTGGGACACTGCAAACGAGTAAATTCTTGTCCAATACCTGTTCTAACTACGAAACCCCTCATCAATTCTGAATTAAACTAGAGAATGTAGTTTGTGAAACATAGAACTGGAAAACCCCAAACTAGAGAAAAACATTTCTAAGAAACTAAACAGACCTTATGTATCCAAAATACTAATACTTCACGTGAAACCTTCTTGACGTTAAATCCATGAACATTTCAAAGTACTAACGGACACTAGTCAGTGTTCTAATTTCCACATTAAGTCTTTGTTACGGCAACCTTGTACATATTAACAAAAATGACGGTGAATCGAGTATATGAACAATTTTATAAGCCTACATCAATACATTTTATAAACGCTATTTGTGAAGACTCCTGGATGACCTTAAAAATTTGGGAATAAGTTTACTGGTCTAATCTTGAATGACTTTACCTAAATAGGTTTAAAATGTGCACTAAAAATGAATGTACCTCGACATGAGGTCAATTTATGTACAGGATGATGGGCGGACCCAATAAACACACACCTCCAGAGAGGTCAAAATTGTGCAGAAAACAAGAGATAAAAATTAGACCCAACCCCTTAGTAAGGGTACACAAGGTTCTAACAAAACTCAGAGAATAGCATATGGATGCGGTATAATGTAACTAAAACACATAGAGACATACCACTGTATATAATAAACCCCAAAACATGTCGAAGTCAAAATTGTGCACAGAACAATTGAAAGAATGTAGAGCTAACTCCATGTAAGGGTACACAAGGCTTTACCTAAACTCAAATAATAATTTGTGAATGTAGCACAAGGTGATTTATATACGCAGGGACTTATTTTTGTAAATAATGAATTCAAAATGTGCTTTGACATGTGTTCTGTTAATTTGTAGGAGAATTAAACTTTCAAACACTGTAAAACTAAACTATAATGTATTTATGTCATAAGCTGTACTTGGAAAAAAAACTAAATTGTTAAGCATTTTTTTTTTTTTGACATAAATCTGTACTAGAAATAAAGCTACCAGAAAAAGTCGATAACACATCTGTAGTGATCAGGTGATGTTCAGTGATTTTTGGTCTTTCCACCCTAATATCGGTGGACCCTTCTTTGTAACATATAATTTTCCCATAACATGTTTTCCTTTAAAACGGAACATGAGGGTTCTAAACCCTAGCATATCAATTGTTCCGCCTATAAAATTTTCGGCAGAAACATCATTGGACTCTAACCACCTTCCTAATTTATCCACAAAATGACTTTTCCATATCTCTTGTGGCACTACAGTGAATGGTGACCCCGAATCTGCTGCCAATCGTACTGTAACACCACCTAAAGAAATGTCGTAAAAAGGATTATATGATGAGCAACCAGAGGAATTTAGGACAACTTTTTCCCTTTGTACTAAATTTCCTTGAACAATACTATTGTCCAGGTTTGATGCCGAAACACCACCCTCATGTTGAATATACAACACTTTACTTTTTAAAGCGTTCTTGTTTTTCCAGATGCACACTCGCGAAAAGTGTCCCTTCAATCCGCACTTCCAGCACTTGGCAGATCTAGCAGGGCATTTTCCAAAAAAAACAGTATGTGAATAATTACCGCAATCAAAACAAATTAGGATGCTACACCTCTTTTGCTCAATAGCTTCAAACTTCCCTCGAGGATACGTAACTTTAACACAACGATCAAACATTTCAATCTTATTAAGTGAGGCGATTATATCTTTAAAACAATTACTAAGGATTATAATATTGTGTAATTGAGTAAATTCACATTTTCCCGTTAACCTTTTCAAAACTGATATAAAATCCTTTATAAATGCATCAATTCCTACTGTTCTTTCCTTTGTGTGCAGTTCTTCAAGAAAGCGTAAACCCTTTGGACCCAGTGAATATAATCGCATTACTTTCTTCTTCTCAGGAAGGAAAATACAGTTGACATCCTCTAAGTTAGCGCTGTAAACTAAGAAACATGCATTCCAATCCACCCATGTAACAACAAGTTCTCCCCACAGTGACAAGAATTCTGTAGGTGAATTGATCTGGAAAGGATTTCCGTCATAAGTTGCAACTGCTCTTGGTGCGTTTGTTGTCATTGGCATAATTGAATGCCCCACAGAAACAAACAAAAATTTGAAACAAAATTGGTCAATTATCAGAGAAGACCCCTTTGTGAATAATGTCTTCGTGAAAATTTTTTTTTTAAAAACGAATTATTTGAAACAAGCACTTCGTGACTGATGTCTTTGTTAAATAAATACTTAAGCCAATAACACTTATCTGAAGCAACCACTTCGTGAATGATGACCAGTAAGTTATTTGAAACAACCACTTCGTGAACTATGTCTTTGTGAAAAGGAAATATCAATCACAATAACTAATTAAACCGATCGTTAGACGCTTTCCTTTGAATCTGCCGCGTGTGTGCGAAGAGGAAATACCTAACACGATACTAGATAGTTATATGAAACTACCCCTTCGTGAATGATGTGAATCAAAAACTAAATAATGAATGAACCACTTCGAGAAATATGTTTTCATGTAAAATTACTAAAAACAACCATTTGTTATCCCTTAAACTCGCTGAACTTCCAAGAAAAACTCCACTTCATGAATGACGTTTTATATAACGTAGAATATTGAATATACCCACTTCGTGAGTGACTAAAGACAATCACTTGTTATCTCTTATACTCGCTGAACTTCTAAAAAAAACTCCACTTCGTGAATACTGGTAGTTTGTGATGCATTCTTTTATACTTCCAGCTGCACTAAATCCAAAAATATTGGAAAAACCCTTGTGAGGACTTCGTGAAATATTTAAAACGTGAATACTGGTAGTTTGTGATGTACTCTTCTAAACTTCCAGGTGCACTAAACTCCAAAAATAGTGGAAAACCCTTGTGAGGACTTCGTGAAATATATAGAACGTGAATACTGGTAGTTTTTGATGCACTCTGTTAAAAATAAAATTTCTTAAGTAAATCCTGTAAAGTAATTGGGTTAGTGAAAAGAAATAATATACAATGATATGGATATTCCAAATCGCGATATAACAACTCTGTGAAAAAGGCGTCCTCCAGTAATGTTCTAAACTGCCAGCTGCATTAAAACCCAAAAATATTGAAAAAATTTTATGAGGACTTCGTGAAATATATATTCCAGATCGCGAATTAACAATTCTGTGAAACAGGCGTCCTCCAGTTATGTTCTGAACTCCCAGCTGTACTAAAATCCAAATTAGTGAAGAGAAAAAGACTTGTGAGGGCTTCCTGAAATATATAAAAATTTAAATTCCTCTCTTTCCTTTCCTTCGTGAAAGGTGCTCTCCAATACTATTTTAGACTACCAGGTGCTTTAAACTCCAAGAAATGAAGAAAATTGGAAAGAAAAATACCACATCTTGAATGTTGCTGCAAGTACCCTTTTTCCTGGACTTCTAGAAAGTGCCTGTAAAAATCGCCGCCGTTTCCACTCAATAGATCGACCCAAGATGTTAGAAAAACGAACCGGAGTTCATTCGGCAAAAACAACTTGTTTGGTTGTCATGGAAACTGAAGCCTGAAGCTTTTCTTTTCTTCAAGATGGCGGCTATGCGTAACCCTGTGCGCGATGTCTCACTTCCTGGCGTGCGCGGTGACGTCTTGTCTGACGTGTGGAGGAGAACTCTATCCCCTTGCTTCTGACGCGTTGAGAAGACGCGTTGAGTGGAATGCGGGTCAGGAGCGAGGCGTTGCACGAGAGACACAACGCGGAGGCTTTCAAAAGTAAGCGTTTCTCGTTCGCATGTCAACTGCCAGTGGTTCTCGAGAAAAGATAGAAATGACACAATCAGGCTCCAATAAGCTTCACAACGTGGCGATTTGAAAGTAGTCAGCTTAAATTCTTCAAGTAAATAGTCAGTGACATCGTAGATTCTTGAAAGGTGTAGATTAGGATAAAGTACTCACACGACGTAGTCCCAACGAGTAAAAAAAAACTGTTGAAGTTTTCCTTGAATTAATTCAATCCCATCCTGTCGCCATAATTGTAGTATCCATGTAGGAATCGAGATAGTCATAAAGAGTAGAATATCCAATTTATTAATTAAGTAAGATGCAGGAACAAAAGGTACAAGCAGCTTAGAGTAGCTGACTGCACAACCAACTGAATGATAACATTCTATAGAACTACAGTAACAAGGATTACATACACAGAATTCCATTGCATGTATAATGTTCCACTATTGCTCTTAAAGAAACAAGCACTTACTACACGGGCATAGTAGATCCTCGCTGACCCCCTAGGTTTGATGTGGAGGTTTTAAAAGGGCCCCGCGGGGCAAAAAAAAAAAATAATAATAATAATCGAACGGCTGAATGGATTTGCACGAAACTTGGCAAAATTGTAGGGACTGGTAGTCCGATGTGCCTTTGCTAGGTCTCAATATATGTGCTTCAGTGGATTTTGAGAAATTAACGTTAAAAAAAAAAATATATATCTGTAACAGCGCACCGCTTCGCGTACTTTTCGCGTTACGGAGCTTTGCGAAGCGAAGCTGATTGGCTCTCCGGTGTCTGTAAACATTCCAAACAGTACGTAGCGGCCGCCATCTTGTCTCTCGGTAGGATCGAGAGACAAGAGGAGGCCAAAGCGAAGGGGCAAATGACCATAAGGGGGCATAGTAGATCCTCGCTGACCCCCTAGGTTTGATGTGGAGGTTTTAAAAGGGCCCCGCGGGGCAAAAAAAAATAATAATAATAATAATCGAACGGCTGAATGGATTTGCACGAAACTTGGTAAAATATTAGGGACTGGTAGCCCGATGTGCCTTTGCTATGTCTCAATATATGTGCTTCAGTGCATTTTGAGAAATTAACGTTCAAAAACAAGATATATATCTGTAACAGCGCTCCGCTTCGCGGAGATAAAATTATATCTGTATTACCTAGCTGTTGCTAACACCAGTTAGCGACGGCTAGTAGGAGATAGCGACCATCTTGGGTCCCACTTTGCATGTGAGTGATATTTATCACTAATGACATGCAAAGTGGGCATGCCAAGATGTTAGCGACTGGAAACAGTCGCTAACATCGCTATCTCCTAGGGACTGGTAGCCCGATGTGCCTTTGCTATGTCTCAATATATGTGCTTCAGTGCATTTTGAGAAATTAACGTTCAAAAACAAGATATATATCTGTAACAGCGCTCCGCTTCGCGGAGATAAAATTATATCTGTATTACCTAGCTGTTGCTAACACCAGTTAGCGACGGCTAGTAGGAGATAGCGACCATCTTGGGTCCCACTTTGCATGTGAGTGATATTTATCACTAATGACATGCAAAGTGGGCATGCCAAGATGTTAGCGACTGGAAACAGTCGCTAACATCGCTATCTCCTATTATCAACTTTTGGAAATATTCGAGATAAGCGCGAATATCTCCAAAAAGTAACAGCTGCCCTGAGCAGTTCTTAGCCATGTTATCCAATGGGAGGTGGATAACATGGCTAAGAGCATTAGCTCGGTAATGCATGAATATCGCTGAGTTTTCAGCGATATTAATGCATTGCGGTCGTTTTTTATCGTATTTGCGATAAACCTTGATAATAGCAAGGTTTATCTGCGATAATTTCTGACGGTAAAAAAATCTTTGCAATGCATCGTTAGGGATAAATATCGCTTAACTTTGGTAATATGCCCCAACGTCTGTTAACGTTCGATTCGAAGGAAATCAGGAATTGTTGAAAAACATTGTGTGCGCCATCTTGTCTTTTTTCAAATGCCACACTTTTGTCGTGCACGGCAGCCATTTTAGATGCCTTGACCAGACCCACTCTGTGCACGCTGTCGATCCTTAGCATGGCTCCCCACCCTCGCAAGCATCTCACCCAGGCAGTGGTCACCCCCGCTCTCTGTCTTATGCATGGGTAATAAACCTCCCCCCATCTGCGCTGCTCTTCCCTGAGAATCACACCCTGTGCCCGCCCGACACCTCCCTTTCGCCCTACTCACTACCGCACCCTCTGACACTCCTTTTCCTCTGTGTCCGATTGTCCAGGCCGGTCCTAGGCTATCAGCTAGCCCTGCAGATGTAGTTTATGGCCACAGCTGTAAAGAATCACCCCTCTTCAAAGGAGTTATAGTAGATCAAGGCCCACACTCGATGAGATCCGTCACAGCAGAAGCGTTGCTATTATCTGAAAACCATCCTGTATTGTGATTGGGGAGGGGACCGAGCGTGAAGCGGAAGATTCCAGGGATGACTCTTTGTACATCAAAGTTTTTACAATTATGTGTCACATTAAAAATATATAGCACTCCGACAAAGTAGTAAGATTATAAAACTTTAATAATTTATAAATATATACAAGAAAACAAAAATAGTAATAACATATAAACATTTTTAGGGAAAAACAACGAAGTAGCGGTCGGCTGTGCGAATAGTCCCAACGCAGCACAACGTCCAGATTTCCGGCGTGGGGCGTCGCGGGGGGTGGGTCATCAGTAGCAAACTGTTGTGCGAATAGTTCCAAGGCAGCAGAACGCGCCGAAATCTAGATGACACGAAAGTGATGTCTAGTAAGTTGCCACCCAGCAAATAACGGCGTGGGGCGTCGCGGGGGGTGGGTCATCAGTAGCAAACTGTTGTGCGAATAGTTCCAAGGCAGCAGGACGATGGCACCAAGGTGATGTCCAGTAAGTTGCCGCACTGGTTTTGGTATCCTACAATGCTGCTCCGAATAACGGCGTGGGGAGCCCCGGGGGAGGCGGCGTGAACGGGCCTCTCCAGGTGGAGTCTCATCTGTTTTAGTGGGGCGCCCCTTTACCGTTTCAGTTGCCATTCCGTCCGCTTTTGGTCCACTGTGTCAAAATCCGCCATTCAGCTGAGTTGCGCCCACTCTTGCGGTGCAGCGATAGGCGGCTGCCACAGGACTCTCAAAATGGCGGCAGGCTCTTTCCTTTTTGGGCGTGGTCCACTGAAATGGCCCTGGGACACCTTGGAAATCGGACGCTTGTCTGCTAGGTCTTGGACCCCATTCTCGAAAGCGTCCCCTCCGCCTTGAGAATTCATCAAAAGTTTTGGGGGCCCCGACTCCTGCAGGCTTCTGGTGGGGAGCGGCTGCCATGATTGCTCGCGGAATGACCACGACGGAGCTACGAGATGGTGGTGCTCTCATGCTGACGCCAGTTTAGTCTGAAACATCCAGAAACAAGGTGGGGCTTTCATCGTTTGGGGGAAAAAAAAAGTTTTCATCCAATGAAAAGTGTTGTTTTTAGGTCATATGATCAAGCCTTCCATCATTAGGAAACCAAAAGTAAAATGAACCAATGAAAAGTTTTATAAACAAGTCACATGACCTGTTATGCGGCATAGGGTATAAAATGCGGAGAAAATACGTTGGCACGTGAGGCGGCGTCAGTAGCGGACCGATGTGCGAATAGGCCGAAGGCAATACAACGCGCCAAGATCCGGATGGCACCGAGGTGGTGTCCAGCAAGTTGCAGCACTGGTGTGGCCATCCTACAATGCTGAAAGTCGGCGTGGGGCGCCCCGTTGGCCTGTGAGTTTGCGTCAGTAGCGGACCGATGTGCGAATAGGCCGAAGGCAGCACAACGCGCCAAGATCCGGATGGCACCGAGGTGGTGTCTAGTAAGTTGTCGCACTTCTGTGGCCATCCTACAATGTTGAAAGTCGGCGTGGGGCGCCCCGTTGGCCTGTGAGATGGCGTCAGTAGCGGACCGATGTGCGAATGGGGCCAAAGGCAGCGCAACAATATTTTCTGACTGACACCACAAGGCGCTGAGATGCCAAGATCCGGATGGCACCGAGGTGATGTCTAAGTTGCGGACTGATGTGCGAATGGGGCCAAAGGCAGCGTAACAATATTTTTTGTATGGAAGATACCACTAGGCGTTGAGATGCCAAGATTCGGATGGCACTGAGGTGATGTCTAGCAAGTTGGTGTGGTCATCCTACAATGCTGAAACTCGGCGTGGGTCGCCCCATTAGCCTGTGAGATGGCGTCAGTAGCGGACCGATGTGCGAATAGGCCGAAGGCAGCACAACGCGCCAAGATCCGGATGTCACCGTGGTGGTTTCATAGTTGAGAGGCACTTCATCTGCAGTGGGGCGCCGAGATCCGGATGGCACCGAGGTGATGTCTAGCAAGTTGCTGTACTGTTGTGGTCATCCTACAATGCTGAAACTCGGCGTGGGTCGCCCCATTAGCCTGTGAGATGGCGTCAGTAGCGGACCGATGTGCGAATAGGCCGAAGGCAGCACAACGCGCCAACATCCGGATGTCACCGTGGTGGTTTCATAGTTGAGAGGCACTTCATCTGCAGTGGGGCGCCGAGATCCGGATGGCACCGAGGTGATGTCTAGCAAGTTGCTGTACTGGTGTGGTTATTCTACAATGCTGAAACTCGGCGTGGGGCGCCCCATTAGCCTGTGAGATGGCGTCAGTAGCGGACCGATGTGCGAATGGGGCCAAAGGCAGCGCAACAATATTTTCTGAAGAGAAGACACCAAAAGGTGCTGACATTCCAAGATCCGGATGGCACCGAGGTGGTGTCTAGCAAGCTATGCAGTTGAGTTGTGTGCGCACTTGCGGCGAATAGGTCGAAGGCAGCATAACAATGTTTTCTGAATAGGAGACACCACAAGGCGTTGAGATTCGGTTACCACCGAGGTGATGTCTAGCAAGTTGCCGCACTGGTGTGGCCATCCTACAATACTGCTCCGAATAACGGCGTGGGGTGCCCGAAGGGGGGGGGAGCCGGCGTGAATGGGCCTTCCTAGGTGGAGGCTCGTCTGCTGTAGTGGGGCGCCCCTTTACCGTTTCAGTTGCCATTCAGCTGAGTTTCGGCTGCTCTTGATGCTACAGCGACAGGCGGCTGCAAGAGGACTCTCAAAATGGCGGCCTGTTCTTTGGATTTGGGCCTGGTCCACTAAAATGGCCCTGGGACACCTTAGAACTCGGACGCTCGATTTTTTTTTCCTTTCCTGTACATGCAAAAAAAGGTAAATGCCCGGTACGTTACACGCTTCATCTGCCACGATGAACTCTCCAGAGGAACCGAAAAAAAATATAGTTGTGGTAACTATACCATGCATCGTCATATGGAGAGGTGGCACCAATTAATTATAGTGCTGCATAAAAGAGAGATTTGGAGGAGAACCCCTGACCTGCTAGTACATTCATCAAAGAAGTGGCACTGAGAGCTTCAGAGGCAAGGGAAACGGTCCCAAATATTTAGAAGAACTTTGGAAAGATTAAAATGACATGTTTAGATTGTGGCAAATTAATTTCATGTGGACAGATGAGTGTTACTCTAATAAATACAGCATATGAACATCATCATAGTCGATGGTTGGTAGAGACATTTTGACTATATCCTGGACCTGCCCGTCCTCGCCCAAAATGGCGCCGGAATAAATGGGACTCGTAACTCCTTGTTGTGTACTGGTTGCAGAACCTTGAAATCACGAGATACGTATGCAGTTTTGAAGCACATGGCGGGCGGGGACGAGAATTGATTGAATATTTCGACATCCCTATTGATATTAAGTTCTGATGTGTTATTGATTACTGTACTGTTGAAAGTTCGAATTAACGTCACCCATGGTACTTGCCCGCAAATGTATATCTAGATAATTTTATTGTAACTGGCCCTGTCGTATTTTAATTATAAAATGTACGTCCACCGATTCCGTAACTGTTAGACACCTTAGTTCTTGCAACCTAATGGCCCGCCCGTTACGTTCCTCTACAGTGTAAATGTCTATTCATCATATACGATTACAGTTTGCTCTGTGGCAGGCCCACGTGGTTATAGGCTCGTATTTGTATAATGAAATTTTCACAATAAAGGTTTTTAAAAGAAAACATGGTAGTAGTATATACATTGGTAAAGTTTTTAATAATAGTGACTGTTTTAGAATCATTAAAAGGCAAGTGAAATAAAGCAGACCAATTACATGAAGGGTAAAAGGTATAATACGAAGGAACGCAGTAAAGATAAATGGTCAAGGGCTGTTGTGTTTTCTATTCCTGCAACATAAAGTGATCGATAAGAATCTCATATTCAGGCGTATCGGCGACTAAGACAGCAGGTCGACCCTCTTTTGCTCAACGGCTCCTTCATGGGACGAAGAAACTCTCTTTTTCTCGAAAAAAGAATATATTTTACTTGCAGGACAGTTGTAAAATTTCCGGGAAAGTACATTAGCCTGGAACATTATAACATATATTTAAGAAAAAATAATGTTCGGAAGTAATGAAAAGCGTAATTTTTAGGTCATATGACCAAGCCTTTCATCATTACAATAAGAAAAGTAAAATGAACCAATGAAAAGTTTTATTAACAAGTCACATGACTTGTTATGCTTACGTTACGCGCTGCGCGCCCCGGATGACTTCCGGATGCGCTAACGCGGCGCGTCATATGACGCATTACGCGACAACGCAGGTACAGAATATAGTCAAAATGTCTCCACCAACCAGCGGTCGGAACACAACCCCTTTCAGCAGGCTAAATAGTTCTGTTAAATGACAACAGAAGGGACAGGCAACAAGAACCATCAGTCAAAGAGGGGAGGGCTAGTTCTTCTCTACCGGGTTACATTGGGGCGCTACCGGAACTGATCGAATTGGTAGTCTACAGTGTTTCTGGATGTTTCAGACTGAAGCTGGGGTTAGCATGAGAGCAGCACAATTTCGTAGCTCCGTCGTGGTCATTCCGCAACCAATCATGGCAGCCGTTCTTTATCGTTATTTTGGGCGGGGTGGGTGGCGGAGCCGAGCTGTTTTGCAGCCATCATTGTGTGGAGTTCAGTTCATCTCACTAGTTTTGTATTTGTCATGAGGGGTTGTTCCTAATGTTTCTATTTTAGCGAGGTCAAAAAGAGATCCCATTAGTGGCCTACTGATTTTGCTCGATTCCTTTTCTTTTTTTTTACACGATTTTTCGTTATCTGCAAAGACTAAACAGAGTATTGCGACTCTGTGTTTGTTTGTAAATAGAGAATGAACCAAAGAGAACTAATTCTAAAACAGTAAATACTTGGATAACAATCAATCAAATGGAGAGAGAAGCAGGCACGACGGATTACAATGGGGGCAAAGGCCTGCGTTAACTACCTTTCACTATCTGCAAAGAGAGAGTACTCCTAATAGAAATGAGGGGGGGGGGCACCATTCAAAGCAGATCAGTGTGCATAAACACGAAAATGTTTTCACTTACCACGTACTTGACATTCGACAGCTTATGATATTTGCTATTAAAAAACCATTGAAATTCACTGAAAAAACCATAGGTTATAGACCATATATAGTTAGGAATTAGCATTTAAAAAACCTTATTTTACTCACACAAAACCATTGAAATTCCATATATAGTTAGTTGCACTAACTATATATCGCGCACCCGCAATCCACTGCTGATCATGTCACATATTACATCATTCATGACATGGTCAGTGACATCACTAATGTTTCAGTGCAACACTAATACAGTACTTCTATTTCATACAATGTAATCAACTTTGCAGAAAAGTATAAATATTATAAATCTATTTAAGCTGTACAAATCTTATAAACTTTTAACCCTGTTCACCAAATACGGAGCAGAATGCTGCTAAATGATGTCTTATCTAAAAAAAATAAAAAAAAATGTTAAAAAAATTAAACAAACTTAAAACAGACTATTTCCGAAGGTGGTGCAGATAAACATTTCCGGGCCTCTATTGCCGAAGTAATATTGTACTTTAAAAACAATGGTCTTAATAATTGACGTCGTAGTGAACATAGGTGAGAACAAACAAATAACACATTATTTAAGTCTTGGACAGAATTCGCACAGAGGTCACAAAGCCTCTTATCCCTAGGTAATCCTTTCCATGCCCCAGAAATGATTTGTAGCGGAAGCAAATTCAGCCTTAATAGCAAAATATTTCTCTGTACACCATGGGGGAAGGTTCCAAAGAACATACCGTTAAGGTTTTTTACAAATGCTATTCTCCACTAAATTCCTGGTGTGCATAGTACATAGTAAAATATCCCTTTTCCGACTAACTTCATAAATTGATTTTTTAATCCTATTTTTCAAAATAAGCTTTGGGAAAGGTACCATCTCACTCTGTCCAATTCCAAACATATATAAAGCTTTCATATAATTTAGTAAGACTGCGCTTCTTCCTCATTTGGGCTTCATGACATTTATCTCCTGTATGGTAAAGAAAGGAAGAATAGGGCACATTGACAGTCTCCTTACTGGCCTTAGTAGGACCATTAGATTGCTCAAGAGGAGTGGTCCCAAATTCATCATAATTACCCACCTAAATTGCAACTTCTACCACCCCATTTATTGCCACTGTATTGGTCTGGGAAGCGTGAGATTTTATTTCAATACCCTTTTCTTCCTTCTTTGTACAAAAGCCAAGATAAGTGAGGTGCTTCACCCCTATTAAAATGAGGGACAACACAGCCAACACATGATCAGAATTAGCAACTGATCTATCCAACAAGTTCAAAATCGAAGTTAAAACCTTTTTCACTGAAAAGAGGATATCAGAGTGGGCCCTCAACCCACCGACGCCCTCGCTTTCCAAATATATTGACTTTCCAAGAAGTTGAGACCACCGTGTATGCCAATAGATCACAGTTAACAAGTCCATTGAACCTAATAAGAAACCCTTGAAGATGGCATACTGCTGTACAAAGCCGATAATGAAGGACGGCTAGGTTGGCAGATGAAAGGAGGGCTCAAAACCATATCCAAGGCAGTAGGCGATTATAAGGTAGCCTGCCTAATTCGATTTTTCTCTATGCGAGAAGCAATGTCTGACAAAGAATAGTCCTCAAGTGCATCAGGATCGCCGCTACATATTTCGTCTAAGAGTTCAACATGGATCGCTCGAGAGGTCTTTTTAGACAGCGATGTTCCTAACATTAGAGCAACATTTTGGCCATCAGATGGAGCCACAAGGCCCAAGGCCCAAGCCACAAGGCTCTCAGGCCCAGACTCCGAATCCAACTTGATATGAACTTTGTTCGTCTCAGGAACAGGGGTAGCCACTATCTCCATTTCCTCCACTGCTTTCACTGAGCAACATAACCTGTTGGGCTGACTTAAGGAAGTGGACAGCTGTGGACAGTTCTATTGATCTGACATCAAACGGCATCCTGAGGCAGAGCCGTTACTAAAATCTAATTTTTTGTGCATGAAGACTTCTCCAATTCCTTATTTCCTGCCCCACTTCTACTCCTTGAGAACAGGGCAACACAGAGGGATGAGACTTAAGGAGAGACAAATTGGATTGGGGCTTCTTGCGCATAATAGTTTTTTTAGTTTTTAAATGTTTAGGAGGGCTAATGTGGTTAGCGGTTGGGCCAGAAGAGACAATTATACGACCAAAGCGCAGGCACCTAGATGGCATCTTATAAAGTCTTGATCACAGATGCCATGGGCATCTGTGAGAGATGAGGGAGAGGTGTGGCGCCGCGGCCAGGGCGACTGACGCTGGAATCTGGGGACCACGGTTCGATCCCCGGCTCCGGCGGCAGGTTAGCCCAGCACCATGTGACTCTGGGCAATAGCTCGCTTAATCTTCCCGACGGCCCCCAGCGCCTAGAGACCCTTACGGGTGATTGTGCGCTTTACAAATGTGGACTTTACTTTGGACTTTACTTTATGGGCGCCCGATGCCTGCTTTACTACTTTCCTCTTCCCTGCAAGTCCACAAATTAGCATTAGCCCCTTTCTAGAAAATCCAAGGCAAGGTGAGGGGCACACATTGGGCACACAGGCCACAAGAGGGCACACGAAGAAGATAATATGTGTGAACTGGGAGCAGGCCTCTCGCCTTGGGCACACGCCACACCAGCCTAATGCTGGATACCTAAGCACACACAGAGTGGGCCAGCAGCCTAAGCCTCCCCAACCCACAGCACACAGCGGGCACAAACACTTGCAAGCCTCTAATACTTCACTGCTGATGGTGAGTGTTAGGGGAATCTCCTTGCGCTTTCATGATCTCTTGCATCTGCTGAGAATACACTGGGGGACATGAGTCCCACCCCAGCCAGGTAACTGGCAGATAATCGCGCCCAGCGAGAGAAGTCTAGATATGGGCCTCAAGGACCCAGATTACACATAGTCTCCTGGCTCGTTGGTGGAGCCGGGCTGATTACTTCTTGCTGTTTGTCCCTCCTCTTCTCTCCACAATTGACTAGTATAGCAGGCAAAACTGGGCAACTGACTCTACTGCTGTGGCCCCATTTTAACAAGCTTAGTCCTGCTACACTGCTGCTGGACCACCTGTGGACTGCTGGGCCACTAGGGGTGCAAGGAAAACAGAAATCACCACGCTGGTACCAGCACTACAGGAATCGCTGCTTGGCACCAGCACTGCACTGCACCAACACCGCACCGGCACCTGCACCAACACCACAACAGCGCACCACGTACTGTGTACCATGTCGTGTATCGCTGTGCACCATCGTGCACCAATCCAGCTTCAGCCGACTACCCTGTACCGAGCCCTGCCTCACCGTGCGGTCCAGGCACCCAGTGCCACTAAAGGGTCCTCTACAGGAGGTGCACCACACACAGCCTCAGAGAGCTCCTTGCTCCCCTCCACCTCCACAACAGCAAACTACAACACGTCACTTCCTCGGACACATCACTTCCATGTTTCAGTATTCCAGAATCACTGACTTTCGGATCTTCAATATCTCTTTTAGCACTATTAAAAACATAAATAAATGTTCCGTATTCAGATAAGATAAATCCCATTTGTGAATTTTCTTAAATAGATCTTTCATACAGAAATGGTCTCACTTTATTGAATTTGTTTGAGCTAAGAAAAATAAATATATACTGTAAGGTATAACGTCTGATGAACAAGGAAATCATAACATCGTTTCCAGTCTAAATCAACAATAGAATCCACTGATATGGAAAACGAGTGTGATACAGCAAGAGAACCAGCCAAGGTGTAAGTCATCAAAAGGATATTAATAAAACGCCTGTCAGAATTCTGTCAATGGATTTGTTATGCTTGAAACTGAATCCAAATAACATACCTAACTCCACCGGAGAGATAAAAGAAAAGGGATTGTCAAGTAAAGAAAATTATGAAAAAAAAGATATATGAAGTTTGGACTTTTTATTCAAATTAATTTGCAAATGTAATATTTGAGAAATTAAATGTGATTACATAATTATGTAACATCATCCTAGCTAGGCAGACAAACTGGTCCTGAACTATAACCAGTAGGTGATAGGTACATTGTTTCTCATCATCTTAGATGATTTTTATATCTATACAGTACCAACAAAGGTTGAGTTCTTGATTAACTATTTTTAGCATGCTTTAGCTAACAAGTATTTGTACATCAGTTAAGTCATATTAAGCCGAATATATTCATATGACATATACATTAAAATCCTGCAAAGAAGACTATTTTTTCATTGGAACTATGGCGAACCTAGACTAGATGTATTGCATGCTAATATTATGGGTTATGTTTTTACATTTGATTTGTGGTTGCACCCAGCTACTCGGGAGTTACTATGTAGGCCAAACTGAAATATGACATCTTTGTTGAACATCTTTGTAAGTCAAAATGTCCTCTAGGGATGGATATATTTTCACAGTTATGGTGCCTTGGTACCACATGTGGCAAATACCATTACTCCCTGGTGAGGTATTTACAAAGTGTGCTAAATACCACTTATTCTGAATTTTTAAATGGAAATGGGGCATAGCTTGCAGAATCAGTTAACACACTAGAATAAACGTTTTGCTTTTTTCCACACCTTTTTCCACTGATAAAATTTGGCAGGTTTGATCTTCTGGAATTTATCAGGGAAAACTGTGAAGGTGTGATAATTATTCACAACTCGCACTTCTGATCCCTGTGCAAGCAGATTGTGCACAGGGATTAGAATTTAGCACTTAACTCGTAATGAGATACTAAATGCTTTGAACGAAAGAGTTTTGCTATATTCCATATAATGTTTGTCGATAATATTTAACACAGCTTTGAATCTGGAGAAGATATCAATGTTTGAGATCAACTAGTAGAGGTGAGAGATAATGCTGCCTCGGTTTCTGTTTTGTGTTTTCATGGGAAACATTTATAAACACGTGGATCATCAATCTGCAACCTTTAGAATGTGCTTTACTTGTTTCCAAGTCTTTCAACGTAGATAAAAAGGTAATTGATATACTGGTGCACATTTACTTACGCTTTGACCTGAGTTTGCATCACAAAAGTGAGGCAAAATGGCATTTAGAAGTTGGATTTGCTTTGTTTTGAACTGGAAAGTAGCGTTAAAGCTACGCAAAGTAGATCTATCAACTACTTTGCACCAGGGCAGCGTACCATGAGTGATACATGGGCATTTTATGGAACCACCTACTGATTTTGAAGCAAAGCCCAGTCTACTGCAAATGTTGACATGACTTTGCACCAAAACTGTACACCTCCCCGAAGAAGGCATAATATTAGAGGGTAGTTTTCTTTTTTTCAAACGTTTCCAACTTTGCAAGTGCGCCGTTCTATACAACAAACAAACTTGAAAAAGATTTAATGGCATGCATAATATTTTAGGGAAGTTTTCTTTTCTTCAAACGTTTTCAACTTTGCAAGTGCGCTCTGGTCTATACAACACACATACAAATTTGGAAAACGTATCCAGCCCTTTAGCCGCCCTTGGCAGTCCCCAAATTTGCTCACTAGCGGCGGCCGGAGTGAAGAGTGGGGAGGGTTCTGGCGAGATCTCTTAGCATTGCCACCCTTAGCCCTTTTTGACTGTGAGGGCCCTTAAATTACAACAATACAGTACACGCAACATAACAAATGAGAGGGACACTTTTTGTGGATAAACTATGTCACAAGTTTATTAATTACACAGGTTGGGTTAGCTTACGGGTGATGCAGGTGTCGACGATGAGTTCCTTGAACGGCCGACACCCATCCTGAGAAAGCTAGTGCTGTCCTGTTGGTGTTTTCCACACACCCTCAGTTAGATTATTTACAAAGAGGCCAAAGAGCCCAAAGAGGCCCTGCCCTGGGAGTTGACCCCTTATGTACTCTCTTCGTTCACTCCTCCCCTCCTGACACCCCGAGACCATAAACTATGGGGATGACCCACCTTCCCCTCCTATGGTGGCCTGATGGGCTCGTCTACCCTTGCAGCAGGCGGGCAACACTAGGATGCTGTCCCTTCTAATGTCGCCCTGACTGTGACGTGGCCAGCTGCAGTTTTGCTTGCTGCCTGTGGCGGCTGAGTGAAGAGCGGGGGAGGGGAGTGTCCACTCCGAGACTGCAGGTAAGAGTGGCGGGCACCCAAAACTCATGCCTCCCGGGGCGGACCCCCCCTCCCTCCCCCGCTAAGCTACTGGATTTAATGCAGGTCTGTGAATAGTATTTTGTACTGAAAAGCAGGGCTCGAGTCGGGGTACCACGCGGGTGGACGGAGTCCCCCCACTTATTTTAAGGGGTCTTACCAGGTGGACGCCGTTCCCCCTGTGCAAAAGCTGTGCTGAGCTGGCGCCAGCGCTGTCTACGGCTCCGGGTCATGTGCTAAGCCGACAGTTCCCAAAGACAGTATAATTAAGGCCCCAGGCAGGGCGCCTCCACTCCAGCAAGTGAGGCAATCCCGACACAGGCACCCCCCAGCAAGCCCATTCAGTGATACGTCATGGCTGGAGTCAGGTTACAAAAGCACAAACAGCCCCTCCAAAAGCTCCTCGAGTGCGATTCCGAGCCTCGCCCTTCAGTGTATGCCTTGCAAGGCTCATGTTTTTTTTCTCACTTTTCCGCCATGTAGTTTTACCAGAGTGCACTGGGCAAAAGTTGGGCTGTTGCAAACTTTGTCTACTAAGTAAGACTATTCTCGATTATGGACATTCTTAGTAGGTGATTGCGTCACTTTCAGATGAGCTCTGTAGAATGATATTTGAAAGGTTTCTGCAATATTAGGTACTCGTTGCCGTTTTGTAAATTTTTTTTTTTTTTTAACTGAATTTTGAACTGGTTGGGGGTTGCACAGGCGGAATGCGACACGCCAGTGAGGCCACAAGCCACCTTCACACAAAAGACAGCCCACTCCAAGCATGAGCGTCCCCCCACTTCTAGTTTTTTTTACCTTTCGTGACGTTACTTCTGGTCGTGCCGTCACTTCACGTATTTGTGCGTACCCCCACTTCTAGGTTTTTTAACTTCTGTGACGTCACTTCCTTCCTGCGATATTGCTAGTTTTATCTGTGTTTCTATGATGCATGGCTGAAGCAGTCCGCAGTCCAGTCCGGATTTTGCAGTGAGCAGCGACTCAGGAGCTGAGCTGAGCAGGAACAGCAGCAGCGCGAACCGAAGAACCAAAACCAAATCGGCGTTTGCTTCCGTCTAAGACTGGCTGACGGCGCAAGGCAAAGCCAGATAACCCAGAGGCAAACTGCGGGTGTGGGCGCTGGCGCAGGTGCGAGCAGGCGCCTGGTACCCGTCTTGGACCCGACTCGACCCGACCCGGCATACACCTTTGCTCTGGAGGACAGTGGAACAGCGCAAGCCGAGAACGCCAAGGGAAGCGGCTCTGTCGGCAGAAGAAAAAGCCGATTAACTCACCAGCAGCTGAGGGCCCAGGTGAAACCCGTTCTTGCCCCGGCCCCACCCCTTCGGTCCAGGGAGCACACTCCACGGGGGGGGCGTGCAGAGCGGAGCAGAGCACGGAGAGGAGCACTGGTGCCCAGGAGGGAGGAGCACCGGTGGAGCACCAGAGCGCGAGAGCAGGATTAAAGGAGCGGAGGAGGAGAGGCACTCCACGGGCTCAGTCAGCAGTGAGCAGAGAGCAGAGAGCCCTTGGCGTGTCCGGGTGAGGGAGCAGGCAGCTGAGGTGAGCGACTCTACAACCTTCGGACTAGGATATTGGTCAGCTGTGGGCCTGACACAAGTCGCCAGTTACATTGCGTGAGTCAAGACCTACTACTGGAGAGGCACTGAGCGCGAAGCAGCTGCTTGTTGGTATCCCTGAGAGCGGGAACCAGAGCAGGGAGAGCTGTGTGACCCGGAGCAGAGCAGAGCAGAGCAGGGAGAGCCTAGCCCGGCTACGAGAACGGAGCAGTGGGAGCCGAGAGCCGGCAACCCGCGTGAAGCCCTGCACTGGTTTCTATTCTCTGGCTCTCTTCCTAACCCTTCGTGCACTTACCTCTCCTGATAGGTCAGGTGGAGTGCAGTCTTCTTTACCCCTCCTGTTAAACCGCCAATCATCACCTTGGGGGCCTACCATGGAAGACCGCAAGCAACTCAGAAAACTCCCACGGAGGAAAGGTACTACCCTCCGCTCCACTTCCCCTGGAGGGGTCCAGCAGGAGTCACCCCCACCCAAAGACGAGACGCCAAACACAGGCGGCCTATCATCGCAAGCGCAATTGCAACCTCGGATTAACGACTTCTTTAATAAAACCCCTGTCCAAAAGGTCTTTTCCTCTATTCAATCATCTCAGCAGGACACAGACTTAAAAGTTGACATCCAGATGGACAACCTTTGCTCCCCCGGACCTGCCTACGTTAAAAACTCAACCCCGGAGAAACCCTCCCTACCCTCTCCCGGACCTTCCACCACATACGAGACAATTCACGAGTCATTCCACAAGACCCACCAGCTGCTCACCTTCTCCCAGGAGGTTGCTGTCACGACTCATGACAGCCCTCTTCTTTCACTGTCCGCCTTCTCTGTAGCACCTGGAAACACAGCCTTACCAGCCCTCAGCTCAGAATCTACAGATATCACGATTTTAAACAACGCGACTAAGCTAGAAGTCGAAGCCCAAGTCCATGGCAGTGTCCCGTTGTCACCATCTAAACATACCGACAATTGTTACATTGTAGACTTAACATCGAAGGCTCAACTACCACCCAGTCCAATTGTATGCTCAGGGGCCTCTTCCACTAGCCGGAACGTCTCCCTACCTTCAGACAAGAGCCCAAAAAAACGATGGCCTCTCATTGTCTCACAAACTATCCAACCGATTCCTGGCCTCCTTAGAAAGTCGAATTGAGGAATCACTCGCCCACTCACCAGGCTTCAGTTCCCCCTCAAACTTCTTCAGAAACCCTCCAGAGGACCAGGAATCATCTGTGTTCACTCTGCCGGACCCCATAAACTTCATTTCGGTCTCACTGACATCCCTCCATGCCAAACAAGACGCGATTGCCAAGGCTACGCTATGGCAGTCGCAGAAAATGGAGCTGCAGATCGATCTAATGCAAACTTTGGCATCAACACTGTTGGATCTGGGCTCCAGGATACGGACCCTTGAAGACCTGGCAGGGACAATGGGCAATCGGGGTTACTGCCCCTGCAGCCCAATAATCAACAAACTCTCGTCCCTCCCTGAAATCATGGGCGCAATCCTGAACAGCGTAGAGTGCCACAGCAGCAGACAAGGACCGTTTCAGCCTACGCTTATGCAAGAGTCTCAAACTTCACTTATCCTCGAAGACCCTTTACGCTCCGCCGCACCAGCTGGCCCATGCCCTGTGAGAAAAAATACACCCCCTTGTGTCGACCAAGCTATTAAAAGTTCGTCCAGCCTTTCAATAGGGACCAGTCCCGGCCCGCTCTCAGCGGGTTTGGATCTCACCGAAACCACATCGACGCAAGTATCATCCACGCGTTCCGACCGCCCCAACAGTGCCCACACGGACCTGATTCACAGCGTTCCTAAGCCTCCAACGAAAACCTCACTGTCAAGGCGGGAGAGAAAAAAACTAAAAAAACAATCTAAAAAACAACGCTTATTGAAGAGAAGATCGGGGCTCGAAGGGTCAGTGGCACCCAGTCTACCAGTTAATAAATCAAGGGGTCTCCCCTACTTCCCCATTTTCAACCCACCGGTAAAACCTGAAATAAAACACAACAAGAAAAGTAAGGCCCCCGCTGGCCCAACGGTCACCAGCGAACAGCACGGGTCATCAACCCTGGGGAGCTCCGGGATCACAAGTGACTCAGAAATGCACACCTCAAATACAGTAAATGTATTACTGCCAAACAAAACCATAGGAACAAGTACCAAAGACTACAGCGCTGGGAATCAGAATAACCCCGCACAGCTCACTGTAGCAATAATGGAAGACCGGAACAGTCCACCTCAATCCCATGGAATGGCAGAAATCACGAACACGGATCTTCACAGCCCAATAGTGGGCATTGCCACAGACTGTAGTGCGCCCCATCAATCAGAAGACTTAACTAAAGCCTGCTGTGACCTCCACCTACAGCCGCAAAGGTACTTTTTGCCTCAAGTGCCACAGGCCTCGGGTATGATGATAAGCCAATCGGAGAGGTCCGTTTACCCACCTGAAGCTTGCTTTCAACTTCAGATGGCGACAGCTCCTTTACCTGGTACAGCCAGGAGCCCGGAAAAGAGAGCAGAACTAGTATTTTATCCACACTACGAGCACAAGGGCCCACATGATATTCTTAACAGACGCAACCTCCTCCGCCTGTTCAACTGCATTCCAGCACTGGCCGGGCTTACCTCCTCAGACCTTACGTCAGTCAAGTTCTCCACAATACCAGGGAGAGGGGACTTAGAGGCCACCATTACAACATGGTCTCAGGAATCCATTAGGAATGCAATTTTTAAGGAAGCCAACCAATTTGAAAACTGGGGCATCGAAACGTGGGTCCCCACCCAACAAAAATATCCCCACGTCCTTCTTCCACAGGCCCCTGTGAAACAGCTTACCAGCGTACTGAAGGGGTCCCGGGGCGCAACCCATGCCTGGCTTCCAGAAGCGTCGAAAGCGGATAATCTCCTAAATATTGCATGCCATAAAAACCAACGTACGATAAGCTGTAAATTGAAATGCCCTGTCCCCCATGTCAACGACATGTGCTACGGAGACTCAGTCCCAGAGTCATCAATCAACTTTGCCCAGCAACAGCGATCCTCCTAATAAGATCACCAACTGGCCCGGTTCCAAACTAACTATCACAACTTGGAACACGAGCGGGCTAAAGTCAACCCTAGCTTCAAAATCAGCCGTTGAATTCCTGAACAAAAGCGACATAATCTGCTTTCAGGAGACCTGGTCTCTATCCCCCTCGCCTCTCCTTGGCTATCATGAACTTTTCCAACCGGCCGCTAAAGTCAAATCTTATGGAAGACCCTCAGGGGGCCTCTCCATTTTCATTAGCCACAGGTGCAAGTTAACGGCCACACCCATCACTCGGAACCTGACGGCAGGGCAGACGGTTCTGATTACCGGTCTGTCTTTTTCAGGCAGGGCACGCTCTATCCTCCTAATTAACATTTATCATAATACAGCAAAAACCGCAAAATCATCTGCAACGGACCTGATGATAAAACAACTGGAAGACCTTCTAGCGGAATTTGCATCCATGGAGGTACTGCTACTAGGAGACTTCAACATCAAAGACCTCGCATCCAACGGCCTCTTAGCTAGGATAAAACAAAGAGCAAGAAGCGATGATCACTTTTCTAACAACCCATAACTTCCGCTCGGCTCAGCAAATTTCGCAGGAACTGCTCCCGGATGCTCATTTCTTGCCAACATTTAGGAGAATCTCTACCATTGATTACATCTTTCTTTCCCCGCTTTTGGGTAATCGTCTGGCCAGGATGGAAATCCCCTACCGCTTGGAGAGTGACCATAACCCCATAGTGGCCACACTGGACCTGCAAGTGCAAGCTGCTCGCGAAACGGCAGAGGTGGGGCATTCAACGCGAGCTGAATTGCACACAATGGTTAGGAGAATCAAATGGGACTCACAGGGATCCGCCAAGGTGGGAACCTGGCTCAAGGACGAAACGCGCAACTTCAATCACATTGCTCCGATAGAATCACACCACCGGTGGGATAACTCCATCGCTAAGCTACAGGATCTCCTGGCAGGGCCCGCGCTCCATCATAGAACATTCGGGCCACATCCGAGGCAAACTCACGACCCACTGCTAGCCCTCCAAAGAAAGACCCTCAGGAAGGCCGTCCGACGGCACAATCTAATTGGAACTGTGCTCTCCGCCAAAAAGGTGGCATCGCTGCGGACGACCTACAAGAAATCCTTATGGGAGACCAAGAGACTCAAAGAACAGTCTGAGTGGGTAAAAATCTTTGCCCTTCTCAAGAACAAAAGTCAGTCCCAGTTTTGGAACTATATGAACAAACTCCGCTCCACCAACAAGACGAGAGGAAATGCAGTCTGTGAAGAAGCCTGGGCCCTGCACGTGTCCGACCTATATCGCAGCGATTCTGGCGACCCCGCGGAGATAGTACTAAGAGATCGCGCTGCTTCCACTCAAATAGAAACCTTCGAGTTGACCACTGCAGCCGAGGTCACCAAGTATCTGCGAGCCATGAAAAAAGACGGAGCTCCAGGGCCCAATGGCCTACCAGCTGGGATATTTAAATGCGCCCCGGAAGAGTGGGCTGACCTTCTGACTCCGCTATTTAACAACGTTTTCGCGACAGGCCAGCTCCCAGACTCTTGGTTAGGTTCGACTCTATGCCCCATATTCAAGAAAGGTGACCCTGCGTCACCGGCTAACTACCGCCTCATTGCCCTTTTAGACCTGGAGGCAAAGGCATACGCTCGATGTCTTCTTCGGTTGCTGGAAAAATGGGTCGAAGAAAACAATATCCTACCATACTACCAAACTGGGTTCCGGGCATCGGCCTCCACAATAGACAACATCATTACTCTAGCCGCTCTGAGTCAAAAAGCTGCACAAAAAAAACACCTGCCACTCTATTGCTGCTTTATAGACTACAGCGCGGCTTTTGACAAAGTGTCTCGGAACTTCTTGTGGAGGAAGCTGAACAAATGGGGGATCCCGCATGACCTACTAGACGCACTAATTGCTCTGCATAAGAACACGTGGGTGCGAATTAAAACCAGCCCAAAGTCACTTTCCTCAAGAATTGCCGTAGAAGATGGACTAAAGCAAGGCTGTGTTCTCGCCCCACTGATGTTCAATCTCTACACAGCCGACCTCGGAACATTCTTGGAGAATAGTTACCTTCTCCCGCCAAAATTGGGTCCTGCCAAAAAGCCTCTTCACATATTACAATATGCAGATGATATTGTAATAATGGACCAAGCAAAATCGGGTCTCCAACGGGCTTTAAATAGGCTCCATACATATAACTCCGCCAATGCCCTGAAAATCAACCAGGCAAAGACGAAGGTACTGGTATTTGGCAGATGTAAGAACAAGAAAAGGCTGGCATGGAACATTGGACCAGCCAGGATTAATACAACAGTAAAATATAATTACTTGGGAGTCTGGTTCAACGAGGCGTCTAGGCCTACCGCTCACCTAGCCGCTCTGCAAAAGAGAGCAGGCGCAATAACATACTCCCTGACCCGGCTGAACCAAACTCTGAGCAGCCCCTCTGCAGAAGCTATCCTGAAGGTGGCTAAAGCCACTCTACTTCCTGCATTAACTTATGGTCACCAGGCCTTTCCTGGAGCGTGCTCCTCCAGTCTTGAGCTCGCCCAAATCTCCACCTATAAAAAACTTTTCCATCTGCCAAGTTTTATTCAGCGGGCTAGACTACGACTGGAGCTAGGCCTACAAAGACAATCTCTTTACTGTGAGGCCGACACCCTGAAATACTTTATTAGGACCCTAAAAGCAGGTGATAACACTCTTAAATTCCAGCTAAAAGGAATCCTGTCTAGCCCGGGCAATCCCTGGAACACCCAGATTATAAAGGCCATTAGAGTGTTAGCGATTGACGAGTCATCTCTCCCCTCAGCCACTATTCCATACTCGGCCTGGAAAAGCACCATCAATAAGCAAGTCAAACTTATTTCACAGTCTATGGATCTGCAGGCTCTAAAGGCACCAACCATTCTGCTCCCTTTGAACTCTTCGTATCTTCTTGGGCGCCCACAAGCATACTGCCAGGAAAACTTAGGCAAAGTGGCTAGGGAGAACATAATGTTTATGCGACTTCTAGGCCTGCGCTCGACGGCCTTTAATAAATGGGCCCCAACAAGCGAGGGGGGAGCATGTAGGCTGTGTAAATACCACTCCGAATCATGGTTGCATCTCCTGTGCTGCTGCCCGGCTCTAGCAGCCCCCAGGAGGTCCCTTTTGAAACCCTTGTTCCTAAAATGGGGCGCCAGGTCGTGCTGGGAGGCCTCTGCCTTGTGCTTTACATCTACTGACATTCAAGCACTTGCTAGGTTTGGAAAATTTGTGAGACTTTTGGACAAGCTTTTATTACCCCCCTTGGTTGCCTTGCTTCCTCCCCATCCCCCTCAAAGACTCATTACAGACTTTTTTCGTCCCTTGGCCCAGTACCCTCTGTATTAACTATTTTATCCGGCCAAGTATAGCAAAACGTTCACATAGGCAACCATAATACTGCTTCTTAATTAGCATATTGGCCACTCAGCCTTGTGAATTGCTTTTTAGCCTTGTTCTTATCTGATAAATGTGCTAAAAACTAAATTTTATATTCATGCGAAAGTAGACTTTGTACAGCAATAGTTTTAAGTAACTGTGCTAAACTAATAAAAAACTTGAAACTTGAAAACTTGAAACTAGTGACGTCACTTCCGTCTCTGAGCGTCCCCCCACTTCTTTATTTAGGACTTGTGCCCTGCTGAAAAGGTACGAGTCTTGTGCAACATATCAAGCACACAGCTTTGCAGTATGGTTCCAGCCTTGGTGCAAGGTTGTCTAAAGTGCCGCAGCGCAGGAGGTGAGAGAATTAGCTTCATATCTGTACAGATATGGTGTATCCTGCTCACTCTCTTTGACGCAACGCAGCACCGCATCTTTGTGTGCTGCGCTGTGTCAAGTGTAAATAAATGTGGGCCATCGAGTTTTCCTATTTTTTAAATGCATATATGCATCAGTCAACTAAGTGAATTCAGTCAGATGTGTACTGTGTATATTTCGTATTTGCTTTCCACAAGCAAATAGCCCAATCACTATAATGTGCTGCAAAAATTTGCTGTTTATGATTTAAAACGTCGTAAGCGTCTGCTGAGATCAAAATCAAATATTCTTGCTAAAGCTCATTGACTGATAGACACAGTGAAAGACACTTTAAAAGCCTGCGGCAGAAATGAGAGGAAATGACAAAGCAAACGATCTCTTTGCATGCATCTCGATAATTGGAGTGTCGGTGCTGCGGCGAGCGCTCCTGTACTTTTGTGAGGCCCGGCACGCGCTGCTTGTTCCCTTTGTCTCCGGTATATGTCACGGACCGGCTCGTGGCATTTAGACGCGCGGCTGGCTGCCCGCGCGCCGGGCCCCGCTACTCGTCGAACGCGGCCGACCCTCATTAGCAGCTAGACCTCTCTTTGCAAAATCACAAAAGCGGCAGCGTCCCGGATCTTCCCCGTCCTCTGCACGACTTCCGGCCAAGAACTCCATGCTCCAAATGCTTGACATTTTAGAACAATTTATAAGTGGAAAGATGACTCCGCGTTAAAATGTTATTGTTTGTCGAGCACCTGGCCAAGAAAGCAATTGTATGGCTTAGGGAAAAATGTAAGTTGTCCAAAGAGGGGGAAAGCACTCTCGCGGGGGCATGGTGGCACAAAACATATTTCTTGTTTTGTGAAGCATCTCATTTAACAACCGCTCTCAGCCAGAGCGCACAAAGATAGGTAGTCATGAGCCGCCACAGAAGCACCGCTGGCCTTGGCATACTGATTCACACATTAGCGTTACCACGCACAGGGCAACTGCAGTATGGCTCTCTTCAGGAGTTCTGAATGGCGACCAGTTCCTACCAGCCTTCAACGTGAAAGACATTCTGAAAGACGTCAGCGCACGAATTTGATGCAATGATGTTAGCTTTCATATGGACTCCATTACGCCAGTGGGAGTCTCTGCCTCTACGCGGAAGGACCATCTCACACTAGAAAGGACAGGTCAGCCTTTATGCAAAGCTCAGTTGGAATGAGAGTGGGCCGTTAGCACATCTAAATGCCCATCCCATTGATGGTACTGAAAATCAAAGATATCTTTGTAAAGTCGGACTCGGAAGCCGTCACGGTTACCCCGAAGATACTGAGATTGTGATGAAGATGGAATTTACGAAGATGAATTGTACAAATTTCCGCTGTCAGCAACATAAAGGGAAACCAAAACCAATTAAGCCAGCATGAATCCATCAATACTTTACTGCAAGCACTCGTGGAAAACAAGGAAAAAGCTTGAGCGGACACCTTGTCCAGACCTTTCCTGTAAGTAAGTAATCCATCAACAACAGAGCATCTGGATGCAGCAACCAAATAAAATATAGTGAGAGCAGCATAGATCTACTTCCATCAGACACTAAGGGGCAGATTTACAAACCCCTTGCGTCACTTTTGCGCCATTGTTGCGTCACTTTCGTGACACAGCAGCGGCGTAAAAGTTGTGGCACATTTACAAGGTGAAGCATCTAGGTAGATGTGTGACGTTGTAAAGTCCTGCATGACATTCTACCTGCGTCAGGTAAAATGTATGCAGGGTAGGCGTTCCCACGCAGGAAAGCCACGTAAAAGTGAAGCAGTGAAATCTACAAGATTTCACTGTGTGACTTTTAGGACGCCACTGCGTCAAAACCTTACGCCTGCTTCAAGCAGGCGTAAGGAGTGACGCAGTGTATTGGCAATATGCTGCAACTCGCATTGCTGGAGTTGCGTCATGTTTGAGACACGACTCCAGCAATGCGTGACTTCTCCATCAACAGATGCATCAAAATTTCTGACACATCTGTCAATCCTTGCTCCATGGTGCACCGTATTTACAATACGCACATCCATGGTGACGCAAGGGTTTCACATGATGGCGCAGGGAAAGTGACGCATCTCTACAGCTGCGTCACTTTCTTGTAAATCTGCCACGAGATGTGTATATTCCTGCAAAGAATGTCTTGTTTAATCTCCAATCAATGCTCTCTCCCGGAAAGCTGGAATCCAGTCCATTACCACATTGGCAAACTTTAGAAGATACTGTGGCTAATCTGAAATGAGTTCATCCAGGCAGAAATGCCAAAAAAGGTGCAACATTCTTAGGCACGCCACCATAAGCATATTTTCCTTTCCTCACAGAGGAACGCTTTAATGTGAGTAAAAGATCCCTGTGAAATATTCGAGTGATTTAAGGGCCTTATTTAGAGTTTGCAAACAGGATACGCCATCAAAACGTGGCAAATGTCACATCCAGCATACTTAGGGTGTCATTGACTATAACGCCCTTGTAACATGAAGAATGAGATATCCACCACATTTGGCGGAGTGGCCTTTCTACCAAACTCTAAATTATACCCTAAATGCATATGTCCTTCTTTGAGTGAGCTACTAAGCAGTCTCCTGAACATTTAGCAATTCTCCTGGCTTTCTGTAATAATAATTGTCAAAATATTTACAATACATGCAAAAATCGCTCTAACATTCTCTGCCTACATGTGGTTTCCTTTATCAGTTCCTTGCTTTCACTGAGAGAGGAGCCACATTGGATATATATGAGACCCTTGGAAAGATGCTTCTATTTCAGAATACCAAATACATAAATAACGTCTAACATAAATACTGTATCCTAAATGTAGTTTACAAAACTATTGCCCCACTGGGTGCAGATTTTCATTTATTTATTCCAATAGTACAATGCTTTTGTTAACAATTTTTATGACACAATATTTATGCTAGATGACACTCCGATAACAATATTCTTGTACCACACAGGATAGACAGCAAAATTGCAGATTCTATAACTACCTGCTGATGACAACTATGCCCAATTTTTTTTTTCTCAATTCGATCCACTCCCTTCATATCATGTTCAATGAAAGCCCATCACCAAAGTGAATTGTTATTTATACTCCCCTGGGTCAGAGGGATACAATTTTAACACACTAGTGAGCTACTACAGAACTAACTACTAGCTGGAAATGAGCATAATTATAACTTAATCTCTTAAAAGTCAGGAGAATTAAACATGCCTGGTAGCGCTACAGACTCAACACATGCCCTGACTACCCCCTCCTCTATGTGCCTTCCTTTGCACAAGGGGAGCATCTCCAATTTTTCCACATCACTGGCCACACAGAACCGCCCAACTTTTTTTCCTATTTCTCTTCAATCTCTGTCCTTACACCTTCTATAACATGTACCCTTGAGTGACGCCAGGCCACATTAGGTTATTTCATTTTATACGTTGCCATATTCTATGGAGTGCCACAATCATGGATTCCATAGTGTGCAGTGAAATGCCTTGATACTTGGGAAATCTTTAACATTGTTTGTGATGGGAGGAGCTTCGCGGGCATCCATGATGGTCGCGTGAGCACAGAGCTCCCGAGACCCGCGCCGCCCTTCGCACATATCCTGTATATATCCTGATTCTGAAGATGGGCTTTTAAAGGCGATCTTTGGCTGACCTCAATATTCCTTTCAAAATTGAAATCGGACGTCGGGGGACATTTTTACATCAACTCGTATTCTTACGGCCTGCCCCGGGACGGGCCGGGGGCTCTGCTGATCTTCAGGCCGAGGAGTAGTTGAACAACAACGGCCAGAGGGGTCTTCCCCAGGCCGCCTCACTTTCAACTTTCAGTTTCACTTTCCTCCTCCAGGCCCTGATTGACTGGCATTCCTCTTTGATCTACTCCGGATCTGGCTTGCTTTCGCTCAACTGTTGAGTGTCTTCTTCTGTGAGTGTCTGGCCTCCAGCCCTATTGGCACTTTCTTTACTTTTGCTCCATTTCGTGTACTTTTGGCCTCATTGTGATCGGCCATTTTCACCAGGTCTCGAGGGCCCCTCCGGGGCACTGTCTCCAATATGGCCACCAGACCGGACACTGAGAAGCGCAAGACGAAAACGCCTCTCCGTGGGGGGCAAACTCAAACTAATGTGATGGATTGCTACACCCAGCCTAAGGGATCCCCCAGTGGCACTGGTCGTACTCCTGAAGACTCCACGATGGATCTTGCTGCGCCCACGGAAGTATCGCTTCAAGACGTCATGAGCGCCATCACCAGTATGAAGGCCTCCATGGGACAACAGTATGAGACCCTCGCCTCCAAGATCGATACGGTGGCTGTCGATGTCACGCTGATTATAGCGGACCTGGCGAAAACCAATGAAAGGGTCAAGGCGTTAGATCTGAAGACCTCCAGCCTAACTACTGATGTCACGGAAGCACAGACTTAGATTGGCAACTTGCGTTCTTCACAGGACTTGGTGACCCGTCGGCTTGAGGAGTTTGAAAATAGGGCCCGGCGTAATAATGTGCGCATTATAGGTGTTCCGGAAAATCCCGAGGATGCCGCCACCGATCTCTTGGTGGAAGACCTGGTTCTGAATCACCTTGCCCCCGCCGGCCTCAGTAAATTCTTCGCTGTTGAACGGGCCTATCGATTTCCTGGTGGGAAGCTGAAACCGGGAGACCCATCATTGCCAAACTCTTCCACTTTCGGGATAGGGACGCTATCCTTCGGGCTTCTCAGGAGAGCGGCCCTGTGAAATTTGAAAACACCACTGTGCACTTCTATCCCGACTCTACTCCACTGGTTCAGCGGCAGAGAATGGGGTTTCAGGGAGTGAAGCGGAGGCTGCGCGATTTGGACCTTAAGTACGCCATGTTGTTTCCAGCCAGACTGCGGATCGAATATGAGGAACGAACGTTTTTCTTCGACCGTCCGGACAATGTCAGTGACTGGCTTGATTCCCTGCCGAAAAGAGGTGATCGAACTGAGCACCCCGGTGGTGCTGACGGTGGCTCGCCGGAGCAAGAGTGACATTATGTTTCCCGACGTCTGAACTTTCCGCCTGTTTGCCAGCTGAGTTTGGATCATTGTTCTTTTGTTTTATTCTGGATCGGCCCGAGGGTGGCGGGGGTGTAAGGGGACTCTTCCTCCTCCTGGGTTCTTTGTGTAGATTAGTTTCATGATTGGGCGACAGGCACACTGCAAGTTGGGGTGGCTTTTGAGTCGTACGCAGGGGTGCAGGGTGGGGGGCGTTGTAACGGGTTCAAGTTGGGGAGAGGTGGGGGGGTGTTCGTATGTTTATTTTTTTGTTCACAAGGCATTGTATTGTTTTACGTCCATTTCAATCATTGGGTCCGGTGAGGGTTGTGCTCTGTTTCCTTCACCGGGATGGGGGGTAGTGAGTTGGGACTGCTGTCCGGGAATGTCAATGGTTTGGGAGACAGGATAAAATGAGGGGATGTGCTGCAGTTCATTAGACGTCATTCCCCCGATATTGTTCTCTTGCAAGAAACGCATTTAATTGGTAACGCTTGCCAGGCTATGAATAGACGTGGATACCGAATGGTCGCTCACTCTGGATTCACTTCCGGCTCCAGAGGAGTGGGTATTCTCATTCGGTCCTCTCTCCCCTTTGAAATTCATGATGTAATACTTGACGACAGGGGGCGCTATGCTGCGCTCACCGGTAGGTGGGAGGGTAAGACGCTTTCCATACTTGCACTGTACGTCCCTCCGGGCCTGCAGACTTTGACTTTTGCTGACCTTGGGCGGCTCTTATTGGGTTTTCCCAAGGGTCTTTTGATCCTGGGCGGAGACTTTAACTCCGTGGTCTCTGGCACTTTGGATCGCCACCCTCCTAGAGATTTGGCTAGGTCTCAATTGTGGCTTGCTGACCTGCTGGACACTTTTGGCCTTATTGATAGTTTGAGGTTGATGCACCCTACGCAGCTACAATATACCTTTCATTCGGGGGCCCATGGTAGTCTCTCCAGGTTAGATTAATTTTTTAATGCCAGCAGCGCAATTACCCTCCATCAAAGAGATTCGTCAGCTTCCCAGGGGCATTTCTGATCACTCCCCCCTGTGGCTTTGTGTCGAGGCCGGGGTGGGTGGCGAGGGTAGAGTGGCTCCTATAAATCCCTGGTATCTTCGCAATCCTAAAACCCGCTCTGCACTGCTGAAATCCATTGACCATTACTTCGATGAAAATGAGGGGTCTGTTTCTTCTTCTGTTTCACTGTGGGAGGCCTTCAAGACTGTCATTCGTGGGCATTCTTTATCTTTGATTGCTGCTTCCAAGAAGTCAAAATGTGAGGAGCTTGTGCGCATCGAAACTGAAATAACTGTGCTTGAGAGTGATCTTGAAGTTGATGTTACTCGTTCTAAATTGCATTCCCTCAGTTTGAAACAAGCTGATTATAGGGCCCTTGTTACCGATGCAGCTAAAGCGATGAATAGAGAGCAACAGGGCAGGTTCTATGACTTGGGCGACAAGGCTGGTAAACTGATTGCGTGGTTGGACAAGAAAGAGAGAGTGAATCGTGTCGTCCCTGTGATTGAAAGGCCGGATGGTGAGTGTGTTACTGACCCAGCTGGTATTGTTGAGTGCTTTGTTGATCATTTTCGAACCGTATACGCCTCGGTCAGTGATAGGGACGAGGAGGATTCCCACTTGTTGTTGCGAGACATAACATTGCCTCGCCTTTCTGATGACGATAGAGCCCTGCTGGATGCGTCTTTTACTATAGATGAAGTCGCTGTTGCCATACGTTCTCTTCGTTCTGGCAAGGCAATGGGTCCTAATGGTTTGCCCATCGAACTATATAAGCTCCGACCTGACAAAATGGCGCCCTACTTAAGGAATATGTTCCTTGAGGCTTTTGATTTTGGTTCCCTCCCCGTTGATCAGCGACTGGCTTCCAACATTGTAATCCAGAAAGAGGGTAAGCCGAGTGACCGCTGCGCCTCGTATCGGCCCATTTCACTACTGAATGCCGAACCCAAGATACTTGCAAAATTGCTAGCTAATCGGTTGATTACGGTGATTAGTGACTTGATCCATCCGGACCAGTCCAGATTCATTCCACATTCCACCGCCCTTAATCTCCGGAGACTTCACGGAGTTCTCGCGAGAGCTGGGACTCTTACTGAACCGGCCATTTTGGCCTCCTTGGACGCCATTATGGCTTTTGACACTATAGAATGGCCCTATCTCTGGGCGGCTTTCTCTAAATTTGGGTTTGGTCCGACATTCATTGCTTGGGTGAAGCTTCTTTATGAAAAGCCCCTCGCCCAGGTGGTTGTTAACGGTATGGTCTCCGGTGTCTTTCCGCTTGGGCGTGGCACCCGGCAGGGTTGCCCGCTGTCCCTGCTGCTTTTTGCCCTTGCTTTGGAGCCGTTGGCGGAGTGGCTCCGTTGGGAGCCTTCAATGAAAGGCATTAGGTGGACTCCCGACTTTGAGGACCGAATCTCGCTATATGAGGAAGACATCCTCTTATATCTTACTTCCCCCCAGAAATCCCTTAATGTGCTTTTTGATGTTCTGACCTCCTTCGGGAAGAACTCAGCTCTCATCATTAATTGGACTAAATCGTGCGTCTATGTTTTGTCCGGTGAGCTTCCTCCACTGCCTCGTAGATTTCCGATTCAAATTGCTGATACTGGCTTTAAATACTTGGGGATTTATGTTTCCTTAGATCCCGCAGTTCGCTATGAACGCAATTTGCTACCCCCTCTTCACCGGCTCAAGCTTGACGCTACACGATGGCGGCAGTTGTCTTTGTCACCACTGGGTCGCGCGGATCTTTTCAAAATGATGTCGCTGCCCAGATTTTTCTATGCACTCCAAAATTTCTTTGACCTTGTTCCGTCCGGTTATTTTCGTGAAGTGGAGCACCTGCAGAGGCGGCTGATCTGGGACGGGCGTGCGCGAATTGCTCTGTCTAAGCTCACGCTTCCGTGGTACGATGGAGGCATTCCCTCCCAGATATCAAGCGCTACTATTGGGCTTCTGAATTAAGTGCTGTTAACCACGCAACTTACGCTCCTGGTCCTACCCCGGCCTTTGCCATGGACAAGCACCTCTTGCCCTGTGGGAATTTTAATAGAGCGCTATATTCCAAGGGGCCTCATAGGACGTTGACCGGGCCCACGAAAATCGCCGTAAGAGTGTGGCACGATGCGAATGCGGCCTTGGTATGGGGTGATAGGTTGACGCGTGCGACCCCATTGTATGCTTCCGAAGGTTTGGGCAATCTATGGCGGACGAAAGGTTTTGATAAATGGGACATGATTGGTCTAAGTAGGGTGGGTGACCTCTGGACTAAAGGAAATGTGAAGACCTTTGAGGTGCTCAAGATGGAATATGAGCTTGGAGACAGGGAATTTTTTAGATATGCTCAGGTACGTCATGCCCTGCTGTCAGTTTTTGCTGTGGGAACTGCTATTCCCGAATCCTCGCCTCTCGAGGACCGTATCCTGGACGGCCATGTCCCTGATAGTACAATTTCACTGATTTATAAAAAACTGATCAACACCAGAATTTACTTGCTTGCGCACCTCAGGGCTTTATGGATTGCCGACGGATTGGAACTGGACGACGAGGACTGGCAGTCTGCCTTGTCCTCGCCTAAAGAGGTTGCCATACCCGCCCGCCTTCGGTTTGTCCAACTTAAGATCCTTCATCGTGTGTATGTCACCGGTCCGAGTCTGGTTCGAATGGGTTTTTCTTTGGATGGGCTGTGTAAGCGTGGCTGCGGCGTGATTGGCACCTTCCTTCACATTTTGTGGGAATGTCCCGAAGTGGCTGGTTTCTGGTCCTGAGTGCATGCGATTATGGAAAATGTCACGGGGTTTCGCTTCTACCCGAGGCCCGGCGCTGTCTCTTGAATGTGTGGGAACCCAACGATTGTAATGCTTCTCAGATTTGCTGGGCGACCCTCGGCAACATGATTGCTAAGGGGGATATTACACAGCTATGGGGCTCCCACAGACCGCCCACTGTACTGGCGTGGAAGGAGAATATGAACTGTGCATGTTTAGGGAAAAGACAGTATATTTGTCTCGGGGCAGACCCAGGAAGTGGAACAGAATTTGGTCACAGTGGAATGCTTATCGTGGAAATATATGTACTCCCCCACATGACTCTACCTCTGATGTCCCCTTGTCCCCCTAATGGGCATTCCCAGTGTTCTGTATTGACTGTATATATTGCATTGTTTCCTCGCTGCCACCCCCCCCTCCCCGCTATTGCTTTTCACTATACTGTACGTTTTGTAATGTTTGGAGCTGCTCCCACCTGGACCCAGAATCACTATCACTGTACTTTTGCCTTGTACTTTATGTCTTGTTGTTTGTTGTTAATTTCAATAATTTTTTTTTATTTGTGATGAGATAGATGTATTATCTTACACGCTGACTGTTGCCTTGTTATTTAATCTCCTGTGTAAAAAGTTCAGTTCAGAATTGTTGCAAAAAATGTTAGAACAGGCAAGCCCCCTGCATGGTGTATAGTCCTCAGTGCTCAACTACAAGCAAGTAACCAGCATCGTGGTTTTTGGAATTATAGGCCTCAGACTCATGCTAATCTAGTATGTGAGCTAAGGTCTAGGGCTGTTCCTTGAATTTAGTGCATGCCGGACCTGTCCTGGACCAGAATAGGTGCACGAAGCATGGCCCCTTTCATTAGTACTAACATGGAGAGAGGTGGTAGCAGCCCCTCGTCACCAGCCGACTGGACTACGGCAACGCCCTCTACGCCGGAACCACCGCCAAGCTCCAGAAGAGACTCCAGCGGATCCAGAACGCCTCAGCAAGACTCATCCTCGACGTCCCCCGACACGGCCACATCTCCGGACACCTGAGAGACCTGCACTGGCTCCCGGTCAACAAGAGAATCACCTTCCGCCTCCTCACCCACGCACACAAAGCCCTACACAACCAGGGCCCAAGATACCTCAACAGCCGCCTCAACTTCTACACTCCCACTCGTCAGCTCCGATCAACCAGCAACGCCCTCGCCGCCGTCCCTCGCATCCAAAGGGCCACCACAGGAGGAAGGTCCTTCTCCTACCTGGCCGCCAAGACTTGGAACACCCTCCCGACCCACCTCCGCCGGACCCAAGACCACCTCGCCTTCAGGAAGCAGCTCAAGACCTGGCTGTTCGAGCAGTAGCGGACCCCCCCCCCAAGCGCCTTGAGACCCTCCGGGTGAGTAGTGCGCTATATAAATGTGCTGATTCATTGATTGATTGATTGATTTCAGTGATCATATAGTCATAACCAGACATTCTTACCTGTGTCAAGGTAGCGGCGGCCTGCTGGGCCATCCATGTACAGTTACACTGCTTCAAGGTATACACAGAGCTTTTCGCTAACATACCAGCGCGTGTGCCTGAATGTATGTGAGTAGCTTAGGTGATGCCAGCATTGTGCATGTCTAAGTGAACCAGAATGAAGGCTTGAGGGTTTCATTGTGGAAACCTCAGAACCTTTATAATTAAAGAGTTTGAGGTGAGGTTATTTGCCTAGACAGTGGAAGTATGTTATTGACATTCCTGATACGGTAGGGAGGGGGGTTAGACAATGTGGGGACATTGGAGACAGGCTTCTTCCCTTTAGTGATTCAATACGGTGATTTTGCTGCAAAGAGCTGCTGATTAGTCTTCCTCAGTACAACTATTTGGTGTAGGGAGTGCCTGTAGAGTGTGATGTGTTCTTTAGAAGAGGCCAGGCTTTTTTTCTCACTTCCCGGTCACGGCATAATGCCATTGCGTAATGCTAACCCCCTTTTGGGCCTCTGTTGTGGATGCCCCAGCATGGAGCTGGCTCTGCTGTGAGGAGCATCACTTTAGACAAAGGTTAAGGCTGAAAGTCAGCCTGAGAAGGACACATGAAAGGAGATCCTGCCTAAATCAGTACTATAAGCACAGACCAAGAATAATCTTATCCTGTATGCTAAAACTGTGTAAAAGTGGGCACTATTGACCCACTTGTTCCACGTCCAAGTTCTATCTGACCAGGGACAGAGAGCTTCATAGAGTACCCAGAAAACTACTGTCCAATCAGAGGGGGTGTCTATTTGACATCCAGCTTCCCAGAGTTGAGAGGACATCACATGGAGTCTAACATGAAGTAAGAACTATCTCCCTGCCTTGGAATACCTGGAAGCAAATTCCTGAAAGAAGAGGGAAGGAGGAAGCCAACTCTACAGAAGGAGCTGACTGCCTGTGTGGACAGGAGTGGTTGACTCCAAAGCTGAGGGTCTACCCATTAGCAACTAAGAAGAACATGACCGATGTGCTCTCAGTTGGGAGCCCACCCCCTAGCTGAAACAGAGAATCTGTGACACGGCCAAAGCTTAAATAAGTGGATTGCCCTGATGAAACTCAAAAGTGCCTGAGTTTTCTGCACCACTGAAGAATTGACTGTTCCTAACACCCTGGCATGTGCGTAAGTGTGCCAGAAAGGCCTTTGAGTGGTTAGCCGCAGGCATTTGCTCAATGTGTGCGCCAGAGGACCATGACACTGTAATTGAAGCTGCTGTGTTGAGACACTTGTGTAAGGCACTGACCGGAAGTTTGCCAATTGGACAATGCAGCTGTAGCAGAATTGTGAAATTCCTCGAAGTGAGCCATATGTTTCCCTGCTGAACTGCTTACTCAACAACCAGTCCCAGTACAGAAGAACCCTGTCACAACCCATGAGTCCCAACCTCCAGGCGACTTGCTGTGTTCCTGTAAGAGGGCTGCTGTAATGAAGACAGCTGCAGCCTTGCTTGAAAGCCCCCTCTGGACTGACCGCACAGCCTCACATCTGCTGCAGGGATCAGAGCAGACAACCAACGCACCTGCAGCAGCACTTCTTGCCTGCAGAGCTAGGACACAAACTGGTGTACACGAAGGACTGGCTGAGGCCCACTGTGAAGTATTGCATTTGATAAGAAACAGAAGACTGACAGGGTGTCCAATTTTGTCCGGGAGGGGAGCACTGTACTTATACTTGAGCCCCATATTAGAGTTACTCTACCATTGTCAAAGACTGCAGGGAGGCGGAGGAGAAGTAGGAGAGGGGCAAAGGTGGATATTTTTCGTCTGTAGGACAGTAGCACTGTGCCAGAAACTCTGAGGGGCATATTATCAAGGGGGGCGATAGGCACTTTTCGCCGGTTTAGCGGCCGTTTTCGGCCGCTAAGCGGCGAAAATTCTATTGCCCTATTATCAAGCTGTCGCTAACAGCAGTTAGCGACAGCTTGAAGGCAATAGCGAGCGGTTCGGGGCCCGCTTTGTATGTCAGCGATATTTATCGCTAATGACATGCAAAGTGGGCGTACCCAACCCGTTAGCGCCGCTATCGCCTATTCACAAGGCTGGCGTAGCAATGGAAATATTCCCGCTATCGCCAAAAACTAACGCCTGCTCTGACCAGTTCTTAGCCATGTTATCCAATGGGAGGTGGATAACATGGCTAAGAGCATTTTGTCGCAAATGTGAGAATATCGCTATATTCTCAGCAATATTCTCGCATTACGCTGCTATCGCTGGATATTTTAGCGCTATGGAGAAAAACATTGTTAATAACATGTTTTCTCCGCTAAAATATCCAGCGATAGGCAGCGATAAAAAAAAGTCGCTAAGCGCATTTAGCGATAAATATCGCTAGTTGTTGATAATATGCCCCTGAGTTCCTGAATTTTTTCGCGCTGTGTGGTACTTTGTTTTAAAGTATATTAAAGTACTTCTCTTTTATCGAGATAAACTCTAGGCCGGTCAATCAAGTTATTATGCTGTTGGGTGTTTCTTGAGTGCTGAGCCTGTTCTACCCCACACTAACCGCCTTGAGAAGCCTGTGACTGCTCATCATCACTATCACTGACAGTCAAGTGCTAATGGATCTGTACCTGGCCCAGTTTGCAGAGTAATAGTAGGAGGGTCCAGGACACGAGAGGCAAAGGACTTCGACCCCCACAACAGAAGCCCTTGCTTGGCGCATGGTCCCTGAACGGGTCAAACAAAAAGTCCCTTTCAGGTCTAAACTTGTTATCCAGTCCATTTCCCTTGATATCTCTTGATTTAGAGTTTAATGGACAGGGTGTGCCGGCATAAAGGTACCAGATGTTCTGTCCACCAAACTATAGGTTTCCATGCTCTACGTAGACTGTTTCTGGCGGAACAGCTGATGCTGACTCAGATGGAGTAAAACATTGACTTATGGCTTACTTAACATTGGGTCACCTGCCAAAGTACTTAATTTAGTCTGCTCTATTAAGGACGCTATTTAGGCGGGATGTTATAACATATTTTTTTCCTATTCGGGAAAGCTAGGGAAAGCTTTCTACTAGCCCAGCAAAGTACATCTCTGTTCTGCTCTGGCAAACCTGTGGTCCAGCTGCCATGCTCTGAAATAACCCTTTGTATCTTGCATTTTGAAACATCTGCACAAAATGCAAGAGGTGATCTCTCTAGAATTTGTCAGGAGTCTTGAGTATTTTCATTTGCTTTATAGCTAGAAAAGTATTGCTTTCAAGTTCTGGTGTACATATTCAATTTTGCAAAGTAGTTCAGAGCCTGACTAATAATCATCATTCGTTCTATGGAGATCCAGATTGGTCTATCTGAGAATCTATCATTGTCTGAGGAGAACCCTGGGGTATTTAGAAATTTCACTGTAAGAGGAGAGCGAGAAGGCAGTCATTAAATTCGATAAGTGTTTTAGTAAATGACATCAAAGAGCACCCAAGTAGCAGAATTGTGAAATCTTTCATAGGGTGTAGGTGAATGAGCATTGTCCACTATCTGGATGGCTTGTAGGCATGAAGGGTGTCACTTGATAAATTTGTGTTTGTTTAGTAATGTTTTAGCGATGCCTCATGTAATCTGCACACTGTAAACCAAATGACCTTTAGAAAAGAGTGAGAAAATTGTAGAAGTGTTTAAAAAAAAGCATTGTAAAGGAGAGCATAAAAGGGTATCTTTTGAAGAAAATCATGAAAATCAGAAGTTAGATGAGCTCTGATGAACAAATGAAGTTAGTTTGTAAGCTTGAGGACAAGGACAGCAAACAACATCTCTCTGACTCTGCGATGCTGAGGAAGAGAACACCAGTGTTTCTGAACAACCTGGAGAAAGGCGGTGTGTTACCGAAAAGGGTATGGAAAGAAACAAAGAAGAGGGAAATTAAAATGACAGTGATGGTTCAGCAAAAGGATTTCTGTTGTAGATCTAGTTAGCTTCAGTTCCACCTTTCCCAGCACGCCTTCTTAATTACAAAATCTTAACTTAGTGAGAAAGCTCTTCCAGAGTAACATTGACACAAGGAAGATTTTTATGTTATTGCAGTTTGAGTAGAAATCAAGCCCCAAACCATGGATGTAGTTCTGTAGTTCAGTAGGGATCATGTGGCACTGCAGATAAGGCCATCCCTGGAGTACTCCAGTTTCCCAGAGGTTGGAGCTGAGATAATCATGCCCAGATAAACCCCAATCTAATCTGGAATTGATTTTTAATTCAAAGACATTCAAGACACAATGGCATGAGATCTATACAATTGCAGGCACAACATAAAGATCACCTCATATCCTAAAAGTTGCAATATGGGGTTTACTTGCTTACTTATGCCTACTACCCCACATAGGCTGTGAACCAGGACTCCCAAGCCAGCTCTATCTCTAGCTGTTCTTTAAAAACTGACTCCAGGTGTAACACATTTCCTTGCAGTCAACCTCCAGGTCATGGCACCAGGTGTTCTTGGACTTCCTCTTATAATTTTTCTTTGAGGATTCCACGTCTGGGCTTGCCTGGTGGTGTTTGACATGGACTTTTGGAGGTGTTTTTATGATTCCTTCACGGGCAGGAAGTTGGGAAGTCTGCTGCCTTAGATCATTTTTGCTGATAGTGTTTGGCCAGCAGATTTGGAGGATTTTCCTCATCCAAGTGTTGATGCAGGTCTGCACTATGTTGGTGGTGAGCACCACCAGAGAGGGTCAAGGCCTGGTATTTACAAAGACTTTAGTAGAAGTCCGTTCACTTTCGAACGCCAGTACACTTGGATATTAACACCTCAGCGACTGTTTCAGAGGAACAGTTTGGCAAGGCTTGTATTATTTTAATGAGAGGATCTCGTTAAGAAGCACCAACTCTCTTCTCCTCATACCCCCACTACTAAAAAAAAGAAAGCCTCCCAATCCCGCTCCCTCTCTGGCAAGTCCCCCAACATCTGGAACACCCTCCCTAAAGATCTTCGATGTAACCCTTCGTATGTCAGTTTCAAAAGAGACCCTAAAATACACCTGCTCCCTAAATACTGGGGGACTTAATCCCTCACTCTCTGTACTGACTACTTTCTCACTCCTTCCTTTATGCACCACCGCCTCCCTCTCGCACCTACACCCCCCCTTCCTGACCCCTCCACACCCCTCTCTCCTCCCTTCCCAGCCCATTTGTTCCCATCCCACCCCTCTCACTTACCCAATCCCCCCGCACTACTATGACCACCGAGCCCTCCCTTGGTATACTTTAAAATGTTTACTCCGTAACAACATATTTGTTCTACTACTTGGTTGACTATCCTCTCCTTCCCTTTCTCACTAAATACTCTAAATTTTTCATGAAACTGTTTTAGACCACCTTGTATAATTGTTTCTCTCATAACAACTGTTGTTCTTTCCTGTTTATTACCATGCAAATGTAAAGCGCTCTGATACCCTCGGGTGGAGCTAGCGCTATATAAAACCTTCAAAATAAATAAATGAATACATTGGTGAGCCTATATTTTCTTTCAAATACAGTGCCTTCGGAGAAAAGTCAGTTCCTAAAGGCAGTATATGAGTATGGGGGTGTGGTGTGTGAGTGTCTTTGTGTGTAGTGTTTCTCTGCTACCAGAAAATTACTGATAGACCGCGCAGGTCACCCGACTAACAATTTTACCATTACTCACACTTGGGCCCATATATTTTCAATACACCATATTTATTAATCGGGTAACCTTACACTCTACTAACAGTAACCCAGTTCATTGATATTTATGTCCAATGTACCCGACTTACCAATCCACGTCACGGGTACCTATGATCACAATGGATCAGGGAGCGAGCTGTAAAAGAAAGGCAGACACCAAAATACAAATACCATTTACTATATTTGCACTCATATAATAACCACAGACTCAGGACGTTTTAAAACCTTTATCTAGATTTCATCAGATTCAGAAAGCATAAGGTTCACAGCAAGTAAACTGTCAATAACTAAGATTATAAAGAGCACATATCCATATAGGAAGTAAATAAGACCAACCATTTTAAGTCTAAAGGGAAAATAAAAACAAGGAACATACTAACAAGGATTTTCAGAGCTTAGTCTCAGTATGATGTCTAAGGGACGGAAGAAAAGGAACATACTATGAAATCACAGTTGAGTATTCCACAAACTAAAGGAATTTGAATAACTATGTGGCTATAGGGAAGGTAAAAAATGGAATATGCTATATACTTCAGATGAACCCACATTAAATCAACTAAAGAAAGTGGGTAAAGAAACTGAACATCTAAATTTCATGAACTGTATGTAAGAATGTACTAATAGGATGGGTAAAAGTGGAACATGCTAATATAATAACTATAATGTAGGACTTTATTATTTGTCAGGAAAAAGAGGGTAAGAAAAAGGAACAATGTGCAAGTGCGATTTTATTAACAGCAAAGAAAAAGAGAATGCGAAATGGGTTCCCTCAGATTTATATTTACCTAGAACGGTGTGGAGACCAACCCTGGCCACGGGTCAGTTAAGGATAGGAGAAACCCCAAGGAAATACGGTCGCCGGTAGGCCAGCAGGTGCAGAATGGAACCCCAGGACAGGAACCCAGATTAGGATCAGGACGGGACCACCAAGGTAAGACCAGCACCCGCAGTTCAGTTGCAACGCCTGCGCTACCCCCTCTCTGCAGCTATCAGTCAAAACCCCGATTGGGTTATCGAATTCCCCAGTAAAGTGCTCTGCCAGCACTTTAAGTCTCTGGAAATTACGGACAGAGTGCTCCGCAGCTCTCTGTATCCGTCACCTATAGAGTGCGTTGGGTCAGTGACAGGTCAGCTATTCGGAAAAGTCGGACAATTTCTCTAGCTAAACCTAGGCTAGTTATGCTGTTTTTGGGTCAGTGTAACACCCCCCAAATTTTGCAAGTGTAAGAATCCCCAATTTCGATTGGTCAAAAGAAAGGACAGGTCATCACACCACCTAAAATTTAGACTTTCTCAGGCTTAATATTCAATTTTCGTATCCACCCCTTAAATTCTAGTTTCCCATGACACAAGATGTACAGTGAACAATAGAGTATACAGCAGTTATTACAAATGTATAGAAATCAGGTAGAGTTCAGCTTCGCCGGCTGGGTCTTAGGTCGATTCCCAGGAGCATCTTGGCTGTGGCTGCCAGCTGGCTGAGTTCCACTGCTGCATGGGTTTCTTTCCCCATCACGTGACAAGTACCCTACGGGTTCTTCAAGATGGAGTAACAAGCGCCTCCCAGGCCCAAAGAATACGATACATGGAAAGCAAGTGAAAACAATTTAGAAATACAGAAAAAATTGATTACACGGTATACCACGAATGGCTATACTACACCTCTTACTTCATAATGACTATAGCATTAGGATAAGTGCAGAACAGACAGCTTTGCGAAAGCGCCAACGCAAGCTCGGAGCATATGAGAAACAAGGCGGCCATTTTAGCTGTATTGCGCATGAGCAAACACTTTCCCACCAGAATTGCGAGTACGTCACGTCACGTGAGTGTGACCGACGCATGCGCAGACTAAATTCCCGCTAAGCAGCGGCCATTTTAGAGGCAAGCGTATTACAGTTATTAAACACATAAGCAAGCGTCCTGTGTAATGTAAAATGTGCAATATTAGTAACAAGAACAGGTTGATTATATTTTATTAACATTATTTGAGGTTCTTGATACAAACAAGTCGCTTTACGTGCGAATCCTTGCTCCATCAATCCCCTCTTTGATGATATTTTATATCATCACAAATTAATGGAACCAGATGCCAACTTTTCACATTTTCCCCAGTTCAATCTCTTCAAACATTCGGTTCAGCTTTTCTTTAGTCTCTTTATTAGGGTGAGAATTTTTCACCCTTTTATAAATCTGATTATTCAGTTCTTCTAATTCAAGTTCATTCACATTTCTCTTCACTCCTCTCTTGTTCACTGTGTACTTCTTTTGGTGTTTGCGACATTTGCAGCAGATTATAATGATAAATACTGCTATACCTATTCCCGCAATTGGCATCAGTACTTTATTCAAAAGACTTTTACCTAAGTTAGAAACCAATGACCTACAGCAGAGAGAGCATCAGTAAGTCTCTTCCAGGCACTGTCAACCTCAAGTGGTTTGAGCTCTTTTTCCAAATTTGTAATGTTCCTCACATACCCTTTGATTTTCACACTTTTGTCAGGTATGTAGGTGCAACAATGTTGCGCTTTCAGCATTCTGCAGACTCCGCCCTCTTTTGCCAATAATGTGTCAAGAGCAAGTCTATTCTGTAAAACCATTGATCTCACCGCAACTAATTCGGTGTTGACCATCAGGAAACCTCCAGCAGTGTCAGTGGACAACCGATCCACTACTGTTGACAATTTGCAAATGCTGTGTGTATTCAGAACCACTCCCACTATAGGTATCAGTGCACTAAAAATATCTCCTACTATTTCACCAGCACTTTCTCTTTTAGTACGTGTTTTTTCAGAGCTTCCAGTGATTTTCCCCACATGGTATATCTTTGGGTAGACAATACCAAAATAACAACTCCCGTACCAGTGGTCGGGCAATTTGAAGTAAGCCATATTTCCACACATAAAATAAATTCCAGGAAACACAGGCTCTGACCCATCTTTGAAACCCCAACCTCCAATTACCTTGTAATTATGCTCGCATTCACTGGAACCAATGAAAATATTGTTATAATAACTAGTTTTCTCTCTTTTAAGACAAAGTTTCCCTTTCTTTTCGAAATCCAGCAACATCGCAGCGTTAGCTCCACAATTTGAGGTGCTCCCTTTACTTTCTGCCCATTTGGGAATTTTCTGATTCTTGTCTTAAGCTTTCTTTTGGAAACTTTCTCTTCTTTTCTCTACCATATTCAGAAACTCTTTCTCCTTCTCGTGTAAAGAACAGGTCAAGTTATTCTTGTGTGCGTCATCTATATCTATCTTACCTGCTGTTAGAAAATAATCACTCATGTATTTAGCTACATCTCTAGTTGTTTGTACAGGGTTCAGGTTTCTTCGGACCGGAAGTTCAGAAAATGTTACGTCAAGATATGAGTAATAATACTGTAAAGGTCCTCTTCTATAAAATAAACTAGTTAGTACACTACAGGAGATTCCATAGGTTAAGGGCAAGTGGTGGTAAGTCACACCTTCAGCTACTGAAGTTGGTAACTTCATGCAGACATAACAATCATCTATTTCCATTGCTTCTACATAATGTACTAATAGGTTTGTGAAAACGTTTAAATGAGTTTTGTTCTTGATTTTGTCAAAGTGTAATCCTTGCTCCTCTGGTGCTTCTAAGTCTAGCTGTGTTTGTTTCAGGCTAAATGGTTTGTCTAGTGCATCTACTCTTTGTGGTGTACTTCTAGTGTATGATTCTACAGTGTCATCAGATAGGTTATTATTTGGGTACAGGCTTGGGTTTTTACTCATCATAGAAGGAATAGTTATTGTTAGTCCTATCCAAAGTATCAACACTATTGCTACACTACATAAACATACTTGGCAGCATGTTTTACAACAATTACGTCTAGATCTTCCATTCACAGAGGAATCAGACATTTTGGCTTAAAAGAAGTTTTCCAACCCCTCTTTTTAACTTTGTACAAGTTGCTTACACAGTGCAACGTTCAGGTTGGTTCTACTTCTTCGGCAGTCTGATCAGCAATCAATTCTTCATCACTTCCGTCACTTATATCGAGATTTTCAAATTCCTCCAACACCAGATAAGTCCATTCAGGACGCCGATATTTATTGTTCAGTCTTTTTATTCGGGCACTTCTTCTTTGGGCTTCTGTTTCAGACTGATCCAATTTTCTCTGGTTTTCCTGCTCAAGTTCTTCGTCAGTTTTTAGTCTCAACCTCAGTCTTTTTACAAATCTAGGTGCTCTGTCTTTTTCCTTGAACCTTTTAACTGATACTGTGGTTTGGCCCTCTTCAAAGGCTCTTTTATTTTCGTTCAGTTGTGGCACATCTGCTTCAATGACTTCTTCTTCCCTTTCTGTCTGACTAGTTCCAGGTCTTATTTCCGTTTCTTCTGCCTGGTTACTAAACTGGCCTGGTTCAGGAGTGTGCTGTTCTTGACTTTTGGTTGTTTCAACTTCTATTTCCTGAATGCATTCATCTAGTTCTATCTGATCCTGTTCAAGCACTTCGAACTCTGTATCTTCTTCCTCTTGAACTTCTGCCCTAATTTCTAACTGTTCCTTTCCAGACTCAGGAGTCTTTGGAGGTGTGTCAATAACTTGTTCTGTCCCTATTTGACCTTCCTCGTTATCAGATTTAATGTGAATTTCGATGATCTGATTATCTTTTTCTATTCCTGTCTCATCCTCACTATCCCACTCTCTATCTAAGTAGGTTCGTCTTCTTGTTCTTATTGGATCGAGTGCCACTTCGATTATTGGGACCCAATCATCTTGACTGGTGCTCAGCTGTTCTTCTTCAGCTACTACAGGATCCTCTTCGGGCGACCCCTCAGCTGTACAAACTTCAGCCCCAGTTACTTCGTCTTCTGTCACCTTTTTCGTATGACTGGCGTGGATCCATCGTGGCACACCTGCACACTTCACTGCTGTTGTGGTAACAAGAATCACTTGTCTTTTCTTTCCCCACTTCGGTGCAAGGCAACTCTTCCGAGTGTGTTTCTTAATTACAACCCAATCTCCAGGTTGCAAACCATGGGCTGGAGCTGCTGGCCTGGCGACGGCGTCTTCCCCAATCTGGCGAGAGATAGAACGCACTTGGTCATCCAGTTGCTTGCAGTACTCTAGCACCAAATCATCAGAAATGTTTATCAGTTTGTGTCCTGGCACCCATGCCTGTCGCATTACTCTTCCCATCAGTATCTCGTGGGGGCTCAGGCCTGTCTTCCAATCTGGAATACTTCTAAGTCCCATCAGGACAAGGGGCAAAGCATCTGGCCATTCCATTCCAGTAGATTCACACATCTTTCCCAATCTTGACTTGATAGTGCCATTCAGTTGTTCTACCACTCCAGAAGCCTCTGGGCGATATGCACAGTGTAGTTTTTGTGAAATTTTGAATGCTTCACAGATTTGGCCTATTATTTCGTTTTGATTCAATTGTGCCTGGTAACCGTACCTGGGTATCAGTTCCCTCAGTAACAATTTTGCTACAGTGATGCTATCATTTCTGCGTGCAGGATAAGCTTCTACCCATTTTGAAAATAGGCAGACAATGACAAGAACGTACTTCATTCCTCTACAAGGGGGTAACTGAATGAAGTCAATTTGTAATCTTATGAAAGGACCCTCAGCTTTCCCTCAGCTTTCCCGATGGTAGCTGGTAACACAACTGTTTTCTTTCCGGGATTGAATTGCTGGCATACTAAGCATCTCTGGCCGAGTGCTTCTGCTATGTTTCTGAATTTCGAATTAAACCATGTCTATCTGAAGACACGGACCATTGCATCTCTTCCTACATGTGTATCTCCATGTATCAGTCTAGCCATAGGAGCAGCAAGCAGTCTGGCAACACAGGCATATCATCAGTGTAAACAATGACACCATCCTCATCTCTTTTCCGACAACCAGAATCTCTCCACCTTTTCTTTTCCATTGGTCCTGCTGCATTCTGCAAATCTCTCAGTTCTTCCCATGTTTTTATTTCTTCAAACACCATAAGTTGGCAGCTGTTTCCGCCTACCCCCAATTTGGTATTGATTGATATGTTATGTTTTGCACAATGTTGGGCCAGTTGGTCAGCATACCAATTACCTGTTGTCACTGGGTCGTTGCCAGATTTGTGAGCAGCACACTTGACCGCTGCCAATTCTTTTGGTTACTGGATTGCTTCCAGTAATTCCTTTACGAAATTTCCATTTCTGATAGGAGTACCTGAAGAAGTCAGAACTCTCTCTGTAGCCACAACTGGCCAAAGTCATGCACAACCCCATAACCATACTGGCTATCAGTGTATATGGTTATTCTCATGTTCCTCCCAAATTTACAGGCTTTTGTCAAAGCAACCAATTCGGCTATTTGTGCAGACTTGACTCCAAATAAATAGGATGCTACCACTGGGCCTCCTAGAGTGCATACAGCATAGGCGGCACTTAAGCCTCCATCCTCATGTCTCAGGCATGAGCCGTCTACAAACAGCTCATAATTTTCGTCAATTAAAGGGTTTTCTTTTATATCTGGGCGAGGTTTTGTACTGAATTCGGTCAGATCGAGGCAATCATGCTCGACCTCTCCCTTTACTTCTGCTGTGAGAGAATTTGGTAATAGGGTAGCTGGATTTAAAATATTACATCGAGAAATGGTTACATTTGCTGCACCTACAAGAATTCTCTCATACTTAGTCAGCCGACTAGGCGTGAGATACTGGGTTTTAGTTCTGGTCAGTAAAATGACAACTGCATGTGGAACATACACAGTTACTGGATGTCCCATAATGATGGATTCACTCTGTTCAAGACTCATGCAAGTTGCAGCTACTGCTTTCAAACATCCAGGTAATCCAGCAGCCACTGGATCCAAAGTAGCAGAAAAATATGCCACTGGACGTCTGGTTAGACCATGAATTTGGGTCAGGACTGAAAGTGCACAATTGTCTCGTGTGTCACAAAACAATGCAAACTCTTTCGAGTAATCAGGCATTCCTAATGCGGGAGCGGTATACAGACATTCTCGTAATTTTGTAAAAGCTGTCATGCTTTCGTCATCCCATTCCACTGGGTCTTTTGCTCCTTTCTTTGTCATTTTTATCAATGGTCTTGCTAGGACTGCAAATCCCACAATCCACTGCCTGCAGTATCCTACAACTCCAAGGGACATTCTGATTTCTTTCTGGGTATTAGGTAGTTCCATGTTTCGAATTATTCTAATTCTTTCTGTGGTGACTTTCCTGATGCCTCTCTCTATCTGGTGCCCCAGATATTTTACTGAGGAGGTACAGAACTGTAATTTGTCTGGCGACACTATATGTCCTCCTTCACCTAAATGGTTCAGTAAAGCAATGGTGTCATCAACACAGTCTTTCCGACTCTTAGACGTCACCAAGAGGTCGTCTATATATTGCACCAGGACTGATTCTCCAGGTAAAACCAGAGATTCAAGGCACTTTTTCAGAATCTGATTAAAAATTGAGGGGCTTTCTGGGTACCCTTGAGGGACGCGATTCCAGACATAGACATGACTGTCGAATTCAAATGAGGAAAGAAATTTGCTGTCTGGATGTAATGGAATTGAAAAGAATGCGTGACATAGGTCAATGACGGTAAACCATCCAGCATTCCATGGAATTTGGTACAAAATTACTGCAGGGTTTGGAACCATAGGACAGCAAGGAACCACAATTTTATTAACCTTGCGCAGGTCCTGTACTACCCTGTACTTCTCACTAGGTTTCTTGATTCCAATTATGGGCGAATTACATGGACAGCTCATCACTTCTTGTATGATATTTGCTTCTAACAATCTTTTTATTTCAAAGGCAACTCCTGCTTTTACTTCTGCACTCATTTTGTACTTGTTGGTATTTGGGTAGACTGCATCTTCTTTTATGGCTATTTTAATTGGGTCAACATTTGCCATTAATCCTACATCTTTTCCAGTAAAATCCCATACTTCGGGTTTCACTGTCTGTTGGAGCTCTTCAGGTAAGTCTTGTATTGTCAGCCTTTTAATTTCTGAGTCAGGTCTTATTAACATCAGTTTGTATATTCCATCTTTATCTGGGGTTTGAATTTCAACGCCTTTTGGTGTGCAAAAGATGGTGCAGTTCATTTTGCACAGCAAATCTCGTCCTAGCAGGTTTACAGGACTGGAATCACAGACAACAAATTTATGCATTTCTTTAAAATTCCCAATTTTAATTTCCATAGGTTCAGTAACTGGGGTACTAATTAGCTGATTAGAAACGCCCACTACTTGGATAGCTTCTCCCGAGAGGGGTAGGTTTGGAACGTCTGCTGTTCTCACAGTAGAACGGGTAGAACCAGTGTCCAACAGAAAGGTGACATAATTTTCTTCAACCTTTCCTTCAATGTATGGCCCTGACTGGTCTACCGGCAAGGAGGCACCAAGTACGCACTCCTCGTCCTGCCCCTCAGGCACCGTCAGTAGGTGTTGTCACAGAGGAATGTGTCATTTAACAGAAATTGTGAAGTTGCTGCATTTCTATCCTCCCTTCCTTCCCAAACTTCAGTGTCTTCACCCTGCTGTGCTTTGTTCCTGTAATTTGGTCTAGGTGCACGAGGCAACTGATTCAGTTTTACCTGTTGCTGTGTCTTCCGTGGTGTCTCATTCTGCGTCTGTGAATTTAAATCATTAATTTGCACGTTACCATTCTGCACAGCCTTACACTCGTCTCTCCAGTGCTCTATCTTTCCGCACCCGTGACAGGGGAACTTCTTCTTTGCCTCTTCTCGGCTCATTTTGGCTCTGGGCTTTCCCCCACCCCCGGGGCCTTGACTCTGATTATTAGCCATTTTACTCAACTGCTGTTCCTGGTGCTCTGCCAATTTTACCTGTGCCCACATGACCTTTTCCTTTAACTCTTTTCGTTTATCTGCCAGCTCATCTTCGCTATACTTAGCATACTTCCGGACCTCATCAATGGGTTTCGACTGCCAACAAATTTTATTGTCTTTGATCCACTGTGAAATCTCAGGTCCTAATCCTAGCACAAATCGATAAATGAAGTGGGTCATATCCTTCATTTCTATGTTATCCAGACCACTGTACGTTTTGAACACCTGTAACAGTCGTTCATAATAAGAATGCACAGTTTCATCTCTATTCTGGGTGGTTCTATCTATTCGGGTCCAAACAGTTTCTTTTGCAGGCACCTTTCCTTTTAGATGCAATATTACCTGATTGTATTTTTTCATTACCTCTGCTGAAGGACCCCTGTTTTCGGGTCCCTCGGGTATTCCTCACTATACCAATCAATAGCAATTTTACATTCTGTCCACAAATCTACAGGAACTACGATGTCAAAGAACCCATCTAAATCTTTCAGGAGGCATTTCTGCACTTTCACAAATCTCTCGACCTGTCTGTACCAATCTACAGGTTTTTCTCGTAATTTTGGGAAGTCATTTGTAAAGGACACAATATCCTGTCGGGACCATGGAACATGTACATATCCTCCACCTGGCACTTCTCGCATAGGATATAATTTTTCTGCCTTGTCTGCTTCTTTTAAGACATATTCAGAAGCCATCTGTTTGGATCTAATTTCCTCTTTTTTCTTTGCCCACCTGGCTTTCCATTTTTCTAATTCTCCCCATTTCTGCAACAGGTTTAATAATTCTCTGATCTGTACCTTTTTTCCTGACACATTCATGTTTTCCAAATCTTTGTCAGAGAATTCTGCTCTGTAGGGTTTTTGCAACACTTTAGATTTAACAATATCTATTCCCATACTAGCCGCAGTGTCCATTAATTTCTCATGGAACACTTGGGTATTACGGGTGATACTTTTGCAAATAAATAGCAATTCTTCTTCAGTCAGAGTGTTCAGTCTGTCCAACCCCACATTTCCAGCCATCAGTTCTTCTAATTATATTCTCAGTTTGTAAATATCTAATGGTTTCGGCTGAGTATTTTGTTTTTCTAATTCTCGACTCCATCTTTCAATTTCTTCAGGAGTCACTACTGTGGCACTTCTAGTACCCGTAGATGACTCAATCTGCACTTCTCTCGAAGTGAAAGGAGTTTTTTTCCTCTGTGAACCCCCTTCTGGTTCCCTTATCGGTAAATTCATCAAGGAAATCCCAGATTCACATTCACTTGCCTGATCATCTACAATTAAAGGCTCTTTTCTCGGCTGTACTACAGATGGGGTAATAATTGGAGTTTTCGGGCTATTCTGCTTATCCCCGTACAAAGGAACAACTGGTCCAATAGTTACTGGGATTGTCAAAGCTTCAGGACTTGTATTCATTTGGGAGATCTTCTGAATCAATTTTGTTCTTTGTTTAACTAGAGCCTCTCGTTCTCTATCCTGCAGTACCCTTTCCATAGTTGTTTTGTGCACTATTTGCGGAGTTAAGGTAGGAGTATAATTCGGGGTAGTTGGATGTGTCAAACTAGGTCCTTCACCATAATTAGGTTTCAGGAATGGATTTCCTGTACTTAGGGGTCGTGATTCCTCCTGATAAGGAGGTCTTAGACAGGTGTCTCTCGCACTTACGGGTCTTGATTCCTCATTATAAGGAGGTGGATTCTTCATTAACAATTCCTCCAAATAATCATCATCTGAATCCCCACTGGTCATTAGATGCTTTGTTTTCTCTGTCCTTTTCACTCCCATGTGCGCTTCTACTGTTATTACAGGGTATAGTCCTTCTACCATCATGTTCTGTCTCCATTCTTTCATTCGTTTCTCTCGGGTCTCTTTATTTACTTTTGGATATCATTTTGTCAACCCCTTCTTCATTCTGGGTCTGTCTCGCTCAAAAGCCTCTATCTCCCATTCTTCTAAGGCCTCATATTGCGTTAGTCTGGGTCTGGGATGTAAATCATTCATTTGGGTTCTCAAATTGAACAGAATCCTGCTATTATATGTACCATCTAACGGAAATGCCAAAATCCCGTCATTTTTTGGATATTCCACCCAATTTTCCAACCACACGCAAGCATGGTAGCCCCTGTCGAACATCATAAATGATGCGGGAGTATTAGGTGGTGGAATGATAACTCCTTCTCTGGTTTTTATAGGTTTGTCATTCTTAAAATAATTATTCACCTTGTTTACTACGGTCATTTTCCTCTTATTTCGGTACATAATGTTGTATTTACGAACTTTCCACTGATCTTTTCCAAACCCTAGATATCTTGGATCAGGTCTAGTCTCTGGGTTAGACGTATTCCACATATACTTTTCCGCAATTAATCTTGTTTACAAAATCAGTTCCAATACACATGCGACTTTTATTTCTCTGCAACCAATCAAATGTGCTGTTTCAAATAACTTCAACCAATGGGTGCGCGGGGTTTCTCGTGAAACGAGTTCTCACGCTCCTGTGCTCACTCCTCCTTTACAATGCTATCTCAGCTACACGCCCGCTGTTTCGACCAATACCAGCGTGGCATTGAGTGACGTCAGCGCAGCTCTGCAACTGACTCCCTCCTTCACAAGGTAAGGAATAACTTCGATTTCTAACTTTTTAAAGTGCAAGTGCTCTGTTTAATTTACACCGTAAAACATTCGCCACTGTACTCGAGTGTCTAGAAAGAGAAGATTTGTTTCACTGCAAGTAAATCTCTTCCGATTACCTTTCATATACTACAGATAGACCTCTTCTGCCTACCCTTCACTCAAGCATTAGAGAACCTGCTACTCCTTCGACTCATCCACCTTGGGATATATACTAAGCCAAAAGTTTCACCAGTGAACCCCTTTGCTATCAAACAAGCTCAGACGAACCTGCTACTCCTTCCGTGTGACCCTTACTAGGTTATATCACAATAGAAGTTTTGCCAGCGAACTCTTTGCTATCATTTATTCATACATTTTTACAGAAAACCCTAATTAGTGCTTCCAGTTCTACCTAACCTGCACCAATTTTCCTCGAGCCACTGACCTCACTGCGAGGTGGATTCTCCTCACCACCCGCTAATCTGCCCCCGGGGATTCCAGACAAACATATAACAATCACTAACAAATGTATTAGTACATATATCAATATAACAGCAAGAAAAACAATTTAAAACATTTCATAATTTTCAAAGCAATAAACTTCAATTGTACATTTGATCGATCAATACTTTTAGCAGCAATAAAATGTTGCACTTAGCAGCAGTGTACCTATCTACCTATCCTAACTAGTTCTACCTACCTTTAACTAATCCCTAACCATTTCCTCTGCTACCAGAAAATTACTGATAGAGCGCGCAGGTCACCCGACTAACAATTTTGCCATTACTCACACTTGGGCCCATATATTTTCAATACACCATATTTATTAATCGGGTAACCTTACACTCTACTATCAGTAACCCAGTTCATTCCTATTTATGTCCAATGTACCCGACTTACCAATCCACGTCACGGGTACCAATGATCACAATGGATCAGGGAGCTAGATGTAAAAGAAAGGCAGACACCAAAATACAAATACCATTTACTATATTTGAACTCATATAATAACCACAGACTCAGGAAGTTTTAAAACCTTTATCTAGATTTCATCAGATTCAGAAAGCATAAGGTTCACAGCAAGTAAACTGTCAATAACTAAGATTATAAAGAGCACATATCCATATAGGAAGTAAATAAGACCAACCATTTATAAGTCTGAAGGGAAAATAAAAACAGGGAACATACTAACAAGGATTTTCAGAGCTTAGTCTCAGTATGATGTCTAAGGGACGGAAGAAAAGGAACATACTATGAAATCACAGTTGAGTATTCCACTAACTAAAGGAATTTGAATAACTATGTGGCTATAGGGAAGGTAAAAAATGGAACATGCTATATACTTCAGATGTATCCACATTAAATCAACTAAAGAAAATGGGTATAGAAACAGAACATCTATATTTCATGAACTGTATGTAAGAATGTACTAATAGGATGGGTAAAAGTGGAACATGCTAATATAATAACTATAATGTAGGACTTTATCATTTGTCAGGAAAAAGAGGGTAAGAAAAAGGAACAATGTGCAAGTACGATTTTATTAACAGCAAAGAAAAAGAGAATGCGAAATGGGTTCCCTCAGATTTATATTTACCTAGAACGGTGTGGAGACCAACCCTGGCCACGGGTCAGTTAAGGACAGGAGAAACCCAAAGGAAATACGGTCGCCGGTAGGCCAGCAGGTGCAGAATGGAACCCCAGGACAGGAACCCAGATTAGGATCAGGACGGGACCACCAAGGTAAGACCAGCACCCGCAGTTTAGTTGCAACGCCTGCGCTACTCCCTCTCTGCAGCTATCAGTCAAAACCCCGATTGGGTTATCGAATTCCCCAGTAAAGTGCTCCGCCAGCACTTTAAGGTTTCCAAAACCCCGATTGAGTCTCTGGAAATTACGGACAGAGTGCCCCGCAGATCTCTCTATCAGTCACCTATAGAGTGCGTTGGGTCAGTGACAGGTCAGCTATTTGGACAAGTCGGACAATTTCTCTAGCTAAATCTAGGCTAGTTATGCTGTTTTCGGGTCAGTGTACCACCCCCCAAATGTTGCAAGTGTAAGAATCCCCAATTACGATTGGTCAAAAGAAAGGACAGGTCATCACACCACCTAAAATTTAGACTTTCTCAGGCTTAATATTCAATTTTCGTATCCACCCCTTAAATTCTAGTTTCCCATGACACAAGATGTACAGTGAACAATAGAGTATACAGCAGTTATTACAAATGTATCGAAATCAGGTAGAGTTCAGCTTTGCCGGCTGGGTCTTAGGTCAATTCCCAGGAGCATCTTGGCTGTGGCTGCCCACTGGCTGAGTTCCACTGCTGCATGGGTTTCTTTCCCCCATCATGTGACAAGTACCATACGGGCTCTTCAAGATGGAGTAACAAGCACCTCCCAGGCCCAAAGAATACGATACATGGAAAGCAAGCGAAAACAATTTAGAAATACATAAAAAATTGATTACACGGTATACCATGAATGGCTATACTACACCCCTTACTTCATAATGACTATAGCATTAGGATAAGTGCAGAACAGACAGCTTTGCGAAAACGGCAATGCAAGCTTGGAGCATATGAGAAACAAGGCGGCCATTTTAGCTGTACTGCGCATGAGCAAACACTTTCCCACAAGAATTGCGAGTACGTTACGTCACGTGAGTGTGACCGACGCATGCGCAGACTAAATTCCCGCTAAGCAGCGGCCATTTTAGAGGCGAGCGTATTACAGTTAGTAAACACATAAGCAAGCGTCACTGGGACACCCTGTGTAAAGTAAAATGTGCAATATTAGTAACACAAACAGGTTGATTATATTTTATTAACATTATTTGAAGTTCTTGATACAAGCAAGATGCTTTACGTACGAATCCTTGCTCCATCAAGTAGTTATGAGAAATGTGATGCCACAATTGTACAGTATGGTGTATTACATATACTTAGAGGCCAATGTTCGTCGGGATAACAGGGCTTCCATTATAAAAATGCTAGAGCCTCGTATTCCCTCCTCTGCTTTAACATATCCTATGATTAGCCTTCTCAATGAGGGAACCAAAACCAGGTCTGCCATCGACTACATCATGTCTGCAATGCTGACGATGTTAATAACAAGGGGGTCAAATGCTGCTTAATCAACCCGTTGACTGTGGCTGGAATTTCGCCGTGGTGCGGGTGATTTATGACTGGGCGTGGTCAGGACGGCCCCCGGCCGTCCTCCGCACATGCCCACCGTGACGTGGTTAAGAATTAAAGTTGAAAAAAGAAGGTTAGTAATATTTTGTCTAACCGACATTATATACATTTAATGGTATACGTGATAGCAATATACTCTATCAGTGCAGTTAAAAATTCATCCATACAGCTAGCAACAAAAAAAACATATATTAGATGGATTGCCCCTTGACTTGTCAAGATAAAGTACTTTATAAAAACATGCCTGAAAAATGTGCTACGAAATTCCTAAAACAATGGACACTCTTTAAAAACATGCATAATTGAGTGTGTTCTATTATAAGAACAAAGCCACATATGCTCTTTTGCTTGTACTTTTGAACTGAAGAGCAAATATAGGATTACATTCCAAACAGAACATTAAAACTTCAGCTCATAATTTATTATCACAGAAGGCCAAAGTGTATGGGAACACATTTTCATTTCCAAGTTAAGTCAGAGGGGCATATTCACAAGAAAATGTCAGAGCGTGGAGCTGTGCCAAATTTGACAGTACTGCGCTCAGACATTTTCAAAACTCAGGGATGCTCTGTATTCACAAGAATACGGCACACACCTTTGTTTCCCCTAGCGGTGGCACAAAAAAAAGCTGCCTAGTGCCGGCACAGGCACCCTGCCGCCATGTTGCAAGGGTGCTTGCGCTGCTGGATTAGTGTTTATGTGCAGGAAGGTGTACCTTCCGGCACATGAACAATAATGGCAATTTGCACCTTCTATGTGTGCTTCACAATGCAGCACACATGGAAAGAGCATAAAACACAGAGACATTATTAATTTCTCCTCGTTGCGCCATTCTAATGCCTGATATTCCCTGGCGTTAGTTTTTGGCATTGCTTCAGCCTTGTAAATCTGGGGCAGCATCAGACAGCAATGGGTGTTGCGGTGGAACGCCCACAGCAACACCCACTGCACGCCGGAAAGGGGCATATTTACAAGGTGGTGATATGACATGCAAAGTGGCTAAGCACCACCTTGTAAATACGGAAAATGCGCTGCGCCAATGGAGCGTCAAAAAAAGTGACGCTCTGGTGACGCAGAAGGCTTGTAAATATGAACCAAAGTGAGGGCAATAGATTTTTTTTACTAAGTAATCCTTATCCTTACTAAGCAAGATAAATTACGCCACTATTCAAGACCATTTTGGAAGGAAAAGGTTCTCAACTTGCTAAATTAGTTTTCTATATAATTATTGTTAAGACTGTTCTCCTTCGTGGATGATCCCTTGGCATAGCCTTACCCTTTTGTCCTTCACAATGTCAGGATGAGTTTGGGTACCTTACTGATTTCTCCAGCACCATCTTCATGGTCAGTTACAAGAATGCCAAAGGATGTTTTTTTTATCCTTTGTGAGTTTTTCTTCCTTAATGTGACCCTCTTTGGAGACACTTGCCATCTTAAACATTAGATGTGCAGGTGAGCATTGCGGCTACTGGGAGGAGTCCCCACCCCCTCAGGCAATCTATATGGGCCTCAACAGACCTTTTTTTAGCATCCAGTCCTTGTTGAAACTCTTAATTCAGGTAAGATATAGGCTCTGCTTTGTTTATGCAGCATGGAATCTGCCCCATGCATGAAGCATTTTAGTGCCACTATTTGGCTTCTAGGTGCCTCTGCAGGTCTTTAGCACATGACAGAAGGTGTGTGTTCTTTGGCACAGTTCAAAGAATGCTATATACCTCTTAATCGCAGCCGGCGGAGACACAAGCGCACCTGAAAGTATCCCAAGCCTTTAATGAAAGAATGAGCTGGAGGTGATCTCATGAAGAACTTATGCATGCTTATAAGGCCGTTTTGGGGAACTTAAGGTAAAGGGCATAATATCAGATGAAGATAAGAGGTCGCACTTGGCTTGTCAGGCTGTACATGGTGTTTGAGGCTGGACTGTGGCACAAGGTGGCTTAACTGGGACAAAAGACTGTCCTTTGGCATATTAAGCTGTATCTGGCACATATTGCTCCATGTGTATGGCGAAAAGTTGGCATATGATGGTAATACCTAGTTGTCATGTCGTGACTTGAATAATGACAGACAAATGATTATCTTTAAAGGAGCTTTATTCCTTGCTTCCTTCTTCGTGCCTGTCTCTACTCTATCTGTCCCATTCCTGCCCGGACTCCTCCTCTTCCTCCAGCCCCATAACTCCACCCACACCCAACTACTAGACTGCTCACAATATTACATCTCCCCCTTTGTTAACAAAAGAACGAAACTGACTTGATTAGAATTCTTCAATGAGTCTGGGGCCTTTGAAGGTTCCTTTGAGGTCAGAGACTCATGCCTTCACCTTCAGACGCAGCTTTGATCTGAGTGTCAAGTCTACTTGGCGTCCAACATATTCATCGTTCCTCGATCAGCCACACGGGTCCACGGGCCATTCGTTTGAACTATGGAGACGCATCTCCGTTTCCGTTGTGTGGCTTTCTGTCGCCTTGACGAGAGCATCCGTTACTACAAAAGTGCATCTTTGCAATTGCACACCGTCTCGTGTGATCTGCGTGTGCTCAGATTCGTGGTGGTTTTCAATCGGCTTCGGCGTGATCCACTCACCTTCAGTGTCTGAGGGGACTGTGAAGGGCTCAGCTTGATATCGGTAGTCTGTCTTCCTTTGCGACTCTTGTTCGATTGACGCTCACTTTCTTTTCTGAGGGGATGTTGTTCTGGTTCTCTTCCGAGCACCCGCATGTACTTTTACTTCTTTTTGTTTTGTCCGGTTGAAGGCAACACTGTCCTCCTGTTCAGAGTCCTGAATGCCAGATGGTAAGTTACTATCTGAAAAGATCTTCTTGGTGTGGTTTGGGGACTTATTTGCTGTCTCTGGTTGTCTCATCCACTCCCGTTCGCGTTTGGGACTGGTGAACCCTGGGACCATCTGGGTATGTGTATGTTTCTCCCTCATCCGATGATGACCTATCTCTATTGACGCGTCTGGCTTCCCTTGCAGATTGACTGTCTGGTCCTTTTCCCTCTGGTGAATAATGTACATTATATCTGTTTTCCTTTTGTAGGCCCTTTGAGTCAGCCTCGCTGACCCCATCAGGGGCGACGGTGCATTATTTATGTCTTGATATACCTGTGACTGACATGACAGGTTGTCTTGTGAAGTGATTGAGTATTCAGAGACATTGGTGTGAGACATGTCGCTCTTGATGGGAAGAATGTCCCTTGGTTCTATGGTGTCTTCGGGTGGTTGACGCCATGGCCGTTGTCGGGACCATGACTCAGTCGACTCGAGGGATCGAGCAGACATGCTGTCTGAGTCGAAAGAGTCTTTTGTTGCTTTCCTTTGAGAACGTTCCTTTGAGTGTCTGAAATAGGTAGACCGTGACGGGCTGCTCCTAGAGTCAGAAGTTTCTTTGGGATATTTCTCTGGAGACCTTTCTCGAATTGGCTTCAGTGTCTTCTCACTGCAGAGGTTGTTTGATAATCACATGTTTATGTCTTGTGTTTGATCCCAGGGTGCTTCATATTTGCCTCTCTCACATGATGGTAGTGACCTCCTCTCAGTTTCCTCGTTATCTCGGATGTCATGGATGCGTTTGTCTTCCCTTTTCCGATGTCTAAGTGAATCAGTCCATCTTATGCGGTTGGCTTCTTCTTCCCGCTTGCTTTGTGCACTGACATCTGTGCTATGGGTGTGATGTGTTCTACTGCTTGATGCTTCCTCGGACGCATCTACAGAATTTGGTCAATAGCGGGATGCTCGGGGGTGTTTGTGTACCGATTTCCGGTGTTGACGTGATGGTTCCCATCTTCTGTAGTTTGTTTTTCTTGCCCGCTTGTTGGGCAGACTGCCATCTTGTCCATGGGTGCGATCTGTCCCACTTGACGCTTCATCCTCTTCAGAATAGTTTGTGCCATGCTTCGAATGACTCCTTGAGGTTGTGTCAGTGAGACTGTCACAATCCTGGATTGTCCTAGTCTTTTGTATTGTTGACTCGGAGTATTCTATGTCCCTTTGTCTCTCCCGCTGTCTTATCTCTGGTCTGCCTTCACCCTCCCTCTTTCTGGTATTGTTTGTTTCTTGGGTTTTGTTCCCAGAAATGAGGGATGTCTCTTTCCTGGTATCTTTGTGTCTTGCATTCGGGTGCAATTCTTTTGATATGTCTCTTGCTTTGACCCGCACTCCAACTTCGGCCTTTCTGATGATTTCCTTTAGCGACCACCGCCCTCGAAGGATCTTGCGCTTCGTGTTAGAATTTGAGCAGCCTTCGATTATCCTAAGCCAAACTGCTTCCTCATTTGTAAATGTATTGAAATGGCAGCATGGTACCAAACTTTGCAACCGGGTGATGAATTTTGGCAATGATTCTCCTGGTTCCTGCCGTGCTGTGTTGAAGGCGATGCGATCATAATCCACTTCTACCTGTGCGTGGAAATGGGCACGTAGCTTCTCTTGGAGTCTTTCGTAGGTCTCTGTGTCCTTTTCAGGAAATGTTCTAATCAAGCGTCGGCCCTCATGACCTACCAGCTGGAGGAGTAATATCAGACATTTTCTATCTCTTCGCTCACCAATTGCTTCAAGAAAATCGTCCAGTGATTTCAGCCACCGGTTCCATTGAGACCCAAACTCCGAGTGTCAGTCTGTGTCACTGGGGGCGGCACTTCAATGCAGGGATTGGACCGTCGTGTTACTTCTCCCACCGCCATGAGAGAGGAAGATTCTGATCTACCACAGGCACGGAACTGTTCACTTTGCTTCCCGTCCTCTTGGCTGACTCTCTTCAGCCAAGATCCTTGGTCTGGTTGTTTGCTTTGAGGTTGGTAAGCTTCGCAACTCTCTCAGTATGCGTCAGTGAGTGAACTTGGATTTCTTGAGTTTAGATTGGCCACCACTCAGCTACACTATGCGTAGCTCGTGGTTCCCTTTCCTTAGAGTCGCATGCTAGCTGCAGGTGGTCGATGGTTCTTCCGCGATGGTGCCTGACATATTTGACATCTGGTTCGTTCATGCGTCTCTTCTGGACTAGTACCGGTCCTTCAATCGCTTCGTTGGTGAGGGAAGGCTTCCTCGACATTCATCTACTCATACTTCTGGATCATTTATTTTATTAGCCTCTGTTACTTTTGAATTGTTTGTCTTCACGTGGTGCTGAGCGTTTACTTTGGTACTTGCCTTTGCTTGTGTTTGTCGCATTCAAGATTTGTCCGGGCGTGTGCTTGTTTTCAGTGCATACCTTGCACTTGCCAGTGTTTGCTGTGTTCATTGGCCCTTTGCTCCTTTCACTTCATGTTTCTAATACTCGTGCTTGTTTACATTCAGTGCGATCTTCGCTTGTTTCTGGTACTGCCTTCTTCTGGGTCTTCTGCAATTCTGCCCTCTTCGGGGTCTTCTGAAGGACTGCCCGCTTCAGGGTCTTCTGACGTCCTGCCCTCTTTGGGGTCTTCTGCAATTCTGCCCTCTTCGGGGTCTTCTGCCGTTCTGCCCTCTTCGGGTTCTTCTGTAGGACTGCCCTCTTCGGGGTCTTCTGCAGGACTGCCCTCTTCGGGGTCTTCTGCAATTCCGCACTCTTCGGTTTGTGCTCACCGTTGTCTTAATCCGTCTCTTGCATTGGCTTGTGCTTGGTCTCTTACGCCTCTTGCGTTTGCTTATGTTTGTTTGACTACGTTTCTTGCATCTGCTTAGGCTTGTTTCATCACAATTCTTATATCAGCCAGTGCTTGTTTTCTTGCACCACTTCTATTTGTATGTGCTTGTCTGCTTGTCTATTGGCTTCACCAATGCTTGTTTGGTCTTCGCCAATGCTTTTTTGGTCTTCGCCAATGTTTGTTTGGTCTTCGCCAATGCTTGTTTGGTCTTTGCCAATGCTTGTTCGTTTGCTGCTTGCCTTTGCCAATGCTTGTTTTGCATTTACCAATGCTTGTTTGCTTGTCTATTGTCTTCGCCAATGCTTGTTTTGTAGGTATCAATGCTTGTTTTTGCATGTACCAATGTTTCTTTATTAATGTCTGACACTGCCTGACCTCAAAATGGCCGCTTATAATTTCCACATGGAATCTGTCCTTATGGCTGCCTGACTTCAAGATGGCTGCCGTCACTGAAATCTCAATTCACACGAGACTTCCTCTCTGTTTATTCTAACCAGGGCCGATTCAAACAGCACTCATCGGCAGCCGGTCTCAGAGGCAGCACTTTCCAGGTCTCCACACCTTTTCCACAGCTGCCACGTTCAGGTAAGGTTGGGGTGGGCTCCCACCTTGCTTTTCTGGGTCCCACGCTCACTCGGCGACACCTTGCCAAATCTCACGCATCGGGGGTGAGATCCCGATGTCGTGAAATGTTCGAGCACAGTCTTTCGGGCGCTCGATAGCGCTGGTCAGTGGGGCCTTCCTGGGGGCACCAAACAACATCAGGGGGCACTCCTTCGTGACTTGTGGTGGCAGGCAGAGTCGGGGTGAGCTCTCGACCTCTGCTCTTTCAGCGCGTGCCGACTTGCACGCATCAGGAGTGAGTCGCGTTTTTGGCGCGATCGAGCGCTTCTCTTCTCAAGCGCCCCGGCGCTTGTTGTTTCGGCTCCTCTTGGGCTCCACACAGTCGCCTGACTGGGGAATGGGGTCATCTGCTGCTGGCCCCTCGATTCAGGCGGCAGCCTCACTCTTCACAGCAGCACTTCTCTTTTCCTGATGCTGCTCGGGACAGGACGCTCCTGCAGGGTTCAGTGGGTGGTAGACACACCAATCCCACCTTCGTCGCCAGCTGTCATGTCGTGACTTGAATAATGACAGACAAGTGATTATCTTTAAAGGAGCTTTATTCCTTGCTTCCTTCTTCGTGCCTGTCCCTACTCTATCTGTCCCTTTCCTGCCCGGACTCCTCCTCTTCCTCCAGCCCCATAACTCCACCCACACCCAACTACTAGACTGCTCACAATATTACACTAGTCATTTTTAGTTTTATCTTGGCACAAAGCTGTGCCTAGTGTCGATGAAAAATTAAGTACTCTGGGGCAAATTTACAAGCCCCTTGCGCCACTGTTAACATGGGAAAAGTGACGAAAAGTGGTGCAAGGGGCTTGTATATCTTCCCCCCTGTGTTTGGGTGAAGTCAGCAAAACTGTATAAACGAATTTCGTGAAAAGAAGTGATCACAAAAACTGGAGAGTTGTCCTGCCAGTCAAAGAGGGCTACCCCCGAAGGCTAAAATCACACCCATTCGTTGTCTTCATTGTAAGTTTCTAGACCTAATTCATGTGGAGTTTTGGTTACTTTAAGCAGCCGGTGAAGGAATGAGATCACAGGAGGCAGGGCACTGAAAGTGAGCGTCCTTCAGTGGTATCGAAGCCCAGAGATTAGCACCTCATTATTTCACATGCACAGTAACATTTTGAAAATCACGCTTCGGGTGCCAAGCACAAACCCAGTCTCGCTGCGAGGCTTTAGTTTCTTCGCCATGCATCAGTGCCCGCTAATTAAAAGAAGGCTACTACCGGTCACGTGGTTACATGTTAGCACAACAAACGTTCGATGTTGGCATGCGATGGCTGTGCCACTGCCTTTAAGGTGGTGCCCGGGCAAACAAGGCTATGCCTAGGTGCATGAAATTGTGCATGCATGAAAGTGCACAGATATATGATGAAGTTATTATAGGCCTTAAATGAATACCGTGACATTGAGGCTGAACTTGACATATAATGAAGTGTCTGCTATATGGTTACCAGACTTTGGTGTATGAGGCTTCCTCTAGCACCTGAAAGCAACACACAGACCTGTACGTATGTATCGTGGCATGGATACTGCGTAAGAGCAGCTTGGTACGACAGTGCCTCGATTTATCCATGTGTCTTTGGGTACCTGAAGCCGTATCTGGCATATGGGGCGCTCTTGGTATATGAAGGGAATAACAGGACCTGTAATCTGCATCTTGACTGCTCTTTTGAGACCCTCACGGGTGAGTAGCGCATTTCACAAATTCCTGATTGATTGATTGATTTCATTTTATTTGATGATGTACGAGGGAACATAGTGGCTCGACAATAGCACATTTGCCAGTGTTTCACATCACTGAACCTGATGAGTCAGTTTTGGGCCTAGGATGCCTGTGGTTGTAGACGGGCATGAGACTGTACCCGAGTACATGCTGCAGACTGTTGGAAGGGATTCAAAGTACCACTTTCAACAACATTCAAAGCTATATCTGGTAAGTGAAAGCAGTGCCAGGATATTGATGGAGCTACTTGGTACATTAAGGTGTATGTGTGCCTCATATACCAATAACTGGGCATCTTAGGATGTTTGGACATGTGAGGAAATAAATGGCACACATCATTCATATGGAACCATAGGACAACTGCTGCAGGAATGTAAAAATGTGAAGACAGCAAGCGGACATGTACGTTGTAACGTACGGAACACCTTGGCATAGGAGGCTGTGGCTGGCATATGCTAGCTGTGGTGACATATAAGGATTTACCAGGGCATATGACGCTGTACTAAGTGTACATAGACCGTAAGCACTGGCATGCCATAGCTGTAATAAGAAAATATGCTGGCAGCATTTTAATAATGGTTGATAACTAAATAGATCACTTGTTCCTGCTACTAGGGTTCAGGTGGTTCTACCCGTCATTGCTTAAAAAAACCCTCATTCACGTAGGCAGGTTGGTAGGCGGTATATCTTGGTTCTCACAGAATGATAACAACCCCTTCCTGTCTAAAATCCGGTTCTAGAAAATTTTCATAGATTACATCATCGTATTCTGGGAAGGCACAGAAGAAAGCTTACAGAGTTTTTTATGAATGGATGAATACACAGGACCAATGCCTGAAATTTACCTACACTGCTGACAAAAAACAGCTTGAATTTCTTGACCTAAATATATATGTGGAGAACAACATCATTAGAACCAGAACCTTTTTTAAACCAACCGCCAAGAATAGCCTACCTTCCTTCAAAAGCTTCCACCCATGCCCTCTCAGAGATAATTTGCCATATAGCCAGTTCCTTCGTCTAAAAAGAAATTGCAGTGAACTGACTGAATATAAGACACAAGGCAAAGATCTCTGCTCAAAATTATCCAGACAAGATTACCGAGCAAAAATAGTGGTGAAATGCCAGAAGAGGGCAAGAAACCAACCCAGAGAAAGTCTTCTAGAAACAACACCCAAGACACCAGTGACTGGGACTCCAACCTGCGTAACAACATACAGCATCGCAAGTAACGCAGTAAAAAGATTATAAATACAAATTGGTGGATGCTAAAATCTGGCTCATTGGACTGGCCAGGTACAAGTGATCCATTTCCAATTGATTTTGAAATATTATTAAGGAAGCTGAATGGATCATTGCTTCTTCTCTCTTTCCCCGCTCTTGATTTATAGTATGATAACTAAATAGATCATATTAGCTGCGGCTGTAAGATCTGTATATTATTATTTACCCAGTCTAATACTTCTTGTAATTTTTTTTTATTCGCTTTAGAGATTTTATATACAGTTACTGCATTAGGATTGAAGGACTCATGGTGTCACTTATTGTGAAATAAGCACCATAAGATATTATGTGATGCCACGTCCAACAATTACATTTGAAGACATATTACAAAGGTAAGGTCTACTAACTCACCTAAAACCAAAGATTATTTTTAAAGGGAATGTTAGCCATCTCTAGTTAGATGACAGCCAACTATTTACAGCTGAATGTCGATAAGACCAAAATTATAATTGGTAAGGCAATGTCTTTTTGGTCTGATGAGTGGTGGTCCACTCAATTGGGCGCAGTTCCGACTACCAGACAGAATGTGAATAAGATCAGTGTAAAAATTTACCAACCTCTATCCATGGACAGCGGTGTTCTGAGCCCCTAGGCCTGGAATGTGCACTTAATGCACTGACCACAATTATTGAGCAACGTATCGCATTTACCTTGGCCGTTTCCATACAGGAATTCCTCCTGCTTTGAGCGGGGGATAATTCCTGTGCAGAAACAGACGAGGAGACACCAAGTGAATGCCCACAATGAGGGTATTCGTAAGAAGGTAGCTGGTTTCCTGCCCACCACAACCCACTCGTGCTAATCTCTGAATCTGTGCATTTATTTTGAACATGAAAAGTGAAGAGGCAATTTAAAGCATAGAAGCCTAACGTGCAAGGGTATGAGAAGAGTATAAGACCATAATAGAATGCATTTTAGGTTGGCTTTAAAGTATGTTACCCTTCATGTGTTAATGTGCATGCCTGTGTAGAGTGATGTAGGATGAAGAACGGCAATTGTGACTCTACCTGCAAACACATGTTCTACATATAACGGGTCTTACATATAAACATGTAGCATCAAAGCAAATATTTTGGCTTTTTGATAATGCTTGTTTTACACGGCTGCAAGATGAGATGATCCTCTAGAATTACTGCAAGAAATGAGTTAGACAAGACCGTTTGTTTTTAATAAAAATGCATGTGCCATACATTCTTTGATAAAGGTGCTGTCAGTCTGCAGTTTTCAGTCACCAGTCTGCTGTGGTGTGATTCACGTTTTGCTTCCACCCACCATAGTTATGTTATGTTATGTTATTTTTATTTATACAGCGCAACAGCTGCCCCAGCAAAGGGGTGTCCTGGCGCTATGAGAAGACAAACACATTACAGCAGCGAGATGGCACAGAGAACATCCTAAAATTAAACAAATAAAAAGGTTTTGACAGCACGTCTAAACTGGAAAAGATTATCAATTGCCCGGATCTCAGAAGGAAGAAGGTTCCACCACTTTGCTGCTAATACTTGAAAAGAGCGGCCGCCAGTTCTACACAGCCTGAAGCGTGGGACCACTGCCAAATTCTGGCCCGGAGATCTCAGAGTACGCAAAGGGACATAAGGAATTAACAAGTTCGCCAAAATTTGGGGAGACATGCCCTTAAGGATTTTGAATGCCAGGCAGAGAACCTTAAATTTAATCCTCTGAGTTACTGGGAGCCAATGGAGCGATTGCATCGTCTTAGAGACCGAGCAATGTCTAGGCAAACCTACCACTATTCTGGCAGCAGCATTTTGAACTCGCTGAAACCGAGTGAGTTCAGCCTGATTTATCCCGGCCAGAAGCGAAATAGCATAGTCCAGCCGAGACAGTATTGATGCCTGAACCACCAGCTGTCTGGTGGGGGCATCAAAAAATCTCAATATGGGCCTGAGTCCTCTAATGATACCATAACAAGAGGCCGCCACCCTCTTGGTGTGGCAAGTAAAACTAAGTGTTGGATCAAGCCAGACCCCAAGATTTTTTATCTCCGATACCGGAGAAGGGGTCACACCCAGTTCGGAAGGCCACCAGTCGTCACCCCACAGCCCCACTTGCTTGCTAACCACCATGACCTCTGTCTTCTTGGTGTTCAACTGAAGACAATTAGAGTTCATCCAAGTGGCCACAGCCCGTAAACCGTCCCGAAACCTAAGGGCCTCCACATCAGAGTCCCCACTCAGCGTGACCGCCAGCTGCGTGTCATCCGCATACGAGACCATCGTCAGGCCCCATTGCCAGACGACCGCAGCCAGCGGTCTCACGTAGAGATTGAAAAGAGTGGGACTCAGCGAAGACCCCTGTGGGACCCCCAGAGACAACGGGTACGGTTTAGACTTGCCTGGTGGAATCGCCACCTGGAACGACCTATCCATGAGAAAGGATCGGAACCAGCATAGGGCAGAGCCCTTGACTCCCACTTCCTCAAGTCGCTGAAGTAAGATCCTGTGCGACACAGTATCGAACGCAGCACTCAGATCTAATAATAGCAGTGCCGCTGTCCGACCTGAATCAAGCACAGATCGCATGTGTCCGACCATGGAAAGTAGGGCCGTCTCCGTGCTGTGGCCCGCACGGAACCCATTCTGAGTTGGGTCTAAGATGTTGGCTCTGGTAAGATGGTCTGCCAGGATACCGTTCACGTGGGCCTCAGCAACTTTAGTGGCCCAGGGAAGCAAGGAAATCGGGCGGTAGCTCTCAGGTTTGAGAGGATCGAGGGTAGCCTTCTTCAATATGGGTGTGACTATGGCCTGCTTCCACTTAGTAGGCACTACACCTGAGGAAAGTGATAGGTTGATCAGGGACAACACTGGATTGCTACATAGCGGCAGCATGGTCCTAAGCAGGGCCGGTTTAAGCGGATCTGCCGGGGAGCCCGACTTGATTTTTTGGCTCCAGTGTTCAAAAGTCTCCCTTGTCATGGAAGGCAAGGAATCAAGACACTCACTGTCTCCTAAGACACAACTGTCTTGCATTGAATTAGAAGAGGCCAAAGGGAAAGTCCGGTAAATGGCCTGCACCTTCTCATGAAGAAAAGAAGCCAGACCCTCACAATGGGAGTCTGAGCATATTTCTACACTCCTTGTCCTCTTGGCCACTAAATCCTTTAAAACCTTAAAAATAAGTTTTGAGGGATTCGGGCTGTTCAGAAACTCTTGAGCATAATAAGCAGCACGAGCTCTGCATACAGCTCTGTGGTAGATCTTGGTTTTGACAGAGTAACAGGCCTTAAGGTCAGGGTCAAACGATTTTCTCCAGAGCCTTTCAGCCTGTCTGCAGGCTCTTTTAAGAGATGCTAAGGTATCATCATACCAAGGGCTATGCTCTTTAGAGCCCTGTTTAGACCATACCAAGGGAATCAGGAAATCAAGAGCACGAGAAATCCACACGCAGAAAGCATCATACTCATCGTCAACATTAATGACTGGCCCAGGGGCACTTTCTCCAGAAAGCGATAGAAATCTTCCAGTTTTAACTTATTCCAGTGGCGTTTAAGAATTGTTCTGTCCTTAGATATAAACGGAGGAACGGCCAAAGGGACAACCATCTTCACCAGCCTATGATCGGTCCAAACCATCTGAATGGGACAGAGAGCTTTAATGCCCTCTAAGTTGGTGAAAAACGGGTCGAGTATGTGGCCATCTCGGTAAGTAGGAGAGGTCACCAGCTGGGAAAGCTGCAAGGTCTCTAAATCAGCCGTAAAACTCCGGATAGCGGGCAAGAATAAACAATCCAAATGGAGATTGAGATCCCCAAGGACATTGAAGTTCGCACATCCTAGTGCCTCCGTACTAATTAAATCCGGGAGAGCAGCCCTAAAGGCAGCATCGCAGCCCAGGGGACGGTATATTAAAAGACCCGAAAAAGTGAAGTGATGATTAAACGATATTTTAAACAAAGCACATTCACAGCCGGGAAGTTTAAGAGCTTTCCATTCACAAGGATAAGCCTGCTTAACAGCCATCGCAATTCCCCCTCCTCTCGAACCCCGATTTAGCGAAAAGATAGCATAGTCTGGGGGAAAGGCAAGGTTCAGGATGGAAGAGTCCGAATCCTGCAGCCAAGTTTCGGTAATAAAAAGCGCGTCAGGGGCCTCTGTTTTAAGAAGATCATAAATCTCCTGATAGTGCTTAACCAGAGACCTGACATTCAGGTTCCAGATATCCAGATCCCGCTTCCGTGGCATATGTTTCCGGCCAGATGGTAGACTCAGGGAACGTATGCGCAACGGGGAATCCAATGACCAACCACCACAGGTACAGCGATAGGGGCCACGTGTCGGGGCCACTGAAGGAAGATCACAACCCATACATGAATCCCGAATGACAAGCAGCTCTTCTCTTTGATACTTGATTATAGGTGATGGCATGATGGTAGGAAAGGGCAGAGAGTCCTGCCACGGCCCGCGCTGCCTTAGCGCTGACAGGCGCAGACGGGCAGGACTCTGGCGCGACTCAGGCACAGCGAGGGCGCGCCCGCTGCGCGATACCGCTGCGCTTAGAAGGGAGCTTTAAAAAGGCGTCCCTCCACTCAGCTGGAGCGCTAGAACGCTCGACAGAGACAACCCCGGAGAGTGAACACCACTCCAAGATGGCGCCCAAAAAGAGTCCCACCCCAGGAACCGGACCCGTTGAACAGCGGTGAGGAGCCGATTAGAGTGCAGGTAAGGGGGGTAGAATGCGTCCCAATAAAACCAGGGGGAAAAGCAACTAAAGTTAAATCAGATAAATACCAGGTAGATTAAAATTATTAGCATGGCACAATGAGGCGCAAAGCGCGATGCAGCGCGCGAGTACCTTCTCATAGTGTACGCCATGAGACAAAGGTCAGCCCACTTCAGGCAATGGCTTACATAATAGTGATAGCTTTCTACTTTTGCAAAATGTGCACATATGCATGATAAATAGTCACTTTCAGTGCCAGGGACCTCAGGAGCAATGTGTGATTTTACATTTTAAAAAAAATGACTTTTAGACAACACTTGTTTTACTAGGCCGGGGGACTTACCCCTCTAGCAACGCTGCCACTGGCTGCTTTTGTGCAACTTGTCATCACACAAAAAACATTTGCCAATAAAATAGGGTTTGTAATGCATAAAATATCAGCAGCCAGAGTTAAACCTCCTGGCTTTGCCACTGCTTGTTTATCTACTGCACTCACTCGACCAGCTAAATCAGCATGTCGTTTTATATTGCATGCACGCACTTACATCCTAGACAATACGTTTAATTTGTGATAACATTTAGCAATCAAGCAAAGCAGAGCCATCAATCAAGAACCGCATACAGCGATGTACTCCAAGGCACCATCACATATTTAACTAATCAAAGGCTCACTGCTCTGTGCCCAGCGTGCAGGGCAAGGGACCTCTATAAGTACAATGGGTTTATCGACAGTGTTGGACTGGCTCTTCGGGCAGTTTGGCACTGCCAGATGGGCAAGGGTGAAAGAGCCAGAGCCTGACGTGTTTCTTTTGGCCCTGTTGCAGGTGACAGAATGAAAAAAGGCTCTTTCAAGCTGGCCCATCTGCCAGGCCCAGCCCGCTGTAGATACATAGGAGCATGCGTTCATACTGCAGAATGGCACATCATGCATTTTGCTTATTCACAAATGTGTAATTTTACTGTAGATGACAGTATTTACTATGTGACTGCGCGAGGCCGCCCTGTAGAGGCTAAGATAAGAGCCCCCCCTTACTGCCACTAACTACACGTGTTCCCCAGGGATTGTAAGGGTTGAACACCACGGGGCTTATTTACAAGCCTCTTGCGCCACTTTTGCGTCATTTTGACTCCATATGCGGTCTTAGACCCCTTTATTTATAGCCTCTGGTCGCACGGCCAGAGGGTGCAGTGTACAACTTCTGGGACAGGTGTGAGCCCCTATAGTGGTCGGGTAGCTCACTACACTATGTATCCGAGTTTTTATATAGCACTGATACATTGCAGCCAGTCTGTCTTCTTAACAGCAATCTTTTTTTTTTTTGCATACATTCCAACTAGAACAAAAAAGTAGATTTCGAAAAAAAATTGAGGAATTGATTTGCCCTACTGACTACTATTGAAGAAGAGGCAATTTGAGGGGTGAGACTGCTAAAATAAAGCCAGTGTTGTCTTTAAACAATAGGGAATTTCCCGCCTGAATCGGGTCTATTGGCCGGTGTGCTTTTGTTCAGACCTTATCCCGCTCTTCCAGGGCTGCAAAAATAGGACAGAGTTGGAGGGTTCCCATTTAGCGCATCTCACTTCATTGAGCTGAGATCTATGTACTATCGTCCAGTGACAGGCTGGCAGAGCCCTCAGAGCGAGGGCCATGCCAGCTGAGTGATTCGCAGTAGGCACTGTCCTCTCGAGCCAATCTACTGACGCATGCGCTGCGTGCCGGCGGAAACGTCCCATCACGTTTAATATTCCGCTGCGCCTGGGCCGCGCGCGCTCTGTCACTTTGCATCTGCTCACGCACTGGTTCTGGATGTTAACAGCGCCTCCTCGAGGGAAGGAAGCACCTGTCCGGGGCTAGCGGCGGTAGCAAATACTATCAAACATTCATGGAGCGCTTCTATGCTCTGCCAACCTCCCCTCCCCTCTTTTTCTGCGCTCAATATTCGACGAGGCCTTATCATTTGAATGAAATCTTGCATTTGCCAACGTCGTCTCGTTCTCTTCTGACGTTTCAGGCCTTGTATTGTTCCTCAAGGGAAGAAAGAGTGTATATGAATCGAATCCTGTCAACTAAATAGAATAATCCACTTGAGTGTCCTTGAGCCTTCATTTTATCGGTTCATCCTGCATAAGCCTGCACACAATGTTTCATCTTAGGTATTGTGGCTTTGCATATAAAGCGTACAGACAATTACCAACATTAATTCGTTCGAAGCTACGTTCATCTCTTTTAAGCTCTTAGAGCACACAAAGCTTCCCACAATCTAGGACCGTGTCGAGTTTTTAGTGTCGATCTGCAACTTTATTAAGTGTATACTATCAATTACTGCCTTGTCTAGTTAATGTAGGTAAGAATAGATTTATTATTAAAATCCGCATTAGTATACCTTGACAACACACACTAATATATATGCATATTTTAATATGCCATTTATTATCATTGTTGAGTGTGGGAAGGGACTAAAATGAGTCATGATACCATTTCCTCAAATATGGTAATAAATATCATATTACACTTTAGATCATCATATATGATTTATGCCTTGGCATTTTTTTATGTGAGTTTGTCTTAACCCCTTCCGCGCTCATGACGAGCTGAGCTCGTCATGAGTTGTGCCGCTCGCACGCTCATGTAACGCGGCTTTTTGCAAAACGCAGCGTGCAGCGGGAAAACCGCTAGCGCGCATGCGGTTAAACAAAATTATTTAACCAGAACCACAATGCAAAGGATACAATTTAAGCAGCATGGTGAAACCACAGCAAAGAGACCTAGTGAATATTAGGACAGTTGACGAACTGAGCTCATCATAACGGCCGCAACGCTCGCACGCGGGGATAATTCCCCCGCTGTGCTGAGCGTTCCACAGAAACAGGTGTGGCCGTGACGAGCTCAGCTTCTCATAAGCACACGGCCACCATGCTGCATGACGAGCTGAGCTCGTCACGAGCACCGGGGCGCTGTGCGCGCCCCCCTTCCCTAGGACAGTGGGGGAATTACCCCCGCTGCGAAGGGGTTAATACCTTCAAAACAAATCAATATACTAGGTGATGACATTTCCACACATTATAGTTGTATACTTTTATAAGTAAAACTGTATGTCTGTTCAAATGTAAGGGTCATTTCAGTTGAAGATGAGTTGTCTGTAATGGCAGTGTGCTACCACACCATGCATACTGCGCTTTTCCCTACTCCACCCGACTTTGCACTACTCCACGCAACTGCACTCTAGTTTTTACCACTAACAATACGCCACTCCACTCTATACCACTCCACATTGCGTCACTCCACTATACTCTGCACCATTCCACTCTAGGCCACTTAATTTTGTGCCTCTCTACTTTGCATCACTCTACAGTCCACGCCAATGCACTCTATCCCACTTTACTATACACCACTGCACTCTTCACCACTCCACTGTACGCCTCTCCACTCTATACCACTCCACTTTATGCCACTATACTCTGCAACTCTGCACTCTACTCCACTGCACTCTACCCCAATGCACTCTACTCCGGTCCCCTCCACTCTACACCACTGTAGCAAGGCCTATCTCTCCCACAGGTTAGCTTTGGAGCTGCCTTGTAACAAGTGTTACAAGTGTATCTTCCAATTTAGAACAGATAGAAAATCGGATTTGGTGTCTCTGGAGACACAATTTAAAAATACATCTTTTAGTGGAGTTGGTTTTTAAATTGCAGGTCTTAAATTGCCATTTTTAGAAATTTGGCATTTTCTTACTTAGCCATTCTATGCCTCTGCCTGTACCTAGAATACGTGTCTGGGTTGGATAACACTTGGGCTTTGTTGATTCACTCTAGATAGTCACACACAAAGGCAGCTGAAGTTTGCCCTGCATATTCTGATGACCCATCACCCGGCTGATGGATCTTCCTCTGCTAGAGTGGTGGAAGGAGTTGATAAGTGCACCTGGATATGGCTGGACCCATCCTGTAGAGTGTCTGGAGCTAGGACCAGGAAGGACAGGTCCTTGTGCACCACAAAGACCTTTCTTTGAAGTCTCCCTACTTCAAAGGCTAAAATGTATTGGATCTCTTACACTATATACTCAGAACACTTCTGGACTGAGGAAATTCTACTTTTCTGTGTTGGCCTACTGCCTACTGCCTCTGTCTTGGGAGTGAGAGGAATGGACTTTGCTCTCTGCCTCCTGCTTTCTAAGGTTCTCCAAGGGCTTGAGTTGAGCTTTCCTCCTGTTGGAAGTCTCCGGGCCATCAAAGGCTTCACCTGCATCACATGGGCTTTTTCTGGGATGAGAACAGCTCTGCCAAGTGGTGCCAAATCCAGTTCCTGGGCCCTTGGAAGTGAGTTTGTTGTGCTAAACAAGAAGAAACCAGTACATCGACTTTAAGTGTGACTTTGGAGCTGGCGCCGCTCTTTGACACTGCACCACTTCCTGCACCAGAGCTGCGATCCCCGCTCAACGCTACAACTGTGACTTGCAGCGCAGACCCAGAGGTCGCCGCAGCTCCGCTGAAGATCTGCCACTGCGTTAGTCTCAAGCACCATGTCATCAAAGTCCATGACGCCCAACTCCGCCACAACACCTGTGGCCCTGTGGAGTAACATCGATGCCTCGAAGTCAACGTCTCTTGGTTTGACCCTCAACGCTTCATTGACCCTGCACCGCCATCACAGGGCTCGAAAAATCCACTTGCTATGGCGACCCAGATTTAATCAGGAAGAGGTCCTTTTATAGCCTACTCACTTCTTCTGCGGAGCTGACAACAGGTGTTCTGCTTGCTCACAAAGAGGGAATGAGCAAAAAAGATGTCTTTAAATCTTTTTATCTTGTCACATTTGCTTGCTTTCAGAGTCAGAGGTTAAAAATCAGTTTGTCTTCCTTCATTTACTTTTCTCTCTGTGACTGAAGTTAGAGGATTTTGCAAAGTGAACTTTGTGACAATCTCGATGGGCAAAGCATGTAAAATGAAAGGCTGTAGGATTTCAGTTTTTTTCCTAACACTGAAATAGCTGATAATTGAACTGTTCAAACATTTCAAAATATATTTCACTAGTTATGAAGAAACATTTTTGTAATTACGTGGTAATAAAAAAGATTCATATAGGATCAAAACAAATCAGAACACTTTACTTGGTGATGTGCACATTTTAAATATTTTTGCTAAAACCCAATTTACAAAACATTGTTTATGCACAAGTTAGTTTTATCAGTAAAACTACATGTTAGTGGGAAAGGTTTGTGGCCATTTCAATGAAAAATATGCTGTCTGTAAATTACAGTGCACTATCACATCATTCTTTAGTAATATATTTATACAAAAGTGAGCTTTTTAACATGAACTGGAAAATATGCCGGCTCCTGCTCCTGCCCAGATGATAATGCTATTAGTGAACTAAGTAAGAGGCAAGCCAGGGATCATGCTTACCATATATGTGGGCTTATTTCTTATTATACATGGATTAAACATATAGTCTGGTAAATTAAACGTTTTTTGTACAGCAGAAATAGTGAACTTGCAAATTTGAAGGTGCACTTTTATGGGATAATGAAGAAAAAGGTGGCTCCATAAGACAAAATATTTGCCTAGGATCACACAATTTGATACCAGTTCACAGGTCAAGCACATTACAGTTAGGTCGAGTAGATTATTCAAGTTACTAGATCTGTTGGTCTAGTAAAACTTTTATAATTTTTGAGCCCTGCGTCAAAACCAACACCTCGCCACCAACACCACATCACTGCCCCTGTGCCTTGCAACTTCCCGGGCTTTAACGGTTCAACGACTCTGCCCCGCTTTCAGGAACAGATGCCTCAAATGATTCAGTGATACCTCACCTCCCTTGTGCAACGCATCATCCCGAGCACCGACGTGCCAACGACCTGCACCAACAGTCAGGAAATGCCGCAGCACGAGCCTCAGTGAGGCTTCTCCTCCCCGGTGCCTCGAAATGTCTTTCTTGTGTCATGTTTCCAAAGTACTGTAGCGGGGTCTGTACGAGTCCGTAGTAGCCCGCACACCATTGCGTTTGACCCCGAACTCTGCAATCCGATTTCGTCAAGCTAGTCATTATAGCCCAAGACTGAGCTATTTTATTTTTAAGCGTTATAACTTTATTTAATCTTTGAAAATTCATACCTTTACTTGTGTATGTTAGATTTTTGTTGTTTTGGTATTTTCTTACTCAGATACATATTGGCTATTCTTCTAAACTGGAGTGGAGTACATTTGTGGTGTTTTCTCTGTGTTACTGTGCGTGTGTGTGCACAAATACTTTACACATTGTCTCTTTAGTTTAGCCTGACTGCTCTGAGTCAAGCTACCAGATGGTGAGCACAGGTAAACTTAGTGTGTACTAAAATTGTCCTGACTATGATTGTGGGTCTCTAATTGAACAGGGTGCAAATCACTGCCAACTAGGGACCCCATCTCTAACACATCTCCTCTACGCCACTCTAATCTACTCTGCACTACTGCACTCTAGGCCACTGCACTCTATGCCACTGCTCTGATCCCTGAACCACTCCTTTCTACTGTGCACCATTCAACTCTACAACAACTTCCCTCTACTCTGAAGCATTCTACTCTGCGCCACTCCACTTCACGCCGCTGTAATTTATGCTGCAACACTTCACTCTGGGCCACTCTACTCTACTCTCTATCACTCTACTCTACGGCACTACAGTATACTCTGACCACTGCACTCGATGCCAGTGCACCCTTCACCACTTTACTCAAAAACATTGCACTCTATGTCACTGCACTCTACGCCAATCTACTCTTCATCACTGCACTATATGCCACTATACTCTATTCTGCAACACTGTATGCCACTGCACTCTACACCATTGTATTCTATGCCACTGCACTCTACTTCACTGTTCTCTACTCCCCTGCTTTTCTTGCCACTCTGTTCTACTCTTCATCACTGTACGCTACCCCCTACTCTCTACGCCACTCTAATCTGCATCACTCTACTTCACTGCATTCTACACAAATGCACTTTACGCCACTCTACTATACATTACTGCACTCTACGACAGCCCTCTGTGACACTACTCTGCAACACTGCACACTCTGCCACTGAACACTGTGTCACTCTACTCAGTGCTACTCTCCTCAATAGCACTGCACCACTCTTCTCAAAGGCTACTATGTGCCATTGCACTTTATACCACTCTAATCTACTGGGCACCACTGCACACTAAGGCACTTCCCTCTACACCACACTACTCTGTGCCAGTGCACTCTACTTTACTATGCACCACTGCACTCTTCACCACTACACTCTACACCACACCAGTCAAGGCCACTTCACTCTAGTCTGCACCACTCAACTCTATGCCACTTCACTCTAATCTGAAACAATCTATACCACTGCGCTCTATGCCACTTTAATCTATGCTGCACCAGTCCACATCACTCTGCTCTAGGCCAATGCACTCTACAATATCTACACTGCACCACTGCTCTCTATGACCCTATATGCTACTCTGCACAACTGTACTGTATGCCACTGCTCTCTACAGCACCCTACTCTGCACACTGTACTTTATGCCACTGCAGTCGACGGCAATGCACTCTGCACCAATGCACTCTGCGCCACTGCAATCTAAGACACTACTCTGCAAGACAGCACACTGCCTCTGCATGCTCTGGCACTCTAAACCATTGCGCTCTACTTCACTAAACTCTATGTTGAAGAACTGGGATTTCAAGTACCCAGCAGCGCCAGGGACATACCCAAAGTCCTCTGGGTTCCCTTGCCTTGGTATACAGAGACACTGAATACTTTTAGGTGGCGTCAGAGATCAAATTTATTAGCTGCAGCCAGTAGCAGAAATCCCAGTAATACAACACGGTGTACAACTCAAGAAACTGCTCAATTTTACTAAGGCGAGACATCCCTATTTATACACAAAAAGGTACATTTAAAATGCACGCCCCTGCACCAAAATTCAACCAATAGAAAATACATGACATCACACAGCATCATACAGTAAAGCTCATTTTACAGTGTCCCAACCCACAAGTTAATATTTAGGCATATCTAAATAATAATCTGGAAGGGCCGAACAAACCCTTAATTGGAAGCGTAACCCATGAAATTAAGAAACAGTAAAGAAAAGTAGTTTCGGATAATGTGCAAGATAACAGAAACGTAAAGAAACTTAAAAGTTAACAAATGTCTTGAATGGTGATTGGGAAAAGTGGATAACGATCTTGCAGGGAAATTGGCTTGGAGGGTCAATTCTAGGTGAAAGGCCAGCTTCTGAAGTTAACTCCAGTGCACAAACAAAACCTTAGTTAATGTATACATGACTCAAAAAAGGTCAGACTGCTTTGCTCGCAGACTAACTTCTGAGGCCTAGTAAAAGGCAACACCAGATGGCAGTCACGACACATGGCAAAAACCCATGTTTAGAAAAGAAAGTCGTAAGGAAAGAAACAATTTAGATATTGTTTAGGATAAGATATGTGCAAGGAAACTAAAGGCTAACGAGGTCCTGAACAGTGATTGAAAAACTCAGACAACGATCAGCTAGTGAAACTGGTTTTTGCAAAAGGTCAGTTTCAGGTGAAAAGGGTTACTCTCTCTCTGCAGTTCATTCAGAGTCAGAAAAACCCAAGTTAATATATGCACGAACTCAGAAGGGCAGACCACTTGTTCGTTGGGCCTACTTCACAGGCCTACGTGAGGGCAAGACTAAAATGGAGTCAGGTTTGAGAATTACAGAACCACAGACCCTCCTTTTGCCATTACATAGGCAATAACCTAAACTCATGTCAATCTGAATCTAGGTCTATATCTATTCTCATTAGGTCATCAAGGTGTTGCTGTAACATCATCTTATTATCCTTCACTTCTCTCGGGACGGGTCTTCTCACACAGATTGTAGCACAAAGACTACAAATGGCGGGACCACACTGGATGCAAAGGCAACAAGAGAAGAGAATAGCCAAAACCATACCAAGGAACGTCAAGATCTTCCATCCCCATGTGGACAGTAGTCCCCAAAACCATCCTGTCAATGACCAATCTCCTTCGTCTACGTGAATAGACTCAGAGATCTTGTGCAATCTAGAGATGGCCTGGTACACTGTCGGGGCATTATCTGGTATGTATATACAGCAACTGGATCCGATCAATTTGCATACTCCTCCTCGATCTGCAAGTATAATATCTAAAACCATACGGTTCTGCAAAGTCATAAGGCGGTCCGCTTGAAGCTCCGCTGTAATATTACTCAACGCTCCAGCTGTTTCGTTAATGGTAGCTTCAACTACGCGGACAAGCTGTGGAATATGCCTACTATTCATCATAGGACCCCAAAAGGGCAGGAAACCCTTAAAGAAGTCTCCTACTTCCTGTGCAGCAGTATCTTCCTGATCGAAGACACCTCTACCATATCTTGTTCTATGATAGTCTGAGGAGGCAGTATATGTCGGGGGAAACAGAAACGCCACATAACACGTTCCTGAAAAATCAGGTGGCAACCAAGTGTAGGCTCTGTCGTGACAAACAAAATATGTACCTTTAGCTGGCACAAACGGTGGAGAAGTTCTAGATGCATAAACGTAGGTGTGATCACAAACACTTTTACCTAACTGAGCTCTCTGATTCCGACCATTACCCTGTAAGCAAAATTGACCTCGATGTGGCACAAACCAAATAGGAGGAGACCTTTTTCGTCTCTCCTTCTCTGTCAACTTAGCACTGTATCCAGTCACATTCCAACCAATGTAAGGCAGCACCTCATCCTTAGGGATAGCCTTGTACGCATCAATATCTCTTATCATATCGGCTATTCCCTTTATCAAGGCACTATTGCTCGGATTGTCTTTCATGGAACGTAAAGGATATACCTCATTGGCATAGATGAACATAGTCTGGAAAGCCCATACAGAACCATTAAAACTAAAGGGCAAAACCAAATATGGCATGCCTCAATCTGTTGTATGAGGCATAAGACCACACACCCAACAATTAGTGGTATTGACTACTAACTGATGCTGATGCAACAGCTGAATAAACAAATTTTTGACAAACTCTGATCACCTTATCTGTTCGTGTTCAGGCAAAGTATGAAATTGGTGCGAAGAAACAGTAGTAAAGGAAAGCATAGGTTGAGAAGTTGGTGCAGTCAATTGTGTAGAAGGAACAAACCAGAATATAGTAGCTAATAGAATACATAAAAGTATTAAAATAGATAAATCTATACCACACTTGGAGAACAACATTCTATAATATCGGTTTTTCATCTCTTGCCTTTTATCGTCATTCCTCAATACAATCTTCATTTTCTAATGTTGCTCACGCAATCTTGACAGAGTACTTCAGCTGTGATTATTAGCAGGTCGTAGGGACACCGCAAGTCCTGCAGACCTATTGCCACTTCTCAGGTCACAAACTGAACCGTTGGTACTCCTACGTGACCCTGCAACTGGCAAATGGTAACCAATCAAAAATGTTACAGAAAACCATAATACAATTTCAGAAAAAGCAAGAGAAAAAGAAAAACAAAAGTCAAATGCAAAATACTCGAAGAAATTGTCTCTTTTTGATCTCAGTGTGGAAAAAAATAATGTTCAAAGTCTCTTTATTTATTCCGAGATCGGAGGTTGTAACGTAATTTAGTCGGCACAGTTTGGTCCGTAAACAAAAGTTCAGGTTCGGTAGTGTCCAATCTCAAACGTGGAGGAACAGCTTCTTGCAACACATTGTCATTTTCCAGTTCAGATTGAGTCCATTCAAGCTGTGCGTCACTAAAAGGGACAAACCTAGGGACACGTTCTCCTTCAAAATCTCCCACACCCTCTCTAACCCAAGTGTTGTACGGCAAAGGCAGGGGTACGCGCTTCGTATGGGCAGCGTGCACCCAATTCTTTTTTCCAAACACCTTAACAGCAGTCAGAGTAGCCAAAAGAATTTGGTGGGGACCAGTCCAGCGAGGCTGTAGGTTCTTTGTTCGTTGGAAGTTACGCACAAGCACCCATTGTCCTGGATTGAGGGTATGGGCTGGTTCCACAGATGCTGATGGGAGCTGGTTGTGGACCTGTTGATGAAGGACACGCAGTTTAATAGTCAAATCTTGCAAGTAGTCAATTAGCATAGGATGTTCAATGCCGCTATATTCCTGCGGTCTAGGGACACCCCAAATGTTGGCAGGACGCCCAAACACAATCTCATATGGGCTAAGTCCCACACGAGAATGCACTGTTGTCCTTGTCGACATAAGAGCCAACGGCAAAGCATCGGGCCATGTAAGGCCAGTGCTTGCTTGCACTTTCGCTAACTTAAGCTTCAATGTCCCATTATAACCCTCAACCAAACCCGCTGACTGTGGGTGATTCGCAGCATGAAATTTCTAATGATGCCCAAGCCCAGAACACACTTTCTTCATTATTTGACCCATCAACTCACTTCCATTGTCAGACCATACAATCCGTGGCATTCCATACCTAGGGAAAAATTCTTTGAGCAAAACCTTGGCAGTAGACAAGGCAGTATTATCCTTTAGGGGGTAGGCCTTTATCCATCTGGAAAAGGCACAAACAACCACAAGGACATACTTCAAGTTATTGCATCTTTCCATGTGTATATAATCTATTTGTAGAACCTCGAACGGATACGTTGGAGGAGCAAAATGACCTGCAGGAATTGGAGTTACCTTGCCAGGATTATGCATCAAACACACCATACAATTCTTGACCAGATTCTCTGCACATTTGGGAATTCCACTATTCTGCCATACCGGAGCCAACAACTTGCATATCCCTTTTGAACTAATGTGAGCCAATCCATGAGCCATCGTAACAACTGGAAGCACATACGCATCTGGTAACAACCATCGCTGGTGCTCTGACAACTCAACCCAACAACCTGTCGAATCCAACATACCCGTAGTTTCTCTCCAAACACTCACTTCTTTCTCAGTCGCTTCAGCCTGAATCGTTTTCACACTTTCTATTGTGTCTTCACACATTCCACCAGCCATAACCCAATTAGCTGGGCCTGCAACATACATACGGCTCATCATGTCTTTCGCCGTTTCCTTCGCAACTTCATCTGCAAACGCATTCCCTCGACCAACATCGTCCACAACTTTCTTATGCACACTACACTTCACAATTGCAATCTGCTTTGGGAGAGTGAGAGATTCCAAAAGTTCATTCACCAACTGCCCATTCTGTATTTTTGTCCCATGCGAAGTAAGGAACCCACGCTCTCTCCACAAACGCACAAAACTATGGGCTACTCCAAACGCATACTGACTATCGGTGTAAACATTCACTCGCTTTCCTTCTGACAACACACACGCTCTAGTCAGTGCAATCAACTCTGCTGCTTGCGCAGAATTCTGTGGTATGCGTGCTGTCTCAACAACTGTATGTAAAGTTGTAATAGCATACGCTGCAGTCGTTTCACCATTCGAAAGCTTAAAACACGAAGCATCTACCCATAGGGTACCATCAACATCCATAAGGGGAGTATCCCTCAGGTCAACTCTAGCTTTCGTTTCTTCCTCTGTACGAAGAAAACAATCATGCTGTTCCTGAGGATCCGTCTCTGTAGAGATCGGTAACAACGTAGCTGGATTCAGCACATTACATCGTTTGATGTGAACATGGCTAGCCAACAGTGTCAACTCGTAACCTGAAAGACGTGCACTAGTAAGGTGCTGTGTCTTAGTCCTGTTTAATAAGGTATCCACTGCATGTGGGACCATCACAATCAAGGTATTGTCCAATACCAAACCAGCAGACTGTCGGATAGAAACAGCCGCTGCAGCTCTAGCTCTCAGACAACTCGGCAACGCCTTAGCAACTGGGTCTAACGTTGCTGAAAAATACGCGCATGGACGCTGCTTGTCCCCAAATGGTTGTGTCAACACTGACAATGCACAACCTTCTCTCTCGTGCACGTACAACGTGAAAGGCTTACTATAGTCTGGAGTACCCAACACAGGAGCCAAACACAATGCATCGCGTAGTTCAGAAAAACTTTTCTGACATTCGTCAGACCAAGGAAGAGGATGCGGAGTATCTTTCAGAGTCAATGCTAACAGAGGTTTTGCTAGCAAGGAAAAATTGGGGATCCACTGTCTACAATATGATGTAATATCTAAAAAGGCACGCACTTCTCTCTGTGTGGATGGTACATTCATTTGCGCAATCGCTTGAATTCGTTCTGGGGTGAATCTCCTTCCCTCCTTCGACAAGAGATGACCTAAGTAGGTCACTTCTTGGCGACAATATTGCAACTTTGAAGGTGACACTTTATGATGAAGGTCAGACAAATACCGCAACAAAGAAAGAGTAGCCTCTTTACAAATCTTTTCATCATCAGCAGTAACCAACAAATTATCGACGTACTGAATAAGAATAGCACCAACAGGTAACACAAAACCGTCAAGCTGAGTTTTCAACGCTTGACTATAGATGGAGGGACTTTCACAATAACCTTGGGGAGCTCTCTTAAACCGGAAGCTTCGGCCTCCTAATGAGAAGCCAAAAATATCCCTGCTCTCCTCAGCAATAGGAATACTGAAGAAAGCATTCTTCAAATTGATGACAGAAAACCAAGCTGCCGAAGCAGGAATCAAAGTCAACAAAGCAGTGATATCAGGTACCACAGGAAACTGTGGCACGACTATCTTGTTTACCTCTCGAAGGTCGATCACAAACCGGTACACATGTGGCTGAGAAGCATCTGTACGTTTAAGAACAGGCAAAACAGGACTGTTACACACATTACCTCTCGTTTCCTCAACTACACCCTTCTCAACCAGATCATAAACAATCGCTAAAAGAGCTCTCTCACCATCGCTCGAAATCTTGTATTGGGGAATACGAGGTAGCCTAGCATTCGACTTAAGAGTAACAACATACGGAGGAATCTGCAAAAGACCAACATCATTTGGACCTGTAGCCCAAAGTGTATCAGGAAGCGAACGCAATTCCGGTGGCAAACAATCCTTAGACAAATACATTGGGGAAATCACTTTCTTACCAAGGGTAAGTTGTACTCCCAAAGGAGAACAATGCAATGTCGCATACAATCTTTTCAGCAAGTCCAAACCCAACAGATTCTCACCACAACCAGTCGTTAAAATAAGTGGAGCTTCCAATTCACAAGGGCCAATGGTAAGGGACAAAGGACTAGAAACCGGATTACGAACTGGGGCGCCTGAAAATCCTACTGAAACATTGGTCAAGCCAGACAAAGGTGCGCCAGGAAGTTTAGAGTGCATAATAGAACTCTTCATCGCACCAGTATCCAAAAGAAAAGGTTCTACCACACCTGATGTAATCACTTCAACATAAGGTCCACTCTGGTCTACTGGAACTGACACTACTCCCTCACTTTGTCCTTGGCTGTCCTAGTTATCATTATAACCAGAACACTCACCTTAGACATAGTAATCCTCAACATAATACTGGGCAGACTGACCACTCGGAACATTCTGTCTGTCAAAATAATTCGCTGAATTCTGTAGGGAAGAGGAACGCTCATTCTGAGGGATCACACCACGTCCCCTACCCCTAGGAGCTTGATGAAAACTACCACGACCTCTCTGACCAGATACACCATTCGCACGCTGTAACAAAGCCGGGCAACTATTCTTGTAATGACCTTCCTCTCTGCAATAAGCACACTGATTAGGGCCAGGAAAGAATCGCTGAACATAAGGCTCAGGCTTCTGTAACAATCTCTGAAATTGTGGAGGTTGCTGAAACTGAGGCTGATTCTGACGAGGCGGATAAGCTTGCTGCAAAAGAACTTTCGTCTTTAACTCTTTTGTTTTCTTCTCCACTTTATCCTTCTCATCTTTATCCCTATTCTCGTAATATTGTGCAGTAGCCAATATCTGGGCCGACAAAGAGACAGCCCATGAACTCTCAGAGTCCTTTAACTTATTAGAAAGTTCGGGAAGCAAATTAAAGACAAATTTATCCACAAACAACCTTTGACCACCCTCCGTACCCATATCCTGACCACTATGATCAATAAACGTCTCTTCAAACTTAGTGAAGAAATCAGATACACTCTCGTCTTTCTTCTGCTTACATGCTGCTAACTTATCCCAATTCACTCGTAAAGCGGGCATCATCGTTTTCATCAGATTAATAATTCTACCTGGTAATTCTGAAACTAGAGGTTCAGGTTTAGCACCTCCCTCCTGTCTACCATCTGCAGCAACAATATTCGCCCAGGTATCACCTAATTCAGCAGCATGGTTCTCATGACGAATCTTCGCCCACAAGGGTTGAGGGACTATATTACCCATCAACATATCAATGTCAGCTAAATTCATAATACATGCTTCAACTGTCTGGGACAACTCCTTGTAATAACCAGCAGGATTCTTACGAGGGTCAGGTAAGGTCTGCTTAAGAGCCAAGACCTCTGCTCTCTTCCAAGGGACATGTACCCATATTCGCTGAAAATGCGGCAGAATAACTGGATTAGCGTTTGGGTCCCCTTCCTTCCAAATTGGGGGAACTTCTCTCATTGGATACTGTCTCGCTTTTCTTCTAACAGAAAAATCAGGTTCATACAATGTCTGAGGCGGAAGGCTAGATCTAAAAGCCAGTATCGTCTCTACGGCATCTGTAATATCAGATTCTACTATCATCCCTTTAGCAAAATCCGACTGAACATCAAGTAGTTCCTGCGGGATCGAACCCAAATCATTATCTTCCCGTTCCTGACGCAAAAACATACACATCATATTAAAAACATACCTTTGCTTAGGCGGCTCCCACTGAAAGAAAACATCCATAACCGCTGGCAAACTATACCTTGAGGCATTTATAATCCATTTACGAGCCAACAAATCCAACACAGCCCGTTCCTCAGAACCAGGAAGCTGACTACGACTCTGCTTACGCTCCGAAACAGGGGTCATATCCTGTGACCCAAACAATGGTGACAACAGATTAACAACAGTCTCGGTCATTCGTTTTCGAGCAGAAGGGGAAGAAGTAAACATAAGAACAGGAGAATAAGTATTCTGAGGCAAAGAAGGTGTAGGGACAAGAACAGTAGAAATCGAAGATGCAGAAGCAGAAGGCAAAGGAGTTTGAGGCAAAGCTGATAGCAAGGCTGGCGACCCTAGAATGGGTTGCGCAGGAGGAGGCAAAACCATCTGTGGAGCACCGGGTGGCTGAACAACAGCAGGAGGTTGAACAACAAAGGGTGGAACAACCGGGGGTAATAGAGGCACAGTAGCACCCTGCACATAGGGAGGTGGCAATCTCAGTAAATGAGAGATCAAAGGATCTTTTTCAAGGTGTTCAATCACTTTTGGAGGAGAAGACGGCAAGGCCAGATAACATTTATCTATGGCCATACAACGCTGTCTATCTAAAACTTCACTCGCACGCTCTTCTCCATCTTCCTTAAACTGTCTAGCGGCTTGTAATACTGACATATTCGTATCTTTCCTATCTCTCTTTGCTTGTTTAATTTCTCTCTGTTTGGCTTCCTTATGCCAAAGGCGGAAAGAGTCAAACATTGCCGGCCGGACTTTCTTCTTAAATAGCTTAACTTCTAGATTGTCTAAAATCTCTGTTTCAAAACTACCATGTGGGGGCCATTGCAAAACACCATCCTTTTTAGTGTAGTGGACCCATACTTCATTATAAATAATAGGGCCCACTCCGTGTTTTGAATAGAGGTCATAAGTCGGAGTTCCAACCGGAGGTATCGGACATGAATCCTCCAATCGGGAATCCCTGTTACTACCACAAACAAACCAATTACCAAATTTACCGAAACCAGGCATCTTGCTCACTAGTCTGGTTTCAAACTTCAAAGGGAATCAAAAAATGATACACTCGTAAATATACAAGCCCTTCGGCTTTGGGTACTGCAGCAACCAAATCAAAACCAAGGAACCAAACAAAGTCGTGGGAGCGACCAACTTATACTTAACCAAATATCTGTAACGCCACCAGAAGACCGTCTATCGTCTCGCTTTATGAACATCAATCGGAGGGTCCAAGGCAAGGCGACAGTCAGGGCAGCAGTCCTTCGTAGCCGTTGGAAAGCGGGAAGCCTCGCAGAAAAGACCTTCGGTCCACGTCGACATGCAGGGGTCGATGAAGTGGGGGCCCTCCTCCAGAGTTTCCTCACGTGGCTCCTCGCAATCTTCGGGCTTGGACGGGTACCACTGAAGTCGCCCCACGTTGGGTGCCAACTGAAGAACTGGGATTTCAAGTACCCAGCGGCGCCAGGGACACACCCAAAGTCCTCTGGGTTCCCTTGCCTTGGTATACAGAGACACTGAATACTTCTAGGTGGCGTCAGAGATCAAATTTATTAGCTGCAGCCAGTAGCAGAAATCCCAGTAATACAACACGGTGTACAACTCAAGAAACTGCTCAATTTTACTAAGGCGAGACATCCCTATTTATACACAAAAAGGTACATTTAAAATGCACGCCCCTGCACCAAAATTCAACCAATAGAAAATACATGACATCACACAGCATCATACAGTAAAGCTCATTTTACAGTGTCCCAACCCACAAGTTAATATTTAGGCATATCTAAATAATAATCTGGAAGGGCCGAACAAACCCTTAATTGAAAGCGTAACCCATGAAATGAAGAAACAGTAAAGAAAAGTAGTTTCAGATAATGTGCAAGATAACAGAAACGTAAAGAAACTTAAAAGTTAACAAATGTCTTGAATGGTGATTGGGAAAAGTGGATAACGATCTTGCAGGGAAATTGGCTTGGAGGGTCAATTCTAGGTGAAAGGCCAGCTTCTGAAATTAACTCCAGTGCACGAACAAAACCTTAGTTAATGTATATATGACTCAAAAAAGGTCAGACTGCGTTGCTCCCAGACTAACTTCTGAGGCCTAGTAAAAGGCAACACCAGATGGCAGTCATGACACATGGCAAAAACCCATGTTTAGAAAAGAAAGTCGTAAGGAAAGAAACAATTTAGATATTGTTTAGGATAAGATATGTGCAAGGAAACTAAAGGCTAACGAGGTCCTGAACAGTGATTGAAAAACTCAGACAACGATCAGCTAGTGAAACTGGTTTTTGCAAAAGGTCAGTTTCAGGTGAAAAGGGTTACTCTCTCTCTGCAATTCATTCAGAGTCAGAAAAACCCAAGTTAATATATGCACAAACTCAGAAGGGCAGACCACTTGTTCGTTGGGCCTACTTCACAGGCCTACGTGAGGGCAAGACTAAAATGAGTCATGTTTGAGAATTACAGAACCACAATGTCACTCTATTCTACTTTGCATATCTGTACTGTATGCCACTGCTCTCTATAGCGCTCTACTCTGCATCACTCTTCTATATGCCACTGCACCCTATGCCAATGCAATCTACACCACTGCACTCAAAGACACTCAACTCTGCAATACTGCATCTTTGTCACTGAACTGTACTTTGCACCATTCATCTCTACGCCAATACACTCTACACCACTCTAATCTACTATGCACCACTGCACTCTACTCGACTCAACTATACAGCACAGCACTCTACACCTCTGTTCTCAATCCGGGCCCACACCACTTTACCTTGCACCATTTCACTCTACTCTGATACAATCAACTTTACACCTTACTCTATGCCACTCTACTCCACCAGTTTCCCACAGGGATTTTGAACATGATTACAGCCCGAACCGTTAGACAGAATTACACCAAATTTGGCAGAAAGGTAGCTGTTAGTCCGGAAAGCATGTTTATTTGTGATTTGGTGTAAATGCATTCTGTAGTTTTAGAGATATTAACTAAAAAACAGATTTATATATCTAGCAACCCAGACCCTCCGCAGATCCACCAGTGGTGAACCCACTGCTCCGCGCACCAAAGCATGGTCCTGATTGGCTGGCCGCAACTTGACAAAAGAGTTGCACCCACCATTTTATATATCAGGAAATGGAACCGGGGCTGAAAAGTTGCTTGTATACTAAATGAAGGGGTCAGGTTAGAGCTTTCCTGATCTCTGGTGTATGGTATTAAGAAGAGGAAAAGCATGTTAATGGGCAGTAAAATGCCACATGCGAGATCTGTGGAGCCGTAGCGGATATCAGCATGGCCCACTATGTAAATCCATGATGGATCTGCGAATCTTGCTGTGAATCAAAAAAAATATATATTTCACACACTGACTCTGACACCCTTACCGACACTCTCACATCCCCTGTGACACCCAAACACTCTCACACCGAGTCACACACCTAGACAGATATTTATAAACTCAATGTGATACCCAGACAGACACTCCCACATCCACTATTACACCCATAGAAATATTCTCACACCCATTGACACACAGACAGACACTCACACCTATTCGGACACCCCTACAGACACTCTCACACCCACTCACACAGACACTCTCACGCCCACTCACACATGCAGACAGAAGCTCTCACACCCACTCTGATGCCCATACAACATCTCTCTCACACACACACACACACTCACACCCACAGTCATACACCCTCTTGCAGACAGTCAGAAATCCATTAATAGATCCACTCAAATTATCACACACTCACTCACAGACCCAGGCACACTGTTATACACCTAATCACACACACATATTCACTTACACACCTGAGTGATGAGCCATTCACAAATCCAATATGACATTCTGTAGTGTTACTGGTGTGTATTGGGTGAGTGCTCTTTGTATGTTAAATCACAACTGATCCACATGAGATTTAGGGAATTGGAATTTAAAATGTAAAAACACTTTCTTTAGTGAAAGGGTTGGCTCTGAAAAGAGCCTTTGTGTTCATGATGTGTAGGTGATAACTACACATACAGGATGCAGTCTTTGAAGTACTTGAGGAACACCCTATATTTTTTCTCGGTCAAGTTAACACCATCATTTCTATATATAACCTCCATGCAAAGTTGTTCCATGTAAATAATGCTTTGTGGTACCCCTGGATAACTGCTTGGAACAAGTATTGTAATACAGATATTTATCTAAAACCTTTTTTCCTGTATTGTAAGGTGCTTCAAAGCATCACTTTGTTTTGTGCTTCCTGAAGTACTTGTGAAAAAATGTGTATTTGTAAAAAGTTAAATAAGTCATGTTATGTTTATTTGTTAATTGCTTGGTTTAAATTGTCTTGTAATGTGTTAAAAAATGTATTTGTAAAGTTATGAAAATGTATATTAGTAATATTAGTTATAGATCACAAACACACCCACACATACACCCATACATCCACTCAAAATCCCATACAGTCAGTCACACACCCACGTACACATGGGAATTGTTCCATACATACACTAGAACAGCCATTAATACACCGATTCACACACTCATACAGCCACATGCACACCAAGAGACACTCCTATACAGTGACTCATACACCCAGTTATACAACGATACACCCACACTCACACCCAAACACATACACCAATACAGCTACTCTCATATACAGCCATACATTAATAAAACTACACAGAGACTGACACATTCATGCACAGACCAATGCAGCCACTGACACACATAGGCACTGACCAATACAGCCACCGACAAACCCAGGCTCATGCTGACACAACCTCTGACACACCTAGGGACATACTGATACAGCCACGGACATACCCAGACACACACTGATACAACTATTGATACACCTAGCAACACTTTAATACAGAGACGGACAAACCCAGTCACATACTAATACAGGCGATGACACTCCCACTCACATATTTATACAGCCAATTAGACATTCAGGCAAACACTGATACAGCATCTCAAACACACATATACATACTAATACAACCAGTTACACACCCATCCACACACTAATACAGACAATAACACAACCAGGCAAACACTAATACATCCAATGATACACCCAGACACACAGTGATGCATATACTGACACACCCGTGCATACACTGATGCATAGACTAACACACCCAGGCCTACAGCAATGCAAACACTGACACACCCAGCCAAACACTACTTCATCCAATAACACACTTAGGAACACACTGATGCATACATTGACACACCAGCTCATACACTCATGCAGACACTGACAAACTCAGGCATGCGGCAAAGCAGAAACTCACACACCCAACAGTACACTAATGAATGCAATAACACACCCAGGCACACACTGATGCATACACTGACACACCCAGAGACATACCAATGCAGACACTAACACAACCAGGCATACACCAAAGCAGACACTGACACACCCAGCTGAACACTAATGCATCCACTTACACACCCAGACATACAATGAGGCACACACTGACGCACCCGCTCTCACACCGATACAGAAACAGATACATTAAAAACACAGGCTTAGGTCTTTGTTTGACTAGATGGTGGTTCTAACAAGAATCATTATTTTCTAGAAGGGTTTTTTAAAAGTTTTACATTGTTTTGCATGTTTTTGAAGAAAAAGAGAACAGGGTGGTAAAAAGGGTACGGATGGGGAACTGCAAAGAATCAACAGGCTTCATTCTTAAAAAACAATATGTAGTCACTGGAAGCAAATAAAAACTAACCGATGCCACTTCACTGTTGTCCAAGAATAGACCCACAGAGAACATTTTTACAGCGACAAGCATGTGGCATTTTGCTCAGTGAGCAACCATGTCTCTCAATTCTTCGCAGGCAGCTGGTATTGTAATGACTCCAGCTGATGATGGTTCTCCCTAGGCTGCTGTAGAGGTCAACTGTTCTGCTCCACCTGCTTTTTCCCATATCATCTGGTTGTAGACCCTTTCATGAATTGTTTTTAGGTGCTTCCACATGGAACTTCACCCTTGTGAATACTTCTTTGCAGTGCCTCTGGATAATAGTTTGCTGCAGATATTGCACTGCATATATTTTGCTGTTACCTTCTTTCCCCCAGAAGGTATAGTAAAGTGCTTCCACGCGTCAGTTTTCTTGTCTGCGAGGAGGTATGTCTTCCTCCTCATCCTAAACAGGTTGTGTATGCTCATCTTGGATGGATGATGTAGCTTCAACTATTGTGTACAAGCAGAGCACCACTGGTTTTCAATCCTTACAGAGACTTCACCGCAGAAGTAACTGCTTTCGAGTATGCTTTTCCATGTGCATGGGTGTGGGTCCTAATATATCCAATCACAAAACTAGGTCTGGGTGTGTTTTTAAGTCAATTTGCGAATCTGGGCTGTAAATTTTCAGATTTGCGAGACGTGTAAAGTGGGTAACTTTGTTGAAAAACAGATGTAAGGTGGTTTATATATACCTGTAAATATGATCTCTCTGATGTCATTAATGACAATGGAGGGGTGTACCTATTTAAGATCATTTATAAAATTTTCAGCGAATCCGCAAACTCCGACTTGTGGATTCATTCCTTTTACGAGATTAAAAACCATAGAGTAGTAGTTCGTCTATTTTTACAGAGGCGCCAAGGTAACACGGTACCCAAAAGAATACTTTAAATAAATGAACATTTTAAAAACTTCATATCATTTACATTAGGTACATATGTGATTTTTATGTTTTTAAACGAATAAAACGTATATTTATAAAAACAACCAATATCTACAGTACAAAGAAACTAAAAATAAAAAATCTAAATAAATTGTAATACACTTAGTGTTAAATATAAACCCATCAAATTAACTAAAAAACCTAAGTAGGACATAATACTCTAGAAACAGAATTAAAAAAACCTTTGAAATTCACTGAAAAAACCAAAGGTTACAGGGACATTATAGTTATGAAATCGAATTCATAAAATCCTAAAAACTCACAGAAAAAAGCAAAGGTTACAGGGATGTTAAAATTAGGCTCAGATTTCACTTGTACAAAACCAGTGAAATTCAGCAGTTATAGTTACCTGAGTTAACTATAAATTACGACCCCGCAATGCACTTCTTATGGCCTCACATATTACATCACTCATGACATGGTCAGTGACATCCCTCATGACATCACTGATGACATCATACATGATATCACTGATGACATCATCCAGTGAGTGCAAGAATTTTGTAAACGTTTATGAGACTTAAATGTATATGCTAACCTACTGCATAAGTTAAATTACTTTTCTTTCTGTACTAATAATAAGTGATACAATTTCTAACATATGTGATCTGAGTGGTTGTGTGACTCTGTAGCTGTGTGTGAATAGGTGTGTGATGATAATGATGATGATGATGATGCAACTTGTAAGGCCACAGCTACTCTGAGGAGTGTTCCAGCGCCAAGCACAGGTCAGAGGTGAAAGTTAATCTGGTTGTTTTAATCCTGGACCAAAAGCCACGTTTTAGCCTTTCTTTAAACCCTGTTACATTGCTAACAGTGTTGAGCTCAAGAGGGAGTTTGTTCCAGACTTTGGGTCCAAGATGGGCGAGAGACCTTCTTCTAGCTCTTGCGCACCAAACTCTGGGCATCTCAGCCAACGGTTCATAAGCCAGCCTCAGGCTTCTTGCTGGAACATGAAAATTAAATCTAGCTCCGAGGTAGATTGCACCAGTCTGATACAGGGCTCTTTGAACTAGCAGCAAAGCCTTAAACAATGTTATTTTCTTGATAGGAAGCCAGTGAAGTGCACACAGATGAGGGGTCATGTGCGTTCTAACTGTCTAATTCAGAAGAAATTGAGCTGCCACATATTGGACCAGCTGAAGCTTCTCTAGCATATATTCTGGCAGACCATGGTAAAGGGCAGGGCCATAGTCCAACCTCGAGGTTATCAAAGCCTGGCTAATTGTCTTTTTTCCGCTGTGAAGGACAAACAGTGAAGGAACTTTTTCATGGACCTCAGTACACCAAAGCAAGGGGCATATTACCAAGCAATAGCGATAATTATCGCTATTGCTTGGTTAGAGACAACATTTTACCGCTTAGCTGCGGGGATTTTTATCGCAGATAAACCTTGGTATTACCAAGGTTTATCGTAAATGCGATAAAAAACGGCCGCAATGCATGAATATCGCTGAAAAGTCAGCAATATTCATGCATTACCGAGCTAATGCTCTTAGCCATGTTATCCACCTCCCATTGGATAACATGGCTAAGAACTGCTCAGGGCAGGTGTTAGCTTTTGGAGATATTCGCGCTTAGCGCGAATATCTCCAAAAGTTGGTAATAGGAGATAGCGATGTTAGCTAACATCTTGGCACGCCCACTTTGCATGTCATTAGTGATAAATATCACTGACATGCAAAGTGGGGCCCAAGATGGTCGCTATCTCCTACTAGCTGTCGCTAACTGGTGTTAGCGACAGCTAGGTAATAGGGAGATAATTTTATCTCCGCTTTCTTGGCTTTTAAAGCCAAAAAAGCGGAGATAAACCCCCTTGATAATATGCCCCCAAGTGCCCACCACAGACTTAATTTGTGGCCTGAAAGGCAGGCAATCTCTGAATTTGATTCCTAAATTCTTGACTATGCCTCGCTGAGGGCCTGGAATGGGACACATTTTTGGTCCACTAAGCCAGCCAGGTTTCCAGAGATGAATTTCCCCAAAAATCTCCTTTTTTCAGCCTTGCACTTCAGTTGATTTATGGCCAACCAGTAAAAGACTGCCATCAGGCAGGTTTTAATCAGCCGCTCTGGAAACTCTTCTCCTTTCCTACATGAGAACAGCAGCTGGGTATCATCTGCATAGGATATAACTTTTCCTACCAGGGCTTCTGCTATCTGAGCGAGAGGGGTGAGATATAAATTAAATAATGTTGGGGTCAGAGTAGAGCCCTGGGGTACTGCAGCTGTTTCTAATGATGTGGTAACCACTTTATTTGCAAAAGGCTTAATTACACAAGTCCCTAAAGCTAGTAAAATAGGCAGGCAGGGTAAGATGCAAAGCCAGATGTAAGGTTACTTAAGGCTCCTAGAGAACTCTCCAATGAAATCGGATCAAAATGGGACAGAGTGGCATTGGTTCCTAAAACCCTGCTGGTCTGTAAGGTGCCCAGTAGCTCTTCATCAGGCCTAGATATAGAGGACAGACTGACTTGATGTTCAGGATCTTCGTCTGGAAGTAAGTGGCCAGCTGTTCACACCAGTCAGCCGATGGAGGGTGGGACCTGGCACAAGCGGCTGGGGCCATAACATCTTTAACAATAGTAAACATGTCCAAGGATTTGTTCCCTGCTCTTGTAATCTTATCCTTGAAGTATTGTTGTTCTAGCAGTTTTAATTTCAGCGTGATAAATCTTAAGTGCCAGGTTGTTGCTTTCCTTATAATTCAGAATGTAGATTTTTACCAATGTCTTTCTAAGGATTTACATATTTTTTTCTCTATGATGAGGCTGTTAGAAAACCAGGGACTGGAGGGTTTAATTTTACTCAATCTTCAAGTGAGAGGCGGTAGCTTTTTATCTGTGGAGGACCTAATCCAATTATCTAACTGCACAGCGTCCTTTTCCTCTTGGCCTAGCAGGGTGGGAGTGCTACCTTGCAGGGTACAAATACATTCTGCATTGAGGATTTTATGAAGTGCTTTTGGTATATGTGGAGAATTAGTTGATGCCAGGAGGTGCGTTTTCAGATTGGTGGAAAAAGGGTGTGTGGCCTCTGACAACCTCTCAGCAATCCCGCTGTGTGGGAGTTTTTGGAGGTAACAGGAGGGGTAGTTGGCCCCAAAGGACTCTCAGCAACCAAGGTGATTTCATCCCTCAACCAGCAGTACACCAGGAGGTGCGTTTGCAGAGTGGTGGAGGATGAGGGCATGGCCTTCGAAGACCTCTCAGCAATCCCGCAGTGTGGGATTTACTGGAGGTAAGAAAATCAGCATTCAAGGGGACTTCATCCCCCAACTAGTAGTGCCCCATAAGACATGTTCGCAGGGAGGTGGGAAAAGGGGGCATGGCCTCCGACCACCTCTCAGCAATCCCGCCGTGTGGGCCAGGCATTTCTGGAACGGGGAGGGGTGCTACATGGTCCCCCTCCCTGAGCCTATTTCGGTCCTTGGGACTCTATTCCCCAGGGCCTGCCTCTTTCAACAAAAAAAATTAAAGAGAGGGTGGCCGTGTGGCAGTAGCAGGAGAAAATTATTTTTAAAGGGACGAGGCATGGGCTCCGCGCTTTGTTCTTTAAAAAAAGAATTTGGGCGGCTACACAATTCTCCCCCAAATGATTTTTTTTCAATTGTTTTTTAAGGCCCTGTGGGGTCCCAGTGTGACCCTCCTAAGAGGACTAGGGAGTCAGGGTGTTTCTACCCTGCCCCCTTTTCTTTTTTGTAAAACATTTCTTGTGGAACGCAGCTTTAAGCCAAGTCCCAAGATGCCTGCCAACACTTCCTGGTTGCAGTATTGGCAGTCAATCAAATTTCAGTAGCATTTCAATAGGATATTGCACTACCAGATATTTATATATTTTTATTTGACTTGAATATCTCTAAAACTACTGAACGGATCAACACCAAATCGCAAAAAGCACGCTTTCTGGACCAACATCTAGCTTTCTGTCAATTTTGTGTATTTGCTTTCAGCGGTTCGTCCTTTAGTCATGTTCAAAAAATGGAAAATCCCCATGGACATAACATGGGGAAAGGCGTTTTGGGATCTCCCTTTTTTCTCGGCTCCTGCTTGATGGATCACCCCGAAACTTTCAACACAGCAGCTGAACCGAAATGAAGAAGTTATTTGAAAATTTTGTGAAGATTCATCAAGCGGCGCCAAAGATAATGGTAAAATCAAAAAACACTTTTCCTATGGAAACTTTGGTTCCAATTATAACTACCTAATGGCTATCGCTAAATTTGTGCACATCCATCACCTTTTCACGACAAAAAATGAAGGTGATATTGGTGTGAAGAGTGCCGTACAACAGTCTTTTATGATCTTTCTGTGTATTTTTGTTTCACAAATAGGATTATGCAATTATTTAAAACACAATGGACCAAGCTCATTAGTAAAAAAAATGACGTGCCGTGAAGATGAACCTTATGGGGCACTGTGGAAAAGTTTTGGAAATTTTGTGGAACGTGAAGCTGTTCGACGTACATTTGCGATGTTTTAGAATGGAATCGTTTTTTGACTGGATGGCAGAACTGCTATGAAGGTGAGTGGCAGCACATGCAGTGTTGGCCACAAATTTTGGTGAAAGTGAACGTTCAGTGCCAGAAGTGGAGTTTGAGTGGTAACAGGTTCCTGAGAGGCTTAGAATGCATATTAGGAGAGTCTGGCTGGACTCCAGGAGGGTTGAACCAAAACCTAATATGATAAGATTACCATATTATTATCAAGGACATTGGGGATACCATGAGGTTCTAAGTCACTAAGCGAAAGATTGTGTTGAATAAATCTACCACTTTCAGTATTTCTCTAGGGTTTTCCAGAGAATAATCTTTACAAGGTGAAATTCTGAATATGAATGAGATTTGATAATTACGTTAGTGGATAAATGTCTCATAACGATTTGTGTGCCTCATTTTTGATGTTTAAGTGCTCAGGAGGGTCGTTTATTTAAACAAACCAGAGCATGAATTTAGCAAAAACTAAAAGGACCCGTATTAAAACACCTGTACGCACTAATATGTGGTACAAAATGCCCTATTCTCTGATTATTGTGCTCAGTAGAATAATGTCCAAAGATTGGCTGGCAACATCCACTCACCCGTACACACACCAGACAGGTGTGTTCATCTTTAAATGTTGTCAGGTAAAAGTAATACGAGAAGAGTGAGAAGGAGAGGTGTAATCTCGTTGCACACTTCAGAATCGGGAAGAGTAATTTGAATCCCTTCTACTCCATTTGACTAAATTGTGTGATCCTGGGAAGCTACTCTGAGCGTCAGATCCCTTATCCTTTCCTACGTGGGTCTCCTTACTTGTAACATTTAGGGCCAGATGTATCAACATACCCCTATGCGATTTCTTAATAGCGATTTTTAAGGAATCGCTATTTAGAAATCGCAAAATGGTATGTATGTAGAAATTCGCTATTTTTTAGCGATTTCTTAAAATTTCTTAATTGCGATTATCAAATTGCTAATCGCAGTTAAGGAATAATTTCCCATTCATTTCTATAGGCCAGGAGGCCCATAGGAATGAATGTGAAATTATTCTCAATTTGCGATTCGCAATTTGCGAATTGCAAATTGAGAATAATTTCAAGGGTGCAGGGGTGTCTGAAGAACACCCTGCTGCACCCCTGAAAATGACATGTGTGCGCATATGGCGCACATACATGCCCTAAGGGCATGTATGAGCGTCACATGCCACCTTTACAAATTGCATAAAGTGCATTTGTAAAAAAAATCGCAAATTACCACCAACTACAAGTTGGTGGTAATTTGCGATTTCTTAGCCAAACTTCGCAATTCTTAAATGGTTGATACATTGCATTTAAGAAATCGCAATTTGCGATTTCTTAAATGCTTACGCAATATTAAGGATTCGCAAAATTTGCTATTCCTTAATATTGCGAGGCTTTTTGCATGATACATACCATTTTCTGTGTTTTTTAGTCGCAAACGCTGCTATTTTGCGATTCACAGCGTTTGCGACAAAAAAAACGCTTGATACATCTGCCCTTTGATCTTTTTTGGCATGTGAAATGAGTTTCCAAATGGTTCATAATTGGGCGAAGGTTTCATGTCTTTTTTTCACCTCATAATGATGTTAAATAAAACTGTAGGCAATTTTAAGATTAACTCCTTACGAGTTCATTATTGAATTATTTTTCCAAGACCTATGTTTTTCATTTTTTCTGAGTATTTTAAAGTAGGTATTATGATTGTTATGAATTGCAGATACCCATTCGTTTGCTACAACTAGAGAAGTTGTAAACATTGTGTTATTTCTTTCACACAACTTCACTCCTTTGCCACAGTTGTGTCAGGTTAAATAAACTGATCTATGGTACGGTTGGGGGAATTTTGAAGTTCCAGCCCTGCAGAAAGAGTTAGCCCTGGTTTTGTCGTCCGCTGTAGTGATTGGCAGTAATGTGGGCTCGGGTTGCCCGAGAGCTGGGTGGCTGCCTCCCTTCTATGCACTTTACAAATCGGCAATGGATCTACAAACTTTACGCCTGACAGTATCTGAAATGTGTCATGTTGGGCTGGACGAAGCGCTTTGATGTCTGATCCAGGCGGATTTGTTCAATCTTACCTAATTTTATGCATGCATACTGTCAAAGAAAATCTGCAAACACGCCAGTCAAGTCTGAAATCGTTGATATACAAAAGAAAAATGAATGATCTATGAATTCACAGATTCCTTCTGCCCGGGGTTCCCCCAGCAACCTGCATTGAAGTGAACTCAGTAAGCAAAGGCAAAGCACAAATCCATTGCACTTTCACATATGGGTTTTCAAGGTAATTGCAACTCGTTGTAAAAGAAAGGGAGTACAATCTTTTTCGACTGCGTATGCTAATCAGCATAGTCCCTTCTCGGGAGCAAAGATGTGAAAGAGAGGGTTAAAGCAATTGTCATAGTCGGGCACTTCACCTACACATGGTTAGCATGAGCAAGGGTCACGGTGACGCTAAGCAATGGCTCGCTATAACAATACTGATGGTTGACATTCTTCCATCTACAGCAGTGACATTTTCTCAGCCTACTTGCATGCTGCATAAATCAGTTTCACAAGGGGAGATATTGAAGGACATGCAGAGGGGCTATGGAGGCCCCACCTCACTTGTCACACACTGACTCTTGGACTGTAATTATACTTCTATAGTTTAGGAAGGACTATCCTTCTGCCACCTCAGCTCAGCCAAATGAGTCTCTTTTTTGCTGTTCAATTAATTTTCAGGTGAGAGTCTATTATTGCAGGTGTGTGGGGCTTCAACCCAGAATGTGAGTGAGACACGCAGTTAGCGGGTGACTTAGCAGGTCTGTATATGTCAAGGTATGTATATGTGGAATTAAGAACAGTACATCTACAGTTACCTATACATATATTTGCATTGATATCTTCAATATTGCTGTAGGTCCTCATTTTGTTAATCAATATTGTGACACACACCCCTTTCCATGATCTCTGTTGGGTTTTTATGTGCATCTGGAGAGACGTGTCTCTGTTACCACCCACTGCCCTCAATTTCCTTGCCGGTTGGTCTTAAGTTATCCTGTTGGTTCCACAGAACCATACTGAGAATCAACAACACACACACACATCCTCAGCAGGGCATTTCATACAGAACACAGCACACACATCCAACACATTTAACTTGTCATGCAGGTATGTGTCACTATCACACTCCACACAGTCCTTCAACAGTATACTTCAGGCAGAACATTGCATATGTATGTAACATAGTCTAAGTGCACCATATATATGTCTGTGATTGTGCCCAAATTAGCACCGTCCTTCAGGACACATCATGCATCATCATGCAATAGAACAGATGCCAACATTCCTCCCAACATACATCCAAATCTACCCATATATGAATGTAAATGGCTATTAAGGCACACATCAGCTGTTCCTTTGCATCCAATTGGATGGCTGGAAGATCCTGAGATAGACTGTAGATGTGGTGAGCAGAGGGTGGAGACTCCACTGGATGCCTCCCACACTGCGGTATTGCTGTACATTGACTGTACCCTAATGTATCTCTTCCAGTCTCTACAGGAGTGGGACGTGGCCCCCTCCTTGCCTGAGATGTGCCTGCTTTGCCAGTCAAACTACATCGTTCGGAGTGACTGGTGTCACTGTCAACGCCTTCCCTTCCCTCTGTGCTATTGGAGAGTGAAAGAAGTAGGCTCTGGTCCATGAATCCCTTACAGAAGCGCCATAAATTATGTCGAAATGCCGTCGCTTGTATCACCACATCAGCACCTTGACTTGGCTTTGCTTAGAAATACCAGATTCGGGGTGCATTTTAGAAGAGGGCCCCTCAAAAGCAAAGATTAAAGAAAAGTAGTCGGGATCACCTTCTGTGCTCAGCCTTCTCATTTTTTTCCATATGAATACACAATGCTGCCTTAATATGCTTACTGCTGAGAATTTCTATATTATACATTTATGTGTACCCTACAGAGACAGAAATTATGCTAAAGTGTTTACAGGGCATCAGTGTGTCAGCATATATTCAGAACATTTATTGTTTCTTGAAGTAAATTCATGTAGTGTGCACCATTGTAACTTGCAATAAATCCATATAGAGTGAAGCTGTTTTTTGGTTCACTGGTGGTTCAAAACACAACAAAACAGCTTCTGTGTAAATAAAAGGAAACAGGCGACAGGCGGTGTGTGAATGAAAAGAAACAAAGATGTTCTTTTAAAAATGAAACGAAATAGTTTTTATGTGCACACATGTTTTTATGTACAAGCATTGAGAGACCCTCAAGAACCTGAAATCTTCATGAATGTCTGCTGTGAGCTTGGATGTCTGAGGAGAACTCAGCTTTGTGTTGGCTGTACATTCATACAGCTCACAGTTGTGTCTTGGATCATCAAATGTGTGCATGTGGAAGGCTACTTAATGGTAATAACTAAGTCTGCATTAAATAGCAGGTCAGGATCCCTGACATGGATAGTCTGGCACAGCAAGAAATGATCTACTTCTCCATGTGCAAGCTATCAGGGCAGGTCATTGTCCATACCATCAGAGGGCCTAGGAACAGAAACTTGAGAGGAGCTAAGTCTTGACTTTTGTGTGCTGAATAAATACCAGGCCCTTAGTATTGTGGGCGCTTGCACTAAACAGACTAGTCGCCTCATGCAAAGTTGTTGTTGCCAAGACTGAAAACATTCATTCCTGCCATCGGATTCCCCCCCATAAACATCGAAATAGTAATGGTCCTCTGTTGTTTTTGGCACAAACATTTCAGCAGTTTTTTAAAATCCTCAGGAATCTGCCACTGGAGGAGCATGCCATAGAGGCCTCGTGCCAATAGTAAGGTAGAAGAGATTTTGTCAAGGCCTATATGCAATTTGAAGAAACAAGAATCACATTGGATTATGATAGTGATTTAGCACGCTACCATTTAAATTGATGAGATAATACCAATCCACCCTTCACTATTCAACGAATGGCGCATATGTAGCAAACCTGTCATAATAAACCATCATCCCTATTCACGCCTCATGGTCTCCACCTAAGCGGGACTCAGACCAAGTAGAGGCCTGTACAAGAAGAACTAATACACGTAAGAACCTTTACAAAGAACAATTTTCTCATGCCCCAAGTCATTGTGAACTTATTGGATAGCGAAATGATGGAAGAGCTAATAGATGACCCTGCCTACCAAGCTAGTACGCCGATGCGCGAGACACCTAATGCTCAAGTAGAGAACACTTGTGGCTCAGGCCCCCATAAATTGTCCCCCAGTGTCACATGATTTCTGCTCCTCCCACTTCCTGCAGACTGAGAGACGATCCAGTACAAACCCCTCTTTTTAAAACCTTCATTGTAGAACAATATAGCACACAAAATAGAGAGAGGACAGAAAAAATAAATGTACAAAGTCAAATAGTAGTGGGATCCAAGGTATCAAAGTATTTTGTCATGCACAGTTGAAATAAATAACATTGTGTTGTGGTTAGTGTCCTTTTGAGCAAGATGCAGCCTTATTCACCACTGTCACTGGACAATACACATTAGAATGCGCGTGTGTTTTTCTCTGTTTAAGCTCTCCTCTCTTTGTTACGTTCTGCACAGTTCACCGCATTCTTCTATATATTCGGCTCATTTAGTGTCTGCTCCCACTGTAATCATATCATTTCTGCCACCGTCCCACTAGTCAAAGTCGTTACTGCGTAGGCCTAGCCTGGGGCCCCCACCCTGTATTTAATGTATTGATACAATGTTTAGTTTAGGTACCATCAGATGTCATTTATGCTTCCCTCTTGGCCAATTTGATCCGAAGATCATTATGGTCTGCCCCTGTGACGAAGCCTCACTCCAAACCTTAGCACATTTTATGTTCTTTTGTAAATTTTATGAGGTGCCAAGAACATTTTTGCGAACACCAATACTCAAAACTATGACTTTTCAGTATAGACCGGCCTTATATTTCCTACTAACGCTTCCGACTTCTTCTGTGACCTGTTCAGTTGGCACTTTTCTGAAACATGCACTTTACTGACTCGATTCTATTGCTTTTCAGATTCTGTCAAGATGATCAGATTTTTCGTGGGTTTTTAGTCAAATTTAATGACAAATGTAACTTAGTGCTTTTCATTTGGTCTTTTTTATACTTCTTTCTACTATATAAAGCCCACTTTAATTCTACAATGATGGAGGTGTTAGATCAAGTAGTGTTGCTCAAACTCAAACAGCTGAGAACAATCAAATCCAAATCTTGGTTCAACACGGATCTTAATAATGAAAGACAATAACTCAGACAGTCTGAAAGGACTTGGGGCGGATTTACAAGCCCCTTGCGCCACTTTTGCATCACTTTTAACATGGGGAAAGTTTACAAAAAAGTGGAGCAAGGGGCTTGTAAATAAGCCCCTTGGAGACTAAACCAATCGACATTGCACCTAGTGTAACTTAGATATGCTAGGTTGGCATATAAAAAACAAGTTTTTAGAGAAAAGGCCTCTTTCTTCCGCAGCCAACTAGACCAGGCAAAGAACAGACCTAGAGAACTCTTCGACATTGTTAAAAGTCAAACAAACAGCACACCCCACACGAAATGAAAGCCACCAAGGATCGATGCGAAGAAATTTTCCAGCTTCTTCACAGACAAAGTAACAAAAATTTAACAATCCTCCATCCAAACCGCAAATCCTCCTTCCCTCCTAACCTGCCCCCCTTCAACCACCCTTGACCAAACTGAAAGAGACCATACCAAGGACAATCATGTTTGCCACCAACTAAAAAATAATGCTCGTTGGTCAGTCTTCGAACCAATGTCGGAAAACGAGGTCTTCAATATAATTGCAAGCCTAAAGCCTACTTCCCATACTATGACCCCCTCCCATCCACAATAGTAAAAAAACTCAACCACATAATTTCGCCTTTCTGGACACAAATCATCAACTCTTCTCTCACATCAGATTGTGCCCCAGACTCCCTTCAACTAGGACAAATCACACCCATACTCAAGAAACCAGGGGCTGACCTAACGATCTCAACAACCTCAGACCTATCTCAAACCTCCTGTTCCTAGCTAAAACACTGGAGTATTGTGTTCTCCAACAACTCAACAAACACATTGATGAGTTTAACCTCCTCAACACCTTTCAATTGGGATTCAAGAAAGGTTGTAGCACCGAAGCAGCCATGCTCAACATTTCTGACGAAATCTACAGAGCCTTAGATGAAGGTGAAGCTTGTCTCCTTATCCTTATTGACCTATCGGCTGCATTCAACACAATAAATCATCCAGCTTTACTTGAGACCTTGAAGAGGCACTCTGGTATTAATGGCACAGTACTAAAATGGTTCACTTCCTTCCTTCAGCAACGTTCGCAGCAAATCAACTCCTGCCTCTCTAGACCAACAAAAGCCACACTTGGGGTCCCACAAGGCTCAATCCTCTTACCATCCCTCTTCAATCTCTTCATGGAACCCCTTACAATCATTCTGAAACAAGCATGAGTTAACTACCACACACAAATCTACTACAAAAGCAAATCACCCAGCGACATCTGACACCTCAATGTCACACTAACCAAGAACCAAACTTGGTTCAACGCAAACCACTTAAAACTGAACCCGGACAAAATGGAATTATTAATGTTCTCCCCGAAAAGTAACCACAGACCAATTGAAGACTGGCTCAAGAATCTTGATGCCCTAAACTGCCCCCTCGTCCTATCCGACTCAGTTAAGTCACAGGCATTACCCTTGACAAGAACTTATCAATGAAGACCCACATCAAAAACTGCAAAAGGTGCACTTTACTCACTAAAACACCTCAGGAAAAATAAACCTTTCATTCCCCAGAATGATGTCAAGACTTTAGTACAATCCCTAATCCTCTCTAAACTGGACTATGGGAACACCATCCTAACAGGGACACCAAAAGCTCACCTAGCACCACTAAGGTCAGTCCTTAACATGGCAGCTCGACTCATAACAGGTGTAAAAAGATTCAAACACATCAAACCAATCCTCAACTTCCTCAACTGGCTTCCTATGGAAGGGAGATATGTTTACAAACTGGCCTGCATCACACACGAAACCCTTCACTCACCTTCCCCCAACTACCTAAACATCAAACTGGTAAAAGCAGGAAAATCCAGAACTCTGAGAAGCTCCAACTCACTTCTTGTCATTCGTCCGAAAATGAAAAGGACTCAGTGCCGATCCTTCTCTGGTAACATACCCAGGATGTGGAACACACTCCCCAGAGACCTCAGATGCAAACCCTCCTTCTCCTGCTTTAAAAGGAAACTGAAACTCCATCTCCTGAACAAATACTTTACCGACCAACATCAACTAACCTGGGGGCATATTATCAAGAACGGCGATAAAATTATCGCAGCTTTAGCGGCAGGAAACTGCCGCTAAATCGGCGATAATGGGCTTGATAATATGTCCTTGTGAATTTCCATAGCAGCCCAGGTTCTGGTGTTAACCTGGGCTGCTATGGGAATTCACGAGGGCATATTATCAAGCCCATTATCGCCGTTTTAGCGGCAATTTCCTGCCTCTAAGGCGGCGATAATTTTATTAAGCGGGAATCCAAGAGAAGGCCCTTGACTGCACCACGTCCTTCCTCTCTGGCAGAACCCAGAGCGTCCGCCTGCCACCCTTCCGATCCAAAGCCACCGACATCATCTGCGGCGTCCCCCAGGGCTCATCCCTCAGCCCGACGCTGTTCAACATGGCCCCCCTCGCACAAGTGGCCCGCCATAACAACCTCAACATCATCTCTTACGCCGACGACACCCAGCTCATCCTCTCCCTCACCAAGGACCTACACACCGCCAAAACCAACCTCCACGAGGGAATGAAGGCCGTCGCCGACTGGATGAGGAGCAGTGGTCTGAAGCTGAACTTGGGCAAGACGGAGGTCCTCATCCTCGGACCCACCCCCTCAGCCTGGGATGACTCCTGGTGGCCGACCACATTGGGAACAGCACCGACACCCACTGACCATGCACACAACCTAGGATTCATCCTCGACTCCTCCCTCTCGATGTCTAAGCAGGTCAACGCCGTCTCCTCCTCCTCCTACAACACCCTCCGCATGCTCCGCAGGATCTACAAGTGGATCCCTACCGAAACAAGAACGGTGGCACAAGCCCTCGTCAGCAGCAGACTGGACTACAGCAACGCACTCTACACAGGAATCCCAGCCAAACACCTAAGACGACTACAACGCATCCAAAACGCCTCCGCCTGACTGATCGTCAACGTCCTCCGCTGTAGTCACATCACCCCCCACCTGAGAGACCTACACTGGCGCTCCGTCGACAAGAGGATCCCCTTCAAGCTCCTCACCCATGCACACAAATCACTCCACAACGCCGGACCAGCCTACCTGAACAGCAGACTCAGCTTCTACACCCCCACCCGCCAGCTCCGCTCCGCCAGCCTTGCCCTCGCCGCTGTCCCCCGCATCCAACGAACGACCTCCGGCGGCAGATCCTTCTCCTACCTCACCGCCAACACCTGGAGCACCCTCCCTACCCACCTACAGCAGACCCAAGACCTACTCGCCTTCAGAAGACTCCTCTTCGAGCAGTAGCAGCACCCCCCCCCCCTTCCCTCAGCGCCTTGAGACCCTCACGGGTAAGTAGCGCGCTTTACAAGTACTCTGATTGATTGATTGATTGATAATATGCCACCTAGACTTCAATATACTAGCTGACTCCCCTCTCATTTCACCATTATGGATAGGTGGTTTTGTGAATGTGTTTTTTTCCTGCCCATTCACTGTTTGCCTTTTTACTTATACCTTTTTTACTTCCTTAGGTCCTGCTATGTAATGCAATTCTTTTTTCTCTCCTGTGTGTATGTAAAGCGCTCTGATACATGCGGGTCAAGCTAGCACTATATAAAACTTTTAAAAATAAAAAAATATATTATAATAGAAATAAAGTATTGAATTGAAATTGAAAAATTTGTGATATGCCTCTTCATCAATATTAAGCCCAGCTTGGACATTTCTCAGGATGTGTGGGATCTGTGTTTTGGAGGACAGCAGGGGATTAGTCTGATCTATGTAGTTATTTGAGCAAGGAATCTAGGGTAGCTTGTCAATGTTTTCATACATGCCAGAAATGTGGCCCAATTTGAATATAAATTCTGCGTACCGCAATCCCTTTCCCATTGTACTTCAATCAGTTGCTCTTGACATGGCGTGTCCTTAAGATGTGCTGTGTAGAGAGAGGACCACGGGCACCCTCCCTGTATCAGTGCTATGATTCAGGTGGTCTACTATCCCTGCCACATGCCATGTGTTGTTCTAGATTCTCTAGTATGGAAGAGACAATGCTCGACCTCATGCCCATGTGTGTTCTGGCTTCCTCTAAGGACTCCTTACAGTATATTGCTCCAGTCAGTATGTGGCCCATAGCTGCGGTGCAAACCCCATTAGCATGCTGATGGAAACATTTTTGTTCCTTTTATTTAGTGTTAAATCTGGTTTGAAAGAGCTTTTATGTGCACTTTGGGTGCAGCGCAGACAGGAATCAGCTTCATTATCAGCTTAGCCCTCTGTGATACATAGATGTAACACACATAAACCCCGTGCAGGCAATCCCATAATGAGAACTTTGTTTCTAAACAGGCCCGGACTGGCCGTAGCGGGCACCGGGCAATCACCCGGTGCGCCGCACGGGTGGGGGCCGGTTTCGGGCCCCTGGGGACCGATTTTGTCACAGGGCCGTTTTTGCAGCATAGCTGCAAAATCATCCCTGTAACAAAATCGGCTGAAAACCGACCCTGGCAAAGAGCTCGGCGGCAACCCCAACCCCCCCCGGGGGGGAGCGAGCACTTTGCCAGGGACAGTTTTGGTTCCCAGTCTGGCCCTGTTTCTAAATCGTCCATTGCCCCTTTGACCAAACTCCCTTAGCTTTGTGCTTTCCCTAACATATCAATGGGAGTTTCCTCCAGTGAACAACCTAGATTTCATTGGGTAGGAAAAGAGAGCTCCACAGAACCAGGATTATTATCCTAGCTTAGCTTATTCAGTGGTCAAAGTGGGTGAAGGAGGGATATGAGGGGTACAACGTGCCCATACTTTTTGTAATTAAATAAACAGTTCCCCTACTTTTTGTGAATTGACCACCATCCCGGGATGGTTAATTCCGAGAATTGAAATACTTCAGCTGAACTGCAAGACAGGGAGTTTCCTGTGCTGTGAAATTTAGGGATGGTCCGATATTTAAAACAAACCTTCTTGACAGGGTGCCTACTCCCTGTTGCTCAGCCCTGCAGGCTGAGCAGCAGGGAGGCTGCTCCTGGTGGGGCTTTTGTCATTTTAACTTGTGGTGTTAATCGGAACGTCGTGGGAGATTGTAAGGGCACTTTTGGCAGCTGTCTGGCAGTGAATCTTTTAATACCCTGAAAGTTGTTGTGGAGAAGATGATGCTACCAATGAAGGGTGTTTGTTCTCGGCAGGCATGTGTTTCTAGGAGTTCACGATTGGAAGACACTGGATTCTTGGACTCTGGTTTCAACTCTGGTGATTGTTCAGTCAGCAACTCGGCGGAACTATCCTTTATATTAACTGTTCCCTGGTGTTGTGCAACTTGTTCGGAATACCCCAGCTACTGGCAAGTTTAGGACAGCGTTTTCTACTGCATTGGAGACCTCAGGTGAGAGACCGCTCACCGGAGCACGGGACGTTTCATTTCATTATATTGCTGGTCATTATAATGCATGTTTTGTGTTGTGTGTGAGGTTTAGGTTCTAGTTTGTGCTTTGGTGAGATCATGGTGGTGGTGTATCCTGTCCTGAGGTGATTTGTTAGTTCCTGGGGTGGTTTGTGGCCAATGCACTTTATTTTAGGGTGGTGAGTGCCCTACAGTAGTGAGTTGGTGGGGTGGAGAGTTTCCCAGTGCTGTGTATTTTGGAGTGGTTAGTGCCTCATTTATTTGGGAGTAGTTGGTGCTGAGTGCACTAGTGTAGTTTATTTCTGCACCAAATTAGGGTGGTTAGTGCCCTACGGTGGTGAGTTTGTGGGGCGGTTAGTACCCTAGTCCTTCTTATTTTTAGGGTGGTTAGTGCCCTACGGTGGTGGTTTCTGGAGTGGTTAGTACCCCAGTGCTCGTTTTTAGGGTGGATAGTGCCCTACGGTGGTGAGTTTCTGGGGTGGTCAGTGCCCTGGTGCTGTTATTTTAGGGTGGTGAGTGCCCTATGGAGGTGAGTTTGTGGGGTGGTGAGTAGCCCAGTGCTTGTTTTTTAGGGTAGATAGTGCCCTACGGTGGTGAGTTTGTGGGGTGGAGGGCCTCAGTGCTGTTTATTTTAGGGTGGTGAGTGCTCTACGGTGGAGAGTTTGGGGGGTGGTGAGTGCCCCAGTGCTGTTTATTTTAGGGTGGTGAGTGCTCTACGGTGGAGAGTTTGGGGGGTGGTGAGTGCCCCAGTGCTGTTTATTTTAGGGTGGTGAGTGCTCTACAGTGGAGAGTTTGTGGGGTGGTGAGTGCCCCAGTGCTGTTTATCTAGGGTGGTGAATGTTCTACGTTGGTGAGTTTGGTTAGTTTGTGGGTTGGTATTATGTGTCGCAGTTATGGGGTGGTGTGTGCCCCAGTTTTGTTTCACCGTCCTGTATGTTTGGTGAGGTGTTTTTTTGTTTCCCTAAGGGGGGGGATGGGGTTAATCTCCATTAGTGTATTTATTGGAGGATGGGGGTTAATCTCTATTAGTGTTTTATTTTTCGTATTTGGTCAATTCCATAATTTTCATGTGTGTATTGGTGAAATAATTTCATTCTTTCTGATGTTTTATATTTAATGATGTTTTTCATTTATCTATATCATTTCAATTTTATGCATGCATATTGTGAGTTGTTTCCATCACTTCTTGTGTAATGTATTTAATGATGTTCATACCCTTGTGCATCATTCTTGCTTTTGGTTCCCTAAGGAAGGGGGATATGTTATAACTTACTTGTCTCTTCCCTACTGCTCAGCCAGAGTGAGCGCTTGTGTACTTGATGATGTTTGGAATGTTGGATGTGTGCGATGTCACGGGATGCTTGGGGGTCTGGAGATGTGTGAAGTGGCAGTTGGTGGATGCAGGCTGAGCAGCAGGGAGGCTGCTCCTGGTAGGGCTTTTGTCATCTTAACTTATTTACTTGAAACTGAACTTGAAACTAAGCTTAATTAAAACCAGGTGTTATATAAACCTGGCTCAATGACTTCCTTTAATTACAACAAAATGTGATGTGCACAACTGGTAGATCTGCCTATGAAGGGTGTTTGGGAAGCTGGTATTGACATTAAATGATAGAATCTCTTTAAGGTTCCAAGTGACACACATTGACTTTTAATGAGAGGTATTGTAAGGGATCTACAACCTAAGATGTTAAGTGTGGGCTTTTAAAAGGCGGTTGTAAAAAACTAATTGCACTACGAACAGACGGGGTCTTACTAAAATCTATTTTTTTGGAAGCACTTATACCTCTTTGCGCATTTTGTAGCAACCTATCCTATTCTGTGTGTAATGCAAGTTTTAAATAATGACTTACATGCTCACAGTGCTTTCTGTCACAGACTGTGACCTTTTAGCACTAAACATACACAAGTCACTATTCTCCACTGCACCAACCAGGATTAATTTCTGTGGCTCTCTGGTGCAGTGCATTAACTAATAGAGACTTCATAATATACAATATTGCATTTCCCACTGATTAACATAATTTGAATGTCAATTTTAATTTAATCTCTGTGTTATTATATATGGCACTACCTGAAGATGAGAGACTGAAATCGTTACAGAGTATACTTTTTTTGCCACACCTTCAACCACGCCTCCCTGCCCACTCACCCCGCTCCCCATGGAGCACAGCATCACAGTTCTCATATTTGTTTTCATGCACCTCAACCCCATATCTTATCTTATCTTTTATGGATTTCTATAACACCTATAACAAACATTGGTAAATGCATTACGCTTCGAATATGTGATTAGCTGTTTTTAGTTGTAATTTCTAGCTTGCTGCGTAGTTGTACAATATAAGTTACAGAAAGTCTGTTACAGTGTTAGAAACTTGTTTCTGTCTATTAACCTGTCATGTTTCTTTCAAATTTCACGCAAGCCGCTCATTATCCATTTATGGACTTGTATATACGTTTTCTTGTGGTTTTATAGTTCAAGAGGCTTCATGGTAATCTATCTGTTGACTATTACATATGTTTATATGCTTTACTGAAGTGTAAATGTCTTAAACCAGTACTGTCCTGCGATGTATAATTTGCAGATTGTTGAAATGCTCCTGTAAAGCGCTCTGACACCCTATGTAGGGTCATGTTCGAGCTTTAGAAAACACTAAATAAAATAAAATAAAATAAAAATAAACAATGTATATACAGAATGTGATATATTGTGTTGTTACTAGTGGTATAGTGTGGGTAAGTAATAGCAACATTTTGAAAATGAAATGAAAGAGTGAAATAACTGAATTAATTATTGTAATTGCAATATTATGCGTTTAGAGGAGTTCTGACAACTTTTGGGCCCAGTGCCACTGCACCTGTTGCTCCATTCAAATAATGCCTCTGGCCCCTGCAGGATAACTGTATTTGTGACTGCTTGTTTAGCAGTAACTTATAGCAACATTTGGTGTTTAAAGGAGTTATGATAACTTTTGACCCCGGTGCCGCTGCACCTGCTTCACCATTCAAATCATTACCCTATTACCTGTAACGTAACAGTACTTAGGACTGACTGTTCAGAAGAAAAATATTGCAATATTGGGTGTTTAGATGGGTTCCTAGAGCTTTAGAGCCCGGTGTCAATGCACCTGCAGCACCATTGCAATCATGACCCTAGTATCTGCAAGATAACTGCACTCGTGAACGCTTATTTAGTAGTTAAATACAGCAGTATTTGGTATTTAGAATAGTTCTCAATACTTTTGGCTCAGGTGCCACTGAACCTGCAGCACCATTGAAATGATGGCCCTAGTGTCTGCTAGATAAATGCACTTTTGATTGACTGTTTAGTAGTAAAATGTAGCAATATTCTGTGTTTACTGGGGTCCCTATTGTTTGTGGCCCGGTGCCACTACACCTGCTGCACCATACACATCAGGCTCCTTTTAACTGAAAGATAACTGCAGTTGTGTCTGCCTGTATAGTAGTAAAATATAGCAGTATTAGGGGTTAAGAGAAGTTATGACAACTTTTCGGCACGGTGCACCTGCACCTGTTGCACCATTCAAATCATGACCCTGTTGTCTGCAAGGTAACTGCACTTGTGACTGCCTATTTAGTCGTAAAATATAGCATTGCTCTTGTATATTAATGTTATTTTTATTGTGCAATGTTTATTACAACATTTAGAATTTGATAATAATGACCAAATGGATTAAGTTAAAAAAATCAATCCAATAATACCTACAAAGTGCAAAGAAAGGTACTGAGGCATGAACTGGAAATGTCACAAACTTTCTAATGCTAAAGCATCTGCTTTACACAACAAAGTAATACAAAAACAAGCTTTCCAGCATACTGTTAGAAGCTGTGGGAAGAGATCTTATCTTGGCATTGAATGGGCTTTAACCCCTTGCATGCTGGTGACGAACCCCAGCCGTCACGCTCCGCGGTGCTCGTGTGCTGATGACGGCTGGGGTTTGTCACGGCCCCGCCCTATTCGTTTGTTTACCGCACAGCGGCGGAAACGGGCCAGCAGCGAAGGGGTTAAACAATGTAAACAGCTGTGGTAGAAGTAACGTAAATGCATGCAGCCAGGGGAAGCTAACAAAAAAAGCTCCACACATAAGCAAATAAACACAGCAATTGGGCCATGGGAAGTGTTAGGAGCCCCCTTTTAAGATATACTAAATACAAGAGATTTCACAAGCATAGCGGGCTGTGCAGGCGAAACCTAAAAAAGCAAGTATTGCAGCATAATGTTAGAAGCTGTCTGCCTTTTCTGTGGGAAGAGATCTTATCTTGACAGTCAATTGGGGCTTAAACAGTGTGAACAGCTTTAGTAGGAGTATCATAAATGCATGCAGCCAGTGGTCACAAAAAAGTTCCACACAAAAGTGAATAAACACAATAATCCAGTGATGGGAACTGATAAGAGCCCCCTTTTAGAATATATTAAATACAAGAGATTCAGCCGAAACCTAGAATGCTTTAAGCCTCGCAGGGGGCATGCAAAGGTCTATCTAAATCCCAAGAAAATACTGAGCAATTAGTGTGCCATCCTGGCACTTTGATTCACTCCTCCTGAGGTGTGGAGAGTGCACTTGCCTACTGACTGCCCGCTTTTATGCATGAATTGACTTCTCGACCTGGCACAGATCTGAAGCAAAGCATGTACAGTTATTTGAAGAAGTTCCCTTAAACAAATGTTCTTTGCTTTTTTCACACATCAACAAAAGTGAGGATTCCAGATATTCAATCTAATTTTTCAAAGCAAGTGATGATGTGTGAAAACACCTTGAAGTGTTGCTTTTTCTGCTCAGACTGTTAGTTGGAAAGCAAGACTGGCGAGTCCTTGCTGCGAGCATCTGTTTATCAAGCGGGGGTCAAGTCATGACAGGGTGGGATTTTTCACTTTGTGAGGTGGGATTTTTGTGCGGCGCTTCGTGTTTTCTCTTCAGGGTTGGAATACGTGATGTGAATGGAGTTGCAGTTGCCGGTGTACTGTTCGTTCGCTTCATTTTGTTTGTAAACGAACAGCAATTTACCACTTTGCATCATGTACAAGAGAGCAATCTTTCAATCCGAAAAAGAATGTGATTTTCAGAGAACCGGATGCAAAGCGTGCAGTTCTGGAAATAGAAAGAAATGACTTCGAAAGTACATACATTGGGGGGGGGGGGGTCAAGGTATGGTGACAACGGAAAGAGGGAGGAGTCACGAGGAGCAGGGCATGGAAAGCTGAGTCTGACCTTCAATTTACACGTTTATTTGTAAAGAACTGTTAAAAGAAATTGGCAACGTGTACAAATGTAGCAATCATTCTATTCTGAATTAGTTAATTGGTCACAAGGAGGCTGCATTTTAAATATGGGGTTAAGGCACCTGCTGCAGAGATCTTTGTGTGCCCAGCAATCTTCAAGGGAATATTATTAACTACAATATAAATCTGGTGGTTGATGTACTTCCTGGAGATATCTTTATTTTGTCTAGTCACAGTTTCGACTCCTAAAGTAGCATAAAGGCTGCAAAGCAGTTCGTGTAACACACAGACAACAAGTTTGTATTTTATATAGATAGGCTAGTGGGTTGCCGATTTTGAATCAGAGATCCTTTTGTTAATTGCATTTCATAAATTGCAATTCAACGCAGGTGGCACGATGAGCTATGGATCTGCATCTAGGAGCTGCATGCAAACTGCAATAAATAGGTGTAAAGCCTTATGTTTTTGCGTAATCTGTTGTTTTTAAGGCGGAGGAGCGTCACCCCACTGCCTGGGAGCAGATAAAGAAAGGAAAAAATAAAATGGTAATAAAAAATGTTATTATCATTTTATTTTGTCTTCCTGCTGCGACAGCTTGCGTGAGGGGGCGGTCGGGCCAAAGAGCAGGGTAGAAGTGGTACAACCCTCCTAAGTGTGCAATGACTGTTTGGTCAGCCCTCTCGGGCCGCCCAAACCAGTCATGCGCACTTTCCCCCTTCTTCATGCAGGCTGCATTAAAGCCTGCATGGAGAACATGACCACACAGACCAATCACAACGCTGCATTGCAGCGGTGTGAGTGGCTGCGGGGAGCTTGGGAGCCCTGGTGCTTCCTGCTTCCTGTTTCCCTCAAGAAGCCAGGAAGAAGACATAGGATAGGTGGTGTGGCTGGCCAGCCGGCCGGCTGGGAGGTAAGTGATTTTTAAAAAAATGTTGTGATCCCCCCACCCTCTGCCCCTCCCCCCACCTGCCCCACAGCTGCTTCCAGGCAGCGGCTGCAACTGCAAAAAGGGTTCCTTCTGGTAGAAATAAACATTGTTTGAAGGGACAACTCCAATCACTGAGCTCTGTTTTAAATTCCTTGTGTTTCGCCTGAGCAGGTACTCTTAACATATAATGCCTATAGTATGAATAGTATGTGGGTCCTACTCCTGGTAACTAATGTTTCCTCTAATTCATTTACTCTGCCTGTGGCAATAAAGGTGCTTCGAGTACTGCAGCTTAGGCTGTGTGCATCGAAGACAAGCAACAAACTAATATGCACGCACATGCAAGCTACCTAACTCAGTGGAATAGTAAGTGTGCCATGGGCCCTAATGCAAACCCTCCAAAAATGCCCTTCCCCCACCTCTGGGTTGATATTAACCTCTTCGATGCGCGTCCAATTCCCCCGCAGTGCGGGCGAATTAGACTTGTGCGTAGATCCGACTGCCCCCGGCTGTCCGACGCACATGCCCACCGTGACATCGGATGACCGGGGTCCGACGACGCATGGATGGGTTTAAAAGGCAGCCATTGCTGGTGCACAGTGGGCTTCTTGCATCCCTGGGCATGGGTTCCACTGCATCTTGTACTGTAATCATTCTACCTATAATTACTCTTTATTTGCTCTCTCCATGCCTCTCTTATCCCCCTCACACCTTTTCATATCCCTTTCTACTTCCATTCGATCTCCTCACTTGTGCTTATCTCCTTCCTCCCTTTTTAGGTCGAGCTGACGTTAGCATTCATGCGAAGCATGAATGCTGTCAGCTCGACAACTAATGTGATCCGTTTTTAGGAGAGTGGACACCAAAGTGTTACGAGCGTTTTCAGTGCCGGATTTCACCTCGGGAGCGCGCAGCATTGTCTGCAGTGGCAGTGTCAGTTTCGCTTTTTTATTACTTTCGTTTTTCCCGAGGCTGGCTGAGGCTGGCTTGGAATGAACAGGCTTGCCCCCGCGCATGCGCAGAGTAACTCACAGCCCTTGCTTTTACAGACGCAGGCAGGCAGCCCCCACCCCTCTGCATGCACGCACGCACGCACACACAGGCGAGCGCATGCACACGCAGGCACACACATACAGGCACACAGACACTCGCTCACACACACACACCCCCCTCCCCCACAGTCACACGCACGCACACATACATACAAAGCCCGCCCGCCCGCACATGCTTTCCCCGCGCCCCCCCCTTCCCCGCGCCCCCCGCCTCCCCCTTCCCCGCGCCCCCCGCCTCCCCCTTCCCCGCTCAGCAACGCACTCACCGGCTTCCTTCGTGCGGCGGCTCTCCTCAGCTGCAGGGCCCGGCAGCAGGACTCTTCTTACCTCCTTCTGCACCGGGGCGCAGGGTAGGCTCCTGCCTGCTCCGGTGCTCCAAACACGGCGGCTCCGTCCAATCGCGGCTCTTCCGTGGGAGGCGGGGTAGGCTCCCGCCCTCCTACTTCCTGTTTCCTGTTGACGCGCCGGCCTGCCTGACTTCCTGGTCACAGGCCGGCAGAGTGACGGCAGTGATTTGCGGTATGTATTTAGTTAGTTATTTATGCATTTTTATATAGCGCGGACTTTACCCGAAGGCGCTATTTATTTATTTATTTTTTTGGGACGCTACCTTTTTATTTAGTTTTAAACATTGATGGCTGAATTTTATGGCACTGTACTTCTGAAGTCCCCTCGAGTTTGGTTACAATACTTTCTATCCAAGCCGATAGCGTAAGGCGTTTGGATATGTACTGATCCTGGACCCCATATCTGAACCGAGTCATCACATAATTCATAAACCGATCGAGCACTCGAAATCAAGACACGGCCCTTTTTTACACCCTTTTTAGTTGAAGTCATTTACTTTGTCCATTACCTCATAAACCGGCTTTAATAATGTTACCGCTCTTTAGGGGCTAACATGCAGAAACCCTGCAGCCTTTCGGGGGGATCCTATTCAGCCCAAGCTCATTACATATCTGCGAGGCATGCTTTATACTCAAGAGCCTCGGGGCCTCTTCGCATTCTGCAGGGGGGGCATCATTTTGCGCTCCGCCACAGCAGGCTGCCTCTCTGTGCCCGTTCTGCATTGGCGAAGGCTTGTACCCCAGCTCTCAGGCAATTCACGGGTGCTCGGACAACGGCTTTTTAACTAATTTAAATGATAAGGTTTGCGGCTATCACTTGTTTGTTTAATATTACGGGCATGTGGGTTGTGTGATGCTGCATAAACAGATGCGTTTGGAGTTTATTTACCGATCCGCTATGGAGGGGCTTTTCTTTAATCTGTTGGTGGCTGTTTTTTTTTTTTAATTTATATTGCGTCTTCATGTACACATGATGTTTGACTTTTTTGAGCAATTCGTTATGTTGGGCTTTTGTATAATTTGATACTAGCTGTTATTTTATTTATATTGCGTCTCCCGATGGTTGTGTGATGCTGCATAAACAGATGCGTTTGGAGTTTATTTACCGATCCGCTATGGAGGGGCTTTTCTTTAATCTGTTGGTGGCTGTTTTTTTTTTTTTATTTATATTGCGTCTTCATGTACACATGATGTTTGACTTTTTTGAGCAATTCGTTACGTTGGGCTTTTGTATAATTTGATACTAGCTGTTATTTTATTTATATTGCGTCTCCCGATGCTGTGTTTGCCTGCCCCGCCAGCTCTCCAAGGTTGCTATTTGTTTCTTTCCCATCTGCGTACATCACTTGCGGGATACAGGTAAATCTGCATTCTAGAGTTGCCTTTATTGTTTTGAGGCCGGGCGCAGGGGCTGCTCCGATGTTATCAAGGCTGCTATCCCACTGCTAAGGCGGTGCTGCACTCACTGCCTTGTTTATATTTGTTTTAGTTCCGTGATGCTCCGATCTTTGCCCCTTCCGAGTGGAGCTTCCGAGTGGAGCTTCCGAGTGGAGCTTCCGAGTGGAGCTTCAGAGTGGAGCTTCCGAGTGGAGCTTCAGAGTGCAGAGTGGAGCTTCAGAGTGGAGCTTCAGAGTGGAGCTTCAGAGTGCAGAGTGGAGCTTCAGAGTGGAGCTTCAGAGTGGAGCTTCAGAGTGGAGCTTCAGAGTGCAGAGTGGAGCTTCAGAGTGGAGCTTCAGAGTGGAGCTTCAGAGTGCAGAGTGGAGCTTCAGAGTGGAGCTTCAGAGTGGAGCTTCAGAGTGCAGAGTGGAGCTTCAGAGTGGAGCTTCAGAGTGGAGCTTCAGAGTGGAGCTTCAGAGTGGAGTTTCAGAGTGCAGAGTGGAGCTTCAGAGTGGAGCTTCAGAGTGGAGCTTCAGAGTGCAGAGTGGAGCTTCAGAGTGGAGCTTCAGAGTGGAGCTTCAGAGTGGAGCTTCAGAGTGGAGCTTCAGAGTGCAGAGTGAAGCTTCAGAGTGGAGCTTCAGAGTGGAGCTTCAGAGTGGAGCTTCAGAGTGGAGCTTCAGAGTGGAGCTTCAGAGTGGAGCTTCAGAGTGCAGAGTGGAGCTTCAGAGTGGAGCTTCAGAGTGGAGCTTCAGAGTGGAGCTTCAGAGTGGAGCTTCAGAGTGCAGAGTGGAGCTTCAGAGTGCAGAGTGGAGCTTCAGAGTGGAGCTTCAGAGTGGAGCTTCAGAGTGCAGAGTGGAGCTTCAGAGTGGAGCTTCAGAGTGGAGCTTCAGAGTGCAGAGTGGAGCTTCAGAGTGGAGCTTCAGAGTGGAGCTTCAGAGTGCAGAGTGGAGCTTCAGAGTGGAGCTTCAGAGTGGAGCTTCAGAGTGGAGCTTCAGAGTGGAGCTTCAGAGTGGAGCTTCAGAGTGGAGCTTCAGAGTGCAGAGTGGAGCTTCAGAGTGGAGCTTCAGAGTGGAGCTTCAGAGTGGAGCTTCAGAGTGCAGAGTGAAGCTTCAGAGTGGAGCTTCAGAGTGGAGCTTCAGAGTGGAGCTTCAGAGTGGAGCTTCAGAGTGGAGCTTCAGAGTGGAGCTTCAGAGTGGAGCTTCAGAGTGCAGAGTGGAGCTTCAGAGTGCAGAGTGGAGCTTCAGAGTGCAGAGTGGAGCTTCAGAGTGCAGAGTGGAGCTTCAGAGTGGAGCTTCAGAGTGGAGCTTCAGAGTGGAGCTTCAGAGTGCAGAGTGGAGCTTCAGAGTGGAGCTTCAGAGTGGAGCTTCAGAGTGGAGCTTCAGAGTGGAGCTTCAGAGTGCAGAGTGGAGCTTCAGAGTGCAGAGTGGAGCTTCAGAGTGCAGAGTGGAGCTTCAGAGTGCAGAGTGGAGCTTCAGAGTGGAGCTTCAGAGTGGAGCTTCAGAGTGGAGCTTCAGAGTGCAGAGTGGAGCTTCAGAGTGGAGCTTCAGAGTGGAGCTTCAGAGTGGAGCTTCAGAGTGCAGAGTGGAGCTTCAGAGTGCAGAGTGGAGCTTCAGAGTGCAGCTTCAGAGTGGAGCTTCAGAGTGGAGCTTCAGAGTGGAGCTTCAGAGTGGAGCTTCAGAGTGGAGCTTCGGAGTGGAGCTTCAGAGTGGAGCTTCAGAGTGGAGCTTCAGAGTGGAGCTTCAGAGTGGAGCTTCGGAGTGGAGCTTCGGAGTGGAGCTTCGGAGTGGAGCTTCAGAGTGGAGTGGAGCTTCAGAGTGGAGCTTCAGAGTGCAGAGTGGAGCTTCAGAGTGCAGAGTGGAGCTTCAGAGTGGAGCTTCAGAGTGCAGCTTCAGAGTGGAGCTTCAGAGTGGAGCTTCAGAGTGGAGCTTCAGAGTGGAGCTTCAGAGTGGAGCTTCGGAGTGGAGCTTCGGAGTGGAGCTTCAGAGTGCAGAGTGGAGCTTCAGAGTGGAGCTTCAGAGTGCAGAGTGGAGCTTCAGAGTGCAGAGTGGAGCTTCAGAGTGGAGCTTCAGAGTGCAGAGTGGAGCTTCAGAGTGGAGCTTCAGAGTGGAGCTTCAGAGTGGAGCTTCAGAGTGGAGCTTCGGAGTGGAGCTTCGGAGTGGAGCTTCGGAGTGCAGAGTGCAGATTCAGAGTGCAGATTCGGAGTGGAGCTTCAGAGTGGAGCTTCAGAGTGGAGAGTGGAGATTCAGAGTGGAGATTCAGAGTGGAGAGTGGAGCTTCAGAGTGGAGCTTCAGAGTGGAGCTTCAGAGTGGAGCTTCAGAGTGGAGCTTCAGAGTGGAGCTTCAGAGTGCAGAGTGGAGCTTCAGAGTGCAGAGTGGAGCTTCAGAGTGTCAAGAGCAATGCCAATAGCTCTAACTTTAACAAAGGCAAAACCATTGCATTGTAAATGCTTGTTATTTTACCGAATCACATGCTCATGCTGCTGCCTGGTTTGTCTACATGCACACAGGCAGAATCACTCGGTACAAAATGGCTCCTGTTCACTCGTCAGTACGGTCTTGCGCCGCCCCACCTTCCCCCTGCCAAATACATTCATTCCAAATACTGCTTATTTTCATATCAGACTGACTTCTCACATCTGGGATAGCAGGGGCACCTTCCACAGTGATTAGTGCTTCACAAAAAATAATTCTCGGCTAGCGCTCAGAAGCCTTGAAGCTTTGATTGAATGACACTGCAGTTTGATGCCCCGCTCGTTTTTTGATGCTATGCGTTCCAGACACTGATTTTATTAAGACTCACTTGGAGCTCTAAACTGTCACTTGATCTTTCTTTGGGTCATTTCGTTTGCCCGGAAGGACTAACATATCTGTGAAACCCTCTTCTTTTATAGTTTGAGCATCGTCTTCGTTTAGCAGGATAACATTATACATTTGAAAATACAAATATCCGGGAAGAGCAGAGAGCAAATCTCCGCGATGTTGGGCATTCTCCTATCATAAAGGAAGCGTGTTGGTGGGACCTGTGGCATCTAACGCATCATTTAACCCTATATGCGTGGGCACCTACCACAATAATGTATAGGATGAGTTTGTTCCGTTCCCGTTTTTAATTTGATGTAAAACTCAAATCACTGCACACTCTCTACTACACACTCTCTACTACACACTCTCTACTACAGTCACTACTCTCTACTACACATTCTGCTACACACTCTCTACTACAGTCACTACTCTCTGCTACGCACTCTACTCTCTACTACACTCTACTACACACTCTCTACTACACACTCTACTACACACTCTCTACTACAGTCACTACTCTCTGCTACGCACTCTACTCTCTACTACACACTCTACTACACACTCTCTACTACACACTCTACTACACACTCTCTACTACAGTCGCTACTCTCTACTACACACTGTACTACACACTCTACTACAGTCACTACTCTCTACTACACACTACTACCCACTCTCTACTACAGTCACTACTCTCTACTACACACTCACTACACACTCACTACTACAGCCACTACTCTCTTCGACACACTCTATACTAGACACTCTCTACTACACACTATCTACTACAGTCACAACTCTCTACTACACACTGTACTACACACTCTACTACAGTCACTACTCTCTACTACACACTACTACACACTCTCTACTACAGTCACTACTCTCTACTACACACTCTACTACACACTCACTACACACTCACTACTACAGCCACTACTCTCTTCGACACACTCTATACTAGACACTCTCTACTACACACTATCTACTACAGTCACTACTTACTACACTCTCTACTACACACTCTACTACACACTCTACTACACACTCTACTACACACTCTACTACACACTCTACTACACACTCTACTACACACTCTACTACACACTCTACATTACACACTCTACATTACACACTCTACATTACACACTCTACATTACATACTCTACATTACACACTCTCTACTACACACTCTCTACTACACACTCTACACTACACACTCTACTACACTCTACTACACACTCTGCTACACACACGCTCTACTACACACTCTACTACACACCCTCTACTACTCTCTACTACTCTACTACACATTCTCTACTACTCTACTACACACTCACTACTTTCTACTACACTCTACTACAGACTCTCCACTCTCTACTCCACACTCTCTACTCCACACTCTCTACTTCAATCTCTCTACCTCAATCTCTCTAATTCAATCTCTCTACCTCAATCTCTCTACTTCAATCTCTCTACTTCAATCTCTCTACTTCAATCTCTCTACTTCACATTCTGTATTACACACTCTCTACTACACACTCACTACTCTCTACTACACACTCTCTACTACACACTCTACTACACTCCCTACTACACATTCTCCTACACACTCTACTACACACTCTACTACACACTCACCACTCTACTACACACTCACCACTCTACTACACACTCACTAGTCTCTACTGCTCACTCTCTACTACACACTCTCTACTACACACTCTCTACTACACACTCTCTACTACACACTCTCTACTACACACTCTCTACTACACACTCTCTACTACACACTCACTAGTCTCTACTACACACTCACTACTCTCTACTACACACTCACTACTCTCTACTACACACTCTACTACTCACTTACTACTCTCTACTCACTCTCTACTACTCACTACTACTCTCTCTACTACTCACTATTACTCTCTACTACTCTCTCTACTACTCACTCTCTACTACTCACTCTCTACTGCTCATGACAATGCCATTTATTTATCTGTTTCCAAAACCAACACATAAATAAAACATTTGTCATTTACAATGCCAAAAGCGCTAACTTTTGCAAAGGCGAGACCGTTGCATTGTAAATGCTTGTTAAATTTGTTATTCTCTCCTTGCTCCTCCTTACACTCCCCACTTTTCTTTCTCTATTTCCTCTCTGCACCACTTCTACCTCAATCTGCCTCTTCTCTTCTATCTACTTCCTGCTCTTCTCTTTCCCACAAAGTCCCTCAGATCCCCTTATTCTCTCTCATTCCAACATTATGGAAGTTTATAAAGCGCCTGGTTACGCGCACCGGCGTGTCCCCGCGCTATGGTGAGAAACAATGAGGAGGCCTAACTAGATTCAGCTACACAAGTGTTGAACGGAACAGGTGGGTTTTAAGAGCTCTTTGGAACCTAACCTCTGAAGGTTCAAGCCGCAGCTCTAGCGGGAGCATGTTCCAACTCTTGGCTGCAAGGTGCCTGAAGGATCTACCCCCCATGCGCGCTTTGTTAATTTTGGGGATAACTACCAAGCCAGTACCAGTGGATCTAAGCGTCCGCTTAGGTCTGTAGGGTGTAATAAGGCTCAGTAAGGGTCTGGGCGCCTTTCCCTCAATGATGCGATGACACGTGCATAGCGCCTTAAAGGTGATCCTTTCCCTGACTGGGAGCCAGTGGAGGGCCTCCAAGGCAGCTTTAGAGGCTGCTCTTCTAGGGAGCCTCAACACCAGCCGGGCTGCGGCATTCTGCAGCACCTGAAGGAGATTCAGACTTCTGACCGTGGCCCCCAGATAGAGAAGGTTGGCGTAATCTAGTCGCGAGGTTACAAGGGCGTGCACCAGCGTCTGCCTAGCACCAATGGGGAGCAGGTCCAAGATCTTCCGCAGGCCCTTGAGGATGCCAAAGCACACCCCAACCACACGACGAATCTGGGGAGTGAAGGACAGGTCAGAGTCAAACATCACCCCAAGGTTTTTGGCCTGCTGACAAGGCACAGGAGTAGTACCTAGGCATGCTTGCCACCATGCCGAGGACCACACAGACGGGCCACCCCCCACCACGAGCACCTCAGTTTTGGCACCATTCAGCTTCAGGCAGTTGTTAGACATCCAGGAGGCAAGCTCCTGCATGCAGGCACTGAAACGGATGCCGCAACATCGGGCGCCTGTGACAGCGAGATGGCTAGCTGTGTGTCATCGGCATATGACACAATTTGCATGCCATGGCTCTCCACAATATTTGCTACGGGGGACACGTACAGATTAAACAGGGTTGGGCTCAGGGCAGAGCCCTGTGGTACCCCTTGATCCAGATTGATCATATGAGAGTAATATTCCCCCTGTCTAACCTGAAAGCCCCTATTAGACAGAAAGGATTGGATCCACTTCAGCGCTGCCCCTGTGACTCCGCCCTTGTTCAGACACTGTAGCAAGGTGAAATGTGCTACAGTGTCGAACGCTGCGCTCAGGTCGAGTAGGATGAGGGCCATCCTCTGCCCCTCATCCACCCCTTGCCTGATGGTCTCAGTGGCCATAAGCAGTGCTGACTCAGTGGAGTGGCGTGAGCGAAAGCCAAACTGAGTTGGATGAAGCAGACTAGCCTCCTCCACATAAGCCATCAGCTGAAGATTGGCCACCTTCTCTGCCACTTTGGCCAGGTAGGGTAAGAGTGAAATAGGGCGGAGATTGTCCAACCTCTCCCAACTGAAGTTTGGCTTTTTTTGGAGCGAAAGTACCACTGCTTGCTTCCATCTTTCAGGTACAGTATGAGTCCTGAACAATAGATCCAAAACATCCCTAATGTAGGGCTCCAGGATCTCGATGCTCCCCGCAAGCAGCTTCGGCGAGGCCGGGTCCCGAGGGGACCCTGACTTGATGGAGCAGCATATCTGCCGCAGGCCTTCTGGGGGTGGAGTGAAAAAGTTCTTCAGCCTATTTTCACCCACAACATCCTGTTCAGTCTCTCTGAAATCCGATCCCCTTCTGTCTCCTCCCGAAAAGGCGGAGTATATGGCAGCCACTTTTTTTTAGAAGAAAACTGCAATACGGTTGCATGATTCTTCTAAGACACTAGACGGGTCAACAGATGATCCACAGAGAGAAATTTCTTTATAAATCTTGAATAGCTCCTTCGTGGAATTTTCAGCTTCCCCTATTCTGCCTACAAAATAGGTAGCCTTGGAGCGCCTGATTAAGCTATGATAGGCTCTTTGTTTAGCTCTATACTCCTGTTTAGTCTGATCAAGAAAGGCAACCCTCCACTGCCTTTCGCGTTGTTTACATTCCGCCTTTGCTCTGCGGAGCTCATCGCTAAACCAGGGGGCGAATTTCTGGGGTCTACTACAGGGATTCTTTAGACACAGAGGAGCTATATCGTCCAAGGCATCATTAATGCGACCTTCCAATCTTACGGATGCGGATTCAGCATCCTGACCTCCCGGTCTACCTCCTTTGACCAGGGCAGTATCAAACTTGGCTTTAGAGAAAGCCGCCCATTTACGACTAGGGTATTTCGGATTGGCCCGCTTTTGGGTGTTACCTGCCGGGACACTTATAACAAAAGGCACTAAAAAGTGATCGGACCAGGGAATCGGTATAGGGGTATTTACTTCAATTTCCTCCCAGTTGGCAAAAATGGGGTCCAGTAGGTGGCCCTTTTGATGTGTGGGGGCCTGAGATCTAAGGTGGAGTTGGAGAGAATGTAGTTCCTGGCAGAAGTCGGTAGCTCCCTTGTCCAGTGAATCATCCAAATGAATATTGAGGTCGCACAATAGCAAAAACGTATCCCTACGTAGGGCAGCTACCGTCATGCCTTCCATCAAGCTGGTAGTAAAACGAGTGAATGGGCCCGGAGAATGATAGACCAGGAAGCCCTTCACCGTATTACCTGCATTAACCTTTATGGAAAGGCCCCTGTCTCACTGTCAACAATAGTGAGCGATTCCAGTTGACAGCATAGCGGTAGCTTAGATATTATCGCTATTCCACCACCTCTACCCAAGGCCCTGTCCAACCTCACCATGGTATATCCTCCCGGGAGGGCAGCAACTACGTCTGGCTCTGAGTTGGAATCTAGCCACGTTTCGGTGAGGAATAGGAGATCAAATTTCTTATCAGTGAGCAGATCATATATATCTAGCTTATGCTTACGCATGGATCTGGCATTCAATAACCCGCATATGAGCCTAATATCCTCAGCCTTTTGTTTGTCTCTAAAGCGCCAATTGTACTGGCACTCTTTGCAGCTACTATCCTCTTCAGCCTTCAGGCTATGAAGGCAAGCCTTAGCGGTGTTGGGACAAAGGGCGCGGAGTTGATGCGCACTCCACCGTATTATTGCCCCATTTTGTCCAGGGGTTGTGGCCTCTGCCCCCGTCCGGCCGTGGACGGGCGCAGACGGGCTTGCCTTTGGCGCGCCACCGGCGCGCCTGCTGCGCGCGTCCGCTGTGCGGCCGGGTAGGCATCCGCCTTAAGTGTCCCGCAGCCCGTCTATCGACTCTATATCTTCACTATCCTTCTGTCTCACTCACCTTGTTCCTCTCCTTGTGTTGGACCTTCTTGTTTGTCACTACCTGCTCTACCCTTTTGGCTGTTTTATCATTGGTTCCTTCCTTCTTTCTTTCCCTCCCTTTTAACTATGCTTTCTATGCTTCACTTTCCTTTCTTTCTTTTCCTCTCCATTTCTTGCTTATTCACTTCTAGCTTTTTCTGTATCACTTCCATAGCTCATCCTCTTCACACATGCCTCCTTTTATCTCTAAACTCAAATCTCCCCTCTCCCTCACCCCCCTAAATCTTCTTTTCTCTCCATCTTTCTATTATTTCTGTCCTTTCTACTTTTCACCTTTCCTACCCTGTACCTTTTCTTTCTTTCCAAACCCATTCTTATCCTTTTTCATTTTTCTACTCTCCCATCTTTCTTTCCAATCTGTCTTTCCTATCTCCGTGTTCATTTGCTAATGCTGTCTCTCCCCTTCCTTTATTCTCTCTACTTCATATCCCATTTCCACTCTTCCATTCTTTCCCTCCTTAATATCTCTCCTCAACTGCGTCTCTCCTCCCACCATCAGTCTAACCTTCTCTATTTCATTCCACCCTTCTGTGTTTCTTAATTTCTGTTGCCTTTTCATCTCATTATTACCTTTCCAACTGTCTCCTTGTCCTCTTTTCTACCCCATGACAAATCCATTGACTGAATGTTCAGACTCTGCTCTGCTATAGCCTCTGTTCTGAGCTAAACCAGTGCCTGCCTGGGACATGTTTCACTCTCTGTGGAAATTATTCTTCCCCAACTCCTCCCAAAGGAAGATACCACACAGAGCTAAACCTAAGGAGACACTTAAAAAATATTCTTAGCAAAATCAGGGCAAAACCAGTTTTGGGTTGCTTATCTTCTGATTCAGGAAGGACCTGGCCTGGCAGCTCGGCTGGATTGTTCCCATTGGAGAAGGGACAAGACTGATTTGAGTATTTGAGGAGACATTTCTTCGTGACCGGGAGTAGCTGCTTTTCTGCCGACACCGCCAAGACTCTTTTGCCCACCTTTAGAGCGCTGGAGCGCTGACGACCCTGTTGGACTTCACTACCACCCACGCCGCTGCCCCGGGACTACGAATCCCGGCTGCCTCAGCGGCGGCGCGCATCACTGACGCGATTACAGCGCCAGGAGGGGCTACAAAGCCATCGAGCCCTCGGTGGAGCGGGGGAGACATTTCTTCGTGACCGGGAGTAGCTGCTTTTCTGCCGACACCGCCAAGACTCTTTTACCCACCTTTAGAGCGCTGGAGCGCTGACAACCCTGTTGGACCCTGCTGGACGCCACTACCACCCGCGCCGCCGCCCCGGGACTACGAATCCCGGCTGCCTCAGCGGCGGCGCACATCACTGATGCGATTACAGCGCTAGCAGGGGCTACAAAGCCATCGTGCCTTCCGCGTCACGGGACGCACGCGGTTCGCCCGGGGCTAAGCCCGGGCAAAGGGCGGGCCGTCTGTAGCCGTCCGGGGCCAGACAAGGCCGGGCGGACCCCCCCCTTTTCCGCTGATGTATGAACACTGGACACGGCCCTTACAGTAAGAACATACTGACTGTTAATGAACTTTGCTACATATGTAACTAAATTGTTTATAATACTCATTCTTTAACGATCATTGCTGTCAGGTAGCCTGTGAGACCCAGCCTATAGCCTCATTAAGAATAATAATGACTGCACGAACAGCTAAGGGCAGGAACTCTCTGGGGGGAGGGTTAAATAAAGGGCAGCTCGACCACTTTTTAACTAAAGCGGCCTCAAAAATTGATCATGAGATTGCGATTGCCGAAAACCGACTGTCACTGGAATTAGCCAATAGAAACTCTTCCTTGGGTTCCCTAATCACAGTTCCATCCCCACCCCTACAACCCAATCAAGTAACCCTGACAGACGATCCTAGCATCCCACTACTTCTGCAAGATTCAACTAGAGGGGCACGAGTAAGCAGTGACAGTCTTGACATCTCCTTTGAACTATTATTAGAGGAACGCCCTAACCCCCCAGAAAAAATTACAACACTGAGAAACAATAATTTAAAGATAAAACAAACAGGGCAGGCTGTCACATCAAAGAGAAAAAGGGGAGGAGCATGCAATCAAAAGGTACACTGCTAAAAGAACCCTTGTCCTTTGATTCAAATGATCTGATGAAAAACCTTGAGCATTTAGTAAAATCATTACTCTTACCTCTTATAGAAAGAGTTAAGAGGATATCTGACCAACTAAGTACCATGGCTGAAACTACAACAAATAATGCCAATCTCCTACAGCAACTGTCGACATCCAAACAAGCCATTTCCCTTGGTGGCCAGATACCGGGGGATGCTCACAAACCAACAGAAACATTAGAATCCTTACCTATTGCAAAATAGCCCAATATGGTTCCTTTAGTAACAGATAGTACCCACATAACAAACACAGGACCAAATGAAACCGCTCCTAAAAAAATCCTAGAAGATTTAAATATTCCTTCAAATAAAGAACACTCGATGACTAAAACCTTAAATAAAATGGCGGCACATATAGATCTCCCTCCAGCTTCTGCCCCCTAGGTCATAATCCTTACTGGCGTTCCAGAATTGCCAGCAGAGAAAAGGGAACCTTATCTGGAATTAAAAAACAAGGTCATATATTGACTAATAAACAATAGACCCCTGCCACCTAATATAAATGGCGAAATCATGTTCGTGAGAAGATTGGCATGGGTTGGCAATAGACCCAAGGATATTGCGGGTGATGTCCTGATTGTAAACTTCAGGGATCGGAGGGCAGTAGCTCACATCGCAGATTGGTACGTTGAGAGAGGCCGCAATGGCATATCCACCCGTGATCTGAGCTATTTTTATCCTCAACCCTTAGTAGCTGGGAGGTTCCCTAGACAAACCAGCAAGACGGGCAATAATCCCACCCTCTTTACACCAGTTTTAACACCTTCGTTCTATAGAAGGCAGGAGGCATATTACCCACGACCCACTCATAGAAATAGGCCTTTTCCACATCACTATATGAGAACACAGAGGTCCGCCTACACCCCGCCCTGGTCTATTCCCTTATACAATCACTACGAGGCATTAACTTCCCTTGACGATCAGGATTGAAATAGGGGGAAAACAGGGCGCACACAATAACCTTGAAGGTCCCAGCTCCACCACCGCTTGACTTAAATGAACAACGGAGAGTACTTCCTCGTAAGGGATCCCCAGAAAATAGGAGAGAAGAAGACCAAGAAGTAGGGTTTACACTTGGGCTGGGTATCTCTAAACCCCAAAAATCTTCACATGAGCAAAGATTTGATTTGATTTCTGAGGCAGAGCAGCCTTCTCCCCCACAGATGATAAACTCAAGTGAAAAAACTGACGCAGCTACCACCCCCCAGATGGGAAAAACGAATCTGAATTTCATATCCTGGAATGTCGCAGGGTTAGTTAGTAAAATTTCCTTTCAACCATGGCTAGATGTTGTCCAAAATTATGATGTAGTCTGCCTTCAAGAAATATGGGCAGCGGATGAATTACACATAATTGGCTATCAAACTTTTCATACGCCTGCTATTATAACTACCCAAGGAAGAAATAAAGGGGGCCTTTCTATATATGTTTCTACGGCAGCAGGAATTAAAATTTTAAAGTTTATATCTACAGAGCATTTTCAGATTCTCACTATGAGCGGCGGACATGTTAAAAACACGACTATAGTTAATTTTTATAATAATATCCCCAAAAATAATGTGGATAAAGTAATGGACAACCTTAAAAATAGTCTATCTATCATTCAGGACCACTTACGAGGCGAGATGGTTCTTATCTGGATGGGAGATTTTAACTGTACTATCTGTCCATATGGTTCGTCGGACATGTGCGGTCTAGCCGAACACAAAGAGGACTCTCCCACCCACTTTATTAATTCCAAACTCGGAAATGTCCTTAACGGTATGTTAATCTACTTTAATTTGTCTTACATCAATGAAATATGTTCCCCAGCCATTCCTTTTTGCCCTACTTTCAGTGGCAGGGGATGTAATTCAATGATTGATTTTACCCTTTTAACAGCCTCCCACGCAATCTTGATTTCCTCATGGGAAACCCTTCCGCCAATTTTTAGTGATCACTATCCCATTCTCTTCACTCTAAAATTTAGAGGACAAACTAAGACCCTAAAAGAGAAACCTGTATACCTCCCGCCAGTTAAACTAGCCGCTTCCAATGGATACACGTTAAAATGGGACAAGGTGAACCCAGTTGATTTCCTTCTAAAACTGGAATCGGCTTGCCACGCAGACCTACTTGTCTGCTTATCTCGCACCGAGGAACCAGCTAAAGTAGTGAGCTCCTTTATCAAAGTCCAGGGCGAGATGAAGAACTTATTAACTAAGGAATACCGACCAAATGCTAACAAGCTACATGGTTGGTTTGACAAAAGCTGTACTAAAGCACATTCCTCTTTGAAAAGGGCTTTGCACGTATCACCTAGATCCCCCCTTACGATTCGGCTAGCTAGGAAACAATATAAATCGTCCATTACAAATAGAAAGAATCAACTGAAAAAGGAGGCTTGGTCAGCTTTATGCGATGCTTCCAAAAACAGGGATAACACCGCTTTTTGGAAAACTGTCAATACCCCCTATTTAACAAAAAGAGATGTTGATACCATAGATCAGGCCATTGATGGGGAAACATGGGTTAACCACTTTACACATCTCTATGATACAGTGACCCCCCTAGAAAATGCAAATTTCGGAACGGGACTGCCGAATATCCAGTTTGACAACTCCCCACCCACCGTGTTCCCGCTGGATATCATTTTTAACTGTCGGGAGGTTTTAACAGCTATTAGCAACAGCCCCTCTTGTAAAGCCCCGGGCCCAGATGGAGCCCCAATAGACGTATATAAAAATGAAATCGAACTGTGGGCTCCACTATTAACAAATGTTTTAAATAAAGTAAATCAACAGGGGCTCATACCCTCTTGGACGGAGGCTATAGTGGTCCCTATTTTTAAAAAGGGCAACCAAAATGATCCTACCTGCTACCGCCCGATCGCATTGCTTGATGCATTAATGAAAGTAGCAGGCGGAATAGTGTTATATAGGATTCAATCATGGGCTGAGGAAAATGATATCATATCAAATTTGTAATATGGTTTTAGGACGGGGAAGGGCACAATTGAGCAGGGTTTAAATCTTGCAATGACAATATCGAAGTATACTCAGGCCAAGAAGGGGCATCTTTTTATTGCCTTTGTTGACCTGAGTTCTGCCTTCGATTGCGTCAATCACAATTTTTTATGGGAAATATTAACAGACATGGGCTTGGACAATCAAATTCTTCAGTTTATTAAAGAACTTTACAGGGGAGCAGGTGCCAGGGTCCGTTACACCAGATTGGGTGAGTGCTCAGGAAAATTTCCCATCAAGAGGGGTGTGAGACAGGGGTGAATTCTTGCCCCCCTCCTAATTTAATTTTTAATTTAATTTAATTTAATTTAGGGGGTTTTGTAGAGCGCTTGGTGACGCACAGCGGCGTGTCCCCGCGCTAATGAGCCAATGTCTACCAACTCTGTTGACCTCTGAGGCGGAAGCCGGAGGTGTGTTATTGTTTTTAATCTGTCTGTTTTTTTTAAAAAAAGCTGAAACTTTCACTCGCACTTGCACTGCTTTTATTTGGCGCTCTCACCTGCATGTAAAGCGCTCTGACTCCAGCGCCTAGCAGGCTCGCCTAAATTCCCCCTGACACAGCCGAGTTAGGGCTGAGACAGGGTAACCCCCCTCCATCCGCCTTTGCCGCTCGAGGGCTGGACACGCCCACTTCGAGGCCACGCCCCCTTGCATTACTTAAACGCCGAAATCCTAGCGCTGATCAACTCTGTTGACCTCTGAGGCGGAAGCCGGAGGTGTGTTATTGTTTTTAATCTGTCTGTTTTTTTAAAAAAAAGCTGAAACTTTCACTCGCACTTGCACTGCTTTTATTTGGCGCTCTCACCTGCATGTAAAGCGCTCTGACTCCAGCGCCTAGCAGGCTCGCCTAAATTCCCCCTGACACAGCCGAGTTAGGGCTGAGACAGGGTAACCCCCCTCCATCCGCCTTTGCCGCTCGAGGGCTGGACACGCCCACTTCGAGGCCACGCCCCCTTCTCTCCACCTTAAATGTGCCGGCCATACCAGCGCAGCGGACGAGCGCAGCGGGAGCGCCTAAGGCAAGCCCGTCTGCGCCCGTCCGCGCACGACCGGGCCTAGGGCCAGCCCCCATGCCGGATCCCACCGCCATTAGGCGACTCTACTCTCGGCGAGATCTCCTTAGCCTCAGACCCTCGAAAAACAACAACTGTCATGACACACATGACCCAAATGTCCCCTTCGTCGGCTGTAACATCTGCAAACCTGGAAACCTACTCCTTCCCAGGCTGGCCGTCCCTCTCCCGGGCCTTAAATTAGCGACACTTAATTGTAGATCGCTCCCCAAACACGCCCTACTCATTAACCACTTAATTGTCGACCACGACCTGGATATACTATTCCTCACCGAAACCTGGATCACTAGCCATTCTAACGCCGACATAGTCGCGGCCCTCCCCCCGGGCTTTCTCATCATGTCCCAACCCCGCCATGTTGGTCGAGGTGGTGGGATAGCCATCATCCACCGAGACTACTTCACCTGCCGCTCGACAGAGATCCAGAGTAAGGAGTCGGAGAGCTGTCTGTTTACACTGACGCTCTCGCCGACCTACTCCCTATCAGGCCTTCTGGTTTACAGACCCCCTGGTCATTTCGGACCTTTTTCCACCACGTTCCTGGAATCCGTCTCTTCCCTGGCCTACCAAACTTCCAACTTCCTGATTACAGGCGACCTCAACATTCATTTCGATGACCCAACAGACACCGGGTCGTCCGATTTAATCTGTGAACTTGGCGCCCTTGGCTTCTCCTTGACTAACTCAGGAGCCACGCATGCGAAAGGTCACCTACTTGACCCTGTATTCTCGAACATTCCTTCCCTCCAGTTCACCAATTCCATCCCCCTCCCGTGGACAGACCACTTCCTGGTCTTGACCCATCTCCCGGGGGCCTTTAAGAAACCCCACAACCCTCCAACCCTCATCAAGGATAGATCCTGGGCCAGACTTTCGACTGACAACTGGGCCTTGGCGCTCGACGCTTCTACCCCCACTCTTGCAGTCGACTCCACCATGGCGGACACCCAGTTCAGGGACTGGATTTCCTCCTCCCTTGATAGTCTTATCCCCATCAAAAATCGAGAGGTGAAAAACAAAACCAAGAGCCATGCCCCCTGGTACAATTCTGATCTTAGAGTCCTGCGCAAAGTGTGCAAACAGGCTGAGAGAGCTTGGAGGAAAGATTGGCTCCACAGCAACAAGGATACTTATCGCAACGCGGTTAGACAATACAAGACTGCCTTGAAATCTGCGAAATCACTATTCTACGACAACAGAATAAAAACCTCGACCAACTCAGCCAAAGAATCCTACCAGATTGTCAAAGAGTTATTAAACATCCCTACAGCACCTCCCCCTCACTCCCCCGACACAGACAGAAGCAAGGATCTAGCAAAATACTTTGACTCTAAGATTCTACGGATACTGGACTCTCTTCCTACCATCAGCCCTCACATCCTGGCCACAGCGGATGATAATAATGGCCCACAGCTGAAAACTTTCAGAGCAGTTTCCCTCCTCGAGGTGACGGCCACGCTTGATAAAATGAAAAGTGGCTCCCCCCTGGACCCAGCCCCGGTCAGATTCCTAAAAAAGGTGTCCTCCACCATAGCCCCCATCATCAGGGACCTGATCAACTCTTCCCTAGCTAATGGAACGGTCCCCCCCAACTGGAAGAACGCAGTCGTGAAGGCTTTGCTGAAAAAGCCCCAACTAAACCCGGACGACATGTCCAATTACAGACCGATCTCATTGCTCCCCTGCATCAGTAAGATGGCTGAAAAACTAGTCAACTTACAGCTATCCCAATTTCTCGAAACCCACAACATCCTGCGCCAATCCCAAACTGGGTTTCGACCCGGCCATGGCACGGACACTGCACTCCTCGCTGTCATCGAGGAGGCAAGGTGTATCCTAGACTCAGGGGGATCAGTGGCAGTGATCCTCCTGGATCTTAGCGCCGCTTTCGATACGGTGGATCACCGTGTCCTGTTACATCGCCTGGCCAAGGCTGGAATTGTGGGTACGGCGCGAGCATGGATCGAATCCTTCCTCTCCCATCGATCCTTTCAGGTGTGGGACGGTAACTCCCGGTCAGATCCTCTTCCACTGAAAAACGGAGTTCCCCAGGGTTCGTCGCTCAGCCCTACCCTTTTTAATGTCTATATGGCGCCCCTGGAAGACGTAGTGGCCCCATATGGCATAAAAATAATCAACTACGCTGACGACACCCAACTTGTTGTATCCCTGTCCCACCTGGATAATCATCCGGACAGTTTGCTTCACTGTCTCCAGGACATTCATACCTGGATGTGTGACTCGGCCTTGAAGCTGAACGGCGCAAAGACCGAGATTATGCTCCTAGGCAATAAACGGACGACCTTGCCGCCTACGTCCTGGCCCGACACCTTCGGTGAAATCCCCTCTCCTAAAAATGAAATCAAGACTCTAGGAGTTTGGTTAGAACCGGACCTCACCATGAAAATACAGGCAACCAAGACAGCAGGCACCTGCTTCGGTCTACTACGGTCTGTTCGCAAGATCCTGCCTCTTCTCCCCCTCCCTTCCAGGAAATTACTTGTCCAGGGCCTTGTCTTGGCACGGCTCGACTACAGCAATGCCATTTATCTGGGGGCCCCTGAGTACACCTTGGCCAAACTCCAACGTACCCAGAATGCGGCGGCCAGGCTCATTATGAACCTTTCCCCTAGATTGTCGGCTAAGCCCGCCCTGAAAGCCCTACACTGGCTCCCTGTTCGCCAGAGAGTAGAGTTTAAGGCCCTATGTACCACCCACAAGCTCATGAATGGAGCTGGCCCTGACGCGCTTAAACATATGGTTACCCCATACAAAGCCTCAAGATCCCTTCGCTCCGACGCCGAACATCTTGCTACGGTGCCCAAATTCAAGAAGGCTCGTTCCGGCGGACGCCGCTTCTCGGTCAAAGCCTCCACAGCCTGGAACCTTCTCCCCCTCAGCCTACGTCTGGAACCCTCCCACATAGTGTTCCGTAGGAAACTTAAAACATTCCTGTTTCCCAATTAAAACACTCCCTCCCCCCTCCCCTCTGGATATCGTCAGGTTTATAGCGCGGGGATGCCTACGGGTCACCAGGCGCTCTAGAAATCGCGAAAATAAATAATAAATAAATACTGATAAATGCAGAAAATTACTGTGAAAATAGAGCAGTCTTCAGCTTGGCTCTGAAGAGTGTTTCTGAGGGTTCTAGTCGCAGTGCCATTGGTAGCTTGTTCCATCTGGATGCTGCAAGGAGCCTAAAAGATCTTCCACCCATCCGGGCTCTGGACACCTTGGGAATTGACAGTAGTCCTGAACCGGAAGATCTCAGAGAGCGAGATGGCTCATAGGGTGTCAGCAATCCTTTCAAAGGGAGCGGAGCTCTCCCGTTGATGATCCGGTGGCACGTGCACAGGGCTTTACACTTTACATAAACTCGATCAGCCAACACCTTAGGGAGTCTCAACATGATCATCCAACTATAATGGGAACACCTACCCCACTATTTTTATATGCGGATGACGCTGCCATCATGTCCCGCACTAGGATTGGTCTGCAGAGAGCCGTCCTTAAATTCGCTAACTACATGGCAGAAAGGGGTTTAAAATCAATATTCCCAAAACATACATAATGTCATGTGGGACAGGAGCAAAGAGGACTCCCTGTTCTATTTTTCTTGATGGTAGGCGGATTGAGTCTGCAGATAGATTCACCTATCTGGGTATACACTTTGATAGAAAAGGCAGTTGGCAACCTGCTGTGTCAGCTAGACAGCTATCTTTTTCTAGGACCATAGGCGCCCTGAACAATTTTGAGGCTAAAATCGGGGGTATACCAGTGAGAGAGCTGATCCATATTTACAATGCGAAATGTGTTTCCACAGCTGTATATGGCTCAGGACTCTGGGGAATGGAAAACGCCCAAAAAATTCAGTATAGTGAAAACCAGTTCATCCGCCACTTGTTGGCTGTACCTAAAACAACATCTACCTACCTTGTACATATTGAACTGGGGCTTCACTATATACTGGATATTATTAAAACAGCGCCCATTCTATTATGGCATAAAATCTGGGTCACCCCTGGACCTCATTAAATCGTGATCTAATTAATGACTGCCTCAAACTTGAGGGAGCAGGTAATATCAAATGGCTAACCTATGTGAAGAACATGATGACAGAGCTCGGACATTCGGAATTCTATACTAGCCCATTGACTATGGAACTAGTATCTAGGAAATCCTTGAAAAAGATGGTTATGGACCACTTAAACACCAAGAGGTGGGGTATGGAAAAAATCAAGCATACTGTTATAAGATACCAACAAATTACTCCTCTGGAAGGGCTTCAAAGATATCTTACGTCTAACCCCAGTTGTTATGCCCGAATGCTACTCTCCCGTTTTAGGTTTGGCACCTTTTACCGTTTGATTACCTTCCCCCATGTTAATAATTGGGCTATGGAAAATCTAATCTGCCCCAGTGATGATATATCCGTCCAGTCTAACATCCATTGTGCCTTTTTTTGTAAATTCTATGAAATCCCATGGAGGACCTTTCTGAAACCAATTTTTTAAAAATGGGATATCCGTACTTGCAAACTTGCTTTTATTAGACTTCAGCAACAGGAAAATGACCTTGTAATTTATGCAGTTTCTGGTTTTTTAAAACTTGTTGTGAAATTCCGGATTACAATGAATTAACCTGTTTTGATGAATCCTATTATTAACTGTAATAATTGATAAATAATTGTTTTTATCTATTTATTAATGGATTTTAAAAAATTGTGTATAATTATAAAATGTTTAGGGCATTTATTATTGTAATGTTCGCTTTTATGATTTTCTTTTAAAAATCGAATAAAGCTTTTTGAATCTGGATCTGAGTATGACTGGGATCACAACTGACTTGGGGTGGTGGGCAAAAGAACAATGGTTTGGATTGCCACTAAGAGTAATTGCCAGTGGCTAGAACTACTGCAGGCATTCTTCCCATCACATTTTGTGCATTTGATGTAACAAACTGAGGGCCTCGTTTATGAGAAGTGAAGCATTGCTGCGAGAAAACAGTGATGCGTCACTTTTCATTGCGCCTTCCTTGCGACACCAATGATGCATCATATTTACAGTATAATGTATCATGTCGCAAGTAGTTACAGATACGTCAGTATTTCTGACGTATCTGTAGGCGCAAAAATGATGCATTGCTGGAGTGTGTCACAAAAGTGACGCAACTCCAGCAATGGGTCATTACACATGGGCAAGTCCCAAGTTAAATGCCTGCCATGGAGCACGCTTAAGATATTGACACATTTGCATCCTAGAAGTGGCGCAGTGAAATCTTATAGATTTCACTGCATCACTTCTACGACCCTTTCTTGCTTTGGAACGCCCCTGCTGCATACATTATACCTGGCCTAGGTATAATGTGGCGCAGGGGTTTACAAAGTGATGTATCTACCTAGATATCTCACTTTGTAAATATTGCGCAACATAGCACATTTTTTACGCCCCTGGTTCGCCACAAATAGTGACGCACAGGCGGCGTAAAAGTGACGCAAGGGCCTATAAATAAGCCCCCAAGTGGCCAAGAGCATGCCCAGATGTGGTCTCCTTGCTCACTGTGGTACTGGAACCAAGCTACACCTGGGTGAAGAGCCCCGGGGCAAAACGGGTCTTGATATGCTTGTGTTCCGGTATATGGAGGACCTGGCCTGGCTGTTCAGACTGTACTATTCTTGGACTGTTCCTATTGGAGCAGGATTACGACTGATTTGCATATGGCTGGGTCTGAACTGAGGTGGCATGGTAGACCAAAGAACAATGAGTTAGAAGGCTACCCGAAAAAAAGCGCCAGTGTTCACACGTATTGTAAGTCTTCCTCTCACCACCATTTGTTTTTCTAATGTTAAATAAACTGCAGCCAGTGCGGAGAAGGTGGGGCCTTTCTCACATCTCAACAATAGTGCCTTTGCACTGGCTGCAGTAAAAATAGTCCAGCATACAAGGGGATGATCCTGTTGAGGTGTAAAGGTGGCCGCATCAGGAAACTTAAATGTGCGTAATCTATACCCTCTCCACCATGGATTGGGATTTCACTTTGGTGAACGTGTAACCTTTACACGTACCATGGGGCAATTAAGGCCTCTGATTTGTGTCTTAGTGTGCTCTCTCCCACTCCTCACTCTGTGCGAATCCTCACTCTATTTAGATTCTAGTCTTTTTACATATCCCTTATTCCAAATTATACATCTATATTATTATAAACATTTAATATACTATGTCAAATAACATGTATTGATTTGTCACTAATTCTTTTTTTCTGGTTATTCCATGTGTAGATTCATGTTCCAGAGTGAAAACATATACTCATCTAACACTTTTACAGTACAGACACAATCCAATATAGTGAAGCACGAGATAGAAGGTCAGGGCACTCAAGGCCTGCACCAGTAAGTATAAAACTTTTAAACTATGGGCAGAAATGGTAGTGCAAAGAACTGAGAACTTGACCTTTCTAGTTTCCACAATTTTGGATCGCCAAAACCACAAGGTACAAAATAGCTCAGCACATACCCAAAAGTTAGAAAATGATAACAAATAGTACAGCACAGTATTCAGGTTAATGATTATCAAACATGAGATAATCTCCCAAAAGATTAGTTTGAGACTTCAGATTCTTGTGAAAAAATATCCTTCTTTTATTCTTTTATATGATGATTCTTCATTGGACTTCATTAAAAACAGAATACTAATTCATAGCCGACACAGCTCGTTTCGGCCCCATGGGACTTCTTCAATGCTGTTTGTATTTTTATTCGTTCACGATCATGGTAGACAAAATCAATTCCTGATGTATCCGATAAAAAGTTACAGCAAATTTAGTTCTTAATCAAAGTTAATGTCACCGTTGTTAGTAATTGCAGTGATTCAAACTTTGAGAGTATTAACAACACAACTTTCTTATAATAAAAAGCACCACTTTTATAATTTTTGTGTGCTGATACTGCTAAATTTGAACAAGAGCAGAGACATGTGTGGTCCGGGGTCCGGGTCTGAGAAATGCGATCAATATAAACATATAAGTCTTACAACACATCACTGACATATATCATGTCTTTACATATATAACACTTAAACATACGTGTTCAACAGAAAATTCACACTAAAAAGGTTTGGAGATATATTATATACTCCCTCAAACATTTGATACTAAATGTATCAGGCAGCTCAATGTGATTGGGGTAAGAAAGGCAGGTTTATATTCTAGCGCGTTTTTGGAAGATCAGACTTTTTCTCTTTCTTTTTCACACATATAATTTAATCTTAGAATGATGATATTTTTTGTGTGAAGATTTGTATTAATTCTTATGCATGTTACATACACAGTATTGAATATCGCATCAATCCCTATAACAACATAAACAACACGTGGCAATATTGTACATTAGTAGAAACATTCTCAGAGATGACATACCTAACATGTAGTGCATTGTTATACAAATGACAATATTATACAGTATTATGGTACATCAGTGCTAGATGGTGTGTCTGGCTCATTTAACCGTAAATACTGCATCAATGTTTCCCAAATGTCTTTGGGCCTAGAGGTGGTGGGCAGCTCTTCCGCATATAGTGCAAGTTGTCACAACAATATACCATGCCCTTTATCCACTGTTCGGAGGAGGAGCTAGCTTTACTCTCCCAAGCCATTGCCACCCGCCGTTTGGCTAATAATAGAGCTATTCTCACCAATTTACCTATGCTTCCCTTCAGGAAAGGCACTGGGCCTAGCAAACACACCTGAGGAGAACAAGTTAGCTCAGTATGGGTCATTTCTTGCAGTGTATTGATGACAGCATTCCAGAACGCCGCCACCCTTCCACATTCCCAGGTCAAATGCCAGAAATCTGCACCCGTATTACCACACCATTTACATTTATCAGCATCTCGAAGACCTCATTTAAATAGCTTGTGTGGTGTATGGTAAACTTGATGTAGATATTTGAAGTGGATTATATGCAAGTTTCCGTTAGATGTGAGTGGGCTAGTGAGCTGGCAACAGTGCTCCCATTCCTTCTGTGTGATCTGTGGATCTAATTTTGCATTCTACTGTTCCATACTCTTGTTGTAGGGTGATGGTGTTTCATCTCTAGCAGCTCTATACAGCTTGATGACCATTTTATGTCTCATGAGGTTAATAAGCAGGCTACGCAAAGATTGCAGCATTGGGGGTTGAGTTGGAAATGTGGGATATGTGCTTGCAGCGCCTTCTTCAGTCTGTGTAGGGTGCAAATGAATATTGGTGTTTGATTTTGCACATAAGTAAGGTCCTCTTTCGTTAGAAATGCACTACTGGGGAAGATGTCTTGCATTTTATCAATCCCAGCTAGTGTCAAGGTCCTCATGGGGCTCGTTTTGTGCGTGACTGATGCTCCTGCATGATATGCAAGGGGCAGAAGTGGGGAATGTAGAGGCGATTTCACCGCTCTGCGGCCTAGCGCCGGCCAGGCCGCAACCGTAGCATCAATTTAATTAACTTGGGATTTGGGCGTGCCCCTATGAGTGTGAGTCAATATAGAACCCAAGGGGATGGGGTGCGCATCACCATTCTCCACTGTGACATGTGGGATGAAATCATGAGTGTTATACCAGTAGTGGGCATATTGAGCTTGAGCACAAATGTAGTATAAATATATATCTTTTACACTAAAGCCCCCTTTGTTGTAATCTAGTGTGAGGGTCATCAGACTTACTCAAGCTTGTTTACTGCCCCATATCAGCCTGAGTAGCATCGATCATACTGTTTTAAAAAAACATGTTGGTAGTTGTATAGGTAAGTTACTAAAAAAGTAAAGAAACTTGGGCAGCATGACCATTTTAATGAGCGCTATGCGGTCCGCCAATGATAGGGGCAGCCGTATCCACCTGTCTATCTGGTGCTCCAACCTTGTGCAGGCTGTGCCATAGTTTTCACAAATTACTATCTCACGATCGTGGTGGACCCACACCCCGATGTATTTGACGGGCTCCACGGACCATATCAGAGGGAATTCAAGCTCATGGGGAGAAGTGGTCTCAGTTAGCGGTACCACCACTGATTTGGACCAGTTTATGGTGAGACCCGAAAACCATCCAAATCGTATGTATTCCCTTACGACCGGCATCATAAAGGTGTGTGGTACTCTAATAAATAACAGCTTACTATCTGCATAAAGTGATATGCTCACGGGGCGATGAGCTAACCGTAACGATGCCGCTCCATGTCACTGTCTAATAATGCAAGCCAATGGCTCTAACAGTAACGCAAACAGGAGTGGTGACAAGGGGCAGCCCTGTCTAGTTCCCCTGCTTATTTGTATAGGGCCCGAAGTGGTGCCCTCCACGCATTTCTATGCTGTAGGATCAGTATACAGCAAACACACCCTGGTGATGAAGGTTAGAGGAAACCCCATTCGCTGAAGTATATGAAATATATATCCCCATTCTATAGACTCAAAGGCTTTGGCTGCGTCAAGCATCACGGCCGCCGCCTTTAAATCTGGGTCCAGAATATGATACATGGCAAAGAGCGTTCACAGATTGTGCTAGGTGGATCTATCCGGGATAAAGCGGGACTGATCCGGTAGAACTAAGTTTGGCGTTAGAAGTTTAAGTCAGGTCACTAAAATTGTCGCTGGCAGCTTCACGTCAATGTTTATAAGCAGCAGCGGCCTATAAGAGTCACAGCAGGAAGGTGGTTTATCCTTTTTAGCAGGTTGATGATTAGGGCCTCCCTGAGCGTTGGCGGTAACTTACCAGCCTCATAGGCCTCTGCATACATTTCAAGTAAATGGGGTGTCAGTTCCTCTACGAATTCCTTATAGATCTCGCAGGTGAGTCAGTCAGGACCAGAAGCTTTTTTGTTAGGGAGAGTTTTAATCGATAAATAATAATTTAGTTCTGCAGCGGTTGTTCTTGTTTGTGATGGGTACATATCTGCATAGGTCTTCCTAAACTGCATGACAATGCCTCGTGTAGTGTAATGGCCACACCGGAGGCATCAGTTATCTTGGTAATGGTGTGCCTGTCTTCCCTAGCCTTTATTATGGCCGCAAGATTATGCCCAGGTCTACCTACCTCCCTGTATGCGTGGGCAACATATCTTCTGGACAAATCCCCGATTTCTTCGTCTGCTAGGACATTATATTCCAGTAATGATGCCTTGATTTGTGTGAGGAGTGAGGTGCTAGGAGAGCTCTCGTATTCCCTTTCTAGTCGTATCAGTGTGTTTTCAGTCTTGGTTAGTTGGTCGCAGATGTCTGTTAATATCCCCGCTGTCGTGCTAATCCATGTATTGAATGATGATATTCGCCTCCGGACCACTTATTATAATACACTGACATGTTTCGACCTTCCTATTGGGCCTGGTGGTTTGCACAAAGGTCTCACTCAGGACTGGGTATGGGCTTTGATTGGGACATTACAAGTGAAACAAAAATGTATATGGGAGTCAATTATAAAAATGGAACAGGGGATTTCTATTAAGAAAGAAAAAGGGGGGATTTAAAAAGAAAAACAGGTTGGGGAGCTGTATTACTTTCCTAGCATTGTACTCCATTTAATGTAACATACCAGTGTTGCTCTGTTAGAGCTTCTTTGTACTGGTCAGTATGTCCATCTCGTCTTGGGGCACCATGGCTGTCTCTGTGAAGAGGGAGAATAGATTACTATTGTGCAGCCAAGGCTGATGTTGCAACTATGGTCGTGTGGGGTCCTTACATTCTCGTGAACCATTTCTTCAGGGAGGGGTTAGCTTTATGCCTTTGGGACATTATCTTCTTTACATATTCACTTTGGGGAAAGAGCTGACATCAAGGAGTCACCCCCGGAATCTAGGGAGCAACAACTGGAAGACTCAATTTATTATTATGAAAACTGCTGAACCAGCTGTTAGAATCATACTAAGCATATGCCGAAACGAGCACAGCGGGTGCAATTACCTCTCATGCGGCTTTCGTTCCGATAGTCAGGCGTTCCTACTACACGCGTATCACTTCCTGGTTACTGAGCCTTACAGAGTGTTTGCGCTCTTACTGGCTAAAGATGTTTGCAAGCCTGGCCTATTGGTAGTCTCCCTCAGGGTGTGTGTCTTGTATTATGAGCCTCTATCTTGGTCGGCGCGAAGCTTTACCGATAAATTATACATTGTTTCTTTTATTGAAAAAGGTGTAAGTGCGTGTAACATGTCATTTTTACACACTGTTTTTTTTGCTTTAAAGAATACAACGGGATCACTAATCCAAGTTATTTCAAGGTGCTTCTAGTGCACTTCCTCGTTGCGGACATGACGGCATCGCTGTTCTCCTATTGGCTGATGTTGTGCATGTTTTTGTCAAATCGGTGCACGTGTGTGTCGCTATTCTGAGGGCTCAGGATATGGGAAATTGATTTTTACTCATATGTGTGAGAAGCTCAACAAGGTGTTAATATTTTCATAATATATTGCTCATCTGTTTCAATTTGGTTTTTTTTTTTTGAAAGCGTGCAACAGGCTCGGTGATCCAAGTAATTTCACTGTGGTTCTATTGCACTTCATTGTTGCAATGTCAGTCCCTGGGGGAAGTAGGGTCGCAGACCAGTCTTCCCCTAGGGATCTTCACGCAGGGCAGGAAGGACATAGTGGTGAGGGGGTCAAGGGGCTGGGTAAAGGGAGGGATTAGGGTGGGATATAAAGATGCAGGAGAGAAGGGCTCACCCTCTTCCTGACACCTGGCACCACTGGGGAGGGACAGTTGAAGTCAGTCCACCCACCCACCCTACAAGTTATAAGGGAGGGGTGCAGGTGATATTTAGCGTGCCAGTTTAGGACAGGTTGCGGGTGATTGGGAGAGCAGTACTTTGGAGGGGTGGTGAGTCACATACGGGCGGATTCACCCCTGCGTGGGGGGAACAGGTGACTGATGCAGGGTGCGGTATGCAAAGAGCATCAGAGGAAATTCAAGAGAGGATGTTGGAAGGAAAGTGAAGCAGAGAACAGGGAGATGGAGGAGGTCGCAGAGTGAAAGGGGAGGAGTGAAACAGGTGTGATGGTGTGATGATGGATGGGGAAAATTAGGGGTATGATGATGGAAAAGTGTCATACTTGTATTGATGTTTTTGGTTAATAATGTTAAATGTTACAGCCTTGTCCTAATAAATGGCTTTTATGCTTCAATTAACAGCGTGGAGTGGAGTTATTGCGTGAAAAAAGACGGCATTGCTGATCTCCTATTGGCTGATGTTGTGCATATTTAGTCAATGCACGCATACATCACTATTCTAAGGTCCCAAGGCATAGATGATTCATGATTCTTAATTCTAGGCTCAAGGCATGGATGAGAAATCAACTAGGTGTTATGTCTTGGTTTCATGATATATTGCTCATCTGTTTCAATAAAGACAGAGATTATGTGTGGAATTATTTGGCACGGAGGGTGCTTGCAGACTTTTATGGTCATCTCTATAGGGTGCTTGCAGGGCATGCCACTCATAAAATCATTTGGAGCATTTACTTACAAGAATCATATAAGGGTACTCATTAGTGCACAATTAAAGCATTTAAGATCTTTAAACTTATGTTTCTTTAACTTGCAATGGTCATGTAAACAAATAAACACATTTTTGCAGGCGATGATGCTTTTGTTATGTACATGTCAGGTGCACATTCTCATCTTACAGAATTGGCACCTTCCCTCTCATGCACCTAAACTTTCCTACACCTTATGTAAATTGCTTCTGTGTTATTGTGTTTATAGCTATCTTTGGATCTCTATTGCTACTGTACACCCTGGTCAAAGCTTTATGGTGCAATTTCCTTAAATTACTCAATCCTTGTTCTCGTAGTGTGTGTCTTAATCTATGTGGATTGGTCTAATGCATGTATCCCCATTAATCTTCTGGTTATATGTAGCCAAATCTTATTACACCCCTATTGTTTTTGTTATCTGTGCGACACATTTACTTTATGTAAAGTGTCCTATTTCATATAACTCATTGAGCCCATTTACCATTTTCCGCATACAACGTATCACCTGTGCTTCCAGTCTTAGTAGTATTGATTCGAGATTGTTGGCCTTTATGTCTCCAAGTACTGTCCATTTGATGTCTGTTTTGAATGATTCAGGTCTATGCAATGTGGAACCATAGGGGCATTCAGGACCTTGCATCGAATTCTTGATTTATGTTGCACAATGAGCTCCCGTACTTCTTGTGTGGTCTTGCCTACATAGGCTAACTCACACGGGCAGATGGCGCAGTACACTACATTTTTTTAATTACAATTTGTAAACGCTGTGTGTTTAATTTTGATACCACTGTATGTGAAAACCTCACCTCGAATTGCACTGGCACAGGAATAGCATTTGCCACATTTATGGTGGCTCTGTATAGATATGCAAATAGATGTATTCATTACTTTTCTAGTTGTATTTGCCCTTACCAAGTTGTCAAGAATAGTTCTATTTCGTTTGACTATTTTTGGTATTGTTTTTCAAAAGACAACAATTAGCAACAGAAAGGTGACCAGTCAAACTTTGTGAAGTGTCTTCCACTTCGCAGCAATATAGGTATCCCAGTTTAAGTAACTTCGGATCCATTCAAGCTAGAAATTATTTTGTGGGGGTAAATTATTATAGCAGATGATGGATTATGTGGCAAATGTGGCAAATCTATAGTCACGCGGAAAAGTCCACAGTCACGAAATCTTATACTTCCTGTGGCCCTGACCTTAGTACAAGGGCGGGGATGTTCTGTCAACCAACAGGTTCTGTACTGGTAAGGGATCCTTCCAGTATAAAAAATATCCTTTAAAATGTTCCCAACTGCATGTGTGATGTAGACTGAAACACACTTGCATAATTTGAAAATTATGGAGACTCTTAGAAGATGCGCCACTGTTATGCTTGCCTTGAGGAGATGTATTTTTTTTGTTGCTCAAATTCCTGTCAAAACCCATGGTACACCCCCCTTCTATCCAAAGTAGCGCAATGTAGGGAATAGTATTACTTTGTGTTACTGTGACAACTTTCCCACACAAATCTCGATTTGCTTTGGAAAGTAAATCGAAACCACAACAATGTGTGCTAGATCTGTGTTACTTTTGTGATGCAAACTCAGCATAAATTTGGATCAGACTCTCTAAACAGTTACTTGTCAATATTATGAGGGTGATTTGTGTTCTTACTGCAAGCTAACCTGAGGTTACCGAATGGCCTATGTGAAATGAATTGTTCCCCTCCATAGCATTTGTATCTAGGTGTTAAGCTCTACATAGTTACTAGCTAGGATGAAACTTGCAAAAAGGAGGGTTGTTGGCCTTTTAAATTAGGTCTTTGTTATGGCCCAGCTGGATGGACGTGAAACTAAGAAAGCTCTTTACCACCTGCACATTGCTTCGCTTAAAGGAAGCAGATAATGTGAAGGCACTACTGAGAGCGTCCCGGTGTATCCAAATTAAAACAGGACCAAATTCAGCGTGTTTTACTGGCACCAGCACGGACCCTGGACCCGGGCAATAATAGTTGTTGAATTGGGGATCCTCATGATGCCCTACCTGTATTAAATTGTGTATATAAGCAATGACAGCTGGAAAAAAGGTTGCAGAAAAACCCATGACTGTGTGTACTGTTTGCTAGTTTGTCATATTCGTAGGTCATCCATCTTCCTATATTTTATGAAATGTAATGGTTCTCATACCGCGACATTTCCCCTGCACAGATTTGAAAAAGGCCTCTTTGTGTTGCTGGTTTGAACTCTGAAACATTTGCTCGCAGGCTCAGTCCTTTTCTGACCAAAATGCGCTATTGTGTCTTGGACAGACCAGAGGAGTGGAGGGGAGTGTGGCTCCTAGAACCGAATAAGCATGCACCTGTTCTGCTAGACATGGACCTACCGAACAATAGAGGCTTCATTCTGCATAGGGCCCCCCGTACCTCATGTAGTGGCTCCATCCCCTCACAGTTATCATCACCAAGGGGTTGATGTGGAGTTGCCAGGGATTGCAAGTGGAACCCTGAATTTCAAGTAGGATATTCAAAGTTGGGCTGGGTAATTAGGAATACCACTCCCAATTCTACCAGTAACCTCATTGCTCATTAGAGTTTCACTCAGAGCTTCTGGCAGCTTTTAGCAGCCATCGTCTCTGGATAAAAATGGATAAATTGATTGATTTTTTATTTCTAAGAGCGCCAATATCCCCAAGGGTGTCCTGGCACTATTGGAGTAGGGGCTGACCACTATGAGTTGATGTTCAAATATTCAAATTTTAAAACATTTTCGGAAGGACACATGGTTGTAAGTGAAATGATCATAAGCAGGAAGGGAGTTCCAGAATTTGGGTGAATGTAAGAAAACGGGTGTTGGACATGGCCCTTCTTAGGGAATTTCCCTAAAACATTTTGCTTTTTCTCATCCTGGATTTTGCTGATTCTTTTTCTGTGGCCTTTGGAGTCTGGGTGCTTTCCCATTGTAATGCAACGTGGAAGCGTGCACGCCCTTCCTACACATGCTAAAAAGTGGTGCTTACTTGATTGTTTAGGTGTTGTACCTGTGAGTGCCCTGTAAAAAGGTAAACCACATACCCAGGGCAGGTACTGCACTGGCTGACTGTGGAACGCAACATTGCTTGTGCGACCCACCAGAATAGCCTTTCAAACATGAATCAAGCCTGCCATTGCAGGCCAATGGGTGCAGAGTCATGCCTATGCCCAGGTTGGCATTTTTAACTTATTAGCCAACCCTGAGTGGGCCTTTCACTACAACTAGAGCACCCCTAGGGTAAGCCCTGAGCGATTGAGCAAGTGGTAGGTGAAAGGCAGGGCAGGTCAGGACCGGCTCTAGGGCAGTACGACAGGTGCCACCGCACCGGGTGCTGGCTTCCAGGTGGCGCTGTGTTTGTAGGTTTATTGTTATTTTAAAGCACCTCCTGCTGCCGCGCTCATTTCCTCCAGCAATTTCAGGGCGACAAAAATGTGAGGTTTGTTTAATTTCGGTTTTGACCCACTTTAAAGTAGTGCACAGGGTTAATATGCCTGTTGCAGAAAACAAGTACCGAGCAGATTACAAAGTGCATAGAATGTAAATAGGTCAGTGGGTTACTCATTTTAAAAGAGACTTCATTTTGTTACTTACAATTTATAGGTTAAAATTCCAATATAGGATTTGAATTTATAAATTGCAAGAAACAAAATGATGTCTCTTTTAAAAGCAGTAACCTATTTACCTATTTACATTCTATGCACATTGTAATTGCACTGAATTATTAACTTCTATCAAAAAACTGCATGCACCCTGCAAAGTATAGATTTGAGCAAAGATTAATGTTGCAAAAAGGATTAATTTAGGCAGAAATCTATTCTCATTATTAAAGAGAACCCCCAGCTATGGTGTTCCTTTTTCATTTCTGAGTTTGTGCTTCTCCAGACCAAGCATTATTAAACTATTCTGCCTACCAGTATGGATGACATGTGGCTCCGACACCTTGTAGTCCTCTGTCTTGTGAAACATTTCCTATACGCTGAGTTACACACGTATGATTGATTGTCTTCGTGTAATGTGTGTTTGATACAAAGTGCTCTGACACCCTACACTGGAATGGGTGGCACCATATATGTATCTGAGAGAGTGTGCTATATATGCATCTGAGAGACAGTGGTTATGGAGACTTGGGCACTGTTGAAGGGTGGTGCTGTGGGAGTGTGTGGTGGAGGTGGTCATTGGGGGGCACCAACAAACATTGTTGCATCGGGCGCCACCAGCTCTAAAGCCGGCCCTGGGGCAGGTACACATGAGTGTTCCCTGCCGAGGTATTGTAGAACCCCCATATGGGTTTTCCCAACCTAGGAGGTCGGCTCTTCCCATGGGACAACGCATGGGCTTTGTTGATTCCCTTTTAGTGGCCTTAGAGCCCAGGGCAATTTCCCACTGTAAATGCAGTATGAAACTGTGCACTCCCTTCCTACACACGTTAGGAAGTGGTGCTTACCTGATGTTTTTAAATATGTCTTAAGCCTGCCATTGCAGGCCTAGTGGTACGCACTTGCACGTCTGATGTTTTTAAAACATGCCTCCAGCCTGCCATGCAGGCTTGTGTGTACACACTTGCAACTATGGTCTGTGTGTGCCCAATTGCACTAATGCTTAGGTTGGCCTTTCAAAACCACTAGCCAATCCTATGGGGACCTTTAACTACCTCTTAAGGAGTGAAGCAAGTAGTTAGTGAATGCCAGGGCAGGTACACGTGTGTTCTCTGCCCAGGTAGTGAAGAATACCCATGTGTCTTTTCACTACCCTTTAGGTTTGCTCTTCCCATAGGACAACATGGGGAATGGTTGAAATTACTTCAAGCCACAATATGGCTTAAAGTGAAGCAGCCTCATAATGTTTCCTATTATTGGATTCACGATCACAAACCCTTTCCTGTGGTAAAGAGGGATTTGTCATTAATAGCATAGAAATGCCTCTTCTAGAAAGTGGGCATTTCTCTTCTCTAAAACTCTCTGTGTGCCTTTTAGTTTGACTCCAGTCCACCTGGGTGCATAGCAGTGCATTCAACACAGATGGTTATAAACATTGACATGCAACCGCAACAACAGACCTCTGCCTTTTGAGTGCCTGGCTGGATAGATTGGAGTGAGAGGTTTTGACACTTGGCCCCTGGGAAAGCCAGATCATGGCCCCACTAAAGATTAAGATCTGCATTCCACGGCCCCATGGCAGACAGACTGAAATTTAGGGGATACATCTGTGGTTCAAAGCAAAACCCTCTGAACCACCCCCAACTGCAAAGGCACACTACAGTCTAACTACTGGTGCTATACTTCAGCATGGTAGAGTTACACTTGTGGGGACATGGGAGCGGAGATTCTTTAACTGTGGGGTGCACACTGCTAGAGGAATCTGTTGTGCACAAGGAGGATTACTGCCAATGGAAGGGACTGTGAACCCTTCCTGAATAGTGACTGGCCTGGGATGACTACCTGCTGCTGTGTGGCACCCTGAAGGGTGCTCTCCACCCCTTGTTCTCTGGTGGAGGGCTCGGGAACATCACCAACCACAGGGACCAACACCATCTACCTGTGATACCTGGAGAGTGGCACCCTCTTAACTACCCACATTGTTTGCTGGATTCCAACTGGTAGTGCAGTGTGAGCGTGGAACTAAGAACTGTGCCTGGAGACCCGGATTGCCTTGTGCAGAGCCCCAACAAGTACTGTCTGCATCTAAGGAGTGTGGCCTGGTGTTGGACATGGCTTTTCTTAGGGGGATCTCCCTAAAACCTTTTGCTTTTTGCCCTCCTGTTTTTTGCCAACTCTCTTTTTCGGACCTTATGATTCGGGTGGTACTGTACTGCAGCGGGAAATTGCATGTGCATTTCTTGCAAATGTCAGGCTAGGGTGCTTACTTGATTGGGTTAGGTGTCGTACCTGTGAGTGTCCTCTAAAAGGTACACCACATATCCAGGGAGGGTGCAACACTGACTACTAGGGAACACCTTGCTGACTGTACCACCCACCTGAATAGCCTGTCAAAAATGTCAAACTCAGGGTGGCCGGTCTCACTCCATAGCCACCCCTGATGGGGCGTTCACTACCACCAAACTGGGGTAGGTGAGTGTACGGGTAGGTACATCAACATATGCACTTCCAGGATAGGGATGAACCCCATGTGGGTTTTCCCTGCCTAGGGGGTCAGCTCTCCTGATGGGACATTTCCTAGGGTTGGGCGATTCGCGTGTTAAGGCCTTAGGGTCTGGGGCACTTTTCCACTCTAAGTGCAATGTGAACGTGCTTGTGCCCTTCCTATATACTTGAGGAAGGAGTGCTCACCTGAGGTTTCTAAAACATCAGTCAGGTTTGCCATGGCCGGCCAGTGGGTTCACGTGTGCACCTACTATGTTTTAAGGTCTGTGTCCGGCCTGCCATTGAAAGCTGGTGTGTGCACTCGCACCAAGGGTGATCTTAAATATGTGTCCAGTCTGCCATTGCATGCTGGTGTGCTCTTAAAGTTGAGTCCGTCCTGCCATTGTAGGCTGATGCGTGCAATTGGTGTTTACTCAGGCTGGCCTGTTTAAGTCACTAGCCATCCTGAGAGGACCTTCCTCCTCCACCCAAGTACACTGAGGGTATAACTTAAGGGGTGAAGTGAGTGGAAGGTGAAAGCCAGGGCATGTACACAAATGTGTCACCTGCCCAGTTAATGAGGAATACTTATGCATGTTTTTACTGCATATTAGGTTTGCTCTTCCCATAGGCTAACACTGTAAAAAAGCTAGTATGACTCCAGACTGCAAGATTGCAATGGGGCAGCCTCATGATGTTTCATATAATTGGATTCACAGCGACAACCCCTTGCCAATGCTAAAGGTGGCTTTGTCGTAAGTCGTGCAGAAATGCCACTACTAGGAAGTGGGCATATTGGTGCTCTAAACTCTTTGCGTGCCTTGGTGCTTTCCTCCAGTCCACACTGGAACTTGGGGGAGCACATCTGGGCATTCCCCAGCAACAGCTATAAAACATTGGGCATTCAATTGTAACAGACCTCTGCCATTTGCAGGTCTGGCTGCAGAGATTGTAGGAGGAGGTTTTTCACACTTTGCTTCCAGGCCAGATCATAGCCCCACTAAAGATTATGGGGCCGATTCACAGAACTAACTTAAGATAAAATCCTAAACTTACTATCATTTTGGTATTCACAGAAGGCACTTACTCATTTTGGTATTCAAAAAAGACACTTACTCATTTCAGTATTCACAGAAGTTAGGAGTCCTAACTTTAGGACTCCTAAATGCCTTCTGTGAATACCAAAAGTCTTAAAGTTAGGATTTATCTCAGTTTAGGAGTATTAAAGTTAGGAGTTCTAACTTTAGGACTCCTAAATGCCTTCTGTGAATACCGAAAGTCTTAAAGTTAGGATTTTTCTCAGTTAAGGAGTAGTAAAGTTAGGAGTCCTAACTTTAGGACTCCTAAATGCCTTCTGTGAATACCAAAAGTCTTAAAGTTAGGATTTTTCCCAGTTTAGGAGTAGTAAAGTTAGGACTCCTAACTTTTGGACTCCTACACTGAGAAAAATCCTAACTTTAAGAAGTTCGGTATTCACAGAAGGCATTTAAGAGTCCTAAAGTTGGGACTCGTAACTTCTGTGAATATCGAAATGAGTAAGTGCCTTCTGTGAATACCAAAATGAGTAAGTGCCTTCTGTGAATACCAAAATGGTAGTAAGTTTAGGATTTTGTCTTACGTTAGTTCTGTGAATAGGACCCTAAGATCTGCATTCCATGACCTCATGACAGACGGGACTGAAATTTAGGGAAGAGATCTGTGGTTCAAAGGGAGACCCTTTGAACCACCATCAACTTTAAAGGCACACTCCAGTATAACTACTTGTGTCATATTTCAGCATGGGGTGAGATATGTATATGGGGACAAAGGACCGGATCACCTGGACTACGTTGTGTGCATTGCAAGAGGAATCTGTTGTGCACAAGGAGGATTAATGCCAGGGTCTGCGTGCCCTTCCTAAATAGTGGCTGGCCTGGGCTGACTACCTGCTCCTGTGTGGCACCCTGAAGAGTGCTCTCCAAGGGCTGGTTGAACTTGTCCCCTTTTTTTTTCGTGAAGGTCTCAGGTACATCAAAGATCTCCTAAGAGGGACCATCACCATCTGCATGTGACACCTGAAGCTTGCTGCCCTCTGAAGTGCTCACATCGTCTGCTGGATTCCAGTATAAGAATTGGCTTGGTAGTTTGGTTTGCCCTGTTCCCATCATGCACTGGGACAGGAACAGACTAATTTGCATATAGCCAAGTTCTGAGCTGGGATGGTGCAGTGAGCTAAAAAACGGTGATGGATCAAGCCCTGATCTTTGGACTGGGTAAGAGTGGTCTGCTTAATTCAGGCACTCTGTTCATCACCACCCCCTTTTCTGAATCATTTTGTCCACCATAAGCGTGGAAGGGTATACTCAGATGTGAGTCCCTTGCTCATTGCACCATCAGGATTCAAGCAAGCCGGGCCGACGACGCCTGAAATGGCAGAAACCGGTCCCCGGAAGCTTGTTTCCTTCCCAGTATAAGAATTGGCTTGGTAGTTTGGTTTGCCCTGTTCCCATCATGCACTGGGACAGGAACAGACTAATTTGCATATAGCCAAGCTCTGAGCTGGGATGGTGCAGTGAGCTAAAAAACGGTGATGGATCAAGCCCTGATCTTTGGACTGGGTAAGAGTGGTCTGCTTAATTCAGGCACTCTGTTCATCACCACCCCCTTTTCTGAATCATTTTGTCCACCATAAGCGTGGAAGGGTATACTCAGATGTGAGTCCCTTGCCCATTGCACCATCAGGATTCAAGCAAGCCGGGCCGACGACGCCTGAAATGGCAGAAACCGGTCCCCGGAAGCTTGTTTCCTTCCCAGTATAAGAATTGGCTTGGTAGTTTGGTTTGCCCTGTTCCCATCATGCACTGGGACAGGAACAGACTAATTTGCATATAGCCAAGTTCTGAGCTGGGATGGTGCAGTGAGCTAAAAAACGGTGATGGATCAAGCCCTGATCTTTGGACTGGGTAAGAGTGGTCTGCTTAATTCAGGCACTCTGTTCATCACCACCCCCTTTTCTGAATCATTTTGTCCACCATAAGCGTGGAAGGGTATACTCAGATGTGAGTCCCTTGCTCATTGCACCATCAGGATTCAAGCAAGCCGGGCAGACGACGCCTGAAATGGCAGAAACCGGTCCCCGGAAGCTTGTTTCCTTCCCAGTATAAGAATTGGCTTGGTAGTTTGGTTTGCCCTGTTCCCATCATGCACTGGGACAGGAACAGACTAATTTGCATATAGCCAAGTTCTGAGCTGGGATGGTGCAGTGAGCTAAAAAACGGTGATTGATCAAGCCCTGATCTTTGGACTGGGTAAGAGTGGTCTGCTTAATTCAGGCACTCTGTTCATCACCACCCCCTTTTCTGAATCATTTTGTCCACCATAAGCGTGGAAGGGTATACTCAGATGTGAGTCCCTTGCTCATTGCACCATCAGGATTCAAGCAAGCCGGGCCGACGATGCCTGAAATGGCAGAAACCGGTCCCCGGAAGCTTGTTTCCTTCCCAGTATAAGAATTGGCTTGGTAGTTTGGTTTGCCCTGTTCCCATCATGCACTGGGACAGGAACAGACTAATTTGCATATAGTCAAGCTCTGAGCTGGGATGGTGCAGTGAGCTAAAAAACGGTGATGGATCAAGCCCTGATCTTTGGACTGGGTAAGAGTGGTCTGCTTAATTCAGACACTCTGTTCATCACCACCCCCTTTTCTGAATCATTTTGTCCACCATAAGCGTGGAAGGGTATACTCAGATGTGAGTCCCTTGCCCATTGCACCATCAGGATTCAAGCAAGCCGGGCCGACGACGCCTGAAATGGCAGAAACCGGTCCCCGGAAGCTTGTTTCCTTCCCAGTATAAGAATTGGCTTGGTAGTTTGGTTTGCCCTGTTCCCATCATGCACTGGGACAGGAACAGACTAATTTGCATATAGCCAAGTTCTGAGCTGGGATGGTGCAGTGAGCTAAAAAACGGTGATGGATCAAGCCCTGATCTTTGGACTGGGTAAGAGTGGTCTGCTTAATTCAGGCACTCTGTTCATCACCACCCCCTTTTCTGAATCATTTTGTCCACCATAAGCGTGGAAGGGTATACTCAGATGTGAGTCCCTTGCTCATTGCACCATCAGGATTCAAGCAAGCCGGGCAGACGACGCCTGAAATGGCAGAAACCGGTCCCCGGAAGCTTGTTTCCTTCCCAGTATAAGAATTGGCTTGGTAGTTTGGTTTGCCCTGTTCCCATCATGCACTGGGACAGGAACAGACTAATTTGCATATAGCCAAGTTCTGAGCTGGGATGGTGCAGTGAGCTAAAAAACGGTGATGGATCAAGCCCTGATCTTTGGACTGGGTAAGAGTGGTCTGCTTAATTCAGGCACTCTGTTCATCACCACCCCCTTTTCTGAATCATTTTGTCCACCATAAGCGTGGAAGGGTATACTCAGATGTGAGTCCCTTGCTCATTGCACCATCAGGATTCAAGCAAGCCGGGCCGACGATGCCTGAAATGGCAGAAACCGGTCCCCGGAAGCTTGTTTCCTTCCCAGTATAAGAATTGGCTTGGTAGTTTGGTTTGCCCTGTTCCCATCATGCACTGGGACAGGAACAGACTAATTTGCATATAGCCAAGTTCTGAGCTGGGATGGTGCAGTGAGCTAAAAAACGGTGATGGATCAAGCCCTGATCTTTGGACTGGGTAAGAGTGGTCTGCTTAATTCAGGCACTCTGTTCATCACCACCCCCTTTTCTGAATCATTTTGTCCACCATAAGCGTGGAAGGGTATACTCAGATGTGAGTCCCTTGCTCATTGCACCATCAGGATTCAAGCAAGCCGGGCCGACGACGCCTGAAATGGCAGAAACCGGTCCCCGGAAGCTTGTTTCCTTCGCAATATAAGAATTGGCTTGGTAGTTTGGTTTGCCCTGTTCCCATCATGCACTGGGACAGGAACAGACTATTTTGCATATAGCCAAGTTCTGAGCTGGGATGGTGCAGTGAGCTAAAAAACGGTGATGGATCAAGCCCTGATCTTTGGACTGGGTAAGAGTGGTCTGCTTAATTCAGGCACTCTGTTCATCACCACCCCCTTTTCTGAATCATTTTGTCCACCATAAGCGTGGAAGGGTATACTCAGATGTGAGTCCCTTGCTCATTGCACCATCAGGATTCAAGCAAGCCGGGCCGACGACGCCTGAAATGGCAGAAACCGGTCCCCGGAAGCTTGTTTCCTTCCCAGTATAAGAATTGGCTTGGTAGTTTGGTTTGCCCTGTTCCCATCATGCACTGGGACAGGAACAGACTAATTTGCATATAGCCAAGTTCTGAGCTGGGATGGTGCAGTGAGCTAAAAAACGGTGATGGATCAAGCCCTGATCTTTGGACTGGGTAAGAGTGGTCTGCTTAATTCAGGCACTCTGTTCATCACCACCCCCTTTTCTGAATCATTTTGTCCACCATAAGCGTGGAAGGGTATACTCAGATGTGAGTCCCTTGCTCATTGCACCATCAGGATTCAAGCAAGCCGGGCCGACGACGCCTGAAATGGCAGAAACCGGTCCCCGGAAGCTTGTTTCCTTCCCAGTATAAGAATTGGCTTGGTAGTTTGGTTTGCCCTGTTCCCATCATGCACTGGGACAGGAACAGACTAATTTGCATATAGCCAAGTTCTGAGCTGGGATGGTGCAGTGAGCTAAAAAACGGTGATGGATCAAGCCCTGATCTTTGGACTGGGTAAGAGTGGTCTGCTTAATTCAGGCACTCTGTTCATCACCACCCCCTTTTCTGAATCATTTTGTCCACCATAAGCGTGGAAGGGTATACTCAGATGTGAGTCCCTTGCTCATTGCACCATCAGGATTCAAGCAAGCCGGGCCGACGACGCCTGAAATGGCAGAAACCGGTCCCCGGAAGCTTGTTTCCTTCCCAGTATAACAATTGGCTTGGTAGTTTGGTTTGCCCTGTTCCCATCATGCACTGGGACAGGAACAGACTAATTTGCATATAGCCAAGTTCTGAGCTGGGATGGTGTAGTGAGCTAAAAAACGGTGATGGATCAAGCCCTGATCTTTGGACTGGGTAAGAGTGGTCTGCTTAATTCAGGCACTCTGTTCATCACCACCCCCTTTTCTGAATCATTTTGTCCACCATAAGCGTGGAAGGGTATACTCAGATGTGAGTCCCTTGCTCATTGCACCATCAGGATTCAAGCAAGCCGGGCCGACGACGCCTGAAATGGCAGAAACCGGTCCCCGGAAGCTTGTTTCCTTCCCAGTATAAGAATTGGCTTGCTGGTTTGGTTTGCCCTGTTCCCATCATGCACTGGGACAGGAACAGACTAATTTGCATATAGCCAAGTTCTGAGCTGGGATGGTGCAGTGAGCTAAAAAACGGTGATGGATCAAGCCCTGATCTTTGGACTGGGTAAGAGTGGTCTGCTTAATTCAGGCACTCTGTTCATCACCACCCCCTTTTTTGAATCATTTTGTCCACCATAAGCGTGGAAGGGTATACTCAGATGTGAGTCCCTTGCTCATTGCACCATCAGGATTCAAGCAAGCCGGGCCGACGACGCCTGAAATGGCAGAAACCGGTCCCCGGAAGCTTGTTTCCTTCCCAGTATAAGAATTGGCTTGGTAGTTTGGTTTGCCCTGTTCCCATCATGCACTGGGACAGGAACAGACTAATTTGCATATAGCCAAGTTCTGAGCTGGGATGGTGCAGTGAGCTAAAAAACGGTGATGGATCAAGGCCTGATCTTTGGACTGGGTAAGAGTGGTGTGCTTAATTCAGGCACTCTGTTCATCACCACCCCCTTTTCTGAATCATTTTGTCCACCATAAGCGTGGAAGGGTATACTCAGATGTGAGTCCCTTGCTCATTGCACCATCAGGATTCAAGCAAGCCGGGCCGACGACGCCTGAAATGGCAGAAACCGGTCCCCGGAAGCTTGTTTCCTTCCCAGTATAAGAATTGGCTTGGTAGTTTGGTTTGCCCTGTTCCCATCATGCACTGGGACAGGAACAGACTAATTTGCATATAGCCAAGTTCTGAGCTGGGATGGTGCAGTGAGCTAAAAAACGGTGATGGATCAAGCCCTGATCTTTGGACTGGGTAAGAGTGGTCTGCTTAATTCAGGCACTCTGTTCATCACCACCCCCTTTTCTGAATCATTTTGTCCACCATAAGCGTGGAAGGGTATACTCAGATGTGAGTCCCTTGCTCATTGCACCATCAGGATTCAAGCAAGCCGGGCCGACGACGCCTGAAATGGCAGAAACCGGTCCCCGGAAGCTTGTTTCCTTCCCAGTATAAGAATTGGCTTGGTAGTTTGGTTTGCCCTGTTCCCATCATGCACTGGGACAGGAACAGACTAATTTGCATATAGCCAAGTTCTGAGCTGGGATGGTGCCGTGAGCTAAAAAACGGTGATGGATCAAGCCCTGATCTTTGGACTGGGTAAGAGTGGTCTGCTTAATTCAGGCACTCTGTTCATCACCACCCCCTTTTCTGAATCATTTTGTCCACCATAAGCGTGGAAGGGTATACTCAGATGTGAGTCCCTTGCTCATTGCACCATCAGGATTCAAGCAAGCCGGGCCGACGACGCCTGAAATGGCAGAAACCGGTCCCCGGAAGCTTGTTTCCTTCCCAGTATAAGAATTGGCTTGGTAGTTTGGTTTGCCCTGTTCCCATCATGCACTGGGACAGGAACAGACTAATTTGCATATAGCCAAGTTCTGAGCTGGGATGGTGCAGTGAGCTAAAAAACGGTGATGGATCAAGGCCTGATCTTTGGACTGGGTAAGAGTGGTCTGCTTAATTCAGGCACTCTGTTCATCACCACCCCCTTTTCTGAATCATTTTGTCCACCATAAGCGTGGAAGGGTATACTCAGATGTGAGTCCCTTGCTCATTGCACCATCAGGATTCAAGCAAGCCGGGCCGACGACGCCTGAAATGGCAGAAACCGGTCCCCGGAAGCTTGTTTCCTTCCCAGTATAAGAATTGGCTTGGTAGTTTGGTTTGCCCTGTTCCCATCATGCACTGGGACAGGAACAGACTAATTTGCATATAGCCAAGTTCTGAGCTGGGATGGTGCAGTGAGCTAAAAAACGGTGATGGATCAAGCCCTGATCTTTGGACTGGGTAAGAGTGGTCTGCTTAATTCAGGCACTCTGTTCATCACCACCCCCTTTTCTGAATCATTTTGTCCACCATAAGCGTGGAAGGGTATACTCAGATGTGAGTCCCTTGCTCATTGCACCATCAGGATTCAAGCAAGCCGGGCCGACGACGCCTGAAATGGCACAAACCGGTCCCCGGAAGCTTGTTTCCTTCCCAGTATAAGAATTGGCTTGGTAGTTTGGTTTGCCCTGTTCCCATCATGCACTGGGACAGGAACAGACTAATTTGCATATAGCCAAGTTCTGAGCTGGGATGGTGCAGTGAGCTAAAAAACGGTGATGGATCAAGGCCTGATCTTTGGACTGGGTAAGAGTGGTCTGCTTAATTCAGGCACTCTGTTCATCACCACCCCCTTTTCTGAATCATTTTGTCCACCATAAGCGTGGAAGGGTATACTCAGATGTGAGTCCCTTGCTCATTGCACCATCAGGATTCAAGCAAGCCGGGCCGACGACGCCTGAAATGGCAGAAACCGGTCCCCGGAAGCTTGTTTCCTTCCCAGTATAAGAATTGGCTTGGTAGTTTGGTTTGCCCTGTTCCCATCATGCACTGGGACAGGAACAGACTAATTTGCATATAGCCAAGTTCTGAGCTGGGATGGTGCAGTGAGCTAAAAAACGGTGATGGATCAAGCCCTGATATTTGGACTGGGTAAGAGTGGTCTGCTTAATTCAGGCACTCTGTTCATCACCACCCCCTTTTCTGAATCATTTTGTCCACCATAAGCGTGGAAGGGTATACTCAGATGTGAGTCCCTTGCTCATTGCACCATCAGGATTCAAGCAAGCCGGGCCGACGACGCCTGAAATGGCAGAAACCGGTCCCCGGAAGCTTGTTTCCTTCCCAGTATAAGAATTGGCTTGGTAGTTTGGTTTGCCCTGTTCCCATCATGCACTGGGACAGGAACAGACTAATTTGCATATAGCCAAGTTCTGAGCTGGGATGGTGCCGTGAGCTAAAAAACGGTGATGGATCAAGCCCTGATCTTTGGACTGGGTAAGAGTGGTCTGCTTAATTCAGGCACTCTGTTCATCACCACCCCCTTTTCTGAATCATTTTGTCCACCATAAGCGTGGAAGGGTATACTCAGATGTGAGTCCCTTGCTCATTGCACCATCAGGATTCAAGCAAGCCGGGCCGACGACGCCTGAAATGGCAGAAACCGGTCCCCGGAAGCTTGTTTCCTTCCCAGTGTAAGAATTGGCTTGGTAGTTTGGTTTGCCCTGTTCCCATCATGCACTGGGACAGGAACAGACTAATTTGCATATAGCCAAGTTCTGAGCTGGGATGGTGCAGTGAGCTAAAAAACGGTGATGGATCAAGCCCTGATATTTGGACTGGGTAAGAGTGGTCTGCTTAATTCAGGCACTCTGTTCATCACCACCCCCTTTTCTGAATCATTTTGTCCACCATAAGCGTGGAAGGGTATACTCAGATGTGAGTCCCTTGCTCATTGCACCATCAGGATTCAAGCAAGCCGGGCCGACGACGCCTGAAATGGCAGAAACCGGTCCCCGGAAGCTTGTTTCCTTCCCAGTATAAGAATTGGCTTGGTAGTTTGGTTTGCCCTGTTCCCATCATGCACTGGGACAGGAACAGACTAATTTGCATATAGCCAAGTTCTGAGCTGGGATGGTGCAGTGAGCTAAAAAACGGTGATGGATCAAGCCCTGATCTTTGGACTGGGTAAGAGTGGTCTGCTTAATTCAGGCACTCTGTTCATCACCACCCCCTTTTCTGAATCATTTTGTCCACCATAAGCGTGGAAGGGTATACTCAGATGTGAGTCCCTTGCTCATTGCACCATCAGGATTCAAGCAAGCCGGGCCGACGACGCCTGAAATGGCAGAAACCGGTCCCCGGAAGCTTGTTTCCTTCCCAGTATAAGAATTGGCTTGGTAGTTTGGTTTGCCCTGTTCCCATCATGCACTGGGACAGGAACAGACTAATTTGCATATAGCCAAGTTCTGAGCTGGGATGGTGCAGTGAGCTAAAAAACGGTGATGGATCAAGCCCTGATCTTTGGACTGGGTAAGAGTGGTCTGCTTAATTCAGGCACTCTGTTTATCACCAACCCCTTTTCTGAATCATTTTGTCCACCATAAGCGTGGAAGGGTATACTCAGATGTGAGTGCCTTGCTCATTGCACCATCAGGATTCAAGCAAGCCGGGCCGACGACGCCTGAAATGGCAGAAACCGGTCCCCGGAAGCTTATTTCCTTCCCAGTATAAGAATTGGCTTGGTAGTTTGGTTTGCCCTGTTCCCATCATGCACTGGGACAGGAACAGACTAATTTGCATATAGCCAAGTTCTGAGCTGGGATGGTGCAGTGAGCTAAAAAACGGTGATTGATCAAGCCCTGATCTTTGGACTGGGTAAGACTGGTCTGCTTAATTCAGGCACTCTGTTCATCACCACCCCCTTTTCTGAATCATTTTGTCCACCATAAGCGTGGAAGGGTATACTCAGATGTGAGTCCCTTGCTCATTGCACCATCAGGATTCAAGCAAGCCGGGCCGACGACGCCTGAAATGGCAGAAACCGGTCCCCGGAAGCTTGTTTCCTTCCCAGTATAAGAATTGGCTTGGTAGTTTGGTTTGCCCTGTTCCCATCATGCACTGGGACAGGAACAGACTAATTTGCATATAGCCAAGTTCTGAGCTGGGATGGTGCAGTGACCTAAAAAATGGTGATGGATCAAGCCCTGATCTTTAGACTGGGTAAGAGTGGTCTGCTTAATTCAGGCACTCTGTTCGTCACCACCCCCTTTTCTGAATCATTTTGTCCACCATAAGCGTGGAAGGGTATACTCAGATGTGAGTCCCTTGCTCATTGCACCATCATGATTCAAGCAAGCCGGGCCGACGACGCCTGAACTGGCAGAAACCGGTCCCCGGAAGCTTGTTTCCTTCCCAGTATAAGAATTGGCTTGGTAGTTTGGTTTGCCCTGTTCCCATCATGCACTGGGACAGGAACAGACTAATTTGCATATAGCCAAGTTCTGAGCTGGGATGGTGCAGTGAGCTAAAAAACGGTGATGGATCAAGCCCCGATCTTTAGACTGGGTAAGAGTGGTCTGCTTAATTCAGGCACTCTGTTCATCACCACCCCCTTTTCTGAATCATTTTGTCCACCATAAGCGTGGAAGGGTATACTCAGATGTGAGTCCCTTGCTCATTGCACCATCAGGATTCAAGCAAGCCGGGCCGACGACGCCTGAAATGGCAGAAACCGGTCCCCGGAAGCTTGTTTCCTTCCCAGTATAAGAATTGGCTTGGTAGTTTGGTTTGCCCTGTTCCCATCATGCACTGGGACAGGAACAGACTAATTTGCATATAGCCAAGTTCTGAGCTGGGATGGTGCAGTGAGCTAAAAAACGGTGATGGATCAAGCCCTGATCTTTGGACTGGGTAAGAGTGGTCTGCTTAATTCAGGCACTCTGTTCATCACCACCCCCTTTTCTGAATCATTTTGTCCACCATAAGCGTGGAAGGGTATACTCAGATGTGAGTCCCTTGCTCATTGCACCATCAGGATTCAAGCAAGCCGGGCCGACGACGCCTGAAATGGCTGAAACCGGTCCCCGGAAGCTTGTTTCCTTCCCAGTATAAGAATTGGCTTGGTAGTTTGGTTTGCCCTGTTCCCCTCATGCACTGGGACAGGAACAGACTAATTTGCATATAGCCAAGTTCTGAGCTGGGATGGTGCAGTGAGCTAAAAAATGGTGATGGATCAAGCCCTGATCTTTGGACTGGGTAAGAGTGGTCTGCTTAATTCAGGCACTCTGTTCATCACCACCCCCTTTTCTGAATCATTTTGTCCACCATAAGCGTGGAAGGGTATACTCAGATGTGAGTCCCTTGCTCATTGCACCATCAGGATTCAAGCAAGCCGGGCCGACGACGCCTGAAATGGCAGAAACCGGTCCCCGGAAGCTTGTTTCCTTTCCAGTATAAGAATTGGCTTGGTAGTTTGGTTTGCCCTGTTACCATCATGCACTGGGACAGGAACAGACTAATTTGCATATAGCCAAGTTCTGAGCTGGGATGGTGCAGTGAGCTAAAAAACGGTGATGGATCAAGCCCTGATCTTTGGACTGGGTAAGAGTGGTCTGCTTAATTCAGGCACTCTGTTCATCACCACCCCCTTTTCTGAATCATTTTGTCCACCATAAGCGTGGAAGGGTATACTCAGATGTGAGTCCCTTGCTCATTGCACCATCAGGATTCAAGCAAGCCGGGCCGACGACGCCTGAAATGGCAGAAACCGGTCCCCGGAAGCTTGTTTCCTTCCCAGTATAAGAATTGGCTTGGTAGTTTGGTTTGCCCTGTTCCCATCATGCACTGGAACAGGAACAGACTAATTTGCATATAGCCAAGTTCTGAGCTGGGATGGTGCAGTGAGCTAAAAAACGGTGATGGATCAAGCCCTGATCTTTGGACTGGGTAAGAGTGGTCTGCTTAATTCAGGCACTCTGTTCATCACCATCCCCTTTTCTGAATCATTTTGTCCACCATAAGCGTGGAAGGGTATACTCAGATGTGAGTCCCTTGCTCATTGCACCATCAGGATTCAAGCAAGCCGGGCCGACGACGCCTGAAATGGCAGAAACCGGTCCCCGGAAGCTTGTTTCCTTCCCAGTATAAGAATTGGCTTGGTAGTTTGGTTTGCCCTGTTCCCATCATGCACTGGGACAGGAACAGACTAATTTGCATATAGCCAAGTTCTGAGCTGGGATGGTGCAGTGAGCTAAAAAACGGTGATGGATCAAGCCCTGATCTTTGGACTGGGTAAGAGTGGTCTGCTTAATTCAGGCACTCTGTTCATCACCACCCCCTTTTCTGAATCATTTTGTCCACCATAAGCGTGGAAGGGTATACTCAGATGTGAGTCCCTTGCTCATTGCACCATCAGGATTCAAGCAAGCTGGGCCGACGACGCCTGAAATGGCAGAAACCGGTCTCCGGAAGCTTGTTTCCTTCCCAGTATAAGAATTGGCTTGGTAGTTTGGTTTGCCCTGTTCCCATCATGCACTGGGACAGGAACAGACTAATTTGCATATAGCCAAGTTCTGAGCTGGGATGGTGCAGTGAGCTAAAAAACCGTGATGGATCAAGCCCTGATCTTTGGACTGGGTAAGAGTGGTCTGCTTAATTCAGGCACTCTGTTCATCACCACCCCCTTTTCTGAATCATTTTGTCCACCATAAGCGTGGAAGGGTATACTCAGATGTGAGTCCCTTGCTCATTGCACCATCAGGATTCAAGCAAGCCGGGCCGACGACGCCTGAAATGGCAGAAACCGGTCCCCGGAAGCTTGTTTCCTTCCCAGTATAAGAATTGGCTTTGTAGTTTGGTTTGCCCTGTTCCCATCATGCACTGGGACAGGAACAGACTAATTTGCATATAGCCAAGTTCTGAGCTGGGATGGTGCGGTGAGCCAAAAAACGGTGATGGATCAAGCCCTGATCTTTGGACTGGGTAAGAGTGGTCTGCTTAATTCAGGCACTCTGTTCATCACCACCCCCTTTTCTGAATCATTTTGTCCACCATAAGCGTGGAAGGGTATACTCAGATGTGAGTCCGTTGCTCATTGCACCATCAGGATTCAAGCAAGCCGGGCCGACGACGCCTGAAATGGCAGAAACCGGTCCCCGGAAGCTTGTTTCCTTCCCAGTATAAGAATTGGCTTGGTAGTTTGGTTTGCCCTGTTCCCATCATGCACTGGGACAGGAACAGACTAATTTGCATATAGCCAAGTTCTGAGCTGGGATGGTGCAGTGAGCTAAAAAACGGTGATGGATCAAGCCCTGATCTTTGGACTGGGCAAGAGTGGTCTGCTTAATTCAGGCACTCTGTTCATCACCACCCCCTTTTCGGATTCCAACTTGTAGCGCAGCAGGCCTGGATACGAGATTGCCATGTGCAGAGACCGAAGTCTGGCCCACATCTAAGACATGTGTCCCCCTCATTGTGGGGACCATGGCATGCATAAGTGTCTTGTGGGTGGTGAGCGGATTTACTGATTGCGGGACCTAAGTGGCCCGCTTTGTTAATTGTGCTATATCTTTCTTGTGCGGTATGCTGACTGAATGCTCATTGCATGCGGTGTCTGATTCACAGGTTGCGAACCTCAAAGGTTGGGGTGTAATCATAGTAGTGCCTCATTCTACATCATGAAGCATTACAGAACTTTGCCTGTGTGTGTGAATGGAACTGTCTGGTGCGACCAATATCTATGTGCACCAGACGTTGTGCCTCATTTCCAGGAAGGCATGGAATTTGCAACTCTTCATTGTGTGTGTGATAGAACTGTCCGGTGCAGCCAATATCGACGTGCACCGGACATTGTGCCTCATTTCCAAGGAGGTACAGATTTTGCAACTCTTCGTTGTGTGTGACCGAAATGTCTGGTGCGACCTGTATCATCGCACATCTGATGTTTTGCCCGGATGCATGGGTGCGAATCTGTTTAAGGTGAGCCTGACAGGTTGCCTCCTTCTGCAGAGAGCCCCCCACTTAATTCTCCACTCATCCACTGCCTGCGCCCCTGTGCTTTGCAGAAGTTGGCTGGTGCCGGAGTGCCTTTGGTGATCTGTGTCTGCTTCGTATACTGTGGTTGAACTTCTCGAGTGGTTTCCAAACCCCTTTTGCCATCTGCCTTCTAACTGACCTTGCTACCTACCCTGACCTGCTTCCTAGGACCCTTACAAAGAGTGACTTCCACCACCTATCGCCTAGTGCCTGGGAGGGGAAGGACGAGGTGATGCCAATCAGTGTGTGTAGGATAGTCGGGGTCAGTTGGAGTCCGGTTGGAGGCTTGGGGCCACGGGGTCTGCAGAGTGTTACCAAATGACCTGCTGGGTATTAGTTGCATCACATTAGGGTGTTGAGTGCGTATGTGTGAGAACGCTTTAGTACGGACTTGCCTGATATCTGTTGCACCGTGCAGTGGTGCAGAGTGAGTGTGTGTGTGGAAGTGACAGGGGGGAATCACCCATGCTTCATGACACAGGATCCAGGTTTGCCCGAGACGTTGATTTCTTACCAGAAAAGCATTCAGTTTGACATTAGTTTTCACCGACCTGACTTGGCCTGCGGTGCTGCTAAAAAGTTGTATCATTTTGTGTTTGTACATATTTCTGAAATCATTGTGACCCACGGTGCATCCTCTAGCTGTGTAATGTTGAATTATAAGAACTGTTGCGGTGGGACCTGGTTGGACAACGTGATTCACTGCATAAGAATGCTGGGGTTGGGGTGAACATTAGGATCGCTCCCATGTGTGAATATTGATGATGTCATTTGGACACAGCTGGGCCTAGTACTGATAATAATAATTCCAAATGTGATTCATGCCCCAAGTACATGATGTTCATTTTGTGTTGGTTATTATGTGTGTTGAATACAAACTTTATTTACATACATCATGTGTGAAGTCTCATTTGTGTCGCTCAAGGTATTTATCATGAGAGAGTTATGTTCCAATGCTTTACACATTGCCTCTGTGGTAAGCCTGTCTGTTCAGTGCCAAGCTACCCAAGGGTAAGCGCAGGTTATACAGTGTGTGTAATCACCCGTCATTGGCAAAAGTGGTAGGTTCTGCCTGGCTGGAGCATCGCCTTAGCCAACCAGAAAGTGACAGTTCCAACACCTGGCATCATGGGGGCTCAATGTGCAGAAGCATCTTGTTGGTGGTGAGCAGATTTACCGGTTGTGGGACTCCACGCGGTCTGCTTCGTTGATCACGCCGCATCTCTGTCGTGCGACACGCCGACTGCATGCTCATTGCATGCAATATCCAATTCACAGGTTGTGACCCTCGGAGGTGGGACATAGCAGAAGTAATGCCTCATTCTATCTCGTGCAGCATTGCAGAACAGAATTTGCACATGTGTGTGTGTGTGACCAGAATTGTCTGATATTAAGGATTTCAGTGATAACAGTGCAAAGAAGAACAAAGCTCCAACTGGTTATCTGGCCGCACTGGACCGGGACACATTCACAAGTTCAGGCTGACCGGTATAGAATGCTGGTTGGCTACAGGAACCCAGTTAGGTCCTCTGAACAAATTACCTTACATCCTGGTGCGGCGTCACTTTGCAAGGTTTAGCCTCATCTGTTTTGTGTTCGCTTTGATCAGGCCGGCAGCTGTGCAGTGAGGCTTTGCTGGGCTTTGCGGTGCTCATCGTTGATCCTGATGAGCAAGGCTTTATGTGGCTTTGCTTTGCTTCAAATAGGGTCCACAACTGGGCTGGTAGAGCTACTTCAGGCCCACTTCCAAGGATCCACGGCTGAGGTGGCACAACTTGGGGGGGCAGAACTCATAGCAAGCAGAGTTCAGGTGCAGGTTTCAAGGTGGTTTGAGCCTTTTCTGTCCATGAGGCTCTGATCATCAGGCCAGCCAACTAGCCCATGGAGTCACTGTGGTACTCCTGGGATCAAGATGCAGGTCCAGTCCTTCCCACCCTGGCAGCTGGGTAGCAGAGTAGCAAAGCAGTCCTTCTAAAACTTCCACAGGTCCAGAGATGTACTGAAGAATTGGGTCTGAGGGTCCTATTTTTATACCTGTGCCTTCTTTGAAGTAGGAGAAGGCAGCCGCGGTCTGTGCAGGTAAGAGTGCTGGGGCTGGATGAGGGGGGATTTTGATGGACGATGATGAGTGAAAATTAAATAAATAATACATTTTCCCTGTTCATTGTTCGTCGAAATCTCCCCTCACCTGGCCCCACTGCCATACCACTATTCCTTGCACAGGCCATGGTTGGGAGAAGGTTCTGTTAATTTCCACCACTAGAGGTGCTTGGAATTTTCTGCCTTTCTGCCCTGGCCCCATATGTCTGGGAACACATTTGATTAGTGTCAAATCCTTTGTGAGTGTGCTTAAGCAGAGTCTTTGTGATGTGCAGCGCAGGTGTGGTAGGTAACAGCTCCTCCACCTCATCAAGTCAGAGATGGCCCATCTTGCCAACACCTATTCTTCTTTGTGTTATTGTCTGGGAGCAATATACAAAGACCAACTGCCAACTACACCTAGTCATGTGACCCAGGAAACAGGCGGCAGGCACCAAATGCTTAGGACAAGAAAATGCCAACTTTCTAAAAGTGGCATTTTCAGAATTGTGACTTAAAATCCACTTCTACATTTAAAGAGGGCATTAAACAGCAATTCTTTATACACCAAACTTGAAATTCCTATCTGCTCCCAATTAAAAGTTATCACTTATTAAATGGAATAGGTTAACCCAGTGTTACCCAGGAAGAGGCAGACCTTGCAGTAGTGAAAACCAAATTTAGATGTTTTTCACTACCAGTGCATGTAAACCCTACAATATACTGCACCGTGCCCTATGGGCTGGTTAAGGGCTCCCCTAGGGGTGCTTCAATGTATTTAAAAGGAAGGCTTACACCTGGCAAAAGATGTGTTTTGCCAGGTGAAATGGCAGTTTAAACTGCATAACAGAGGCTGCAATGGCAGGCCTGAAACACGTTCAATTGACCTCTTAAGTGGGTGGCACAATTAGCGCTGCAGACCCACTAGTAGCATTTAATTTGCAGTCCCTGAATACATGTAGTACTGCTTTATCAGGGACTTACAAGTAAAATAAATGTGCCAATTGGGTGTAAGCGTTTAGAATGTTTAAAAGACAGAACACAAGCACTTTAGCACTGGTTAGCAGTGGTAAAGAGCGCAGAGCCCTTAAAGCCAACAAAAAGGGTTAAAAAAACAGGAAGGTGAAGGTAAAACGTTTGGGGATGGCCCTACTAAAAAGGTCTAGTTAACAGTATAAAAGGAATAACTTTCCTCAGAGTGCATAGCATTAGGAAGCAGGAAAATATGACTTAAAAAATTTGGGCTGAACAGTCCAGGTTTTCATCAAAGATGAAAACTAGCTTGTGGATCACAGGAACCGGAGTAGAACAATAATCCAGTATAGTGTGCCACCAAAGATTAAACAAAATTGATTTGGCGCCTCCTATGTGTATGATTTCCTTTTTCTCTATGTTTAATTTCAGGAGTTAGGTCTGTTTTCAGACACACCTGAGCAATGCACCACTTTTGCGCCTACAGATACATCAGAAATACTGATGTATCTGTAAAGCCTTGCGACATGGAGCGCAGTACAGTAAATACGGTGCATCCATGGTGTTGTAAGGAGGGCACACTGAAAAGCATTGCATCGCTGTTTTCATGCAGCGATGCAACACTTTTCATAAATGAGGCCCTTAGAATCTACCACGGTTTGCAAGCTGTTCCAAATATAGGCTGCAGAATACTGTAGATGGTTATATATATCAGAGGCGTGAAGAGGGATTGATGAGGGGACATCATTATAGTCTGAGAATAGGATTCCTGGAAGGAATGCTTTACTTGGATACTGGTGGAAGATGTGACTTGGTTGCCTTTACAACATCCTGAGAGCAAGAAAATTGACAGATGACTCCATAAAAACCTTCATGCTTCTTCTCCGAATGGATAGCCAACAGTTACAGGCACCTCACAACAACATGTAGTTTCCTATCCTCTCCTCAACACGTCCAGCTCAGCATGAAAAGAGTCTGGGAGAACATGGAGGACCTCTGGGTCTATCTGTTACAAAAGCCCCCTAGGCTCCTAACAAGCAGTAAGCACATCCAGCAGGTCACAACATTTACGGAAGATACCTTTGTTCCTGAGAGTCAAGACAGGAAGAAGCCTGTCCTTGGCAAAACGGAGCACCAATTCTTGGCGTAAAATGTCTCCCTTCCACTGTTGGGTTCTAAGTTAGTTTTGAAGTTGAGCTAGCATGGTAGAGGTATTTAAAGGTGCAAACATATACATTTGGTGGAATATTATTATCCAATCCCCTAAAATCTACACACTATTCCTCTCTTCTTTTTACCATGAAATGATGTGTTGCCTGCCCTGGGAGAGTGCCTTTTGACTGAAATACTCCAATCAGCTATTGCGCAAATAATCCTAAACACAATGGTAACAAGCATCTGCAATGCAATAGGTTACGTATTTACGCGAGTTTGCGCTATTGACATTGCAAATAATGCCTTTCATTTTTGTTTTTGTTTTAAAACCTAAATAAAAGGCATTGCCATTTACAATGCCAATAGCTTAAACTCGCGTAAATGCGATACCTTTTGCATTACAAATGCTTGTTTGATTTGAGTTTCACACTCCATGAGAATGCGTGTATTTCCCAGCTGTCTCACTCATGTGCTTCTCTCTTCTTGCACTTGGTGTTGCTCTCTGTCACCCATGTGCTTAACGCCGCCCACTCCATGATGTACAAGCCTTCTGTACCCCGCCCCCCCCTTTGCGGTCTTGCCCGTGTGCTTCTCTCATACCCGCTCAATGCTGTTCTTTCCCCGGTTTACTCTCAGATGCTCCACTTTGCTCTCAACGTATCTTGTGCTGTACTCCCCGCCCGCGCCCTCCACTTTGCTTATTCACACTGCGCCCTCCGTTTTGCCTCCCTGCACCCCCACCGCCCCATGAGGCTTGCCCCTTGTGTTATTGCCTCTCCTCCTGTCCCCAGTGTTGCCGTCACCTTCACTGCTTCAGCCTCCCAAACTCAAATCTTGATTTTATGCGTTTTTTTTTTTTTGTGACCGACCCAACTTGGATCCGGAACTAAAGAAATAGAAAGTGATTGTGTCATTTTGTAGGCGAGTACATGCATGGTGTTTGCACCCAGAAACATGTTTTCTTTTCTTTAGTCACGTTGCTCAGCATCGTGGATAATGTGCAGCAAACCAGTGCAGAGTCGACTCTATTCTATTGTAGGCAGAAGGGGAGACTGGCCCTGCAGAGGGGGGGTGGGGGTACAGACAGGAGGATGCTCATGTACCGGCATGATGGGGGGCGGGGTAAGAAGAGGGATGACAGGCACGAGAGATGCAGGATAATCAAAAGGAGCACCGCCAGCTGGACACAGGAGGAGAGGGTGACAACACCCGCAGACAGACAGCGAGACAGACAGCAGGACAGCCAGAGGTAGGTGGGGTGAGAAGGGCAGAGTAAAGCAGAGGGGTGAGAGGTGCGGGGCGCCCTCAGGGACCCAATCACTCACCACGTAGGAGGACCCGCCCTCCCCGCTGCGGGTCTCGGTCTCTGGGATGGAGAAGTGCATGTCCCCCGATCTCGTGCACCACGCTCCTCTTTCCAGGCACGGCACGCGCCGTCTCGCGCCTGCCCCTCCCACACACCTTCCCCTCTCCTCACAGCATCACAGACAGTGGGCGGGCGGGAGGGAGGAGGCACGGACAGTGGGCGGGCGGGAGGGAGAAGGCAGGACAACGGGAGGGAGGGGGATTTTATTTATGCATCTTTATATGGCGCGGACTTTACCCGAAGGCATCGAACACGGACAGTGGGAGGGAGGAGGCACGGACAGTGGGCGGGAGGGAGAAGGCAGGACAACGGGAGGGAGGGGGATTTTATTTATTTCTTTTATTTATGAATATTTATATAGCGGACTTTACCCGAAGGCATCGAACACGGACAGTGGGTGGGCGGGAGGGAGGAGGCACGGACAGTGGGCGGGCGGGAGAGAGACAGCTAAAAAAACAAGGCCAAGGGAGAGAGGGAGGGCGAGGACATGGGAATGAATGGACGGGGGTGGGATGGGAGTGCGTGTAGGGATTCGGGGGCGTGTTTTTCGTGCTCTCTCCTTTCCATCGGCTGGAAGGTAACATTCCAGCCAACGGGAAGAGGAGAGGGCGGGGCTTAAAAAAGACCCAGAAACGCCCCCGAATCGCGTTCTCACTGGGAAAGACTGATTGACAACGCTGTCTTCCAATGGCTAGCCTCCATTTATGGAGCTAGCCAATGGAAGAAGGGGCGGATTCAAGTCCCCATAATGTAAACAATAGCTTTCGCCTGGGCGTAGCCCTGCTTCGCAGTGCTACGGCCAGGTCAAAACCTAAAAATGTAGGTGAACAGTTACTTTCAGACAGCAGGTATTCCATGAATAAATATCTAAAGTCCCAGAGAACAAATTTAACCATCACACTTCAAGCACCTATGCTGTGCAGTTGGAAATCTAATGCCTGCGTCTTCAGCATGAGTGGGTATGAGAGCATTTCCTGGTCTCACTCTATCACAAGACAGATCATTAACCTTGATGAAATGTCCTAAGAAAGTTTGCTTAATGCTGCAAACATGAAAGTCACAAAATGGCATTTCTTTTTAGATTGTTTATGTACAGGAAGGGTTACCTTCCTACACATAAACAATCCATGACATTTAGCTTTTTCCATGTGTACTGCACACATGGAATAAGCAAAAACGAGGAGAAATAATACATTCTCCTCGTTTCGCCAACTTAAGACCAGGTTTTCCCTGGTCTTAATTTTGGTGCTGCCCCCTATGTACACCACCCTTGTACATAGGGGCAGCGTCAAAATCAATGGGTGTTGCGGTGGATCGCCCACCGCAACACCCACTGCCCACTCCTTTCAGGCTAACTATAGCGTGAAAGAGGCCCTTATATACAAGGCAGCGATAAGTCATGTTTAGTGGCTTAACGCTGCCTTATAAATAAGGCTAAGCCCCTATCGCCACCACAACATCGATAAAAGTGACGTTGTGGTGGCAACAGGGGCTTGTACATATGCCCCTGAGAATCTTTATTGTGCCTCAACAGGTGTCTCATTAAGGAGAAAAATATGAATTCTGCCCAGCTAGAATATAGAACAAGTCAAGGCCAAGTCAATTAGTCTGGCTTTAAAGTGCTAACTACAGAAATAAGGGGACTTTGCTGTGTTAATACTGTTCTAAGTGTTGTGCTGGCATCATTATGACTGTATTGTTAGCACTGGGAGAACTTTGCTTGTGCTGGCAGTGATATGATGCCAGTGTTTAGTGTGCTGTGGGCAGTGGGCAGTGAGGGTGCTGCCGTGCACTGTACTAGTCCGCAAAGAAAGGGATCCACCAAGACTCTTACCTGCAGCCTACAAACATCCCTCTTGGCGGTCTACAGAGCAGTCCTCTGTAGCCCGGAGAAAAAGAACACCACAACCCTCAAGGACTGTGGCATCCGAGGTCATGATTGCAGGAAGAGTAAGTTGGATGTATTTCTGGTTGACGGGCAGGGCCCCGGTGTTAGTGGGTGAGGATGGAGCTCTGATGTGATTGTGCTTACATGAGTGCGGGTGTGGCAAATCTTTCTTTTAACAGATTTTATTTCTGGGACACACTGCTGCTGTCTGGTCTTCCTTTTGTGATCAGCATACATCTCTTCTTACTTTGACTCAAAAGTCGACCTCATCCATGCTCCCTTTACCTTCACTTCACCATCTGCATCATCTTTAACCACAGGGCACTGCTCTTTAACAGATCCATCACCCAGCCCCACGGCTTGTCCTTCCTTTATTAAACTCACTTTAGTGTTTGATCTTGAAATAGGCAACTTTATCCATCGGCAATATCATGCAGCCTGTCCTTCTGACTCTCTACATGTAACTCTTCTCAGTGCTTCTTTTCCCTAATACTGCTGTTGAATCTTTCTTTGCCATCTTGCTCTTTCAATTCTTTATTCAAATTCAGATCTCCTACTATTATCCCCCCTTAATTGATCCTTCACTTCTAATTACTTTTTTATTTCGCTATTGCCATTTTTGTTTAAAATATTTAAATGCTTTGTTCACTCTCTACATGTAACTCTTCTCAGTGCTTCTTTTCCCTAATACTGCTGTTGAATCTTTCTTTGTCATCTTGCTCTTTCAATTCTTCATTCAAATTCAAATCTCCTACTACTATCCCCCCTTAATTGCTCCTTCACTTCTAATTACTTTTTTATTTCGCTATTGCCATTTTTGTTTAAAATATTTAAATGCTTTGTTCATAGCCTGCTGTCACAACATCTTGTCCATTATAAACTTTTCCTTGACCTTCAGTTTGGGTATCACGCCCAGCTACTCCACATTGGTACTTGTAAATCTTTCTGAAGCCCTTCAATTTGTTGATCGCCACACTCTTCCCTCGTCTCTGCATTCTTTGCGAACATTAGACTTTTTCTTTCTTTGCTCGCTTCCTGTCTTTCAGAGTGCTCTTTTCAAGTATCTTGCAAAAAAACACATCCTTCTCTACTTCACTTAAGCTCAGACATACATAGCTTTGACTAAACGCTGGACTACAAGCAAAGTTGCTGCATCGGGTTGTATCAACTGAATGGAGTAGAAGTCCACCATATCTACTAAGAAGTGGCGTAGTTCTGCCCTCTCCCTGTGCTGGCGTACTGACTGCAGTCATGTCCAACACTGGCGCCCGTATGCCATAGTGCATGGGTGTCAACATTGTGGCTAGCATAGTTGTTATGCAGAAAAGGATCAATTCCTGTACAAAAACTGCTGGAAGGCAATTTTCTCTTTGCATGTGTGTTGCAGAATGATGTACACATGAAAATGCCACCTTGATGCAAAGAAAAGCAAGGCAGCACTTTCTGCTGCGTTGCGTTACTTTTGGTTACAAACCAACGCAAACTACCATTTGCCATGGTTTGAAAATACCAACTTGAATTTTGCTTCATTCTGAGTTGAAAAGTTATTGCATACCTGGTGCTAAATCTTTGTAAATCTGCATGAGGTTTGGTGTACCACAGGGATCAGTACTTGGGGGCAGATTTACAAGCCCCATGCGCCACTTTTGCGTCATTTTTAACATGTTAAAAATGACGCAAAAGTGGCGCAAGGGGCTTGTAAATCTACCCCTTGGTCCTTAACTCTTTATATATGTTTCCTCTTACATCCATTACATCCTCTCTTGGTCTTCATGTACAATACTGCATAGAAACACTCAAATGTACTTTTCATTTCCTACATTCACTGACTACATTCATGCTAATCTTTCTGCCTATCTCTGTGCTATTGCTGCTTGGATGGCTTCCCATGCTCTCCTCCTAAACCAATCTAATACTGAAATTATTTTCTTTCCAGCCAATGGGTCTTCCCTCAATCCTTTGCTCATTTCTTTTCTTCCTTCATCTTTCGCACCTTCCGTTTCTACATGCCATCTGTTTATTGTCTTCGACTCTGCTTTACCCTTCCAAAAACAACCTTCGCCTTGTTAACGCGGGATTTCTGGTCTATAGTTATAGGCCTAGATCCCAACTCAGGTCGACTGAACCGTTGGTACCTGTCATTGAGTAAAAGGCAATCCACTACCAGGTTAATTCGTTAATGACTTACACCACTCTAAAGAACCACTTAAGCTTAAAAGGTTTAAAAGTTTATTACAAAGTCAAACTTAACTGGAGATACAAACATCTCAATATAAGGTTCAAAAGATATACGGGTATCAATACAAACATGAATTTTCTAAATGCTCTTAGTCGGCAGAAGAATACCACCAAAACAAGTTCTAGAATTACCAAAGTTGCAAGAATAGACACAAGCTGTAGCTTATGAGTCATTTACAGAAAGGAAAGAAATCAGATTAGACTATCCCTACACTAGACTAAGTGACATCCCTACTTAGCAAGATCTTAACCTAAAAAGGTGTCAGCAGTGGTGACTTCCAAAGAAGATCACACACTTCCCTTAGTCTTTGTTTCGAAAACGATGTCTCTCAGTTCCCTATCTGCCTACCCGTCCGCTCTCTTAGGTTCCTCAGATCATCTGCCTTACCTCCACCCAGGGGTGCTGTCCCTAATACAAAATCACATTTACATTAGAAACGCCCTTTAGAGACGCCCCTCACGTGGTGTTGGTGCTCTATGCTGGTACTCCTTCTAGGCCCATCGTTAGCGTTGACCTTGCTTCCCAGGCTCCTCTCCGGCAAGACGGTACCCCCAGGAAATTCCTGATGACTCCTCCAGGCCTGTACCAGGCTCTCTTGAACAAACATCTATTCATCACTTTCCTGATTAAACCCCCTCGCACCTGCAAAAGACACTTTCTCTGTGGGCCCCAAATTCCAGCCTCCACCATATCTTTAAGTCGTAAACCATGTAACAGGCTCTGTGTCTTGTGCTTAACATGACCTTTCTCTAACCAGCACATGCAGATGAAACGAAATGACTTTATCTATTCAGGCCTGTTAGGATTCCATGAAACGGGCCTGTGCACTCTGTAAAACATTTCAATTTCTTTAGTTTAAACAATATTCTAACTTGTTACACACATGATTATATAAACGTCTATAAACATATATCTCAGTTCTAGGTTCAGAAATACTTGAATCATAATAACATTAAAATCCAAATTATGTGGAAATGCATCAGCTTCTTGTACTCTTTGTGAACTGCCATGTGGCCTACACATTTCTACGTTTAGCCGAATTACATTTTCCCTTACAGTCACACAACATAGGATTCCAACATCTCTAACATCTTTAAAAACATCTACATTAGCTTTTCACACTCGATTTAAGTATTCTATTCTAATTAAACAATCTTATGTACTTTCACTCTATAATTTCGACACGCTTATATAATGTTTACTAAACTAATACAATATGCTTGTAAATATGGTGCACTTCTACAAATTTTCTTAATTTGCGCTCTCTCAATCCCCCCTTTGATGACTTTCAGTAGTCATCACCCTCAAAACACCATCCCTGAAGTATGGACTGAGTCAAACTGAAGTCGTTTCAGTACCCCCTCGTTTCATCGTCTCTAGGGCCTTTAGACTCCTGTACTGATTATCCTGCATCGCAGTCAATCTCCTCTCTTGCCTTCTCATGGTTCTTTGCAACCTGTTTGATCTATACCATTGATACAGCCGCACCAATCCCCACAAAGTGATTATAAAAATCACTATTATGATAATAGGTTTCAGTATGTACCAAATGATATTCTTTCCTAGGTTGGCAAACCAACCTCCAACTTTACCCATTCCTTGTCCTACTTTTTCCCACACCGTTACCTTTGTCAAATCCTCAATTTCATGATGTATTTCAGTAATGTTTCTAATGTACTTTTCTAAAGGTTTTGAATTATCTGGAATGTAAGTGCAACATTCCTGGACCTTCAAGGCCTTACAGACTCCTCCCTCTTTGGCTAACTGAACATCTAGAGCAAGTCAGTTTTGAAGAACCATTGCCCTTATCGATTGCATTTCTCCTTCCACCAGCATTAGTGATCTAGCAGTAAAGGCGGACAACCTATCTACAACTGTTGCTAATCTTCTAATCTTGACATCATTTAGTGCTATCCCTAAAATAGGAAACATAGCACCAAATACGTCTCCAACCACCTCCTCCGTGCTGACATCTCTTCTTTCTCTACCTTGTGTTTTCCCCTCTATGATTTCTAAATCCTTTGCATGGTATATTTTGGGAAAGACAATTGCCAAATAGCATGATCCATACCAATTATCTGGTAATTTCACGTATGCATTTTTCCCACAGACAAAATATACATTTGGGATCACCTGCATTTCCTTCAAGAAATCTTTAGAATAATATTCTAATTGGAAAGCATGTTCGCAACTCACCTTTCCCACAAACACATTCTCGTAATAAGTTTCACTTCTATGTATGCACAGTTTCCCCTTTTTCTCACGGTCTAAAGCTATTGGACCATTGCTACCCTTTCTTTGATGTGCCCTTTCTTCCTCGGTCCAATCTGTCTTCCATTGACCTGAAGCTTTCAGAATCTTCTGTCTCCTGTATCGATCATCCACCTGCCCTACAAGCCTTTTCTCAATTTCTGACACTTTACAAGTCAAATTATTTCTTCGGGCGTGTGAAGTATCTAATGTTTTCCAGGGAAGGAAAAATTTCTGTAATCTGTCTTCACTATTGTAATAATCCCATTTATTCAAATGCTTGTAATTTGGAACTTCTGGTAACACTGAATCAAAGTTTGAGAAATAATATTCGAACCCATCTCGTTCATAAAATATGCTCAGCAGCAAACTACATGTGATTCCATAAGTCAATGGAAGATGATGGTATCTGATACCTTTGTCTACAGAGGCTGGCAGTTTCATGCAGACATAACAATTTTTAGCCTCCATAGCATCAACATATTCGTATAGCAATTTAGCATATGCATTCGATTTAAAGTTCCCTTGTGATTCATCTACATGTAACCTACGAGTCTCAGCTGCTAGTAAAGCTTTGTCTTCCTCTGTATTGTCCCCCTTTTTACCAGCAATAGTAGGTTTCTGTGTCGATGTAATCTTTGGTTTTGTTGTTGCTTTCTCTTCGTTTTCATGTCCCACTACATATGATATTGTAACCACTAAAGCTATAAGAAAAATCACTCCCACTAAAAGTGTGCCTATTATACATTTGGCCCTGCGGTTCGGGTTGCCAACCTCCATGATCTCAAACAGTGTAGTTCCAATTTTCTTTCACCGCACAATGTCTCTTGTCGAACCACACCTGGAAGCTGATAATCTTCTCCGCAAGATCAGTCTTTGTGTTCTATAGCAACAGACAACCCTAGCCCTTCTCCGTCCACTAAATGGAAGTCCCTAGTTTCTTCTTTCACTCGGCGCTAGGTTATCTCTTCATTAATTTATTTACAAAGTCTTTAGCAATCTGGAATTATACGTGTTCCAACGACTCTCATCACACCTTCTAATATTTCTAAACGAAGAAGGAGCTCCTCGAGTATTGGACTCCTTGAACAACAAACCGGAAATTCTACTTTGTTTAAGACCAAGTCTCTTATTCCACTCAGGAGAGGAGGATAAACGATATTGAGAGTCAGCAACCCTTCGACCTCCACTCCTGGTATCAGCAACCCTATTTCCACGGTTATGATGGGGTCAGTACTGGTCAGGGTCACTCCCCTCACCCTCCCAGTTCTGCGTGCTTCGGACATCTGTAGCGAGGTAGGTCCACTCAGGAGTAGCGTTCTTCTGCAAGGCACTCGCACCCTCCTTGATCGTCTGGGACTTTCCTGTTCTTGTCCTTGTGCACTTTCGTCCGGATCCGAGTCTTCAGATACAGGAGCAAGAGTTTTCTCTGGAGCTGGCTTCAAGCCTGGCCTTTTCCTTCTTTCAGGCCAACTGTCTTCTCCACGCTTTGTTCTCCTGTATCTTGTCCTCCCACTCGGTTCCTGATCACTCTGGGCTTGATCTGGGTCTGAGCCGTATTCACAGCAACTTTCTCCTTCTGTGGCAACTTCAGTTTCACTGCCGTCCTGTCCTTCTTCTTCTTGTTCTGTAGCGCTCCCAACTTCTTCCGACACCCCCACAGCTTGACTGGTCCCCTCTAGTGGTTCACCCTCCACTGCTGAATTTTCATCTGTGAGAGGAGCTGTTTCTTCCAGGGGTGCTGGAACTCTTTGAGTATGGGAAGCGTGAATCCAGTTTGGCAGCCCTCCACACAAGCAGTTCTTCCGGACGTGCTTCTTCAGCAGGATCCAGTCACCTGGACACAAGTCGTGACATAGATCTCTTGAAGATGGAACTTCAGCAGCCTGCACCTGAAGAGACACAGAATGAATGGCGTCAGACAGCCCCTTGCAGTAATCCAGGATTAGGTCATCCGTAATATTCAACAAAGCTGTAGTGGGTACAGACGGAAGTCTCATTGCCCTCCCCATTAAGACTTCGTGTGGAGAGAGACCTGTCCTCCTGTCTGGTGTGCTACGCATACTCATGAGTACCAAGGGCAGAGCATCAGGCCAACTTAAGGAAGTCGATGAACATACTTTGGCTATTCGGGACTTCAACGTGCCGTTAATCTGCTCCACGATACCTGAAGCCTCTGGTCGATAGCTACAATGCAACTTCTGATCAATGTTCAATGCAGAACAAAGCATTTTCACAACTTCACTGTTAAAATGAGTTCCTCGATCTGATTCCAGGGAGTTTGGCACCCCATAGCGCGGGATCAACTCTCTAAGCAACAACTTTGCTACTGTGAGTGTATCGCACCTGCGTGTAGGGTATGCTTCGACCCATCTGGAAAATATGCATACAACCACCAGAACATACCTGAGGTGGTTGCTTTTTGGCATCTCAATGAAATCTAATTGCATTCTGTTGAAAGGCCCCCCAGACCTCCCAATGTGACTCATTGTAACTGGTGTTCTTTTCCCTACGTTCAGTTGCTGACAAGTAACGCATCTCCTACACACTGCTTCTGCTGCAATCCTAATCTTAGGGCAATACCAAGTCTGCCTAAATACCCTCAGCATGGCATCTCTCCCTAAGTGTACTGGACCATGTATCTGTCGTGCCATTGGACTCACTAATTCCTCAGGTAACACTGCTCTTCCATCTGCTGAAACACAGAAATCCATTTCACTTTTCACACAACCTGCTGTTTCCCATGCCTTTTTCTCAGAATCAGGTGCGTTCTCTTGCATGTTTTTTAAGTCCTCCCAAGTATCTACTGTTTCTAACATCATGTTTAATTCGGTCTTTTCCTGAGCCCCACCTACTTCCACTTCCGTGAAAGAGTATCCTTGCTCCGCGCAATAGCGGGCAACTTCATCTGCATATCTATTACCTTGTGACACAAAATCTGTATTTTTGGTGTGGGCTACACATTTGACGATTGCAATTGCAGCTGGACCTTGTAATGCTTCTAACAACAGTCGCACAAATTCCCCATTTCGAATAGGCGAACCAGAGGAGGTCATGTAACCTCTCTGAGACCACAACTGCCCAAAATCATGAACTACACCGAAACCATATTGGCTATCCGTATAGATGGTGACTCTAATTTTGTTTCCTGCTATACAGGCACGTGTCAATGCAATGATCTCTGCTACCTGAGCGAAGTGTACTCCTTCCAGGCAAGCGGCTTCCACAACTCCAGTAATGGTGCAAACAGCATAAGCTGCTCTCAACCGACCAGTATCGTCTCTTAAACATGAGCCATCAACAAAGAAAATTTCATCAGGGTCGATCAACGGCTCATCCACGATATCTGGTCTTGGTTTCGTGCATAGTTCAGTCACATCAAGGCAGTCATGATCTTCACATTCTTCGCCTTCTATATCTTTAGGAAGTGGCATCAATGTAGCAGGATTCAAAACAGAGCACCTCTTAAGGGTCACGTTCTCTGCAGCAAGAATAACTTGCTCGTAGCGCGTGAGCCTACTGTTGGTCATGTGCTGTGTCTTGGTCCTGGTCATCAACAATTCTACAGAATGCGGTACATACACCACTAATTGGTGTCCCATTACAATATTTTCACACTGCTCAATGCTGACACCTGTTGCAGCAACAGATTTGAGACATCCGGGCAACGCTGCGGCTACTGGATCTAAGGTAGCCGTAAAGTATGCAACCCGTCTACGGGCATTTCCATGAATTTGCACTAAAACTGACAAAGCACAACCTTCCCTCTCACAGCAGAAAAGTGCAAATGGTTTTTCATAGTCAGGCATTCCCAAAGCCGGAGCACGACACAAGTCTTCTCTCAGCTGGAGGAACGCCATCAAACAATCTCTGTCCCATGGTACCGGATCACTCACCTCCTTGTGCGTCAGTTTTTGTAAGGGTTTTGCTTTTAGTGAAAAGTTAGCTATCCACTGTCGGCAATAACCAACCATTCCTAGGAACATCCTGACTTCTCTCTGTGTCGTAGGCGCGTTCATTTTCATTATCGCCTCTATCCTATCCGGTGACACCTTGCGCTTTCCCTTTTCTATCCGGTGTCCCAAGTACTGTACTTCTGTCAGACAGTACTGCAATTTGCTCGGAGATACCTTGTGTCCATTTTCAGCTAAATGGTTCAGCAAGGCAATGGTATCTGTCTTACAAGCCTCTTCTGTTTCTGACGCAACAAGTAGGTCGTCTATGTACTGGACCAGAACCGAGTTTTGGGGCAGTACCAGACTTTCAAGATTTTTCTTCAACAGCTGGTTGAAAATTGATGGGCTATCTGTAAACCCTTGGGGGATACGACACCATGTTAAAACGCGATTTTCCATTTTAAAAGCGAAAAGGTACTGGCTCTCTTCATCCAATGGGATTGAAAAGAAAGCCCGACAAAGATCTATCACTGTGAACCACTCAGCTTGGAATGGTATCTGAAACAATATCACTGATGGATTCGGTACCACTGGACAACATGAAACAACTATGTTGTTAATTTTTCGAAGATCTTGCACTATTCTAAATTTCCCACTAGGTTTCTGCAAACCCATAATCGGGGAGTTGCATGGACTTCCCACGATTTCCTTCAGTATTCCCTGTCGAATCATAGAGTCGATTACGGGTTTTATTCCTGCAATCGTCTCCGGGGTCAGTTTATACTGGGGCGTTCTTGGATATTCAGCATTTGGTTTAACCATAATCTTCACTGGTTCTACTCCTTTAATCAGTCCTATCTCTTCTCCAGTGAAGTCCCATACCTCTGATGACACTGCCTCTCGTAAATCCCCTGGGAGCTCCTCCACTGTCAGGGTAGGATACAGTTCTATGCATGTTCTCGAATTTACAACTTTGAAGGTAGCGTCATCATCTGTAGTCTGTACCTCTACTCCCTGAGGTGTGCAGTATATTGTGCAGTTCAGTTTGCACAATAAGTCCCTTCCTAACAGACACACAGGACTAGAATCACATACCACAAACTGATGTTCATCCGTGTAGTTTCCTATTTTCACTGATACTGGTTCCGTCAAAGGGCTATTCATTCTCTTATTTGCAACTCCTACCACCTGAATCGTTTCCCCCGACATTGGTAGATCTGGAACCACTGCGGATCTCAAAGTTGATCGAGTAGCTCCAGTATCCACCAAGAATGTTGTAGGACACCCTGCCACTTCAGCCTCAACAAACGGTCCTCTTTGATCCACTTCTAGAACTGCCCCGAGGGTACAGTACTCCTCTCTACTTACACGTCGTCCCGTCAATGGATCAACGTAGTAACACTCTTCTTTACCTGTGAACAAAGGCATCTGTCTATAGACCTTTCCTCCTGTCGTAATCTTTGGTGGCTGAGGGAACTTAGCTCGTGGAGCCGAAGTCCCCCCTTTGGCCACATTACTTCTTGACACTGTCACCCTTTGAACTGGAACTTCCTGAACTTCCTCCTCTACTTCTATTTCTCCGTTTTCAGGGTTATAGGGACACTCGCGTCTCCAATGTCCCACCTGGTGACACTGGTGGCACTTTGTCGTTTTTTTCAATGTAGCAAAATCTATCCTAGGTCTAGGGTTTTCCTCGTTGTCCTTATTCTGACTGTTTGATTTCTGTCCAATTGTCCCTGTTCCCTGTTGCTGCTGTCCTCCCTTTCCAGCTGACTGCATCTGCACCACCATCAATTTTTCCTTTAATTTCTTTGCTTTGGACTCTATCTCATCACTACAGTATCTTGCGTATCTCAAAATCTCATCCAATGGTTTGTTTTGCCAACAAATTAAATGCTGCTGAATCATCAGACAAATATCGGGTCTCAACCCCAAAACAAACTTTGATACAAACTGCCCTATATCCTTGGGGTCCATTACATCTAGTCCACTGTATTGTTTGAATGCTTTCAGCAATCGCTCATAATACTCATGGACTGTCTCCTTTGGTTCCTGTCTTGTTCGGTCTATTTTTACCCAGTCTATGTCTTGTGGTGGCACTTTATCCTTCAACCATGTAATCACCCTTTCATATTTTAACATTACACTTTCTGACGGTCCATTTGTACGAGGATCCCTTTCTGGTTCTACCGTTGGCCAATCAACACTAATCTTGCATGCTATCCACAAGTCTCCTGGAACCACAATATCAAACAAGGTGTTCAAATCAATCCACAACACCTTTGAAATCTTGACAAACCTCTCTACCTGTTTATACCACTCTACAGGATTCTCCCTTAACTTCGGAAATGAGTTTGTAAATGCAGCCAAATCTCCCCTACTCCAGGGCACATGTACATAATTCCCATTCGATATTTCCCGCAAAGGGAATGCTTCCATCTGCATTAGCCTTCCCTCTGGAGACATCACATTCGCACTCCGCCTGACAGTTCCCTTTTTGGACCACCTCTCTTCCCATTTGTCCAGATCTCTCCATGCTCTTATTCCTGTGATCAGTTCCCTTATGTGTGTTTTTAATCCAGTTGTCCTCCTCTCCTCTAGGTCCTGATCTGAATAATGCAACCTGTGGTTACCCTGTAATGCCTTGGTTCTGGACAAATCTACCATATACTTGTCTGCCAGTTTAGACAGTTTCTCATGAGTTGCTCTGGCTTTTCGAGTGATGTCCTTTGCTATAAACAGCAGCTCATCTTGTTCGTACATGTCAATCCTTTCTATCGACAATGTACCGTCTATTATATCGTTCAGATCAGATCTTAAGCTGGTCACATCGAGTCTTTTGGCTTTGATCACAGCTTTCAGTATGCCATCTCTAGAGAGTCCAATTGTATCTCTCCCATTACAGCTCTGAGTCCTACGTCTGGGCTCAGGCGTGTTATGGGGAGTCCTCCCATGCTCCCATCTCTCTAGGTCCCATGCAGTTCCATCTTCTCTAGGTGGGTAGTGAAACACTCCTCTATTCCCCATAGTTCCACATTTCCCATCTTGCCTGGTTTCTCCAGGTGCATGGTAAGACCTCCCGTTATTCCCCATCTCTTCACCATTTGCCGGTGGTCTCTGATCAGTCGGCACATGGCAAGATCCTTCACTGTTCCCTATGCTCCCACGACTCCAGTGCTGTACATTATCACTGGGTGCATGGTGAGTGCACCTAAACCTATCTCTGTACTCCTGGGCCCTTTGGTCTCCCTCATTTTGAATAAAACGAGATGTCTCCCCACACTCCGTACTTCTGCCTCTTTGCTCCTGCTCATTTCCTCTGTCTGTATGACGTATAACTCCTCTACTCTCCTGACTTTTACCATCCCACTCCTGACTGCCTTCGCTAGCCCCGCAATGAGATAATGTTCCATTGCCTCGACTTCCCCATTCTGCTTCTGCTCTTGACCTGTTGCTCTGTGCTTCTGTCGATGCATCCCATTCTCTCAAGTCAGCCCTCAGCTCTTTGTAGGATTTCGGCCGTGGTCCCCTCAGATCCATCGGTCCTCTCTGACCCCCTTGCTCTGTTACGGGGCCCACTGCTGAATCCAATGGGGTGCTCCACGTTATTGGTCCTGGCAATTGCCTCCAGGCATTGGTCGTGTTATTCCTTCCTTCTATCTCAACTCTTTCCCTGTCTAGCTGTACCTGTTTTTCCTCTCTCGCTTTCTCTGGGCTATAAATCGACCGTATAGGACCTATGGTAACAGGTACTTGAAGAGCCTCTGGCAATCTATAAGACTCAACCCTTTCTGTTGGTGGCGTCTTCCGCACCACAAACCTTCCGACTACTCTCTGTACAGGACTATGTTGAGGTGTCTCCTCACCTTTGGTAGGTACCCAATCCGCTATAGGGAGTGGCCTGTTCTCTTCTATGTCAACCCTACCTTCTTTTGGGAGCCCTGTACCTTCTGTCTCCCTATTGTCCGGAGGTGGTCTATCTATCAACAACCTATTTATGAGGCCGTCCTCCGACTCGCTCTCATCATCCTCTTCCATGGGTCTCTTTCCACCTGTAACCTCTCTCATGGGGTACAACTTATCCACCTCAATCACCTGTACTCTCCACTTCTTGGCTTCTGCATCCCATTTGGCATCTTGCACTGCCCTCACTGATCGCCGTACCCTTTCCTGGCGTCTGTTCTGACTCCTGTCGTGCGCCGCCCTAATCCATGCATTAAGCGCCTCAAACTGTGTTGGTCTAGGCAAAGGTCTCAATGAGGACATAACTGCTTTCAACTGATGTAACACTTCTAATCTAAACGTTCCGTATTTAGGAAAGGTCAATTCCTCATTCCCCTCTGTAATCTTACTCCAAGTCCCAAGCCACAGTATAGTATGCAACCCAACATTCGTTGCCATATAGTGAGCTGGTGTACCCTCCGGCGGTGCCTCTTCCCCGGAATAAGATTCTCTTCTTTTCCTCTTAAAAATCCCTCTCAAACATTTAAAACACTTCATGTTCAAAATCTACAAAATTTCTATTTTCTCCGCGTTCGTTTACTTCCTGATGACAATCCACCAATCTCAGCGCGGTTCTCGCTAACTGGCCTATCTCTGCGCGGCTCTTTGCTGACGTCACACCAACCGCCCTATCACAGCACTGCTTCACACCGACCGACCTATCTCAGCGCGACTCTCGCTGACGTCACTCGTCCCCCTTTCGCAGCAGTTCCCCTCCTTTTTCCGCTCGTCTCCCGGTCATGCATGCGTCCCATTCATACTCTGAAAAATGATTACTTCCGACCAAGCGATCACTTTCCTTGACTGTACGTCCACAGTCTAACTGTAATTGTCACCTTAACTGACGAAATGTCTTTCCGTTAGTCCAGACAATCGCCTTCTCTGATAGGTTACTTGCACACGGTAACTTTCGACCTGCGTCCGTTACCCACACACTCACTCTTGCATTCCCCCTATCTCGGTCCTGCGGGCGATCAATGGTACCTCATGACCCCCTTTTCTCTGGTCGACAACTACTCTGGATGTTCGATACACCCGAACCACTTAAGCTCTTCCCCGAACTTAAGATTTTCACCAGTTCACCGGTTCCCCGTTTCCCAGGTTACCAGTTTACCAGTCTACCAGGTTGCGTGCGCTCACAACCCTCTCTCATTCACACTACAGGCATTCAACTCCGCATGACATTACAACACAAATACAACACAAAACACCGCAATCTGTCCACGCATGACCCTTGTTATACTCACTCTCGTCCGATTCTGCTGCTTTTCTCTCGCACCGTCAGCACCCTCTTCGGCGGGCCACCTCTCGATCTCTAGGGACCTTGGGGTAAACTTAACCTAGTCTAGATCACCTTCCTCAAGAAGGTAACCATCCTCACCCTGCTACCAACTGTTAACGCGGGATTTCTGGTCTATAGTTATAGGCCTAGATCCCAACTCAGGTCGACTGAACCGTTGGTACCTGTCATTTAGTAAAAGGCTATCCACTACCAGGTTAATTCGTTAATGACTTACACCACTCTAAAGAACCACTTAAGCTTAAAAGGTTTAAAAGTTTATTACAAAGCCAAACTTAACTGGAGATACAAACATCTCAATATAAGGTTCAAAAGATATATGGGTATCAATACAAACATGAATTTTCTAAATGCTCTTAGTCGGCAGAAGAATACCACCAAAACAAGTTCTAGAATTACCAAAGTTGCAAAAATAGACACAAGCTGTAGCTTATGAGTCATTTACAGAAAGGAAAGAAATCAGATTAGACTATCCCTACACTAGACTAAGTGACATCCCTACTTAGCAAGATCTTAACCTAAAAAGGTGTCAGCAGTGGTGACTTCCAAAGAAGATCAGACACTTCCCTTAGTCTTTGTTTCGAAAACGATGTCTCTCAGTTCCCTATCTGCCTACCCGTCCGCTCTCTTAGGTTCCTCAGATCATCTGCCTTACCTCCACCCAGGGGTGCTGTCCCTAATACAAAATCACATTTACATTAGAAACGCCCTTTAGAGACGCCCCTCACGTGGTGTTGGTGCTCCATGCTGGTACTCCTTCTAGGCCCATCGTTAGCATTGACCTTGCTTCCCAGGCTCCTCTCCGGCAAGACGGTACCCCCAGGAAATTCCTGACGACTCCTCCAGGCCTGTACCAGGCTCTCTTGAACAAACGTCTATTCATCACTTTCCTGATTAAACCCCCTCGCACCTGCAAAAGACACTTTCTCTGTGGGCCCCAAATTCCAGCCTCCACCATATCTTTAAGTCGTAAACCATGTAACAGGCTCTGCGTCTTGTGCTTAACATGACCTTTCTCTAACCAGCACATGCAGATGAAACGAAATGACTTTATCTATTCAGGCCTGTTAGGATTCCATGAAACGGGCCTGTGCACTCTGTAAAACATTTCAATTTCTTTAGTTTAAACAATATTCTAACTTGTTACACACAATGATTATATAAACGTCTATAAACATATATCTCAGTTCTAGGTTCAGAAATACTTGAATCATAATAACATTAAAATCCAAATTATGTGGAAATGCATCAGCTTCTTGTACTCTTTGTGAACTGCCATGTGGCCTACACATTTCTACGTTTAGCCGAATTACATTTTCCCTTACAGTCACACAACATAGGATTCCAACATCTCTAAATCTCTAAAAACATCTACATTAGCTTTTCACACTCGATTTAAGTATTCTATTCTAATTAAACACTCTTATGTACTTTCACTCTATAATTTCGACTCGCTTATATAATGTTTACTAAACTAATACAATATGCTTGTAAATATGGTGCACTTCTACAAATTTTCTTAATTTGCGCTCTTTCAGCCTCTTGTCCATGCATGTAATTTCAAATTGAAAAAAATGTCAGTACTATCCAATGGTCCCTCTAATTTTATTCCTCCATGTTGGAAAAGAGACTATAGGTGCTCGCACATCTTATCAACCTGTGTCAGCGACCTAATCCGTTCTGTCTAGGCTTGGTGTGTGGTTAGACACAAGAGAGGTGTCCCTCAGCCATTTTTTTCTTTTCGTGCAAAATGGTGACATTTTAAAATACTTTGGGGCATATTAGCAGGAACCTCGTTAAAATTATCGCTGTTTTAGCTGCTGGAAACTACTGCTAAAACAGCGACAATGGGCTTGCTAATATGCGTTATAGAATTCCAATAAAAGCCCAGGTTAGATGTCCTGTGCATCTAACCTGGGATTCTATTGGAATTCTATAAAGCATATTAGCATGCCCATTATCGCCGTTTTAGCAGCAGTTTCCTGCCGCTAAAATGGCGATAATTTTAACGAGGTTCTTGCTAATAAGCCCCTTTATCCGAATGTGTAATAAATACAGGATATCTTTCAGACAAATAACTTGCCACATGGTAAAAGAGGACACATTTAAACGGCCTTCCATTTTTGAGTCTGAATCATTGTTGATCTCCCCACCCCCAGAAAAGCAATTAGGCTGTTATTTTGAGTTGTCCAGTAATTGGTCCAGATTTTTCCCATCCACAGAATTACCAATAACTTGGGTACCAGTAACTCTGGAAATGATGACTAAGCAGCCCATTATATATCACATACTGTGAATTCTGTATATTTAATATTTGATAGCAGCAGGAGACTCCGCACGAGTGTATGATGCCCTTAGCCATAAATAAATAAACAATCACCTCTAGGCACTGGAGTTTCTGTGAGTTTATAAAAAGACCATCCTATTTTCACATATTTGTTGGATCATTAAGATACCAACAATTCTAGTTTTCGGCTCATGCACTGGCTCTCACAGCCCAGCCAGACCATTGGCTTAGCTCTGGCTCTTATCTCCATGTAATTTGTCAGCTCGCCCACCTCAGGGAAGGGGAGAAGTACAACGAGAGAGTTGCCTTGTCGGGAACGGATACATTTTCATGTCTTTTTATGGTTTTTAACTGATAATAAAAGCTTATGACTGACTGACTGACTGGATACATTCTGAAAGAGGAGAATTAGAAAAACATCAGAACTGGCCTGGACAGGGCCAGCATGAACTAGCAAACACCATAGATGGACATTGATGGAGAGAAAAACAAAGAAGGACTGAAATGTATTACCTGTAAATCCTATAGATATTGAGAGTAAAGCAGGTCTAGCCTGGCTTGGACTGATTAATTACCTAGCTGTAAGGAAATAGGAGGCACGCAAGCAGGACTTGTCTGCCTCCCTTTAATCATTACCTCCCTTTCTTACTCACTCTGCTCTTGGTCAGTTTTTATAATAATCACTTATCTTTTATAAAGCGGTACCTACCGTATGGATAATGTTTCTAAGTGCTATAAAAAGCATGTCAATAATAGAATTATGGCATTCCTATTGCTTTTATGTGGCTGCTCCGGTATAAAAAGACAGTGTTCTCCACTATATTCCTTGTAATGAAGCCAAAACAGATACTTCTTGGTGAGTGTTAATACCTCTACACTGCTGCCTATGCCTTTGTTTCCCAGCTGAACACCAGTGATAGTGTACGCCAAGTGATACGAGAGGGAACATTTTTTGATGCATTAAACAGCCTACTATCTACATGCAGCAACCAAGGTATTATTTGTCCATCATTCTCTGTGAACTTCAACTAGGGAAAACATTAGACCAGTTTTAAACGGGCATGATTGGTATGTAAAATATCTCTGCCGGTATAAGAATAACAAACAAAGAAATTGCATAAAGTCAGTCATTTTTCCCCTATGAATACATACTTTAAACAGTAAATGTAAGACAAAAACACTGTAAAATGTGCTTAACAGCTGTTCCAATGATCTCTGAATAATAATGAAAGTGAAGAAAGACTAAAAGGCCATGTTAAAAATGTATAGAAAAATTCATATAAGGATATGTTCAGAAATCATGTCTGCAAGGGCGGCTTGCCAATACAGGCCGAAAGAGCAGCGACTCACCACTTCAAATCACCTTAATTCATCTTACATTTAATTAGGCCATTGGGGTATAAAAGAAGGGGTGGGACTGTCACATCATTATTAATGGAAATGGTGCTGTGTAATTGAAGTGTGCATGACAATCTGGCCAATGCCTTTTTAACGGCCAGTCTGACATGCGTACTGTACATTTCTGTAGTTGGGGGACTGCAACAATGGCAACCCTTCAGTGGAGCATTTTGTGAACATGCCCTTGCCCATCACAAAGCTTTTCTTATGCTCTTTACTGTAGTTAACATCATTAAAGTAGCATCAGGATTGGTTGAAATCCATTCATTGATGAGCAGCAATTTCACGCTCAATGGAGCACAACACCGCAGGGTCCTGTCCTACGTGCTCATTCCTAGAGTTGAAGTTCCAAATGGATGCAGAGCTGTGAGGAATTGCAAGCTGTCCTTATGGAATATATGATGTTGCAACGCATGCGTTTGCAACGCATGCCTTTACAATGCGGTCAGTACAACAACCGCATTGTTACCATGCATACCATTACAATGCAAGCCATTACAACGACTTGCTGTAGGGGTGCTAGAGTTTGGAATAGTATCATTTACTATTCCAACTCCAGTGTGTGCAACAGTAGGCAAGGTGTTGGACTGCAAATCCAACACCTAATGCCCCCTACAGCAAGTTGTTGTAACGACTTGCTTTGTAAAGATATGCATGCTAACAACGCGGTTGTTGTACTGACTGCGTTGTAATGGTACCGCGTTGTACCAACAGCGTTGTATATGCTGTTTCCCGTCCTTATGTTCTTTAATCTGCTCTGCAGTTGGACCCTTAGCAGGTGAGGAGGTCTTGACTCTCACGGCCTGTTACTTCCTTTGATCAGATTATAATTCTTCAAAGTCGCAGTGAGTTAATGTTGTTTTGCAGCAAGAAACAAGTGTTTTCTTTTTTTTTTATTAGAGCTGATCTGCCTAATGGATATTTTTTTCATAATATCTGTCACTAATTAAATTGTTATATCGGTATGATTGAAAACGTACAAACAAAGGCTGTCAAAGGTGGTGTATACATTATTTCTTCAAAAACTACATTATTTTCTAAATAAATGATGAAAGATACATATGTTCATAGAGGATGTTAATTGCTGATAGTATTTGGTACATTTTATTTAATGCAAATTATTCATTTGTTTTAAACCCAAAATGGTAATTCCTGACCTTTTTATTAATTTGAAAGGACAAGAGAGTTTGCTAATACAATGACTGATTGCTGTATTTGGATGTCAGACTAGTTCTAAATAGGTGAAATATCTGCCCAAACAGTGTAAAAATGACATAATTAAAAAGTAATACAATCACCACATTACATCACATAAGTTGCCTTTTGCTGCCACATAATTTGGTTCTCCCCTGCTGCATAATTCAGCGTCCCTGCATCTAACATAAAACCAGCAATATATTCAATATTAAATATCCAGTTCTACCTAACTGCAAGAATTTTTTATCCACACAAAAGACTCTGGCCACACTGCACTCAGCAGCCACAAGGGCGTAGTTGTGAACAGTGTAAGAGTTGCTGTGGCATTGGCTGTGGGTGTGTGAGTGGCATTCTGCATCCCACTGTGGTGTTTTTTATAGAACCAAGCAGGTGGTAGGGGTGGCCTATTTTCTTTGACTGGCCTAGGGTCGATGGCACCCTTGCTATGCCACTAGTGAGCCACCAGAGGTTTATATTTAGGCTGTGGGGTTTTAGGTTTAAACCTATAATAACTGATAAAACCCCACTGAAAGAAAACTAGCCCTCACCGGTGAAAACATATAAACACTGAAAAAACACCTGCACAACTACAAACTAAATGCAATTCAAATAAAGGAAACAAAGTGAAAGAGTCATTTTGTTCTTACTGAAGGGGTCAATAAAATGTAACTTTGTTATACAAGCTAGCAGTAAGAAAGACTGGCTAACATTATTCTGTTTGAGTTTTGTTCTTTAGGGATGCCACTAAAATATTGTTTCTTCTTTCTTTTACTTTTTTCAGTTTTATGGCCTTTGGTCTAAAGATGCAGGATTTAGTTTCACGTTTTAGGTTTAGTTTAATTATTTTATAGACTGTAGAGAATCAGGACATATCAAACTCACATTTGATACTTTGGCTGCATTTGATTCTTTCACTGATAGGTAAAATGGCTAGTTTCATAAAAATCTTTCCTAATATGTGTCATCACATTTGCCCACCGAGAATGGGTAAAAACCCTTAATACATCAGACCATAGTTTCTAGTGGGTCAGTATTGATAGTAGGTGAATTGCCAACACCTCAGGCTTTAAACATTAAATCTAAGGTATAGTGACAAGTATATATATCATCAAGCATCTGGAATAGTGGTGAAAACGTGACACCAGACTTTTGGAAAACATGGAGCGCAGTGTCACTTGTTATGCTCTGCAAAAAAGGTTCTTTCCAAGGTAAACAAAGATTGGAGTGATATTGTTTGTATTTGTAGTGATTCAGCTACGTATATAAAGAATTTGTGTGATGACCTGTCAAAAATGATACCCGAGCTGAAGTGATTCCCTGTAGGAGATCCTTGCCACTTGTTAGATGGTATGCTGAAAGCATCTTTACAATCTTAAGAGTTGATGAGGGATGCTATTGACTTTTTAGTCCATTCTGGTGTACTGTTTTCTTATGCCCAGGAACTAAAATGCAAATATTTATCATTTCGTGCTTTATGTGGCATCAAAGAAAGAGTCATCCGAGCTGCGCCCCTTAGCTGACGGTTCACAGCCCAAGGGGCTATGAATGCTGAGAGGGCCTTTTCACAGAAGTTTACATGGGAAGGAAAGCGCGAGCGCAAATGACCAAAGACTCACTGAAGAAGTATTGTATGGTGTACTACAATTAGATTAATTTGCAAAAATCTCTTTGGACCTCATCTACACTATACGTACACTGTCTATATACCATGTTCTTTCAGTGCAGAAAGCAAGCAATGATAAAAGCAAAACGTTCCATAAACACCGGAAAAACACTTTTTCTGTTGTTTTTAGTGGCGTGAAAATGTGTAACCACTGATAACAACTGTTTTTTAAGATATTGAAAACACTGAAAAAACCCCACCAGACTTTACCAAAAATAGAAACTGAAAACAGGACAGCCTATTTATATTCAATCACGCTCACTTGCAAGCCAAGAATTATTTTTACGTCTCACCACATTCAAATTTAAATTTCACCAGCCGCCACTGCCTGTCGGTGCCTTTGGAGAATCTTAAAATGTGAGCAGGTGGCTGGAATTTTTCTCTGGGAAAGGGAGCAAACCTAACCTCCACCCTCTTCTAATAAAATTGAGGACAAATGAGACCCGAAATGCATAAAGAAAACACTACTTCACACAACATGTATTAAAGCAAAATAAACTTTTTGGAATATAAACTTTTCTTCCTTTCATTTCTTTACCCACTCTCCTGTCTAGCTTCTCAATCTCCTACAAGCAAAGTGTACATTTAAACAAGCTGTTCCGAAGTGAGCATTTTGATTCTCAGTGTAGAAGGGGAAAAGAACTGTTTACATTTAAAGGTCACTGGATGACAAGCCATCAATCTGAAAGACTGTTAATCATGCCCTTTGACTTTCCTTGCCTTTGTGCTAGAACAGAGGAGGGGCAAGTCTCACCACCACTTGAAAGGGACAACAGGATACCAAGGATGTCACACTGATTTTCAACAGACTTATTTAAATTAGATGTGTGTGCGCTTAATTAATTAAAATGTGCAGCACTTGAAAAGGTACTGCGCGGCCGCCCAGGTGCACACTTCAGAGGGAACATATGTCCTACCTTCCTTTTGCTGCTGCCAAGCTTATTAAGTCACTTACTGGCACATGCATCATTGTCAATTGCATTCGCAAACGGTGCGAATCGCAATTTTCGGCCGTTTGCGAATGCAATTGACAAAATTGGGATGCATCATGTTTTTCGCAATTTTAGAAATCGCAATCATGTTGCAATTTCTAAAATTGCGATTGCATTTAAGAAATCGCAATTTTCGATTTCTTAAATGCAATGCATGAACATTTTAAATTTGCGAATTCGCAAATAGGGAGAGGTAAATTACCATGAAGTTGACCTTCATGGTAATTTGCGAAAACTTTCAAAAATGCATGAAAGTTTCATTTTACACACACACATGCCATTGGGGCATGTGTGTGTGAAAAATGCACTTACAGCAGGGGGGGTCCTTTGGACCCCCCCTGCACCCTTGAAATTGCATTCTCAATTTGCGATTCGCAAATTGCTAATCGCAAATTGAGAATGACTTCCCATTCATTCCTATGGGCCTCTAGGCCCATAGGAATCAATGGGAAGGGATTCATTAATTGCGATTCGCAAATTGTGAATCGCAAATAAGGAAGTTTAAGAAATTGCAAAAAAAATTGCGATTTCTTGATGCACAGCCTTTTGCGATTTCTTAATTGCGATTCCTTAATTTTCGCAATTAAGAAATCGCAAACGGCAACAATGATGCATGTGGCCGTTATTCCTTCTCGACTGAACTATTAGTTTCCCCTATATGCTGGTGTTACTTAAAACTCTTTTTTTCCTGCTTCAGTGTATTCTCCTCTGTTCTGTGAACAATTTGTTTAGTCTTAATAACTCTGTCCACATTACTATGTATCTCTTTATCTTCACTGGTTGTATATTGTGCACAATTTCAATTTTACTACCTTTTTAAAAACAATGTCATTGCTGTAATATACAGGAAATGTACGCATTAGTATCATCATAAGCCACAGTCATAATCACAATGAGTCCACAATCTTCAACATCATTCTACAAGTGTCATGACTAATGTATTGGCACTCATAGAAATTAGGTATTAAGTCAAACAGATGTCTCTGTAATAGTGTCTCACAATATATACTACTCTACAAAGTAAACAAATAGGTCCAACAAATGTAAAAACTCAACAGCGAAAAACCTTGTAGAAGTACTTAATATGAATGTCATTACTTGTGCATTATTTTCCTAATTATCAACTCACTTACTCCTTTGCATCTTTCCTATCATGTCAGTCTTGGTCAGCCTGCCATAATCAAGATGTTGTGGGTCAAGGTTTTCTGTGCCAGCCTCGTCGTCCTTCTGCTTTGTCTCATTTTGGTCCATGTCTCTTCTTAGTAGGGTGACCGCCCCTCAATAATTTCCATAGATTGTCCGTATATTAACCCTAAAGTATATTGTCCATTTGTCTGTAATTTTAGCCTTTCATTGTAAAAGACAACAGTTAATATGGACAGTTGAGATGCTGCAGCTAAAGTAGAAGGGAGGGGATCTCCTTTGCTGTGATCCCAAGGAAGGGCAGACAACTGAACAAGAAACACGTCTCCTTACCAGGGTGTCTGCTGTCTGAAAGAAATGAAAATGTGTGCAATTGGTTAATTTGCAAATGTAAATGCAGGTTTGAAGCCCACAAAGGAGTTAATTGATGGAGTCACTTTAATCTTCTTGAAGATAAATATGTATTCTTTTTGAGAGGTATTGTAAGGGTATTCCAAACTGAGCTTTGGAGTGCATGCTTTTAATGGATAGGAATAAAACATTTTTGCACTAGGTACAATCTGCGTATTACAAAAATCCATACTTTAGAAGTACTTTTTTATCATTAACCTACTTTTATTTGTGCATTTTGTAGCTGCCTGTTTTATACAGCGTGTATTGCTTGAGTGAAATATTGACTGACACATTCTCAGTGCTTTCCATGATGGGAGGGACCTCCTAGAACAGAAAATTCACAAGTCAAACGTCCCTTCTGCACCAAACAGGATTCAATTCCATCGGCCTCTGATGGCATATGCAGACATCTGCCATGCTCGCATTAACTAATAGAGGTTTCATAACATAAACAGTGCATTTCTCACTGATTTGCTGAACTTGCATTTATTTTAGATATTAGGTGTGTTATTTTATTTGCAGGTACCTAATTACAAAAAAACACAAAATTATTACAGAATATTTTGTTGTTCAGCCACTCCTTTGTCTTTGCCTTCACGCTCAATCACCCCATCCCCATTTCACTTAGGATCACCATATGCATACTGTTTTAATGCAATTTCACCGCTGCGTTGAATGGTTATGTGAGTTCTGAGCAAGCCAGTATATGGTGTTATCCCTCCCTCACTTACCTTCGCTATGAGCTTTTTTTCTTTTAGATATTGTGTCATATTAACCTGTCATCTGTATTTAATTAATACAGTGTACTCTTCAATTTAGAGAATTGTACAAAAACACTCTCCTCTGGTTTTAAAGGGGATTGATTGAGAAAAATGTATTGTAGTCAGTGTCTTAATTGCATAACATGTGACCAGGAAACCTGTGTTGAAATCCTGACTTCTGGCTAGTATGATCTAAGTCAAATCAATTTTCTTCATGTATCTAATACGTGACATTTGAGAGCACTTCCAAGTAATTCGGTTCAATATGGATCCTGTACAAAGTCTTACTTGTATGTGCTTTATTAGCCTGTATTGTCCACCATCACGTACAATAATATTGGCCGTGATGGAAGGGGACATTGGACAATTGGTTAGCTTTGTTCACTCGTGGCGGTGTCAAGAGGGAGGGTTAATAACTGTTATAATGTTCAAGTTTAGGAACTTTCTCTTCAAATAAATGTTAATGCAATGTTGAGACCTAATGTACTAAATTGAAATACTTCCATATGAGAAAGAAATTCTTTCAACATTTTAAAGTGTTTATCATGTTCTTACATTTTTTTGTTGCATAATTTACATACAAATATTTTGAAGATTCTATATGTTCGTTACCACTTAGGGATTAGCTAGACCACTGGTTCAGCCTTGGCTCAACTGCAGAGCCATGTTAATACATGGACAGAGTGACCAATTGCTTAGGGCTCAACCTTCCAAGGGATCCGTCCCCTGCCCACCTTCCACAAGTCTGACCAAGGGGCTACTGCATCAGCAGGGTTTGCCAGGTTGGGTGGATGCTTGTTAACCTATTTGACAGTGCCTTTTATGTTTCTGGCCTTTCTGTTGAGACTACTTTCCAGGTATGCAATACATTCCATTCAGCAGCAGCCTCTCTGCTAAGGTGGAGGAACTTTGACCCACTGCTTTCAGCAGCGTAAAAAAGGAAAAAATAAATGATAACAAGATGTTATTATCGACTTATTTTTCCCTGCTGAGGCAGTTTTGTAGGGTGGGGCTAGGCTGCTCACTGAGCAGGGGAGGAGTGGGTGGAGCACTTTCTAAGTGCATATGATGGTATGGCCAGCCATCTTGGGCTGGCCAAACAGTCATGCGCAATTAGCATGTTCTCCTTCTGGCTGCATTGCACAGCCTAGGTGGAGAACATGCACAAGCGCCCAGTCCCTGTCTGAGTGCCGAACCACAGTGCGCAGACCAATCACGATGTGTCTAACATGCTGGTGACAGCAGCATTGTTATTGGCTATGGGGACCCTGTGTGCTTCCTACTTCCGTTCCGGGACCCATGGAGAAGAGAAACGGAGAGACGACAGAGGAGTGACGCAGCTGTGAAGAGGTAAGAGTATTTTCTTCTTCTTCATACCATAAACCTCGACCTCCCCACCCTGCCCTGCCACCCCCAATCCTTGGCAGCTGTCACTGTTTCCAATATTCATGAAGTGCCCATCTTGGCTGGTTTTAGGAATTGTCCCACCTTGTTGTTCTCCTTATTTGTCTGGTTCTTAAAAACGACCCTCTGAATATGTTGCTGCGGATCTCCCAGCTGATCTCGACTCCATCCTCCTCTTTTATTCTCTCTGTGTACTGGTCCATGCTCCGAATTCTGAGTGCCTGATGAACACTCTAATGCAGCAGTTGGACCTTCATGGTGCAGTGAGGCTACAGACAAGTTGTGGGTACCTCACATCCTGATATCAGGTGTGAGACTGTCACCCACACCATCTGTTCCACCTCATTAATTTTTTGGGGTTTGACATCTACTAGAGGGTGAGTTGAGCAAGGTGTTTTTGTTCATTTTTTCTAAACTAGCAGAAAGTGACAAGTCACTTAACTTGAAGTCTTAAAGTTTGTTAAACTGTCATATATTTTAAAATGTTTAGAAACATAATCAACATTTTGCTGTTGCTTTCTCTCCAAGAAACTTGGGTAGGGGTGATGCCCTTGACACCGTGCTGAAGGGCATCAATATACTATTTAACAAGGACATATTGCACCTCTTGAATGTAGTATACCTTGAGGCAATCACATACAGAGCACAGATAAAAAATAGTGCAATATAAAAATATGAAATAAATGCACAGATAAAGTAGTGGGGTATCGCCTCTCCTCGGATGTGTCTGTAAACCTGAGCTTTTGTTGTGAATTTTCCCAATAATTGTGTTTCTGTATGCTGCTGTACTTGTGGTTCACATTGCTCTTGGCATTTTTCTTGTTTGCAACATTTTATGACTTTCTTCATATAAGTGCTTTTGATGACATGTTTTTATAAATGTAATAGATAAATCATTATCAAGTGTTTTGTTTAAAAATACTCAACTGCTACCTGAAAGGCTAGTCCCATATTCCACCTTATTTTGTTGGAAACAAAGGTCTTGATTTACATCATTAATGAAATACTCTTCTGAGAAAGTCCTACATTTTTGTGAAAATGTAATTGTAAATGAATTTAAGTAGCGCTTACTACCCCTGACGAGTCATCAAAATGTTTTTTGGCAAGTAGGACGCTACTCCAGGACCCAAAAAGGATTAGTGGTGAATTAGTATAGGGAAATATTAAATTAATTTGAGCGTGGACATTTGAGTTAGTACTTTGGATTGGAAAAGGATAGTGGAGGTATAGAAGAGGGAAGGGTTTGCATTTATATAGCGATTGGTACCCTTGATGTTGCGTCAGATCGTTTTTTGGTGAGTAGCAAGCAACTGGATTAGTGGTGAATTAGTATAGGAAAATATGAAACTAATTTTTGTGGTGTACATGTGAGTCTGCTAGTTGGATTGAGAAAGATAGCGGAGGGATAGAAGAGAGAGGGTCTAGAAAGTGTTTATTTGGGGATCATAGCAGAAGGAAGCGGTTTGTGATGAGTAGACGGGAGGGAGAAAAATCTGAAGGAATGGTTTAGAAGGCTTATTCCGAAGATCTGAATAGTAAAATATGTTTGAGATGATGGAAGTAGGGGTAGGGAAGGGAAGAGTTAAGAAAGGGTTATTTTGTGGATCATAGTAGTAGAATGGGCTTTGAGATGAGTCCAAGAGTGGAGGTACAGGATATATTGAGAGAGGTATAGGGTGATAAATAAGTACCTGTAAGGTATATATGTATAGATATGGTAATATATCTAGATTTAAGTTGTATATAATAATCTCAGGCTTTTCAAGTGTTGCTGTTTTTTAAGCTAATTTATTTGTTTTTATGTATTTGTTTTATTCAATAGGGAAGCAATTGTAGTTGAATAGTTATGATAAAAATTTACTTATTTGTGCAGTGAACTATATACATGTTAAACATTGCTTAATATAACCATAGGTAATATGTACATTTGTTATGCAGAACTAATGAATATCTATATATTTATAAACATGATCATTGCACACATTTATAAAAGGAAATACACATATCTTGGTGCACATTTATAATCCAGATAACTGTTTATATACATAGGGGTATGCTGTATAATTATGTTTGAGTATGGTGGTTATGTGGGGAAGAGCCAACTCTTGGGTAGTCTTCTCAAGATAAGGTAGTTATCTGTGGATCTTATGTTTGGGGGAACGAGTTCAATCGTTTGGATGCTTGAAAAGAGAAGGATGTGCCACCTATGTTTTTTTCTTCTTGTATGGTGAGATTTTGAGGCGAGGTGCCAGTCTAGAGTGAAGGTTCCTTTGTTGAATATTTGGTTATTTTATTCCTGATGCAGGCCTGTTCCATGTATTGCTTTGTGGGTGATACAAAGCAGTTTGAATGTGGATCTACTGGCAATCGGTAACCAATGTAGGGCCTTCAAGGCAGGGAAAATGGGGGCTTGTGGTTTTATATGTAAGAATAGTCTGGCAGCAGAGCTCTGAATCTTTTGTAGTCTTTTCATAGTTGTTAAAGATGATTCATGGTAGAGGTTATTGCCGTAATCAAATTTAGACAGAACAAGAGAGATAGTAGCCTGCAGCTTGTGTGGGAATCCCAGGTGGAGGAAAACGCGTTGCAGAGTTTTTTATATTAATGAAGTTTGATCTTGCTAGTTTCTCCACTTGGGCATTCATTGATAGCTTGGTGTCCATGGTAATACAGAGGTTTCTTACTTCCTTAGAAACATTATGCAGTGTTTATAGATCGTCAGGTCAGGCGGTGAGTGGGGCATAATTTTTCGCCACATGTGAGTATGTCAGCTTTGGAAGCATTCAATTTGAGATAGCTCCATCTCATTCACTGATCAACGGCACTGAGGGAACTGAAAATTTGTGAGATTCCAATGTCTTTGGGGCTTTCCAGTTTAAGGAGTATTTGTGTGACATCTACATAGTTATAGCATGTGAGGTGAAATTCATTAATCAGTGCCAGTAATGACTTCATGTAGATTTTGAGAAGAATGGGTGAGATGATAGAGCTTTGGAGATGATAGAGCCATGAGGGACCCCTGTTTTTCTGAAGTATGGTGTGGATAAGAAAAGGGGAGTAAGGATGACACTTGTTCTGTTTTGAATGTAGAATGGGATCAAATCGAGAGCAGTCCAATCTATGCCGGCTTCATAGAGTCTATGTTTCAGTTATGTGAATGTGTTTTTTTCCGTAAGTTCACTTAATATGTAAATATGAGATGGGTATTGGATGTCAATTTCTTGTTCACTTGCGTATTCTGCTTGTGAAAGTTTAAATGCTCCCTCACCCTGCAGAAATACCGTAGGAAGGCAACGTGTGCAAAAAAAAGTTCTTGTAAGAAAATTTGCCTTTGGGAAAGCTCTGTAAAACATGTAACATGTGCTGCTTCATGAAATGCAAAAATGGCAGATCTTTGCTCAAATTTACCAGCTCAAGTTCACCTGTGTTTACTTAAATACCCCCATAGATTAAATGTTCGGCACTTTTAGCTGATATACCTGCATGCACATTCTTTTACATACCTATAAAAGCACATACGCCACTATTGACAACTCCCTGCTGAAACGAATGAGAAAGCTCACCACTGCACTGGTGCTGACCACCAATGAGAAGAACTAAGGGGTCTATTAGGATGGCGGTTGGAGAATCACACCGACCGCCATGGTAGCAGGGAAAGACTGCCCGCTAGGACCGCAGCATAACCGCTGGTCCAATTAGTGTGCTCCGCAGTCGAAATCCGACCGCGGCGGTACGATCATGGCCATTAACACTGCGGCAGTTGCTGCTGCCAGCAGCACCGCCGCGATGTGAAAAGGAGCATGTCATGCATATCTCTGCGTGGCTGGCTCTGCACAGTGCCAGCCACCTGGCACAGGGACATGTAGGGGGGTACCATGAGTACCCCCCAGTGCACCCACACACCCCTCCAACACATTGGGGGCCTTTCATGGGCCCCCAGAGACATTCTCCGCACCACTTTCCATGGCGGTCCAACCGCAGCGGAAAGGCTGGCTAACGCCAGCATCATAATCATGCCCGGGGAGCCTGGCCCTGCACTGGCACCATTGTAGCGGTCCAGTTCCGCCCACTCGGCAGGCATGTGGACTAGTACCAGCGGAAAACTGGCAGGCGGAAAATCTCACCACCGCGGTCATCAGCTCCATGATAATTGGACCAGAGGTTTTCCGGGTTGCGATAGCGGGCGTATGTCCACCCTCGGCCCGGCGGTTGCCATCTGTCCGCCATCCTAATAGACAGCTAAATCCCACCTGAACTCACCTTTAATTGGGGAACATGTTCATGAGAGGCATTGGGACGTGGAGCAGAACCAACAGTAAAAGAAGGTTCTTGAGAGGTCTAATTTGTTACTACACTAACTGGGGTAGTCTAAAGATATTCCAATTCAGCCTCCTCAAGACGATCTTCAGCAATTCAATAACACTGGTCACATCCAAAAATAAAACTCGAATATTAAGCAGAATGCCATGTCATCTGAGATGAATGAATCTGCTATCTGATTTTTAGCCATTGGTTCTCTCCCGGGAGAACAAATTGGCCTATCACAAACATACATCAATATGGTATGGAAGAGGATTCCCCAAGCCCAATATTTCCTATGTCTCTATCCTGATGCAGCCATCTTGAAAATGAAAAGAGCTTAGGAATGATTGCAAAACACCTTATAGAGGAACTGTACATGACTAGGTGGGTGGCACACACTGTCACAAACAGCACTATGCTCCAGCTTGCAAAATGAACAATTGGTGGAAGGAATGCTGAACAATGTCAAACTCTCACCCCCAGTACAGAGATCTTAGCCTAAATCCATTGTTTATTTGCTCATCACGCCACCCCAGTTTGGACCCAGCCATATGCACATCAGCCTTGACACTGCCCCCCTTGGGAACAGTCCAGCGCGAATTGCGAGGCCTGGTCCTCCCTGGACCAGAAACAAGCATTCTGTGACCATTTGTGGGGTATCAGCCTTCATAATCCAGGCCAGGATTGACCCTAGAGGCATGGTGAGCACCAGACCCACGCTTGGACATACCTGTCCCACTTGGGGTGACAAATGCCAAAGGAACAATTAACTCCTTCTGGGCTCATGACGAGCTGAGCTGAGCTGAGCTCGTCATGAGGCACGGTGGCGCTGTGCTCATGACGAGCTGAGCTCGTCACAAGCACCATGGCGCAGCGGGCCCCTCTCCCCCCAGTGCCGCGGGGGAATTAGCCCCGCGGCGAAGGTGTTAATAGACGGAATGCTGAATATCAAACTCTCATCCTGAGTACAGAGATCCGGGTCTAAATCCATCGTTTTTTTGCTCCCCATGTCATTCCAGTTTAAACCCAGTCATATAAAAATCAGTCTTGACCCTGTTCCCTGTGGGAATAGTCCAGCCAAAACTGCCATGGAAGGTCCTCCCTGGACCGGAAACAAGCATCCTGGGATTGTTTTTGGGGAATCAGCCCTCATCATCCAGGCTAGCTTGACTCCAGTGGCATGGCGAGCACAGGACCTAAGTCTTGGCATATCCGTTCCACTCGGGGTGACAAATGCAAAAAGAACAATTGATGGGCGGAATCCTCAGCAAGGTCAAATATTCACTCCCAGTTCCTCTTTCAAAATGGTGCATTCTCAGGGTAAGCTTGAATAACAACTATTCTCTTCCAACCAGATGTACTCACAACTACATTTGACTGCTGAGCCATTGACCATGTGTGCTCCTTGTTGAAACTCAGGGGAAAGTCACTACGTTGCCTCACACTGCTTCGGGGAGTGTGTGCCATGGGCATTAAAGGGAGTGCTCCCTTGAGTTCTCCCACTTAACATCCATGTTTTTTGACACATTCCCAGATTTACAACATAGAGTAAATCTGGGAATGCGTCCAAACTGTGAGCTTCCCCAGAGGTGGCGTAACAAGGAGTAATAACTTTATTTCTCCTTGTTTTTTTCCTCTTCTGTGTGTGCAGCATTCTGAGCACAAATAGAGAAAACATCGCCAATGATTGTCTTTGTGCAGGAAGGTGTACTCTCCTGCACAAGAGCAATCATTCCTTTATCATGGACACTCTTGCACCATGGTGCACGGATGCCTTCGTTGGCACAAGGTAGCCATTTGTGCACCAGCACAGTGGAAGAGGGCAGGAATGTGCTGTATCTCATAGGCATTCCTGCCCTTTTCTTTTGACTCGGGGCAGCACAGCAAAGTGATGCGCAGTGCTGCTTTGCGTCCAATTATTGTAAATGAGGCCCTCAATTTTTTTCTTGAAGTTTCTGTAAGATGTTACCAATGTCTTTCTGTTTGACTTAGTTCTGTATACCTTTTACCCTGCAGGGCACAGTTTTTGGAACTTTGCCTTTAGATTTATCTAAGATTATTCTAAAAGGAAATATCATCAAGGGGACAAAAAAGAAACCAACGTTGGATGGAAAATGTGACGCCTTGTGTCCAACATTATTATTAGGGTGGCAGGTTACCAGTGACCAAGGAAATATTGATGATTACTACTGGAGTAGGATAGAGAAAGGGCTGTCAGAATCAGAAATTCCATTTTGGTAGAATGTTTTTTCTTGACAATCATTTAGTTTTATAACCGTTCAAAAGGAGATGAACAGTAACAGACAGTGTGCAATTTTCTTTTCTTTGCTGCCTCTTATTTTTCAATTTCAATTCAGTCAACCTTTGATGACTGAATTGGTAGAATATTTTTAATTTTATATAGTTGTGTGAGGGCGGGGAGGTCTAAACCACGGGCATCTGTCACAGGGTGCAGAGACAGAATATCAAGTATAAAATATCGAGCTGCACAAATCACTGTCATTAATATCGTGGGCCAGAAATATCATCAGCAAGAATAGCATGGTGAAGAATATCGTCTTAAGGTAAGTAATACTGATTTTAAAAATATGATAGTGTTGTAATAGTATAGTTGTAAAAAATATTGTTTATTATTATTGTTATGTATTTTAGTATATATTTGATATGAATGTGATATATTTTTTGTGTAAGAACTGTTATAGTGTTAAATGTGTAAAGTAATTTATTATTAATTAATTAATAATTGGTTACGAATTAATGTTAATCAATTAATTGGTAATTCATTATGGTAATTGTGTAATTAATTGTAAGTGTGTGTTGTGGTGCTCATAGGTGTAAATGGTGGAAAGTAATTTATTTTTAATTTATGAATTAATAATTGGTTGTTAATTAATTTTAATAAATTAATTGGTAATTCATTATGGTAATTATATAATTAATTTTAGATGGGTGTAGTCGTTTTTTATAGGAGTAAAGGGTGGGAACTAATTTGTGTTTAATTAATTATATATAGTTAATTAATGTTAATTATTTGATATTTATTTTGGGTAATTTTTTTTGTGTGTTTGTACTTTTGAAGGGGTAAAGGGTGGGTATTAAATATTTTAATTATGTATTAGTTGTTAATAGTAATAGAGTTTAATTTTACAATGCGTTTTAAATGTGTTTTTATTATTTTATAGTTTAATTTTGGTGTGTGTTGTGTATATTATAGTGTTAAAGTGTGTGTAGTCATGTTTATTAGGTATTTTTATTAATAATATTTTTAATTCATTATTAATTATGTTAATTATGTAAATAAATGTAATTAAAACGTCATTAATGTTTTTATGATTTTTTTGTTTGTACATATTTTCTAGTTTAAAAGATTAATTTTTTTGTGAATGAATGTATTTATTATTTCATCATATAGAATATTTGTAGCTTTTTGTTATATGTAATTAGTATTATAATATGTGTTCTTTTAATATATACATATATATATATATTCACTGAAAAAACTATAGGTTTCACACCAGTTATAGTCAGCTGGAAATTTTACTCGCATAAAACCATTGAAATTCCCACGTTATAGTTAGTTGGACTCACTAAAACTTGTGCGTGCAATGCACTGCTGATGACGTCACATATTACATCACTCATGACATGGTCAGTGACATCACTGATGACATCACTGATGACACCATCCAGTGAATGTGTGTCTTTTAAAAAAATAAATATGTGTTATATATGTATATGTAAAAGTTGATGGAAGAATAAATGTTTAAATACGTGTTTACATGGATGTTTATTTTTTTTAAATTGATTGGTTAACTGGTTTATTAATTGTATCTTAGTGAATACATATATTAGAGAGTAATGTTTAAATATTCAAATATATGTATTAGTGTTTCACTTTGTGTATAAGTGCCTGCATGGGTTGGTGAGTTGCTACATGTGTATGTATATGGGTTATTAGATGTTTTTCTTAGTATCAGTATGAGTGTTTGTATGGTTTGGTGGGGGTATTACTTAGCACATAGATGCATGAATGACTGACTCTCTGTTTGTATGTGTTTTGAAGACAGCATATGTGCAGGACTGTATGGGTGGATGAGTGTGTATATGTGTGTGTTAGTGAGTGAATGACTGCCTCACTAGTGTGTTTATCAGTAACTACATATGTTTTAATCTAGTATATGTGAAGATTGATGTATATAAGTGAGTATATGTGAGAGTGAGGAATTGTAAGAGTTCCTGTTTAAATTAGTATGTGTTTTTATAAGTGATTGTTTAAGAGAGTAAGTATGTGTAAGTTTCCTTAGAAATAAAGTGGTAGTGTATGTATAGCTGTATATGCAAATAAATGGATGTTCAATAGTTTATTTGCATGTGTGAGTATGTGTGAGAGTATCTTTAGGATGACTGTCGGTGTGTAAGAGGATGTATAGGTGTATCACTTCATATGAAGAGTGAGTATATGTATGAGTGACTATATAGAACTGTTGGTGAATGAGTGCATGAGTATATAGATGGTGGAATAATTGAATTGGTTGTTGTAACTGGTATGGCTATCTCCATTTTTTTGAAAATGTTAGTTTTTATTTTTGAATATGTGTTTCAAGGGTTACATATCAGTGAAAGGAGGTCTGTCACTCTGTCACAATGATGGTGTCATCAGTGATGTCATGAGTGATGTCACTGACCATGTCATGAGTGATGTAATATGTGACGTCATCAGCAGTGCATTGCACGCGCAAGTTATAGTGAGTCCAACTAACTATAACGTGGGAATTTCAATGGTTTTATGCGAGTAAAATTTCCAGCTGACTATAACTGGTGTGAAACCTATAGTTTTTTCAGTGAATTTAATAGGTTTTTTAAATGCTAATTCCTAACTATAACTGGTGTGAAACCTATGGTTTTTTCAGTGAATTTCATAGGTTTTTTAAATGCTAATTCCTAACTATAACTGGTGTGAAACCTATGGTTTTTTTCAGTGAATTTCAAAGGTTTTGTAAATGCTAATTCCTAACTATATATAGGGCCTCAAACCTATGAAATGTAATATTTTTTATAATGAATCCTATATTGTATATTTATAAAATGCTATTTTTTTTATTAAATTTTTTTTTGCCGTGGAGCGCTCCCGGGGCGCGTACCGGGGAGCGCCCCGGTCAGCGCAAATTTGCGGCATGCCCCGGGGCGCGTACCGGGGAGCGTCCCGTTACCGCTATTGCCGCGAACGAAAACATCCTCGTGACGTATCGCGTAGCCGAGTCCGTGTGATACGTACGGCGTAAGCACGCCCAGAAGCACCCACGCGCATACGAACGCGCTACGTAAGCGCCCCTGGACACGCCCCGGGGCGCGCCCAAACATCATCGTGACGTATCGCGTAGCCGCGTCCGCGTGATACGCATGGCGTAAGTGCACCCGGAAGCACTCGAGCGCATACGATCGCGCAACGTAAGCATCCGACGCGCTTACGCGAAGCACCCCACTTAGCGTAAGCGCGTCGGGTCATGTGACCTGAAAATAACACTTTTTATTGGTGCAGAACAGTTTTGGTTTCCAAATGATGAAAGCCCGGGTCATGTGACCTGAAAATAACACTTTTCATTGGTCCAGGACATTTTTTTTTTCCAAATGATGAAAGCCCCCACCTTTTTTCCTTATTCAGACTTTGTCCTTTGACTGAGGAAGACCTGTTTGGAGATCTGTGACTAATATTTTGTACTTTAAAATGGCTACAGTAGCAGCAGCAGCTGGAGCATCTGCACCACCACCACCACCAAGAGGGCCACCACAACATCACATTGGTGGTCAAGAAGAAGAGGAGGAGGAGGAGGAGGAGGAGGAGGAGGAGGAGGAGGGGAGTAGGACATTCCTGCCAGAAGACAATACCCCATATAGGCCAAAGCAGCACATTGTATGGGAGTTTTTTTCCATCCCAGAGGGCAAGAAGAAAGTGAATGCGCCAAAGGTGACTTGCCAAATCTGTGGCTCTGAACTTTCAAGGGGGAACCCTAATAAGAAATATTCATTTGGCAATAACACCATGATTCGGCACATGCAGAGCAAGCATCCCAACAACTATGCTGCGGCAGAGGTGAGAGAACTGGCCAGTAACCCTCCCCAATCTTCACCCAGCACCTCCAAAAGAAAGCAACCCACTCCATCGGGACCAGAGACAAGGGAGATGGTCCCAAACATACAACCACAGTTTGGTGAATTCAAGATCACTTGTATTTTTTGTGGTAAGACCATCACCTATGGTGAGCAGAGCATAAAGATAATCAACCGTGCTGGTGACAACCACAATTGCCCCAAAAAAACATATTTTTTTCCTTATTTTTCTTTGCTCCAGTTGAGCCGTTTACAATTCCCTGTTTTTTGTTTCTCCCCATAAAAATAACCACAAAAAAATAAAATAGTTCATAAAAGCCAAAAAAAGTACAAAATGTTCAAAAAACATTAAAAAAATATAAAACAACAAAAAGAAGAAAAAAACTGTTCTTTTTAGAACTACCTCCAATTTATAAAAAAAGGCTACATTTAAAAAAAAATCTGTCATTCTTTTTTCCCCATGGTACGCTCCCCGGTGCGCGTACCGGGCTATCCCCCCGCAAAAACCGAAAAAATATATATATATTTTTTTGCCCCGCGAAGCCCTTTTATGGCCCCCACATCAAACCTATGGGGTCAGGGGTGTCTACCCTGCCCCCTTTTGGTCATTTCCCCCTTTTTGCCACCTCTTGTGTCTCGATCCTACCGAGACACAAGATGGCGGCCGCTCCGGACTGTTTGGAATGTTGACAGACACCCGAGAGCCAATCAGCTTTCCGCGCGCGAACTCGAGTAGCGCGCTGGTACGCGCACCGGTGTGCATACCGGGGCGTGCTTATAGATATATATATATTTTTTAACCTAAATTACTCAAAATCCTCTGGAGCACATATCTTGAGACATAGCAAAGGCACATCGGGCTACCAGTCCCTACAATTTTGCCAAGTTTCGTGGGGATCCATTCAGCCGTTCGGGCTAAAAGTGAGTCCAACCGCCCTATGGAAATTAACATGGGGAAAACACGTTTTGGGACCCCCCTTTTATCTTGGCCCCCGCTTTACGAATTCCCCCCAAACTTTCAGGGAAGGAGCGGAGCGGAGCTGGCCATTTTCTTGGAGAAATTCAGCCAATTCCGTCAATCAACGCCAAAGTTATTCCCAATAGAATGTTGCAGATTTCCTATGGCAACCGCCAGTAGGTAATATATATATATATATATATATATATAAACACTCACAGTTGCCCCACGGAAAGAAGCCGCTGTACACCATCCGTTCGTTTCAAGATATTTAATTGCAGCTTGCAACAGGGAATTCTCAAGGAGCCATTTGGGGCATACATGTATGGTAACTTTCGGCACTACAGGACCCACAATGCTGAACTAAGCCACGCCCACTGGGGCGGGATCCCGTAGTATATAGTGCTGATTTGTCCGTCGTATGTGCCCCCTGCCTGCCACTGACGAAGGGATTTACATTCCGAAACATGTTTGGCGTATTGACTGCTGCTGGCTCCTTGAGAATTCCCTGTTGCAAGCTGCAATTAAATATCTTGAAACGAACGGATGGTGTACAGCGGCTTCTTTCCGTGGGGCAACTGTGTGTGTTTATATATATATATATATATATATATATATATATATATATATATATATATATATATATATATATATATATATATATATATATATTACCTATTGGCGGTCGCCAGTAGGTATATATAGTTAGGATTTTTTCTCTATGGGATTTTTGAAAATTCTATGTCTAATAACTTTGGCGTTTGTGGACGGAATTGGCTGAAATGTTCAGGAAAATGGAACATTTTGTTTCTGAGCAGCCCCTGAAAATTTGGGGGGGTTTCGTCAAGGGGGGGCCGAGAAAAAGGGGGGTCCCAAAACGTGTTTTTAACATTGAGTTTTCCATAGGGCGGTTGGCCTCACTTTTAGCCCGAACGGCTGAATGGATTTGCACGAAACTTGGCAAAATTGTAGGGACTGGTAGCCCGATGTGCCTTTTGTAGGTCTCAATATATGTGCTCCAGTGGATTTTGAGAAATTAACGTTCAAAAAAAGATATATATCTGTAACAGCGGACCGGGCAGCGCTCCGGTTCGCGGACTTTTCGCGTTACGGAGCTTTGTGAAGCGAAGCTGATTGGTTCTCCGGCGTCTGTAAACATTCCAAACAGTCCGTAGCGGCCGCCATCTTGTCTCTCGGTAGGATCGAGAAACAAGAGGAGGCCAAAGCGAAGGGGCAAATGACCATAAGGGGGCATAGTAGATCCTCCCTGACCCCCTAGGTTTGATGTGGAGGTTTTAAAAGGGCCCCGCGGGGCAAAAAAAAATAAAAATAATAATAATCGAACGGCTGAATGGATTTGCACGAAACTTGGGGAAATTGTAGGTACTGGTAGCCCGATGTGCCTTTGCTAGGTCTCAATATATGTGTTCCAGTGGATTTTGAGAAATTAACGTTCAAAAAAAGATATATATCTGTAACAGCGCTCCGGTTCGCGGACTTTTCGCGTTACGGAGCTTTGTGAAGCGAAGCTGATTGGTTCTCCGGCGTCTGTAAACATTCCAAACAGTCCGTAGCGGCCGCCATCTTGTCTCTCGGTAGGATCGAGAGACAAGAGGAGGTCAAAGCGAAGGGGCAAATGACCATAAGGGGGCATAGTAGATCCTCCCTGACCCCATAGGTTTGATGTGGAGGCTTTAAAAGGGCCTCGCAGGGCAAAAAAAAAAAATATCGTTTTTTTAGTTCTTTTGCGTGGGGAGCGCCCGGTTCGCGAACCGGGAAGCGTTCTGGGGAGCGTACTTTCTTGAAAATTAGTGAAAAAAGTTAGAGTAAAATAATAATTGTGAGTGATCAGATGTAGGGTAGCTCTGAGAAGAGCTTTTGGGTTTATGGTACATTTAGGTACTTATAAGTAGGTACCAATGCACAGTCTTAAATTCAGAATGAAAATTCTGTGGCCCTCATCTGAGAAGTGAACTCCATCTCCTCTGTAGATATCTTGAATGTAGTAACGCAAGTTATTGTTGTACAAGGAGCCCATTCCATGGTCTCTCATGTAAGCTGAAACAGATTTGTTTACATGCTTCCTCGACTTCTCAATTTGTGGACAAAATTGGTTCGACCACCTCCATTTCTGTCTTTGGCATATATTTGAATATACCAAGGCAGTCTGAGGAAAAAGTGCCATCAATTGCTCAAAGGTGTCCTTTAAAAGCATTTCCAGACCTACCCCAGTCAAAGTGCCCAAGTCATTACCTCCACAGTGCACAATTAACAGGTCAGGTTTTGGCAAATGCATAAAGGTTTTCACCAATGGTATCAATTGGTGACATTTTAATCCTCTGTGGCCAAACCACTTAATTTCCACATCTTGTAAATTGAGGTTAGGTAAATTCCTGTTTTCAGCGTACCTCTGAGCCCAATAGATGTAACTATGTCCAACAATCCAGACAGAAAACATGGCGAGAGAAGGTTCTGCTGCAGTCAGATGAAGTGTGGCAATGAAATGGCAGTTGAAAAAATAAGAGTTTAAAATGAAAAAAACTGTGGAGTTTCTGTGTTAATGAAGCAGTAACAGTGATTGGTGGATTTTGATTGCTGAAAACAGAAAGTTAGGGTGCATGGATGAGTTCGTTGAAAGATGTATTTTGAGTGGCGAAGAAAAAATCATTAAATGGAAGAATGCACTGGATATGCAGGTGCACTGAGAGTTCAGAGTTCAATTGCAACATTGTTATGTGAACTTGCAAACACCAGAGGTCTTGCAAGAGGTGGTTGCTATGCAAAAAAGGAGAGAGGGCAGAGGGGGGAAGGGTTTTCATTTGAAAAAAAGTGAGGGAAGAGTTTTGATTGGGTGACATGAGAGATATGTGTGAAGAATTACAGCATTTCTGTGCTTTTGATAGCTGCAGACTCTGGAGTGCATACCTTTTGCTCTGCTGAAGACAAATTGGTGTGTTTCTGAGACTGTTTTGAAACTCAAAGTATTTGCTAAGGTGAGAAAAGATTTCTTTAATTTAGATAGAAAATAGTGTGCTTTAAGGAGAAAATTATGAAGAAAGTTGTGTTTTTCAAATGTTGCTTTGTCTCAAGTGTTTTACAAATAGATTTTGTTTCTTTGAGAAATTGTAATTGGAGAAAATGTGAAGTATTAGTACTGACAGGGTTTTTATGTGCATAGGAGCTGTGGAGTGATTTCAAATTATGATTTGTAAATCGTTTTTGAGGAAAAGGAATGGTTTTAATACTTATGACAAGGACATAATGGTGTATGCTTCTTTATAAGGCAATTGAGTGTCTCTGATGTTATTTTTCCCATTTTAATGTAAGACGTTTCCCTGTGGAGCAAATTGCTTGTAAATATGCTCCCACCTGTGCATGGCAAATTTAGATTTTGAATGTTTGCGTTACATAGCCATGTTAAAAGTGACCCAAAAAAGTTGCAAAGGCTTTAAAAAAACATTTTCATGTGTCTTGAGGACATTTTAAGTCATTTCCCCGTGGGCAGTGTTTTCAAATTATGAGTTGAAAATCGTTTTTGAGGTAAAGGAATGTTTTCAAAATCTATGTGCGCCATATGCCCCCAAATTTCTTTTTCAGGGGTGCAGCAGGGTGTTCTTGAGACACCCCTGCACCCTCGAAAAAATTCGTAATTTGCGATGAGCTAATTGCTAATCGCAAATTGCACGTTCATTCCTATGGGCCTCCTGCTCCATGGAAATGAATGGGTAATTTGTAATTAGCAAATAGCTCATCGCAAACTAGGAATGGTAAAGAATCGCTATTTATTCCTTAAAGTTCGCTATTTAGGAAATGTAAAAAACTTTGATGATACATATGGCGGTTCATCTCTAACAAGATAAGAAGCTTAGGGATAGATTTATGATGACTGGCGTATCATCAGGGATGTGCCAGTCATCCAATCGCGGGCCGTGGAGGGAGTTACGGTGGGGCAGGGAGGCGGGGAGGGGGAGGGGCAGGGTGGAGGGACCTAAAAACTGGCATAAGGATAATTGCAGGTAAGTACACAATTTAATTATTCAAACGAAATTCGTAGCGCGCACAGCATCCCATTTTGCGATGCAGTGCGCGCTACGAAATTCGTTTGAATAATTAAATTGTGTACTTACCTGCAATTATCCATATGCCAGTTTTTAGGTCCCTCCACCCTGCCCCTCCCCCTTCCCGCCTCCCTGCCCCACCGTAACTTCCTCCACGGCTCGCGGCTGCAGTCATCCTGTGCCGCTGTTCCGCCACCCATGGTGTGCTGCATTTACAATGCGGCGCATCATGGGGTAAAAACAGCATAGATGCGTGACGCATCTGTGCCGTAAAGGTGGCACATTGCTGGAGTTGTATCGCAAGTGTGATGAAGCTCCAGCAAGGCTCAGGGGTGCCCCTGTCGCAGGGTTTCTGTTCTCACACAGAACTGTGCACAGAGGATTGGAACCTCGGCGAATTAGGGTGCCCCAAAACTCACCTTAGTACCGAAAAACCCCTTAGCAAGCTAGCTACAGTGTCACATTGGATATAACAAACTCTCAATGTTTAGACAATCCAGAATATGAACTTACAGTACCTCAGGATACGTGGAACTCATGAACACTCGGTCGTTATATATTCATTACAAACCAGAACATGGAGTTAAGAAGAACACATGTGTATTTGAAATGTTTATTTACTAATGCCGTCTTCTCAGGCGTAGTATCTTAGATAATACAAGTACACATCTTCGTCGCCATTGTAATAATGTGAGAACGTACGTCTTTAAATGTTTTTTAGTTATCTTTATTCCGGAGCGCCGGGGCTAAGCTGTTGCTCAACGGTCGGCGCCAAGCAAACAATATGGCCGCCTTCCGCTTTCTGTTTCCCCAAATCCTGTTCCTGTGCAGGAACACTAGAACGCTACCACAATTATCAGTAGCAAAATTACCAGCATAGTTACTAGTACATAAAAAGCGAATGGTGACAGTATGTTAACATGCTGTAAAGGAATAAGAGTTAGCAACACTTATATCTCACCCTGCCTAATACACATATTATATTATTTGCTAAGAAGGTCTCTTTGGGTTAGTTTAGGGCGTGCCTATACTTTAGTGTCCTAGATTTGAAGGTATCACATCAGCATACACTAGCTCTCTCTTCATGTGAACCGCATCAAGTGTTGTGTATGTGTGTGTTCGGTAGAGCAATAGAAAACCCGCCTCATGCCCAGAATTGGCAGAAGCTGCACTTATGTTATGACTATGAAGTCGTGGAGATCAGACCTCATAACAATTCTGTATCGTGTTGTTCTTGAAACTTCAGCACTCGCTGTACAGATATAGTTTAAGAAGCAAAGCAGATAGTAGAGCAATAACATATTATTGTCATGTAAACCATGATGAACTACTAGGTTGAAAGCTAAAGCAACAACTAAGTGTCGTGTGCAGAAGTTGCAAAAAAGGAAAAATGGCGTTTAAACCGGTAATGAGCCCATGTTAACTTAACACGGTGTAAAGATATCCAGGATCTACATGATACCCCTCCATGATCCGGAAACGAACAAAATAAGGTAATAGAAGTGCCATCTCATGAGAGCAGATTGCAACTTTATATGTGCACGGTCCGCAAGGTAAAACATTAAAAACTAGCAAAATTTAATGCTAAGAAAAAATAAAACAGTCAACTAGTTTATCGAGGCTTAAGCCAATAGGCAAGCTAAATAATAAAAACTTGACAAATAAGTCAATGAATTGTCAATGAAATGCTAGTACTCAGCATATCAAACATGAAAAAGGTCTATGACATAATTGTGTATGCAAAATAAGCTGCAACAGCCTCCAATAGGAAGTCACCGTCTTCATCCGAAAAGAGTTCAGCCATCCAATTTAAAAGCGGAAAAGAACATACGTGCTCTCCCAGCACCGGATCCTCTATCACCATCAGAGGACAGCTCGGTGGGTTTTCAAGAAAGCTCTGTTCCAAGAAAGACTGTGTTGCCGCCAGTAAATTCCAGGGACCAATTAGTCCATGCATCAATGCCACAGCCATAATCCTTTCGCCAGGACAAACCAACTCGTGAGTAATGATAGGACTCATCAGCTGATTAAAGTCGACGTCAGGAGAAACCGGTCCGCAGAGACACAAATCAATGGCCCAATCGAAATCACAGGTCAGGCAGTGAAATACAGGCTGGACACAGGTGAAGTAGGAGAATCGAAAAGATAATCCATATGCCGTGCTTAATATCGCCAACGGCATTGTGCCATAATATTCAAGCATGCGATTGCGGAACAGCGTCAGCAGCTGCAGGGCGGGAGCTTGCACAGGAGGGACATCCATATTTAAAAATGTAAAAAAGCACAAGAGCGTCCGCTGCTAATGCAAGTAAAAATGGGAATACACCAAGCACAGTGGAAAAAATAGAATGAAAGAAAGCAGGGATGACTCCAAAGATTTTCTCAAATGAAGTCACGAGACCACTGGTAACAACTTTAAAAAAGTGCGCCAGGCCCTTTGTGGAGGACGCGTTAAAGATAGTCCGAACCATCTTGCTGAAATGGAAAGGCGAATCAGTATTTAAAAAGGTCTGCACCTCTGTACGGGTGTTCGCTATGTGAAGCACGAAAGTTTCACGGGCCGAACTCAAGGCCACCTCTCTCTGAGACAAAAGAGCCCTTATTCTTGCCATGCCGTTGAAATCTGCTCCCAAGGTTGGTATTTGTGGCCAGATTGAAAACTCCCTATGTTCATGTGTGGGAGGAAATAGAACATTTCTGCAGCAAATAACCCGTTTACTTACTGTTACGATAAAAGGAATACTTTTAATTAACCCAGAACAATCTTCATTATTGAGCATCAAATAACTACCATTTTCCAACAACTGAACGTGGGGATGATAGCAGGAACTGGCGTGCCTTGCAACACGCAAGCCATATTTGGTCGGTCTTTGTTGCATGAACCGTGTAACTGTATGTGCCTACACATTAGTGAATGATCTGGCGTCTCAGTGCATTCCTCTCCATTCAGATAAACTTCTTGATCATCTTTGAAACATCTGTATGTGTATGGAAGCGACCAGACCTCATGAAGAAAACCACTACCTAAAGGTTCATAACGACCTATTGGTATATATTTCATACAATTTGAAAACTTATATAAAGCAAAAGGCAGCGTTATTAAACCGTGGATAAGGCACGTTGCCAAAGCAGCCAACCTTTTGGATTTATACTGGAAATGTTAAAGGAAGAATTACGGAGTAGGGCCTGTAAATCACTAATGGACAACCGAGTAAAATTACTCCAACCATCATATTCCTCTAACTCCGGGATAGTAGGGGTGTTTAATTTTTTAGAAGTAGCCAATCCAAAGCATTTGGTCTGGGAAATTGTTTCATTCACAAACAACATATGATTTGGGATGAGACATGCACGGTGCAAAGCCTCAGTGCCTTGTACCTGCCAGGTTCGTGAACCCCAAACTGATGTAGATCCTGGATATCTTTACACTGTGTTAAGTTAGCATGGGCTCATTACTGGTTTAAACGCCATTTTTCCTTTTTTGCAACTTCTGCACACGACACTTAGTTGTTGCTTTAGCTTTCAGCCTACCTGCGTCAAGATCTATGCCTGCTTCAAGCAGGCGCAGGGTTTTGATGCAGCTTTGTCCTATCTGATTGTAAATGCGGCACACCGTGGGTGGCAGAGCAGCGGTGCACGTTAACTGGTGCATCCCTGGGGATGTGCTAGTTAATATAAATCTGCCCCTTTACATTTAATTATGTGCAGGGGACACAGAGTCGGTGAGGTTTATCCAAGGTTAAGAAGAGATGATTCCTGTTCAGTGAAAAATTGGAGATAGGCTTCACCTCCTCACAGCCGCGGGCCGTGGAGGGAGTTACGGTGGGGCAGGGAGGCGGGGAGGGGGAGGGGCAGGGTGGAGGGACCTAAAAACTGGCATATGGATAATTGCAGGTAAGTACACAATTTAATTATTTAAACGAAATTCGTAGCGCGCACAGCATCGCATTTTGCGATGCAGTGTGCGCTACGAAATTCGTTTGAATAATTAAATTGTGTACTTACCTGCAATTATTCATATGCCAGTTTTTAGGTCCCTCCACCCTGCCCCTCCCCCTTCCCGCCTCCCTGCTCCACCGTAACTCCCTCCACGGCCTGCGGCTGCCTCCTCAGCATCGTTGGACATGGTTAAATAATAGCTGCAAAATGTTACTCTTGTTAAACAATTTTACTATTATAATCTCTGAGATTTGTCTCTTACTCTGCAACATCTCATTGTTGTTATCTTTCTTTAAAGATAAAGACAACATCAACATGAGCGACAATCAGCAATCAGTTGATTTCGACCTCATCATTGAACTCGTAATTGAAACATCAGTGGATGTTGATCCCTTGGATGATTTCAATCCTGAGGATGAAGAACAACGTGATGAGGATGCAGATTTGTCAGAATTGTATGACATAGGATGGGAAGCTGACGTGCTTGAGCCTATGGAACTATAAACATTTATTTTATAAATTTATAATAAATAAAAAGTAAAAATGTAAACCGTTTAATTTAAAAATAAAGACACCTTCAAAAACAGGTTATGTGTAGTGTCTTCAATAAAATATTAAAATATGGTCATAAAATTAGATCAGATTCATATATAAAACAGCACAGGTAAAATGAATATAAATTCCATTTCTTTTCTGCTATTTCTGTATTCTAAATTTGCCATGTACAAAAAAATCTTCTATGTAAAAATGTTAAGTAGTGTGTTAAGTTTTTGATGACTGTTATTAATTTACTGTTGGGTAATAGTGGTTAATAACATTTTTTATTATATTTTACCACAGATTCAACTGCAGATCATTTCAAGATTTCAGCATGCCAACCAAAGAAAGAGTGAGAAAGGCTGCAAAACGTCAAAGACAGCAGGTGAATGAAAAAAAGCAGCAGTCCTCTAACAAAAAGATTTGTCAAGTCACCAAGAAAGCACCGGGTAAGAGTACAAAAACATTCATAAGAAATATCTGTAGTAAAAAAAATATTACTACAGAAAATGTTTCAGTCCAGAAAAGGAGAAGCAATTCAAACGGTAAGGAAAGGCCAATGAAAAATGTTACTGCTAGAGTAAGAGATAACTCTATGCATGAAAGTAGAAGGAAACAACAGTTTAGGGACATTCGTAAACGAATGTTCCGCAACAGGATAATTGGCAATTTGTTAAAAAATATTAAGAAAGGTCAACAGAAAGTGGTTTTTTATAAGAGAAAAAAAATAGTTGAGAAAGTTATTGATCAGGCATTTGAAATTAAACGCAAGTTATTTATTTTGACAATCAATAGAATTAGGAAGCTAAACAAGGCAATTTATGATTTCAAAAGAAATAGTAGATGGAAGAGAATAGTTAATCGTAGTAATTTTTGTGAAGTTTTTTCTGGAGAATGGATGCATAGTTCAAGCTCTGAGGCATTTTTTAATGAGGAGAGTTATTTCCAGGATAATGATTTGGTGCATGCAGTTGACACCAGTGGTCGAGCTTATGAAGTGAAAGATGGTTGTCCAGTTGAAAAAGAAAAACTTGTGACAACAGAGATAGAAGAGGTGTTAGGTAATGAGGTTTTAGGGAGACGTCCTAAGGGTCCTGTGTACACCTGGAAGTGTAGTAGTATTTGCAGTGTACGACATGATTCCATCAATTTGCTTTGTGATTTTATACGGTCATTTAATAAGAAAAGTTTGAAGCAGAAAATGAAGTTTTTGCAAGAATTAGATCCTTGCAGAGTGAGAGAAGTGATAGGTTTGCATGGTCATTCACTGGCTTGTCTTTCCAGGAGAGTATGCCAGAGTGTTTTTCATCATTTCAGGATGCTAGCAGTGCATCATAATAAAGTGAGGAAATTAGTTAGAATGTTGTATTATGCTAAGAGTCCAGCAATTATGCTTAAACAATTATGCGCTGCTCTTTTGCATGGTTCTGAAATAGATGTGAAGAATATATGTGAAGAAATTGAGTTTTGTTACTTTGGAAGTAAAGAGGAGAATGTTGAAATTGACCAGGAAGAAGAGAGTAATGTGGAAGATAGTGTACAGGTTTCCAGTACAGATAATTTCCAGAGGGACATTGCGACGTTTGAGGTGAAATCAAGTGAGAGGCCAAATTTCACTTGTGTGTGTTGTCGACGCACTTATTATAAGAATCAGACTAAGTTAGTGGATTTATATGGAAAAAGTGAAAGGGAAAATAATAGTGAATGGAAGGATTTTACAACATACTTGATGGTAGAAAATTGTTTTGATTTGGGATTGGATCAACGTGTGTGTACTTATTGTTGTAACAAATTAAATCAAAACCAGATGCCTGCTAGAGCAGTTCATAATAATCTGGAATTGGTTGAGATTCCTTCTGAATTGAAGGATTTAAATACTTATGAATCTATTTTGATTCAAAGTATCCATCCCTTTCAGGCTATTGTAAGAATGGAGCCAAAGACAGGGAAATTGCCTCCATCAGATTTACAGAGAGGATTAAAGGGAAGAGTTGTTTATTTGCCTCTAGATTTGAAGAAAAACATTAACACAATTGGAGTAGAAAAAGTGGAAGAGGAACCTCTTGTTATCTTAGTTAATGGGGTTCCGACAAAGAATAAGAAAATATGGCAAGATTTAGTAGATGTTAGGAAAGTCAAAAGGGCAACATTGTATTTGAAAAAATATAACAAATACTATAAAAATGTATATGTTGCAGAAGAGGAAGTAAGTGAGGAAGAGGATAGCGATTTGTGTGCTGGTCAAATTTAGAAAGTAGAACCCTGTACTAGTGAAGAAATATATGAACATTATAGTGTTCATCCTTTGCATTCCAAGGAAGTCATGGGGAATGCTATTGAGTTGTTTCAAATGAAACAAGCGAAAGGGAGTCCCATTAGTGTTTGGGAGGAAAGTTTGGAAGCTCTGTGTTTCCCACAGCTTTTTCCAACAGGTCAGGGAGGAAGATATGATGAGCGACCTCATCAAATTCCTGCTTCTGAATACCGGACTTTGCGATTGTATGCAGGAGATCCTAGGTTTCGACAATGCATTCCTTATTTGTTTCATCTCCTGTTTGAAAGCGATCTGTCTGGACTGTCATATGCAGTGAACCACATCTTGAAAAGTGGTATACACATGCAAAACATCTCGGCAAGTGACTTTATGGATAAAGTCAATGTCCAAGACAGTATTTTGGATTCTCACCTGATTAATCTCATGGCGTGTCAGCGTGGTACTAATGAGTACTGGTACCGTCGTCATGGTGATTTAAAATGTATGCTGAGGAACTTAGGAACTCCCACATGGTTCCTCACTCTGAGCTGTGCTAAGTATGGCTGGGAAGACTTACTTGAATTTCTACGAGAGGCAAATGCTAACGTAGAAAACATCGAATTCAAGACACCCGGAGAACTGTGCTCTTTGGATCCAGTCAATGTATGTAGGTACTTCAATCATAGATTTGAAGGTATGATGTCTTTCATCATGAATAAGAAGAATCCACCTCTTGGAGAGGTGTTGGATTTCTTCTGGAGGAAGGAGTACCAAGCAAGAGGTGCTCCTCATATACATATGTTGCTGTGGATCAAGGATGCACCTAAATTTGGAACGGATGCAGAAGACTCAGTGATGAGTTTCATAGAACAGTATTCTACGTGTGCTGTTCCAAACGCAAAGGAGAAAAAAAGCCTAAGAGAAAATGTTCTACGTTTCCAAAGCCATCGATGTGGAAAGTACTGTCGTCGTAAATTCCGGAACAAAGACAAGTTCTACACCAAATGTCGTTTTGGCTTTCCACGACCGGTGATTTCTAAAGGAAGAGTGAACAGTTTGATGTCTTCGCTGCGACATAATGTGATGAAGAAATCACCTAAAAACACATACAATTTGAAGAGGAACGAAGAGTCTAAGTACATCAACGACTACAACCCGGTGATTTTGTCCATGTGGAATGCTAACATGGATATACAGTTTGTGGCTGATAACTGTATGGCTGTGGCTCGGTATGTGACATCTTACATCACCAAAAAAGAGAAGACAGAATTGAAGGATATGTGGGAGGACATTTCCCATGAAAAGAGCCTCAGCAAGAAGTTGTACAGTTTCAGTCTGAAGATGTTGTCGCATCGAGAAATCGGAGCTTACGAATGTTCTGACCGGTTGTCTTCAGCAAGTCTCTATGCCAAGTCCAGGAGTATTGTTTGGGCGAGTGTTGGTCTTGCTGCAACGCGTAATTGAGTTCTCAAACCTGTGCGGGAAATTGAGTATTTGGCGGAAAAGGAGCCAAACAGTACCGACATTTTGAAGACCAACATGTTGGATACATATTATCCAAATCGAAGCAGTCACCTCGAGAATGTTTGTCTGTATGAGGTTCTGCAAAATTACATATTCAAGAGGAACATCAAAGAAGATACTGAGAAAGGAGTGTATGCTGTAATAGGAAGTGAGGGATGTCTGGTCAAGCAAAGAAAATGCCACTTGATAAACCATCGAAAATTGAGTGGCGAATCTCCTGAAAAAAAGGAGTTTTTCTATTTAGCACTTTTGCAACTTTTTAAGCCTTGGCGTGCAGAAGAGGAACTGCTTGGAGATTTCCTTTGTTACGAAGACTCTTTTAATGCTGCCAAGGAGACCATAGAATGTCCTGCTTTTCCCAAATATGTAGAAATGTTGAATGTGGAAATTGAGCAGGAAGCAACGATTGCAGCCGAGATTGCCAGAGACAGTTCTCAGGACAGTCAGAGTTCTGCTTCATTGAGTCAGGATCCACTAGGAGGACCTGTTATCGAAAATGAAGCTGCCACTGCTATGAATGAAGTGGAAAGAGCCATGGCACATGCTCAGGAGGATGCGGTTAACTTAGAAGAGTTGGAAAGACAACTCAACGTTGAGCAGAGGAAAATATATGACGAACTTACCATGCAAATTGATCATGGATTAAGTCATGACAAGAAAGAGTGCTCATGTACGTCGTTGAAGCCTGTCCGACTGTACGTGAGTGGAGAAGCGGGAACTGGAAAAAGTTTCCTTTTTAAAGCAATTTCATGTTATTTGCAGGAAAGGACAGAGTCATCGCTGTCTTGTGTTGTCACCGCTCCAACTGGACTGGCAGCACATAACATTAAAGGGATTACTTTACATCGTTTACTGATGCTGCCAGTGGAGCATGACAACAAATTAGAATATCACAAGCTATCTGGAGATGCTTGTTTTGAAGTTTCAAGAGTCTTGAGGAAAATGAAACTTCTTATCATTGACGAAGTAAGCATGGTTTCCAATATCATGCTTGCCGTTGTGCATTTGAGAATGCAAGAAGTTCTCAAAACAGAGTATGATGTGTTATTTGGTGGCAAACACATCATTGTTTTCGGAGATCTTCTGCAGCTGACACCAGTGAAAGGGCAACCTGTGTTCAAAATGCTCACGCATGAAGATACCAGGAAGTGCTTAGGGAGCATTGGCAACGTCAATATATGGTTAAACTTCAATTATGCTGAACTGCATGAAAATATGCGTCAGGCAAAGGATGAAGTTTACAAGACTATTCTACAAGATGTTAGAATTGGAAAAGTGACCGAGCATGGGAAAGAAGCTTTACATGCACGATTACTGACAAATTTATATCCAGACCAAGATGTTGTGCCTGAGAATATTTTTCAGAAAATTACTGAGAAAAAATCTGGAATATGTTTGATGCCAACTCTTGCAGAATGTGCCAAATTCAACAACAAAATGTTGCATTTAGAAAAGCAAGAGATTGTGAAACTGGAAGCTATTGACAGAGTAGAGCATATGGGATCAACAATTATTTTGTCTGAGAATCTGAAAACAAAATTGGATTCATTAGAGAAGAGTATATCTAAAACTGCAGGTTTTGAAAAGACTCTGAATGTGTGCTTGAACTGCCGTATAATTTTAAGAAGGAATTTACATGTTGAAAGAGGTCTGGTAAATGGATCAATGGGTAATGTTGTTGATTTTGTGAAATACAGAAATAGAGATGGAATTGAATTTTTAAAAATTAAATTTGATGGCATTGAGGAAGTACAGCTAATTGGTCGTTGTTCTGCTAGATTTTTGCTTGTAAAAGACTTATATGTTCGTCGTAAGCAGTTTCCTGTTTGCTTGGCATATGCGGTGACAATCCATAAATCGCAAGGTTTAAGTGTAGACTGTGCATTGGTGAATATTGGCAGTTCTGTGTTCAAGGAGGGTATGGCATATGTGGCATTGTCACGAGTTAGAACTTTATCGGGGTTGTACTTGATTGAGTGTGATGTCACAAACATTTGTGCGGATCTAGATTGTGTTAAGGAATACAATAGGTTAAGAAGAGAGTATGCGCCACATTTGCCTCAGTATCCTTTGTTTGAGAAACGTGTGGTAGGCCGGAAACGAAGAAATGTAACCAATACTGGGGAGGTTGTAGCAAAAAGACGAAAAGTCGATGAACCTGAAATTATAAGCAGAAACAAAAAGGATTCTGTTGAAGATGTTGTTGGTTTTCAATTTGAAAACAGTTCTGGTGTCAACTGCTATGCTAATGTAGTGGTTAATGTTTTGTTTTCTCTAGAAAATGTAAAAGAAGAGATTGTGGTCAATTCTGATCAAAGATTTTGCAGTTTGTTAAATTCTGTGTTAGAGAAATGTAGCACTGATAGAACAAACATAGAAAGTGTGTCTGAAATTCGAAATCTGTTAGACAGATGTTCAGGCCAAACACAATTCTCTCAAAATAGTCAGCAAGATTGTCAGGAGTTTTTAATGTATATGCTTGATGTATTGCATGATGAAGGTGTAGATGTAGATCACCTGTTTGGGCTTTCTTATCAATGGCAGCATGACTGCGAGAACTGTAGGGTATCAAGTACTACTAGTGTAGACTCAGAAAGATTTATATATTTAACTTTGCCAGACAGTAAATCAGTCTCTTTTAATAAGCTAGTAAAAGCAGCTGATCACAACATGGAGTGTAGCCAATGTAAATCTGAAATGATGTCCACATTATTTATACGAACATATGGCCAGTATGTCATTTTAATGTTCCAACGATGTAGGCCTGATGGAACAAAATTGACAACTTTAATTAAAAATGTTGTGGCTTCACAGTTGTCAATATCAGGAAGGACTTTTGTAACTGTAGCAATTATATATCATGATGGTCCTTCAATAACATCAGGACATTACACAGCTTATTTAAAGTGTAGAAATGGCTGGTCATTCTGCAATGATTCTGTTTTAATTTAAAAAAAAAAATTGCCGTATGACCTTAAAAACTCTTACCTGGTGTTTTTAAAACCAAAATTTTAGGGAAAGAATCTCGGGATGTGCTCTGAGGAATTTCAAGAAGTTCTAATGGCTCCTACACGATTTGGCCTTGAGGATAAGTGTAGTACAGAGACATAACTTCTTACCATAACACTGGACGTCATGGAGAAATACGTGCACTTTGAATGAGTTCAGAAAAACTGTTTCTTTTTATAAGCTAATTGAAGCAGCCAATCAAAACATGGAGTAGAGGGAATGTAAGTCTGCAATGCTTTCTACTGTTTTACATTGCTTTGTGATTAAAAGTGATGTAGAGAATTAAATAATTGTACTAGTCATAAAGGTAGTGTAAGTCTGCTTCATAGTAAGCAGTATCAGTGTGATAGGAAATGTAGAACATGATTGAGCAAGAAGGGGAAGATATTACTAGTCCAGGATTGTGAAAATGATCTTCAACATTTTAATTGTGAAAGTTGCGGAAATACAACATGACGGGATTGGCTTAAAAGAATTCTAAGAGTTATAAATGGCTCAGACACGATTTGGCCTTGTGGAAACGTGTGGTAGAGAGCGAGAAGTCATTTATTGTATGTAACATGTTTTTGAAAACGATGGAGGTTTTCTTTCAGAAAGTGGCGGGTTGAAAGTAATAACAGCACAACAGAGTGTAAGCTGTTCATAGGACATCCTTCGCCATCATGGAAAGTAAGTTAACTTTAAGGAGTTCTGAATTCTGATTTGTTATGTTGTATGGGTTTTTTAAACACAATCATTTTGATTGTGTTTTTTTTTCCCCGCTGTTATATGATGAATACCTTCAAGTCACTGTTTTAGCGAAATTTGATACATTCTGAGAACAGCAAAAATAAACCATTTAACATGTATAATTAATTCTGTTCTGTTTGCATTTATGATGTACATGTAGAACTGTGTAGGAGGCATGGAGAAGGTGAGGCTTCTGTAAGTGTCAAAGTTGTTGCATACAGTGCTCATATTCTACGTAGTCTTTTATATTTCATTACTTTCACTGTTTCTGACTGATCTAAAAATTTTTTTTTAAAAAGAACAGTAAGTATAAGGGAAGGAAACAGACAGTTATGTTAAAAGAAAGACAGCTATAGGGAGTAAACTAGGGATACTGTTACCCGCAATCCTCTGCTGATGATGTCACTGACCATGTCATGAATGATGTAATATGTGACATCATCAGCAGTGGATTACGGGTAATAGTATCTCTAGTTTACTCCCCTATAGCTGTCTTTCTTTTAACATAACTGTCTGTTTCCTTCCCTTATACTTACTGTTCTTTTTTTAAAAAAAATTTTTTGGGTTCGCTACCGGTTCGCGTACCGGCGAGCGACATGGGAAGCGAACTAAGAGAAATAGAGGTTGGCACAGTTCCAAATATTGTACCAATTTTTTAATAACGGGGAGGTAGTTCTGAAAAGAACTTTTTTTTTTATTGTTTTTGTTGTTTTGTATTTTTTTTATTATTTTTCTGAACATTTTTTTACATTTTTTGAATTTTTCTGAACGGTTTTATATTTTTTTGTTTTTTTTTCGGGGGGGAACGAAAACGATTCATTGTAAAGGGCTCAACAGGAGCAACAAAAAAAAAAAGAATTTATTATTTGGGGCGTTTCGTACAAACTTGCATATGATTGTCAATAGCTCTGTTGATCAGAGTGATGCTACTTTCTCTGTAGCAAATGAATCCACTGCAATGTATGCAGACTTGTTTTACTTCACCAAATCTCATTTGTATATTTGGCACCATCTCCCTGCCCTCTGGTCCCGTTACTTCCGGTACAACAGATCTTCTGGCCATAATAGGGAGATTATCTAGGTCGTTACGAAACTGTGCAGCACTGTAGTTGTTAGGATGCCACCTAGTCATATGGCGATGCATTGTGTAGTTTCCGAAACTGTATTTTTTCTCGGTCCCTCTGGACAGTCTATCTTGACATATAAGGCAAGTTACGTATCTTGCATTTACTTTTTTCTGACCTTTGGGAATTTAAAAAAATTGCCAAATGAAGTTTTCTTTCCGGTGAGACGTCCTGGGCTCCTCAGGCAAAAACTGCCTCTCTTCGTGCTCTTCCTCCTCTTCCTCTTCTTCCTCTTCTTGCTGAATTATAACTTCAGCAGGTGGTCCTCTCTTCCTTGGATGTGGTGGAGGTGGTGGGGAAGCACCAGCTGAAGCTACTAAAGAAGCCATTGCTCACTGGTAACAAAGGGTCTTTCTCTCACAATGATGAAAGTCAGAGTGAGGAAAGAAGGAGGGATTTTCATCATTTGGGAAAAACAATAGTTCTCAACCAATGAAAAGTGTTCATTTTAGATTATATGACCTAGTCTTACATCATTAGGAAACCAAAAGTGAAATGAACCAATGAAAAGTGTTATTACCAAGTCACATGACCTGCTGTGTTTACGTTACGCGCTTTGCGCCGCCTCCCGGTTTGCTTCCAGAAACCTGCGCTTTGCGCCTCGGTTCGCGTACCAGTTCGCTAACGTAGCACGTCATATGACGTATCACGCGACAACGCGAAACGTCATGCGGACAGGAGGCGTCACGATGTTGTTTTCTAACGCGGCAGTTGCGGTAAAGGAACGTTTACCGGCTCGCGGTCTATTTCGCGGCATCAAGGTCAGCTAACGGGAAGCTTCCCGATTCGCGAAGCGGGAGCGAAGAAAAAAAAATATTAAAAAAAAAAATTATTAATAAACATATAAAATATATTTTTGGATTTAAAGAAGAATACATTTTACAGCTACAGATATTAGCTGTTAAAAAACCAATGAAATTCACTGAAAAAACCATAGGTTATAGACCATATATAGTTAGGAATTAGCATTTACAAAACCTTGAAAATTCACTGAAAAAACCATAGGTTATAGACCATATATAGTTAGGAATTAGCATTTAGAAAACCTTATTTTACTCACACAAAACCATTGAAATTCCATATATAGTTAGTTGCACTAACTATATATCGCGCACCCGCAATCCACTGCTGATGATGTCACATATTACATCATTCATGACATGGTCAGTAACATCACTGATGACATCACTGATGACATCTCAAATGACATCACTGATGACATCATCTAGTGTCTGTGTGTTTTTGTAAAGTTTAAATACGTTTTACATATTGAAGAATGAGTGGATGTATGGAAGACTGAGTGTGTGTGTGGCTGGCTGGGAGGTGTGTGACTCTGTGCATATCAATGTGTACTTGTATCAGTGATTGTATAAGAGAGTAAGTATGTGTTAGTATATGTGTGAAAAGTATGGTGTTCTGTGTTTAACTATAGATGAGGAAATCGAAGTGTGATTGATTCTTCACAGGACTGACTAGGTGTATGAGTGCATATGATAGTGTTGTAATAATGAGTGACTGTATGTATGAGTGATTGTATGGGTGAATGAGTGAATGTGTGTGTAGACGTAGGAATCAGTGAGTGCGTATGTAGTAACTGGTATTGGGGTGTCATGATGTCATCAGTGATGTCATTTGAGATGTCATCAGTGATGTCATTTGAGATGTCATCAGTGATGTCATCAGTGATGTCACTGAAGTATGGTGTTCTGTGTTTAACTGTATAGATGAGGAAATGGAAGTGTGATTGATTCTTTACAGGACTGACTTGGTGTGTGAGTAACTCCATGGATGAGTGGCAGTGTGTGACTGTCTGCATATGTGTATGAGTGCATATGATAGTGTTGTAATAATGAGTGACTGTATGTATGAGTGATTGTATGGGTGAATGAGTGAATGTGTGTGTAGACGTAGGAATCAGTGAGTGCGTATGTAGTAACTGGTATTGGTGTGTCATGATGTCATCAGTGATGTCATTTGAGATATCATCAGTGATGTCATCAGTGATGTCATTTGAGATGTCATCAGTGATGTCATCAGTGATGTCACTGACCATGTCATGAATGATGTAATATGTGACATCATCAGCAGTGGATTGCGGGTGCGCGATATATAGTTAGTGCAACTAACTATATGTGGAATTTCAATGGTTTTGTGTGAGTAAAATAAGGTTTTCTAAATGCTAATTCCTAACTATATATGGTCTATAACCTATGGTTTTTTCAGTGAATTTTCAAGGTTTTGTAAATGCTAATTCCTAACTATATATGGTCTATAACCTATGGTTTTTTCAGTGAATATATATTATATATATATATATATATATATTTTTTTTTTTGGTGCAATGTGGTCTTGTAACAGGATCGCTCTCCAGCGGGTGCCGGCGTTGGGCCAGACCAATGGCCAAAAACAATTTTTGGTACAAAGGACGCCGCACACAGCAACTTCAGTTCACAGATTCATTTCAGTGCCCAGTCTAACACCAACGCGTTTCAGCCTGACGGCCTTGCTCAATAAATCTGTGAACTGAAGTAGCTGTGTGCGGCGTCCTTTGTACCAAACAAAAAGAAAAAGAAAAAAGAAGAAATATATATATATATATATATATATATATATATATATATATATATATGTATATATATATATCAGGCTCCAATTTTTCCTTCGTAGTAAGGAAAGAAATAGCACTCGCGAGGTTTTCTTGGCTCAGCAGTAGTTTATTGACAAACGCGTTTCGGATTTACATCCTTCGTCAGTGTCGCAGTTTCTAAACTATTTACTAGCGGCCATTTTTTATTAAAACAAACAATGTCACGTGTTGTATGTGGTAAACGACGGACTAAGCAAGCCCTCAACATAAACGGGCGCCATCATGGAGCAGTAAATACTGCTCGAACATCATATCTTTTATCAAAAAACACTGGTTGCATATACCAATACATTAATTGATTCATGAGCATGATTAATAATAACATATATTATGTATAAAATATCGCCGTGGATCGGCAATGCAGCCTCAAGTGTCTCGAGGCTGTGTCCTATATTACCAATCGTTATTCTGCCGTGGATCGGCCCAAAAAAACACATAGTGACATATACTTAAATATTCATTAAAAAGATCACATTTCATCATTTATAATCACTGTTTGTACTTATTTACTCAAATGAACAGCCAAATCCTCTCCACCATTTAACCCATTAGGTATCTTGGTCCCCAGATCAATGATATAACGAGACTCAAGTCTTCTTAGCCTTAACACGCGGTCCCCACCCCTAATATCATTGGGTAAGCAATCCAAACAATAATATTGCAGCAGATTCCTGTTGCTATTGTGTTTTACTGCAAAATGACGTGCTACAGGATAACTAAAATCCTTGTTTTTAATAGCACGCATGTGCTCCAGTACCCTTAATTTCACCATGTTGATGGTGCTCCCCACGTATTTTAGTCCGCAGGGGCACACAAGACAGTAGATGGCAAAGGCCGTCTGGCAGGTCATGAACTTATTGATCTGTTTCCGTTTTTTCAAGCCATCTATCTGATATGAAAGGACTCTTTTGCTTGCCGTGCATGCTTTACATTTTCCACAAGGGAAAAATCCCTTCATATCTTTCAGGGTACCTTGGGTGGGTATGGCGATTTTTTCATGGTGGCTAGATACCAAGCTATCCCTTAAGGAACGGGCTTTTCTGAAGGTTATAAGAGGATTGGCGGGGATATCCATAGCTATAATGGCATCAGTTTTTTAAATATGCCAGTTTTTTCTTAGGATATTTCTTATTTTACTCGACTCTTTAGAGTAGGTAGTTATCATTCTGAATTTCCCCGCATCTTTTTTGGATTTGCCCCTTTTGCTCAGTAGTTCTTTCCGACTTAGCTTCTTGACTTTTGTTAAAGTACTTTCTAGGAGGGCGATATTATAACCCCTGGCTTGGAAACGTTCTACACTTCCTTTGATTGCATCCTCAAAATCCTTATCATCGGTACAATTTCTTTTGATCCTCAGAAATTCCCCATAAGGGATGCTATCTTTCAGTTTCTGAGGATGTCCACTGCCAGCATGTAAAATGCTGTTTCCAGCGGTGGGCTTCCTGTGTAGGGAGGTGACAATTTTCTCATCCTTGACTGTCAATTTTAAATCCAGGTAGTTCACTGTATTACTACTTATTTCTCCTGAGAAATGTAAATTGATTTCATTGGTGTTTAGGGTTTGTATATATTCCTCAGCTTCTTGTTTAGAACCATCCCAAATTAAAAACAGATCATCAATATATCTGTGCCATGTTATAATTTTTCTGGTCCATTCTTCGTTGACTGTGGACCAAGCCACCTGCTCCTCCCACCAGCCCACGAACAAGTTTGCGTAGCTGGGGGCGAAGCAGGTGCCCATCGCGGTCCCCGATGTCTGTCTAAATAGGTCCCCATTGAAAGTAAAAATGTTGTTATGCAAACAAAAATCAATGAGTTCTAATAACATGGAATTATGGGTGGCAAATCTCATAGATCTTTTGTCCAAGAAATATTTTACAGCTGACAGCCCCAATACATGATTGATGCACGTGTACAAACTCGTGATATCAAGTACCACCATACAATAAGTTGATCGCCATTCGATTTTTTCAATATGACATATAAAATCTGTTGTATCTCGTATATATGATTTCAAGTTTACCACGGCATCAAACAGAAAATGGTCAAGAAATTTTGAAAGGTTCTCGGTCAAACTGCCTAGCGAAGACACAATAGGTCTGCCAGGGGGTGCTTTTTCATCCTTATGAATCTTGGGTAAGTGGTAAAAGGTAGGCATTTTCGGATCTGGAGTGCTTAAAAACAAATACTCATCACTGTCTAACATTTGTTTATCATGCCATTTTTTAATGAGAGAGTGGAAATTTCGGACACTGTCTTGATAAATTGTTTGTGTACAAAGTTCATAGCAGTCCGAGTTCTTTAATTGTCTATAAGCCTCCTCCTCATAGAATTTTCGCGTCATGAGGACTATATTTCCTCCTTTGTCCGATGGTTTGTAGATTATATTTTTTTCTTTTTGTAGATTTTTTAGAGCTATTTTTTATCTTTGTTTAGATTTTCTGTATTTTCATTATGTTTAGTCATTTTAGATGTCATCCTAAGTTTGTAAAGATCTTTTGTGACCGTTTCATTAAACGTGTCAATGGCATCATGTGGCATAATTGGAAAAAATTGAGAAGGCGATTTTAGACCACTGGTGGGTGCATCCTGCCCTATTCCCACCGTCCTGATCCTTTGACTTAGAGTGTCTTCGATTTCTGTGGTTTCAGACTCCTCACCTTTTTGTAGATTTTCCAGGATTTCTAAGGTCATAAGGTCATTTATTGACAACAGATCCATGTCTTGTTTTTGCGTTTTTAGGAGCTTTGCCTCTTTAGCCGTTGGTCTTAGTTTGAAAAATTTGTGAAGTTTTAATCCACGGGTAAATTTGAAAAGGTCTATTTTTGTTTGAGTAAATTCAAAACTCATTTGTGGGCAGAAGGTTAATCCCAGCATTAGTACTGATTTCTCCGTTTTCGTCAGCACTCTATCCGTCAGATTAACGATGGTAAGATTGTCACTCGTTCCTACCACCTTTTGCCTCTCTTGCTCCTTGTCACCCGAGGTGTCGATGTTGTTTTTCCTCGACCTCTTCCTGCCCCCACGTCTTGTTCTTCTGGTTTTTCTGGGGGCCTTGTTTTTCCCCCTCGGAGCCATGTCTGTCGCATTAAGAGAAACTCCTGTTGAAAAGGGGTTTTTTGGATGTCTGTCGATGGTCCTGGCGCTTCATCGCCCGATTGATCAACATCCGTCACCTCAGATTCTGAAGTTTCCACTCTTGTTTTTCTTTACTGGCATTCTTATTTTTCATGAGATCTTTTCGGGGTTGATCGTATTTTTTAGAGAATGTGAGATTACGCCCTAGGACGCATTCTCACATTCTCTAAAAAATACGATCAACCCCGAAAAGATCTCATGAAAAATAAGAATGCCAGTAAAGAAAAAACAAGAGTGGAAACTTCAGAATCTGAGGTGACGGATGTGGATCAATCGGGCGATGAAGCGCCAGGACCATCGACAGACATCCAAAAAAACCCTTTTCAACAGGAGTTTCTCTTAATGCGACAGACATGGCTCCGAGGGGGAAAAACAAGGCCCCCAGAAAAACCAGAAGAACAAGACGTGGGGGCAGGAAGAGGTCGAGGAAAAACAACATCGACACCTCGGGTGACAAGGAGCAAGAGAGGCAAAAGGTGGTAGGAACGAGTGACAATCTTACCATCGTTAATCTGACGGATAGAGTGCTGACGAAAACGGAGAAATCAGTACTAATGCTGGGATTAACCTTCTGCCCACAAATGAGTTTTGAATTTACTCAAACAAAAATAGACCTTTTCAAATTTACCCGTGGATTAAAACTTCACAAATTTTTCAAACTAAGACCAACGGCTAAAGAGGCAAAGCTCCTAAAAATGCAAAAACAAGACATGGATCTGTTGTCAATAAATGACCTTATGACCTTAGAAATCCTGGAAAATCTACGAAAAGGTGAGGAGTCTGAAACCATAGAAATCGAAGACACTCTAAGTCAAAGGATCAGGACGGTGGGAATAGGGCAGGATGCACCCACCAGTGGTCTAAAATCGCCTTCTCAATTTTTTCCAATTATGCCACATGATGCCATTGACACGTTTAATGAAACGGTCACAAAAGATCTTTACAAACTTAGGATGACATCTAAAATGACTAAACATAATGAAAATACAGAAAATCTAAACAAAGATCAAAAAATAGCTCTAAAAAATCTACAAAAAGAAAAAAATATAATCTACAAACCATCGGACAAAGGAGGAAATATAGTCCTCATGACGCGAAAATTTTATGAGGAGGAGGCTTATAGACAATTAAAGAACTCGGACTGCTATGAACTTTGTACACAAACAATTTATCAAGACAGTGTCCGAAATTTCCACTCTCTCATTAAAAAATGGCATGATAAACAAATGTTAGACAGTGATGAGTATTTGTTTTTAAGCACTCCAGATCCGAAAATGCCTACCTTTTACCACTTACCCAAGATTCATAAGGATGAAAAAGCACCCCCTGGCAGACCTATTGTGTCTTCGCTAGGCAGTTTGACCGAGAACCTTTCAAAATTTCTTGACCATTTTCTGTTTGATGCCGTGGTAAACTTGAAATCATATATACGAGATACAACAGATTTTATATGTCATATTGAAAAAATCGAATGGCGATCAACTTATTGTATGGTGGTACTTGATATCACGAGTTTGTACACGTGCATCAATCATGTATTGGGGCTGTCAGCTGTAAAATATTTCTTGGACAAAAGATCTATGAGATTTGCCACCCATAATTCCATGTTATTAGAACTCATTGATTTTTGTTTGCATAACAACATTTTTACTTTCAATGGGGACCTATTTAGACAGACATCGGGGACCGCGATGGGCACCTGCTTCGCCCCCAGCTACGCGAACTTGTTCGTGGGCTGGTGGGAGGAGCAGGTGGCTTGGTCCACAGTCAACGAAGAATGGACCAGAAAAATTATAACATGGCACAGATATATTGATGATCTGTTTTTAATTTGGGATGGTTCTAAACAAGAAGCTGAGGAATATATACAAACCCTAAACACCAATGAAATCAATTTACATTTCTCAGGAGAAATAAGTAGTAATACAGTGAACTACCTGGATTTAAAATTGACAGTCAAGGATGAGAAAATTGTCACCTCCCTACACAGGAAGCCCACCGCTGGAAACAGCATTTTACATGCTGGCAGTGGACATCCTCAGAAACTGAAAGATAGCATCCCTTATGGGGAATTTCTGAGGATCAAAAGAAATTGTATCGATGATAAGGATTTTGAGGATGCAATCAAAGGAAGTGTAGAACGTTTCCAAGCCAGGGGTTATAATATCGCCCTCCTAGAAAGTACTTTAACAAAAGTCAAGAAGCTAAGTCGGAAAGAACTACTGAGCAAAAGGGGCAAATCCAAAAAAGATGCGGGGAAATTCAGAATGATAACTACCTACTCTAAAGAGTCGAGTAAAATAAGAAATATCCTAAGAAAAAACTGGCATATTTTAAAAACTGATGCCATTATAGCTATGGGTATCCCCGCCAATCCTCTTATAACCTTCAGAAAAGCCCGTTCCTTAAGGGATAGCTTGGTATCTAGCCACCATGAAAAAATCGCCATACCCACCCAAGGTACCCTGAAAGATATGAAGGAATTTTTCCCTTGTGGAAAATGTAAAGCATGCACGGCAAGCAAAAGAGTCCTTTCATATCAGATAGATGGCTTGAAAAAACGGAAACAGATCAATAAGTTCATGACCTGCCAGACGGCCTTTGCCATCTACTGTCTTGTGTGCCCCTGAGGACTAAAATACGTGGGGAGCACCATCAACATGGTGAAATTAAGGGTACTGGAGCTCATGCGGGCTATTAAAAACAAGGATTTTAGTTATCCTGTAGCACGTCATTTTGCAGTAAAACACAATAGCAACAGGGATCTGCTGCAATATTATTGTTTGGATTGCTTACCCAATGATATTAGGGGTGGGGACCGCGTGTTAAGGCTAAGAAGACTTGAGTCTCGTTATATCATTGATCTGGGGACCAAGATACCTAATGGGTTAAATGGTGGAGAGGATTTGGCTGTTCATTTGAGTAAATAAGTACAAACAGTGATTATAAATGATGAAATGTGATCTTTTTAATGAATATTTAAGTATATGTCACTATGTGTTTTTTTGGGCCGATCCACGGCAGAATAACGATTGGTAATATAGGACACAGCCTCGAGACACTTGAGGCTGCATTGCCGATCCACGGCGATATTTTATACATAATATATGTTATTATTAATCATGCTCATGAATCAATTAATGTATTGGTATATGCAACCAGTGTTTTTTGATAAAAGATATGATGTTCAAGCAGTATTTACTGCTCCATGATGGCGCCCGTTTATGTTGAGGGCTTGCTTAGTCCGTCGTTTACCACATACAACACGTGACATTGTTTGTTTTAATAAAAAATGGCCGCTAGTAAATAGTTTAGAAACTGCGACACTGACGAAGGATGTAAATCCGAAACGCGTTTGTCAATAAACTACTGCTGAGCCAAGAAAACCTCGCGAGTGCTATTTCTTTCCTTACTACGAAGGAAAAATTGGAGCCTGATATTTATCGCGGTACGCCACCGCGCTACTGCACCCGACCACAAAGTGCCCCGCTGATGGCGAATGGAGGAGAGTGATATATATATATATATATATATATATATATATATATATATATATATAGATATATATATATATTCCCACGTTATAGTTAGTTGGACTGACTATAACTTGCACGTCTGCAATGCACTGCTGATGACGTCACATATTACATCACATAGCAAAGGCACATCGGGGTACCAGTCCCTACAATTTTGCCAAGTTTGGTGGAAATCCATTCAGCTGTTCGGGCTAAAAGTGAGTCCAACCGCCCTATGGAAATTAACATGGGGAAAACATGTTTTGGGACCCCCCTTTTATCTCGGCCCCCGCTTGACGGATCCCACCAAAACTTTCAGGGAAGGAGCGGAGCGCAGCGAGGCAAAGTTATGGAAAATTACAGGCAGATCCCTCATTCGGCGCCAAAGTTATTCCCAATAGAATGTTGCGGATTTCCTGTGGAAAACGATCCTAACTATAACTACTTACTGGTGACCGCCAGTAGGTAATATATATCCGTCACTGCTGGTTACCCATACGGATGAGGCCACACGAAGAATTATTCTTTCCGTAATTTATTTGGCACCCAGCAAACACAAAATGAATCAGCAGCATCCATCAAACAAAGTTAAAACGCCGGACGCGTTTCCGGAACTCACTTCCCTTCATCTGCGGCGTGTACTTTTAAAGAAACTGCAGACACTTAGCATCGCGCACATCTCCATTTAATACCTGCCTCCTGGGCGTGGCAAATGCAAGGCCTCCTGGGCATTGTAGTGCGCTGCTGATTACCCATGTGGGTGTGCTGAACAGTTCCAAAGTGAAAACATAATTGATTTCCCAGTGGGTAGATAGAAAACCAACTGTCATCTTGTGTCCCGCTTTGTGGCTGCCAATCCGGGTGAGCGGGCATTGTCCTGCAACAGCACCAGCTCCTTACTTCATTCCTCGTTTTTCAACCACCCATCGGCACTTGATAGGACCCGCTTAACTGCGGTGGGCCCCGCTCCACGACCGAGACCAGCCGTTATAAATCCATCACTGCAGGTTACCCATAAGGATGAGGCCACACGAAGAATTATTCTTTCCGTAATTTATTTGGCACCCAGCAAACACAAAATGAATCAGCAGCATCCATCAAACAAAGTTAAAACGCCGGCCGCGTTTCGGGAACTCACTTCCCTTCATCTGCGGCGTGTAGTTTTAAAGAAATAAAGAAACTACACGCCGCAGATGAAGTGCCGATGGGTGGTTGAAAAACTAGGAATGAAGTAACAGGACAATGCCCGCTCACCCGGATTGGCAGCCACAAAGCGGGACACAAGATGACAGTTGGTTTTCTATCTACCCACTGGCCTCATCCGTATGGGTAACCTGCAGTGATGGATATATGGATATATATATATATATATATATATATATATATATATATATATATATATATATATATATATATATATATATATATATATATATATATATATATATATATATATATATATATATATATATTACCTACTGGCGGTCGCCAGTAGGTATATATAGTTAGGATTTTTTCTCTATGGGATTTTTGAAAATTCTATGTCTAATAACTTTGGCGTTTGAGGACGGAATTGGCTGAAATGAGCAGCCACTGAAAATTCGGGGGGGGTTCGTCAAGGGGGGGCTGAGAAAAAAGGGTGGTCCCAAAACGCGTTTTTCCCATGTTAATTTCCATAGGGCGGTTGGCCTCACTTTTAGCCCGAACGGCTGAATGGATTTGCACGAAACTTGGCAAAATTGTAGGGACTGTTAGCCCGATGTGCCTTTGCTATGTCTCAAGATATGTGCTCCAGTGGATTTTGAGAAATTAACGTTCAAAAAAATATATATATCTGTAAGCGCGTTCCGGGCAGCGCCCCGGTTCGCGTACTTGACGCGTAACGGAACTTCGCGAAGCGAAGCTGATTGGCTCTCCGGTGTCTGTCAACATTCTAAACAGTCCGGAGCGGCCGCCATCTTGTCTCTCGGTAGGATCGAGAGACAAGAGGAGGCCAAAACAAAGGGGGAAATGACCATAAGGGGGCATAGTAGATCCTCCCTGACCCCCTAGGTTTGATGTGGAGGCTTTAAAAGGGCCCCGCGGGGCAAAATTTTTTTTTAAAAAAATGTGTTTTTTTTTGCGTGGGGAGCGCCCGGTATGCGCACCGGGAAGCGGTCCGGGGAGCGTACTATAAGGAAAAAAGAATGATAGACTATGATATTTTGAAATATTGTATGTTTATTGATTGTTCTTTTTTTTAATTTTTTTTTATTGGAACACGACAAGAAAGAACAAAAAAAAACAAAAAAAAACCCTTAAACATACAAAATACACAAGATAACCATTACAAAGTTCATAATTCAAAAACAATTTTACAGCCTTGGCGGAATGGAACATATAAGCACACCTACTCAAATACTACTAACAGATAAGAAGAGGGTGTAACACAAAATAGGAGAAATACATAACAGTAACTGCTTCATTATTCGTACTTAGGTCTCATAAAAATCGGAAAAAGCCCCCCAAATTTTCAATCCTAATCTTTTTTTTTTCCTTCTTGATTCAGATAACGAGAAAAGACTCCACTCTAGCTTATACAGTTTGTACAATCGAGCTTGCCATTGTTGAAATAATGGAGGTTTGATTGTTCTTTTTGTTGTTTTTTTTTAATTTAAGTAGCAGTATTAATGATTATTAAATATAAATGTATTTTTGGAATTGTGCACAGTATACTATAAGTCTGACTTTACATTATAATCAATTTGGTACTAGTTTATGAATTACATATAAAAATGATTAAAGACTCAAACAATTTTTTAATATTAAATATAATTTTATTTTTCTGATTCTTTTTCAAAATTTAATAGAACGTCTAACATTTGACTGTCCGATATGTCCTCTTGTTGAGTGAACATAACTTCCCACATTTGACCGTCATCATAATGAAGTAAATATTCCACAGATTCTACACATTGTAGAAGTTCATGGTCTCGTGATTCATCCATGAATTCCAAGTCAATGGGTTCAATTATTTCCTCATTGTTCATGTCTAGGACAATTTCAAAGGAAACGTTCTGTTCTCCTTGCATTTTTGTGCTGAAATTTGAATAAAAAATAAATATATCAGTAGAGATAGGGCACTGTTGGGTTTAAGGTCAGACAGGTACTTTTAAAGCATGAAGTAGTACTATTAAAAAGTGCCTGTGAAAAAGCCTATGTAAATTCATAATTATACCACAGAAACCTAAATCAATCCATAATTATAATAAACAAGCCTTTCTCAATGTCTAACTCTTACAGAGGGATAGTATATAACTATCTGAAAATGTTTTCAAATTTATAAAATAATATCTTACCTTTTAAAAACAAGTTTAAGTTGTGAGTGAAAATGATCTTGCAATGTAGTTCAGGAAGTAGTAGTCAAAATGGCTGTGTTTCTCTCTCTTTTTTTTATATATATTCAGGTACATAACCAATCAAATGTCAGGTATAAAAAGTAGAAAATGAAAGTAACATTTTAATTGGTTGTCAATTCCAACACTTCAGATGTGTTTTGTGAAGTAATTTACCTCAGCGTATTTAGAGAGGTCTACAGGATAAATGGCTAAATGGAATTCCAACCAAATTTGTGAAAATGGTAGGGATTGGTATGTAGTATGAGTTAATCTATATTTGGTGACATTGTCTCCAGGGTTTCTTCTGTAAATTACTTTCCCACCTTTTTTAATGGAGCGCTTCCCGGTGCGCGCCTCGGTACGCGAACCGGCAGCGTTACGGGAGTCCACCATTTTGTGTTTCGGTCGAATTAAGATACAAGATGGAGGGCAAATAATGTTCAGAATGGGTAGAAGGGGGCACGGTAGACGTATCTTGACCCCCTAGGTTTTCTGAGGGTGGCTGAGGAAGCCAATATCTGCGAAAAAAAACATTTTTTTTTTCAAATTTTCGCGCGGTTAGTGTCAGGTGCGCGTACCGGGTAGCGCTCCGGGGAGCGTACTTTGTTGAAAATTAGTGAAAAAAGTTAGAGTAAAATAATAATTGTGAGTGATCAGATGTAGGGTAGCTCTGAGAAGAGCTTTTGGGTCCTGTGGCTGATGTAGGTACCTACAAGTAGGTAGCAATGCACAGTCTTAAATTGAGGATGAAAATTCTGTTCCCCTCATCTGAGAAGTGAACTCCATCTCCTCTGTAGATATCTTGCATGTAGTAACGCAAGTTATTGTTGTACATGGAGCCCATTCCATGGTCTCTCATGTCAGCTGAAACAGACTTATTTACATGCTTCCTCGATTTCTCAATTTGTGGACAAAATTGGTTCGACCACCTCCATTTCTGTCTTTGGCATATATTTGAATATACCAAGGCAGTTTGAGGAAAAAGTGCCATCAATTGCTCAAAGGTGTTCTTTAAAAGCATTTCCAGACCTACACCAGTCAAAGTGCCCAAGTCATTACCTCCACAGTGCACAATTAACAGGTCAGGTTTTGGCAAATGCAAAAAGGTTTTCACCAATTGTATCAATTGGTGACATTTTAATCCTCTGTGGCCAATCCACTTAATTTCCACATTTTGTAAATTGAGGTTAGGTAAATTTCTGTTATCAGCATACCTTTGAGCCCAGTGGATGTAACTATGTCCAACAATCCAGACAGAAAACATGGTGAGAGGAGGTTCTGCTGCAGTCAGATGAAGTGTGGCAATGAAATGGCAGTTGAAAAAATAAGAGTTTAAAATGAAAAAAACTGTGGAGTTTCTGTGTTAATGAAGCAGTAGCAGTGATTGGTGGATTTTGATTGCTGAAAACAGAAAGTTAGGGTGCATGGATGAGTTCTTTGAAAGATGTAATTTGAATGGTCAAGAAAAAATCATTTTATGAAAGATTGCACTGGATACGCAGGTGTACTGAGAGTTCAGAGTTCAATTGAAACATTGTTGTGTGAACTTGCAAACATGAGAGGTCTTTCAGGAGGTGGTTGCTATGCAAAAAAGGCAGAAAGGGCAGAGGGGGGAAGGGTGTTGATTTGAAAAAAGTGAGGGAAGAGTTTTGATTGGGTGACATGAGAGATATGTGTGATGAATTACAGCTTTTCTGTGCTTTTTATAGCTGCAGACTCTGGAGTGCATACCTTTTGCTCTGCTAAAGACAATTTGGTGTGTTTCTGAGACTGTTTTGAAACTCATAAAGTATTTGCTAAGGTGAGAAAAGATTCATTTAATTTAGATAGAGAATAGTATGGTTTAGGGAGAAAATTATGAATAAAGTTGTGTATTTAAAATGTTGCTTTGTGTCAAGTGTTTTACAAATAGATTTTGTTTCTTTGTGTTACATAGCCATGTTAAAAGTGACGCAAAAAAAGTGCAAGGGTCTTACAAAAATGCTTTCATGTGTCTTAGGATATTTTAACTCACTTCCCCATGAATGTATGAATATAATTGCTTTACAAGATGTGTTTAAAAACGTTTTTTGAAATCAATTAGGTTTCTTGATATGTACTGCTAGAGTTTCATAGGTTGCTTGGGGCATATTTTCAAGGCTTTTAAGTTCCTTTGATGTAATTGTTCCCATTTTAATTTAAGACCTTTCCCCGTGGTGCAAGGTCCTTGTAAATATGCCCCCATCTGTGCTTGGCAAATTTAGATTTTAATTCTTTGACTAACATAGCCATGTTAAAAGTGACCCAAAAATGTTGCAAGGGCCTTAAAAAAAACGCTTTCATGTGTCTTAGGCCATTTTAAGTCATTTCCCCTTGAATGTAGGTATATAATTGATTTAGATGATGTGTTTAAAAACGATTTTTGAAAACAATTAGGTTTCTTGATATGTACTGCTAGAGCTTCATAGGTTGCTTGGGGCATATTTATAAGGCCTTTGAGTCTCTCTTTTTTTTTTTTTTAAATATATTTTTATTGCAGAATCAGGAAGAAACACAACCAACAAACCAACCCATGCACCAGCGGGTCCCATCATACAGCACTATTACAATGCAATACACAGCCGATTAGCCCACATCCCGGAGGCTGGGCGGCGCGTCAATGAAGCAGTTCGCTGGAGGTACCTCGGTGCATGCCCTATGCGGGACACGGGTCAAGTGTAGTCCTTCGTTTCTGCTTTTATCCCAAAACAACCAACCATCTCCTCCCCACCCAATCCCAGGTCACTTCAATGTCTTATCACAAAATCAACACGACTACGTTCCTGGGCCATCCGGTTCCGGGAAGTCGCTGGCAACCCACCCCTTCCCATAACTCCTACTCTAAGCCCCCCCCCCAACTGCTGCTAATGCGGGTATCTCCAATCCCCTCCTGCTCTAGATTGACAACTATCAGGAAGTTGTAACAAACAAGCGGTCACATGGAATCCCTGTTCATAACTGATCAGTTTCGTCGCCTTCAGTTAAGTGGTCCCTCAATGCCTGCACCACCATCTCCCATGACCGTGCCAGATCCAAGCTCTTTTCATCACCCGTTCTAGTCGCCTGGCGCATTCGTGACACACTCTCACAGCCCGACCACTTCACCAATTCGTTCCTCCACCTCCGTGCAGACGGCCCCTCTTTAGACTTCCAATGCCAAGTGAGTTCTCGCGGCGCCAGTATCAGACCCAACCCAATGAATTTACTCGTCACCTTGGTCTTTTTGGTATGCGGGAACCAAAGAAGCAGGCACGCGGCCATGTCAAAGTCCACCTCCCGATCTGTGACAGCATTCAAGAGGTCTCCCACCTCGGCCCAGTAGTCCCCTAACCTCGGGCAACCCCACAGCATGTGGTCAAGATCTGCCTCGGGCTCCAAACATCTCGGGCACATGGCGTCAAGCACTTGGAAGTGTCGACGTAACCTCTCCGGGGTCAAATATGCCCTATGGAGCACAAAATAATGCACCTGTTGGAATCTCGCATTCCTTGTCTCTTTCCAGGCCCAGTGTAGCACCTGACCCCAAACAGAGTCCGGAATTGGCCTACCGATGCTGGCCTCCCAACGCGACTTCAACTCGACCAACGGAGCCAGACCCTCGTTCAGCATCCTATTGTGGAGGCAGGTCACCGCCTTGACGGTGCCCGCAGCCATCACCACATATTGGCACACCGCCGACACCTTCGGTTCAGCCAATCCGCCCCCCCAGTGCTTCCGCAGAGCCGCGACCACCGCCGCATGCAGCAAGAAGGAACCATTCGGCAGGCCGAACTGCTCCTGCAAGGTCTGGAACGGGGCCAACGTCCCATCCACATACAGGTCACCTACCATCTGCAAGCCCAGGTCCTCCCACTCCAACAATTGGGACCAATCACCCCCGTACGGTAAGGCAGTGAGCATTCCCAGCGGAATCTCCGGGGCGTACGGCCGGCGCTTCCCAGCCCTTTTCATATATCTGTTCCAACACAATCTGAGTGTCCACTCTTCCATCGTGACTTCCCTACTGGCCAGTCTCTGTTGCATCACGATAGACGACAAGACATGCCTCTGAACGCCGACCCCCCGGCCAACCTCGGGCCCCCTGAATTCTCTGGCCACGTTCTGCGTCAGGACCTGGAGCTGCGCTGCCAAATAGTATAACTCGTAGTCGGGGACGGCCATCCCTCCCTCACACTTGGGTCTCAGCAGGGTGGTCAGTGCCACCCGTCTGCGACCGAGGCCCCAGAGAAAACCAGTCACCATCGTCCTCAGCTCCCGAAAGATGCCCTGCGGGATCCACACCGGCAACGTTCTAAAATAGTAGAGCAGTCTCGGGAGTGCTACCATTTTCAACTGCGCCACTCGGCCCAGTACAGACAGCGGGAGGGAGGCCCAGAAGTCCATACTGCCTCTCAACGCCCTAATGCAGCGCCCCACATTCCCCTCAAGGAGGTCCGCCGTGGCATGGTAGATGCGCACCCCTAAGTACAGAAAACAAGATGGTTCCCACACCACCGGCCTCGTGAGCTGTGGGCAGAGCGTGGCCTTCCGCAGCGGAAACACACACGTCTTAGTCCAGTTCACCCTGAGGCCTGAAAGCCTCCCAAACCTGCCCAGCATATCCACCGCGCCTTCCAGAGCCCTTCCAGCATCCGCTAGGTACAGTAACAAGTCGTCAGCGTACAACGATATATAATGCGAGTCAAGTCCCTGCGTAATCCCGTCGTAAACAACTCCCAGCCTTGCCTGTGCCGCTAAGGGTTCCATCGCCAGAGCAAAGAGCAGAGGGGATAGCGAGCAGCCCTGCCTCGTGCCCCTACATACCGGATAAACCGAGGAGACCAGCGTCCCTAGCCGCACCCGTGCCTTAGCCGATGAATAGAGCACTCTTGTCCAGCCTCGGAACCCCTCCCCAACCCCGAACTTCAACAGCACACCATCTAAAAAATCCCATTCCAAACTATCAAACGCCTTTTCAATATCAACCGCCAGCACCACCGGGCCCGGATCCGACAAGGCAGCACTATCAATGACCCCAATCAGCCGACGGATATTCATCGAGGTACTCCTGGAGGGGATGAATCCCGCCTGATCCCTATGTACCAAAGAGGTCATCAATGGCAGGAGCCGGGTGGCCAGGATTCGGCTCAGAATCTTATAATCCACAGTCAACATAGACAACGGACGAAAAGAAGCGACATCTAAAGCATCCCTGCCCGGTTTCAGCAGGGGCACAACCAGCGCCTCCGTCATAGAATCAGGCAGTCGCCCCAGCTCTTTCGCCTCCGCATATACAGCCTGCAGTCTGGGCGCCAGCACTTCGATAAATTTGGCGTAGAACTCGATCGGCAGCCCATCCACCCCAGGGGTCTTATTCCGCGCCATATGGCTAATCGCCCCTCTAATTTCGGCCAGGGTGACAGGGCCCCCCATACCCCGGGCCTCCTCCTCATCCAATACCGGCAAAGGAATCTGATCTAAATAATCGCTAATGTCCGTGGCTTCCACTTCGAGGTGGCTGGTATAAAGGCCCGTGTAGTAGGATTGAAAGCGCTCCAGGACCGCGGACTGCGAGCAAACCACCACCCCATCCCCCTTTCGTACACTCAGCACCGGGCAACCCCTAGGGTTCGGATCAGCCAGCTTCGCAAGGAGCGTGCCCACCTTATCACGTTCCTCATGCACTTTCACTGCATACAACTTATAGTCATAGCACCGCAGTCTCTCTGTCTCAGTCGCCACCGCTTCCTTAGCACGCAACAGGCTGTCCTGCAGCTCCGGCTTCTCAGGACGCTGCTGTTCCACCCCTCTCAGCACCGTCTCCGCTTTCGCGAGGTCAGACAGCACGGTTCCCCTCACAGTCAGAAACCGGCCCATGCATATCCCCCTCACCACCACTTTCATCGCATCCCATTCATTCGCCCTGGTCGCCGTCGACCCAGCATTGATCGCGAAATAGTCGTCAACGCTTTGACGGACCGTATCGCAGAACGCCGGGTCCTCCAACGTCTCCGGGCGGAGTCGCCATGTGGGGACCGCCGATCTCGCCAACTGCCATTGCACCGAAATCAGCAGCGGGTTATGGTCCGAGATGGTTCTAGACAAGTACTCAGTGTGCCGCACCACCTTCGCCAGAGACTCACAACACAGCACCGAATCCAAACGAACATGCAGATCTTGCAGCGCCGAGAAATAGGAGTAGTCCCGAGTGTCGGGGTGCTGCGCCCTCCATACATCCACCAAGCCCCATCTTTCCTGCCAGTCCCGCCTATGGGACGCAAGTCTGCGCACTGGGGAGTCCACCAAAGGCGGGTGTGACCTGTCCAACTGCACATCCGTAATGGAGTTAAAATCCCCTGCCAGGAGGATAGGGCCTGCCAAGTAGCACGCCAGTGAGCGCGACAAGCTCTCAAAGAAGTGGGCCTGCTCAGCGTTGGGGGCATAGATGTTACACAGCACTACTTCCCTACCATACAGCCGTCCCTCCACCACTACATAACGACCCTCCGGATCTATTTTCTGACTCGTGACCTGGAATGGCGTGCCTGCTCTGACCCATATCAACACTCCCCTGGCAAATGCCGAGTAAGTCGTGCCAAACACCTGACCCCGCCACCTCCTCTGCAATGCCCCGCATTCCTGCTGTGTCAAGTGAGTCTCCTGAAGCATCGCTATCTGAACGCCCCGCCTCACCAAGTAGGCATGCACCTTGTGGCGCTTGACCATAGTACGAAGACCCCGGACATTCCATGTGACACATTTCAAATTAGGTAACGTCCCCATAGAGCATCAAACCCAACAGTGGCGCACGCCAATAAATGTGACCCGCATCGCAGCAATTGTACAACCCCCTCAAAACATCCCCTGCAACTCCCACCCTCCCCCTCCCCAGGACAGGGCCTAGTAACCCAGCTTCAGCCCCGTTCCAAACCTCAAACACCCCACACATCACACTAATCTGTGGTCGACACCACAGAAGACCTTAAGGGTCTGACGGGGACTATGGAGCCCCGAACCAGGACGACAGAGCAACCACCCCGCGCCCATAGCCCCGTGCTGCCAATGCAGCCCCATACCTGGCAGTCCAATAGAAGTCAGGAGCGTCCAGGCCATACCAAAGTCCAGCCGCCACAAGCCTCACCCATTAAAGATACCATCGGATGTCTGTGGAGTAACCTCCGGCCCCTGCGCTCCCCCCACCTCTGAGTCCTCATCACCAGTCTTCAAACCTTCACTCTCCGAAGCCGAACCCCTGGAGGCGTCCTCTTGCTGCGATCCCGTTATGCACGCCGTGGCCTCCAACGCACTCCGTCTATCGGCCAGCATTTGCGCCTCTCGCTCGGCCCGTTGACGTCGATTCCGGGAGCGGATGCGCTGCGACTTCCTGACCCTGACCGGTTGTTCCCGATCTCTGGCTGGCCTATGCGCCCGATCCGTCCCCGCTCGATACAGTTCCAGCCAGGACCAAGCTGCATAAGGCCTTTGAGTCTCTCTGATGTTATTTTTCCCATTTTAATTTAAGACCTTTCCCTGTGGTGCAAGGTCCTTGTAAATACGCCCCCATCTGTGCTTGGCAAATTTAGATCTTGATTATTTGACTTACATAGCCATGTTAAAGTGATCCAAAAATGGAGCAAGGGCTTAAAAAAAACGCTTTCATGTGTCTTAGGGCATTTTAAGTCACTTCCCGATGAATGTAGGTATATAATTGATTTAGATGATGTGTTTTAAAACGTTTTTTGACATCAATTAGGTTTCTGGATATGTAGTGCTAGAGTTTCATAGGTTGCTTGGGGCATATTTATAAGGCATTTGAGTCTCTCTGATGTTATTTTTCCCATTTTAATTTAAGACCTTTCCCCGTGGTGCAAGTTCCTTGTAAATATGCCCCCATCTGTGCTTGGCAAATTTAGATTTTAATTCTTTGACTAACATAGCCATGTTAAAAGCGACCCAAAAATGGTGCAAGGGCCTTAAAAAACGCTTTCATGTGTCTTAGGCCATTTTAAGTCATTTCCCCTTGAATGTAGGTATATAATTGATTTAGATAATGTGTTTAAAAACGATTTTTGAAATCAATTAGGTTTCTTGATATGTAGTGCTAGAGTTTCATAGGTTGCTTGGGGTATATTTAAAAGGCATTTGAGTCCCTTTGATGTTATTTTTCCGATTTTAATTAAAGACATTTCCCCGTGGTGGAAGGTCCTTGTAAATACACCCCCATGTGTGCTTGGCAAATTTAGATTTTGATTATTTGACTTACATAGCCATGTTCCATACAGTTCTCACCTTCTGCGTAGTCTTTGACATGCTAGACTCCATCTGCACTACGAGATACCTAAGCAAAGGAAACACAGGTGATGTGATTGTGAAATGAGGAAAAGAAACTCCACATTTTTCAATTACATCACCTGTGTTTCCTAAGTTTACGAATGACATTGTGCAGATGAGGTTTAGGCCTGTCCACGGACACAGAAGAGGTCTGGCCTTTGTTCAAGAGTGAAGTGGACATGACTTACTTCATTGGTAGGCCTTCACATGTATTATCTCCTCTGTATTCTTCAACAAGCGTAAATTTCATCTGCAACCCTGAGTAGGCCTCACCTTAAACAAACATCTGGATAGGCCACACCTTATCGTCATCCTGAATCAATCATTTAAAATGTTAGGGACAGATTTATAATAGGTGTATGCCTCTTTTGCGTCACTGTGCGTCACTTTTGTGACGCAGCGGCGGTGCAAAAGATTTGCTATGTGGCGACATATTTACAACTTGATGCATCTAGGCAGATGTGTCATGCTGTAAAGTCCTGTGCCACATGAAACCAATGCAGCAGTGATGCAAAAGATGCACCATGTTGCAAGACAGGCCTCACTTCATCTCCAACAAGATAAGAAGCTGAATCTTCTGTAAATGTCAAAATTGTTGTATACACTGCTGAACTTCTATGTACTCTTTGATATGCTAGACTCCATCTGCACTATGAGATACCTAAGCAAAGGAAACACAGGTGATGTGATTGTGAAATGAGGAAAAGAAACTCCACATTTTTCAATTACATCACCTGTGTTTCCTAAGTTTACGAATGACATTGTGCAGATGAGGTTTAGGCCTGTCCACGGACAGAGAAGAGGTCTGGCCTTTGTTCAAGAGTGAAGTGGACATTACTTACTTCATTGGTAGGCCTTCACATGTATTATCTCCTCTGTACTCTTCAACAAGCGTAAATTTCATCTGCAACCCTGAGTAGGCCTCACCTTAAACAAACCTCTGGATAGGCCACACCTTATCGTCATCCTGAATCAATCATTTAAAATGTTAGGGACAGATTTATGATAGGTGTATGCCTCTTTTGCGTCACTGTGCTTCACTTTTGTGACGCAGCGGCGGTGCAAAAGATTTGCTATGTGGCGACATATTTACAACTTGATGCATCTAGGCAGATGTGTCATGCTGTAAAGTCCCGTGCCACATGAAACCGATGCAGCAGTGATGCAAAAGATGCACCATGTTGCAAGACAGGCCTCACTTCATCTCCAACAAGATAAGAAGCTGAATCTTCTGTAAATGTCAAAATTGTTGTATACACTGCTGAACTTCTCTGTACTCTTTGATATGCTAGACTCCATCTGCACTATGAGATACCTAAGCAAAGGAAACACAGGTGATGTGATTATGAAATGAGGAAAAGAAACTCCACATTTTTCAATTACATCACCTGTGTTTCCTAAGTTTACGAATGACATTGTGCAGATGAGGTTTAGGCCTGTCCACGGACACAGAAGAGGTCTGGCCTTTGTTCAAGAGTGAAGTGGACATGACGTACTTCATTGGTAGGCCTTCACATGTATTATCTCCTCTGTACTCTTCAACAAGCGTAAATTTCATCTGCAACCCTGAGTAGGCCTCACCTCAAACAAACATCTGGATAGACCACACCTTATCGTCATCCTGAATCAATCATTTAAAATGTTAGGGACAGATTTATGATAGGTGTGTGCCTCTTTTGCGCCGCTGTGCGTCACTTTTGTGACGCAGCGGCGGTGCAAAAGATTTGCTATGTTGTGACATATTTACAACTTGATGCATCTAGGCAGATGTGTCATGCTGTAAAGTCCTGTGCCACATGAAACCTGCGTCAGGTTTCATATAGGTGTTTTGTTGCAGGGTGGGCATTCATTTGCATGAAAGCCCTGTAAAACTAACACAGTGAAATTTAGAAGATTTCACTGAGTCAGCTTTATAGCATTGCTGAATCAAATCCTTACGCCTGTTTGAAACAGGCATAAGGAGTGATGCACCATGCAATGTGAGGCTTCCTCCTGTGCATTGCAGTAGACATGCCGCGCTTACGACGTGATTCCTGCAATGTGCTGCTTTTGCAGCACAGATGCGTGACGCATCTGTGCTGTTTTTGCTCAATGGTGCTCCACATTGTAAATGTGGCACATCATGGGTGGCAGAGCAGCGGTGCACGTTAACTGGTGCATCCCCCGGGGATGTGCCAGTTAACATAAATCTGCCCCTTTACATTTAAGTATGAGCAGGGGACACAGAGTCGGTGAGGCTTATCCACGGTTAAGAAGAGATGAGTCCTGTTCACTGAAAACTTGGACATAGGCCTCACCTCCTCAGCATCGCTGGACATGGCTAAATAATATCTGCAAAATGTTACTCTTGTTAAACAATTTTACTATTATAGTCTCTGAGATTTGTCTCTTACTCTGCAACATCTCATTGTTGTTCTCTTTATTTAAAGATAACGACAACATCAACCATGAGTGATAATGAGCAATCCGTTGATCTCGATCTTATCATTGAACTTGTCATTGAAACATCAGTGGAAGTAGATCCCTTAGATGTTTTAAATCCTGAGGATGATGAAGAACATGATGAGGATGCCGATTTGTCAGAATTGTATGACATAGGCTGGGAAGCTGACCTGCTTGAGCCTATGGAACTATAAACATTTATTTTTGAAAGTTACTTGAAATGAACAGTAAACATGTAAACCGTTTCATTTAAAATTAAACACAACTTCAAAAACAGCTTGTGTGTAGTATCTTTAATAAAATACTCAAATATGCTCATAAAATTAGTTCACATTCACATATAAAACAGCACAGGTAAAATGTAGAAGCATTCCATTTCTTTGCTACTATTTGTAGCTACTAAATTTGCCAATGCACTAAAAATTATTCTATGTAAAAATGAAAAGTAGTGTGTTACATTTTTGACGACTGTTATTGATTTACTGTTTGGTAATAGTGGTTAATAACATTTTTTATTATATTTTACCACAGATTCAACTGCAGATCATTTCAAAATTAAAGAATGCCTTCGAAGGACAGAAGGCGAAAGGCTACCAAACATCAAAGACAGCAGCTTAAAAAATTATTGCAGCAGACCTCTACAATAAAAACTCGTCAAGTCACCAAGAAAGGTCCGGGTAAGATAAAGAAATCATTCATAAGAAACATTTGTAGAAAAAAAGTAGTACTACAGAAAATGTTTTAGTCCAGAAAAAGAGAAGCAATTTAAACGGAAAGGGAAGGCCAATCAAAAATGTTACTGCTAGAGCAGGAGATAACTCTGTTCATGGTAGTAGAAGGAGAAATCAGTTTAGGGACATTTGTAGACGAATGTTCCGCAACAGGATAATTGGCAATTTGTTAAAAAATATTAAGAAAGGTCAGCAGAAAGTGGTTTTTTATAAGAGAAAAAAAAAATTGAGAAAGTTATTGATCAGGCATTTGAAATTAAGCGAAAGTTATTTATTTTGATAATCAATAGAATTAGGAAGCTAAACAAGGCAATTTATGATTTCAAAAGAAATAGTAGATGGAAGAGAACAGTTAATCGTAGTAATTTTTGTGAAGTTTTTTCAGGAGAATGGATGCATAGTTCAAGTTGTGAGGCATTTTTTAATGAGGAGAGTTACTTTCAGGATAATGATTTGGTGCATGCAGTTGACATCAGTGGTCGAGCTTATGAGGTGAAAGATGGTTGTCCAGTTGAAAAAGAAAAACTTGTGACAACAGAGGCAGAAGAGGTGTTAGGTAATGAGGTTTTAGGAAGACGTTCTAAGGGACCTGTGTACACCTGGAAGTGTAGTAGTATTTGCAGTGTGCGACAGGATTCCATCAATTTGCTTTGTGATTTTGTACGGACATTTAATAAGAAAAGTTTGAAGCAGAAAATGAAGTTGTTGCAAGAATTAGATCCTTGCAGAGTGAGAGAAGTGACAGGTTTGCATGGTCATTCACTGGCTTGTCTTTCCAGGAGAGTATGCCAGAGTGTTTTTCATCATTTCAGGATGCTAGCAGTGCATCATAATAAAGTGAGGAAATTAGTTAGAATGTTGTATTATGCTAAGAGTCCAGCAGTTATGCTTAAACAATTATGCACTGCTCTTTTGCATGGTTCTGAAATAGATGTGAAGAATATTTGTGAAGAAATTGAGTTTTGTTACTTTGGAAGTAAAGAGGAGAATGTTGAAATTGACCAAGAAGAAGAGGGTAATGTGGAAGATAGTGTACAGGTTTCCAGTACAGATAATTTTCAGAAGGAAATTGCCACGTTTCAGGTGAAATCAAGTGAGAGGCCTAATTTCACTTGTGTGTGTTGTCGACGCACTTATTATAAGAATCAGACTAAGTTAGTGGATTTATATGCAAAAAGTGAAAGGGAAAATAATAGTGAATGGAAGGATTTTGCAACATACTTGATGGTAGAAAATTGTTTTGATTTGGGATTGGATCAACGTGTGTGTACTTATTGTTGTAACAAATTAAATCAAAACCAGATGCCTGCTAGAGCGGTTCATAATAATCTGGAATTGGTTGAGATTCCTTCTGAATTGAAGGTTTTAAATACTTATGAATCTATTTTGATTCAAAGTATCCATCCCTTTCAGGCTATTGTAAGAATGGAACCAAAGACAGGGAAATTGCCTCCATCAGATTTACAGAGAGGATTAAAGGGAAGAGTTGTTTATTTGCCTCTAGATTTGAAGAAAAACATTAATACAATTGGAGTAGAAAAAGTGGAAGAGGAACCTCTGGTTATCTTAGTTAATGGGGTTCCGACAAAGAGTAAGAAAATATGGCAAGATTTAGTGGATGTTAGGAAAGTCAAAAAGGCAACATTGTATTTGAAAAAAAACAATAAGTACTATAAGAATGTATATGTTGCAGAAGAGGAAGTAAGTGAAGAAGAGGATAGCGATTTGTGTGCTGGTCAAATTGATAAAGTAGAACCCTCTAAAAGTGAAGAAATATATGAACATTATAGTGTTCATCCTTTGCATTCCAAGGAAGTCATGGGGAATGCTATTGAGTTGTTTCAAATGAAACAAGCCAAAGGGAGTCCCATTAGTGTTTGGGAGGAAAGTTTGGAAGCTCGGTGTTTCCCACAGCTATTTCCAACAGGTCAAGGAGGAAGATATGATGAGCGACCTCATCAAATTCCTGCTTCTGAATACCGGACTTTACGATTGTATGCAGAAGATCCTAGGTTTCGACAATGCATTCCCTATTTGTTTCATCTCCTGTTTGAAAGCGATCTGTCTGGACTGTCATATGCAGTGAACCACATCTTGAAAAGTGGTATACAGATGCAAAACATCTCGGCAAGTGACTTTATGGATAAAGTCAATGTGCAAGACAGTATTTTGGATTCTCACCTGATTAATCTCATGGCGTGTCAGCGTGGTACTAATGAGTACTGGTACCGTCGTCATGGTGATTTAAAATGTATGCTGAGGAACTTAGGAACTCCCACATGGTTCCTCACTCTCAGCTGTGCCGAGTATGGCTGGGAAGACTTACTTGAATTTCTACGAGAGGCAAATGGAAACATTGAAAATATCGAATTCAAGACACCCGGAGAACTGTGCTCTTTGGATCCAGTGAATGTATGCAGGTACTTCAATCATAGATTTGAAGCTATGATGTCTTTCATCATGAACAAGAGAAATCCACCTCTTGGAGAGGTGTTGGATTTCTTCTGGAGAAAGGAGTACCAAGCAAGAGGTGCTCCTCATATACATATGCTGCTGTGGATCAAGGATGCACCTAAATTTGGAACAGATCCAGAAGACTTAGTGATGAGTTTCATAGAACAGTATTCTACATGTGCTGTTCCAAACGCAAAGGAGGACAAAAGCCTAAGAGAACAAGTTCTACGCTTCCAAAGCCATCGTTGCGGAAAGTACTGTCGTCGTAAATTCAGAAACAAGGACAAGTTCTACACCAAATGTCGTTTCGCCTTTCCATGACCGGTGATTTCTAAAGGAAGAGTGAACAGTTTGATGTCTTCGCTGCGACATAATGTGATGAAGAAATCACCTAAAAACACATACAATTTGAAAAGGAACGAAGAGTCCAAGTATATCAACGACTACAACCCAGTGATTTTGTCCATGTGGAATGCTAACATGGATATACAGTTCGTGGCTGATAACTGTATGGCTGTGGCTCGATATGTGACATCTTACATCACCAAAAAAGAAAAGACAGAATTGAAGGATATGTGGGAGGACATTTCCCATGAAAAGAGCCTCAGTAAGAAGTTGTACAGTTTCAGTCTGAAGATGTTGTCACATCGAGAAATCGGAGCTTACGAATGTTCTGACCGGTTGTCTTCAGCAAGTCTCTATGCCAAATCCAGGAGTATCGTTTGGGCGAGTCTTGGTCTATCTGCAACGCGTAATCGAGTTCTGAAACCTGTGTGGGAAATTGAGTATTTGGCGGAAAAGGAGCCAAACAGTACTGATATTTTGAAGACCAACATGTTGGATACATATTATCCAAATAGAAGCAGACACCTCGAGAATGTTTGTCTGTATGAGGTTCTACAAAATTACATATTCAAGAGGAACATCAAAGAAGATATTGATAAAGGAGTGTATGCTGTAATTGGAAGTGAGGGATGTCTCGTCAAGCAAAGAAAATGCCACTTGGTAAACCATCGAAAATTGAGTGGCGAATCTCCTGAAAAAAAAGAGTTTTTCTATTTAGCACTTTTGCAACTTTTCAAGCCTTGGCGTGCAGAAGAGGAACTGCTTGGAGATTTCCTCTGTTACGAAGACTCTTTCAATGCCGCCAAGGAGACCATAGAATGTCCTGTTTTTCTCAAATATCTAGAAATGTTGAATGCGGAAATCGAGCAGGAAGCAACGATTGCAGCCGAGATTGCTAGAGACAGTTCTCAGGACAGTCAGAGTTCTGTTTCATTGAGTCAGGATCCACTAGGAGGACCAGTTATCGAAAATGAAGCTGCCACTGCCATGATTGAAGTGGAAAGAGCCATGGCACATGCTCAGGAGGATGCAGTTAACTTAGAAGACTTGGAAAGACAACTCAACGTTGAGCAGAGGAAAATATATGACGAAGTTATCAACCAAATTGATCATGGATTAAGTCATGAGAAGAAGGAGTGCTCATGTACGTCATTGAAACCTGTCCGACTGTACGTGAGTGGAGAAGCGGGAACTGGAAAAAGTTTCCTCATTAAAGCAATTTCATGTTATTTGCAGAAAAGGACTGAGTCATCGCTGTCTTGTGTTGTCACCACTCCAACTGGACTGGCAGCTCATAACATTAAAGGTATTACTTTGCATCGTCTACTGATGCTGCCAGTGGAGCATGATAACAAATTACAATACCACAAGTTATCTGGAGATGCTTGTTGTGAAGTTTCAAGAGTCTTGAAGAAAATGAAACTTCTTATCATTGACGAAGTAAGCATGGTTTCCAATGTCATGCTTGCCTTTGTGCATTTGAGAATGCAACAAGTTCTCAAAACAGAGTATGATGTGTTATTTGGTGGCAAACACATCATTGTTTTCGGTGATCTTCTGCAGCTGACACCAGTGAAAGGACAACCTGTGTTCAAAATGCCCACGCATGAAGATACCAGGAAGTGCCTAGGGAGCATTGGCAACGTTAATATATGGTTAAACTTCAATTATGCTGAACTGCATGAAAATATGCGTCAGGCGAAGGATGAAGATTACAAGAATATTCTACAAGATGTTAGAATCGGAAAAGTGACCGAGCATGGGAAAGAAGCTTTACATGCACGATTACTGTCAAATTTGTATCCAGAACAAGACGTTGTGCCTGAGAATATTTATAAGAAAATTACTGAGAAGAAATCTGGAATATGTTTGATGCCAACTCTTGCAGAATGTGCCATCTTCAACAACAAAATGTTGTATTTAGAAAACCAAGATATTGTCAAACTAGAAGCTATTGACAGAGTAGAGCATATGGGATCAACAATTATTTTGTCTGAGAATTTGAAATCAAAATTGGATTCATTAGAAAAGAGTATATCTAAAACTGCGGGTTTTGAAAAGACTCTGAATGTGTGCTTAAATTGCCGTATAATTTTAAGAAGGAATTTACATGTTGAAAGAGGTCTGGTAAATGGATCAATGGGTAATGTTGTTGATTTTGTGAAATACAGAAATAGGGATGAAATTGAATTTTTAAAAATTACATTTGATGGCATTGAGGAAGTACAGCTAATTGGTCGTTGCTCTGCTAGGTTTTTGCTTGTGAAAGACTTATATTTTCGCCGTAAGCAGTTTCCTGTTTGCTTGGCATATGCGGTGACAATCCATAAATCGCAAGGTTTAAGTGTAGACAGTGCATTGGTGAATATTGGCAGTTCTGTGTTCAAGGAGGGTATGGCATATGTGGCATTGTCACGAGTCAGAACTTTATTGGGATTGTACTTGATTGAGTGTGATGTCACAAACATTTGTGCGGATCTAGATTGTGTTAAGGAATACAATAGGTTAAGAAGAGAGTATGCGCCACATTTGCCTCAATATCCTTTGTTTGAGAAACGTGTGGTAGGCCGGAAACGAAGAAATGTGACCAATAGTAGGGAGGTTGTAGCAAAAAGACGAAAAGTCGATGAACCAGAAATTATAAGCAGAAAGGAAAAGGATTTTGTTGAAGATGTTGTTGGTTTTCAATTTGAAAACAGTTCTGGTGTCAACTGCTATGCTAATGTAGTGGTTAATGTTTTGTTTTCTCTAGAAACTTTAAAACAAGAGATTGTGGTCAATTCGGATCAGAGATTTTGCAGTTTGTTGAATTCTGTGTTAGAGAAATGTAGCACTGATAGAACAAAAATAGAAAGTGTGTCTGAAATTCGAAATCTGTTAGTCAGATGTTCAGGTCAAACACAATTCTCTCAAAATATTCAGCAAGATTGTCAGGAGTTTTTAATGTATATGCTTGATGTATTGCAAGATGAAGGTGTAGATGTAGATCACCTGTTTGGGCTTTCTTATCAATGGCAGCATGACTGCGAGAACTGTAGGGTATCAAGTACTACTAGTGTAGACTCAGAAAAATTTATATATTTAACTTTGCCAGACAGTAAATCAGTGTCCTTTAATAAGCTAGTAAAAGCAGCTGATCACAACATGGAGTGTAGCCAATGTAAGTCTGAAATGTTGTCAACATTATTTATACGAACATATGGCCAGTATGTTATTTTAATGTTCCAACGATGTAGGCCTGATGGAACAAATTTGACAACTTTGATTAAAAATTTTGTGGCTTCACAGTTGTCAATATCAGGAAGGACTTTTGTAACTGCAGCAATTATATATCATGACGGTCCTTCAATAACATCAGGACATTACACAGCTTATTTAAAGTCTAGAAATGGCTGGTCATTCTGCAATGATTCTGTTTTAACTTTTTTTAAAAAATTGCCTTTTGACCTTAAAAATTCTTACCTGGTGTTTTTAAAACCAAAATTTTAGGGAAGGAATCTCAGGATTTGCTCTGAGGAATTTCAAGAGGTTCTAATGGCTCCTACACAATTTGGCCTTGAGGATAAGTGTAGTACAGAGTCAAAAGTTATTTTTGAGTTTTAAATAGTTCCTGGAAAAAAAGAAGGTTTTCTTACAGAAAGTGGTGGGCACGGATTAGTTAAAGGACAACAGAGTATTTCCCAAAGCAAACGGTGTTCTTACCATAACACTTGACGTCATGGAAAAATAACTGCACTTTGAATGAGTTCAGAAAAACTGTTTCTTTTTATAAGCTAATTCAACCAGCCAATAAAAACATGGAGTAGAGGTAATGTAAGTCTGCAATGCTGTCTAGATTATTTGACCAAACTTTTGGTTATAATGTCATTTAAAAATTCCAACTATATAAACCTGATGAAAGTAAGTTTTCAACTTTAATTTCAAATGTTGTGGCTACACACTCGTTGATTTTAGAAACAAATTTCTAACTGCAGCTATTATATGACATGATGGTCCTTTGACAACATCCACTTATTACACATCTTATTAAAAATATTCTTACTTTCTGTTTTCAGAAGAAAGAATTTAGGGTAGGTAACTGGCCTATGATGATTCTAGGAGTTGATATAATTTTATCTACTGTTTTAAATTGCTTTGTGATTAAAAGTGATGTAGAGAATTAAATAATTGTAGTAGTCATAGAGGTAGTGTAAGTCTGCTTCATAGTAAGCAGTATCAGTGTCATAGGAAATGTGGAACATGAGTGAGCAAGAAGGGTAAGATATTACTAGTCCAGGATTGTGAAAGTGATCTTGAACGTTTTCTTTCTCAAAGTTGCGGAAATACAAAATGACGGGATTTGCTTAGAAGAATTCCAAGAGTTATAAATGGCTCTTACACGATTTGGCCTTGTGGAAACGTGTGGTAGAGAGCGAGAAGTCATTTATTGTATGTAACATATTTTTCAAAACGATGGAGGTTTTCTTTCAGAAAGTGGCGGGCTGAAAATAATAACAGCACAACAGAGTGTAAGCTGTTCATAGGACCTCATTCGACGTCATGGAAAGTAAGTTAATTTTAAGGAGTTCTGATTTCTGATTTGTCATGTTGTATGGGTTTTTTAAACACAATCATTTTGATTGTGTTTTTTTTCCCCGCTGTTATATGATGAATACCTTCAAGTCACTGTTTTTAGTGAAATTTGATAAATTCTGAGAACAGCAAAAATAAACCATTTAACATGTATAATTAATTCTGTACTTTTTGTATTTATGATATACATTTAGAAATGTGTAGTAGACATGAAGAAGCTGAGGCTTCTGTAAGTGTCAAAGTTGTTGCATTCAGTGCTCACATTCTACGTAGTCTTTCATATGATAGACTACATTTCCACAATGAGATACCTAAGCAAAGGAAACACAGGTGATGTGATTGTAAAATGAGGAAAAGAAACTCCACATTTTTCAATTACATTACCAGTGTTTCCTAACATTACGAATCACATTGTGCAGATGAGGTTTAGGCCTGTCCAGAGAGATAGAGGAGGTCTGGCCTTTGTTCAAGAGTGCAGTGGACATGACTCACTTCGTTGGTAGGCCTGCACATGTATTATCGACTCTGTACTTTTCAAGAAGCTAAATGTAATCTGCAAAACTGAGTAGGACTCACCTGAAAGAAATCTGAGGATAGGCTACACCTTATCAGCATCTAGAAACAATCATTTAAAATGTTAAGGGCAGTTTTATGAAGGCTGTGTGACTCTTTTGCGCCGCTGTTCCGTCACTTTTGTGTAAAAGATGCACCATGTTGTAAGATAGGCCTCAGTTCATTTCCAGCAAGATACCGTCAGTTTAAAATGTATATAATTAGGACTGTGTAGGGGGCATGGAGAAGCTGAGGCTTCAGTAAGTGTCAAAGTTGTTGCATGCAGTGCGTACTCTTTCATATGCTGGACTACATCTGCACAATGAGATACCTAACCAAAGGAAACATAAGTAATGTGATTGTGAAATGAGCAAAAGAAATTGCACGTTTTTCAAATACATTACCTGTGTTTCCTAACATTATGAATCACATTGTGCAGATGAAGTTTAGACCTGTCCAGGGAAACAGAGGAGGTCTGAACTTTATTGGTAGGCCTGCACATGTATTATCTCCTCTGTACTCTTCAACAAGCCTAAATTTCATCTGCAACCCTGAGTAGGCATCACCTGAAACAAACGTCTGGATAGGACACACCTTATTGCCATCGTGAAACAATCATTTAAAATGTTAGGAACAGTTTTATGATGATTGTGCACCTCTTTTGCGCTGCCATTGCGTCACTTTTGTGAGACAACAGCAGTGCAAAAGATGCACCATGTTCCAAGATAGGCCTCACTTCATCTGCATCAAGATACTGTTAGTTTAAAATGTATATCTTTAGGACTGTGTAGGGGGCCTGGAGAAGCAGAGGCTTCTGTAAGTGTCAAAGTTGTTGAAAAACTGTTTGTCCTTCAATCTTTTCCCTTGTCTTTTCTAATTTTTAAATACATGTTTTAATATTTTTCAAATGTTTGTTCTCTCTTTCACAGATTGAAAGTATAAAAATAACAAGTGACTAAGTTAACGACAATTATAAGGTAAATGTTTTGTACTCTTTTCATTACATTTCTATCACATTTAACTACTATTAGTTCCACTGCTTCATTTCTTTAACCCTCACTTTCCTGCCTTTGCTACTTCCCTCATTCCTTTCTCTATTACTTACTTACTCTACTCCTTCCACTCCTTTTCTCAGTCCCTCTCTTCTCATAGTTCCTCACTCTTGTTCACTCACTCCGTCTCTATTACTCTTAGTGTCTCTGACTGATCACTCTTTCACTACTTCTTCATTATGCTTTCTCTGTGTAGTTGAAGCACACTAAGGGGCATATTATGAACACAGCCAATAAAATTATTGCTGTTTTTATCGGCATAAAACTGCTGCAAAAGTGGTTTTAGCGGCAGTTTTTTGCCGCAAAAGCGGCTTTAGCGACACATTTCTGCCGATAAAAGCTGCAAAACTTTTATCGCCTATGTTGATAATATGCCCCTATGTTATTTACATTTCTTTGCTGTTTCAATTATTCCTTTTCTGTTACTTCTTCTTTTCTGCTTTCTGTTTTTTCTCTCTGTTATTCCACATGTTTTAATCTTATTTTGAACATTCAGTCACATTCTCTAAGAAACTCTTCTTTGGTATTCTTCTACTCTCCTTTTTTTCTTTCACTTCCTTATCTATTTTGTTTTTCACAATTATACCCTCTTCCATCTTTTCTTCGGTAAATAGATCTATTAAACAGTATCTCTGGTTTAGTCCCTATAGCTGTCTTTCTTTTAACATTACTCTCTGTTTCCTTCCCTTATACTTACTCTTCTTTTTTTTTTTTTTTTTTTTTGGTTCGCTCCCGGTTCGCGTACCGGCGAGCGAACCGGGAAGCGAACCAAAAGAAATAGAGGTTGCCAGAGTGCTAAACATTCTAGCAATTTTTTTTATAAAGGGGAGGTAGTTCTGAAAAGAACTTTTTTTTATGTTTTTGTTGTTTTATATATTTTTTTATTTTTCTGAACATTTTTTGTTTTTTTTGTATTTTTTGAACAATTTTATGTTTTTTTTGGTTTTTTGGGGGGGAAACAACGAAAAACAGGCATTAGAAAGGGCTCAACAGGAGCAAAAAATGTTTTTATTTTTGGGGGCGTTTTGAGCACTTGTGGTTTTCATATGCTCTGTTTATCAAATTAATACTCATATTGGCACATGAGAGTAGGTTACCACAATAAAGACACACTATCTTCATGTGCACAAAATTTTCTTGAATGTTTGGCACTGTTTCCCGTGCCTCTGGCCCCGACAGAGTTACCTATGCCGATGTCCTGGCCACAGGAGTTGGTGGGTTGTCTTGGAGGTCACGCATCTCTGCCATGCTGTAATTCAGTGGATGCCACCTCTGCATGTGACGGTGCATAGTATAGTTGCCGAAACTATACTTTTTATCTGTGCCTCTAGATAAATCTTCTTTGCATATGAGGCATGTCACATAGCGAGCCTTCACTTTTTTTTGTCCTTGAGGAAAAGAAAAAAACTGCCAAATAAAACTATTTTTGTGGTGAGATATCCGGGGCTCCTCACGTAAAAACTGTCTTGGCTGTACTTCCTCTTCCTCTTCTTCGTCCTCTTCCTCCTCTGTGTTGGGAAGGAACTGTGGAGGTGGTCCTCTCTTCCTTGATGGTGGTGGTGGTGGTGGTGGGGGTGCACCAGCTGCAGCTACTACTGAAGCCATTTTCTACTCAGCAAAATAGGTCTTCCTTTCACAAAGTTGAAAGTCAGAGTGAGAAAAAAGGTGGGGGCTTTCATCATTTTGGAAAAAAAATAGTTCTAAACCAATGAAAAGTGTTATTTTTAGGTCACATGACCTAGCCTTATATCATTAGGAAACCAAAAGTGAAATGAACCAATAAAAAGTTTTATTAACAAGTCACATGACCTGTTACGCTTAAGTTACGCGCTGCGGGCCGCGCCCCGGATCGCTTACGGGGAGCTGCGCTTCGCGCCTCGGTTCGCGCTCCGGAGCACTTCCGGGTGCGCTAACGCGGCGCGTCATAAGACGCATTACGCGACAACGCGATACGTCGCGCTTCCGCGACGCGTCACGATGTTGATTTCTAACGCGGCAGTTGCGCAAACGGAACGTTTACCGGTTCGCGTACCGAGTCGCGGCACCAAATTGAGCTAACGGGAAGCTACCCGGTTCGCGGACCGGGAGCGAACCAAAACATAATAATAAAATTTGTTTTTATTAATAAACATATAAAATATATTTTTTGATTTAAAGAAGAATACATTTTACAGCTATAGATATTAGCTTTTAAAAAACCAATGAAATTCACTGAAAAAACCATAGGTTATAGACCATATATAGTTAGGAATTAGCATTTACAAAACCTTGAAAATTCACTGAAAAAACCATAGGTTATAGACCATATATAGTTAGGAATTAGCATTTAAAAAACCTTATTTTACTCACACAAAACCATTGAAATTCCATATATAGTTAGTTGTACTAACTATATATCGCGCACCCGCAATCCACTGCTGATCATGTCACATATTACATCATTCATGACATGGTCAGTGACATCACTGATGACATCACTGATGACATCTCAAATGACATCACTGATGACATCACTGATGACATCTCAAATGACATCACTGATGACATCACTGATGACATCTCAAATGACATCACTGATGACATCACTGATGACATCACTGATGACATCACTGATGACATCTCAAATGACATCACTGATGACATCACTGATGACATCTCAAAAGACATCACTGATGACATCACTGATGACATTATTCATGTGATAATACGATGAATCTCTTCAGACTCTAATAAAAACTTAGATACACTCAGTGTAAACAGACACTCACAGACTGTCACTCATCCATGGAGTTACTCACACACCTAGTCAGTCATGCAAAGAATCAATCTCACATCCATTTCCTCAACTATACAGTTATACACACCTTACTTATTCAAACATATACTAACATATATTTACTCTCTTATACAATCCCTGATACAAGTTCACAATGATCCATACAGCCACTCACACATTCACTGGCTCTTATGCATAGTTATTTATATATGTCAACTCTCACATGTACTGTGTTTTACATATGTACTTACTTTGACATGTAGCACTTAGATATCCATTCACTCACCAATACACTCATGCACACAGTCAACCGCCCATACAGCTGTTTCCACATGCACTTTTGAACCCATACATCTAGTGAATCAACTGCTCACACATCTATGCACAGAGTTATACACCTCCCAGCCACCCACACACACACTCAGTCTCCCATACAAATACTTAGGCAACCAATCAATAACCCATATAGTTACTCATATAGCTATTGATCAACACATGCAGCAGTTTACAGAACAACAGACATAATGATGCACAAATTAAGACAGTTTAGTCACTAACCCATGCACTCAGTGAGACACATTTAATCAGTCACTCATACAGTCAGTCATGCACCTAATAAATCCTTCATCCAGACACTTATAAATCCACTCATTCTTCAATATGTAAGACATATTTTAACTTTACAGAAACATACAGTCACTGGATGTTGTCATCAGTGATGTCATCAGTGATGTCATTTGAGATGTCATCAGTGATGTCATCAGTGATGTCATTTGAGATGTCATCAGTGATGTCATCAGTGATGTCACTGACCATGTCATGAATGATGTAATATGTGACATGATCAGCAGTGGATTGCGGGTGCGCGATATATAGTTAGTACAACTAACTATATATGGAATTTCAATGGTTTTGTGTGAGTAAAAAAAGGTTTTTTAAATGCTAATTCCTAACTATATATGGTCTATAACCTATGGTTTTTTCAGTGAATATATATATATATACATATATATATATATACTTTTAATATATATATTTTCCCCTAGTGTTTCAATCTGAATAGTAATTTTTTTTTCGCCGCTATCCAACACTTCAATAACTTTTTACCCATTTGCTATCCAGCACTTTCCCTACTGTTGCACTCAGTGGAGTTGGAATAGTAATTTTTACCCCTCCACTATCCAGCACTTTCCCTACTGTTGCACTCACTGGAGTGGGAATAATAATGTTTCTCTCTCCTCTATCGTGCACTTTTCCTACTGTTGCACTCACTGTAGTTTGAATAGTCATTTTTACCTCTTTGATATCCAACACTTTCCCTACTGTTGCACTCACTGGAGTGAGAATAGTAATGTTTACCCATTTGCTATCCAACACTTTCCCTACTGTTGCACTCACTGGAGTGGGAATGAATTTTTTTACCCCCCTGCTAGCCAACACTTATCCTACTGTTGCATTCAGTGAAGTGGGAATACAAATTTGTACCCCTCCGCTATCCAACATTTTCCCTACTGTTGCACTCTTTGGAGTGGGAATAAAAATGTTTACCTTTCCACTATCCAGCACTTTACCTACTGTTGTACTCACTGGAGTGGGAATAGTAATTTTTTACCTCTCTGCTATCCAACACTTATCCAACAGTTGCACTCAGTGAAGTGGGAATAGTAATTTTTACCCCTCCACTATCCAACACTTTCCCTTCTGTTGCTCTTACTGGAGTGGGAATAGTACATTTTACATCCTCTGCTATTGAACACTTTCTCTACTGTTGCACTCACTGCACTGGGATTAGTAAATTTTACCACTCCGATATCCAACACTTTCCCTACTGTTGTACTTATTGGAGTGGGAATAGTTTTCTGGTTCAATTTAATAACAATAGTATGAATTTTAATTTCACTATGCAACATAGCCAACACACTATTGACTCCCTAAATGTTAAGCTGACAGTAGAGGGAGGGACTCTCATGACTGATCTCTATAGAAAGAAGACAGCTGATAATTCCATACTCCATGCTGCCAGTTGCCACCCACCTAACTTCACGTGGAGTATTTCATATGCAGAATTACTCAGAGCGAAACGCGACTGCAGCTCTGAAGAATCCTGCACCAAAACAGACATGATAAAAGATTCAAAGAAAGAGGGTATACAACCAAAATGTTACGCACAGGGGTAACTAAAGCTGATAAAGTGGAGAGAACCAATGCTCTGTACCTAACCAAGAGTCAGAACGATCCCAAAACTGCTCCAATAAGACACATCACTACTTTTATGACACAGGCCGCAAATCTGACACAGATCCTGAGAAGACGATGGGATATCCTTGCACAGGATACACTTCTCAAAGCAAAAATAGGCACTACACCATCATTGTCATATAGAAAGAATTTATTCATCAAACACCTCTTAGTCAATTGCCACCTGAAACCACGTATAACTAATTGTCTAGACAAGAGCAAGGGATTTTTTAGATGCAGAAAATGCAAAGCCTGCAGCCACAGTGATGATATCAAGGAAATGCGATTAGATAAAACAGGTAAAATGTGGAAGATCCCAAGAAACTTCAACTGTAACACTGACTATGTATTGCATGTCATTACTTGCCCATGCCATATGTGAGATCTAACACTTTTCCCGTTAAGAAACGCATCCTTGAGCATTGGAGAGCAATAACCAACCAGGATCTCAGCTATAGTACAGTCAAGCACTTCCAGGATGTCCATAGCAGTGATTGGACTGTCAGAAAATTATTTGCTGTCGATAATGTACCGAAACACCCAAGGGTTGTAAATCGAGTACAATCTCTATGAAGATTAGAATCATGCTTTATCCTACAAGCAAAAAACACAGTTGATGGACAGAATGTAGAACGATGTCATACATTCACCCCAGTACAAGGATCTGGGCCTACATCCATCGTTTTTTTGCACTCCACACCACCCTGGGTTAGACACTGGCTATATGCAAATCAGCTCTGACCCTGTGCCTCATGGGAACAGTCCAGTCCGAACTACCAAGCCATGTCTTTCCCAGACCGGAATCAAGCATCCAAGGACCGGTTTCTGGCTATCAGCCTTCATCAGCCTGGATAGCTTGACTCCAGTGGTGTGGAGAGCCTGGGACTCACGTCTGAGCATCCCCAGCCCACTCGGGGTGAAATGGCAAAAAACACAGTTGATGGACAGAATGTAGAACGATGTCATACATTCACCCCAGTACAAGGATCTGGGCCTAAATCCATCGTTTTTTTGCACTCCACACCACCCTGGGTTAGACACTGGCTATATGCAAATCAGCTCTGACCCTGTGCCTCATGGGAACAGTCCAGTCCGAACTACCAAGCCATGTCTTTCCCAGACCGGAATCAAGCATCCAAGGACCGGTTTCTGGCTATCAGCCTTCATCAGCCTGGATAGCTTGACTCCAGTGGTGTGGAGAGCCTGGGACTCACGTCTGAGCATCCCCAGCCCACTCGGGGTGAAATGGCAAAAAACACAGTTGATGGACAGAATGTAGAACGATGTCATACATTCACCCCAGTACAAGGATCTGGGCCTAAATCCATCGTTTTTTTGCACTCCACACCACCCTGGGTTAGACACTGGCTATATGCAAATCAGCTCTGACCCTGTGCCTCATGGGAACAGTCCAGTCCGAACTACCAAGCCATGTCTTTCCCAGACCGGAATCAAGCATCCAAGGACCGGTTTCTGGCTATCAGCCTTCATCAGCCTGGATAGCTTGACTCCAGTGGTGTGGAGAGCCTGGGACTCACGTCTGAGCATCCCCAGCCCACTCGGGGTGAAATGGCAAAAAACACAGTTGATGGACAGAATGTAGAACAATGTCATACATTCACCCCAGTACAAGGATCTGGGCCTAAATCCATCGTTTTTTTGCACTCCACACCACCCTGGGTTAGACACTGGCTATATGCAAATCAGCTCTGACCCTGTGCCTCATGGGAACAGTCCAGTCCGAACTACCAAGCCATGTCTTTCCCAGACCGGAATCAAGCATCCAAGGACCGGTTTCTGGCTATCAGCCTTCATCAGCCTGGATAGCTTGACTCCAGTGGTGTGGAGAGCCTGGGACTCACGTCTGAGCATCCCCAGCCCACTCGGGGTGAAATGGCAAAAAACACAGTTGATGGACAGAATGTAGAACGATGTCATACATTCACCCCAGTACAAGGATCTGGGCCTAAATCCATCGTTTTTTTGCACTCCACACCACCCTGGGTTAGACACTGGCTATATGCAAATCAGCTCTGACCCTGTGCCTCATGGGAACAGTCCAGTCCGAACTACCAAGCCATGTCTTTCCCAGACCGGAATCAAGCATCCAAGGACCGGTTTCTGGCTATCAGCCTTCATCAGCCTGGATAGCTTGACTCCAGTGGTGTGGAGAGCCTGGGACTCACGTCTGAGCATCCCCAGCCCACTCGGGGTGAAATGGCAAAAAACACAGTTGATGGACAGAATGTAGAACGATGTCATACATTCACCCCAGTACAAGGATCTGGGCCTAAATCCATCGTTTTTTTGCACTCCACACCACCCTGGGTTAGACACTGGCTATATGCAAATCAGCTCTGACCCTGTGCCTCATGGGAACAGTCCAGTCCGAACTACCAAGCCATGTCTTTCCCAGACCGGAATCAAGCATCCAAGGACCGGTTTCTGGCTATCAGCCTTCATCAGCCTGGATAGCTTGACTCCAGTGGTGTGGAGAGCCTGGGACTCACGTCTGAGCATCCCCAGCCCACTCGGGGTGAAATGGCAAAAAACACAGTTGATGGACAGAATGTAGAACGATGTCATACATTCACCCCAGTACAAGGATCTGGGCCTAAATCCATCGTTTTTTTGCACTCCACACCACTCTGGGTTAGACACTGGCTATATGCAAATCAGCTCTGACCCTGTGCCTCATGGGAACAGTCCAGTCCGAACTACCAAGCCATGTCTTTCCCAGACCGGAATCAAGCATCCAAGGACCGGTTTCTGGCTATCAGCCTTCATCAGCCTGGATAGCTTGACTCCAGTGGTGTGGAGAGCCTGGGACTCACGTCTGAGCATCCCCAGCCCACTCGGGGTGAAATGGCAAAAAACACAGTTGATGGACAGAATGTAGAACGATGTCATACATTCACCCCAGTACAAGGATCTGGGCCTAAATCCCTCGTTTATTTGCACTCCACACCACCCTGGGTTAGACACTGGCTATATGCAAATCAGCTCTGACCCTGTGCCTCATGGGAACAGCCCAGTCCGAACTACCAAGCCATGACTTTCCCAGACCGGAATCAAGCATCCAAGGACCGGTTTCTGGCTATCAGCCTTCATCAGCCTGGATAGATTGACTCCAGTGGTGTGGAGAGCCTGGGACTCACGTCTGAGCATCCCCAGCCCACTCGGGGTGAAATGGCAAAAAACACAGTTGATGGACAGAATGTAGAACGATGTCATACATTCACCCCAGTACAAGGATCTGGGCCTAAATCCATCGTTTTTTTGCACTCCACACCACCCTGGGTTAGACACTGGCTATATGCAAATCAGCTCTGACCCTGTGCCTCATGGGAACAGTCCAGTCCGAACTACCAAGCCATGTCTTTCCCAGACCGGAATCAAGCATCCAAGGACCGGTTTCTGGCTATCAGCCTGGATAGCTTGACTCCAGTGGTGTGGAGAGCCTGGGACTCACGTCTGAGCATCCCCAGCCCACTCGGGGTGAAATGGCAAAAAACACAGTTGATGGACAGAATGTAGAACGATGTCATACATTCACCCCAGTACAAGGATCTGGACCTAAATCCATCGTTTTTTGCACTCCACACCACCCTGGGTTAGACACTGGCTATATGCAAAGCAGCTCTGACCCTGTGCCTCATGGGAACAGTCCAGCCCGAACTACCAAGCCATGTCTTTCCCAGACCGGAATCAAGCATCCAAGGACCGGTTTCTGGCTATCAGCCTTCATCAGCCTGGATAGCTTGACTCCAGTGGTGTGGAGAGCCTGGGACTCACGTCTGAGCATCCCCAGCCCACTCGGGGTGAAATGGCAAAAAACACAGTTGATGGACAGAATGTAGAACGATGTCATACATTCACCCCAGTACAAGGATCTGGGCCTAAATCCATCGTTTTTTTGCACTCCACACCACCCTGGGTTAGACACTGGCTATATGCAAATCAGCTCTGACCCTGTGCCTCATGGGAACAGTCCAGTCCGAACTACCAAGCCATGTCTTTCCCAGACCGGAATCAAGCATCCAAGGACCGGTTTCTGGCTATCAGCCTTCATCAGCCTGGATAGCTTGACTCCAGTGGTGTGGAGAGCCTGGGACTCACGTCTGAGCATCCCCAGCCCACTCGGGGTGAAATGGCAAAAAACACAGTTGATGGACAGAATGTAGAACGATGTCATACATTCACCCCAGTACAAGGATCTGGGCCTAAATCCATCGTTTTTTTGCACTCCACACCACCCTGGGTTAGACACTGGCTATATGCAAATCAGCTCTGACCCTGTGCCTCATGGGAACAGTCCAGTCCGAACTACCAAGCCATGTCTTTCCCAGACCGGAATCAAGCATCCAAGGACCGGTTTCTGGCTATCAGCCTTCATCAGCCTGGATAGCTTGACTCCAGTGGTGTGGAGAGCCTGGGACTCACGTCTGAGCATCCCCAGCCCACTCGGGGTGAAATGGCAAAAAACACAGTTGATGGACAGAATGTAGAACGATGTCATACATTCACCCCAGTACAAGGATCTGGGCCTAAATCCATCGTTTTTTTGCACTCCACACCACCCTGGGTTAGACACTGGCTATATGCAAATCAGCTCTGACCCTGTGCCTCATGGGAACAGTCCAGTCCGAACTACCAAGCCATGTCTTTCCCAGACCGGAATCAAGCATCCAAGGACCGGTTTCTGGCTATCAGCCTTCATCAGCCTGGATAGCTTGACTCCAGTGGTGTGGAGAGCCTGGGACTCACGTCTGAGCATCCCCAGCCCACTCGGGGTGAAATGGCAAAAAACAGGGTGGTGTGGAGTGGAAAAACGATGGATTTGGGCCCAGATCTTTGGACTGGGGTGAATGTGTGACATTGATCCACATTCTGTCCATCATTGTTGTGTTTGCAATTACCGCTCTAAGTGTACTGGGGATGCTCAGACGTGAGTCCCAGGCACTCCACACCACTGGAATCAAGCTAGCCGGGCTGATGAGAGGTGTTACCTCGAAACCGGGCCGGTCTTCGGATGCTTGTTTCCGTTCTGGGAAGGACATGGCTTTTGTAGTTCGGACTGGACTGTTCCCATGGGGCACAGGGTCAGCGCTGATTTGCATATCGCCATTGTCTAACCCAGGGTGGTGTGGAGTGGAAAAACGATGGATTTGGGCCCAGATCTTTGGACTGGGGTGAATGTGTGACATTGATCCACATTCTGTCCATCATTGTTGTGTTTGCAATTACCGCTCTAAGTGTACTGGGGATGCTCAGACGTGAGTCCCAGGCACTCCACACCACTGGAATCAAGCTAGCCTGGCTGATGAGAGGTGTTACCTCGAAACCGGGCCGGTCTTCGGATGCTTGTTTCCGTTCTGGGAAGGACATGGCTTTTGTAGTCCGGACTGGACTGTTCCCATGGGGCACAGGGTCAGCGCTGATTTGCATATCGCCATTGTCTAACCCAGGGTGGTGTGGAGTGGAAAAACGATGGATTTGGGCCCAGATCTTTGGACTGGGGTGAATGTGTGACATTGATCCACATTCTGTCCATCATTGTTGTGTTTGCAATTACCGCTCTAAGTGTACTGGGGATGCTCAGACGTGAGTCCCAGGCACTCCACACCATTGGAATCAAGCTAGCCGGGCTGATGAGAGGTGTTACCTCGAAACCGGGCCGGTCTTCGGATGCTTGTTTCCGTTCTGGGAAGGACATGGCTTTTGTAGTTCGGACTGGACTGTTCCCATGGGGCACAGGGTCAGCGCTGATTTGCATATTGCCATTGTCTAACCCAGGGTGGTGTGGAGTGGAAAAACGATGGATTTGGGCCCAGATCTTTGGACTGGGGTGAATGTGTGACATTGATCCACATTCTGTCCATCATTGTTGTGTTTGCAATTACCGCTCTAAGTGTACTGGGGATGCTCAGACGTGAGTCCCAGGCACTCCACACCACTGGAATCAAGCTAGCCGGGCTGATGAGAGGTGTTACCTCGAAACCGGGCCGGTCTTCGGATGCTTGTTTCCGTTCTGGGAAGGACATGGCTTTTGTAGTTCGGACTGGACTGTTCCCATGGGGCACAGGGTCAGCGCTGATTTGCATATCGCCATTGTCTAACCCAGGGTGGTGTGGAGTGGAAAAACGATGGATTTGGGCCCAGATCTTTGGACTGGGGTGAATGTGTGACATTGATCCACATTCTGTCCATCATTGTTGTGCTTGCAATTACCGCTCTAAGTGTACTGGGGATGCTCAGACGTGAGTCCCAGGCACTCCACACCACTGGAATCAAGCTAGCCGGGCTGATGAGAGGTGTTACCTCGAAACCGGGCCGGTCTTCGGATGCTTGTTTCCGTTCTGGGAAGGACATGGCTTTTGTAGTTCGGACTGGACTGTTCCCATGGGGCACAGGGTCAGCGCTGATTTGCATATCGCCATTGTCTAACCCAGGGTGGTGTGGAGTGGAAAAACAATGGATTTGGGCCCAGATCTTTGGACTGGGGGGAATGTGTGACATTGATCCACATTCTGTCCATCATTGTTGTGTTTGCAATTACCGCTCTAAGTGTACTGGGGATGCTCAGACATGAGTCCCAGGCACTCCACACCACTGGAATCAAGCTAGCCGGGCTGATGAGAGGTGTTACCTCGAAACCGGGCCGGTCTTCGGATGCTTGTTTCCGTTCTGGGAAGGACATGGCTTTTGTAGTTCGGACTGGACTGTTCCCATGGGGCACAGGGTCAGCGCTGATTTGCATATCGCCATTGTCTAACCCAGGGTGGTGTGGAGTGGAAAAACGATGGATTTGGGCCCAGATCTTTGGACTGGGGTGAATGTGTGACATTGATCCACATTCTGTCCATCATTGTTGTGTTTGCAATTATCCTACAAGCAGGCAGTTTATTCCCAGCAGGGATGAACAATGATGAGGAGATGCACTCAAATCTCTGAATATTTATTTTGCGATTTGTAGCCGGGCTCGGCAAAACTTGAATTCAGGATCATCACAGATGTTCTGTGATTTTAAACAACACCCATATCTATTTAATTTAGACTGTGTGATTTATTATTTGAAATTTTATCTTTCCTTCACCATTTCAAATGTTGATACAATATGTTGTGTATTTGATAGATTTAATGTCAACAATAAATATTGTAAGTTGAATTGATCATGTTGTAGGAGATATCAGATGTAGGAAGATGATAATTTATGTGTAGCCTTAACCTTATGCATTATGACTAACTGTATACTCTTGAACATGTCGTACATGAATATTAATGTCCTGTTTGATTTCTTATTTCCATGCAGCTTTACAGACTACCTGGGACATCACTGGAATGAGGAATAGTCACGGATCTCGATAAGAGAACAAGCAACGCAATCCGTTGTGCTAGTCGAGCCATAGCTCTATGATTATATCACTCACTCATCCCTGGAGTAGTCTTAGAACAATGGGTACCACACCCAGATCAGTTTAATCATATTGATTTCCTCACCCAACTTCCCAATCACAGCCTTAGTAGAATCCCTGCATATAGCCAGAACACGAGCCAACCCCTTCGTAACAACTCGTCAACATGTATAGACCAATGTCTAATTCATACCATGGGTACTATACCCTTAGTAGTCGCGATCACAGAATACTCCACCAGGAGCACTGAATAAGGTTAGGCAACCAATATGACTATCGTAGTAGCTGATATTCACCATACTGCCATTTTTCACACTAGTAACAACTATTGGTATTTGACAAAAAAAAATATTGTTTACACTGTATCAACTGCAAAGTAACTTTACCCTAATCATGTAATTTTATTTAATTTAATTTATGTATATCATATTGCAATACAATGAATGAATTTTATACTGTCTTTTGACCGGTCTGAATTTCCCAGCAACACAGTCTTTTTTCACTGTCAATTTAGCACCCTGTGACATGTAAACTTTGGAAACCTATATCATTTCCTGGTTTCAGCAACAGGTCATGTGACCAAGACCCCAAGAGAGGTCGAAATGCGCTGTTTGTTGCCATCTACAAATAAAATCTGACTTACCTGAGCAAATTGGAGTGGCCATCGTGGGACAACAGCATGTCACAGGTAGGGATGGGCACAGTCACAAAGTCTTTGGTCACGCAACTTTACAACTTTTTTACACAGAGAATAATGTGTTATATGCGGGGCCATATGCGGGGGCCACTGAAAACTATATGATTTTGCAAATGAGGCGCTTTCCACATAATTATGGATTTGCCGCCTTTGCCATATAATCCATCATCTTCTGAATAATCTGCATATTTTAAAAAAAAGAATATTCTGTATAGCTCAAACAAATAAAAATTTTATTAAAATGTAGTAACACTTAGCAAAAAACAAAAACAAAAAAGAAGTGTTGTGGGAGGGGTGAGGGGGTTGGTGGGCAGCACGGGGAGGTTAAGTGGTGGTGAAGCTTAATAAACACCGAAGATGGGCAAACAGCATGGCAAATGAAGTTGCTGCCACAAGCGTTTCATGAAGTTCATGCACAAAGTAAGCAGAACACTTAACATGAGCAGAGGCAGGCTAACAAAAAATAAGAGTGCTCTCAAAGTATCCTAAATAACCTGAAGAGTAACAGCACATGTAATAGGGGCAGTCCTCATGGGAGAATACAGAAGTCCAAAAGGAGGAACTACTAAGCCTATTCACCAATCAAAAGCCAGCCTCGGCAAAGGACAATAAGAGGAGTCAATTGAAAAGATGGGCGGTACTTAAAGCCTATATTGTAGGAACATCATGTCTTGAAGAGACAGCACATGTGTGCTGCCTAGGCGAGACCTGAAACACAAACATATCAGACCTGCCTCAGGGCCCCCAGACTCAATTGCCAAGTGAAGAATGCATTTATTTGGGTGGGTTGTCATGCCCCAAACAACCCCCCTGAAGTTACGCCCCTGCACATACAGGTTGTGAGCTGGTTTAAGCTGGACAACAGCAATATCCATACTGCAATCTGCACATTCTGTAAGCAAAGTTTCCTGCTCCCAACACGTAAGGTTAGTTAACCGTACGCGTTTGGAGCAGGAAACTTCACTCTTGGGACTTCAACTGAAGACCGATACTCGTTTAGAAGTGCTTTACCTTGGCTTCTACCTGTCAAGTATAACAGGCTTTTCTAGCTCACTCGGCACAGCTAGTGACCATTCAAGTTTATTACGATTTACAGATTTGGGATTGATTTTACTGTACTCCTTCTAACATCGTACTGGACAATATAAGGGTGCTTGCGTTGATTCTTCCACATACTGATAGTGAACTAAGCCTTGGGAAAGTCGTTTATCGACGAAACACGTGTCTGCTGTTTACTTGCTACAAATACGTGTCAACATTTCTGAACACTGATTCACCTATAATCAAGGTCTTGCTACACTAACTGTAATAGTTACTGCCTATTTTTTAAATTAAATACATTACTGACTATTGCTGGTCAGTTGGAACCTTTTTTGTGTTGTGCACTGTCATACGAATATCTGTAATTGATGTACAGGAGAAGTTCTTTCTCTATGCATTGGGTAACACTGTGGATGGCACAGTGTTGACATTGAGCACACTATAGTACATATTGTGATTTACATTTGCAAACTAACAGAGGTGCTGAATGTTTTCTTTGAGACCACTGCCATCGTCTGCATATTGTAGTTTAAAATCTATACATTAAATTTGTAGCAAGAGTGCAGCACTGAAAAAGCATTGCCATTAGAACATTATGTCTGCTTTGTCCTCCTCTTCTGACAGCCCTGACTATCTCTAAACCACCACACTTTCAAGGAATTTGCGTGTGACACTAATAAACAAGCACATGCCAAAGATACAACATATTACAGAAACCAACATCTTGCTATGTAAATTTAGAAAGCATTTTAGCACTTCTGTGATCTTTTGTGCAAGAAGGATTCATAGAAATTCGGGAAGCAGTTTTTCCACAATGGCAGATACCAATATTTTTCCTTTTGTCACAATGCCGGGCTACACAGAAGCAAATGCAGTGGTGATTCTGCAGTATACATCATTTACCTAGAAATGGACCTGTGAAAGTGGAACTATCTCTTGTACATGACCTCACCTTGAAAACGTTTCAAGGCATGAACTCGTGCAGATGTCTCAAAGTATTTCTACATGCTTGATTCTGCATATTATTCCAGCAGTATTGTGTGTGGCAATTTAAACAAGTATTGTGAAAACCAGTTGGTCTAGTATTGGCTATCAGCCTTTTGGCTTTGCCAATACGTGTCTTTGCAAAATGTTATTGTTGGGGAACTACCAGGCCCTCTCCAATATTTATATAAAAAAAGATTGGACACACTGCGACATACAGCTGACATACAGGTAACTACGTTGTGCATGGATGTGATTCTTGTAGAAGAGTAGAATCCAGTCAATTACAGTGAATCCAGCCAATGGCTGAAGAGGACTGACCAATCGTCCCATGCTGTAGTTCATAGTGGACTGAGAAAATTGCGACCCATACAACAACAAATCAATACATGAAGAGGGCTGGCTGAAAGCTTTTTATAAGTAAGTGTGCTGTATATATCATTTTAGTAAAATCAAAAGGACTTGGCTAACACCGGACCTAAGGACCTAAAAAATTAGGAGAGCTTCAAAGTAGCTTTAGAACTTTAAAACAAACAATATGCTCTGTACACAAGTACAGGCAGGTTGGCGCAGTGCAGCACAACTTGCCTCCGAGGAGCATGGATAAAAACACTGAACGGAGACACAAAATACATTCATAAAGGCTAAAATGTATGATGCAGTCTGTCCCCACAGCCATGTGGAATGCCTTTACAGTGATGCAATTGCAGGCATAATGGCTCGCAGTGGTAGTATGGGCCTGATATGCATCACTGTCGCTGAGCCCAGTGAATAGTTACAAAAAAGACACCTTGCATTCAAATGTCCATCCAAATAAGAGGAAGTGGCTTAATAGCCAGAGCTCCAGACTTTGGAATTAGGGAACCAGATTTGGGTCTCAGTGTCAGCTCAACATCCTGTCATTATGGGCAAATCACCTAATCTCCATTTGCCTATTAAAAATGACTATCTCCTTGTATAATGTAACTGGTGCTTATTAAAGAGCTCCAATACCTTCATATCGAGTTTGCTCTATGGGAAACCGAAAAAAATATAAAACTGCAGAAAAAAATGCTGGAATGCCAGATGATGCATGATTTGGGGTAAAAAAAAACAACAACTAAGCAGTCACAATAGCTCATGACTCCTTAGTATTGAATGGAAACTACTTTGTGTTCCTTGTGAAAGGGCAGAATGTCATGATTCACAGTAAATTTAGCCAATGGCTGAAATGAGCTAAGCTATTGCCCAATGTTGCATGCTGTGAGCGGAGCAAGAAAACTGTGAATGACAAAAACAACAGACCAAACAGATGAAGAGGGCTTGCAGGAATGCCCCTATACGTATGTATATTATACATATACTTTTATGAATATAAAAAGGTGTTGGCTAACGCCAGACCCCAGGAGAAGCCTCAGTAACCATCTCGAAAATAGTTTCCTTCCTTGTGTGTGGATATGCCAGTTGCAAAGATTGTAAAATCATTTATTAGAAATATTACTAAATGGTAGGGTTTAGGTGCAATGTGAATGGTGATGCATGCTTGTTGCCACACTGAAGGGATTTATCGCAACTTGTTATGCTTTGATTGCAACACTCATTCCAGATGTGCACCCCTACTTCCCCCTCAATTCCAAAAGTTGCTGATTCAAGGGCTTATACTGTCCCGTTTGGATTACGGCAACGCCCTATATCTTGGGGCTCCCAACAAAGTGATGTCAAAGCTTCAGGTTGTGCAAAATACTGCAGCCCGTCTTCTTACAGGCACACACAACCGTTGCTCAGCCAAACCAGCCCTCAAGTCACTTCATTGGCTGCCCATATTGGAAAGAGTGCACTTCAAGGCCCTCTACACTACCCACAAAATTCTGCATGGTAAGGCCCCTCCCATTCTAAAGGATCTTGTCACGCCCTACAAAACTAATAGAACTCTGAGCTCCACACACCTCCACCCAACGTCAGTACCTAGGATTCATAGGGCTCGATCTGGAGGCCGTCTTTTTTCATATAACGCCTCCAAATTGTGGAACCTTCTGCCTTTAGACATTCGGACTCAGCCCAATCTTCTTTCATTTCGTAAACTGCTGAAGACGTGGCTGTTCCCTTAATTATCTCCCTTTTTTAACCTCATCTGCTCTATCACTAGCGCTGGGACGCTCACGGGCAGCCATGTGCCTTACAAATCTGTAAACATAAACATAAATATAAACATATTGTAAATTATTGTAAAGATGCTTGATGAGCGACACTGTCTATAGCAATACATACATAAGGCAACACGTTTCTTGATGAGCACTATGTAAACATTTAGGGGTCTATTAGGATGGCGGACACATCACTCCCGCCAGGCCGGCGGTAGCTCCTGCTGGACCGATGGGGGCGTTCCGCCATCTATGCCTGATTGACCCCCTGCCATATTAGTATGGCTGGGGGGGCCGTGACGGACTGGAACATCGTCCGCCGCTTTTCTGCCGGTCGACTCGTCGACCGGGCGTAAAGCGTGTATAATATGGTGGCGGTGTCTGCAAGACACCGCCATCCATATTATGATCATGACGGAGAGCAGCCTTTCATTGGTGGCGTTGCTGCCATGGAAAGGCACCCTATTGCAGAAAGGCATGCGGTTTCTGCTTTTGGGGGCCCGTTACGGGCCCCCAGGGTATTGGGGGGAAGGGGGGTACACATGGGTGGTACCTATGGTATCCCCCTGCATTTGCATGCACAAGGAGGCAGGCACCGCGCGGTGCCTGTCACGTTGTGCATGCAAATGCACGACATGCATTTTTTACATTGCGGCGAGTGCTGCTTACAGCACCGCCCGCTGCAATGTAAAAAATGCGGGATGCACCCCCAAGTGTGGCAAGCGCATCCTAATTTGAATGGGAGTCCCTTATGCCGTTGCGGTGCCCGCCATCGTAATAGACGCCATAGTTCTTAGAAGCTTGATAGTGTGTTAGGTTTTATGGAAACAAGTTAGCAGTCACAAGCTATTTTAGTATGGATTAATTATATAATGTGACTAAAAGTATTTTTTATGATTTTAAACTCATCTGCGAGCTGTGAATGGCTGTGTGGTAATTGAAGGCAAAGGTCAGTCGAGTCATATGTTGAAAGGTAAGTTGAAGTGACCCATTGTTCCCTTTTTTCACCTTGTTTGCAGCACAGAGTGATTGCATTCTACATGTTGCATAGTGGGAGGGGCAGAGAATGGGTGTGCAGCAGTTTGTAAGTTTCTATATAATGCAAAACCCTTTCTCGTCATGTTTTTAGCTTGTCATTTGCATGATGTAGGATCTGGAAGAACCAAAAAGCCCTCTAAGCAAGAAATAATGGAGTACTAATTTTGAAGCACCAAGACGGTGTTCACCCTTTAATAAGTGCTATAATTATTAATTAATGTGAATTATTCATTCGGAATGAGATGAATATTAAAATGCTGGTCAACTGGGTCTTTTCGTTCTATGGTAAATGGAGTCATGCATCATTAGGTAACTAGAAATTGGATGTGTTCTGAGAAAGGCAGTCAGACACTGAAGTCTACAATTCAAAAGAGGCATATGAGAACGCATCAGCTTGTGGGCTCTTTCTTCCTGGACCTCCTGCAATGGAAAGGTCTAGGTGCCTGTGGAATAAAGGTGAGGGATCAACTACAATTTACCAATTATAGTGTAACCCACTTGGTCACACAGTAAGGCTCAGAGTTGATTGATGGGATTAAGTATGGTTTTATTATAAATTCAAAGCCCAGCTGATATAAATAAGTCACAGAAACATAGTATAAAAATACAGAATCAATAAAGGGTTTCCAAATCAACTGATAAAGTTGATCCATAATAACAGAAAACTAATGAGTAATTTGGTAGCTGCAATACACAAAATAAAGAATTTATGTGCACATGTATCAAACTTGGATTTAGCGATTCCTTAATAGGGATTTTTAAGGAATCACTAATAAGCGATCGCTAAATTCAATGCATGAAACTTTTCGGTAAAAATTTGCAAATCAGTAATATTCGCAATCGGAAATAGCGATGAAATATTACTGAATCGCTAATAAAGAATTCGCAATCTGCCATTTCGCAATTAGCATAATCGCAAATAACAAAATTGCTCATAGAGAAATCGCAAATAGTGTGTCGCATTTGGTGCATGTTGATGACATCACAATCAGGAAGTGATGCATTCTGTGCTGCTTTCAGTGCATTGAGAGAGTCAAAGGAGTAGGCAGAGTGCAAGAGCACAGCTGGAGTTACATATTTGTGCCTTGCAAAAACTGTTCTGTGGGAAAAGAATAGAATCAGGAGCAGCAGGGAAGAAAACAGCTACAAGAAATAGAAAAATTAAATTTAGTGAGAAGGTGATAGAAATCCTCATTGAGGAGGTTGTGAGGAGCCATGATAAGGTGTTTGGAAAACTATTGCTCCGTGTCACTGAGTCTGAGAAGAGAAAAAACTGGCTCAGGATACAATCAAAAGTTAACACAGTGGGGGTCACCCAACGCAATAACGACAAATTAAAAAAAAGTGGTATGACCTGCGCAGCCATGCCAAGGAGAGGATTGCGGAGAGGCTCAAGGAGGCAAATAAGACTGGAGGGGGAACTGCAACACTGCCTGGGAACACACCCCTGGAGGACCTAGTCGAGTCCACACTCCTGCCTGCCTGAAGCTGCAGTTGGAGTGATGCAGTTGGACACCTCAGCAGCGGGCAGTTCTTCACAAGGTGAGATGCATGCAAATGTCCATTTGAAGCAGAATATAAATTGCGAAACATCAGGTCAGTTCAGCTCTAGTCTTCAGAATCAAACTCCAGTCACATTTTAATTGCAACACACAAATGTATTGTGGGAGTAACAGGCAGGGAAGGCAAGTTGGTAGGCAATTACAACTAGGGAGTAAAACACGTGAACACTGTGTGTCAGATAGTCATTTAATGAGACAAAAACATCCTGAATGTGACACTACATTCATGTAAGAATTAATATAAATTGCACTGTTTAACATCACAGAAGCAGCAACAGAGGAGTTGGAAGAAAGTGAAGGCGGAGACACACGGGAGACTCCGGCTGAGGCCGATGTGGAAACATCTGTGGCCCCACAGACCCTGCACCCACTATAGGCAGGTCCCTAGTCCCACCACTTCCCGCCATGGAACTTGAGGAAGAGAGCGATCATGATCCCCAGATATCCCAGCCTGGAGGTACAGCCACGAGAAGAGCCCAGTCACAGGTCTGGTGCAGTACTACCCAGAGCCGGAGATGGAGGTCAAGGGCACAGCTGTCATCACAAGCAGATGACAGTCTCAATAGCTGGAGAGCCAAATGTTGAGGGTGCAGCGCCTGCAGGCAAAACACATGAGACTAATGCAGGCACAACTTAGCAAAATGGCAAACAACATGGCAGAAATGAGAGGCTGTCTCAAAGAGCTGACTACAGCAGTGGTGGAAGATAATAGGCAGTCCAATGAGGCCATGCAGGAGCTATGCAGGGTGATGCAGAAGGACCAGGTGTCCCAAAGAAAAAGGCATCACAAATTTTTAGTCCGCCTAGATGGCTACACAAGATCAAACAACTACCTGAGTAACAACACAGCTCTGCTGTCCCATCGGTCTGTGGCCATGTAGCTCAAAATGAGCCATTGTTGTGGGGATGTGGCCAGGGCACTGGTCCAGGTCACGAATGTTTAGAGCAAACACAGACTGCTACTGGTGGGGGCAGCAATGCAACGGGGGAAGGGAGGAGTGAGGAGGCATCCAGCCTCAGTAGCCTGTTGGTGCCAGTGACAACATGCAGGAGGCGCACCACTAGGAATACCACACCTTCCGAAGGCTCCATGAGGACCGTGAATGATGCCACCGAAAGGCGTTTAGGAGTGCGTGGTCGTAAAATATTGTGTGGCCTTTGCAGACTAACTCACATATGGTGATGTAACCATTGACAATGCAATAGTAGTGACTGACATACAAGTCTGATGTTGATGTGTTGTTGATTTTTGTTGTTTACACTCACTGTGCTATTTAGCACCTGGTATGTGTGCATTAACACAACCACATTGCTACATGAAAATACATGCTGCACAGTTCAAACATGCTGTATCTCATTATTACTCACCTCAAATAAAATGTTGTGTAATTTGTGCACTTCGTTTTCTCCCTTCTGCTAAGCTTGCCCCAGCTGCTGCTCGTAGTGGTTGCCCTGGCTGGTTGTCCTCCTCAGGCTCGCTGTCTGACAGTTCCAGGGGTATGCCTCTCCTAGTAGTGATGTTGTGCAACATGGCACATGTGGCCACAATTCTGCAACAGCTGTCTGATCGGTACTGCAATGCCCCGTCAGTCTTGTGGAGGCAGCGAAACCTACTTTTCAGCTGGCCAAAGATGCGCTCTATGACATTTTGTGTTGCAATGTGCACTGCATTATATCACTGCTCACTTGAGGTAGTTGAGTTGAGGTATGGTGCCAGGATGTAGTTGTGCATGGCGTATGCCATGTCATCTACATGGTAGTAAGCAAACCGTTAGTAACAGATATGCATTTCCATTAGGCCAAAGTGTCAGCGAAAATGTAACATATATTTACCAAGAAGATGTCCTTCTCCAAATTCACCTCCAAGGAGGCGAGTGTGTTTACCACTGTGTCTAAATATGTATGAGTCATGCGTGCTGCCCAGGTATTGTGCCACAATGTCAGTGATGATATTTTTGCCATTTGCGGCTAATTGGATATTCAGTGAATGATATGATTTGCGGTTCCTAAAGATGTACTCATTCACTGATGGTGGACAAATGGCAACATGAGTCCCATTTATGCAACCTATTACATGGGGAAACCAGTCTACCTGATAGAAGTCTAATTTAGTCTTAAGCAAATCTTGTGGTGTTGCAAGGAAGCTAATGTGGTGGTGTATCCTTGTCAACATGGCCTGATGGAATGCATTAAAGAAACGTGACATGGAACTTTGTGCTACCCCTCCAGCTAAGCTACTACACCCTGGAAGCTGCCTGATGCTAGTAGGTGCAGGGAACATAGGGCCTGCACATGAATGGGAATGGCAAGTACCCTGTGAGTCTGGCGCTGAAGTAGGGGATCCAATTCTACAATCAACTTTCCAGAGTGGGTGGTAGATCGTTTTCCTATCTAGGTCCATCCATCTGGAACACACTACCTTCTCACATTCGTAAAGAAGATAATTTTTTGCGCTTTCGTAAAAATGTCAAAACCTGGTTGTTTGATCAGTAACATCTACGTAAAGGTCCTAATCTGCTGTATGCTCCGTCTTGGCGCCGGGAAACCCTTTTTTGGGTAGCTGCGTGCCTTATAAGCTTAACAAATAAATAAAATATAAATAATAAATCAGATCATGGATCATAGCAGCATTTAATCTGTACATGTCATAAATCTCCTCTTCAGTCTGCCCCAACAATGTGATGCACACTCTAAAAATGCGCTCCTGTAATCTCCTTCTTCTCTGTGCTGCTGCTCGTAGCCTCATCCTCCTCGCCATGACGTAGAGCGCTGCCATTGTGAAACATTCTGAGGCCTCCTAGGCCTGTTTAAGTAATTTGCTAATGTTCTGCACCTGCTGAGATTGTTTTCACCTGTTTACCACCTGCCTGTAAAATTCAGTTAATTGGGAATGCAAAATTGTGACTTTCATGGAAATCGGTATTTGCGATTTTTCTTGCATTGCTTTGCGATTCTTTAATTGCGACTCACAATTAAAGAATCGCAATTTGGGTACTCGCAAAATTGTCAATCCTTTTTTTTGCGAATTTTCTGACATTTTGTAGAATTGTGTTGATGCATTGATAAGGCCTATTTTGCAATCGCAAACAGCCTTTTTTGCGATTCACAACGTTTGGGATCGCAAGATAGCTTGATGCATGTGCCAGTATGTCTGATGCCTCTTGCCTATACATGAGGTTATCTAAGGAAACCTACTAAACCCTATTCTAGCTGGGAATCAGGGAAACCCTACTAAATCAAGAAAGCAGAGAAAGGTGTCAGCATAGCGTAACTTCTGTAAAAGTTCTCAAAGGTAAAGTATATTCTATAGCATAAAGCCACACAAAAGACATGTCGCAAAGAGGTCTGTACCTCTTAGAATCGAAAGGGGAATCTGAAAAAAGCCAAAGTGCAATGCCCAATTATACCTACAACAGAACTTTCCAGAATCTTATGTCAAATGTCCCATTCATTTTCATCTTCAAATGACAAAAACTTGGCAGCTACACATCGAGATTTCATTCCTTTGGTCCACACAGCAAAACGTCCTTGATTTCCGCTTGTATCCCTATTCCGCTCAGACAGTAGTCCTCCCTTTTGTTCGTTAGATCTTCTTATCCATGTCAAGAGATACTCCTTCAAACCTCACTATAGTGTTCGCACCATAATGTGCCATTTCTTTTAACCATGAGATCATTTAACTGCACCTGCAGCGGAGAGAAAAACATTGCATCCAAAGCAAGCATTCACTTTAAAATTAAACTTTGTGAAATCCAAAAGATCAAGGTCTTTGGTCAACTTTAATATGACAAGCATTTCAGTACACGTTTAAATGCATTGTTACTGATAGATGTAGAGTTATGATATAGATGTGAAGCATTATTCACATGTATACATTTCCAGTTATAAAATACATTGAGAGTATGTTTTAAATGAATAGGCAGATAAATAAGAATTGACAATATTAACCAACTAATGTGAATATATGTGAGAATTGCAATTCATTGCCACTGTAAGGAAAACATTAATATGTTCATATATACATGTTGAGATTACACAGTAGATGCACTTTCTGTAACTGCTCAAGTGCACTACATCATGTTACTATGGTTACATCACACAGGTACAAAAGGTCATAGGTTAGCATATATGTGGCCTAATTAAACATGAAAGGGTGGAGCCAAAATTGTGTTGCTTCACATACGAAGCCAGACTTGGAATTATGCACAAACATCACACGGATGACGAACCTTGGGGCATATTTACAAGGGCATTGCACCACAGGAACATAACTTTTAACGACATTCCTGTGGCGCAATGCCCTGCTTCATATTTACAAAGTGGCATTTAGCCACTTTTTGTGGCCTAACGCTGCTTTGGAAATATGGTACCCTTTCACTGGTATCTGCGTGAAAGAGACGTGCAATGCATGTTGCTGTGGGTGCTCCACTGCAACACCCATTGCATTTTGATGCTGCCCCAGATTTTCAAGGATCTGTAAATCTGAGGTGGTGCCAAAAACTAACGCCAACAAGAGCAGGTGTTAGAATGGCGAAATGAAGAGAAATGCTTTTATCTCTCCTCGTTTTTAATTTCTCTATGTGTGCATAGAAAGAGCAAAATGCCATGAATGATTGTTTATGTGCATGAAGACAGCTAATTTTAGTGCCAGCACTAGGAAAAACACAGGGGTGCACCGTATTATTGCAAATGGGGCGCATCCCTGCATTTTGGATATGTCAGTGTGCGGGCTGCCAAATTTGGCGCAGTACGCACTTGGATATTTCCTTGTACATGTGGCCCTTTATGTCGTCCAGCAACATGTTTCATTTAAAAGAAGATTATTAGTGTAACCTGGGCTTTGATCATTGTGTGTGGAATTCATAAAATACTCTCTGTGCTGACGTCAGTACAACTCAGATGGCTCTGTGTACCACAATGTGCCTCACTGTAGAACTGATGAAAACAATAAACTGAACTACAAGATAGCTATGTCTTTATAGCCATGGGGAATGCTTTTCAATAAAAGCTCTTGGTGGTAGTGTGTACCTCACATGCAGCTCTGTTGCCAAGCCCACTGAGTAATTAAAAAAGACACCATGAATCCAAATATCCTTGATAATCTGGGACACAGATGATGTTGGTTTGCAGTAAAAAACAAAAGAAGAAAATAGTCACATTGGTCTGCGAGTTCCTGGTACTGATGGGAACTACTTTTGGGGTGTATGTGCTCCTTGTGAAAGAAGAGAATGCAATCACCCACTGTGAAGTTAGCCAGTAGCTGGAGTGGGTTGACCCAGCTCCCCATTGTGTATGCTGTAGTGGGCTGAAGGAAACTGTGAATGTGACACTTTTCTGACACACTCCAGCAATGCGTCACTTTTGCGCTTACAGATACGTCAGAAATACTGACGTATCTGTAACTCCTTGCGCAATGATGCGTCATATTATAAAATATGACGCATCATTGGGGTCTCAAGGAGGGCGCAATGAAAAGTGACGCATCGCTGTTTTCTCGCAGCGATGCGTCACTTTTCATAAATGAGGCCCCTGTGTGTTTAATGTCTTCAGGTTATGGTAATTTGAAACCAACAATACCTTTTCTTTGCACCAATCAAAATCATATTTTTCTTTGACGTGCGTTAAAACTAAAAAGTGTTTCTACACCTAATCTAAGTACACCTGCCTGCTATAAAGCACCCGCACTGTTCTATTAAAATTACATTTGCTGGTTAATTTAAATAAATACATACACTTGCTCTTACAAGCATATTCTTACCATGTTTAGGCAGTAGCATGTTTTTTTTTATTCTTTCACTTTTTGTGCCATGTGCTTGAAAGTAAAACTTATTTTTTTAAATAACCGTTACACTAGATTTCTGAGGTCAGACTTCTTGGCTTTTCCAATGGGAATCTTCCCCAAGGGATTGTGTGCAGTCACTGTTCGGATATTCTACAGCATGAGTGAAACTTCAGGGGGTGTCAGTCAGAACAATTTTTATGAAGAAGAATTAAGGTATTACACTTTCAAGCCTTTTATAAGCATGTTAATGGAAGCTGGATATAATGTAGATAATCAATTTTGGGCCAGGTGTACGAAGCGATTTACTGGTCGCAAACGCCCCATCGTGCCATTTGCGACCAGTAGAATGCATTCTGCCATGTTCAGAGGCAAAATGTGACTCAGTAACTTATTACTGAATTGCATTTTGCTTTTGCAATTCGGTATCAGGAAGGGCGTTTTTAGGACATTCCTTCTTAATATCGAATAGCACAGGTATACATGAATGTTTTGTAACCAGGAATGCGGGGGCAAAACATTCGAAGTTACCACCAACTTCAAGTTGATGGTAATCCATTCGCAAACGGGAAGAGGTCCCCAAGGGACCCACTTTGTGAATATGAGCGCCAACATTTTTTTAAAATAGGCAGTGGTCCCACGGACCAATGTCTACTCTTAAAAAGTGAAAAGGTGGCTTTTCATTCTTATTTTTGAAATGCATCCCATTTTCCTTTAAGGACAACGGGCTGCATTACAAATAAAATATTGCTTCACTTAAATAGTATTTACAGACATGGTGGTCTGCTGACCCCAGCAGGCCTCCATCCCTGTGATTGCAGTGATTCACAATGGGTCACAAATTGTGAAGTGCCTCATGAATATTGATGGGGCAGGTCCATTAGCGACCCACTGCGAATCGCTAACAGTGTCAAACTCATTGTTGTACATCGAAGTTTGTGATTTCCTAATAGCGAATCGCTAAAATTCACTACTAGGAAATCACAAACACTCAATTTCGTACATCTGGCCTCTGGCTGCTTAAAATAAATTAAGTACAGTTAACATACCTATCAGGCTCTATCAACTACAACAGGCTGCATAGAGCAATACTTTATTTATTCTTACTTGTAGTGCACTATCTAAGCTAACAGATAGTAGTCCCCATCGCAAAGTAGCCCCCTAATCATCTTTCAGATCAGATCAGCCATGATTCCGCTCTGTAGGCCTGTTTCCCCATCTGAAAATACATTCAACCCCATTGTACTCACTGCTGGGGTTGTGGTCATTCTAGAAGGGCTCCAAGTGCATATCTACATCATGCTGATGTGCAGATTTGGCAGCCCCTAAGATCCTCACATCTTCACCAAGGGGCGTAGTCTTGCACCTCCAAGGGGTAAACAGGGGGCTCATAGGAGTCTTCTCCGGCACTTAAGCTGAATAGAAGCAGAGAAGGGAACCCTGGGGCCAAGCCAATGCTAATTTATTTCCCTAAACCCAGAAAAAAGTGATTTTAACAGCTTACCCTGAGTAAGGCCATTTTTGATGTTTGCATGGGCAATTTGGCCCACTTCGCTACTGAGGTCCTAACTGTTTAATACTGATTTCTCCAAGAACCAGCACTGGCTGGAGCAGTTGCTAACCTCCAAAGAGAGTAAAGTTGAGCACTGGATTTCTCAGAGAAGGAGAGCCATGAGTGGAAGCTAACCATGGAGCTTGAGGGTAGAGGGATAAAAGCAGCAATCATGTTTCCTACCATGGTACAGCTGTAACCAAGTATTGGGAACTTTGAGGTGCATCCATGGTGATGGAAGGGGGACACTGGAAGCAGTCTGCACTGGGCCTTGTCTGTAGTGAAGCCGCAGCCAGACATTTTAGGGGCCATGCAGCTCACGGGCCATAGCGGTTGATAAATGTCTCCCAGTGTGATTGGTAGGCTTCAAGCAACCTCTTGATCTCATAAAACCTCTCATACTCACCTGTTCAAAGAGCAGACTAGTAATACCTTCTGTCTTCCACAGGCACCTTTTTCTGTCCGGTACCATTGCTGGCCACCAAGGCCTCTTCATGGTAGCACATGCTCTGGGTATCAGCTGCGATTGGAGTGGAAAGAGGGTACCACACTCTATCCAGGTCTACAAGAAGTCACTCTATGGTGAGCTGTTACTGTACGGTTGTGGATGATGAATGACTCATTTTCATGGAGAGAATGAAGACCAAAGCGGTAACATATGTGACACAAAACTGATAGCATTGAGTTTAGTTGAGTTACAGAAATACATCAAAAATGTAATCTTGTGCTTAATGGTGACCATATCAGAATTTTGACACAGGACTATTCTGGAGCAAATATACCTGAGAGTCTTCGTGGGTAAATCCGGCACATGAGCTGTATTGTCGCCGTGCACTTTAGTCAAAATACATATTGGGACCCACCCCGGAACTTCTAAATTTAGATAACGAAGAAATCTCTTTTGCACTTGCACCCAAAGATTGTCCACATACAACTACATCAGGAATATGACTGTGATGCCTGTGCACTTGAGTTTTTAGATTAGCCTTATTTCACATGTCTACATGGCTGTCAGCTTGTGCTCTCTTACTTCTAGATTGGGGCATGCATTTTCACTGGGGAGTGGCAATTACTTTCTTCTGGACACTAGAGTTATCACAGCCTGTCTGTAATTGATACTCAACCAGGGCAGGCTATAAACTTTTTAAAGCACTTGGGTTGTAAATGTCCAGTCATGCCCCATTAGCTTTCCTGACATAAACACACACATGCTCACTTAGGTCCTCACTCACACAAAAACTTGCCTACATGAAAGCAAATGTAATCAATTTTCACCGATCATTAATTTAATGCATTGCTATCACACTTAAAAGAGTAAGCAAGCTTAGAACTAATTCAAAGTGAAAAGCATTTTGAAATAAAGGGCAAGACGCCTTGATTAGCACATCAATATTTATGCGCTTTTCACTGTCAGAGAGTAAGTAAAATGTGCTACTTGTTTTTGTTTATTTTTTTAATATACTGGTTTTTGCATTTTAAAAGTGCAGGAAGGCACTCAAAACTATTATCTTTTTAAAATAACCATTGGGAATGCCACCAAGTGTCGACTTTTGCATATGAGGCTGGAGAACTATTGGCTTTGTAAATGTTGTTTTGCAGAAACTGTTCAGCATCTGAGGAAAAATGGAGAAGGTGTGTGGGGTGGACTTTTTAATAATAAAAAAAACTGGGAGCGACTGGGAGGGTTGAGGAAACAATGCTTGGGGGGGTTTGGAAAGAGAAACATGAAGAGTGCAAGGTGGGTGGGGGGAGCAGCACCAATGGGACAGAGAAAGAAAATACACCACTTCCACGAAGTGCTGAAAACAAAACCTTATCAAAGCAGTTCCCTCAATGTAAAGAGTGTACGGATACAACACATCCGTTCAAGCTGATGTAAAGAAGGTATGCTGAGGAGGAAGGACAAACACAAGAAGAGAATGCAAAGCCAACAAACTAGTAGCAAGTAAATGAGATTGACAAGAAACGCATCCGGTGGTAAGCAACGGGCTAACAGAGTTCACTGTAAATATTGGTCTTGTCCACCGTAGGTAATCAGCATTAGACAACTAAAGCTGTCTGGAAGCAAGACCTAAAAGGATAAGCAGTGCATATTGTTAACGAGAGCAGCATGCTCTAGGCTATTATTGAGAGGCAGATATGCATCTCAATATTAGCATTTGCCTACAAATTAGACTGGCAATAGAGTACTCACCCTTAGGTAAAATGGTATTCTTTGATGGAAGGACTCTACCCTCCCTTCTCTCTTTTTACCTCAGACAAATATATGGGGCTCTCATTACGAGTGGTCCGGTGTTTGAGACAATATTTAGCGCATCTGATGAAATCAGACACCGATGGTTTGGACTTCATCTGTTGCAATAATTAGCACCTAATTATGAGTTTGTTCCCGACAATGAAAAATAACGTGGATTTTGGTGCTTGTCCTGGTATATATCATGTATCTGCTCCCCCCAAAAAATTCAGCAGGTTTGACCGACTGATGTGTATCTGGGAAAAGTTTTGGGGGGTGAGAAGTGTAGCAGCCTAATTCTGGTATGTAGGCACGTGTATGGTATTTCTATAGTGCTATATCTGTCAAAAGGCAGTGGAGCACTGCACATTGTCAAAGACAAACATACAGTGAGCAAGTAAAAGGAGAGAAAGCTTGGTTGTGGTTGGTAGGGCCTTGTGATCTTGTGTTCTTTAAAGAGGTGATTTGTCAATTCTTTCCTAAATTGGAGCAATGTTGTGATTGTCCTGAAGGCTACAGAGGTGTTGTTCCAGATCCTGGGTGCATAGATGAAAAAGGCATGCTTTCATGTTTTTTAACAGTAGTTACCACACATTCCAGAATTAAGTGGGCCACTTGTGGTTTTATTGCTTTTTTACTTTGGTTATGGTATATTTTGATCAACCCCTGCTTTAAAGTTATGTGGCGCAATTGTTTCCAGAATGTTCTTTTGAACTGTCAGCATTCTGAGGGGACTGGTGTTCAACTGTTAGGACTGCTGGAAGTGTGACCCTTGTTTCCTGACTAATTTCCTTCCATAACGCTCTTTCTAGTAGGAACTCTACATAACTGCATATTCCTCACCTTTTTAATACTTTCTAAGGAGTCAGACTGGATCCCGATATTTTTTCAGTAGCACCTCTGTGCACTAGCAGGTGGTGCTGGCATCTCCCCATCGACATTGTTTTGAGCCAGATGTGATGTATGGGGGCTTATACATGTGCCTCCCATGCGTGCTGCCATTAGCTGCTTTGTTGACACTCCCATGATCACAGGTGTGGGGCCAAACAGATTGATTGTGACTAGTGAGCAGATTCTTACATTGGACTCTTTTTATGTGAAGAGACCAGTTGATGAAGGTGGTAAGGTCAGTAAGTCACCTGTGGTTAGATATAATCCCTACCAGAATGAGAGGTACCAAAGTCAAGTAACAATTTTCTGATAGAGACTTCAAACCGTATATTTTTAACCGTTTGAATAGATATCCAAGCAAAACCTCCCAGGTAGTGGGTCGGTGAAATGGCACAAACCAGAAGGTCCTGAAGGCTGGACAGGAACAATGTCCTTCTCAGCAGAACCTGCTGTTCAGACAGTAGTGCCTTGTGAATGTGTGGAATGACTTAAAGAACAGGCCCCCCCAGTGGTAGCAGCCTTGGCTCTGTCAGAATGAGGCCACAAGCTTTCAGGAGTCTGTTTTTTGGCCATTGATATAGCAGATCTTAATGCACAGAATTATTCAGTGCAAGAGTGGCCTTTTCTGCACAGTTCTCTGTTTTTTTTGCTCCTGTAAACCCAATAAAGAGCTAATGTTCCACACATGCTGATGTTCTCTTATACGATTGATATAGAAAGTGCAGGCTCTTTGCGGATCTCCTGTGAAACCTTTCCTCCTCCTTAGAGATGTGAGGTGGAGCAAAGAATGCTGGAAGGGTGATGATCTGACCAACATAAAATGGAGTCACCACCTTCAGAAGGAAGAAAGTACATGTCCGGAGGACTAGCTTGTACGGGTACAACATGGTATAAGAAGGTTTAACAGCAAGGGCCTGTAGTTCTCTGACCAGCTGCACTGTTATAGCGACAAGTAAGACTGTCTTGAGTGTTAGGAGACTGAAAGGACAACTGTGAAGGGGTTCAAAAGCATGAGGAATGGGACGACCAACTTCAAGCCCCATTGAAGACTTAATGAATGGAGAAGTAGCAAACATACGTTGTAACCCTGTTTTGTGATAACAAAACTTCGTACAGCTTAGAATGGAGTGGTTTAATTTGTTTTGAACATCCCAGGCCACAAACTTATCCCAAAAGAAGGTGGCTAAAGATTTGGTTGAGGGATGTCTGGCTGACAAGATGACATCAGGAAGGTCGTATGCACTTAACTGTTGCTGCTCAATCTCCAAGCATGGATGTGGACATTGAGCAGGCATGGGTGCAGGATCTTGCCCTGCTGCTGCCACAGGCAGTCCAATCCGAAGGGACAGCTTGACCGGAGACCATACACACAAATTTGGACACCATACACTCTGTCCCCAATCTGGAGCCACAAGGATGACTTGGGCCTGAGCGACCCTGATCTTCCTCAAAATTCACAGCAGGAGAGGTATCTGAAGAAAGGCATACTGGAGACCTGTGATCCAGAAGGAGTGAATGGCTTCATTTTTCCACTTTAATTTGTATGTGTTCAAATTTTCTAGTATCTCCTCAAAAATGTCCATCTGCAGTCTCACCACATCAAGATATGTAAAGACTTCCGGCATAGGAGTGGTGTTGTCCATGAACACCTGCACCGTTTTCCCTCTTATGGGGGGCAGGAAGGCTTTCAACACCATGCAGATGACTCCCAGCTACAGAAGGTTGATATAAGGCTGGACCTCTGTCAAACACTTGATACCTCTGATCTCTGCATCTTCCGGATGACCTTCAAACCCCAAAAGTGTTGCATCTGAAACCACTGTGAGCTCTAGGTGGTGTAAGATGATGCCTCTTTATCTGGCCCTATATGAGTCCTTCTGCAACTGCAGCAGATCTTTTTACCGTCTCCTGAGAAATCTGAACCAGATCAGAAATATCCCCCTGCTGATATGCCCACTGGGACCTTAGATCCCACAGCAGAGCCTGCATATGTTATCTGTCTTGTTGGCCAGCAGATTGCAGGAGGCCATTAGTCCCAGCAGCTTCATTTTTATCCTCACTGAGTACTAGGACACAAGATGAAACATCAGGATCATAGCAAAATATCCTGTTTCTATAGGGGATAGGGTCAAAACTGCACCTTGGTCAGAAGGACTCAGAAATAGTGAATGAATGTAAAAGGTATATGTGACTTCATCATGTTTATAGTGAACTCCAAATATGGTAGGATGTTCGCCATAGGCAGGGGGTGGGAGAAAACTACCTGGGTGAGCCTGCCCTCAACAACCGGTTCTTGAAGTAGGGAAAGACTGGGTTCTATTGCCTGGAAGATGTGCCACAATCACCACCATCACTTTTGTGAACACCCGAGAGGCACTGGTAAGGCTAAAGGGGAGCATGTGAACTGAAAATGTTTGTGGCATAAAGTGAGCCACATGTAGCGCCTGTGGCTCTGCAGGACGGGATGTGGAAATAAGCGTCATGTAATTCCAATGCTACCATCCAGTCTCCAGGGTCCAGGGCAGACAAGATGTGGGCCAGGGTGAGCAACTTCTTTTTTCAGAAAAGCATTAAGGCGGTGAAGGTCTAATATGGGACCGAGGCCCCTGTCCTTTTTCAGCACTAGGGTGTTACGGAGATAATAACCAGATTTAACTTCTGGCACCAGAACCCTCTCTACAGCTCCCTTGGTCAAAAGAGCTTGCACTTATAGCTGCAAGTGGGTCAGATGGTCCTCCATCAGCACTTCTGAGGATTGTGGTAGGTGTGGCAGGGTTCTGAGAAATAGTAAAGCATGACCCTGCTATACAATTTGCAACATACACCTATCCAAAGTGATCACCTGCCACCCTGGCAGAAAGTGTCGGATCCTGCCTCCGACAGGTGGCTGTTTACCAATAATGGCATGCTAAAGAGGCTTGGAAGTGGCGGAAGGTGGGGTCTGAATCACTAAGCTGCTCGCTGTCTCTGTTGCCCTCTCTGATGTGTTCTGCGGCTGCTGCCACATAGGGCTGTGGAGATTGTTGTACCTGTGGGTGCTGGTGGTGTTAATGGGGGCCTCTACTGAAAGCCATTGAGGACCATTGTAAGGCATGTTTATAAGACTGGCATGAACATCTCCCAAAAATCCGTTGAACACTTCCACACATGCCTGCTAATAGCCACACAAGTGCCAATATCTATACCGACTGAGTCATTAGTATCCAAACTGTAGCTGATGGTGATCTTTTCTGCATCATGACTGTCCTGCATGGCCTGGGTTTCTTCAAGAACCGTTGGCAATACTTCAGACACGGAGTCCCACAAGGCGTGAAAAAAATTACCTAAAACACACCTGGCATTCATTGAACGAAGAGCCGAACTTGTAGAGAGAAACCTGTCTTATCAAAGTGATCTGTCCTCTTTGATTCCATAACAAGGGAAGTAGCGGGAAAAGACTTTGGGTTCACCCGGCTGACCGAAGCCTACACCACCAGGCTAACAGGAGTGGGGGGGTTGAATAATGAAAGCAGGGACACATGAAGCAGGGCTATGGCATCTGTTGGTGCAAAGGCTGGCCTGAGCACAGTTTGGCCCATGTACCCAAGAGCGCATCTGTTAAAACCTCATTAAATGGGAGCAGGGGCTCAGAATTCAACTGGCCGAGCTGCAATACCTTCATCAGAACATTGGTTTTGATCTCCTGAGTGGGAAGCTGAAGATCAAAGATGTCCGTCATCCTTCGCCTGACCATAGCGAAGGAGGAGCTTTCTTCTGTGGCAGGTCCTAGGGAAGAAACTAGTCTTGAGATGTATCCATACCACTGGCATCCTAGATACCCTTATGCCAGTTTTCCTCTGAGTATGGTTAACCAATATCATCTACAGCAGCATAGCCCTAATTGTCTGAGTCTGTGCTAAAAAGGTAATGAAGAGGTTGAGCCCTACTGTAAGGTAAAGGCACTGAGTCCAAGTCAAAAGGGTGATAAAGGGGTTCCGTCTCAGAAAGAGGAGGGTGGCCTTGATCAAGTTTGGATCAGCTATGTCTTGGTGTCGGTCAGCCCTATGGGTTAGCCGTTGTCTTCCAGAGTCGATGGCACCTGCATCAGTGTCAGTAGAGCATGTTTCGGCATGAGTTGTGGTGCCGAGTATGGAATCAATACTGAAGTCGGTGCCGAGCCCTCAGTAGATCCAGAGGGCCCATCTTGCATTGACGATGAACCAATCAAGGGAAGCTCAGATGGGAAGCCTTTAGGCTCCTTGGAGCCAGCAGACTCACCAGAGGGAGCCGGTTACATGCCATAAAGGCAAAGCATACCATTGCAGAATTATTCAATGTGATGTGGACAGGCCCGGAAATTCCACCTGCCTCAGGTTCAGGATCAGAATCAACTTTGAAATAGAACGGGAGTGTGACCTGGAGGCACAACGACACCCTCACGCCTTCTCAGGAGACCGAGAGTGGTGGGACAGTGCTGAGTCCTGTTTGGACTTCTTTTGCTTCTTTTTGAACTTCCCTGAGGATTTAATACACAAAGAATGCTAGTCACCGGCGCCACCTCTGAATCGGGGCCTACTCTTTGACCTCAGCGTATCCCAGCACGGGGTCTTGTGGTGCTTCGTCACAAATAGCTTAGCTTTCTGATCTTGAATGGTCTTGGGGTGCATCAAAGTGCCTTCACTGTAGGCCTTGGAGTCTTGAGCCAACCTCGGCACCATAGGCTAACCACATGTGAGTCAGTCGCAGATATTTATTTATTCCATTTCCCAAAGGGATTATCAGCCTGATTCATCAAGCTAAATTGCGCCCGCAATCGCTGCGAAAAAGCAATTGCGGGCGCAATGTCGGTAATCGGCATTCATCATTAAATCGCAAACACATAATAGCGAATACGCAATAATATTCGCAGAAACCCGGTAGAAGAGCATTAGCGAATCGGAAATTGCGACTATCCACAGAAGTTGCGAATTAAATTGCGGTTTCGCTATACAATCGCAATCGGTATTCATGAAATACCGCAAATAGCGAAAAACCCAAAAATCGCTGTTTGCGCGGCGCAAATTAAGGACAACTCAAAGCAGGTGGTAACCATAAAAGCCATGTAAAAAAAAAAATCAAATAACAGTTGGCCAATCAGTAACAGGTTCAGGGCTGCCCAATCACACATAAGGACATTCAGCAGCTGCATTAGGAGTTCCACAATGCCAGGAATGTACATGGTCGTGAGGCGCCGAAGGCTACAGCGAGCAGCACGGAGGAGAGGCCAGATCCAGGAGAGGATATTCCGCCAGCGGGTGACCTTGCTGGGGCAAACAAGAGAGCAGATATATGGTAAATACAGGCTAAATGGGGAAATGATAATCCAGCTCATACACGACCTTGACCCCCTGATGCAGCACCCAACAAGGCGTACCAATGCGGTGCCTACACATGTGCAGGTATTGTGTAGCCTGCACCTCCTGGCCTCTGGGAGCTTCCAGGGGATAGTAGCGGCTGCTGGGGGGATATCCCAGCCCACCATGTCCCGCTGCCTCAAGACTTTTGTTGACGCAATGCTGACCCAGCTACACCGATACATAAAATTTCCCACCAGTCAACAGGAATTGCACTTGACAAAGCTACAATTCTACAATGTAGCACATTTTCCTCATGTACTCGGATGCATAGACTGCACCCACGTCGCCATCTGCCCACCAGCTGCCACGGAGTATATGTTCCGCAATCGGAAGTCCTACCACTCCCTCAACATACAGATGGTCTGCAATGCCAAGACTTACATCACTGACATTGTGGCCCAGTACCCAGGGAGTACCCATGACTCCTATATATTCCGGCACAGCGGCCTCCACACACGACTGGCCAGGGGAGACTTTGGGGAAGGACACCTACTTGGTAAGTACACTTTGTCGACAATGTCACATTGCTATGAAGTAGCAGCGCAGCACAGGCACTCACCCTCTGCTCCTCTCATTCAGGTGACAGTGGCTACGCCCTCCGTGATTACCTCCTCACCCCATACCTCAACCCTGCTACACCCCAGCAACGGCCCTACAATGTTGCGCACATTTGGACAAGGAACTGCATAGAAAGGACATTTGGGTTGCTCAAAAGCAGGTTCCGCATACTGCACAAGACAGGTGGGGCCATGTATTACAGTCCTGCAATGTGCTGCCGCATTGTGGCTGTCTGCGCAATACTGCATAACATTGCAACCAAGCGCCGGATACCAGTCGACATATCTGGCAGTGAATCTGAAGGGGACGACCGACCACCTGCTCATGCGCGCCTTGCACACGGGGAGAATCCTGCTGAAGGCCACAGACGTCGCAACCACATCACACTGAACAGTTTCTGATGCACCCTCCACCCTCACCCCACAAATCACAAATGCATGCAAAAATCAATAATGACACTACGCCAATGTGTGCTGTTAAAATAAATATATTTGTTTCATTCACAATAATGGTAAAACTATTAATGTTGACTTTGCTAACAGTATTTCAGCATACTGCTGTACGAAAGGACAGGGCAGGCTTATACTCAGCCTGTGCCTGTAAGAGTCATAGAAAATCATGTGCGCCTCCTGCGCGTACCACCCAAACGCCTCTGTGGCTCATCCTCATCCATGGCACGTGCAGCTGCTGTGGGCCTGGTGCTGCGCCTGAGTGTCCCTACGTGTGAGGCAGAGTGGCTGCTCAAACTAGATGTCCCCTCACTGGCATCATCACCCCCAACAGTGGCAGGTAGATCAGGACGGTGTAGTGCTGTCACGGCACTGGTCAGGTGCTCAAGGACCCTGGCCACATCCTCGCAGCACTGGATGAGCTGCTGCTGCTGCGCAAGGGACCGCCGCGACAACTGTGATGTGGCATTGCTAATTATATAATTGGACCTGGTGTAGGCGGTCAGCCTGGTCAATAGCTGCCGGTGGCGGCGGCGTACTGCGTTGCGCTGCGATGTATTTGCAGCAGTGCTGTCCTCAATGGCTGTAGTCATGCGGGCCATACCCTCACCCACACCTGCCATGGCTGCAGTCATGCTGGCCATTCCCTCACCCACACCTTCCATGGCTGCCGTCATGCGGTCCATCCGGTCCCCCACTCCGGCAACATTGCGCCCAATGTTGTAGAGCTGTAGCTGTATGGCACCTTGCTGCCGTGCTTGCAGCTGATGGATACGGAGCATGCGTCTTTCCACGCTCACTCTCAGCAGCGCCGGTCCAATCCCCCTCCTGCCGCTAGGTGCATTGGTCTGCAGGCGAGGCGTGCCACGCCTGCTCTGCTGGCCTGACACAGTGGGTGGCCGCTGTGTTGGCGCTGTCGCAGGCCCTGATGTAGTAGCACCAGCTGCTGGTGGTGTCACGGCAGGCGTTGTTGGTACGCCAGACGCAGGAGGCACCCTGGTGGTGGATCTGGCTGCGGTAGTATTTGCTGGGGCAGGGGCTGGTGGCACCCTGGTGGTGGATCTGGCTGCGGTAGTATTTGCTGGGGCAGGGGCTGGTGGCACACTGGTGGTGGATCTGGCTGCCGTAGTATTTGCTGTGGCAGGGGCTGGTGGCACCCTGGTGGTGGATCTGGCTGCGGTAGTATTTGCTGGGGCAGGGGCTGGTGGCACACTGGTGGTGGATCTGGCTGCCGTAGTACTTGCTGCGCCAGACGCAGGAGGCACACTGGTGGTGGATCTGGCTACGGGAGTAGTTGCTGGTGGCTGTGTATGTGGCGGCACCTCCTCCTCCTCATCCGGTGCCTCCTCATCTATTTGCAGCCTCTCGCTGTCGCTGCTGTCTGCACCACCTGTGAGGGGAAGTGGACGTTCATTAGTTGCATGTATCTGTCACACGTGCAGTTGCTACATGCATGCTGGGTGACATTCCCTGACTGGCTATGGCTTTGCGTACTTTGGAACCTGTCTGGCTGCATTGTGGTAAATCTACATTGTGGCCACACTACATGTCCCACAATGCTTCAGGGCATTACCTGATGTGGAATGATGGCATGTCTATGGAACAATATGGGAGGCTAATTGGTCATGGACATTCATAGGGGTCAGGGTCGCAGTCGCATGCCACTTACCTCGGGTGTCTTGGGTGGTGCGGGATGAGTCCATACGAGTCACTCCGATGACCGCCTCTGTCTCCAGGGTGTTCTCTACCTGGTCCTCCATGGGGGTGTTTGGAGGGACTGTAGGTTCTCCCCCTCCTGTGCCCGATGATTCTCCAAGGCGCTCTGCCACCCTCTCTTTGGCACGACCTCGGAGGTCGTACCAGCGTTTTTTAAGTTCGTCCAGTGACCTGTCGGCCACACCCACGGAGTTCACCGTCGACGCTATACCCTGCCAGATCCTGCGTTTTTCCTGTTCTGCCACCCTCCTGGAGTCCTTCCCAAACAGTTTGGAGTGGTTGGCCACCACCCCTTCAATTAAATTCTCCAGCTCCTGCTCGGAGAATTTCAGCTTTCTCTTCCGCCCTGTGGTGTTGCTGGGCCCAGGAACTGGCTCCTCTGACATTGCTGCACTGTACTTGCTCAGTACTTTCCTGACAGATTTGCTGGAGCTCTTCCAGTTGCTGACTCGAGGTCTGCCTCACTGTGGTGTATGGGGGTGGGCCCTGGCTGCTTCCTGGTTGTGATGTCATCGCTGTGCTCGACATGCGACTTCCCGTTTTCCCGATCTTGCGCTATTTTAGGTCCCGCTATTGACGATCTCGCTATTAGAGAATTCGCAATTCCGACACGGATGTTGCCGGAAATAGCGATTTATATGCGATTTTCAGAAGTCGCAACCGGTATTTGCGGCCGCGTGCGATTCGCTTTATTTTCTCTAAATTATTCATGAATACCGTTTTGCGTGTCCTTAATAGCGAGTCGCTATGATTGGCTATTAGGGCCACGCAAACCGTCCCGTTGATGAATCAGGCTGTATATCCTGAAGACTTGGGAGGTGGTATAATTCCCTTGCACAGTTGCAAATTTTGTTAACATAAAGTCTTGATGAGAGAGAGGTAGTACCGGACCCGAATCAGTCAGTGCGAAAAGAAAGGAACTGATATCTGCCCACGCGTGTGGCTCTTCTAACCTGCCCACGTAACATCCGGTGTGGATTGACACTGACGTGGACACGCCGCCATCTCCTATCACCACTCAGGGATATCACTGATAACATTTCCTGACCAGTCTGACACCTGGGGAAGTGTTTAAAAGATGTGATTAGAAGTTTCTAACAGAAAGTATATTTCTTTACAGTTTAAGGTAGCTATAAGTTTGCAAATTTCTTCATGAGGGGCTTGGTGTGTCAGGTTATTATAGGGCTTTTCCTGTGCACAACCTTTATTCCTAGACAAAGTGGCTCACTCTGCCTGCAACCACTTGCAAACACGCTTTTTTGCAATTCGATATGGAACAGCTCCCTCTACTTTGAGGAAATCAACCAGCAACTTGCCTGGGCCAAACTGAACTGTAACCGCCACCTGGCTCCATCTTCCCGACTGAGTTGAACCCACCTGCAGCCAGCAGTTAATGGCGGGAACCGCTCGGGCGGCTTGCTTAGAGGACGCAGCGGCGGCGAGGTTCGTCATGGGCAGGCGTTCGCTTTCATTTTCAGCTCCACTAGAGTAGAATGCGTTAGCAGATGTCTTGGAGACTTCTGCCTTGTATTTCATTATGTTAAGTAGTTGTTAAAAGGTCGCCCGAACGTGTATGTACTCTGAGACGACGAGATATAGTTAACCCCGGGGACAGTGGTGCCGCCGCACGCTCGGCGGAGCGTCACGGTGATCGATCATTTTATTTGGAGTTTAATGCAGTTTAATATTTCATCGCTGTCTTGTCTTAGCACTTTCTAATCACATGAATGATGCATGGGCAGGGCCGCCGCCGTCTCGCGAACACCCCTGGTAGCAGCAGGGCCTTGCCTCCTCTGCCTTCAGTCGAGATACATATTCCAAAGCCGCAGGAGGAAGCGCATTAATCGACTGCTTCTCCGGCCCCAAAACATTTTTTTCCCTCCGCCTCGCACCTGGGGGAGTGTTTGCAAGGCCAATGATGATGCATGGCGCGCGCACCTACCTCCATCAAAGTGCCAGCTTCAAAAGATGATGAATCATTGGTGGAATTAGCGTGGCCGGGCCTATCAATAACTTTGTTTTAATGATATGCATCTCATATTTGACTCGCTAAGGCCTCGGCGGGATCGATACCGGGCGAGCCCAAGACAAATGGGTTTTCAAATCCTTCTGTTGTTGCAGTGGCCTTGGGTGCTTCTGGCGCCCAGCAATCGGCTCAGGGAATATTGCAGATGATCAGAAAGGAGCGCGTGCAGAGTTTGCGGCCTACACTTTCAGAAGCCGAAAATAGGGCCACGGAATCCCTGGGGATGGACCTAATTGGCTCCTGCAGTGTTTTAAAATAAGAAATGGAGCGCAGCGTCCCCCGGGCTTATCACAAGCAGCCAGGCATCACATTAAGGAAGAAACCAAGTGAGCTGGCTGCATACTCCTTTGTGCAAGAGAAGGGCGTGGGGCTTCTCACCTGCCACGGGATGTTTGAGCTCCCCCTAAATCCGTGGTGGAGAATTTACAGCATGCAGCACTTAGTGGCACCCTGTTGTGGCTTCTAAGCACTCACAAATTATAATACAATACAGTAAGGTAAGAACAATCACATTATTCACTGGCAGGCAGTTGGCGAAGCTGAGTTTGACCCATAGAGAGGAAACTTGAGTAGGGGACAACTTTGTTTAAAGGGTGTAAGGATTTCTTTTATTTTTAATATTTTACCATATTGAGCTTTGACGTAATGGTGTGTTAACATCACTGTGGATAAAGAAGTTCTTTACTGTAACAATAACAATGGTCTTTCGGGATGGAAGTTGCAAACTGGGTCTCAAATGCTCTCCTTGCCACTACCTGCCCGCTGCAAAAAGGGGGAATAGGTATAAAAATTTAAAAAACACTTACCTCCAGGCCAGCCGGCTGGCCAGCCGCCACCGCCTCTTGCTGGCTTCTTGGGAGAAACAGGAAGCACCAGGGCTCCCATGCTCGCCGCAACTCCTCCCCTGCTCTGCAGCCCTGCCCGCTCACGCAAGCTGCCGCAGCAGGAGGACAAAATAATATGATTATAACATAACATTATTATAATTTTATTTACCTTTCTTTTGCTGCTTCATGGCAGTGAGGCGACGCGCCTCCGCCTTAGCGGAGGAGCCGCCATGCTTCCAACTCATTGCTTTGCCCTCAAGTAGCCTTTCAAAGCTTGGGCATCCCTCCCCTGCCAACTCCCCTGCCACACCAAAGCAGACGTAGGCACAGGATTACTTTTTGTGGGCTGGCTTGGCAGCGCAATCATTTAATTTTATACAATATCGCCCTGTCTATCTTTACTTACAATCATTGCCTACTATGGAGATTTGTTGTGGTATGTCAAGTTTTTTGTTGGTTGGTTTTAAATAATGCTAGTAAGAAAATTGTATGTTGTCCTTGATTGATCACTGTGATATTGTTAAAAGAAACTAATTGACCCATGATGAGTTATTAATGTGTTTCAAAGAATTTTTTGAAAATGTGTAGTTTATTGTACTTTTATGATTTTCTCATGATATTTAATAAAGTATTTAACGAATGAATGAATGACAGAGCAACTGTCCCCAGACAATTATTTGAGCATCACTAGAGAGGGGCTTTGACCCGGCCCACATGTTGGGAGCCAGGAGTATGTTTTTATTGTCCAGAAGTTGTGGGCTCACACAAAAAAGTGCTTACCCTCTACACAGTTGTGAACATTTTGTTGATTTATTCAACTGCCCGAGGTTGAACTTTCAGTGGCGCCCATATTACATTATAATGCTATTGAAGTGTCTTAGATAACTAGTAAGTTTATGGGGGGGGGGGGGGGGGGTTCTGCCAGCAGCACCGTGTGACGAGGGCAGTCATTAAACTACATGAATTTGTAGATCTTGCTAGACACTGAATTCGAAAGCCAGAATTCTTGCCCTTGCCAATGCTTATTATATGGGGAGGTGATATTTGATAATAGATTAAAGTTGGCAGTTTTGTCTCCAACTACGTGGCGATATCATTCGAAAGAGACGACAACATCAAATCTTTAATTTTCTATGTAAAGTCCCTTCATTTTCCCTCTGTATACAAATGAACACATTTTTTATTTTACAAAGATTAGTGTCTGTCTGATAAATCGGTACACTCCAAATTTCTATAACGTAAAATCATTTAATACTAAGTGGCTTAATTGAGCAAACGAGAGACTTTCACCTTGCATCAAAATCATTTGATATGTTGACAGAATTTTTTTTCAAAACCTGAGATGTAAAGTGGTTTTTTTTGTACTTCACTGCACAGGAAAATTCGAGCTGCCTGTTTATAAACAAGGAAAATCCGGAATGTGCTTATTTTGACAGTTAAAGCTACACATTACATTAGTGCGGGTTTGATTACACTGCAAGACAACCCATCAAACAATATCCTAGATTTCATCTCACTTACCGCCACTTTCACAACCTGAAAACACTTCAGACTGGTAGACTAAAAGTTTGTTGGAAAAATATAAAATAAAATATTTCTTAAATGAAAAAAAAGTTGCCAGCTCCAATGAGTGCTACTTATGACAGACCTGTGCTGCCTCTTCTGTGTGTGCGATGGGGGCTTGCTTTGCTGCTGCCCATGCTATATGTGCCCTGTGCACGGGTCCGGTTCTAAAAGTTTGCACTGCTCTGGCCATACTCTATGTGGGTGAGAGAGAGAGAGAGAGAGTGTGGGTGGGTTTGAGGGGGTGTCTGAAAGTTTGCACTGCTCTGGCCATACTCTATGTGAGTGAGAGAGAGAGAGACAGAGAGAGAGAGAGAGTCACAGCATGAGCCACGAGGGACCTGCTAAAGAGGAAAACGGAGGACCAGAGAACATCTCTACAGATGCAGTATGTTGTATTCTCATTTAACATTACTTGCTTCTTTCCCCTTTAAGTCATTTGTTCCATTTAGATTCTTAGTGTGCTGATGTTCTGTGTAATGCTTCTTATAAGAGTTACTTGCTAATCTTGGTGGGAGCACCAACTACTATCTGTTACTCACAATAAACATCCTCATTTTATATATATTCTTTGGTACCAGTCTACTTCGATTACAACAGATGGCGACGATGGCTAGCAGAGTGATGAAGAGGACAGAGTGAGGTTTTACCTCCGTTGGTGGAAAAGAACTTTGTGTGCAGGAAAAAGAAATTGGAAGACTTCAAAGACTTCAAAAGAAATTTAAAAGTAGTTTTGGAAGAAAGAAGAGAAGAAAATTAGAAAAAAACGCTTAATATTCAAGGAAATATAAAAAAAAAAAAGAAAAGGAAAAACGGGGAGAAGAGTATGGATAGTTATGAGAAGTCAAATTTGAACCAAACGAAGAAAATCCTCGACAAACAACGAAGCGTGATACATTCCACCGTGTGAATTAAGATTTCCCTTATTCAAGTTGGCGCATGAGGGACATCTTGGGCAGTCTCTTACTAAGAAAAGGGTGAGGGAGCATTGTTGGTGGCCAGGAATGGATCAGCAGATATCTGAGTGGGTAGAAAGGTGTGTGGATTGTTTAGAAAGAGAGAAGAGATTGAAAGTGGGTAGTCAAGGGAATCATGGTGAGATAGAAGATCCAGGGTTATCTTGGCACACTGTCTGTTTGGATTTCATTGGGCCCTTTCGTGGATTTGGTGTGGACTTGAAATTTGCACTTGTCATGGTTGATGTTTACTCAAGATGGTTGGTTGTGAAGTTTTGTAGTGAGATCACAACCAAATCTACCATTAAAATGATGTCTGAAATTTTCAGAGAAGAAGGGTATCCGGTGAAAATAATTACTGATAATGGAACACAATAAACGTCTGGTGAGATGGTGTCTTTCTTAACCCCTTCGCTGCTAGGCCTTTTCCCCTCCTGTGCTGAGGCTTTTTTTGGCGTTTTGGAGTAGTGCGCGCTTAGGCCCTTGACCACATAAGGTATCCACGCCAAATTTGCGTCCTTTTCTTCCAACATCATGTGGATTCTAAAGGGGCCCAGGGTTTGTGGATTCCCTTGGAGGGGTCCCATAAATTAACCAAAATATAGTGATTTTTTTGTTTTTTTCAGAAAAATGGGAAGAACGGGCTGCAAATGAAAGCCTCTGGGTTTTTCCCTGAAAATGGTATCACAAAAGGGTTTGTGGGGCTGAAATCTCCATTTTCTCAGCTTTCAGGGAATGACAGACTTTTGTCAGAGAACCGAAATTTTTCACTCAGTTTTGGCATTTTTCTGGGACATAGCCTATTTTTGCTATTTTTAGAGCTTTCCACCTCCTTCCAGTTAATGGTAGAAATGAGTTTGAAAGCAATAATGGATCCTGGAAAGCTTTACATTTTCGAAAAGTAGACAAAATTCTGAATTCAGAAAGGGGTCATTTGTCTAAATCCATGAAGGTTTCGTTATAGAAACTAACAGTTAGATATTGGAATATTTGAAATTTTGTTGAAAAAAACAGCCTTTTGTCTCAACGTTTTCACCTATAACTTTTTCTAATTTTGACAGCTCTTGGAAAGCAATATACCGTTACATTTGTTAGACCTTCCTGGTTGTGGGGATATATAGGACTTGTAGTTTCACCAAGAACCCGACGAACCCAGATCCAAAAACTGAGCAGCAACTTGCAATGGTATTTTTTCATTTACTGGGTATAGTGCACTTTGTCTTGGAAAATGTATACATGGAATAATCTGTATGAAAGACACCTATGTATTTATGAATTGGGTACAAATTATAGACTTCAGAAACAGTATATAATTGCACATTTTCAAAGTTGGGAATACTCATACTAGCATGAGAATTATTGGTCATTTTTCATAAAGATTTTTTTTTTACACAATGTCTTTCATTCAAAGGGAGAAATGCATGAAAACTCAATAGGTAATAACAGTTGATTTACAAATCTGAATTACCCCAAGTGTCCCGATAAAAACGGTACCTCACTTGTGTGGGTCGGCCTTGTGCCTGCGACAGGAAACGGCGCAAAATGCAACGTGGTCACACCTAAATTTAGCAGTTACAAATTGACCCTTTTTTGGCAAAGTGCCTACCTGTAGTTTTTGCACCCTAGCTCTGCCGGCACCTAGGGAAACCAAGCAAACCTATACATTTTTGAAAAGTAGCCACCCAGGGGAATTCAGGATGGGGTGACTCGACTGCCTACCACCAGGTTTTGTTACCCAGAATCCCTTGCAAAGCTAAGATTTTGACAAAATAAACACATTTTCCTCACATTTCTGTGGTGGAAAGTTCTGGAATCTGCGTGGTTCAACAAATTTCCACCCACCCAGCGTTCCCCCAGGTCTCCCGATAAAAACAGTACCTCACTTGTGTGGGTCGGCCTTGTGCCTACGACAGGAAACGGCACAAAATGCAACGTGGTCGCACCTCAATTTCCCAGTGAAATTTTACGTTCTTTGGAAAAAGAGACTACCTTTTGTTTTTGAGCCGTAGCTCTGCCAGCACCGAGGGAAACCTAGGAAACCTATACATTTTTGAAAACTAGACACCCAGGGGAATTCAGGATGGGGTGACTCGTCTGCCTAACCCCAGGTTTTGTTACCCAGAATCCCTTGCAAATCTAAAAATTTGACCAAAAAAACACATTTTCCTCACATTTCTGTGGTATAAAGTTCTGGAATCTGCGTGGATCAACGAATTTCCACCCACCCAGCGTGCCCCCAGGTCTCCCGAAAAAAATGGTACCTCACTTGCGTGGGTAGGCATAGTGGCTGCGACATGAAACAGCGCAAAACGCAGCATGGTCGCACCTCAATTTCCCAGTGAAATTTAGCACGATTCGGACAAAAAGACTACCTTTTGTTTTTGCGCCGTAGCTCTGCTAGCACCTAGGGAAACCTAGCAAACCTATACATTTTTGAAAACTAGACACCCAGGGCAATTCAGGATGGGGTGACTCGTCTGCCTACCCCCAGGTTTTGTTACCCAGAATCCCTTGCAAACATATACATTTGACCAAAAAAACACATTTTCCTCACATTTCTGTGGTAGAAAGTTCTGGAATCTACGTGGATTTACAAATTTCTACGCACCCAGCGTGCCCCCAGGTCTCCCGAAAAAAATGGTACCTCACTTGCGTGGGTAGGCATAGTGGCTGCGACATGAAACAGCGCAAAACGCAGCATGGTCGCACCTCAATTTCCCAGTGAAATTTAGCATGATTCGGACAAAAAGACTACCTTTTGTTTTTGCGCCGTAGCTCTGCCAGCACCTACGGAAACCTAGCAAACCTATACATTTTTGAAAACTAGACACCCAGGGCAATTCAGGATGGGGTGACTCGTCTGCCTACCCCCAGGTTTTGTTACCCAGAATCCCTTGCAAACATAAACATTTGACCAATAAAACACATTTTCCTCACATTTCTGTGGTGGAAAGTTCTGGAATCTGCGTGGATCAAAAAATTTCCACCGCCACAGCGTGCCCCCAGGTCTCCCGAAAACAATGGTACCTCACTTGCGTGGGTAGGCATAGTGGCTGCGACATGAAACAGCGCAAAACGCAGCATGGTTGCACCTCAATTTCCCAGTGAAATTTAGCACGATTCGGACAAAAAGACTACCTTTTGTTTTTGCGCCGTAGCTCTGCCAGCACCTAGGGAAACCTAGCAAACCTATACATTTTTGAAAGCTAGACACCCAGGGCAATTCAGGATGGGGTGACTCGTCTGCCTACCCCCAGGTTTTGTTACCCAGAATCCCTTGCAAACATAAAAATTTGACCAATAAAACACATTTTCCTCACATTTCTGTGGTGGAAAGTTCTGGAATCTGCGTGGATCAACAAATTTCCACTCACCCAGCGTGCCCCCAGGTCTCCCGAAAAAAATGGTACCTCACTTGCGTGGGTAGGCATAGTGGCTGCGACATGAAACAGCGCAAAACGCAGCATGGTCGCACCTCAATTTCCCAGTGAAATTTAGCACGATTCGGACAAAAAGACTATATTTTGTTTTTGCGCCGTAGCTCTGCCAGCACCTAGGGAAACCTAGCAAACCTATACATTTTTGAAAACTAGACACCCAGGGCAATTCAGGATGGGGTGACTCGTCTGCCTACCCCCAGGTTTTGTTACCCAGAATCCCTTGCAAACATAAAAACTTGACCAAAAACACATTTTCCTCACATTTCTGTGGTGGAAAGTTCTGGAATCTGCGTGGATCAACAAATTTCCACCCACCCAGCGTGCCCCCAGGTCTCCCAAAAAAAATGGTACCTCACTTGCGTGGGTAGGCATAGTGGCTGCGACATGAAACAGCGCAAAACGCAGCATGGTCGCACCTCAATTTCCCAGTGAAATTTAGCACGATTCGGACAAAAAGACTACCTTTTGTTTTTGCGCCGTAGCTCTGCCAGCACCTAGGGAAACCTAGCAAACCTATACATTTTTGAAAACTAGACACCCAGGGCAATTCAGGATGGGGTGACTTGTCTGCCTACCCCCAGGTTTTGTTACCCAGAATCCCTTGCAAACATATAAATTTGACCAAAAAAACACATTTTCCTCACATTTCTGTGGTAGAAAGTTCTGGAATCTGCGTGGATCAACAAATTTCCACCCACCCAGCGTGCCCCCAGGTCTCCCGAAAAAAATGGTACCTCACTTGCGTGAGTAGGCATAGTGGCTGCGACATGAAACAGCGCAAAACACAGAATGGTCGCACCTCAATTTCCCAGTGAAATTTAGCACGATTCGGACAAAATGACTATCTTTTGTTTTTGCGCCGTAGCTCTGCCAGCACCTAGGGAAACCTAGCAAACCTATACATTTTTGAAAACTAGACACCCAGGGCAATTCAGGATGGGGTGACTCGTCTGCATACCCCCAGGTTTTGTTACCCAGAATCCATTGCAAACATAAAAATTTGACCAAAAAAAACATTTTCCTCACATTTCTGTGGTAGAAAGTTCTGGAATCTGCGTGGATCAACAAATTTCCACCCACCCAGCGTGCCCCCAGTTCTCCCGAAAAAAATGGTACCTCACTTGCGTGGGTAGGCATAGTGGCTGCGACATGAAACAGCGCAAAACGCAGCATGGTCGCACCTCAATTTCCCATTGAAATTTAGCACGATTCGGACAAAAAGACTATCTTTTGTTTTTGCGCCGTAGCTCTGCCAGCACCTAGGGAAACCTAGCAAACCTATACATTTTTGAAAACTAGACACCCAGGGCAATTCAGGATGGGGTGACTCGTCTGCCTACCCCCAGGTTTTGTTACCCAGAATCCCTTGCAAACATAAAAATTTGACCAAAAAAACACATTTTCCTCACATTTCTGTGGTGGAAAGTTCTGGAATCTGCGTGGATCAACAAATTTCCACCCAACCAGCGTGCCCCCAGGTCTCCTGAAAAAAATGGTACCTCACTTGCGTGGGTAGGCATAGTGGCTGCGACATGAAACAGCGCAAAACGCAGCATGGTCGCACCTCAATTTCCCAGTGAAATTTAGCACGATTCGGACAAAAAGACTACCTTTTGTTTTTGCGCCGTAGCTCTGCCAGCACCTAGGGAAACCTAGCAAACCTATACATTTTTGAAAACTAGACACCCAGGGCAATACAGGATGGGGTGACTCGTCTGCCTACCCCCAGGTTGTGTTACCCAGAATCGCTTGCAAACATAAAAATTTGACCAAAAAAAAAAAAATTCCTCACATTTCTGTGGTGGAAAGTTCTGGAATCTGCGTGGATCATCAAATTTCCACCCACCCAGCGTGCCCAAAGGTCTCCCGAAAAAAATGGTACCTCACTTGCATGGGTAGGCATAGTGGCTGCGACATGAAACAGCGCAAAACGCAGCATGGTCGCACCTCAATTTCCCAGTGAAATTTAGCACGAGTCGGACAAAAAGACTACCTTTTGTTTTTGCGCCGCAGCTCTGCCAGCACCTAGGGAAACCTAGCAAACCTATACATTTTTGAAAACTAGACACCCAGGGCAATTCAGGATGGGGTGACTCGTATGCCTACCCCCAGGTTTTGTTACCCAGAATCCCTTGCAAACATACAAATTTGACCAAAAAAACACATTTTCCTCACATTTCTGTGGTGGAAAGTTCTGGAATCTGCGTGGATCAACAAATTTCCACTCACCCAGCGTGCCCCCAGGTCTCCCGAAAAAAATGGTACCTCACTTGCGTGGTTAGGCATAGTGGCTGCGACATGAAACAGCGCAAAACGCAGCATGGTCGCACCTCAATTTCCCAGTGAAATTTAGCACGATTCGGACAAAAAGACTACCTTTTGTTTTTGCGCAGTAGCTCTGCCAGCACCTATGGAAACCTAGCAAACCTATACATTTTTGAAAACTAGACACCCAGGGCAATTCAGGATGGGGTGACTCGTCTGCCTACCCCCAGGTTTTGTTACCCAGAATCCCTTGAGAACATAAAATTTTGACCAAAAAAACACATTTTCCTCACATTTCTGTGGTGGAAAGTTCTGGAATCTGCGTGGATCAACAAATTTCCACCCACCCAGCGTGCCCCCAGGTCTCCCGAAAAAAATGGTACCTCACTTGCGTGGATAGACATAGTGGCTGCAACAGGAAACGGTTCAAATCGTACGGTGGTGAATTTACATTACCTCATTGCAAAACTACCTTGATTTTGGGGGGGGGGCATCTGAGTTTGTGGCCCGGGGCTCGGTGGTATTCTTTGCAAAGTAGCAAACCCAAACAGTTCTGAAAACTAGACACCCGGGAGAGTCCAGGGAGGTATGGCATGTGTGGGTCCCCCAATGTTTTCCTACCCAGAACTCTTCGCAAACCTTAAAAATAGGTAAAAATAGCACTTTTCCAAACATTTTGGCGTAGGATCGCCGTGCCGGCAAAAAAAACCTACCACCCTGCGTTCCCCTTGTTCTCCCGAGTAAAAGGATACCTCACTTGTGTGGGTGCCCCAAAGCAGAACATGCCAAAAATGAATTTTGAAAAAAGTAGTTTTTAGTCATATTTAAGTTTTACAAATTAAGCACCCCAGCATGAGTCACATGCCTTTGGCCCACCCACACAAGTGAGGTATCATTTTACTCGGGAGAACAAGGAAAACGCTGGGTGGTAGGACATTTGTTCCGGCAGCGAGATCCCACCCAAAAAAGTACGGAAAAGTGGGTTTTTGGACCAAAACTTCAGGTTTGCAGGGGTTTCTGGGTAGGAAAACATTGGGGGACCCACGCATGCCATACCTCCCTGGACTCCCCCGGGTGTCTAGTTCTCAGAACTGTTTGGGTTTGGTAGTTTCCAAAGATGCCTGCCAAGCCCCGGGCCAAAAGCTCAGGTGACCCCCTCAAAAAATAAGATTATTTGGCTAAAGGTAATTTTTTGGTCTCCACAGTATGAATTGGGCCTTTTCCTAAAGCAGCCGCTATGCCTACCCACGCAAGTGAGGTACCATTTTTATCGGGAGACCTTGGGGAACGCTGGGTGGGAGGTAATTTGTGTGAGCCCAGTGATGCCACGCTTTCCCACACTAAAACGTGTGAAAAAACTGATTTTTTCCAAGCAAAAAATGAGGTTTGCAAGGGATTCTGGGTAAAGGAACGTTGGAGGATCCACGCAAGCCATACCTCCTTGGAAGCCCCCGGGTGTCTACTTTTCAGAAATGTGTGGGATTGGTAGGTTTCCCTAGATGGCTGTCTCGCACGGGGCCAAAAACCCAGGTAACCCCTCTTGCAAAAGCTGGTGGACTTAACATTTTCACCATTGTTAAATTCACCAGCTTTTGCAAGAGGGGTTACCTGGGTTTCTGGCCCCGTGCGAGACAGCCATCTATGGAAACCTACCAAACCCACACATTTCTGAAAAGTAGACACCCGGGGGCTTCCAAGGAGGCATGGCTTGCGTGGATCCTCCAACGTTCCTTTACCCAGAATCCCTTGCAAACCTCAATTTTAGCAGAATTTTTTTTATTTTTTTCACACGTTGTAGTCTGGGAAAGCGTGGCATCACTGGTTTCACACAAATTACCTCCCACCCAGCGTTCCCCCAGGTCTCCCAAAAAAACGGTACCTCACTTGCGTGGGTAGCCATAGTGGCTGCAACAGGAAAAGGTCCAAATCTAACGGTGGTGAATATAAAATACCCTGAAGCAATATAACTTTGATTTTGGCGGGGGGGGGGGCACCTGAGTTTTTGGCCCGGGGCTGGGTGGTATTCTTTGGAAAGTAGCAAACCCAAACAGTTCTGAAAACTAGACACCCGGGAGAGTCCAGGGAGGTATGGCATGTGTGGGTCCCCCAATGTTTTCCTACCCAGAACTCTTTGCAAACCTTAAAAATAGGTAAAAATAGCACTTTTCCAAACATTTTGGCGTGGGATCGCCGTGCCGCCAAAAATGTCCTACCACCCTGCGTTCCCCTTGTTCTCCCGAGTAAAAGGATACCACACCTTAACAGAGTTACTCAAAAGTCAAACATTCAAGCACGGCTATCTATTCCTCAAAGACACACACATACAGGTTGGATTTGGCACGAGGGCGAGTGATGGTTCAGTACATTAGATTTTATTAACAAGATATTTCAAAAAAATGAAATGCTCTGTCAATAAATAAATGCATAAAAACTGAACCAGTGACTCGCAACTCGTGAGCTGTAAAGCCACGACAAGGCACCAACCGTTTTACAGGCCATTCACGCACCTTTCATACCTGATACAAACCAGACCATTGACACCATCCGAATGGAAAAGCAACACATAACAACAATCACAATAAGGGGCAAGGTACACCCTACTGCAGAAAGAGAAAAAAAACAATTATTACTGCACACCCATCTAATCCGCAAGCACACACACATACTGGTTGGATTTGGCACGAGGGTGAGTGATGATTCAGTACATACAATTGGATACGCGAGTAATTTCATCAAAAATGAAATACACTGCGTATAATTGAACGTATGATAAACTGAACCACTGACTCACAGCTCGTGAGCTGTAAAGCCACGTCAAGGCACCAACCTCTTTACAGGCCATTCATACACCTTTCGTACGCGTGACACATACAAAACATTCACACCGCCAGCCGCGGACCCATCACATTTCAACACTCACACCAACAAACAGCGCCATTCAAGGGCCCATCACTTTCACACGCCCACATTTCTGACACTGCAACTACACAAAATGATGGACTGTGTGGAGTGTCACTCAACTAGCAGTGTGTGTATTGACCAACAGAAAGTAACTACTCACACACCACCTGCCGAGCGCCAGTCCACCCACACCACCATCCAAGCACCAGACCATGCACACTGCCAGCCAAACACCACTCAGCGCACACCGACAGCCAACTACCACTCCACACACACCACCAGCCAAGCATCACTCCACGCACACCACCAGCCAAGCGCCACTCCACAAACACAACACCAGCCAAGCGCCACTCCACAAACACAACACCAGCCAAGCACCACTCCACACACACCGCCAGCCAAGCATCACTCCACGCACACCACCAGCCAAGCGCCACTCCACAAACACAACAGCATCCAAGCACCACTCCACACACGCCGCCAGCCAAGCACCACTCCACACACACTGCCAGCCAAGCACCACTCCACTCACACCGCCAGCCAAGCACCTAACCATGCACTCCGCCAGCCAAGCAAAAATCCACGCACCCCCCCAGCACAACTCCAATCCATGCACTATGCCAGCCAAGCACCAGACCACGCACACCGCCAGCCAAGCGCCATCCACTCACACCACCAGCCAAGCACCTAACCATGCACTCCGCCAGCCAAGCAAAAATCCACTCACCCCCCCAGCACAACTCCAATCCATGCACTATGCCAGCCAAGCACCAGACCACGCACACCACCAGCCAAGCGCCAGTCCACGCACACCAACAATCCAAGCACAATCCTGCACACACCACCATCGAAATTAGAATTTTTTAAAGAAATACCACAAATCAAATGTAGAAACCTACAAATCTGCTAACACAAATTCAAAAACTAAATGCTTTGCACTAATGCAAACCTAAAAGCAAACTAAAAAATATTACAGAAAACAGACCAGACAGTACACTTACAAGCTCAATGAAACTCCCAAAACTTCTTTTGTGTGTGGTACGATTTAAAACAAGCTGGCACACACAATCCAGGATTTGAAGGACAGTCAGGACAGTGCATACGAGACTCCCTCCGCACTTCTCTTCGCCAACAGACTCTACATCTTTTAGTGGGATTGTCTTTTGCAGTTGTGGGAGGAATGTATTCTGGAAAGTGGCGATCTTTCAGTCTAGCCACTTCCTCCACCACTCCAAATCTTGGCACACTTGCCTGTTCCACTAGTACAAGGCTGCCTATTATAGTCTCCTGAAACTTAACAAAAGGCATCTTTGACTCAGGACAAGATTTCTGGAAAACAACAAAAGCATTAAAGGATGCCAAGTGGAAAAGATGGATAGCCAACTTCTTGTACCAAACGTAAGCCTTTCGAAGAGCAGCATAAGGTTCCAACCTCTGATCTACTCTGTCAGCACCACCCATGTGCCTATTATAGTCTAAAATGCACAGAGGTTTACGCACTTCAGCAGTCTCACCCCGAACTGGCAGAGCTTCTGTGCTTTCGTCATGGATAGTAGTCAGCATGTAAACATCTCTCCTGTCTGAAAACTTCACAGCTAGAAGCTTCCCACATCGCAATGCAGTAGACTGTCCCCGCACAAGCCTTTTGCAAACAAGTTCTATTGGGAAACCTTTCCGGTTACTGCGCATCGTGCCACATGCAACAGTGCCCACTTTGGCCAACTCCTTGAACAAACGCACACTAGTGTAGAAGTTATCTACATATAAATGGTGGCCTTTGTTAAATAATCGTCTACCTAGTTCCCACACAATTTTCTCAGTCACTCCAAAAGTGGACGGACAAGCAGAAGTGTTAATGCTGGAATCCTTACCGGTGTACACCCTGAAATTATAAACATATCCAGTCTCACTGTCACACAGCATATACAGTTTGATGCCATAGCGTGCCCTCTTACTAGGAATGTATTGCCTAAAAACCAAGCGGCCCTTGAACAATACCAAAGACTCGTCCACAGCTATTTCTCTTCCAGGTGCAAAGATCTCAGGAAACCGATCAACAAAGTGATCAAGGACAGGCCGAATCTTAAAAAGACGGTCACAATCAGGGTGATCGCGTGGCAACGCTAAATCATTATCAACAAAATGCATCATGCGAAGAAGAAGCATATATCGATCACGAGTCATAACTGCTGGAAATATAGATGTTGCCATCAAGGGACTAGTGGACCAATAAGAAGACATTGATGGCTTCCTTAGCAAGCCCATCAAAAAAGTTAATCCCAAAAACTTCTTCATCTCTTCAACATATGTGGGAGACCAATGGGCAGCTCTAGAATGGGGCTTAAGGCTGGCACTGTGGTCCCTCAAATACTGCTCTGCATACAAATTAGTTTGCTCCACAATCTCCTGCAAAAACTCATCGTCAAAAAACAACTGAAAAAATTGAATTGGCAAAAAATTGTCAGTATTCACTCTACACCCTGGAACACCAGTGAAGTCTGGCAATTCCGGCTGCACCATGCCAGGGGCAACCCAGACGTCATCACTAACATGAGGAGAAGAAGCCACCCTAGCCTGCAGGCCAGATGCCTCTTGCTGCACTACATCAACGGGAACACTAGCATCCCCAGATGCCTCTTGCATCACTACACCAACAGGAATACTAGCATCCCCAGATACATTTTGCATCTCTTCACCAACAGGAGAACTCACATCCCCAGCTGCCTCTTGCATCTCAACATCAACAGAAGAACTCGCATCCCCAGATGCCACTTGCTGCTCAACAACAACAGAAAGACTAGCAGCACCAGATGCCTCATGCTGCTCTACAACAGGAAGACTAGCAGCACCAGATAACCTTTGGCGCACCACAGCAATGTGAAACCTTTTGGGCGCAGCCTTTACCACACTTGCCTGTTCCCGACGAGAAAAAAAGGGAAACCTTGAGGACCTAGGCTGCCGCTCACATGGCTCTTGCCTCTCTACCGGCACATCAATGTCCCTCTCTACCACAGGCACTTCATCAGCACTAGAAGAAGAATCATCATCCGATGATACCATGCGAAGAGAAAACTCACTGCCTGAATCTTCTGCACCTACCTCATGCTCCGAATCGGAGTCAGTGTCTGGACCATGGTCAGAGGAAGACTCAAAAAGCAAACTAACAACCTGCTTAGCAGTAATCCTGCGAGCAGCCATTATCCTTACAAATCAAGAAGACTACACACACAAGTGAACAACAACCTACACTGTGCAAAGTAAGAAGTAAACAAGGTAGAGTCTTCACACAAAAATCAATACACTCAAAAACAATTCAAATCTAACCAAATATAAGAAGACTCACCAGCACCTACTCTGCTGAAACACAGCAAAAAGAAAGGAAATCCCACTGGAAAGAAAAAAAAAGTATAGATTAGACAAAGTACACATCAAGCAGCAATACAAAAAAAAGTTAACAATCAAGAAACACAAAGCCACACAAACAGCAATAACTTCACTTTTCATAAAAACACATTTATCTAGGAAAAATAGTACAAAAAACATTTACTTACCAAGCACATGCAACTACACAAGCTGCAAAACCAGCATTAACCGAACCACAACCTACACCAATACAAACAGCAAAAGCCTGGATCAAAAACAAAGAAGAAAAAAAATAATTTAATACTACATTTCACAAACAACATAACAAATGAATAAACAATACACAAATTTACCCCCAAAAGCACATCCACACAGATGGGCCATCAAAAAGGGCAAAACGGACAAAAGTACGGGTTGATTTGCCCACCGGGGGGGAGGCCAGAAAATCTAAATTTAAAATCCGACCCACCTGAAAGCGACCCTTGCCCAATGGGTCACTTCCTACAATCTAAAATAAAATCCCTGGTGCTAGTGGGGGCATTTCCACCGCACAATCGCAATGCTGTGCGCGACCGTGAGCCAGAAATGCCCTGCAAAGAGACATCAGAAGAGAGGAAATTCACTTACCTCTCCCCTGATGCCTCTTTGCAAACCCCCCCAAATATCTCAAAACCAACCTAACACCTCCAGGCGCAGAAAGCAAATGGCTTCCCGACCGCCTGGGAATCCCTGAAGATGTTGGCGCGTGCTGTGCGCGCTGACGTCATCAGGGATTCTCATGGGGAGGGGGACAACAGAATTACTGTGGTTAACTGCGATGCTGGACAGAGGCACTTGCATCCTTGATTTTCACAAGCGCAATCCTAAAACAGTTCCTATGACCAGGAGCTTCTTTCTCCCCATCTGCTGCTCTCATCAGTCTCTGACCATTTATACACATAAGAGGCATGTGAACTCACACAGAAGATCCCCGTTTGGCAACGCCCACCAACTAGCGGAGTGCACCATCTTTCCTAAATTTACCCACTATGATGGACAGCTCACTCAAGGGACCTGTGCACACATTGGTGCGATGGCATAGTAACACACACGGACACTGGAGACAAAGCAAGCGCTCGAGTTGCAGCACAAATTCAGGAAAACATTCATCAGCCCAAAAACATTTGTGACCTTCCCACTATGATGCACAGCTCACACAAGGGACCCCTGCGCACATCTGTGCAATTGCATAGTAACGCACACATGGACACTGGAGACAAAGATGGCGCTCGAGTTGCAGCACAAACTCAGGAAAGCAATCATCAGCCCAAAAACATTTGTGAACTTCCCACTATGATGGACAGCTCACTCAAGGGACCCCTGCGCACATCGGTGCAATGGCATAATAACACACACAAAGGTCACTAGAGACAAAGCAGGTGATCGAGTTGCAGCACCAATTCAGTAACACATTCATGAGCCCAAAAACATTTGTGACCTTTCCACTATGATGGACAGCTCACACAAGGGACCCCTGCGCACATCTGTGCGATTGCATAGTAACGCACACATGGACACTGGAGACAAAGATGGCGCTCGAGTTGCAGCACAAACTCAGGAAAGCAATCATCAGCCCAAAATCATTTGTGACATTCCCACTATGATGGACAGCTCACACAAGGGACCCCTGCGCACATCTGTGCAATTGCATAGTAACGCACACATGGACACTGGAGACAAAGATGGCGCTCGAGTTGCAGCACAAACTCAGGAAAACAATCATCAACACAAAAACATTTGTGAGCTTCCCACTATGATGGACAGCTCACTCAAGGGACCCCTGCGCACATCGGTGCAATGGCATAATAACACACACAAAGGTCACTGGAGACAAAGCAGGTGATCGAGTTGCAGCACAAATTCAGGAAATCATTCATCAGCCCAAAAACATTTGTGACCTTTCCACTATGAAGGACAGCTCACACAAGGGACCCCTGCGCACATTTGTGCGGTTGCATAGTAAGCACACATGGTCAATGGAGACAAAGATGGCGCTCGAGTTGCAGCACAAATTCAGGAAACAATCATCAGCCCAAAAACATTTGTGAGCTTCCCACTATGATGGACAGCTCACTCAAGGGACCCCTTCGCACATGGCATAGTAACACACACATGGTCACTGGAGACAAAGCATGTGTTTGAAAAGCAGCACACAAAAAAAAACATTCATCAGCCCAAAAACACTAGTGAGCTTTGCCTAGGCAGCACAGGTGTGTTTTTCAGCCACTTCAGGTACACAAAAAATAAAAGAGATGAAGGACAGAGGCACTTGCATCCTTCAATAAAATCAGCACTACATTCACATTTTGGAAATGACCCCATCTGTTTTTTTTGCAACAAATCAACATTTTTTCATACCAGAGGCATGAAAACAATTCAAAAGTAATGTTACCCCAAAATGGGGAGCGACCCTTCCCCAAGGGGCCGCTCCCCGAACAACGAAATTGTCCACAAATGAAAAAAAAAAAAACTCCCTACCATTCCAGCTGCACGATCGCACGATCGTGCAGCAGGAATGCTCTAAACTTGCAACGAGTGAAAGGAAAAGCCTTTCCTTTCACTCGATGGCCTCTTCTAAAAATTCTCCCCTGCCCCAGCCGCAAAACTGACCTCTGAATCCTCCGACGCGCAGGAAGCAAATGGCTTCCCTGCGCGTCGGTAAACAACAGGAACCCCCAGTGACGTCAGCGCGCCTCGCGCGCTGACGTCATTGATGACGCGGGCGGGGAGGGCGGGGGGAGGCAGGGGACGGTCTTCCCCTGCCATCCCAGCCGAAAACCTAACAATCGGACAGACTCGGTGGGAGCGCTGGCGCTTCCCCCGAGGGTGGGGCTCATGACGAGCTGGGCTCGTCATGAGCGTGCGAGCGCCCTACTCCATGACGAGCCCAGCTCGTCATCAGCCCCGAAGGGGTTAAAGGCATGTGGGATCATACATTCAAAAACATCACTTTACAACCCACAAGGGAATGGTGTTGTGGAGAGGGCAAACAGGATGGTGAAGGGCGTAATGCAGATGGCTGTTTCCTCTGGTGGTGATGTTAAAAGTATAGTGAACGATCTAGTGTGGGCATATCGCACCACAGAGAACAGTGTTTCTGGGGAAATTCCTTTCAAATTGATGAGGGGAAGGGATGCTGGTACCAAGCTTCTACCTGCATGGATGAAGGAAGGTCTGAGTATGGAAGAAACGGAAAATCGTAGAAAGGAAAAAAGTATAGTGAGGGGGTTGTTGCTAATAAGATTAAGGTTAATGACCTAGTGAAGGTGAAACCTGATCACATTAACAGTGGTTTTGACAAAAATTCATGGGTCCATTCAAGGTAAAATCTGTACACAATCATTTTGTTACATTGTACAATGGAGAACACTGGAATTTGAGAAGGGTTGCACTGTACAAAAAAAGTCCAGGGAATGAGGATGATGAAACTTCTGTTCATGATGATACTCAAGTTGGACATAAGGAAGATGTGGTTGACTCTCGTGTCTCTTTACAGAGATGCAGACAACCACCAAGTTACTTAAAAGATTATTTTTATTGAAGATGCTTAATCTAAGATGTATTTCATTTCTTTTATTTTTGCTTCTTTTGTTTTCTTTTCATATCATTATTTCCTTGTTACACCTTAATGTATGAAGGAAAGAGGATATGTTGTATTCTCATTTAACATTACTTGCTTCTTTCCCCTTTAAGTCATTTGTTCCATTTAGATTCTTAGTGTGCTGATGTTCTGTGTAATGCTTCTTGTAAGAGTTACTTGCTAATCTTGGTGGGAGCACCAACTACTCACTGTTACACACAATAAACATCCTCATTTTATATATATTCTTTGGTACCAGTCTACTTCAATTACAACACAGTAATTAATATGCTTGCTCAAATCTGCTGTCCTTCTGTAAAAGTTCAAAGATCCTATGACAGGAGCTCTAAAGCCCGGACCAGGTAAATGTCTGGTGAAGAATTTGACAAATAAACCAAGTTTGTACAGCTAAGGTTGGCCACAGGGCTTAGCAGCAATCAGCTGCCATCAGCCTTGAGTTTCCCATGAATCTAGGTCCTTACCACCTGTATCCTGGGGGTCAAACTTTCATTATAACGTCTTCACCTGCCTGTGGATTTGTTTTTCTCCATTTTCTGAATTATTATTACTTTGTGAGTTATTCACAAAACGAGGGTTGAATAGGACACCTAAAGTGGCAGCTTGAGGGATCACAGTTGGATTTTGATTTGCGAACTGCATACCTGTTTATGTTTTTCTTTCCTTGTGTAGAGCTCAAGTTTCCATGCCTGTTGGTACCGCTTCATAAGCTCTGACATTTAACAGGGTAGGGAGACTGGCAGGCTGATAAATGAGGGACTCAGTCAAGCACCACTTAAAATTATGATTGTCCCGCAAGCCATAAATTATTCTAAAGTTGCTCATAATGTCAACATCCAGACTTTATTCTTAACTTTATACATTATGGACCAAATTTACCAACATTATGAGTCACTCTTGTTTCAAGCAACGCAGGGCAACTCAATACCTAGATTCAGATCTACCAAGCCTCTCAGTGCCTCTCTGCATAGCTTGGTAAATATGGTGTAATGCAAGGCAGGGCAAGTCTCTGTCTCTTGTGTTACACTGTATGGTGGGAGTGTTACATGGGTGGAGTGTGGGTGTTCCTACGCATCCATTATGTATTCTGACACATTCCAAGATTTACCAACATTGGTAGACCTGGGAAGGCACCAGGATTGGTTACCTTCCAACCAGAGGCACAAGAAGAAGAAATATCTTTAATTCTCCTCGTTATTTCCACTTTCTAAGTGAGGTGCGTTCTGCACAAAAACAGTTCTATCTACAATGCAGGCACCCTTCCACCACTGCACAAGGGTGCCTTCCTTGGTGTAAGGGTTGTGTGCCAGCGCAGGGAGAGGACGAGAATGGCCATGTAATGTTAAATATGGTGCATTCCTGCCCTCTCCATTTCACTCAGCGCAGCAAAGTTTCTTGCTGCATTGCGTGAAACCTTACTAAATGGGCCACTATGTTTACATGATTCATTAACACTGCTACATCACATGTGAGTACCTCATTGAATTAAGTACCAATTGAGAGCAAATGCATATTGCCTGAATTTACTTTATATACTCTTCTTTCAAAAAAGACATAAGAACCCATAATATCCTTGTGGCATCCGATTGTCCATCTGACATCGTATATTGTGCCTACACATTACAATCTCAGCAAACAGGGATCTAGTTCAAAGAGATTTTCCTAGGGGCCAAAAGATGTATTTCACAGTCAAGGCACCATGCAAGAAAAGACAACCTGAGAACTCTGCACTTCTGGTGCATTGGTCATTCTTATTTTCTAGTCATTTAAATATCATACCATTCATTCAGCGGTTTGTGAACCAAATACTGTAAAAGGAAAAAGATCAGGAGAAGAGGTCATAAATGAGGTCTTTACATATACACCAGACGCCCAACAGCATGTGTTGATTACCCTAGATCCCTGGAGAGCACACCTCTGAATGTGACCCTTATGACTGTGAAAATCTTTCTTCCAGAGTGAAAAATATGAAGTCGAAATTCACGATAGAGGTAAAAAACATTTTCAGAGCACAATTTCTGATTCAAGTACTAATTTCATTCCAGGTTTGGTGTCAATCTATTCAGTGGTGTTAATTGTAGGCGTGAGTACAAGTTCCCAGTGGAGCTAATATGGGAAACCACTTCTCTTTCCTTTAACTTTTTTACCCCACACTGACCTGTATGAAAAGTGGCAAGTCCAATCTTACGTGACTAGTCCAAGCAATTGCAATATTTGGTACAAAGCTATCCAGGGTATAAAAAGCTATAAGCAAATAAAAAATGCTTTTTCAATAGAAAGTGCAGCTCATCCACAACCACTGCCAATGCCTATTATACCTCAATATAACTTAATGCAGGACATTAGTGCCCTGTACAAATATTGAAGGTCTTTTGAGACTGAACTCTTGCTTTTGGAGATTAGTTTTGTCAGTAGAAGATGTTTGCTGAGCAGGTACTTTAAATTTGGCACCCACAGTTGCAAACCCTTGCTGTGAAGGGTGCCACAGCAGCTTCTTTCACTGTACAGATGGCGGGCAGGCAGGTGGGGATCTGAGTATGGGAGGCTGTCCCCCAATGGCACAACACAATCATAAAATTGTTGATACAAGTGTTAGTTTGTAATTATTGACAACCTCTTATTCAGCTTCACTGTGTTTGACAATCTCCAATCTTAAGAACACATACAAGCTCATTTAGTCCTGAGAATAAGTAACAGTCATCCCACCACCAGTAGGGCCGGCCGACTGTGATTGACGGGGCGGGATCAGTGCTAACGTACAGCGATGTCCTCACTCCTCCAAACTCTAATGATTCTCATAGCCTTTGAAATCCATTAAAAATATCTGCAGTTTCCTATTAGCATACAACAAGAACACCTGAAATGAGTATGTTATGAACTAAAACTAGCTAGCAAACACCTAAACCATTGAAAAAAAATACACAGAAAGTCGGGGATCAAATATTTTGGGTTTGTAAAGTTTAAATAAGTGCCTCATATTTAAAATCTCTATGATGTGTTTTGATGTTGGAATTCTTTGAATGTCTTTTAAATTATGCCTCTCCATTTCATTAACTATTTTTCTGTAGGCAAATTTTGAAAAACAAGTAGCTAGGCCCTGTTCCCTTTCCAGTTCTGAAGGTTACACTGTAATACACAATTTCAGGAATCCCTCACTACGTTATAGACTTTTGGTATCATGAGAAGTGACAGTGGTTGCAAGTTAAGGAAAGCCTAATGTTCTTCAGTATATTTAGTCTCTCAACTTCCTCTAGAAAATAAACCCTCTGATGCTGGTGTCTTTCATCTCAGTTGAATGCCAGATGGACAGCTCAACGAAAGAGCCCATCTTCCAGATATGCTACTGCACAGCATTTCCATATGCAACAAATTTATACAATAGTCAAGTAGTATGCTTTGGTCTTGGAGCAATGCTAGTTTTTGATGTATGCTTTAGAATCAATCGTTTTTATTGAGTGGCAGAACAACTCAGAACACAGCTCAACTGCCTACATCCACTGGCTGGCAGAGCAAAGGCTGGGGGTAATTAACACAGCGTTCGGGCCTACACCCCGCAGGGCGACCCCGCGATGAAAGCATCAAGCCGTATGAAGCAGCCAGGGCAGAAGCTCTGTTACCACCTTTTCTAAAAAGAGAAACAGACAAAAACAAAAGAAACCCCCCTCACCCCCACCCCCACCCCCCAACTTTCCCCTCCACCACCCCCCACCCAACTCCGCATCAGTCTTATTTTCCTCTTCAGACCCCTTACCGCTAACCGCTAATAGGGCCCTCAGACCCCCGCTCAGGTAGGCTTAGCAGCACCCCCAGGTTCCAACGGGATATGTTGAAGGATCTGCAAGTACTTCGGACAGGTGACCTCCCTCAAGTCCCTGGACAGCAGGCGCAGGAATGGTCCCCACAGTTCCGCATACTCAGCTCCCTTCCCATCCATGCTTAGTGACAGGCGTTCCATAGCTAAAAGGTTCCAAAGGCGCCGTATCCAGTCTCTCGGATCGGGAAGCTCCTGGCGAGCCCCATTTCGCCTTGATGTATGCTTTAGAAGGAAATGGTACTCTCTTTTCCACTGCCTCATTGATGAAGGGTATCTCCTCCACCAGAGTTCTGGATTATCCAAGTCTTCATACTCAACTTGGTCAAGTACATTGCTTCCTGATAGTTGAAGGAACCATTCATTATTTCTGCGCCTCTTCCTACAGAATGATCCGTTAATTACAAAGCTATTGAGCTCATTAGGATAACAGACACTACATTAGGAACTGCTATGCTAGCGTACCGATTTTGGCACATATGAGGCATTTGTTTCAATGCTGATTTATGGTGTACTCATTCGTATTTAAGATTCTGCCCAACTGTGAGCTTTTGTTGGTGCTTTGTCCTTGGATAAAGGCGTAGTGAGCATAACAAAACATATTAGTGGACAGCTGTCTACCACATTTACATTGACTAGCCAAGGCAGTCGCTAAGTACAGAAAATGGGCTGGAGACTTCTGAAATCTAGTAGACAAACAAAATGTAACTATTCTCTTAATGACATTAAACCACATGAAACATTGAGATCTAGATCAATAACAATACCTAGTAAGTGATAAGAGAGCTTATATCACAATCGGTCTTGGATCCATAAAACTGCTATAAATCACAAAAAGAGCATAGGAGTTACCATCACCATATATCCTCCCTAGCAGATATACACAACCATCATTAAGGCTTGAACACCGGAGGCTGAATCGGTAAACCAGAAGGTCCCTCCTCTTGAGGACTGTGGAACTCCAGAGGTTGCTCTCTCCAACTAGGGCATGAGGTCCTTTGAATGTCTAGTTAGGGCCAGTTCCACCAGTTCCAAGACAAATGAGGAGATAGGAAATTCACTGTCCATGTCTGTGAGATAATTATTTATCAAAGGAGCAACGATCCTTTGGGCCCTGAAGAATGTTCTTTACCTTGTAGGTAGTAGTATGGGAAGTTTGTGAACTCAGGATGACTGGACCATTACCTCTATAACCATTCATCATTTTGTTTTCAACCATACCTCAGGTACCTGTTAATAATGGAAATTCCCTTAAGTTTACCTCAAAGTATTTTTAGAGTCTATCTGGATCCTACTTTTATCCAGTTGTCCACCCTGGTAGTATCATCTTATTAGAATGGAATGAGGAAGATAATGATTAAGCATGCCTCTTGTATTTTATCAATTTATTTGCTAGTTTTATATAGCTCGAACTAGACCCGAAGATATCAGAGTCCTTTGAGGATTAAGCACAACACCTTGAAAATGAGGTGCATCGAGAATAGCTAAAAATGTATAGTAATGGTAAAAAAGGCAAACGAGATACAATGGGATATGTTGGGAAAATAACAGCAAATGCCAGAGTAAAAAAAAGTGTAAATACAAATATAGATCAACATTACAGTAAAGAAGAACCAGATAGAGGGATGTGAGGACGTAATGTTCGGAGGTAGATATAGTAGGGAGTTGCAAAGTTAGGGAGAGTAAGTGCACAGCATTTTCCTGAGGCAGTGAATAAGCATAGTAGCATAGCACTTAAGATCATGAAACTGGCACTTTACAGAGTAAGCACAACAGCAGAAACTTGAGGTACGTAGAAATAATCAAATAAAACTAAGTGCTGACAGTAAAAATGGAGTACACAAAATATGGTGGGGTATATAAGCAAGAAGCAGCCAGAACCAGAGTTACATAAAGTGTGAATGGAAGTACATAGCAACAATAAATCAAAGTAGAATATGACTAAAAGTTCTGAGGTAGTTGAGGAAGGGAGATATAAGGATGGGGAAAGTCCAAGCACAGTTTCCCCATGAGGTAGTTATGTACAGATTTACAGGAGGAATACAGTGTAACATAGGTCCAGGACTCCAGCAAAATATGGAGTGGCAAGAGGCAGCGGACAGATGGAGGGCAGGTCTAAACTGAGAGCATATGCGTGGTCCTCATCCAATATATTGATATTCTATAGAATTGTTGGCCCTCGGATTGTACCTAAGTACGACTCAGATTGTCCCATCATCATATCTTTTTTGATGGTATATAAATAAAACCACCATATATTTATTTATTTTGAAGGTTCTACATAGCGCGAACAAGACTCTTGCGGGTATCAGAGTGCTTTACAGGGGGAGAAGTAGGGCAAAGTATGAAGTAAGGCATTATTGTCTCCAGATATAGATAGATACAAAAGTGTATGCATAGAGACTTAAAATACGAAAATATCGAAATTAGTGGAGGCCAAAATCCTTTATGTGGGTCAGATCGTCGTTCATGTAAGTTTCCTCATGAGTAGAGACTTGACTTCTTTCTTGAAAGAGGTCACAGAGGGATTCACTTTGGATTCTGAGGATAATGCATTCCAGATCCTTGGGGCAATTCCAGATCCTTGGGGCAATTCCAGAGAAGGCTTGGTTGTATGTTTTCTTTTTAGCAAATCTTTGTGGTTTCAGAAAAAGAGTGCTGGAACTTCTGGAGGATCAATCCCCACATGAGAGTACAATCTACTGGGACAGATATCTTGGGGTTTTGTAGTGAAGAACTTTGTGAGTCATGCAAGCGATTTTTAGATGACTTCTTGCTTCAAATGGGAGCCAATTGAGAGCTCTGAAGTCAGGGGAAATGTGGTAGTTTCTTTTAGAACCCATGATGAGTCTGGCAGCCGCATTGAGGGAAGCTCTTAGAGGGCCATTGTAAACCTGGGAAGTCTGAAAAGAGTTGCACTCCCATAGTCTAGTCTGGGGATTACAAGAGCTTGTACTGCCTATGTAAAGTCATTAGAGGGAAGGAATGGGCATTAATTTTCTCAGGATGCTCGTCTGTATGTTTGCTCCTTTTGTTGTGGCACTGATATATTTATGCATGTTTAGAATTTTGCTATGTGTTATTACCATCGATCTCACTGAGTCGATAACTTGAGGCTGGCAGTTGAGCGCTGTAAGTTGTTTAAGCCATTCCTCTGTAACGGACTTTTGATTGAGAGGAGCGATTAGGAGGAATTAGTCTTAAGGGTATTTAGTTTCAGGTGGTTTTCAGCAAGCCAAAGCTGTGTTTTTTATAGAGTTGAATTAAGAGATCTGATGTCTTCCGGGTAAGAGACCTTTAGTTACAGTTGTGTATCAGCCGCGTACATGTGATAATGAATGTTGGAGGAGCTGAGAATTTTGGTGAGAGGTTCCAAGAATAGGTTAAAAAGAGTGGCTGAAAGGGAGGAGCCCTGTGGGACTCCTAACGTGACTGGAATGGGCTTAGAAATTGATTGATCAGAATCTTTGGGATCTGTTGTGGAGAAAAGAGGTGAACCAATTTAGGACGGATCCTGATAAACCCATACTATATTTCAGGAGGTCTAGAAGATTGTCGTGTTTGATGGTGTTGAATGCCAGAGATAGGTCGAGCAGGATTAAAAGGCAAGCATTGTTTTGGTCTAGGATTTTTAGTGCATCATCCACTATGTGCGTCAGAGTCAATTCAGTGCTATGCCCTGCGTGGAAACAAGATTGGTATTGGTTTAGCAGGCTGAAATATTCGTTGTGGTTGCAAACATGGATGTGTACACATTTTCTAGGAGTTTAGCCAGAGTTGGAATGTTATAGATCATATGGTAATTATTAAAATCTATGTGGTCCGCAGTCGGCTTTCATACGATGGGGGACACCTGCCCTGATTTAAGGTTTTCTGGTATAATGCCTTGAAGCAGGCAGAGAGGCATTGATGATCTTGGTCCATAGTGGCAATACCAAAGGTTTGAACTCATTTTCGAAGTTAGCGGGTAAAGGCTCGACAAAGTGGTTAGAGGTGTTTAATTTTGTGAGCACTTAATGTTGTACCTTCATTAAAAGTGTTGAAGGAAGACCATGCAGCATTGTTTTTGAGGGTGAGCCTTGGTGTGTAGATTATAGAGGTTGCCAGCAAGGGGAAAATAGTGTCGTTGGGGATGTACGAATGATGCACTAAGGCCTTCTGCAGGTCAATCTTCATGTTTTCTGTCTTCTCAATGAAGAAGGAGGCACATTCTTCAGGGCTGAGTAATGAGCTTGGTACAGCTTGGGGTTGGTGTGATAGGCCATTTGATTGTGCTTTAACTCATACAAATAGTTTTTTTGGTCGAGTTTGGCTTGGTATAACTGGTTTCTAAAAAAGTTTGCTTTAGACCTTCTGATATTTTTGTAGTAGGAGTTCCAGGTAGGTCTTAAGGTACATCTGTCCTCATTGAGGCTGCCATTGTACCATTCATTGGAATCTTTCGTAGAGAGACTTTTCAGTTGTAGTGGTGCAACTGAGTCTAGTACCGTAGTCATGGAACTGAAGTAGTGGTTTGTAAGAGCTTGTACATCAGATAAGTCCTCAGGCGGAAGCAAGAGGTTGTCATTATGGGATGTTAGTAGATTGATGTTAAAGTTTTTTAGGTTCCTTTTCCATATTTTAGGTTTCGTAGGTTGGACAGAGTTTAATTTCACAGCTTCATATTGAGGAATATAATGGAGTGGTGGTCCGACCAATCACAAGGGAGGATCGTTTTAAGTTGAGTAGAATCAGCGTTGGAATTGACAAGATCTATGATTAAACCCTTGTTATGTGTGTGCGGCTGTTCCAGATTTGAATAAGGTTGAGGTCTGTAAGGAATTCTTTCAGGCTGTTTACAGCAGAGTCATTTAGGTCATTCCAATGTAAGTTGAGATTTCTGAGGAAGATATGGGTGCCTTTTTAAAAAAAAAATTTTTTGCAGAGTTTTATATAGCGCGAACTAGACCCGAACCGAATCGGGTATCAGAGCGCTTTACATAGCACCAGTTACGTTACATGTTACGTTACATGAGGACACACATTCATTTTTAGGCACGGGGAGATTAAGTGATTTGCCCAGAATCACAGGAGGTTTTGGCGTCATTACTGAGACTCGAACCCAGTTCTCAAGGTCCGAGGTCGAGCGCCCTAGCCTTTAAGCCAACTCCTCTCCTCTGCCTTTTTGTCCTGTGTATGTAGTCACGATATCCATAAACTGTTCGATGAAAGTGATATTATCACCTGGAGGATCGTAGAATGTGTGCAAGGTGCAAACTGGTCTGTTGGGATATCAATACAGAGGTAATCAGATGAAGATAATGCTGGTGAGAGAGAACAGTTCACAGTAAGGCTTTTCCGATTAATGTAGGCAATGCTGCCTTTTGGTCTATCAGCTCTGTCTAATCTGGTGATGTTATGGTTTGGAGGGACCAGAATATCGAGGATGGGTGTAGATGATTCACTTAACCAGGTTTCGGTCAGGATTAGAAAGTCGGGTTCATGAACGAGTATGAGGTCAGCTATGTCTGCAGCATGTCTTTGAGGCCGAGCTACAGTTTAGAAGTATACATTTGAGATGGGGTTGGGCGGGAACTAGTGGGTCCTGTGTGAGGGGTTCTCGCGTAAGATTGTCTTGTATTATTCCTCTATGGTTGGATCCTGTGACTCTGTGTGGATTAGTGGGGCTGGTTTGGATTAGGTTAGGACTATTTGTGTTGTCAGGTACGATGTGTTGCGATTGTGTTGCGGAAGATCATAGGAGCGGAGGCAAGAGTGGATATCATTGGTTGGTAAAGGATCACTCAGTCTGAATGGTTGAGTGGGTGCATTGTGATAGGGTAATGTTCTCCAACTCGGGTGCAAGTGCTTCGTAGAAGGTGATTGCATAGATGAGGCATTTGGAGAATAGTTACTATGATAGTTTGTAACAAAATCCATATTAAGCCATTTGACCTGGGAGAATGTAGGATAAGGCCCAGTACGTTTTAAAGGCCTGCTTTGACTTTTGTAATGAAAGTGAGATCTCGTCAAGTCTGGAATCTAGTGAGGGGTGTGTGCAAATTACGTGGTCTGGGGGTAGGGGGCGAGTGGGTAGGTAGGAGTGAGGCTTAGGGCGTTACAATAGCCTCGGCCAATGTAGGGTGGCCGGTAGGGAGAAGGGGATGGGGTAGACGAAGATGGTGAGGCTGGTGCCATATGGGTGTGTGGGGTGGTTGGAGCTATGGTGTTGGTCAGAGTTAATGGGACTAATTTAGAATTTGTGCTATGTAATGGGGGATGGGGTGTAGGCGAGATATAGCTGGGGGTTGACCTTCGCATCCAAGAGATTCTGCTGGGGCTGGACTAGGCGTGTATTGATGTTGGGGGATAATAAGTGACTGCCTAGTAGGGGACTCTGGTGGTGTGTTAGAGGGGAGTATTGAGTTTAGAGGGCCTGGGGGAGTCAGATCTCATAGCCTCTTCCTTGATTAGAAGAACAATATTGTCAAATAATTCCAAATTATGGTATGATGATTGTATGAGGATGATCCCATTATGGTATATGGTGATTGTTGCTGCTGCATTATATAACGGTGAGGACCATAGAAATCCTGAAATCGTATGATGTTTTTCTAGAAGTGGAGACAGAGAGCAGAGTGAAGAAGGATATCCCACATTGGGCTCTTCTCTTCATATAGAAATTTATGTCACTAGTTCAAGCTCCTTTGCTCATTGAGAACTAAGGATCTGAGATCAAGGTCTCAGGGTGTGATTTGAAAAGCGTGTGTTTAAAACATTTAGCTGCTATATATTTTTAGGACATCATAAGAAGTTGCTGCTTAATTGCAATATGTTCGGTAACATCTGTTGCTGCACATATCACAATTAGGAGTTTGGTGAATAACACTGCACTCCCACAGTTGCTCTTATACATTTCAAACCTGCCAAAATGTATTAGGGGAAAAATTCCAAGAAATTACTGAGACATATGGATTTTGATTTGTTAAGCACCACCATCTGCATGCTATTCCCCACTATTGGCAACAAACTCATTATTCAGAGTTTTTTATCGGATCTAATAAATTCCAAACCAGTGAAGTCTGATTTTATCGGGGTTGACAAATATCGGTAAGACCCCCCCCCCCAGGAGCTATCCCTGAAGTCACCAATGAACTTTACTGTTTTGCATAAACACGGTGCTCAAGCTATTAAATCTGATGGCTGGGGGAAGACCTGGACTGGTGTATCTTCAGAGAAAAGTCGGTCTTCATAACGAGGGGATGCCCGGGGAAGTGGGGTAAGATCTGCGGAGCGTGGAACCGATATAGAGGAGACATCTGTCTCCCACCAAGTTGTCATCAGGACTCGGAGGCTTCTGATACCCCCTGATTTGTCTTATGTATAATCTGTTAATTATTTTGCATATGTAATTTGACTCTGTACTGGAGGTACCAGCCTGCTTGCATTTAATTTGCTGTAATTTGGTCGAATTGTTTAATAAAAAGAAACATAAAAAAAAATCTGATGGCTGCAAAAGGCAGCAAGCAAACCTGTCTTACATATAAAGCATTGTTGTATAATGTCTAGGTGCCCCTCTAATTACGTAAGGATCAGTTCCTCTATATCTACTTTATTTCCATATTAAAGTGTGATGTTCTTTTGTCAACATATCTTTAATATTCAGGACATGAAGTTTAGATTAAAGGTTGATCAAACCTATCCACAAGATGTTATTGTTATTGTCTCTGCTGGTTGTATGACCATCTGAGAAAAGTGGACTACCTGTGTGTCCATTGTCCTTTATAATCACGCATTTTAATAATTGTATTTTGTCTTGCAGATGCTAGATGACTGTGACTTTCTGTTCCTAGTTGTTTGGATGGCATTTTGTAAATGTTACATTGAATATTACCAAGTTGTGACCCATGTGAGTTGTTGGTACTCTGTTGTTCTGAATAAGTGTTACTGGGTGCCTTTAAGTCATGTATACTATTGGAGATGTTCATAAACTTTTTTAAAGACATAGGGGCATATTACCAACAACTAGCGATAATTATCGCTATGTTGGCTTAGCGGCAATATTTTTATCGCCGAGCTGCGGCGATTTTTATCGCTTAGGAACCTTGCTATTATCAAGGTTTATCTCCTAAGCGATAAAAATCGGCCGAAATGCATGAATATCGCTGAAAAGTCAGCGATATTCATTCATTACCGAGCTAATGCTCTGAGCCATGTTATCCACCTACCATTGGATAACATGGCTAAGAACTGCTCAGGGGCAGGTGTTAGCTTTTGGAGATATTCGCGCTTAGCGCGAATATCTCCAAAAGTTGGTAATAGGAGATATCGATGTTAGCGACTGTTTCCAGTCGCTAACATCTTGGCACGCCCACTTTGCATGTCATTAGTGATAAATTTCACTGACATGCAAAGCGGGGCCCAAGATGGTCGCTATCTCCTACTAGCTGTCGCTAACTGGTGTTAGCGACAGCTAGGTAATAGGGAGATAATTTTATCTCTGCTTTCTTGGCTTTTGTTAAAGCCAAAAAAGCAGAGAAAAACCCCCTTGATAATATGCCCCATATTTCTATTGCTATTTCAATAAAGACACTTAAATAACGGAAAACGAATGCACATTACTTTCCGAACCAGCTATCGATATAATACTCCACATCTTAACACATTTTCCCAAATTCAACGTAGAAGATCCCTGGATAAGTTATCCCATGGGCCCGAGATCTTCTGATGCTTCTGGGAGCAACCCGAGGCCTCTATTATCGATGTTTTTCATACCTGGCAACAGTTGAGTTTTTCTTGAACTTGTGCTGGGTTGTTGGCTATGCTTGATTGGTTAGTAGCAGTGTTTTGGCTCTGCTTGCGAGTATTACCTTTGTCTGTGATGGGATATTATCAATGGAGGCAGTTTCTGGTATCATTTTCTGCTATGGCTTTTGTAGAGTTTGCCAGAGGGTTGGCTTGATGCCGAAGGTGTTTGGGTCTGTTCTATTTTTGTCCTCCTCTGACCCAAGTAAGCGATATATGAAGTCTCTATTGTTCGTTATCAGGGCAATTTTATATAAGCATGTTTTGTCATTAGGAGTTCTGCACCATGAACATATAGGTAGAACAAAATTGGCAGTCGTACTGGAGATTAGGTCAAATCGCATTTTGATGAAACACTACGTGGGAGACTGATGAAATCAGAATGTCAAAATCCCAATCTGATGAATTACCAATTTCAAGAAAACTCTTTTGATGACAGTTTCAGGGTTTTCACCAAAGAATATGCAACAGACCAGGTATTGAGCCCTAGATCCGGGGGATACATTAACAACTTCTTACAACTGACAAACTATTAGAAATGATGGGAACAATTTTATAAGCAAATAAATACCAGCAAATAAAATAACTAAAACAAAAACCAAATAGTTGAGGGTTCTGGATAAAACGGACTGAACAAGGGAGCATAACGAAAAAGGAAAATATGATAAATAAGAAGCAAGAAATGGGCACAGCAGTGGCGAGAAGGACTGCATTTTTGGGCAAGAGAAAAGATGAAAAGGTTAAAAAGGAAAACATGGAGGCGAGGGATATGGAGAGAAGATCCGAATGAGGATATTGAGGAAGAAAGGAGGGGAGAGAAACAGCATCCCAGTGGAAGGTAGGATGTTTGACTTTGGGGACTAAAAACGAAGAGGTTGCAGGATGCTGTTTAAAAATGCAGTGCTTTCTATGGAGAAATTAATTAGTCAAGGTAGATCTAAAAATGTCAACGATTCTGGCCCAACACTGTTAAATGTGATTTACATGAAGTAATATCCGCCAGATGTGATTCATTACAAGCGTTTACGTTCTGCAGCTATTAATCAGTGTTACATCCAACCCAAGGTGGCGCAGTCCAGGATGTTTGCTTTTCATGGGTGTTTCTCTAGAGCGGTTTTTCAGGGGCATAATTTGCTGGTATGAGATTTCTTCACAGGCACTATTTTTTTGCAGGATATAATAGATCTTACCATTTATAATGGATTTCACAGTGAGTGTATACCTAGCCTGTCAACTTCTCCTCCACCCTCCGTCAAGTCTGGTGGGGGAGCCACCCCTCTTCCCCACAGTGCTCCCAGAGGCCATGAACCACTAATGACCAGGCCTGGGCGTAGTTCACGGAGTGCCAAAAAAACTCTGTGGAGTTCCGCAAGTGTCGGAGTGCCGTGTGAACTGCCGTTCGCGCTGATCTTTCTGCTGCTCGAGTAGAAGTTCTACCAAAGTGGCAGCTCGCGTTCGCCAACTTACCTTTGGAATGCCGAGCAGAGACAAAACTTTGCTCCGCGAGCTCCACGGAGTGCAGAGTGCTGAAAATCCTGCAAACTCCACAAACGGAGCGGAGTTTACCACCCAGCCCTACTAATGACCACATCCCACAGTACTCAAACACTTTGCAGCAAAGAGTGCAATTGGACAGAAAGACAAAGGTCTGTGACAGCTAAAGAACAGTCTGCTTAAAGATGCCCGCCACAACAGTACAACTTCAGCCAAAGATGTATAATTGGAAATTCAAAAATCAAGAACTGGAAGTAGTTGTCTATGAAGTTGCATGAGGGCATGATATATGCTATTTTGGAAACCTCCAAGAAAGTTCCTGAAGCCGCCAAGAAATATATATGGTTATAGATTCAGGCAAGAGTGAATGTAGTGACAAATACACACAGAGCAGCAAAGAATACATAAGAAAAAGGTGGTGTGTTTAGTTTACTTTCAGTCAAGTGAGAGAGAGAGTCTATTGTTTGAATGCCGAAATGTATACACAGTATCTCCTGCCAATTTAATTTAATTTAATTTTTTTTCTTTTTCTGGAGAAATAATCCATCAAAATAATTTATACACATACAATTTAAATATCAGCCAAATTAGAACATGAGAAATAGAAATCATTTTTCAAAAAACATTAATTAAATGGCTCTTGCGATTACAACACATTGGATCATTGAGCACAAAACAAAATAGCTGGCCTTCCATGGCTGCCTGCTGTAGCTCGAACCCGAATATGCTATGCTTCAGAACTCCACTGCTTCAAGGAAGCCTGCATTTATTGTTATTGGTCAAAGACATTTATTATTTTGATTACTTGCCCACTTTCCCTGAAATGTATTCCTGCATTAAATTAATAGTCTGTATTATAGATCATTGATTAGCTTTTATACATTTTGAAGGTCATTTTAACATCATATTTTTCCATTCACCAACATTTAATATTTAACAGTGGCGCATTTAAATTTAAGAGATGGTTGTAAAATTAAAATACATTTTTAAAAAGTTGACTTTTACTTTTATGATCCCAGGTAAAGGGCCTGATTTAATGCATTGCTTTGTGCAGAATTTGCTTGCAAACCTGGCACCTTTATCTGGACTGGCTTTGAGAGACTAGGGGGCATATTATCAAGGGGGGGCGATAGGGAATTATCGCCGCTTTAGCGGCCGTTTTCAGCCGCTATGCGGCGATAATTCTATCGCCCTATTAGCAAGCTGTCGCTAACAGCAGTTAGCGACAGCTTATAGGCGATAGCGAGTGGTTTGGGGCCCGCTTTGCATGTCAGCGATATTTATCGCTAATGACATGCAAAGTGGGCGTACCCAACCTGTTAGCGACTGAAAGCAGTCGCTAACATCGCTATCGCCTATTACCAACACAGGCGTAGTGATGGAAATATCTCCAAAAACTAACACCTTCTCAGACCAGTTCTTAGCCATTATATCCAATGGGAGGTGGATATAATGGCTAAGACCCTGTTAGCGATAATGCGTGAATATCGCTGTATTCTCCGCGATATTCACGCATTTTGCCGCTATCGCCAGGAATTTTATCGCTTTTGAGATAAACGGTGCTAATAGCACGTTATCTCAGCAATAAAATCCAGTGATGTGCGGCGATAAAAAAATTGCTGCTAAGCCTACTTAGCGATAAATATCGCTATTTGTTGGTAATATGCCCCCAGGTGTTTTTGATGACGTTAGGTAAGTCCTCATCTTTTCGCTAACTTTCAAGTGATTCCTTTAGAAGGGTGGAAAATGGTTTATTCGACCCTAAACATATTTTCAATTGCCCCAAATGTTGTATTTTCCCTCATATTTTCAAAACATATTGACTGAAAAGTAGAGGTGGGCGGAATTCGCGGAGTTTCACTCTGCGAAATTCTGCAGAGTTATTGAAAAACGGTGAGATTCCATTGAAATCTTCCAACTGGAGGAAAATATGCATCTTGCATTGCTCGTGCTGCAATTTAGCACCGGTAGCACGAGCAGCACTGAAAATCAGCGCAAACCGCACCATTCATTGCTTAAGAGCATGCGGCCATTCACGTTGATTTTGCTGCTGCTCACGTAGAGAATCTACACGAGCAGTAGCGAATCTATGCAAATGACAGCCCTCTAACCATGACCGCTTGCAAACACCGGTGACCCCGCGTTAGAAAATCGCACTAGGGGACACCAAATCTTGCTCTCACTGCACAGATTGCATATTCTGGAGCCTCGGGGAGAAAAATTCCGCCATGCGGTGATTGGCAGCATTTGGTTACAACTCTACATTAAAGAGAAACGCGGAGTGATCAAAATTCCACTAATTCCACGGGCAAAATGAACATTCCACCCACCCACCCCTACTTAAAATAACCCAAGGCACTTGCTATTGAGATAGGCGTGTAACTTTTAGGCCACATGTTTAGTTCTAAGAGTTAACATGACTACTGTACCGCACTGATTGTGACCAGTGTGTCAAAGGGTCAAATACTACTAAGATAGGTGAGTGAGGCTGTGTCTTTGTTAAACACCCTCCATTGCAAAGTTATGATCATCACGATCAACCCTTGTCCTCCCTTTGCTTTTTCATCAGCAGTCACCCACATTACTCTACTCATTAATGTGTGTGCCTCTGAATCACAGCTGATCTAATTATGCTTTGATCTTAATACATTTTACACATTTTTGTTATTTGATTGAAAATATATGTAAAAAAGAATTATTTAAAAAAGTTTCAGTCTGGGTAGCTCAGTGAGTTAATGTGCCATTACACGCCTATGCATGCAACTTGCAGAAATACTTCTCAACACACCCGCATTTGGAGTGCGTTACCTGCCTTGGAATAATATACGCTGTCAAGATACATACTCTATACTGAATGGGAGTCACCTTCCCTGCAAAAGTAATGTTAAAAAAATGCTTACCTTCATCAACTTCAGTGCGACTCACCACTGCCTACACCTGACCTTTCATCAGAGACACCTAAAGTTGAGAGCTATGTCTAAAGGTATAATGTAACTGAAATTCTTATGATTTTAGCAAAATGTGTAGTACTGAGTGGAGTAATTTACATCTATTATAAAACAACATAAAATAATGCTATCCTATGTGTTGTATGAAAGGTATTTATTAGTGATAATGATAAACGTGTGTGTACAAAAATGCATTATGTTTAGCTCATACTGAGTAAACATTATTTTGTCAGACATGATGCAATATATATGGTAGCTTTATCAAAAACAGCTTACACCGGATTCACAAATGTAACTTACACTTTTGAGCGATTTGTAAATTTAATTTACTTTTACACATTTGGGAAACTTTACTTTTTTTGGCTATTCATAAAATCTGAGTGCAGAGTTATCCAAAAGTGTAAGACCAAATTACACAGTTACTCAAAAGTGTTAGTTACCTTTGTGGCTAGCCCCTTCGGTTGGTGAAAAGCCCCAGGCTCTTCAATTTGTTTGTGACATGGAAAATACACTTTTGGAATACATTTACAATCAGATTTTGTGAACAGCCAACAAGTAGAAAGCTTAATCAAAAGTTTAAATTACTCAAAAGTGCGAGTTATCTTTGTGACTCAGTTCAAACGTGGAGCCCAATTGAAGTAAAAAGTCTCAAATTTCTACTTAATGCAGAATTGATTTGATCGGTTAATTGTGTAGGTTCTGGATGTGTACGTTTTTAGGTCAAGCCTAGCGTTGCAGCACATATGCTGCTCGCTCTACGAGGCATGCTGTAGTAGGGTATGTTGTGGAAGTGCAGTGGAAGCCCCGCCCATATTTTTCATTGGTTGGTGGCATTGTCTTTGGTAAATGCTGGCTTCTGATTGATAATGAGGCTCCTTAGTCCCTCCTTGTTACCGCCCTGTCTCCTTTTGTGACCGCCAATAACGACTGGATCTTTTACTTGCGGTGTTACACTGTCTGCTTTATAAGTTGGTGAGCACTATTTTCTTTAATGTGCTACCCATATTGCATCCATGACATCGCAGCACCTTTAATGTAGTTATTTACTTTAGAGCGACCATGCTTATTTATTTTATGGCGGGGTCTGGTTCCAAGCGGCCAATAGTTATTTAGGTAATTTACTGCATGGTCCGCATTCAAGCGGCCACGCGCCTTTATTTTCTGCTGAACTTGCTCCTTTTACAGTGTAGTTTGTGGGCACTTTTTCAACTGCGCACATATGTACAATTAGAATAGTTTGGTTAATTACAATCATTAGAATCTTTTTAATCATCATAGCAGAATGTTTTAGATCACTGTACATTTCTGATAACTCTAAATTGCATATAGTCTAAGTAAACTCTACTAAAGGCACTTAGTTTTGTCACTTTTTTTAATGTAGGCCACCCACTGTCATTGGTAGTTGTGTGAAAGGTTTGTTGGGTATGGGAAAGAGACCACGTGCGTGTATGTTTAGTAGGACGATTAACAAAACCCAGTAAGAAGCCTCTTTAGGACCAGAATACATGCCACGTTTGAAAGTCACAGTGCTCCCTATCTCATGAATTTGCATGTTGTGTGTTTATAAGTGGATGGCAAATATGCACATTGAGTATCTGAATCTGACTTCTAGGCAATATTTTATTATTAATGCAAATTGCGCTTGCTGGTTACAAATATGCGGTCCTACTGTAGGCCCAGTTTTTATTTTACCAGTAGAATGTGCCTTGTGTTGTCAGCTGGACATAAACAACCGTATGTACAATACCACATATGATGTAGCTGGATCTAGAGCAATTTGTAACTGGCTAACTGAAACCTACACCACTGGGGTCTGCCGCCCACTAACCATGATAATTCTTTGGAAAGCGTGGTTGAAAGGATTTGATATGTGGATGGGCATGACCTCTCGAGCTATTTCTATCAGATGAACTTATTTTTAGGGTGAAATGTAAATGTTTTAGTGCTTGGGAGGTATTGCCCTGTGGTAAAATCATTATTGGTTCAGGACATCCCGTTTCCAATTCTGGCTACCCTAGTTGACCAACAAGTGGGATCTTTGGCAAAGGAACACAACCTGCGAAAGTAACTATAAGTAGGCTTAATAAGTAGCCTTGGTCCATGTTCAGCTGACGTTGTAGCGCTATGAAAGAGACTGGAGTCTGCTCTTTAGTGCCATATATAACAAGCATTTGCAATGCAATATGTCTCGCATTTATAAGAGTCTGAGCTATTGACAATGCCTTTTCTTTTTCTTTTCTAAAACATAAATAAATGGCATTGTCATTTACAATGCCAATAGCTTAAACTCGCGTACAAGCGAGACCTATTGCAAATGCTTGTTTAAAATATTAAAGCTTCAATAATATCTTTTTGGTTATCTTTTTTCTTCAATAAAGTTATATTTCGAATGTTTCCTTGCAACACCCTCTTGTAAAAATCGGAAACAGGTAAGCACCTTCTAACATGCTCTTCACTGATAACACGTGGATCATTCAGGTGTAAGTTTCACATGCAGACAAGTTTACCAATGTTTGTAGATACTGATATAGGCATGACTGTGTGCGCGTTTACCTCATTTGCATTGTATTTCTTTATCTGTTCTCTGGCATTCCTCTGGGAACCTTAACTGTGCCACTTACATATGCATGAGTAGCACATACTGTATATACATTTAGCAAACATAGATGACACCGCTGAATATGTTACTGAGATGTTTCTAGATTTGTGACTCACCGCTATATTAGGCACATATATTTGCAACTTTTTCCATGTGTAAGGCGCACTTACATGAGGAAGATGGGTTGTGACTCACCCTTGCATTTTCTTGTCAAACTCCAAGCAACACAATGATACCAAAGCTCTCCATTTTACCGGGCTTGATATCACTGAAAGAAAGGAAAAAACCACAAAATGACACATAAATGGAGGGGTTTTCAGAAACCTAAGCAATTATTTGAGTCTCATTTTGTACTTAACATATATTTGTATATTTATATAGTCTAGAGATACTGTTTCAAAGCTCTGCCAGCACATTCACATCATCATTGCATCTGTGATAGTTGTGTTGTATGTACTTAGACTCGCATTACAACATGGGCATATTTGCAAAGAATGACGAAGTGCAGCTCTGCAAGCATTTAAAAAATGTGGGGATGCCCCCCATTTACAAGAATACGGTGCACCCCTGTGTTTCCCCATACACTGGCACTAAAAAAGCTGCCTAGCTCCAATGCAGACACTCTTACACCATGGTTCTAGGGGCCGGCGTTGCTGGGATGATCGTTTATCTGCACATAAACAATCATGAAAAGCAATGTACTCCTTCGATGAGTGCTACAGAAATTAGCGCAAATAGAAAGAGCAAAACGCAAGGAGAAATAAAAGTACTTTTCCTCGTTGTGCCACTGTACCACCTGCTTTTCAATGGCATTAGTTTTTGCAGCTGCCTCAGATTTACAGATCTTTGTAAATCAGGGGCAGTGTCAAAAAGCAATGGATGTTACAGTGGATCGCCCACAGCAACACTCATTGCACACCCCTTTGACTCAGAAAACTGCATGAAAGGGTACGATATTTACAATGCGGCTTAGTGCCACATTGTAAATAATGGGCAGAGCATTGCGCCACCGGAGCGTCATAAAAAGTGAAGCTCCGGTGGTGCAATGCCCTTGTGAATATGTCCCCATGTCCCTTAAGTTATGACTTGACTGCTCATCTGACCAGAGAGTAAGCAGGGACTAGTGGTCCATCTTTCCTTTGCAAGGCAGGTACTTGGAGTCCTAGTTGGTAGGGACCAATCACACTCATACCTTTAATAGTGCTTGTCTGTCCCTCTGACTCTGCAGGGCAGGAAATCCCAATACATACCCGCAACCCCATTCAGAAATTTGAGGGTCTCCATTTTATGTGTTATAAAGGTTTAAGGTACCTCTTATTTGATGCCTACATTTTTAATTTTATAGATAAGACAGGAGTATAACCCATAGACCAAGTCAGGACTGGGTAGGTAAGATACAACTAGAACACAGTGTCCTGAAAGGTGAAAGTCAGTATGCCCTATCCCTGCCGCTTGACACCGGCACAACTTGCTGATGTCATTCCCCCGCCCCCAAACCTTGGTCCAGCCCCCGCCCAAACGCGGAAGTGAAATCTCCAGCGAGCCCCTCCAAGCAGCCCTATTATTCGGTGACCCATTTGGCTGCCTTAAGTCATCCCCTTCCTGTTGGTTACAAGGATTCCAATCTTCAAGGATCCTTCCAGCACTTCCTAATTCAGACAACCAGTCCTGATGATGATCCAAAATGCTCCGGATCGAAATGCCGTCGACCTAACAGCCTGACCAATAGGCGCACTTCTCTTTAGTGGCTTTAGATTCTAATCAAATCAATTGTGCCCACTGTGGTATCACAATGTCACATGCGCCGGTTTAGCCACTCACTGTAAATAGTCTGCACCTTATGCACAGTGCGCCAACTACGCTGTTCTCTTTTCACTTGCATCGCCACTTGCACTATTTATTCACGTTTGTTGCACCAAGTTCCATGTGGTTGTCATTACATTTTATGCAGTGCTGTTCTTAACTGTATATATCTGACCTTGAAACGAATGTTACCACATAAAAATGAATAATTGCCTCAAAAAATCAAAAAATGAATAATCTCCTTCTTGTCCTCCCAAGCAATGCTATGTACATGCTATCTATAACTGTCTACTGACTTTCACCTTTCAGGACACTGTGTTCTAGTTGTACATTTTTAATTTGTCGTCTTACACTTTGATGTGCCACAAGTCGACATCATTTCTTTTTGGTAGACTAAATGTGGCAGTGTGAAGTGGAGAGTCATACAATCTGTAGGTGTCTGAAGCAGCAAGAGTGTAATGGGACACTGATGTCAGAATTAGGAAAAAAACAACGGAGCAAAGAGGTGGTAGATGGAAGTAAGGTGCAGAAACAGTAGGTGGAGGTCAAAGAGGTGGCTTCCAGACTGGAGGAAGATGATGGAGCCTGGAAACAGCTGAATACTGGAGAGAAGGATGAACTCAGATTTAGTTGTTTAGACATGAAACCAGAAGGACTTTGGACAAACAATCTGTGCAGAATAGGATTTGAAAGGGCTAGCATGCACAGATGGTAACTGGAGAGGAAGAAGCACGCAGGAAGTGACGTATGCCAGAGGAACCCACAAATGGATATATATAGGGGCTTATTTGTGAGAGGCTTGTGCCGCTGGAGCGTCACTTTGTTCTAATGCTCTGGCGGCGCAAACCTCTGAACCATATCTACGAGGCTATGCAGAGCCACTTTGAGTGGCTTTGAATGGCCTGATAGATATGGAGTAAGGCAAGGCAGCGCATTTCACTGTGTTGCCTTACTCTGCGCCAGGGAGGCCGTTCCATGGGTGTTGCAGTGGGAATTCCCATAAAACACTCATGGGTTTTGACGCTGCCCCAGATTTGCTTAATCATGGAAACCTGGGGAAGTGCTAAAACCTTACGCATCTCCAGGGGAGGCGTAGCAGAGAGAAATATTTGTGTTTCTCCTTGTTTTTTCCTCTTTCCATGTGTGATAATATAGAAAGAAGAAGGCGCCCTTTGCTGCACAAAACAATCCTGCCCACAACTGAGGCATCCTTGTACCATGGTGCAAGGGAGCCTATCATGGTGCTATGCCACCAAAAAGTCGCCAGCACAGGCAGAAAGGACATGAATTCACCATATTAAATACGGTGCATTCCGGCCCTTTCATTTTGGCGTAGGGCGGCGCAGCAAGATGCCTTGCTGCGCGTCCCTATGCCAAAATGCCTTAACCACTTGGATGCTAAGGCAGTTCCATATTTTTGTACTTCTTCTCCATTGAAATGAATGGCAACTCCATGACGAGTTACCCTTGTCATTAGCATCCATGAGGCCCATAGTATTTATATAGCACAAACCTATTCAAAAGGTAGAGGAGCGCAGATAAGCATACAGTCAATAAGTGGTAGGAAAGGTAGCTTCTCTGTGGATGGTTAAAACATTGTGATTTAAAGAGTTCCTTCTACTCTTCCCTAAATTGGAGCAGTGTTGGGTATTCCTGATGGATGCAATTATGCTGTTGCAGATCCTGGGTGTATAGATGGGAAAGGCCTGCTGCCTAAATTTTTTCTTTTTTACACTTCTTATTCTGCAGTCTGATGGTGTCTTGGCTGCAAGTGTGCCAAGAACCACCAGATATGCTGAGCTTGTCGGCAAGATAAGCATGAGTGCTGGTTGTGAAAGTTTTGTCAATGATGCAGCAGGTTTTGAAGGTGTACTCCAGGAGGGGGAGTCAATGAAGCTTCATCCAGATGGGTGAAGTGATATTTCTTCAGGCCCTAGATGAAAAGTGTATCCCAAAATGGAGTCTGGGAGGTCATGAAGAAGGGTGCTACCACTATCCAAATGCAAGAGTAAGAGGCCTCCGTTCAGCTAATGCGTTTCGGTCACCTGTACCTAAAATTTAGAGAGCCCGCTCCGAGGGCCGTACTTTCTCTTACAACGTTGCTTGATTATGGACTACCCTTCCTATTCATCTCCGCTCAACGCCCCCCACCTTTCTTTTTGGAAGCAACTGAAGACCGGGCTTTTCCAAAATATGGCTTAACTTCCATACTCCATCTGCTCACTGTCACTAGCGCTGGGATGCCGCCGGAGTATGAGGGCTTGAACAGCAGTTCTGAAGTTCATGAAATTGCTTTCTGGATGATGTGGGTTCATCTTCTTTACAAGAGAGAGCTGGTATCAGGACATCTTTAGTTTTTTTGGAAATGTGTTCTTTGAGGCTGAAGTTGGTGTCTGGGGTCACTCCATTTGTTGAAAGTTGTAGTTAGAAGCCTTCAAGGCAGTGCTTAATTTGAGCCGGTGCTTTCCGGTGCTGAGCACCAGCACTAATTGGTTTTCAGCGCTCTGCACTGGCACCTAATTGTCAACACACACTTAGGGCAGTCTGCCACAAGGCGGCGCTGCTTGTGTAATTTAGAGGTGAGCAGTATAACAGCTACTTAGGAAAACAATATACATTTAAAAATGTAATACCTGCCCCTCTAGCCATTCCTTTAGCTTTGGGGACCTGGAATAATCTGAACTGTCACATTTACATGCGAGAGAGATGGTTAGTAGTTGTTTTGGCAGCGATGACAAGGGTGATGGGTGGTATAAGATGCAGTGTCCTCCTGGTCAGAGGGGAAACAACTTTTACAACGGAACTGTTACAACGCGGTACCGTTACAATGCAGGATTTGCAACGAAAGTCGTTACAACGACTTTTGCTGGAGGGCGCTCTAGGATAGGGGATAGTTTAATTTACTATCCAACACCTTCCCTACTATCCACGGGGACTGCAGTTGGAATAGTAAATTAAACTATTCACTATCCAGCGCCCCCCAACGCAAGTCGTAACAACTTGCGTTGTTAAACCTGCGTCATAAAGGTACGCGTTGTAACGGTACTCATTGTACCGTCATACATCCGGTCAGAGCCATGACACTTAATATTTTACAAACTAAGCACTGCGTCAAGGTTCATGTCATTGAGCCAGATTTATACAGTTTGTTGTTTGTTATTCTAGGTAAATACTAAGAATGTATTCTGGATTGTGTTGAGCTTCGGGGGGGGGGGGTGGACACCAAATTCTATATGATGTGCAGGCAGTGTTTGAGAATTGGATGTCTCAAGCACAGGGGAGTTTCTAGTAGAGTTGTGTATCCTGAGCATGCTGGTGAATCTTGTTGCTGGTATCTGTGAGTAGGGCACCTAGTGGTTCCATGTAGATGCTGAAAATGACTGGGAAAAGTAGGGACCTCTTGAGGTGTGGGTAGTAAGTATGGGCGGTGAACTCCACTCTGCTCGCGGACTTTGCGGAGATTTCTCAACGCGGGTGGTCAGATTTCTTATTGCAATGGTCACGTATGCTCGCAATCGCTCGCGTTGAGAAACCGTCCGTTTGAGTTGAGAAAGCTGCTGCTCAAGTAAAAATCTACTCAAGCGGCAGATAGGAAGCAGTGCCCGCTTGCGCTATGCGTGCTGCTGTTCACAATGATTGCACAGTGCGGACAAGCACCTGGTACTGAAGATCACTGCAAACAGCATTTATCTAAATTACTCTGCCGCTTGCGGAGCTCAGCGTAGCACAGCGCGGAAGTCCGTGAACTCCGCCCAGGCTTAGTGAATATCCAATATGGAAAGTTTACAGTTATCTCCCTTTGTAAAGAGTATTTACAGGGCTCTCCTGAAAATAAATGGGGGTGGTTCATAGGGTATTCTCTAAAGCAGGCAGGGACATTGAATGTGTACAGGACGAAACCCACAGTATGCACCCCCAAGAGAGTAGCCAGAAAATCAAAATACCCCCACTTCGATCCATACCTCAAATGCCATTAGGTGAGTGAAGTGAGTAAGCCCTATCCACCCTAGATGAGGTACCTTCACCTGCCTTTCCATCCATCTGTCGTTCCATCCTTTAAGCCTTTTATCTAGCTATCTTTTTATGCTTCCATCCATCCAACCATCATTTCACAATTCCATCCATCATTTCTTTACCATTCTGTCCATCCACTCTTTCAGCATTACACTCTTCCATCCAAACTTCAATCATTCCACTCACACTTCGAGTGATACATCCATCCTTTTCCCATCCATACCAGCATTCTTTTTTTATCCATCATTTCACCCTTCATATACCAATTCAGTAATTCATTCAGACTTCCGTTCATCCACCCACTCATTCGGCCAGCCTTTCATCTTTCCAGCCATTCTTGCTTCAGTCCAACCATCCAAATGTTGTTTTACACATGCATCCATCAGTCCTTTCAACCTTGCATTCATCTTTTCATGCTTTTGGCTATTCCTTCTATCTTATTTTCATATCTCCTACGTTTCACTCTTTGTTCTAGCCCTCTCTCTGTCTCTCCCACACACTCTCTCAATAGAGATGGGCTCCCAACTGCTATTTAAATATTAAAATACAGCAAAAATCTGAGTTCAGTGGCCCCTGCAAGCCACTGGGCCACAGTGCCACTGCACCTGCTGCACCAATGAAAGCTACACATCTGCACTCTTTTTCTCTCATCATTTAACCTTTAGGGCCTCTTGTACTCTGATTGGTTTCGCATACCTAGCCTCTGCTATAGTTTCCCTTTATTTTGTTTTTTTAAGAGCTTTTGTGTACAGAACTGCAGAAAGAACACACACTTATGAATAATTGTAAATGTTATCACCACTCTTGCTTAAGCTGTGAAAGTGGATCCACTTAGTACCACTAAGGCAATCTGTGAATTGAGCATGTGTGTGAGCCCAGGATACCTGTGTCCCATGTATGAGCCTAGAACATTGGTATTTCACATGGATCCAAGAAAGATAGCTGCTTTGCATATTTTCACAGTAACCCCTCACTTTTTAAGTAAACTCTATGTAAATTTATTTATATAAATGTATCTTACATTTGACATGACAATCTGGTAGGAATGAAGCAATCCAGAACATATGTTAGAACCCCTGCCATACGAAAAGGATGCTCCTCTCGATGAGACGTAGGAAATCCTTATAGAAGAGCCATACAAGCAAACACATGGGTCTCTAAGAACCATGATTTCTTTCTGCAGCTTCCCCTTATGTTCTTCTGACAGCCTCTCAGCAGCAAATAGATCTCTTTTGAGAAGATGGGGAGGAATAAAGCTGAATGATGTCATCGATTGTCAGAGGGTATGTGATGTCGCTTCCACTTCCTCTCGTATTTAGCTGATTGACGTCCAAGGCTGGCGGGGGTCTGCCCTCTAGGAAAAAAAAATTATATTTACTTTTGTTTAATTGTAAGTTTAACCATGATTAGAACATTGGAATGTTGGTTGAGTGCTCCATTGAACTCAATGGAGTGCTCTGGGCTACTACCGGCCATTAGAAGCCCCGAGCACTCCATTGTTTTCAATAGAGCGCTCAACATTCCAATGTTTGTTGTTCACAGCTGTTGCTGTGAACAAAGGCCTCAGCGAGCCCGACGGCATTTGAGTCTCCTCTCGCTCACTGAGGTCTTTATGGATTTGTTAGAACATTTTGCCCTCTAGTGGCAGAATGTTCTAATAGCCTTAGAGCTCTCTGAAGCAGGCTCTAGCAGCCATTAAAGGCCCGCTCCCTAGTCAAAGGCTGGAGCGGGCCTTTAAAGGCGACTCCTCCACTACGGCGGAGGAGCATCAACCCACTGATTTCAGCAGTGTAAAAATAAAATGATAATAACTTGTTATTATCATTTTATTCATTCGAGCTGCATCGTCTTTACGGGGGCTGCTCTGCTCTCAGAGCAGGGGGTAGGAGTGGTGGGCACTCTCTGAGTGCCAATGACTGTTTGGCCGGTTCTCTAGGGCCGGCCAATCAGTCATGCACACTTTGCATGTTCTCCACCCAGGCTGCATTACATTCTGGGTGGAGAACATACCCAGGCTCCCATTCCCTGTCTGAGCACCAAACCACGATGCTCAGACCAATCACACCGTTGTGACTGGTCAGGGGAGCCTGGCTGCTTCCTTTTCCAACTAAGCGGAGGGACGATGCCGAGAGACGAAAAGTGAGGACGAGGTATGTTTTTTCTCTTTACCCCCTCCACACCATCCCCCTACATGCCCCCCCCCCCCCCCATCCATGCCAGCCGCCTCGGCCGGCTCTAAGGCTGTCTTAAGCTCTATTTTATTGTCAATAATTAAACATTAAAGAAGGCCTGGATATCTCAGAAAGCCGTCGTGTACATGTGCATGGTTCGCCACCCGAACGGAGCATTTTCTTTCTGGCTCTTTCTACGTGCCCTCCCATCTCACGATTACAAAACTAACAAAAATAAAGAACCGACACATTTCAATTAACGCCTCCTGTCGACACATTCCCTGTTCGCAGGTTTATTCCTTGCTTGCCATTGAAGTAATTAACACTGCACTAAGCAATTTTAAGTAAGCCTGTGTTCACCTCTTTATCTTCTGTAAGTTGCAAACCTTTTTCGTCTTGTGTTGAATTATAAACATAAAAACCTGCAGTGCTGCTTCTAATGTGTACTTTCAAAGCCCGTATTTTACTCATGGGCCCGTTTTCAAGATAGCACATCCTGAGGAGCAGGCTGGATAACTTCAGACTAACAAAGCAAAATGCAACAGGATTGTACTTTGTGTCAGTGTGTATTATTACTGTGCCACAAATCGAAATACATACATCCTGGTGCTTCAATCTGTTTAATCACCTGCCTGTCATTTCTCAAGGCGGGTCCTCACACAGGAGTAGACATAGCCCTAATAGCATATTTCATAAAGATGGTTTACCAAAAAGAAAGGGAAATCAGGTATATGCAGGTTTTGCCAGACTTTAATATTTCATGCTCCTGGTTGGCAGGGGGCAAAAAACAATGGATTGGGATGCGGCCTTGAGCCATCGGCAGCGGCTGAGATTACTATTCAAGAATTACATCCATTACCTTGTTGTTTTGCTTATGCTGCCCTATTTGCGCCGGGTGTGCCCAGGCTTGGGTCCTGGGCTCACTGTGCCACCGGAACCAAGCTATACGTGGCTGAAGAGCCCAAAATAGGGCAACACCGCTCCTAGGTTGCTTGTGTTTCGGTTCAAGGAGGACCTGGACTCGCAGTTCCGGCTGTAAGGTTCTCATTAGGATCAGGATCAAGACTGATTTGCATATTGCTTGGTCCAAACTGAAGTGGCATGGTGGGTGAAAAATGATGGATTGCGATGCTGCCCTGAGCGATTGCCAGCAGCTGAGATTAATTCAAACATTCCAATCATCATCTTGTTGTTTTACCATTTACTTCAATCAAAGGCCTCTAACATGGACGTCATTGGATTTTATAATAGCTTAAAGTACAAACTCTTGGGAAGCATATGTCCATATTCTTTCATCAGTGTCGCCATATATGTTTGGAACTCTTTTGTCCGCAGAGAAACAATGGCCCAGGATTATATTCCTGGGAGATGTCCTACACCTCTCCCTTCCCTTTGTTCTCACCACCCCTCCTTCCTGTTATCCCTTGGTTATCCCCTGGCAGCTTTCTTACTGATTAAAGGCTCAACAATGTGCCTGTCTTTCTCATCTCTAGATGCGGCTAAACCCCATGGTTTAACTGTTGGTGTTTTGGTAGCCATCCCTCTTCGAAGTGCCTGTGTGAAATTGTTACACCAAAAATAGACTGCACGTGCTAAGTCTCTCTCAAATTGCGGGCAGATCCATTAGACATTTCAAGCTATTAGTAACTGAAACATATTTTGACCCCACTTTAACTCCTCCCCCACCTTGGATCTGCACAAAACTTGAATTTCCTGCAATGGGTGTAACCTGCTAACTACATGCCACATTTGATTCAGATTCATAGAACAGTATCAAAGTAGTAATCTTCTGTATCATGTAGTTACCCTAATATAGGCCCATGTAACATCATAACCTTTCACCTACATCACCTCCCCTACACTACACAGCAACAAGCCTTTTAGGATTGAAACTTTACCTAGTTCTAGTCCTGGGCGCAGAACTAGGGCTTCCCTGAACAATGGCATTCTATGACTTCATCTTTAAACTGATACAGTATGAATGAATATTCATAAGGGTACTTGGAAACTAGGCTGTGGCTACACCACCTTCCTACACCACCTTCCTCCCCATATCTACGTACACGGTTCATCCCATACGTCATCCTCATACCCAATGTTAGATTTGAGGGTCTCTAGTTGGCACAGGTAGGTACTTGTGACAAATAGGGACCCTTGCCTCTAGTCAGGATAAGGGGATTACACTCCTAAACTCACCCCCTTGGTAACTTGGCATGAGCAGACAGGCTTTATCTCAGAGGCGTTGTGTTAAGCATTTGTGAACACACACAGTAACCCAGTGACAACACTACAAATGGACACCACATAGGTTTTATATAAAAAATAAGTATACTATATATAGAGTTACCACAAGACCATAAATGACAAAAATACACAATACTGTTACTTTAAGATGGTAGATTAAGCTTAATTCAGTTCAGTTCTTAGATGCAAAACTTTGCGTCAATGTACCTTATGTTGCGTTGCACTTCCACGACAAGCAATGTCGCAGCGAGGGAAATGCGGCAAAGTTCATCTGCAAAGAAATAAAGATGTGAAGATCTTCCAGATGCGGCATGCTTCTCGGGGATGCGAGAAGTTCTCGGTTCGATGCGTGGACTGCAGCGGCGACACCCTGACGATGCGACGGCAGCAGCTCCAGCAGCAACACTCTCCTCCCACGATGCGTGAAGCTTCCAAACGATGCGACAACTACAGGGGCAACATCTACGATGCGACGGCAGCAGCTCAGACAGCGGCACGCTTCTCGGGGATGCGAGGTGCTCTTCTTCGATGCGATGCAGTGCGACAGTTCCAGCGGCGGCTCCCTCCTTCGGAGTTGCGACGGCAGGCACAGCAATGGCGAAACACTCCAACCTCGTTGCGAGACTCTGCTCTCGATGCGGTGCAGTGTGACACTTACAGCAGCGACACCCTCCTTTGGAGATGAGACCACAGCAGCAGCGACGGCGGCATGCTTCCTCTTTGTTGCGGCAAGCTTTTCTCCGATGCGGTGCAGTGCAACAGTTCCAGCGGCGACACCCTCCTCCTTCGACGGCAGGCATATCGACGGTGACGCGCTTCTTCTCGTTGAGTCGCTCTTTCAGCTTCTTGCGACACACAGTTCCTCAGAAAGCCCAAAACAGCAGCAGGCACTTCCAAAGAACTCTGGGGAGCCGGGGGTTGAAGTCTGTTGTCCCTGAGACTTCGCGGAACAAATAGGGGTGGTGATGGACGGAGCATCTGAACCAATCAAACAATCACACCCAGTCAACAGATCTGCGTTTAATCCATCACCGTTCTTTAGCCCACTCTGCCACCCCAGTTCAGACATGGCCATATGCAAATCAGTCTGACCCTGTGCCTCATGGGAACAGTCCAGCCCCAACTGCCTAGCCATGCCTTCCCTGGACCGGAAACAAGTTTCCTAGGACCGGTTTCTGGCATTCCAGCCGTCTTCAGCCAGGCTTGCTTGAATCCAGTGACATAGTGAGCAAGGGACTCACGTCTGAGCATATCCTGCCAACTTATGGCGAACAAAGCGGTACACAAGGGGGTGGTGATGGACGGAGCATCTGAACCAATCAAACACTCACACCCAGTCAACAGATCTGGGTTTAATCCATCACTGTTCTTTAGCCCACTATGCCACCCCAGTTCAGACATGGCCATATGCAAATCAGTCTGACCCTGTGCCTCATGGGAACAGTCCAGCCCGAACTGCCAAGCCATGCCTTCCCTGGACCGGAAACAAGCTTCCTAGGACCGGTTTCTGGCATTCCAGCCGTCTTCATTCAGGCTTTCTTGAATCCAGTGACAAAGTGAGCAAGGGACTCACGTCTGAGCATACCCTGCCAACTTATGGCGAACAAAGCGGTACAAAAGGGGGTAGTGTTGGACGGAGCGGTTGCTCAGACGTGAGTCCCTTGCTCACTTTGCCAGTGGATTCAAGCAAGCCGGGCTGAAGACGGCTGAAATGCCAGAAACCGGTCCTTGGAAGCTTCTTTCCAGTCCAGGGAAGGCATGGCTTGGCAGTTCGGGCTGGACTGTTCCCATGAGGCACAGGGTCAGACTGATTTGCATATGGCCATGACTGAACTGGGGTGGCAGAGTGGGCTAAATAACGGTGATGGATTAAACCCAGATCTGTTGACTGGGTGTGAGTGTTTGATTGGTTCAGATTCTCCGTCCATCACCACCCCCTTTTGTACCACTTTGTCCCTGAGACTTCAGCAGGAGGCAAGCTCTTTTCCAAGCCCTTGGAGATCCTTCACAAGTTGAAAGCAAAGTACACAAAGTTCCTTTCTGCTTCCTTTGGCAGTAAGGCAACCACTGCAGGCCAATCCCCAAGCAACACTGCAGCTCGGGAGTAGTCGCTCCTTAGTTTCTTCAAGTTCCTCTCCTCAGTAAAGGTTTTTCTTGTAGTCCAAAAGTGACCTAATTTCATGGGATCAGGGTCCCAATATTTATACCCCAAAATCCTTTGTTCTCTGAGGGAAGAGGGGCCTTTGCCTAGTCCAAACCAGTTCTGAAGCACTCTGTTTACCAGACTTCTCCTTTCCTTTCACAGTGCAGGGCAGGCAGATTAGACGCTCCACAGGAGGTGGAGTCAGCATTGTGGAAGGCAAGTACAGTCCTGGAGCACTTTGTTTACAGGACTCCTTCTCTTCTTTCAGTGTGCAGGGCAGAGACATCAGCCGTCCCCCAGGGGGTGGAGCCAGCATTGTGGAAGGCAGGCACAGCCCTATTCAAGGTTCAGGTGCAACTCCTCCCTTCCATCTAGATGCAGATCTCTCTATTCACCACTGGGTGACTCAGCCTGTCTCTTGGAATCCCCAGACCTGTCACTCACAAAATCAGACAAGGAATACACAACCTAGCAGAGACAGGCTTGAAAGGTTAGGCAAGCAAATACCTACTTTCTAAAAGTGGTATTTGCAAACACAGAATGTTAAAATCAACTTCACTAAAATATGTATTTTATCATTCTGAGATCAGGCATACTAAACTCGAATTTCTACCATGTTCCCTGAGACAGTTAGGATTATAAAATGTAATAATTTGAACAGCCCATTCTGGCCTATGGAGAACAGGTAGCCTTGCAATAGTGAAACACGAAAATGTCTGTAATTCACTATTAGGACATGCCACACACATCAGGGCTTGTCCTACCTTATGCTTACAATGCACCCTGCCCTTGGGCCTACCATAGGTGTGACTGATATGAAGAAAAGGGAAGGTTTAGGAACTGGCAAGTGGGTGCACTTGCCCAGTTAGCATGACTGTACTAGACTGCATGCAGGCTCTGCAATGCCAGACCTTAGATACATTTTACAAGGCTGCTTCTGTGGGTGGCACAACCAGTGCTGCAAGCCCACCAGCAGCATTTGGATTTACACGCCCTGGGCACACTCAGTTCACTAGACTAGGGTCTGACAAGTAAACCAAATAGCCAAACATGGAACCACTGATTAATACAGCAATTTACAATAGGGAGCACCTGCACTGTGGCACTGGATAGCAGTGGCACAGTGCCCAAAGCATCTAACACCAGCAAAAATACATGAGGCAACAGCAAAAATGGAAGGGAGACCCACCCAAATGGTGCCAGGTCTAACACCCAACAATGGCTAATACAAGAAACAAGGGACAAAGTAACCTAATATACTTTCTGTATAAATATAGCACCTCATGCTAGTGTTAGCCAGAGGGAACCGAGACTTCCAGGCAGACAGACGCTAAAGCTCCTGCATGCAGACGCTCCAGCTGACAGCGGTCTAAACATCCCTTGCGGGGTGTCCAACCCGAGACCAGGTCAGGGTCCTACATTCTCTCACTCTACAGGTAATGGAGATAGACTAAACCCAGTGGGATTCTTTGCTTTATACCTACTCACATGGTAGGTAGACTTAGGTAATCTAGATAGGCATCATAGAAGTACGCGCACTTTCTTTTATTATGCATTTTATATCCATGTATGTGTTCATGACTATTGCAAAATGGTAGAACTGTACTATCCTTTTATATTCACTGTACGGCTGATCATATATCTCTGCTACTGTCTAATGCTTGTTGCAGCACATATATTTTACACTAGAAGAACAACTGTGGAATAAATGTTGTTTCTTCTGTGTAACTCTCTGAGAGAAACTAAGTGAGCATGAATGACTGAGCGAAAGCTAGTACATTGTTTCCACGATCCTGAGGGATCAGGGTTGTCATGTTCTGAGGTTGCCAGAAACTATTTCTTTCCCCGATAAGAGGAGATTATAGTGGCACTGTGAGCTAGCTAATGCAAACAAGCTAACATATTCAGTGGGGGTGCTCAGAGTTAGTCTGCCACCAATCCTACAGTTTATGTTATCCAAATGCGCTGGTCCTGTATGGGTAATGTAGGAACTACACTACAGTAAGGAACTGAACATTTTATTGTTCCCCACTGTACCATTGTCCCCCTTTGATGGATTGATATGAAACTGAACATCCTCTTAAAAAAACCAACCTTCAAAGCTTCTGCCAGATTTTCTGCAGATCAATCTCACATTGCCAATGATATCAGCAAATGAACACTTTTACCTCTCTTTTTAACTTATCTTCCTGTTGGTGGCTCTTCATGAACTCAAAAATACTAAAAGAAGGTTAAATGTGCTTAATCCCTGCCATATTGTGTGCAGATCTGGTGAATGGTGCTAAGGGTGTTAGTAAGTTAAAAATATTTGACACTATTCATCAAATGATGCCAAAGCAAATTGACAAATGGCTTTTCAATTGACAAGATATACAAAAGTAATACAATGTAAGGCATGCAAACCACTGTAAGTGTTTATAGTCCTTAAAATGATTTCACAAAGCCCTTCTCATGAACCTTTTTAGTATTCCAAACTTCTTTCTTGCAAAAGGTTTTAAATCACAGTCACACATGTTTCACCATTTGCGTGTGGCGAGGCCCTGTCTCCAACCCCCGCAGGCAGCCAACCCCACGTTGTGCACGGAATTCTGCCATGTGTGATGGGGGTAGGCCACAGGGCCTGACTGCGGCCAACCCCCAGCAGGCAGCGGACACCCAACAAGCTGTTTTCGCCAAAATTTGAGCAGATTCATCACACATAAGTGTGATAAACACTTTTGCCCCTCCGTTTTAACTCCTCTTTTTCTTGGTGACTGTTCATGAACTCAAAAATACTAAAAGAAGTTTAAATCTTCCTAATCCCTGTGATATTTCATGCAGATCCATCAACCGCTGCTAAAGGAATTAGTAAATTAAAAACATTTTTAGACCGCCCACTTCACTTCACCCAGATATTCACTAAACCTAATGGGGCAGATTTATGAGTTCTGGCGCATCTCTGCAAATCAGCAGGGATGCGCCAGAACTGATGCGTCACGCAATTCCCTCCTTGCGGCACCATGGTGCAAGGAAGGGCAGATGCATGACGCATCTTGTGGTGTACGGGCGGCGCATTGCTGGAGTAGCGTCGCAAGTGCGACGCAACTCCTGCAATGTACAGAGGCCACCCATACATAACGTAGTGCGTCACTCCTTACGCCTGCTTCAAGCAGGCGTAAGGATTTGACCAAGCAGCGTCGTAAAACTGACTCAGTGAAATCTTGTAGATTTCACTGCGTCAGTTTTACGGGGCTTTCCTACGAGGGAACGCCCACCCTGCGACAGAACGCCCACATGAAACCTGACGCAGGTTTCATGTGGCGCAGAGCTTTACAACGTGACGGATCTGCCTAGATGCGTCACGTTGTAAATAGGTCGCAGGGATGCACCACGTTTCCGCGCTGTTGCCTGACGCAACGGCGGCGTAAACGTGGCGCAAGACTGACATAAATCTGCCCCATAATGTTTGCAGTGGATGTCATTTACTAACTACTCACCTCACTTAAAACAGATAGATCAAAACAATGACAATATTTTAAGCAAACAAGCATTTTATTGCCCCCCCCCCCTTAACAGTTCCCTGTCGTAATGAATCGGCACAAAACCTGATAACAACAATAGAAGATTAGTACTTCATAGCTTCTGTCAACTTTTGTGCAGATTTATCACACTGTGCCAAACATATTAGCAAATGAATTCGTTCTAACTGACCCCTTTATGGATATACACAAATCTAAAAATACCAATAGTAATCTGAAGGTACCGAGTGCCTGAAAATGTTTAGCCATATTCGTCAAACTGTACCAAAGCTCTAAACAAGTTGACAAGTGGCTTTTCAACTGGGTTTGAGAATTTTTGCAAGAAAAAAGTTTTAAATAAAGAAAATCCATAAAAAGGACTCTGTGAAATTATTTTAAGACTCTAAACACTTACAGTGGTGTGCAGCCATTACAGTGTATTATGTTTTGGAATAGTTGTTCATATTTGGAGAAGTACGGATTAGTTGTTCTCCTTACTTGCTAAGTACCTTTTAGGGTTTATACATAAATGATTAATCAAATGATAGTAAAATATATTTGTACCTGGCACTGTACTTAGTTTTGGTGTGTGCTACAAACAAATTTGGCTACCCAAACCTGTGTATCAGACATACTAAGGTGTTAACACTTTGAAGCTATCACAGCACATTTTCCATATGTTCATCTGGAAAAAAAGAATGCTTTCTGAGTAAAGTTCTCAGAATCCTGATTCAACTCATTTGCACTGAACTCAGGATTTCTGTGGTAGTTTTAATGAGGCTGTTAGCAGCACAAAAAAGGTCAAAAATGGACGGAGCTTGTAAATGAGCTGGAATGGTAACATGCCATAGACGTTACTTGCTTAAACTGAAATCTTGCAATCATGCATGAGGCACACATCGAGCATTCTGCTGCCCCTCTGGCTAGACGGGTGCCTGTAACCACCTAATAAATCTCCTCATGAAAGGTACATTTACATGTATCAAACTACTCTTGTGAAAGCACCTCCTGCATGTAGGTGTAAATCTACACTTTTGAACTGTTCACCATATCCAAGTGTAGATTTACATCTAAGGGCCTGATTACGATGCATTCTGAAACGGCTCCGACTGTCGGTCGGAGCCGTTCAGAACGCATCGTAATCAGGCGGTTGGATTCCTTTCCGACCTACCCATTAGGATAGAGTCGGTCGGAAAGGAATACAACCGGACCTTCCAGTCGAAATGCTTTCAGTAATCCCAATGGCGGCTTTTTACACCTGAGGGATTACGATGTCGGATTCCGACAGCCTTTCTGTGCCGGCCCTTCAGACACAGAAAGACTGTTGGAAGCCAACTTTGGGGGCCCCCAGCAGGGCCCCCATGGGTGTAAGGCCTCAAATGCCCCCCTGTTTATGCCTGCACCCCGTGGCAGGCACTTTGAGGTGCCTGCCACGGGGTGCAGTGATGAACTGCACCTCTTTGTTTTTACAATGAGAGCCTGCCTTCCGGTCAGAATGCATGTTCCCATTATTAAGAATAGGCGTTTGGTTGCATCCTAATTGCCGAGTTTGGACTGCCGACCAGAGGTCGGTCGGTCCCAGTACCGAATCGATGTCGGACAGACTCCGGTCCGGTCGACATCGAAATTGGGTCATAAGTGTAGACTTATATATCTCTACCCCCTCAGTTCAGGGGATGGAGACATCTAAGACTGAGTACATGGGTGTTACATTACCATTAGATTTACACATGTTAGTGGAGATCTCCACCATCGTGGGGAAGACCTCCTTCTGTGAATATGTTTGGGAACATTTTGAGGTGTATTATTCTTTAAAAAATATTTGAACTATTTTAATATACAATATTATTATAAACAAATAACTAATAAAATTACAGCATATCAACTCATTAACTTACAAGTATCTTTAATAGTTAATTCATTTAAATGAGTTAATTTATTTTATAAATATTTCTTAAAGAAGAATTTTAAAAAATCCCACCAACAACATTTTCATTTTTATTTTTATTTAATGTGTACGAAACTTTGTTAAAATGCATGTGTTGAATCAATTTACATAACATTTTACTGTAAGCATTCATTTAAAGCTGCAATTTAATTACATTTTTTAATGAAGTTTACTTTTTATGATAAGATAATAAAAAATGACTTCATAAATACAACCTTCTTATGGCCACAGTCAAAACATAACTGGCACTCACAATAGCCTTCAATTGTGGATTTTAAGTGAAACACCGCTAGTAAGTCAAGCCAGTGCATTCTGGTCCAAATGATCCATCCATGTAGAGGTATAGTTCTTTCAAGTGAGCCATAGCACACCAACTTTTAGTTTCTTCCAATATTTCATTTTCTTAGCTTGATAACTATTCATTTCTTCCAATATTTCACTTTGTGAGCCTCAGGTATGGTTCACTCTTCTTGAGCTCTTCAGTGGAATGCAGCAGGATATTATTTAAAGACCAATGCATTCCTAACTGCTCTTCAAACACCATATCACATCCCAGAGGCATTTCTCTCCAATGCCCTGGGAACCACTATATACAACAACAACCGCACATGGCCTCTCTCAAACAGGACTGGCATTCACTAATAGCATTCAGCTGTGGGTTTCAAGTGAAACACAGCTCAGTAGTCCTCCCAGTGAACTCTGGTCTATGTGAACCATCTATGTGAAGTTACAGTTGCAAATGAGGCAAAGCATGATACCTTTTAGTTTCTTTCAATATTTGACTTTTTTAGCTTGACAGCCATTCATTTCTTCCAAAATTCCATTTTCTAGGCCATAACCATGTTTTTTAGCTACTTAGTGGAGCACAGCAGGTAACCAGTGCAAAACATTTTAAAAGCATGAGATTTAAACAGCAGTGCCTTCTAAATTGTTCATCAAACAGCGTGTCACTGCAAGTGGTATCTCCCTCTGGTGCTTAGCCATTGCCCCTGAGAACCACTGAATACAACAACAACAAACATGACTGGCTCTTACCAATAATCCTCAGATGTGGGTTCCATGTGCAACATGACTTACTAGTCCTATGGAATGACCTTTTAGGTTCTTGCCTTCATTATTTTCCATAGGAATGTGTTACAGTATCTGTGAGTTGCCATGTGTGGTGCAAAACTCACTTTAAGGCTAGGCAAAGGATATTTACTACTGTTTTGTCACTTTTGGGGAAGTAATCACTTTAGAAGTGTAGATTGTGAGGCACAATGGCCGTACTCTTTTGTGGGTTGATGTTTGTAGTAGTTTGCCCCTCCCTAGACCTGCTTTACCTTTCCCTAAAGCCCTCACATTTTGCAGTAGATATTACCATTTTCCCACCACTCGCCCAGTGCCTCCCACATTTACTACTACATAGTAAATACACAGGTATGCGGAAAAAAAGGCGTGGTGGAGACCTCCACCTGTAATTTTGTGAATTGTATTTTGGAGAAAGTGAGGAGCAATACTGTAGTAGTACTTTATGCAATAGAAAATGCAGGTTATGAATTGGGTCTTAAGTATTTGATTACCCCTGACACACAAATTGGAATACCTATAACACAGACAATCCAGGTAATCATGTAAATCCCTTCCTCTTTCCTGCATTTAGCATAGTAGAAACCACAAAACATGACGCAGGAACTGCAGAATAAATTATAACTGCCAGATAATTACAACAATGTTTTGTGCACCTGTCTCTCACATCTCCTCCAGGATCAGACTGCTAGGTCCTGCAAGCTTAGTCAAGATAAGATCATCTTTCTGGCCACCCCTGTGCATCGTCACAATGCTTTCCACATAGGATCACAACATATACAACACTTTTTCAAGATGGCACTCCTGTATAGTATAGTATGCTACCTGTCGGAAAAAGTGCTTCAGTGCCTGTTGGACCTGGCCTTCCCTGCAGGGTCACCCCAAAACCTTTTACCTGCAATTTTTGCTGAATTAATTTATTCTGACCATAGGACTCTGTGCACTTTAACACTGCTAAGCAGTGCTAAAGTGCTTCTGTGCTCTCCTTAAAAAATCACCAATCAATCAATCAGTAGATTTGTAGAGCACTACTTGTTACCCATGAGGGTATCCAGGTGCTGGAAGGGTCCAGTTGAGTAGCCGAATAGCCATTTCTTCAGGGACTTTCGGTACTCTGAAAGAGATGAGTAGACCCGTCGATCAAAAGGGTAGCTCATTGCATGTCTTCCCTGCTTGATAGAATAAGGACCGACCTCCTCATCTGCTACGTCAGATGTGGGAGTGAGGGTAAGAGAAAGGGACACAGAGCTGAGGTGTCTGATGGGTTGATGGGAGGTCAGGCGGTGAATCAAGTAGGCGGGTCTGCAGTTGTATAGGGCCTTGTATGCCTGAGTCAGGAGCATGAACTGTCATCTATTCTGTACAGGGAGCCAGTAGAGTTTCCTAAGGTAGGGGTGATGTGGGCTGATTTTGAGAGATCCAGGACAAGTCTGACTGTGGTGTTCTGTATGGTTCGTAGTCGGGTGAGGAGGTGAGCAGCGATCCCTGCATAGAGAGCATTGCTGAAGTCCTGTTGGCCGGAGATAAGCTGTTAAATAATGCAGTATGTGGCTGATTCTGACTTCGCCTAGGTTGAAGATGTATTAGTCAGGTGTCTGTGGTGGTAGTGGGGTAATTAGGTTGCTTGGTGAAATCGGTGGCCTTGGGCTGGGGTTTGAAGTTTCTGTAGATATTGGCCATCTTGTAGTGGAAGAACTTTAAAGTTGTCGCAGAGTTCCTGTGAGGGGGTAATGTTGTTTGTTGCAGCTGAGGTGTTGGCTAATTCTTTGACAAAGTTAAAGAGCTCTTTGCTGTTATTGGAGCTTGATTTGATGTGTGAGACTAAGGCAGTTTTCTTCGATTCTCTCAACTGTCTGTGGCAGAGGTTGAGTGCTGTCGTGAAGGTGTCTGAGGTCTTCAGTGTACCAGCTAGCCTGCTTAATGGAACTTCTGTGGGTATTGTTGCCAATGAGAGCGATGCTGTTGGCGCAGTTGGTGATCCAATTGTTGTTGTTTCTGACCTTTTGTTCTAGGTTGTTGGAGAATATTGGCTGGGTGGTGTTGAGGACGTTGATCCATGTGTCCTTTGAGACTTTGCTCCAGCTGCAGGGGGGGGCGTTGGGCATGCTGGGTGCAGAGGTTCATGAGCTGGTGATGTTGAAGTGGAACATGGACTGGTTGATCCAAGTGAGTTCTGTGGTGTGGCTGTACCTGTTGGAGTCACTGGAGGTGAAGATGGGGCCTAGCATGTGGCCTGTAGTGTCCGTGAAGTTGTGGACGAGTTGGGTGAGTCCGATGTTGTTCATACTGTCGAGGAGGTTGGTAGTATTGATGTCATTGTTGTCATCGAGATGGAAGTTGAGGTCGCAAAGGAAAATGTTGTTGGATTCTATGGTGAGATGAAGTTGGCGATGAAGTTGCAGAAGGCTGGACGTGGTCCTGAAGGGCAGTAGGTGAGGGGGGCCCTGATGGTGGTTTTGCTGTCTGTTTAGAGTCAGAAGTAGAGGTGTTCCATGACTGGGGTGATGTCATCATTTCTGGTGGTGCATTGGATGGATTACTTGTGTATGATGGAGATCCTTTCACCAGGTTTGTTGATGCGGTCATGGTGGGTGATTTTAAATCCTTTGAGTATTACGGTGGTGATATTTTTGAAGTTCAGTCGGTGCTCAGTGAGGAAGGGGACGTCAGGTGTGCGGGTGGAAATGAGGCCCAAATCTTGATGGTGTGTTTGCATAGGGACTGTGTGTGGAGAAGGGTGCATGCAAGTAAGTGTTTTTGTTCCGGTGGTGTTTGTGGTGTGTTCAGGGTATGTCTGATCTGTGGGCGGGTGTGTGTGTTATTGATAGGGAGAGTGGCAGTAGTTGCAGGTAAAAGGTCCTACCATGGAGCGTGTGTAAGCACAGTAGCAGTGTTTGATGTGGCATCGAGGGTGTAGAGCTCAGAATGGTGGATCTTTGGAAGGGAGTTTAGGAGGGCCAGGAGTTGTGGCGCTGGAGGCAGTCCAGGCACATATGGGCGCTTCAGTGTCGTGCCAACTGCATGCGTCAGCTGCGCGGTTATGCTGCAGCCTGCATTAAGTAACTCCTGGTGTGGGCAGAGCTTCTGTTGGTAGGAAGAATGGTGAGTGGGAAACCCAGGCAGGAACACCTGAGCAGTGGCAGTGTCACTGCATCAGGCTGGAACAAGCTGGAACTGGAGGCCACAGGCAAGTGGTAGGCTAGGGGTCCAGGTGCCTGGATGGTTGAATTGGCTTATACCCAATTGGCATATTCAATCTTCCTGTAACACCCTAGTGGTACGGCATGCGCCCAGGACCTGTATATTAAATGCTACTAGTGGGCCTGTAGCACTGGTTGTGCCAAACACTTAAGTAGCCCTTTAAACATGACTCTCTCAGAGCTTTGTGTGCAGTTTTAGCCAACATTTAGACCTGGCAAAATAAACCTTTTGCTTGGTCCAAACCCCCCTTTTTAATACATATATACCACCGATAGGGTAGGCCCTGGACCACCCAGAGGGCAGGTTGCAATGTATTTAAAAAGTAGGACATGTACTTTTAAGTTTACAAGTCCTGGGGGGGTGGCTAGCCGAGCCGCGGTATGGCCGTTTCGTAAGCGTGCTCCGCCTGCCCGGAGATAATCCTAGCATTTATCCTGCACTCAGGAGGTTGTAGCGGCATAGAAATCACCTCGTGAGCTGCCAGGACACCGGCGCCCACATCGTTATGAGTCTTGGAGGCGAGGGGCAAGGTGCGGTGAAGCTGTGCGCTGGAATGCATGGGTGCGGTTGATCTGCTGGCTCCCACCCGCTGCTGCAGCCGGCCTGCTCCAAAAAATCGAGCCCGCGGCTGAGGGGGCGAACAAGGCCCTGGGCAGATCGCACAGTGACGGAGAGCTAGACCTGTGACCGGAGGCTGTCTCCGGGCCGGGAGACCGCCTCCAAAGGACAAGAGAAGCTGCGGAGCTGAATCAAGAGGCGGGGGCTCGTCTGAGACGATAGGAGGGCCGGGACCCGAGAGGCCAGGACCGCCATTGTGGTGCACCAAACGCGGAGGACGAGCGGTGAGGAGATCTGAGGAGGCTGGTGGGTCTGGGAGGCCCGTATACACGCAGAATGAGCCTGGGCCAGACATTTAATTAAGGGGAAGCTGCTGCTACACACAGCTCAAGCGTAGGAGATCTGGGCATATTATAGAAGATATCCCTGAAAGACAGCTGGCACTGCTACATCTGACCACAGACTGGGCCTGCAAAATCACCCATAAGCCCTCTGGCTAAAGTTGCCCTTACTGCCAGGGAAGCTTGGCACACAGGCAGAGGGGTCATACTTGGCCAATGTCAGTCACTGAGACCCCTACATATTGAAGAGCAGCCTATACACCTTTGCTGCATGAGCGGAGTGTGAGCCGGGCTGCACTGGGTGCTAGTGCTGGAAGCAGGGACAATATATCCTACATGACCACACCTACTGGCCAGCTGTGCTTTGACCCTACAAGATTTCGGCCGGAGGCTGTTGGATTTCTTGATGGTGTGTGTGACTGTGGTGGATTGCATTTGGATATAGCCTGCTAGCTAATAATCGCTTGTGAGAGGTCGGGAAAGCGCATTGCACACATGCAGGATTGTGAACCCGGAGATACCTGCTAGCTGCTGACAAGATGGGCAAACCAGATGCAAAACAGCCCAAGTTGAACTTTGAAAATAAGTGCTCCACTAGACATACAGACCCCGAACCAGACGCACAGGGAGAGGCACATCAAGACTCACAGGTTGATGATCAGGGGGAGGACTTGCGGACCCTGATGCTGGAAATGAGATCCAGCTTGCGAAATATAGACATGAAATTGGACACACTAACAGCGCTGTTGGATTCCGTAAAATCTCAGGTTTCTGCCCACGAAACCAGATTGGATGGGCTTGAAAATAGACACACGGATTTCCATGAATTCCAGGTTGAAACTAAGGACCAATTGCTGCACATGGATAAGTTGCTCAACATCATCAGGGACAAGAATGTTTTGGATGCACGGTCTAGACGGAATAACCTCCGAATTACGGGCATTCCGGAGACCACCGCCATTTAAAAAATGGAAGTTTTTGTTGCGGATCTTGTACATGATCTCTTTGACCCTCACTTATCCTCAGTCTTCTTAATTGAGAGAGCCCACAGGTCCCTAGGTCCAAAACCTCCTGTTGGCGCGACGCCCAGACCTATCATTGCCAAACTACTAAACTACCAGGATAGGGATCTTATTCTGCATCTGGCGAGGAAGAGAGGTCAAATCTCCCATAAAGGTAATACCATCTCCTTCTACCCTGACTTTACTCCAGAGGTGCAGTCGGCTCCCCTAAAGGAAAAGTTATTGGCATTTACTGAGGAATCGCAGCGGGAGGTCAAATTCCTGGGGAAATACGCTGAGGCAAGAAGGTATGGCAAAGGTGACAGACCGGGCCGCACGCTGGCCAGTATGATTCGCCCGTCGATGTCCACTGCGTTTGTGCATGAGCTCAACGCCTCTAGCGGTGAATCTGTTAGGGGCCCAACAGAGATCCTTAGTGAGTTTTCCACATTCTACTCTAACCTGTACACTGCCACTCAACTAGCCCAGAGGGTATGCAAGAAATCTTAGACTCAATTGCGATAGTGTGGTTCAACAATACCCATAGAGAATATATGGACCTCCCCGATACGGTGGATGACGTAGCTCAGGTTATCAAAAGTCTGCCACTTAATAAAGCACCTGGACCTGATGGCCTGACTACTGCATTCTTTAAGACATATGTGGAGGAGCTAGCTCCTAGACTACTTGCAGTCTATGAGGAAGCGCTGGAGGCAGGAACTCTGCCTACGTCAATGATAGAAGCCATAATTATCAACCTATTGTAACCTGGGAAGGCGGAAACTGACGTGGACTCCTCTAGGCTATTGTCCTTGATAAATGTTGATGTTAAAAATTAATGCGAAATTGTTAGCAAATAGATTACAGCCGCTACTTCGCATGATAGCACTCCCGGACCAATCGGTGTTCATCCCTGGAAGGTCGACATCTCATAACTTGCGTACCCTATTCTTGGTCTTACACTATCTTCATTCGGGAGTGTATGCCGCCGCTATTTGCGTAGATGCTACAAAAGCATTTGACACACTTGAGTGGCCATATTTATTCACCATATTGGCGCGCATGGGACTAAGCCCTTTATTCATCAGCCGTATAAAGCTAATATATGCCGATGGCGCGGATAAGGGTAAATGGACTGCTCTCTGAACCATTCCAAATAGCACGTGGTACCAGACAGGGGTGTCCCCTTTCACCCCTGCTCTTTGCCATTACCATGGAGCCCCTGGCTTCCCGGATCCGGCAGCACCATACAGCACGGGGTATCGGCTTCAGCATGAGAAGCCTCCTGATCTCGCTTTATGCGGACAACGTGACCATATACATCCTTAACCCTGAAGAAAACTTAGACCCGGTGCTGCAGGAGTTTATTAGATTTGGGGGGCTTGCTGGCGTCTCCATTAATTGAGAGAAATCTGTGATTTTCCCTCTGACTGACAGTACACCCAAGATAACATCTGAATTTCCCTTGAAATGGGAAGCAGAGGCAGTCAAATATTTGGGAGTATGGATTAGCAGGGACAAGCAAGAGATCTTGAATTTGAATTTCGGTAGGGCGTCAACTTGGCTGGAGGGTAAAGTCGAACTCTGGTCCAAATTGCCCTTGTCCATTGCTGGAAAGATAGCGCTGGCCAAAATGATAATACTGCCAAAGTTCCTATACCTTTTTGTCAAGGTGCCCATTCCTCTTACACAGCATTTCTTTTCCACCCTGAGATCACAGCTATTGTCTCTGGTTTGGGCTGGAAGTCAAGCTAGAGTTTCATGGGATCTATTGACTCTTCCGCTGGGACAGGGCGGTTTGGGTGCTCCAGATATGAAACTATACGCTTTATGCGCTCAAGCTCAGTTCCTCTATTTCTGAGTTCAACCAACACCATACCAACCTCATGTAGCTGTAGAAATAGATGCGGGCCCCGGTGCCACTTGGGGTGGTGCTGTACCAGGCTTCTAGCCGTCCCAGTGGGGATGTGGACACTGCGGGCACCCTGAGATGGGCATGGAATGCGCTTAGGATAAGGGCAAATGTCCCCCTACTGTATGCTCCATCCATACCGCTGGCACGGAATCCCATGCTTACATGCATTAAAGATGGGGTGAGTAAGACCTTGTTGAGTGAAATGCACCTCTACACTTTTGCGGACTTATACCCTGACGGCAAGTTCAGGCCCCCTCCTGCTGGGACTGAGGATCGTGCTGTACCTTTTGGGGAACTCTTCCTGTATCACAAATTGCGTGTGGTGTGTTGTGCGCTTTAGAAAGATTTTCCTGAGGCTCCCCCCGGTACTGCCAGCTTTGGAAAACATACTCAAATCACCCTCCCCCCGCAAACTAATTACGTGACAGTATACCCATATGCAGGCTACGAACCCGGTGGTTAAGCCTAAGTCCCTACAGCCCTGGAACAGTGAACTCAATACTCCATTGATGGAATAAACAGTGGGACTTCTTCTGTAGACAGCTTACTGAGCTTTCTCCAAACTATGAGCTTCGTATGATTCATTTAACATTTTTACAGAGATATTACAGGACACCGGTCTGCTTATATCGAATGAAACTTAGGGAGGATGAGAGCTGCTGGCGATGTGGATACAGCCCTGCCTCCTTGCACATTGCATGGGATTGCCCACACCTTACTACATTTTGGCTGAGGTTTGTAATGCAGTTAACTAAATTGTGGGGAGAGCGGAGGTTCCCTCCCGGTACTGGGGCTATTGGGGTATGTGAAAAACACACCACCAAAACAGCGCAAATTATATGCACTCCTCATACTATTTGCATGAAGACAGGTTGCCCTCAGATGGGGGGGGAAAAGAATACCTTGTTTGAGAGATCGGCTGGCTGATGTCATGTATGGCCATGCGCAGCTAAGTCTTTTTTGGGATTTAATGCCCTCGGCTTCAAGGCCAAGTGACATCTGGGAACCATTTTTAACTTGGGCAAGCAGCACAGCCGATTCCCCTATACCCAGCCCACCTATGGATGACCAATGATATTCTCCTTCAGATCTTGTTGTGAACTGTCTTGATATTATATTCTTGCTGACGTATATGTTTTAGATATAATGGCCTGCTTGATAGCTGCTAGTCGTTCAACACTGGAAATCCATAGGTGTTTCAGGTCTGTAATGGTCGAAATTGACGATAGAGGTCTGTGAATTACTACTGTGATTATTGTAATGTACGAGATGCTCCCTTGATGTGTTATGCTATATACTGCACTCCGCTGCTTTGTAAAGAAATTATGTCTTGTTGATATAATGTCATGCTGGCTGGCTTTGTTGGAACTTGCAGTTCCTATTGTTTTTGTTTTGTACATTTCAATAAAATTAAATAAAAATCCTAGTAGTGAAAAACACTTTCATTTGTTTTCCACTACTGCAAGGCCTAGCTCTCACATAGGATAACATTAGAGATGCCTTATTACAGTTTATAAGTGTCATTTCCAAATAGGAAGAGATGGCCAGTTCATGTTTGGTGTCTCTGGAACCACAATTTAAAATCCTAACATATGGTGAAATCAGATTTAAATTGCAATTCTGAAAACTTCACTTTTAGAAAGTTGGCATTTTCTTGACTTAGCCCGTCTCTGCTCACATGATTGGGTGTAGCTGACAGTTGGACTTTGCATATTCTTCATAGACAACCCCACACAATAAATAGCTTGGGTGTGTCTGGATGGGCCATCACTGGCATTATGGGAGGGAGGAGATGGGTACAGCCCCACTTACACCTGAATATTCTGTGCTCTGCCTCCACACAAAGGCTGCTTCCCCCTGTAGTTAGTCTGGAGCCAGGGCAGGGAAGGTAGGATGCCTGGGGACTTTAAAGGGAAACCTATAGAAACTTCTCCCCCACTTCAAAGGCACAACTGGGTATAAATATTGGACCTCAGACACCAACTCTTTAGTACACCTGTGGATACTTTGCCAGGAAGAACTGCTGTGCTGCGGAAGGACTTCTGATGTGGACTGCACTCTGCTGGACTACTGTTTTGCTGTGCTGACCTGCTACCCCCTTGCCTGGGTGAGAAGGACTGCACCTGCATCTCGTAAACCCAGACCCCAGAGTGACTCCAAGGGCTAGTTGGCTGTTCTCCTTATCTAGAGCCTCACGTCCAAAACAGGATTCCAATACCCTTGCTACTGCATCTTGACTCTGCCATCTGTGAGTCTGCCCTGCCAACTGCTGCCACCCCAGTCATGAACTCTTGAAGTGGGCTTAAGGTGGTTTTGCAGCCTCTGTGGATCCAACAGAACCAATGCATCTCCTCTGCTGCGCAACTCCGAGCAGGACCGGCACATCTTCGCTTCTGCGTGGATTGAACCATCACAAAAACTCACATCAGAGCTCAGATCGCCTTTGGAACAGCCGCTATGTGATGTATCCCCAGTGCAGGACTCCCATCTCTCATCGATGGCAGCCTTGAGCATGATGCCGGACTCCACATCGCAGCCTCACAGCTCCTTAGAGCTGACGCATCACCCTGACTATGCAGCGCATCCTCAACTCCGGACTTCGCAATCTCAAGCCCTCATCAACGGGATCCTCAACACCGATGCAACAGAACCTCACACTGCAGCTTTGACGCATCTCGAACTAACAAATCTCTTTGGCTGTGCAATGCATCTTTGACGCAGATCCACGCAATGCCCCACAAACGAGGATTTAAGGTACTTGGTTCAGAAGGCCTAACTAGGTTCTGTAGCCAGGGCCGTTTCTACCATTAGGCAAGACTAGGCGGCCGCCTAGGGGAGCAAAAGGGAGGGGGCGGCAAAAGGCGGATTTTTTTTATTTATTTGAACCTACGAAAGTAAAGCTAGGTGGCCGCCTAGTCTTGCCTAATGGTAGAAACGGCCGTGCTCCTCCTGCAACACTTCACTACGGAGATGAATGAAAACCTGCTTTGTCTTTCCGCCCCACACCTCCCTTTGTTCAGCCCCTAGACTGCGACCTCAGCGCCCATGGCACAACAATGAGCACATCCCTGGGATCTAGGAATGAGGCCAAGCCGCCCGGGCCCTTCGGGGCATCGGTTGTTCTTTGCAGTACTGTCAGTTTAACTGGCTCCTTTATTGCGGAAAAAAGTGCAATTAAATAAGGGGTGGGCGGAATCTGCCAACCAAACTTTGCTCTCTTCTTTCTCTGCTGGTCGGTAGTTCCCACTTTCAGTTACTCTAATATTTCGGATTTCCTTGGCTCCTTTCACGAAACGCCCTATTGGGCTTTGTGGGAGAACAACACAGGGTCTTGACTCCTAACCAGCAAGGCTAAGTCAAATATACGTGAACAACAACACAACTGCCAATACTGGACTTGGCTTAAATCCTTTTTACAAAAGACCTGTTATGAATGAAACATACCGGTCCGTTTTTACTAACGTCACTAGTTTATTAAGTCATTTTATTAGACTGCTCTAATTCTTTTTCATTTTTCTCAAAGACATTTTATGGTGCATATACAAAATATGTACAAATCAATACAATCTTTACAAAAACATACAATATCTGTACAAATTTACACCATATCCACAACACACCTTGCTCACTCCATACAATCTACTCACATTCACAACCATACAACATATACCTCTGAGGTCTGGCTCTTTGTCAACAAGAATACTTAATTATACATATACATGAACCCTAGTTATTTCTTCATAGAGATTATGTAATAAAACAGAGTCAGTTGGAATAATTCCTGTATTTTCCTAATACAGTCCTTCTAATATTTGGTATTGACAATAAGCCAGGAGAGGCTGATGCGTTTCGAACCCCTTATTGCGGGGTTCTCCTCAGGACCAACATGTATTCTACAAAACAAAAACATATAAACCGAATTAGGATCCCTATTCAATCAGAAAACGTGTTACCTAACACATAGCCACCATCCGGCTTTACATCGCCTACCTTAAAAATCCTGTAAAGGTGCCTCAAGAGTGGGGTTTTGTGGTGTTGTCCCAATCTTTTACACACAAAGACACAAACAAGCAGACTCGTTACAAACTGCGCCTATAACTCCTTAACTACCTGTCTAGAGCTAGGTAAAAAGGCTCAAACTGACCTGATCTGCGATGGGCGTGAGCCGGGAGTACCTGGAGAATGAACATTAAAAAGAGATGGTTGGTTGCCATAGGCTCAAAAGAATGCTGCGTTTACAAAGTTAAATCCGACTATAGTCAGCTTACTCGGTCTGTATTTTGTTGATGCCCACCGGGGCTGAGAGTACCAAATTGGGCTGTGTGGCGCTCGAGACATCCCAATACTGGTGTGAGAACTTTCAATTTTTTTTCACCAAGGAGCTGAAATAAAATGGATTTGGTCAACTTGGTTTAAAAAGTTATGGGGGAACTTCTCATCATCTCTGCGCAGAGTTCCAACCCGGAGGAGAGGGCGAGCACCTCCTCATGCTTGGCTACTCACGTGTGGAAGTTATCATGGTGCTAGGTCTGCGCCGGAGCTATTTCTGAACCCGTATTCATATTTTTCTTTAATCGCTCAGTACCTTTTTGAAGACATTGTTGGAAGGTTGAGCAGAGTAACTGCGTGCTGATTGCCTCTTATCCTGTAAACTTTACGCATTTCATTACTGGTAACTGGGTAATGGTTTAACAACTGAATGAATAGAGATTTTCACTTAAGTTGGCTTCATCTTTAACATGCCTTGAACTATTCAAAGGGGTTATTGTTCTCTTTCGGATTTCTGGGTTGAAATATTGGCAGCTCAGGGAACTTTGCACCTGTTGTCATAATAATAGGCTATTCGTGCCTGATAAAAATGAATGTGTCCTCATGATGTAACGTAACTTGTGCTTGTGTAAAGCGCTCTGGTACCCAATACTTTTGGATCAAGTTACCGCTATATAAAACTCTGTAAAAAAAAAAAAAAGAACTGACCACTAGCCTAGTGTCATGCCCGATAACGTCATCCGGTAGTGACTGTTTAGGCCAACGTCAATGTCCACGCTGGTATTTTTGAACCAGTGCTTACCCTGTTAAAAGTAAGACTACAAATCCCAGAATGCAGTTCACAGGTGACCGCAAACCCATGATTGGTTAAAGGTGTTCCAGCACATGGAACCACTTGTAAACTATGGTGAAGTGTGCATTCTGCCTTGCACCGGCTCAAATTCTGGTCAGGATTACTCTTATAGCGGTACCACGAACAAGCTTGTCAATAACTTCTATTCACAGCGCCAAGAAGCAGTTCATTCTGTGTTGTACGCCAAACTTTATTAATGTCTTGCCATAGTCTCTGATTAGCGCAGATTTGAGCATCATGAACTATAATCTCCCTGACGTGGAAATCTTTTAATTGTTGTGATCAACCTCTATTAAATGGATACAATGGTAGATGATAACTATTTTAGGTGCCTCAGTGAAAGAAAAAAAACAAGTGTGGCAAAACCACTAGGTCTGGCCTTTGAAGATGGAGCAAGTTATTATTTTTGTTGTTTCTGGTTTTGAAAACGAGGTGCACTGGACGCCTCATGGTATTTAAACACAAGGCTCTATTGGGCATCGGTGTACATAGTTCTGTGAGTGTATGGCTATCATAACGGTCTGGCCTGGGCCTTTCGTTGAGGTCGTTTGCTGGACTGACTGTTGTGATCGTGTTTCCTGATAGTAAATGAGAGTAACATAGAAGGGTTTGGCAGTAGAGGGTGTGCCTCTCTAGCCTGGATGACAGGGGGAGAGAGTGATGGTAGTAAAAGGGAGGGGGCGGCATTTTTCAATTCTCGCCTAGGGTGGCAAAACACCAAGAAACGGCCCTGCCTGTAGCCGGTCTGCACTCCATTGATGTTGTCCTGACTTTGTCCTGGTCCGGCACTACCAGATATCCACAGTTGGTGCTTTACATCAATTGACACTATTTTCTCTAAAAACGTTAACATTCAATATATTCTTTTCAACTAATTGGATTTTTGTTGTTGTGGTCCCGTTTTATTTATTAAAAAACACTTTATTGTTTTAATACTGTTGTCGGCTTCTTTTGTGGTATTATTTTACTGTACTACTGTTTGAAGTGTTGCACAAATATTTCACACACAGCCTTTAAGTTAATCCTGACTGTTCTGTGCCAAGCTACCAGGGGCTTGAGCACAGATTTATTTTGAATTTGTGTGTGCCTTACCCTGACAAGGACTATGATTGCTGCTTGATCAGGGCTTACACCGCAGTCAACCAACAAAGCAGTTTCTTATAGTGACTCACAAATGAGTGTAAACTTCTATTTAATTGTTGCAATACAATATAATACTGGGGATGGGCATTAAACTTTCGACCTGTGTACAGGAAAATACATCAACTTTCCCCTGCCCAAACATGTTGTGCATCCCCTCAATCCACCTCATGGAATGCCTTGTCATGATGTCTGTGGAACCCTCTCAGCATGCCCTAAATTGGCTTGTGTGCCCAAGTGAGAAAACTCAATGTTCATCACCCATATCTGCTCGTATTATCTTTGAGTAGAACTGCTAAGCAAATGAGCTAAATAACAACATTTATCGTTTATGTTATTTTATACTAATACACACATTTATTGCTGAAGATTCCAGTTACTGGAATTATTTAGGGGTACACATTCCCTTCTTTGTTAGCTATTCAAAACAGTGGGGCATATTATACTAACCAATATAGGTATTTAGCTGTGTAAGCTTTTGATGTAATGTACAGCAAAAGTAACTCATGATTAATGAAGAATTTTCGTTTAGGATTGGGGAGGTGTCAAACATTTTTGTGATTGAGTCAGATAGATTAGAATGCAAACTGAATTGTAATTGGAAAGTGACAGTTGTAAGGTAGCTTCAGAGAACTTTATTTGAAGGATTGCTGAGGTGGATGAAGCTTTGAGATGACATTGTGTCTTACAGTTCTGTCACCAGACTGTGTAGGGAAGGCACAAAGCTCATATGTGCAACTGACATTGACAGATAAACCTGTCTTAAACTGATTAGGAGTGAAGAAAATATTACTGTCATTCAAACCTGACATGGATCTAGTGGTCGGATTCTGATTGGTTCCTCTAATGTCCTGGATGACTGAACACACACAGTCCTGTTCCAACCACAATTTCCTCTAGCTGTGGAGGAAAAGCATCTGAGCAGTGAGCTGTCATTGTGCAAGGCGCATTACAATTGCTTAATGTCTTCCACGCATTCAAAATGGCGAATTGAATCAGCTCATCTAACAGCACTGATGCTATCCATGGGCCTGTGTAAAGGTTGTAGAAATTGGTTCTACAATAAAAAACTGGTACCTCATTTGCTGCCCTTTGTGAGAGAACCATCCCTCATGACTTGATAACGCAGTGTCACAGCGGTGCTGGGGAAAATATTACCTCATTCTTAGGAGCAGCTCCTCTGCTACACAGTTCAGAATGAGTTATTTAGTTATTTCATTTTTTATTAGTGCTTGTAATGTTCTCTATGCCACGTCTCAGGCTATCGTATAGCACCCATGGATTGGAGAGGGAGAACAAATTGGGTGCAAACAAGGATGACAGAAGAATGAGCATGGAATGATTGGTTGATCAGTGATACAGTTAGAAATTATTAAAAAGGTCCTGTAGGGTAAGATCATGCAGGGCATGGTGAGCTTTTCAGATGGTTCCTAGTTAGGGGCCATATTTATGAAAAAGTGACACAGAGCAGCAAGTTACCTTCCTGCGCTGCGTCATTGGGAAAGGGCGGGAATGTGCCGTATTTAAGGCAATATTCCTGTCCTTGTGGCACACAATGGGCTGCCTAGTGCCAATGCAGGCCCCCTTGTACCATGGAGGTTTTATCCACTTTCTATGTGTGCTGCAGAATGCAAAACACATAGAAAAAGGAAAAAAGGAGGAGAAATAGCAACATTTTTCCTCGTTATGCATCTCCTGCGGATGGGTATTTCGTTGGCGCATTCCTAGGTTTACCTGTTCTTGGAAATCTGGGAATGTGCCAAAATCCATGGTCTTGCGTGGGCACCAAGTAATGCAACGCAGCAATTGGGCAGCATTATATTACTCGAGAATTATGAACCAACGCAGGGCCACGCAAGGTAGCGTTGCGTGGCTTCATAAATCTAATTTTTCATTTACTTTGCTTTTGCACCACATTCAGTGGTGCAGGAGCAGCGTGAAGGGGCTCTGTTAGAAATGTGGGTCTCTAGTTGGCAGGTTCTTACCCTGTCCAAGTAGGGACCCTCATTCCTAGTCAGGATAAGGGAGTAACACTACTAAAATAACACCTAGTCAACCCCTTAGTAACTTTGCATGACCATTCAGGTTTATCTCAGAGGCAATGTGCAAAGCATTTGCACATAACACACAGTAATACAGTGAAAACACGACAAAAGGACACCACACCAGTTTTAGAAAAATAGCCACTATTTATCTGTGTAAAACAAGACTAAAACCATAAGAATCCAACATACAGTTATTCAAATGTATCAATAAGCAAAAATAGACTTTGAAAACAGTTCCTTGAATTCGATAGGTCTGTCCGGGGATATCGTGGCGTAGTGAACAAACAAATCCAACAGTTCTGGCAGAACGCAGCATCGCAGGCCAGCTACGGTGTCGAAGAAGACATGCAAACAGTACTTTTAGAAATGCAGGGCATAGGGTACCTCCAAATGAGCTCTGAAGTGCCAGTGTCGGCAGGTGTTGGTTCCGGAGGTCAGTGTAGGAGTTATCGGGCCCTTTGAAGACACACGTGTTACAGACAAGTTCCTTCCGGTTAAAGCTGCAAGCGTCGTCATTGTCAGGCCTCGGGGCTGCGATGCGAAGTGCAGTGGTGCCTTGTGCGGTGCCCTCAGGTCACGTGCAGGCAGCTGCTCAGTAATGGCGTCCAGCAGCATCGGTGAGACCAAAGCTGCGGTGTGGAGTGGGATGGTGCTGGCAGGTCACAGTGCAGGTAGCATCGTCATCGTTGTTGAAGCACTGTCATCAGCTTACGAACTGGAGTCAATGGCGCCAGTGGATCAAGGCTGGGGTGTGGGAGGGGGTGCTGTGTTGTGTAACTTATGAGTGTGGTGCAAAGTGGTGCCCACAGGTCACGGTGCAAGCAGTGGCACGGTGGCGGCATCAGTCGGCAGCATCTGTGAGACCAGGGTTGCGGTGAGAGATGCGGCAGTGCCTTCTGCGGTGCCGTCAGATCACGGAGCCAGCAGCCGTGTTGTTGTTGGCGTTAAGTTGCTTTTTCTTCTGTTGCAGCACAAAACACACAGCTCCTGGTGCTGGAAGCAGATGAACTTGAAGTCTTTGCTGATCCTGAGACTTCTTGAACAGGGGACACGCTCTACCTCAGGCCCTTGGAAAAAACTTAGAAAAATAAGATGCAGAAAGTCCAGTCACTGCCTAAGACAGAAGCAGCCGCTGCAGGCTAACTTACCAAAACACACAGCAAAGTGGTAGTCTCTATTCACTGCTTCTCTAGCTCTTCTTCTTGGCTAGTTTTTTGATCCAAAAGACTTCTAAAGTACTGGGGTCAGTCCCCAATATTTATACCTAATTTCCCTTTGTAGTTGGTACAAACAAGGTTACACTAGCATACATAAACCAGTTCTGTCTGGCTCATGTCAAGTTCACTCCAGGAGGGAGAAACAGCTATGTTTAAGGTAGCCACAGTCAATTCAGATGTAAGCCACTACTCCTCCCACTACTCTAAATGCAGCCAGGTCTTTTAAGCCTGGGTATGAGTCACACAGGAAGGCAGGACACACCTCAAACCCCCCCCTCCCTTGTGTCTTTCTAGTATGAATGCACATCCCCTGCTCCTGTCACTCTAAACCCAGACAGGTAATATTTAAAAGGCAGAGGCACACAGCAGGATGGTTAAGCAAGAAAATGGCAATTTTCTAAAAGTAGCATTTTCAAACACATTATATAAAAATCATCTTTACTAAAATATGTATTTTTAAATTCTGAGTCAGGAACTCAATTTCTCTGTCTTGTCCCAATGGACATTTAGGGCCAGATGTAGGTAGCCCAATACCGGTCGGTAACGGCCGAAAATACAGATTTTCGGCCGTTTCCAACCGGTATTGAGCATTTGGGATGTAGGAGAGTGAAAATCGTCAAAATCGGTAAATTTACCGAATCGGTAAATTTACCGAATCGGTAAAGTTACCAAATCGGAAAATATTCCGAATTGGTAAAATTACTGATTCGTAACTGTTTGCGAATCGGTAAATTTACCGAATCGGTAAGTTTACCGATTCGGTAAATTTACCGAATCGGTAAAATACAGAATCGGAAAATAAAAAGTGGTAAAATTGAATTTTGGGATGTAGGGAAGCTCTGAAATACCGAATTTGCTTGAATTTCGGTATTTAGGAGTTGGTATTTACCATGGATTGAAATCAGGTGGTAACAAGGTAGAGCCTATAAAAAAGGACCCAAAATGCATTATTTTTTTTACAATTGCGGCATTTTATGTCATTGCGAGACGGCTACGGCTACAGGAGGAAGGAGAGACGGAATGGGAGAGACAGGAGCAGATCTACAGACAGAGGATCACCTTGTTCATGCTCACAGAGGCAGAGATACTCCAGAGGTACAGGTTGGACCCAGACACCATTTTGGACCTCATCAGGGACCTCCAACCACTGTTGGAGCACACTACCCCAAGGGCACACGCCATTCCACCCCACGTGCAGGTGCTGTGCAGCCTACACCTGCTTGCATCTGGAAGCTACCAGAGTGTGGTTGCTACGGTAGGTGGGGTGACCCAGAGCAGCCTGTCACGCTTTTTCCACAAATTCATAGATGCCATGCTACAGAGGATGGACCATTATATATCATTCCCTGCAACCCATGCTGAACTGCTCCAAACAAAATCAGACTTTTATCAGATGGCGCGTTTCCCCAACATCATTGGCTGTATTGATGGCACAGACATTCCCATTTGTCCCCCTGCAGCCACAGAATACATATATAGGAATAGAAAGTCCACCCACACCATCAATGTGCAGGTGATTTGCAATGCCAAGTGCACCATCACTGACCTTGTGGCAAAATTTCCTGGGAGTACCCACGACTCCTACATATTTCAAAACAGCGGTATATATGCACGGCTGACAGCAGGGGAATTTGGTGAAGGATACCTGCTAGGTAAGACACAGTGTACGACCCCATTAACACCTATTGCAGAAAGATGTACATGTATGCATGTGAGTAATGCACTCCCATTTCCTTTTAGGAGACAGTGCATATGCCCTCCGCTCCTTCATACTCACCCCCTACCTCAACCCCTCAACACCCAGTCAAAGGAGATATAACAGGGCCCACAAGAGCACAAGAAATATTGTGGAGCGTACCTTTGGTATATGGAAGAGCAGGTTCAGGTGCCTGCATAAGAGTGAAGGTGCCCGGCAGTATACCCCCATCACCTGCTGCAAAATCATTGCTGCCTGTGCCATGTTGCATAACCTTGCTGTGAAGAAGGGCAAAGAGGTGGAGTTGTCAGATTTTGAGGATCATGACGACGAGGTTGCTGTGCCTGAAACACAACCTGCTGGAGTGTCAACACCAAGTGATGGCAGATACAGACGTGAGGATATCACACGCAACTATTTCTGAGTAAGTAATGAGACTGAGACCTATGTTGAAAGCACGAAAATTTGTTTAATTTTGTATATATCTCGGTATGTTAAAGAACAAAAGTGCACCAGAAAGCATTTCACTGCAATGCTCACAGTGAGTAAACACACACAGACAGGTGTTGAATGCACCCACCGTAGTTGTACATTGTCACTACGCAGGTTTCAAAGGCACAAATGTGCAACACAAACTTTAAAATTCCTAAATTGTATGTCCAATGTCAGTAGCCCATACTATTAACTGTTCATTTGCGTCCACGCTTAGCACTGCCAGATGTATGTGGCTCACTCTGTTCACTGGGCGTTTAGCCTGTAGCCTTACCTTGTCGCCTGCTGCTCCTCCTTGTCTCTACAACAAGGGGGCTTGCCATGCTGCTCCTACTGGTCCTACCTTCACTCTCAGGCACTTCAATATCAGCAGTTTGTGCTGTTTGAGCATTAATTAGAGCCTCTAGCGCACCGGTCATTCCGGCTATGCCCCTTGTCAGGTGATTGCTGTTTTGAGTCAAGACCTCCTGACTGTTCATGCTACGCCTGCATAGCAGGGATGTGGCTGTGGCCAGGCGGTGAATTGCTTTGTCAGTTCTCTGTGCACGCTGCTTCTCCCTGCGCCTTGATGATATTTCTGAGTCCAGTTTTGTGCACAGTTGCTGCATGGATTGTGTCATGTCATGTATCCCTGTAGCCATGTTCTTGTTTACTTCCACCAGTTCCCTGATGCCCTTTCCAATTTCCTTCATGTTGATATTGAGGTTGTGCATTTGTCGTTGACAGGACATGATGCCCTTACCCTGCATCCTCTGAATCTTTACCATGGAGCCCTCCAGGCCTTGGAAGACACTGGACCCCTCCCCACGTGCACCTACACTCCTTCCTTGTACTGTGCGGCGTCTTGTGGTACTAGGGACAGGCTCTGCGCTGGGCTGCAGTGTAGCAGAGATGTCAGTTCCAGGCAAGGTGTGTGGGTCTTCACCCACCATTTCACCAGCAGCTGTCTCCATTTCCATCAGTGGGGGAACGACATGCCTCCTGCTAGGTTGTGCTGAAGGTGTTTCAATATCCAGTGATGCTGGCATTTCTGGTAACGACAATAATAGTGGGGACTGTGAAGGTCTTGGGGATGCCTGCATTTCTTCAGTGATGTCAGGTTCTTCGGAAGGTGGCTGCCCACTCGGCACACCTGTGTCCTGTGATGCACTGGGACCTGGCTCATGACTTTCATCCCTCTCGGGTGCCGTGCCTTCTGCCTCCTGTGACTGCCTTCTCGATGTGTGACCTGTGGACATATGAGCGTATATCAGCTAGGCGCAAATGTCTCTCAGCCACTACAATAAAAACTTTTGAAATTGCACTTATTACATGCTGCCTGCCCTTCATTATGTCTGCAATCATTTGCCTAACTTGGTGGTTACTGTGCTGTATGACATGGTCTTTCATTAACTGACTACATGTACCATGATGCATTGCTACTATTTGACGCAGACACACTGGGACTGGGGTAACTTAGCTTCAAGGGGTGAGGGAAGGATGAGGGTGTGAGGGGGATTGCTGTGCATGCATCTTACCTTTTCTACTTGCAGCTTTGGCCGAGCTGTCCACTTCTCCCAGTCCACAGACGCTTTCAGGCTCCAAGGTTGTGGCCACCATCTCCTCCAGGTCAGTCAGGGGGGGTGCTGTGTTCTTTCCTCCACCTGTTTGCGAGGCCTGTTTGTGGTGGTCTGCTTTTTTTTTTTTGTGAGGCTCCTCAGGTCATAAAACCTCTTTTTTACATCTTCTGTGACTCTGGTGGTCACTCCCACAGCATTGACTTTGTCAAGGATATCAAGCCAAATCTTCCTTTTTGCAGATTCAGCCACAGAGAAGGACTGCCTTCCAAAATGTTTGTGGTGCACCTTTACCACCTCCTCCACAAGGACCTGGAGCTCCATGCTGCTGAATTTGAGCTTTCTTTTTCTTTCTGTCTGCTCTGTGTCCCTGCTGCTTGCCATTTAAGGTTTTAAACTGCACAAACTCTGTCTGCTGCTGCTCCCAGTCTCTCTGCTCCAACCGCCTCTCCAGAACCTTCTAATTAGTTGCAGCTGCCTGTGTAGCCACTTCCTGGTAGGGAGGGGGAGGGTGGTTGCACCTGATTGGCTGTTGTCTTAAGTTTCACTTTTGCCTGCTTTCCGATTCGGTATTTACCGAATCGGTATTTACCGAATCGGTATTTCCCATTCATTCCTATGGGCCTTTTGGCCAATAGGGATGAATGGGAAATACCGATTCGGTAAATACCGATTCGGTAAATACCGATTCGGTAATTTCCGAAAGTCCGATACTGAATTTTACAGAATCGGAAAAAAAGACTGAATTTTTCACTACATCTCATTTACCAATTTTTGAATACCGAATCTGTAAAATTCGGTATTTAAGAATCGGTAAATGACATTTACCTACATCGGGCCTCTAAGCTTGTAAGATGTTACAAAGCAACTTCCATGGTAGACTGTGGGACAGATGGCCTTGCAATAGTGAAAACCGAAATGCTCAGTATTTTACTATCAGGACATGTAATAAACACCAGTACATGTCCTACCTTTCATACACATTGCAACCTGCCCATGGGGGTACCTTGGGCCTACCTGAGAGATGCCTTACATGTAAGAAAAGGGAAGGCTTAGGTCTGACAAGTGGGTACACTTGCCAGGTAGACATGGCAGGAAAAACTGCGCGCACACAGCGCAGTGGTCGGTCTGAGACACCTCTGAAAGGCTACTTGTGTGGGTGGCACAACCAGTGCTGCAAGTCCACCAGTAGCATTTGATTTATAGGCCCTGGGCACACACATTGCACTGTACTAGGAACTTATACACTAAATCAAATATCACAGTAATGGAAACACCAATCCATAAACACAATTTACTGCAGGAGCACTTGCACTTTATCACTGAAAAGCAGTGAGAAAGTGTACAGAGCCACTAAACCTGAAAAAACGAAGTTCAGCACACCATCAAAACCAGAAGCTCAGAAAACAAAAAGACTGGGGAAACACTCCAAAAAATACCCGGTCTAACAAGCTATTAAATATGCCCCTATGTTCTTTTATTGATCAGTAGCACTGATGAATGGCATGCAAGGCATGTGTGATATGGACTTGGCACCTTCATTTTGTTTACATTTCTTTTAGCAGGAGTTTTAGGGATTTTGTGGTACATTGGTATACAGTTTGCGTTAATACATGAAAAATAAAATTAAACCAGTTGTCAGCCCATGTCAACATGTGCAACATATTCATCCTACCGTATAGCCTAGAGCTCTAACACAAGATGACAGAGTTCCATGGATACTGCATCTCCAGAGGACCGGTGGGTGTACAACTGGGCTGACCAATGTCCAATGTCTACGTGTGTGGGTTTCCGCAAGGATACAAGAGAAATTCTAGCCCCCTACTCTATCCCTGAATACTACTGCATTATATGCCCCTACTTGAGTTCCCACTCCTCATGAGCCCCGGCCTGATGTGACAGGGGGGTAAACATATAACAATTAACTAGGGGGAAAAAAGAGGGGGTGGAAGGTGGGGTCAGGGGGTCTGCAGTTGGTGCTGTGGAACTCCTCTATCACTTTGTTGGTTGCATTACGAGTGTATGGTATCTGTGACTTCAGCTGATCAGGTCGTGAATCGTCCTAGGGACGCCGCTTCTCCTCTGCTGAGGCAGGGCACCAGTCTGGGGAAATCACAGTATATGGTCGGTCCTCCTCCCCCTCCGGCTAGGACGTGTCGGTATAGCCTTGTGCCAATGGGGACAGGGGTGGGGTTAGGGATTGGGAATAAGTAGCTCCAGGGGAGCCATCCTGCATAGTTTCCTGTGCGAATTGGAACATGAGTTGTGCCCATTCCATTGAGATGGGATGTTTACGGATCCCCTTCACTTACTCCTCCCTTATCGTTTCTTCTTCCTCCGCCCCCATTTTTTAACGGCGCCTATCCAGGCAGCTACGGGGGCCTGCCGGTGCCCTCCAGTGCATGGCTATGCCCTGCTTCGCTAGGAGAATGACCAGGGACGCGAATCTGCACTGCACCTTTAGCCGTCTTCCGACTGCGGAAACCCCCAAGGGCACATGCCTCCCATGTGTCAATATTCGTGAGGTGAACCGTTTCTTCCAGTAACTGATGGACCCTACCCCAGAAAGATTGGATTATGGGACAGTCCTAAAACATTTGTTTGAAGTTCGCCTCAAGCGTGTGACAACTGGGGCAGGCAAATTGTGTATCTGGGAAAAAACGGTGAAGCTGATGCGGCGTTAAGTATGCGCGGTGTAGAATATTAAATTGGATGTTTTTGAAGCGTGCGTTTCTTGAAACCTTTTTGGGGTATTCTAAAGCCTTTTCCCATTCCTTGTCGTTCAGTACTCTCCCTATCTCATCTTCCCAATTCTGACGCAAGCTTTGTAATGGGGTTGTAATCAATTCCCTGTTCGCCTTGTTATGCCACGTAACCAAGTGTCTGCCCACCCCCATACGCAGGACCGTATACAAAACCGGGTGCGTCGGAGGTTCCCCCTCCGTGAGGTCTCAACACTGGCGGACGCTGTCTACTAATCGCCTATGTACCAGGAATTATCCCAGAGGGAGATCGTAATGGTCCATCATTTGTACATATGTTTTCAGTTGCCCGTCCTCAAATAGGGACTCCATCTCCGTCACCCCGCACTCTGTCCACATCCGGAGAACTCCTGCGGCATAATAGTGTTCCTGGAGCGGAAACCCGACTAATGGGAGCAGCGGAAAATAGAGGGGATGACCCTTTGACATACAGTGTATGCGCATCATGCATTTGCGGGCGATCAACACTTGTAGGGGGTGTGTACGTAAAGTCCTAGTACCTGTCATCAACAGTCTTCGGACAGCCGTAAGTGGTACTCGACACTCATTAGTGTATGTTTCCTCTGTATGCTGGTTAGCTGTCCAGTGTGACAACCATTTAAGCTGTGCTGCCAGGAAATAGGCCTCAAAGGAGGGGGACCCCTTGTGTGGTGGGTAAGTAGAGGATTTGGAGGGCTACTCTGCGTCTGCCACCCCCCATATCAGTGTTGCAAGCAATGTATCCAATTCTCGAAAGAAGGAGCGAGGCAGTATCACTGGGAGATTAGCAAAGAAACATAACAGTCTGGGGACCATAATCATCTTCGCTAGGGCCACCCGTCATACGGGGGCCAGGGGTAAGGTCTTCCAAAAGGAAACTGCTGCTCGTAACCCAGCTAGTGTTTTACAGTGGTTCCCCTCGTATAGGTCCTCGGGCGAATAGTACAATCTCACCCCTAGATATCGAGGCGCCGCTGTGCTCCACTCGAGGGTGTGGGGTCCTATAGTTTGTGCTGACGGGGAGGGGTGAGGGCTAAGGGGAAAGACCGTTGATTTTCCCCAGTTGACTTTCAGTCCTGAGACTTCTGCAAAGCTTTGTAAGATTACCCAGATCGGCATTACATCGCTAGTGATATCCTTCACATATATCAGGAGATCATCGGCGTATAACGATACGCTGTGTACTGTGTCCGCAATCGCAATGCCCCAGGCCTCCCCCCGCCTCAACCTAATGTCCAAGGGTTCCACTGCCAGGGTGAAGAGGAGGGAGGACAGGGTGCAACCCTGTCTGGTCCCCCGCTCCACCCAAAACGGATTTGAGAAGTACCTCCCCACTCTCACCCTGGTGGTAAGGTCCCTGTAGAGGAGCTGCGTTTCCCCCCGCAGAGTCGAGCCAGCCCGCACTTTGTGGAGGACCGCGAAGAGATACGGCCATCATAGTGTATCAAAGGCCTTTTCGAGGTCCAATATTAGGCAGGCTGCTCGTGGGAAGTGTTCTCGTGCACTATTCTGAATATGGAAGAGTCTACCTATATTTTGCGACACGCTGCGCCTAGGGATGAAACCATTCTGGTTTGGGTGAATTAGTTGAGTCAGGACCTGAGTATATCGATCTGCCAATATCTTCCCCAGGATCTTACAGTCCACGTTATGGGCCTATACAAGGCCGGGAGAGTGGGATCCCTGTGTGCTTTAAGAAAGGTAACCAGAGTAGATTCCCTGAGTGATTTAGGGAGCTCCCCTCTCTGTAACGCATCCTCATACATGGCGACCAGTCGGGGGGTCAGTTGTCCCGAGAAAGTGGAATAGTATTCAAGAGGAAAGCCATCCATTCCCGGCGCCTTACGTCGTGCTAGGGCCCGGATTGGGTGGGTGATGTCTGGGGACTTTATCTTGGCCTCTAACACCTTCCCTTCCTCTGGCGTAATCTCAGGCAGAGAGAGAGAGTGAAAAAACTGGTCTAACGCCAGTTGTGAGACCGGCGGTGGGGCGCAATATATTCCCACATAATAGTCGCAAAAAATGCCCAGGATATCTGTTTGTGACTGCTTAAGGGCACCCGTCGCATCCACCAGTGCTGTGACGGGTTGCATATCCGTGTCTTGCTTCGTGAGCCAGCCTAAAAGTGTACCCGCCCTGTTCCCTTCCCGATGCACCCAGGCAGCATATACTCTGAAGTTATACTTGCGAAGGTCTCTCTCCGTTTCCGCATATGCCGTTTTTGCTGCCGCCACCTGTTCGGGGTTGCATTACCTCGATCCGTGCTCTTCGTTAGGTCTGCCAGTTGTGCTTCCGTGACATGCAATGCCTGTTCTAGCACCCTCCTCACTCCTACTATGTGTTGAATGCAGTGTCCCCTTGCCTCGACTTTAAACCCATCCCATTCCACCAATCGTGTTGATGCTGTGCCTGTGTTCAGTGTAAAGTGTTCCTGAATATGGTCGCCGTGTGTTCTACAGAAAGCCTGATCCATGAGGCATTCGCAGGGCAACTTCCACAAAGGTTTCGGGGGTGTGGCTCTCTCCATCTGAGGAGTATGGTGTGTTCGTCATGATCCGACAGGACTCTACCTATGTAGTCAGTATGTTGTATCTGGGGGAGCAACGTAGCTGAGCATAGGAATCTGTCCAGTCTCACTCTAAGATTGTGTGGGGTTTAAAAGAAGGAGTGTACTTTGGCATTCAGGTTTTTTTCCCGTCATACATCAACCAGTGCCCAACGGGTTACCCAATCCTTGAAATGTTCTGTCTGTTTCAATGCAAGGGAGTGTGCTGATGGGGGATGCAATCTGTCCAGCTCTATATTAAGGACACAATTATAGTCCCCTCCCAACAGCCATTGCACTGCTGTGTATTTCGCTAATGCTCCAGTAAGGCGGTGCCAATACTGCTCCTGCTCTACGTTGGGGGCATACAGGCTTCCGATCATTATGTCTCTACCCTCAAGATGACCCACCAGTAGGGAGTATCTGCCCTCCTTATCCACTTTCCTGGATTGCTCTCGAAAGGGGATCCCAGGCCTGATCCAGATTAGGGTTCCCCGGGCAAAGGCAAAGTATGTTGTGGCACAAATAATCCCCCGCCACTTTTTGCGTAGGCGATCCACCTCTACTGCGGTAAGGTGTGTCTCCTGGAGGAGGACTATCTGCGCCTGTTGACGCTTCATATAGGCGTACACCGCGTACCGTTTGCGTGCTGTGTGCATTCCTCCGACATTTAATGTAATTACTTTCAAGTCTGTGTTAGGGGCCCTAGTCTCCATTACGTCTAGTGTTGGGACACTGGTTCCCTCGCTGTGAGGCCCCCAGTGTTATACGGACTACGCACCCAACCAACTGTCTATTTCTGCTAACCAACTTGACTTTCTGAATGTTGCGCGTGCCCTCCCCTTGGGAAATGAAGTAACTATGAAATGGGGGGGGGGTGTAACAAGGATCAACGGGAAACCTTCCCAACTAACAGGACCTATCACCTGAAGAGATACGTCCGAACTGCACATTATGTGCTAACTCTAATTAGTTCCGTATGGGGGAGGTGGTTGTCGGCCGCCATCTACCGCTGCCGCCGCCGCGGCCCGCTCATCACCTGTATAGTAACGGACCCTAATTATTTTCCGGGTAGTCACCGCCTTCTGCTGTAGCCCAGTAACCAGTCCGGCCCTCCAGTCCATCAAGATCAGCATTAGTCTCCGGGGTACCCCATGAGCATCGAGTCGGCTTCCACTGTTCCAGGAGTCATGCGGGCCCCACCAAGCACCCCTCTCATGAGTGCCCTGGCTCAAATTGGGGGTGTCAAATCAGAGTGTCAGCCATCTGAGGAGTCACTATCGGTAGTGTCAGTGAGCCGTCTCCCAGAGTGTTCACGTCACTACCCTCCTCTTCCGTCGTGAAGATGTGCGAGCCCCTCTAGCCATTCGAGCTGTCTCCAGGGGGTCCCAGCTCCACAACCGCCTGAAGTACTCTCCGGCGTTCCGCGATGATTTGCATAAGATCAGGAGAGTTTTTATTAGAGGAGTTTGACCGTGAGCTGAGATGAGTGACTTTTTTTCTGTCGGCGGCCCACTGATCCAGAGGGCTGCACCTTCCTAGGATTGTACACACGTGGGAGATGCTGTTCGATCCAGTTGTTAGCTTCCTCAGTGTCTGAGAAAAAATGCGTGGTCCCATCATGCATAATCTTGAGCTGAGCTGGAAACAGAAGAGCGTACTGTACATTCCTCTGTCGCAGTGTGCGCTTGACCGCCAAAAAGGTGGAGCGCTGTTGCTAGACCGCCCGCGAGTAGTCTGGGAATAGCATTACCGACTTTTCCTCCACTCGGATTACTCTTTGACATCTGGCTGCTCTAAGGATGGCATCCCTATCCTGAAAGTGGAGCAGTTTAAGGAGGAATGGTCTGGGTGACGACCTGGAGGAGTAATAATTCGGATATTGCTTCTCCGGGACCGCCCCTCCAAATCATCCGTTCTAGTCTCCAGGAGCTTTACCCACGCCTGCAGGTCTTTTAGGGTGTCTTGCTGTTGTAGTAGTTATGGTTCCACAATGTGTAGCACTTATTCACCTTGCTTTACTTTGTCAGCCAGCTTTCTATGGTCATCTCTGAGCAGGTTGAGGTCCGTGGTGAGCTCCCTGAACTTCTGTTCCATGGTGGCTCTCGATTGCTCAATTGCTGCTAAGACTTTATCTAGTTTGCTCGACATTGAGTCTGAGGACTGGGGATACTGTTCTTGGGGGTCCCGGAGTCTGCGCCATGCCCTTTGCCCGCTGGTGCCCCATGATGAGCAAGCGACCAGACTCCTGTGGTATCCTAGGGGGTCTTGCAGCCGGAATTCGAAAGTGTATTCTGTCGTTGCGCAGGATCCCACAGGTGGCTTCCCCCATATCTTCCGGACTGTAACTCAGTAGGACCAACCAAAAGTTGGGATGTCCACTCACCCCTCCGATTCCACTCCTTCTGGTGTCAGTGTGAGCCCACTGGCAAGCCGGGCACCCAACCTCGCTGCCCCTGTCTTCTGGCCACCCTCCTGCAGTTGCAGTTCACCCCGGTGGGATACAGGCTCTCCGTTCTCTGCACAGGCGCCTCCGGGAGTGCGGGTTCACCGCCCCACCCGCAGCACCTCACTCCCTGCAATGCTCAGGTCTCCACAGCAGGTCCGCACCCCACCTACGTCCAATGGGATCGTGGGCAATCACCAGCAAAGTAGTCCATCTGTGGCTCTGGCATGACCCCTCGCTTGTCACTCATCAGGCCGCCGATGCACTCCCCCGCACCTCTTCACACCACCGGTCAAATTGGGGAGGTCATCGCCGCGGAGTGGATGGCATCCAGTTTGCCGGCTGTGCTTTGCTCTTCAGGTCCCCCACGTGCAGCCAGCCGCCGCACCCGGATATTTCTCACTCGCTCCCCAGTGTGCCTCGAAGCCCGGCACCATGCCGGGGGAGGAGTTATGGTCGTGCCACAAACCACTGTCCGGGTCTGGTGTCCTTGCAGGCCGAGGTCCCTCCCGCATGAATCTTTCGGCGCTAGGGAGCCCACCGCCAACCACCGCAGCGCCCTCACCTCACGTCCTTTGTTCTCCACCTGTTTGGGAGCCACCAGGTCAGCAATTGATCAGTCCACTGGGCCCCCAGCGTCCACCGTCGGCTGGCCTCCTCATCGCTCTCTCCCCTACCTTGGGGTCATTCAGGACCCGCCGGCCGCCGCCTTGTTGCAGGCCTAGCTCCGATCCTACAATCCTCACGGAGCCACCAATAGCTGCCTGACCTCTGCCGCGGCCATGCCCACCGGCCGCCACCAGGCCTCCAGGCAGGAGCTCCTCAATGGCCCAGGCAGCAGAGTCCCGCAGTTATTCCCAGCCACTCTGGCTCAGTGCCCGCCCAGCGCCGCCATTTTGTTATCCTGGCTGCAGCCCCGGCAGAGCTCCTGGCGCCGTCACGTATACCTCTATAATTGTGCTCTCAGGCTCATCGGGGGCTCACTGCCGTCCTCCGGGGGTCGGTGAGCACCGCATTCGGGTGACGGCGCCGGACCCCGCAGTCTCTCTCTGCCACTTTGATGTTAGCGCAGAAGCGCTCAAAGCCCGCCGGGTGCCGCCATGTTGTCAATGCGGCCGCGGCCCCCAATGAGCTCCCCGCGCTGCCGCGAGCACCTCCGCGTCCGCGTACCCGGGCCTTTCAGACGCTCCCCGCCTTCATCCGTCTCTCGGTGGCCGTTGCAGGACAGCAGCGATTGCGTTGCAGCATATTACTTCAGGACATTGCGGGCCGCGGAGCTCTACAGAAGTGCTACCGCCATCTTGGCCTGCTTGGCCACGCCCCTGGACTTGGCACCTTCATTAAGGATGACCAATGTTTAATCATTCAGAATCAGCGAAACTTGCAGACATCCAGAGTTCTGCACTCTGTGTTGGATATCCTGTGTGAGGAACACTCGTTCTCAGGTGAGTTGTGAAACTGACTTACCTAGCTGTCACTGCACCACACTATTGACATTTTAATGCCGACAAGCGAATAATGCAACAAATTTAACACTCCTAGTAAGTCCTCGCCAATCTTACAGGCCATTTCTATTCTGTTTATATGGAGCTCAGCCACCCTCAGGTATAAATCTACTATTACTTGATTTAAATCCATACACCTGTTCAAGAATTATGCAAGTTGTACATTGAAAGCAATATATGTTTTAGGTAGAATTGGGTACATTACATTCCCTGCAAAGCATGGTATTCTGGATGGGTTGACGAAATATAAACGGTGCCAAGGTTAGGTACTGAGGAATGATGCTTAAACCTATTCCTACACCTATCCCCATTTTCAAATCTATGGCATTGTCTGTTTACATGTGTTATTCATCTCACAAATTCTTGGCGGTAACACCACACTCCTTTCTCCTCCCTCATTATTATTCTAATTGTGTGGGCAGTGAGGATGTTTACGATAAATTGACAATAGTTTTTGAAAATTAACAAGCCTCACACTTCTGAGATTCTCTTGACTGAAACCTCTTTCTCTTGCATCCCCTGTGTTAGAAATTGGGGCTCAGATTGGCAGAGGTATGCATGCTGCCAAGCAGGAACCACAATCCTAGTCAGGGTAAGTCACAAACTCGCCTTAAAGTAACCTGTGCTCACCTTCTGGTAGCTTGGCACAGAGCAGTCAGGCTTAACTTAAGAGGCAACATGTTAAGTATTTATGCAACACTAAAAAAATCATTGAAAACACCTCACAAAAAGATTCCACGCCAGGTTAGGAAAACTTAATTTTGTAAATAAAATAAGACCAAAGCGACAAAAATCCAAAAAGTAGAACTTGAGATATGAGTTTTTAAAGAATAAGCTGAAAAGTTGTGCATAAAAGCAATAAGCGCCTATTTGGGAAATTTGAATGCGCTGGACTGGGACAAAATCAAATGTTCAGGTCGACCGCAATGGAGCAAAAGCCGGATACAGAGACCAGGTTTGACCCACTGAGAAAGTACCTTGTTGCAGCGATGACAAGGAGATGCGGGGTGCAGGCTACGCGATGCGTCAATGATGGTTCACACAACGTAGGGAATGCGTTGATTCCGATCCTTGCAATGGCGAGGATGTGTCCACAATGGGGTCGATTCACCGCACAGCAGTGACGATTTGCTGGTGTTGATATGTGCAACATCTACAATGCATCTGCAGTGTTGAAGATGCGCTGGTCACAGGCTCTGCGTCAACAGCAATGTGTGGCTTCTACTGGAGCAGCACTTTAAACCCATTTCCAAGGGTCCAGGTCGAGTGGGCCCCACTTGGCAGGGCAGACTCACAGACGGCAGAGTTCAGGTGCAAGAGCAGATAAGTGGAAGTCTTTTATGTCCATGAGACTTCAGATTGGGAGACCAGTCAGCTTGCCCTTGAGTCTCTCTGGGGGGGACAACCAAGCTGCTACCTGTGTCCTGCGGTCACGCCGAGAGCTGCTCCTGGGTGGGGAACGCTGTGTGTCTCGCCGCCGCTGCTCCATCTTCGCGGCTGGAGACTACAGCTCCCAGTGAGATTTGTGGGCACTTCCTGCCTCCCGCCCTCTTCGTGCCCGGAGGCGCTACAAAGGACGGACGCTCCCTCGGTGGAGCGGGGGGACAACCAAGCTGCTACCTGTGTCCTGCGGTCACGCCGAGAGCTGCTCCTGGGTGGGGAACGCTGTGTGTCTCGCCGCCGCTGCTCCATCTTCGCGGCTGGAGACTACAGCTCCCAGTGAGCTTTGCAGGCACTTCCTGCCTCCCGCCCTCTTCGCGCCCGGAGGCGCTACAAAGGACGGACGCTCCCTCGGTGGAGCGGGGGGACAACCAAGCTGCTACCTGTGTCCTGCGGTCACGCCGAGAGCTGCTCCTGGGTGGGGAACGCTGTGTGTCTCGCCGCCGCTGCTCCATCTTCGCGGCTGGAGACTACAGCTCCCAGTGAGCTTTGCGGGCACTTCCTGCCTCCCGCCCTCTTCGCGCCCGGAGGCGCTACAAAGGACGGACGCTCCCTCGGTGGAGCGGGGGGACAACCAAGCTGATACCTGTGTCCTGCCTTCACGCCGAGAGCTGCTCCTGGGTGGGGAACGCTGTGTGTCTCGCCGCCGCTGCTCCATCTTCGCGGCTGGAGACTACAGCTCCCAGTGAGCTTTGCGGGCACTTCCTGCCTCCCGCCCTCTTCGCGCCCGGAGGCGCTACAAAGGAGGGACGCTCCCTCCGCGTCGCGGGACGCGCGCGGGCGTCGCCGGGCGGAGCCCGGGCAGAGGGCGGGCCGTCTAAGGCCGTCCTAGGACGACCAGGGACGGGACGGGCCACGTCCATAACATCATGGGTAAGCGAAAACTAGTAACATCTGCGGTGGGGGAAGCGAAAGCCAAAGTTCCTAAGTACACCACCAGCATTATTACGTACCTGACTACTAAAGTGGACGAACTCTCTACCCTCTCTACTTTCAAGGCCCAGAGCGTGAGCTGGGCCTTGAAAGTACTCCAGTGGGCTCCGGCACACCTAATACTTCTACCATCAATTGTATACCGCTGGAACCAAGGGTCATTATTGAGACATGTAGACCGAATATGCCCCAGTCCCCCACTGTACTTCCTATCCCGGAATTGCCAGAAATAGTGATACCTCCCGTATCTGAGGTCTCTGGTGACAAAGAGAATATTCCAAGTAGCCAGATTGGGGGCCAACGTGCTATTTACATCACAGAGGAGGGAATTTCGTCTCTACTAGAAAAACTTTTTTCTGACAGATTGGAATCTGCCTTAATCCAGATTGCCACTGACATAACCGAGACTCTGAAGGATTGTGTCAAGGACCTTTTAGTGAAATGTGACCGTATTAATGATTTCTTAAACAAACAGGCCACTACACCCTCCACACAAACAGTGACATGTCCACCAGTTCTACAGGTTCCTGCACCCAAGGTTGATAGTCCCTTGATCAACATGGCCACTGATAACTTCGTGCACAACAAAGCAAATGTTGAAAAGGGCAGATCCACGCCTACTATGGAAACGGTGCCTAGTTCCATTCCCTTGGAAAGGGCACAAGGCTTTCAGGGGGGGCGGTCGGTTAGGGTACCCCCAGTAAATTTACCACCAGATGCAACACCTTTTGTAGCAATATTGGTTAATGTGCCCAAACTTGCTGACGGGGAGGTAGAATCACACGAAACCCTTCTTAATCATATCAAAAAATGGTGCAATGCGAATTGTTCGGGCGAAAGTAACATTGCAGACAATATATTGACAGGCAGGAGGGTAAATTGGGTGGGCAGAACAAAGAAATGTGTGGCAGGTGACTGTGTAATAGTCAATTTTAAATCTCGCAATATAACTAGCCGCATTTTTTGGGATGCCTCTCCCCTGGACCCAGTAGGTAAGGGCGTTCGTGCTATGCCCCTGGGTTTTTTCTATCCCCCAGTACATATATCAGCCGGTGGGGAAAAAACGAGGCCGCAGTATAACATTAACCCATGGGAAGTAGATAAAGCAGTTATGCCTTTACAAGTCAATCAATGGGTTACAAAGCAATCCAGGGGTGGTGTTACAGCTAATATTTCAAGGAACATGCCCAGAGATGATCTGATTCTGGCAAATAGATTTATGGTTCTTGCCACGCAGGCAGATACTGACTGACTAGAGCATGATCAAACAAGAAAGAAAGCCTATGGTCATGACAATGCTATTACTATTTCACCTGGTAATATATTATCTAAATCTTGTGATGCACCAACAGACCCTGGTCGGGGTAATGTCAGGTTACTATCTTGGAATATTGCGGGCTTACGCTCAAAGCAGGAAGACCCGATTTGGTTAAAAAAGTTAAAAGAGTATGATGTAGTGGCCTTACAGGAAACTTGGTCAAGGGACAATCTTTTTTGGTTGGATGGCTATACATCATTCTTTGTCAAAGCCCAGAGTTCCCCGGTAGGAAGGGATAGAGGAGGCTTGATGTTTTTAGTGTCCGTTAATGTAGTCTGTAGTATTAAGGCCATATCCAGCTCCTCACACTATTTTCAGCTGCTGGAAATCCTTCTCCCAGATAAAAATAAGTTAGTTCTGATAAACTGCTACAATTCAATACAGGGGGGTCCCCCAAATTTTGTCTTAAAAGGTTTATCTTCTTTTTTAACTGATTATGTGTCAAAGCAAACCACTTTTGTGCAACTCATATTAATGGGAGATTTTAATGTTCATTTGTGTGGGTTACATTGCCAGATTGAGGTTGTTGATGGTCCGGAACACACGACTTTGCCTCATTTTGAGCACAGCTCAAAGTGTTCAGCTATGGAGGATTTGTTATCATCAAATGATTTATATGAACCAGGTTTTTTTGATCTAAATGATCGTGTGGCCACATATAACGCAAGGGGAAGTGAGTCGATTATTGATTATATTTTTATGTCACCAGGTCTTCTCCATTATGTAGTCTTTTATAACGCCATAGTAAGCGGGTTCAGTGATCATAATCCGGTGTCATTAGTCATGGATGGGTCTCTTGGTCTATTTAAAGGTGCCTTGTTGGCCACTTCTGTGAAGGATGTTAAGAGTAAAGATCAAGGGAGGCGACTAAAATGGTGTAGAGTGTGCCCTGAGGACTTTTTAGGCCTGATTGAACAAGAACTAGCAGGGGAACTTGATACTTGCAGGGACCCAGAAATGGGGGGGAAAGAGGTAGTCGCCGCCTTTGAGGCTATCTGTTCTAGAGTGGAAGAGGAGCTCACAGTTAGCCCAAGGAGGGGACCGGCACCAGCTCATGGCTGGTTTGACCATGCATGTTCCAAAGCTCACTCTGCACTGTTGAGAGCGCTTAAACATACTCCTAGAGATAAGTCACTGGTAGCCAAATTGAGGAAGAACTACGCTGAGGTGGTGAAGGAAAGGAAAAAGATTATAAAAGAAGAAGCCTGGGACTCCTTAATGGACTCTACTACCCTTAAACAAAGCTCTAAATTTTGGTCAATAATTAATAACCCTCTTTTTGCCCAATCAAGAAATACAGATCTTGAAGTAAATATTCCTGAAGCAGACTGGCTCAAACATTTTTCTGCAATTTATGGAAGTAACGAAGTCATTGAGATATTCCATATGCCCCACCACTCCGATTTGCTACCTAAACTAGAATTTAGTATAACTGAAGTTGAGGTAGCGATAAAAGGTTCTGCTGGGAACAAAGCCCATGGTCCGGATGGGGTTCCTTTGGATCTTTACAAATTAAATTTAGAGATGTGGGCAATCATATTAGCGAATGTTTTTAATTGTGTACATGTTGGGGGTTTTCCCAATACTTGGGCATGCTCAGTCATAGTCCCTATTTTTAAAAAAGGGCAAAGAAGTGACCCCAAATGTTACCGCCCGATATCCTTGTTGGATTCTTCTATGAAGATCCTGGGCAAAGTTTTGCTCGCTAAAATTAATAAGTGGTCAAAGGAAAATGACATCTTGTCCAATGCCCAGTATGGTTTCCGTTCAGGAAGAGGCACAGAGGATCAATGTCTAAATTTACATCTGATAATTTCTAAATACACAAAGGCAGGAAAGGGGTCAATTTTTGTGGCCTTCATGGATCTATCAACAGCATTTGACCTAGTTAACAGAGCCAAGCTGTGGTCCATGTTGTTAAAATTGGGCCTTGACCCACCTCTTGTCCATTTTCTGCCTGAACTTCATAAAGATTTAAAGGCATCTATTAGAATAAACCAAGAAGGGAATCGCACAGCCTGGTTTAAATCGAGCAGGGGTGTGCGCCAAGGCTGCATCCTCACCCCCATGCTGTTCACCTTATATATAAACTCTCTGGAGCAGCATCTTTTAACTGCTTCTGTGGACATACCGCGTGCAGGAGATACCCGCATTCCTGTTCTCCTGTACGCGGATGACGCTGCACTAATAGCCCGGACTCATTTGGGTCTTCAAAGATTATTAAATACTTTTAGCGATTTTATGTCCTCGCTTGACCTAGTGGTGAATAATTCTAAATCGCATGCTATGGCATTTGGAGCTGTAAAAAACAATACCAAATCCTTTTTTTGTAACGGCGAAGCGATCACTAGTGTCAAAGTTTTTACATACCTTGGAATAATCTTTGATACCAAGGGGAGCTGGCTTCCACAAATAACAGCTAAAACTAAAGCGGTGAGGAGCTCGGCAAATGCAATCGTAAGCTTTTCAAGGAGACTTGGTGGGAAACCAACCGGTGCATTATTAGCCTTGTACAAGGCAAAAACACTAGCAGTAGCAAGGTACGGAGCAGGTCTGTGGGGTTACGCGAAAAGTGAAACTATCCAAGGGGAGGAAAACAAGTTCCTTCGGTCTATATTAGGGCTGCCTCAGTCGACAGCCACTTTTTCAGTTCATCAGGAGCTTGGTTTAGGGTACATCACTGATATCCTTTCCATGGCACCTATCCTTTTATGGATTAGGGTTTGGACGAACAACAACTTAGATCTGAATCATAAAATATTGATGGATTGTTTAAAACTTGATAAATTTAAAGATATTGACTGGCTGTCATATATTCATAAGTGCTCAATAGATCTTGGACGTCTTGAGATCTTTTCCTCCCCTCTGGGTTTAAAAAAGGCAGACCTAGAATGGGTCAAGCTTAACTTTTCTAAACTGAAGGGCTTGGATCGGGAGGGAAATGAATTAATCAAACCCACGGTCAGAGCCCATTTCTTGACGACTACTTGTTTAGCTATTCAACCGTACCTTGCTGTTGTAAATATTCCTTTTCACAGGTGGCTTCTGGTTAAATTTCGATTTAACCAGATTTACATGGTTCTCTGTGACAGTCATGGTTGGTACAAGCCCGAGGACGCACCTGTGTGCAAATGTGATAATTTTTCCATACAAGACAATATGCACCTAATGTTGTTCTGTCCATTTTATAATACCCCTAGACAGAAGTACTTGGTCCCCATATTGAAATGTAAAGCTTTCTTACAGGCAAAACCAGCTCTTTTGTATTTACAAATGTTAGAATCACCCTTGGTTATGTTTAGTGTGGCCAATTATCTTGTTGCTGCTGTTAGGATCAGGAGGAGGAGAATGAAAACGTAATATTGGGGTCCATGTTGGAGGACAAACTGTTTTTATACATGGTAATTTTATCCTGTAATTATTTTAATGTTTTGTTTTAAACTTTGTATATATAATGAAATTGTACTGTATGAATTTTTATGATTCTGTAATTGTCCTTTTTGATTGTAGCATGCTTTTATGATTTTTAACTAAATCGAATAAAGTGGTTTTTGACTTGACTTGACTTGAGTCTCTCTGGGATCTGGGTTTAAGTGATGTGGGCCAAGCCATTCTCACTCAGGCAAGGAGCGCAACAGGCATCAGATCAGCACAGTAGGAAAGCAGTTATTCCAGAGCAGCAGTTCAGCAGAATGGCAGTCCTTCAGCAGCACAGCAGTCCTTCTTCCTGGCAGGGTATCCACAGGTCCAGAAGTGTACTGAAGCGGTAGGGTCTGAGGTCCAGTTATTATACCCAGTGTTCCCTTTGAAGTGGGGGAGAATTTAAAGAAGGGCTTTGAAGAACACAGAGGACCTCCCATCTGGCCCTGGCTTCTGACTCCCTACAGTGGTATGCAGCCCTTTGTGTAGGGACAAGACACAACCTATTCAGGTGTAAGTGTGAGCTCCTCCCTCCCATCTTGCCAGAATGATGCATCACTGCACATCAAGTCACTACTAAGCTCCCATTGTGTGTGGCTGTCTAGGAGGAATACAAAAAGCCCAGCTGTCACCTAACCCAGACATGCAATCAGAGACAGGCTGCAGACACAAAGGGGTAACAGCAGGAAAATTCCAACTCTCTAGAAGTGAATACAAAAAAATACAGCCTGATGCATTCGTGAATAACAACAGTCAACAAAATCAACCGTATACACCAAAAGTAATACCGTGCTGTGTGCACCTTCAGAGGAGGTTCCGCCCTAACCTCCTTATTCACACAATGAAGCAAAACCTAAGAAACTGTCCTAAATATCGGGTTCACTACAAAGGGGTCACTCTGCGCGAGTGTTAGCACAATGTGAAACAAATAGTTCTCAAATTACAAAAACCGTGTACTGTATTTAACGTAGTAACAGATCAGCATTACTCAAAGTCCATCATATGAAACCAAAACAAAGCATTGACAGTTGATTGTTCAAATATTTATTGAACTGACGACAACTTCAAAATTCTTGCGTGGGGAGACGATAAACATTCCATAGATGCAACTCCCAATCCATTTCGGGCTTCAAATCACAGCCCTTCATCAGGGAAATCTATGACCATGAAAATTACTGTCACAAAACATATTATGCAGTGCTGTGATACATACAACATAAATGGCCATAAGAGGATATATAAAGAAATAATCAAGGATACATGCTCCTTTCAAATATAATGTTACAAGACGAATTAGTGCAAAAACCGAAAAACCATGGAAGCATTGAATAAGAAAGCACATGCAAAGCACTAAGGGCCTCGTTTATGAGGCTGTGCGTCACTTTTGCGCCATACAGCTACGTCAGAAATACTGACGTATCTGTAACTCCTTGTGCAATGTTGCGTCATACTGTAAATATGATGCATCATTGGTGTCGCAAGGAGGGCGCAATGAAAAGTGACGCATCGCTGTTTTCTTGCAGCGATGCGTCACTTTTCATAAATGAGGCCCTAAATTCCCAAATAACAAGTTTATGGAAAAAAGACCACTGTAAAAAAGAGAGGAATGCTGTGAATCACGGTATTGTGTGTATTCATACTCAAGTGAATCCGCATGATGAGTAAATGCTGCCTTGCCATTTCGTGCTCATACTTAGAAAACAAGTGTGACAAGCAACGTATGCAAATTATTAAATAACTAAACCAACTCAAATGCCCGTGAAAAAGTGACCGTGAAGAAAGTGCACTGAAAGCGCAGACCTCCCAACAAGAAAAGCGCTCCATGACGACAGGTAATCAAAGCCAGTCCAAACACTTACTCCGTACTGCACAAAAATAGAAATTAACATGTGAAACTGAACAAAGTGTGTACCAGATGTAACTACTGCCCTAAAGGGAAAGATTACTAGCCGTAAGGCACTCAGCAACGTTGAAGGTTGAAGGAAACCACACAACCGCGAAAACAGCCTCCCTGTTCAAGTGCCCAAGCGTTCAATCAATGAAAACGTGCTTGCGCAAACTAATAAAAGTGACGCATGCTTAACCTGGGAGTGAATGTCGATCGGTCTAGCCGATCTATTAAGTAGTGTGACTAGAATATATCCAGTAAAACAGAAAATAAAAATAGAGCATAAGAAAATACTTTAAAAAAAGAGAATGATTCCCAGTTATGTAGCGCGATGGTGGAAAAAGAAAAGAAAACAGTGCCAGAACAAAAAGGAGGTGATTAGGTGTGAAAGATCATGATGAAAGAAACATGACAATCACGATTGATATAAGCATGTCACTGAGAACACATTAAAGACATGTCAAAAACCACAATAGAGATGACATAATATACAACATGTCGCTAAAAACATATTGAAGACGGCATGATACACAACACTATACAGATGCCAACATTTGTGACCTTTGAGTGATACATTGATAACAAATAAAGTGACCAAAAACATGTAAGGCATCCATTGACAATCTGAATACATATGGTAGGACAGAAATATATATTTTTTTACTGAGGTATTAACTGGGCCCCTTGAATTAGCAAGAGGCTGTGGGAAATCAATGGAAATGTACACACAATACTGTTTGTAATAGGTTAACAAGAAATAATCAGAATGACTACAGAAGCTGGCTTTGTGAAACCATGTGCCTAAACCAGAAAACATGAAAATTCAAGTCTGTCATTAAGACCCCTAGGTGTCATGGTGTCGCGAAAACATATCCAAAACGTTTCATGTTGTGACAGTAGTCTTGACATGTCATTATCCACTTGAAGCTTCACCACTTCAAGAATCGTGTACTTCAATTGGGCAATAGTATGATGACGTTCATGCCAATGCACTGCCAATGGGCAACTTGAGGTCTTAGTGCGAATTTGACTTCTGTGGTCCATAATGCAGGTACGCAGTACTCTTTCTTTTTTTTTTTATTCCTCAAATGACCTCCATAGCTATAGCAACGACTCGACTGTTCCACCTCTGGTGCATATATCTTGGTGGTTCCACTCTCAGTTGATGTTCTTTACAGGAAGTACCCACAATCTGAGCCAACCAGAGTTTTTAATCATTGGACCTTATCCTATCCCTAAACTAGTAAATCTCATCCAAAAGCAGAGTCATCTAATAGGGTAGTCCCTGAATGGGTCTGTGCCTGCCTGGTTCAATACTGGCTCCACCGCCGTGGTGTGTCTGGGGACATAGCCCAACCTGACAAAGGAGGGTGGAAGCCCTGTAAACAAAGTGCTTCAGTACCCCCCCAGAAACAGTGGGGGATTGGTTCTCCAAGCCCTGTGCCAGGGCAGAACAACAACAAACATAGTATAAATATTGGGGCTGTGACCCCATGTCAGTGTGCTGTTTTTGGTGCTTGTTTGTACCTGCTGAGCCCCAGGAGAAACCACCGCGAGGGACTGTCCCTCTGCTGGAGGGCCCTGTAAGCTGGCCTGCCTGGGCCCAGCTTTGCCCAAGCTCTGCCTCTATGGACTGAGACCTAGCACCCCGTGAGCGCTTTATGGTACCTGCTAATGGTGCCAGAGGACGGGAAGAGAACCTCAGGAGCACTGCGCTCAAACGCGCTGTGCAGACGTAATCCTGGTGTGGGGATTCCCCACTGTGCGGCCTGATTAAGGGCGGGAGCCTACCCTGCTATTTTGTGGCCGAGAAGTTGCGGAGAAGTTGCTCCATAATTAAAGCAAGCCAGGCGGCTGTTGCTTGGTTGGGGGCGTGGCACAGAGAATGACGCCACCTGTCAAGATGCAGAGAATTCTTACTGTAGACTTGCACAGGAACAGAAGTCGCTAGTTCCCAACTCCCTCTCAAAGATCCTCCGGAGACCGTTAACAACCTAGTCTCCAAAAGACCCCCGAGGAGGAAGGGGGAGTAAATAAAACAATAATCAACAGAAGAGACTAGTTCAGGACTTCTGATTTCTCAATTTCTCCCTTCAGTACTTATCCGTTCTTGATTGATGTTGGACTTAGGGTACCTGAGGAAACTAAACATAAACAATTACTTCAACCCCTATTCTACTCTATCTTTCCTTAATTAACTAATTCCTACGTACAACCTACCCTAGCGTTCTGAAGACAGTGCTTCTTATATTTTATTCAATGCTTTCTACAGCTGTACTGTCTTTTTTGTTCTTACAGTATTGCATTCAGATGGAGTAAACCTGTAATTCACATACCACAATAATGTAATTCTGGCCACTTCCTAAGATTGACTATAATTGCTAAGTCTTACTAATATTCTACCTACCTAAACCTTCTGAAAGCTGCGCTTCTCTTCAACCACTGTATCAGTTCTTTTCTTATTATCTTCGTGATTGAAAACCGTGTAACAATTTATTACAAGTTGAACTTATCTCTCTTTATTTTCTTTCCTAAAGGTAAGCTATGTTCCTCACATTTAACAGGTAAGATTTCTTTTTTTCTTATATTAGAATACATATATACATAAGCGTCCTTAATGGACCATGTCTTATTATTTCGTGTGACCATGAATTAATAGTATTAACACGTTTTCTTGGTCAAGATATGCTACTTAGCTTAATTCTCTTCTTCTCCACAGAAAACAGCTGAAGACACTGGGAAGACTCTATTCTCTTCTTCTCCACAGGAAAACAGCTGAAGAAGCTACCTAGCCTCTTCTTTTTGGTAAGTAATTCCTTCCAAAGACTCTGAGAATGGAGGGAGGAGTGACGTCAATAAACTACGCCCACCAAGACTCTTTACCTCTGAAACGTAGTGCGCAGACTCCAAGACAATACACTCTGGGAGGTCCTAATCCCGACGGAAAATGGATGCACAGAAAACAGAGAGCAACCCGATGGATATTCTAGGGAAATATTCTATAATTAAGCTGAGCAACCCCGATAAGGCACGCACTCTTCGAATACCTCATTTTAGTGCCTAATCACTAGAGAGCGTGCGTTTCATCAAGATTCCACAGCGCTCTTTGGGTGAAACACTAGACTGCAATGCAGGTAAAAATGTTGGTGGCCATCTTTGAGTTCCTTTTGTGCCACCATGCATTCCAAGTGAAGCCTTTGGTCTAATCTCCTTACTTTTTACAGCGTTTCTTAATCAGTAAGGCACACACTGATCTTGTTAAGGGATCTGGAGGTCTGACACCACCGGAGGTAGGCAGGGCTCCCGTGCTGGTGAGAGCACATGACTCCTATATCTTCCGAGATACTGGCATACACAGACGTCTACTTGCGGGTGAATTTGGAGAAGGACATTTGCTTGGTAAACAGATGTAATACTCTCTTGCCATGGTGTCACACAGCAGTGACTAATGTATTTTCTTTTTACATCCTGTAGATGATAGCGCATATGCTGTGTGTACTTTCATCCTGACTCCATATCTAAATCCTATCACGCAAAGTGAGCAGCAATATAATGAGGCACACATCTCCACACAAATCGTGATTGAAAGGACATTTGGGTTACTAAAATCTAGGTTCCGCTGCCTCCACAAAACTGGGGGAGCATTAGAGTATAGGCCGGAGGCTTGCTGCAAAATAGTCGCCACATATACCATGTTGTACAACATAGCCACTAATAGAGGCATTTCCCTGGAAGACTCTGACAGCGAGCCTGAGGTAGACATCCAGCCAAGACAACCACCACAAGTGGCATGCGGTCCAAATGCAGCAGAGGGGAGACGGAGAAGTGCAGAAATAACTCAACATTACTTTTAAGGGGGTAATCACGCAACAACACAGTAGGTGCTAAAAGGTTTTTTGTGACAATATTATGGTAGTGTTACTGCACACATACCAGGCGCACACAAGTGTAGTGTGAATACAGACAAATATATGGCATTGCCTTGGCACTTAAACGTCAGTGGGAACAATGTACATGCTGCTTGTTACCTCACCAGAATTGTACGTGTCCATGTATTTACTTTTTACGGCCACACACTCCAGTGGTCCTCTCAGTAGGCTCAGACTCCAGTGGTCCTCTCAGTAGGCTCAGCCACATCCCTATTTGAGCCTTCTGTGCCAGTGTTGCTCCTGGTACTGCGCCTCCTGGGATGTGTCACAGGTACAAGTAGGCTACTGAGGCTGGAGGCCTCCTTACTATCCCCCCCTGCAAGAAAGTTGTTGCCACTATCTGCAGCAGTCTGGAGTTGTTCCACTGCATTAGTGACCTGGATGAGGCCCCTGGCCACATTTCTGCACTAGTGGCTCATCTCCACTTGCATGATGACAGCATGAATGGGAAACTGAGCGGTTGTTGTGCTCAGCCCATTGATGGCCCTGGTGCAACCGTCCAGGCGCCCCATCAAATTGTGATGCCTCCTACCATGAGAGGCATGGTCACCCTGGATGACCCCGCACTAGTCCTGCATAGCTGTTGTAACACTAGCAAAGTTTTCAGTGTTTGCCCTTTGCCCTTCCACAACAGCAGTGGTGAGCTCCTCTCTCATGCAGTCACGGATGTCCCCCCCATGTGTGTTGCTATTGTCCTCAGTTGGCCCTGCATAATTCTCATGTTTCTGCCTTGCAGGTGCTGGACCCTGATCATCTTGCCCTCCAGCTCACTCCAGGCAGCAGCCCCATTGTCCTCTGTAGCTGTCAGGATTGCCATGGGCCTTCGCCTGCGTAAATGAAGAGACCTGGCCGCATTGGTACCTCTGTTGGTGGTGGTGTATGGCCAGCCTGCTGTGTGGGAGTTCCTGTTTGGCTCTCTTCATCACTCTCCAATTCAGGCAGTGGTGCGACTATTCGCCTGTGTCGAGTGGGAGGAGGTATGGGTGAGGATGCTGGGACTTCTGGTTCCTCCTCAGGCTGTCCATTTGGTTCCTGTGACTCATGGACATCAACCACGTCACTCTCCTGCTGCTGCATCTGTGATTTTAAACAGTGCAAATTCAGTTGTTGTTTGGTACACATGTTTGTGACATAGCGCATGGCAATGTCTAATAAATTAACTTTTGTTATGGACAAAGACTACTTACTTGCTGTACTCTGCTGCAATAAAGCGGTTTTGGTCCCTCTTTGCCTTGCCCGTACATTTGTCATTAGTGTAATTCCAAAATGCATTTGGGTGTTGCAACTAAAAATTGGACTGGACTCAGGTGTGCTACACTTTGCAGGATCTGCTTTAGGGGCTGTTGAGGTACATTTAAAATTGTAAGATATTTAGCAGTGGTCTTACCTTGTGAGGTACCAGACTGTTCAGAGGTGTCAATCTGGGTTATTCCGACAACTGCCTCTGGCTGCAGTGTGGATCCCACCATTTTTAGCATCTGCCAGCCTTGCAGCCCCCTCTCCTTGGCTGGGCTGGGCTGCGCAGGTTGCACCAGCGCTTGTGAAGTTCTGCGATTGAGCACTGTGTGACCCCACCAACCTTTGCTTGAATGGCCAGCCAAATGTTTCTTTTCACTGACTCTGCAACCTGTAGGGACAGTTTGCAAAGAACTTGTTGTGGCTCAACACTACTTCCTCAATGAGGATTTCGAGTTCTTTCTCGCTGAAATTCAGCTTCCTTTTCCTTCCTTCACCTTTGTTGTCCCCTTTTTCTGTGGCCATGGTGTTGTTTTAAACCAGATTCTGCTTCAAAAGCAGCTTGTTCCTGCTCACCTCCACCAGTCTGGCTCCTCCTCTGACTCTCTCTGTGAACAGGTGTGTTCATTCCCTGATTCACTTCCTGGTTGTGATGTCATCCCAATGCAGCAATATGGGTAAATCGCTATTAGCGATTCTGTATTAGCAGATTCGCTATTACCAATTCGGTAATAACAGGATCGCAAATTGATTTTGCGATTTTTACCAATTTGCTAAAATATAGCGAATTTCATGATGCATTCGGTTTTGTGATTCCGTAATAGCGATTTCTTAATATTTGCTATTAAGAAATCGCAAAAATGAATTTTTATGCATGTGCCCCTTAGTCTGTGCAGTTTTTGAAAGGCTATGATCCAACACAATGCCCAGATATGGGAGTGCGGAATCCACACATTGAAACTCATGCCTTGTGGGGAGAGTCTGTTCTGTGCCCGGCTGGATGGTGATATTCAAGATTTGTGATTTTGACAGGTTCATCTTAAAGACTGAACCACCCCCAAATACCTCCAGTTCCGAGAAGATAGCCGCTAGAGAAGAGAGGGGCTGTGCGATGGAAAACATTATATCGTCGGTGTAGAGGCTGATCAGATGTTGTTCCGGTCTAAATTTAATGCCCGCAACCTTGGGATTATCCCTCAATCTCTGAGTGAAGGGTTCCATGTATAAGGCGAAGAGGATTGGAGAAAGTGAGCAGCCCTGTCTGGTGTGCCGCTCAACTCGGAACACTTCAGAGCTTACCCCGTTCACCCGGACTGCCACAGTAGGCGCGCTATATATGCTGCGTATCCAGTTCAAAAACCGTTCACACAACCCAAAGCACCAGTGTACCCTATCGAAGCTTTTTCTGTGTCTATTGCCGACAAGAGTGCTTCCTCCCAGGAACGTTGAACTTTGTCGATGAGGTAACAAACACGATTAGTATTGTCCCCACATTGACGCAAGGGGATAAACCTTGCCTGATCAGGATCAACCATACCCGGCATTAGGGGGTTGAGGCGGTGTGCAAGAATGCCAGTGATCAATTTTGGGTCGACATTGAGCAGGGATATAGGGTGATAGGAGCTGCAATGTTCAGGATCTTTCCCAGGTTTCGGGATCACTGAGATGGTAGGTTGCAGCATGGATTCAGTCAGTGAACTGGTTTGGGCGAAGGAGTTAAAAAGGCAGGTCAGCTGGAGAGCTAGTTCTGAGCAGCAATCACCTCCTCAATCCTAATGGGATGGTCAAGTGTGTCTGATTCCAGAGATGGCATTGGAGTGATTGCAGCAGACAGGAGGTAGTGTAGTGGGTCAGGGGCAGTCTTGTGTTTTCTCGTGTATAAGTTAGTATAGAATGCCCGGAACTCTGCCGCTATACCTGGAGCATCCTGTATTGGTAGGCCTGATCGAGTATAAATAGCTTTGACTGTGTTGGCTTGTTGTGTACTGCGTAAACAATGGGCTGGCATCCGTTCCCCTATATTGGTACCTACATGGAATTTGTGTTTGAGGTGAAGCATGGCATATTCAGCCTTGTCAAGATCAAGTCGCTTGAGTTGAAGATGTGCCTGTTCCAGTTTGCGCCAAAATACTGGGGCACCTGTACGTTTGTGGATGGACTCAAGTTCTAACAATGTTTTCCCCAGCTCCTCTCTCTTGTCCCTCCTAATGTTGTTGTCATGTGCTGATTTCGCGATAAGGGCTCCTCTGGTTACTAATTTAAGGGCTTCTCAGGCTGATGACAGGGGGACCCCACCTGTGTCGTTAATCTCCAAATAGTCAGAAATCACCTGTATGATTGAGGCCACTATGTCAGGGGAATGCAGAAGAGATTTGCGCAGGCGCCATGGAGGTCGTTGGGAGAGGCATGTGGGAACAGTAAAAGTGAGTGTAATAGCGGCGTGATCAGAAAGGGCGCGGGGTCAATGGAGGAGTCTGTGGTGAGCTCCCACGCTGCAAGGGAGGATAAAAAGTGGTCTAAGCTTACGTAGGTCATATGGGCTGTGGAGTAGAACCTATAGTCCCGTTCTGCCAGATGTTGAAGGCGCCAAACATTGTGTAGCCCGCAGTCAGCCAACCAAGCCAGCCATTGTGGAGAGAGAGCCTCTGTCTGTCCTACCCGTTGCGCAGAGCGGTCCATTCCTCTGTCCATGACTAAGTGAAAGTCACCACCCACAAAAAAGCCTGGTCTGGGGACTGGAGTACCCCGCCAATGCATCCATTAAAAAGTCCTCCTGGTGCTCGTTGGGGGCATAAAGCGACGCAATAGTGAAAAGAAGCATTGCCAGTTCCGCTAGTATAGCTAATAAGCAGCCCTGAACCTCAAAGCTGGTACCAAGAACTGACCCGTGGAAGCGACTAGAGAAAAGGACCGCTACCTCCCCATCCCCCTTCCCCCTCCCACGTGACCAGAACTAACATGAGAACTTCCTAAATTGCATTCTATGAGTGTTCTGCGCTAACAGAAGTATTTCCTGAAGTAAACAGATGTCCCCCTGTGAATGTTCCAGGAAGGAGAGTATCGCCGATCTTTTAAAGGCCTTTTACATTTATACTAAGTAGTTTAATCCCCCTAAAACGAGTGATAAAGGGAACTAAGCTGGTGTAGGTAAGCAAGCCAGTGGACATGCTGAATGAAATCTAAGACCTAAAGAGAGGGGAAGCAGCCAACAATGGGCACACACGTATAAGTGAACCCACACAGTCAGTCGGAAGGACAGCCCTAGAACAGTACCACAACCTCCAACAAAAGGTTAGAACAAACCAATAGTCCATAGAGTCTTTCATAGAACAAAAATTATTGTGTCCTCATGTAATGCAACTGGTGTTATGTAAAGCACTCTGATACCCGATTCGGGTCAAATTAGCGCTATATAAAAGTCTTTAAAAAAAACGCTTGAAAGGTTGAATCCAGGGGGGGATGTCACAGCGAAGCAAGTCAGCTCCAGTCGAGGTTAGTCCATGCCTCTGTCCCTACCCAAGAAACAACATCCCTTCTGTGCTCGAGCACCTGCTTTATTTTATCTATTAGTGCTTCCTGTTGAAGCTAACTTAGTAACTATTTTAGGATGGCGCTGGCAGCTTGCCAGCGCCATCCTAAAATAGTTACAACAACTTCAAGCTTGAAGGCTTGAACTTTTGCCCCCCGGATCCGCCGCTCGTGGATTTGCGGATTTTCGGTAAATTCGCGTGAGTTCGCGGATTGCGAATTTACCGAAAATCCGCAAAATCCGCGAGCGGAACGGATTTTGTGCTCATGCTTACAATCATGTATACTCCTGCCACGGGGCTCGGTGCAATCATCAGGGCGAAATGGAATTAAAGGGGTAGTCCACGCACCTCAGTCAATTACTGCATCACCAGGCTCTCTACAGCATGCCGGGCTGCGCTGTTGGGACGCGCAGTCTGACTCCTCCAGGATGCAGGGCCGTGGATGCTGGAGCTTCTGGCTCAGGGTCAGCCCACTTCTCTGGTCACACCAACACTCCTTCTGGGCTGGAATCTACAGCCGTGAAGCAGGTCTCAGGCTTGGGTGATCTCCCCCGTGCTCGGTATCTATCGTGAGGCTGCAATTAGTGCCACGTAGGTTACGGAGGTCCCGCCCGGAGCTCTCCAGTTAGGCCTCAGCTCCTGCTCATTCTGAATCTCGCTGATCCTGAGTGAGTCGGCGCTCTTCAGGCACACTCTCGGCTGCTGTGTGCCCCTATTACGTGCAAATGAAGCCAGGGGGAAAGCTATTTTAGTGCTTTTGTGAGGGAAGGAAAGGACCGTGAGGCTGATACATCTGCTCACTCTGCCATCTTGGACATGCCCTTCAAGGGCTTCACTTTGAACTGGCAGTATTCCCCTGTAGTGGAGAAGGCTGGCCTCTCCTTGGCTCCTTCAGTTATGGAAATCTGCCAGTACCCTGAAGTAAGATCAAAGGTACTCAGGAACTGGGCAGCCCCTAACCTGTCAATCAGCTCAGCAGCCAGGGAATGGGGTGAGCATCAGTCTTGGTGACTGCGTTATGCCCTCTGTAATCCACACAGAACAGAAGATCTGGGGAAGAGCCCGGTGGGGCAGCTTTAGGTACCAGCACCACAGGGCTTGATCAGGAGCTACTGGAGGGTTTAGTCACCCCCAACTTCAACATCTTGGACAGCTCATCCTTGATGCTGGCCATCACTTTGTCAGTCTATAGATTTTATTCTTGACTGGCTGGGAGTCTCCTGTGTCCACATGATGGGTACACAGATGAATAATCACAGAAGTGAGGCAAAACAGAGAGGAGAATTGTCCGAGCAAGTGGTGACACTCCCTCTGCTGCTCTGAAGTCAGAGTAAGTGAGAGGTTTTCGCCTTCTACTGACCTATCCTTCTATTTTGAGACTAGAAGGTCAGTGAGAGGCTCACTCTCCTCTTCCTCCCCACCATCTGTCACCAGTAATATGGTGAATTCAGGCCTCTCAAAGTGGGGTTTGAGACGGTTGATATAGAGAACTCTTTAGTGGTGCCTAGGGGTCTTGAGGTCCACCAGGCAGGTGACTTTCCCCTTCCCCTCAAAAATCTTATGCGGCCCAGTCCATCTGTCTTGGAGGGCCCTGGGTTCCATGGTCTCAATCACTCACACTTTTTATCCAGGTTGAAATTCCACAGGAATAGCCGTCTGGTTATAACACTGTTTTATTACCTCCTGGCTGGCCTCTATGTTTTTAGAAGCTTACTTACAAAACTTGGCAATCTGGATCCAAAGGGCTAGCTTGTAGCTAACCACATCCTGGAGGTTTCTTGGGAGATTGCTCCCAACCCTTTCCAATCATACTGAGGGGTCCCCTTACAGAATGCCTATAAAGAATCTCAAAGGGGCTAAATCCAACCACCTTCTGTGGTACCTCTCTGTAAGCAAAGGCAAACATGGTAAGAGGATACCCCACGTATGCCTCATGGGCTCATGGGCTCATGCAGGCCCTTGATCAGGCCTTTGAGGGTGTTGTTGACTCTTTCAACAATCCCATTGATTTGTGGATGGTAGGGGGTGGAGAACCTGTAAGTACTCCACAATTGTTCCACATTGGCTGCACCTAAGCAGACTTGAAGTTGGTGCCCCTGTCAGATGCCACTTTCATGGGGAAACCCACTCTGGTAAAAATCCTCGCCCTATCCACTGCAGGCACAGTTGTGGTCTTCAGGGATATGGCCGCTGGGTATCTTGTAGCATGACCCACCAGTAACAGGATACGCCTTTTGCCAGATACTGTCTGCGGATCTATCAGACCTACAATGCCGATGCCCTCCCTTTCAAAGGGTTGTCAATGCCAGGAAAGGGATTCAGAGGATCTTTCAGCTTCTGCCCTCTTTTCACGCTGGCTTGGCATGTCAAGCAAGTTCTGCAGAATTTATCTGTGGAAATCTGCATCAGGGGCTGGTAATTGTCCTACCCCAGATGTCCTGCTAGGGGTATTTCATGACCCATCTCCAGTAGCAATGCCCGGAAGCATTGGGGACCTATCAATGGTCGTTTTGCCCCATGCACAGGTGCTTTAGCCTTACTATATGGGAGATTCCCTTATCAGTAAATGGGGTGATTAATAAAGGCACCACTGGCTGCCTGGGCTTTGGCTTGTCTCATGCCCTCCAGGGTTGGGCTCTCTCTTGGTGCCTTACAGAACTCCTCCCTGGTGGGTCCTCCTACTTACCATCCATCAACTTCAATTTGGTTAACAAGGGAGACCATGTCCTCTCCAGTGGGCTCTGGGGTAGCCTCCTCCTACGCCCCATCCATCTCAACTGGGAGACATTCAGGGGCTGGTTTCCTATGCCCTTTGACCTTCCCTCTTTTGGTAGCTGTCTGGGCTATTTTTCAAGGCTCCAGACTGCCTTGACTCCCTTCCTGGGCAGCCAGGGACTTGGTGGTTGCACAAATCCACTCAGCTAACCTCATCATTATCTAAATGTGACTTGAGCTGTACTTCCTTCCAGGTAGTGTGCTTGTGATCATTCCCTAACAAACAGTCCACAGCCATGGCAGGGTTCACAGCAACTTTTAGAAGACCTGAGATCCTCCGCCCCACTCAAATGGAACAAGGGCTACTGGCTAGTGACCCTCCCGTTTGTCAGCTACCACAACCTGGTGGAATGGATTGGATACAATCTGATGTGGCACCATCAGTTGACTCCTTACTGTAGTTATACTGGCTTATGTGTCCCTCAGAGCCTTTCCAATTAATGGTGACCGACTGGCTACACCAGGGATCTCCAACCTTTTCTGTAGTGAGAGCTAATTCTGCTCAAGGAAAGTCCTGCTGAGCTACTAGCATATTTTAACACTGTAAAATGCTGATGATATGTATTACCATTACACTGTCACCACCCTAAGCACGATTATCAGTAGTAACCTCCCAAACATTGCAGGTGAAGTTATCAGCAGAATCGTAGGGAAACGTTTATCAATATTAAATGCTTGTAATCAAGTACAATTTAAATCATCACATGCTGTGTGCCACAAAGGGTACTACCACAGCAGTAAGTCTCCCCAACTCAAATTGAATTATCATTCAGCTAAAAACTTTAATTGTGTTTTAGAATTGCAATATTTGGTCTTCATTAGTATTAGTTTTTGAAAATACACATATTTTTCTATCAAGATCACTTTCCACTTTGAGCAATCAAACTCAATTTTCCAGAAGAAAAACCTTTCTGAAAAAACAATTTTTTCCTTTAAAAATCAAATCAGTTTTCCTTGTTAGAAAATAAACATCAGCTTTTCGTTTTCATTGAGTACCACCATGTAAAAATACCTCTCATGGACAAATTCTGCTTCAAATACCCAGGTATTGGAATCATAGGCCCTGCTTGCTCACCATAACATTACAAATGCCTCTGCTTTGCTAATAATGCCCATCATTAAACCAGGGCTACCACTGTGCCACAGCTGGATGCCCAACATATACTAGTTATGGCCATTATTATGGGAGAAGCGGTGACACTCTGTCAGGAAGTACTAAAAGCAGGCCAGTCATGCTCTTTATATGTCAGTGATGGCAGCAGGTATGTAATTACTAGACATGTATGCACACAATAGTCAAGGATGAAAATGTTATGGCTATGGCACAATTATACCATGAACCGGCTCAATTGCGTCCGAGATAATACTCTTATGATGGGGACCAGCATACATATTTGGCAGTCAACACTGTTTATTAGGGAAGGACGCAATGTCACACACCCACACAAAATTGAATGTGAGGCTTCTAACTTTCTCTGCCCTGGATTCATACTCTCTCCTCCTCAGCTCTTTGGTTGATCATGCTCCCAACTAACACATTTCACTCTAGTTCTTGCAGTCACACAGTTTGGTGGGTCAGCCCTGGTTACTGCTGCTACTATTCTTTGATGTCGCACACGGTGCGAATGATAGAGCCGGGCGGATGACATGGCCAATCTACTTCTTAGGTAGATTTAAAGTGGATAAAGATGGTTCATGTGACGCCGTAGCCTCCACATGCTTCAACACCCTCCGTAAGATATTCAAATGGATCCCCCCGAATCCAGAAAGACCGTTACCCACACATTCATCACCAGCAGGCTGGACTACGGGAACGCCCTCTACGCCGGAATCAACAAATCTCTACTCCACAAACTCCAGACCATCCTGAACGCTGCAGCCAGACTGGTCCTCAGCATCCCACGACAAGACCACATTCCCCAGCACCTACGAGTCCTCCACTGGTTCCTGTCGATAAAAGAGTGACCTTCAAGCTTTTCACACACACCTACAAAGCCCTCCACAACACCGGACCCCAATACCTCAAAGAACGAATCTCCTTCTACGCCCCCAAAAGAAACCTCCGCTCCGCTGACCAGGCCTTGGCCGAAATCCCCCGCATCCACAGAGCCAGAACAGGAGGCAGATCCTTCTCCTACATTGCGGCCAAGACCTGGAAAAATCTCCCCCTCAGTTTCAGATGAAACCCACACTCCAAGCATTCAGGAAGAGCCTCAAGATCTGGCTTTTCGAATGACCGGAGCTGCCCAAATCCCACACCCCCACACACCCCAGCACCTTGAGACCCTTACGGGTGAGCAGTGCGCTCTATAAATCCCTGATTGATTAATTGATAGGCCAACACAGTGTGTGTTTGAGTGTTATCAAGAGGCCCTGCCAGTGGTTTGGCTGTCTGTAACTTTTACGGGTAACAAAACGAATAGTGCTGCCTTCTTTACACAGAATCTCTGAGAACAGCTTGGTTTGGCTTCACCTCTGAGAGCTATTTTGAGGGTGCTAGTGAGCTACCAGTAGCTCCCGAGCTACTGGTTGGAGACCCCTGGGCTACACTTTGCAGTACTGGAACACATATGGGCTCTAGACACCATCTCTACATCACCCAGGGACACTAGGGTAACCTCACTGATCCCCCACCGACTAGGACACTCTCCTCCCCAAGCTCTACACAAACCAACCCTGGTGTCTTTCCCCCAGTGGGAAGCTGTGCCCTCCTGAGACGTTTGAGCTTCCCCTTATAATGCCCATACTCATTGTACTCCAGCATTTGAGGGCTTTGGTCTGATTTTCATAAGAGATGCTCTTTTTCTGTTGGCCATATTGGGAAGGGGACCCTTTCACTTGAGAACCATTTTGGGGTCCTTGAGAGAGCTCCTTTTTTTTATATCCAACTCCTTCTTCTGTTGGGAGACCTGACCACCCTTTTGGGAGTTCCCTCACTCCCACCTCAAGATACCTTCTTGGACACTCTGGTGCTAACCCACATGTTTGCCTCCTCAGCAAGCTTCCTAAGGTCAGTCAGATTGCTATCAACCAAGCTTACCCATGTTTACATCACTTTTTGAATCTGGGGCAGCGTCAAATTCCATGGGTGTTGGTTGGGAAAACCCACTGCAACACCATAGAACACCTCCCGGGCTCAGGGTAAGTGATTTGTGCCGCATTGCCTTACTCATGATTTTTGAGGACACTCAAAACCATGCAGGGTGGCTTTGCGTGGGTTCCTAAATCTGTATGAGACTCCTGCGTTACGCATTGATCACTTGACATGGTGCAAAAGTGACACAGGGCTCTCATAAATAAGCCCTTAAGGGGCATATGTACAACCCCCTATCGCCACCACAATGTCACTTTTAAGGACGTTGTGGTGGTGATAGGGGCTTCGCCTTATGTACAAGGCAGCGTTAAGCCACTTAACATGGTGTAACGCTGCCTTGGACATAAGGCCCCCTTTCACGTTATGGTTAGTGTGAAAGGGGCGCGCAGTGGGTGTTGCGGTGGGCGTTCCACCCCAACACTCATTGTATTTGACGCTGCCCCCTATGTACAAGGGTGGCGTACATAGGAGGCAGCGCCAAAACTAAGACCAGGAAAACCCTGGTCTTAAGTTGGCGAAACGAGGAAAAATATATTATTTTTCCTCGTTTTTGCTTTTTCCCTGTGTGCTGCCTTGTGCAGCACACATGGAAAAAGCAAAATGCCATGGTTTGTTTATGTACAGAAAGGTATCCCTTCCAGTACATAAACAAACCTTTAAAAAAATGCCATTTTGTTACTTTCATGTGTGCTGCATGAAGCAGCACACATGAAAGTGACAGAATGGCATTTTAGGATTGTTTATGTGAAGGAAAAGACACCTTTCTACACATAAACAAACCTCCCCTGCACGCTGAGACACTTGCACTGTGGTGCAAGGGTGCCTGGGTTGGCGAAAAGTTGCTAAACTTAGGGCCATCGCAGGGGGAAACGCAAGGCTTCTCCACATTCTTGTAAATGTGGTGCAGCCTTGCGTTTCAGAAGTGGCGGAGCGTGTTGTTAAGCCAATGAGGATACCGACATGCTCCGCCACTTCCTTGTATATATCCCCCTAAGTTTCTAGTTGGTTAAGGTATTCACCCTGTCCAAGCAGGAACCACAATGCCTAGTCATGGTAGGTCACAAACACACCCTAAAGTAACCAGTGCTCACCCTTTGGTAGCTTGGCACAAAGCAGTCAGGCTTAACTTAAGAGACAATGTGTGAAGTATTTGTGCAATACTTCAAACAGTAAAACAGTGAAAACACCACACAAAGAGACTCCACATCATGATAAATATATTGAGCTTAATTTTATAAATAAAATAAGACCAAAACAACAAAAAATCCAAAAGTTAGAACTTGAGATATGAATTTTTAAAGAACAAATTGAAAAGTAGTACTTAGAAGCAATAAGCGCCTATTTGTGCTGGGCAGGGACAAAGTCAAACATTTAGGCCGACTATGATGGAGCACGGCCAAGATACAGAAAGCGGGTTCAGCCCACTGAGAAAGTATACCTGGTTACATTGACAATGACAAGATGTGGGTTGCAGGCAAGGTGATGAGTCGCCCACTGTCCACACAGCTAAGGCAATGCGGTGGCTCCGATCCACACTACAGCGATGATGCATCGGCAGTGGGGTCAATGTGTCGCACAGCAGTGACGATGTACTGGTGTTGATCCTTGCAACAGCAACGATGCACCCGCAGTGTTGAAGGTGTGCCAGTTCCAGGCTCTGCATCAAATCAAATGCCATTTGTAAAGCACCTGGTTACACCAATGGTGTGTCCCCGCACTAGAATCAGACCTACAAAAGAGAGAACAAGAGCATAGGTTGCAGAAGGTACAATATAGTCATCACAGTTATGACGCAACTTGCCAGGTTTTCAATTGTTTGCGAAAGGAGTGCTCCACCTTGTCAGATCACAACATTAAGGGAAGGGAGCTCCAGATTTTTGCTGCCAGATAGCTGAATGAGTGAGCACCTATTTTGGCTTTGCAAATTTTGGGAACCTTAGCCTGAAGAATACCACTCGATCTGAGAATGCGAGAGCGAGTGTAGGGGGTGATCAGAGGTCGAAGGTAGGTAGTGCTCATATTCCACCAGATTTAATGGCAATAGCACATAGCTTTGTAAGTAATTCTCTTCTCAACAGACAGCCATCGGAGAGTCTTCAGAGCTTTATAGGCAGAGGATCTTCTAGGGAGACCAAAAACCAAACGTGACACCGCATTCTGAATGCATTGGAGTTTGGTAAGACATCCCTTGGCTGCTCCTAGATACAGAACATTGCCATAATCTAGCTGTGACGTCACCAAAGCATGCATGATAGTTTTCCTGGCTGCTATAGGGAGGAGAGCGATAAGTTTCCTTAGGACTTTGAGGACTTTAAAACACCTACCCACAACTCTCCATTATCGAAGGAGACTTCCGAGTCGAGCCAGACCCCTAGATTTTTGGTTACTGTTTTGGGGGTGGGGGTTTGTCCCAGGGATTCAGGCCACCAATCAGAGGTTCAGATAGAGGGAGCTTTCCCTACAATCAGTACCTCCGTTTTATTGCTATTAAGTTTCAGGCAATGGTTGGCCATCCATGTGGCTAGCTCTTCTAGGCATAGGGTGAAATAAAGGGCAGAGGCTTTGGAGTCTTGAGATACAGTGAAAATTAGCTGTGTGTTATCAGCATAGGACACCATTGTCACATTATGTCTTTCCACAATGTTTGCAGGGAGCCCAATATAGAGATTGAACAGAGTAGGGCTTAAAATAGAGCCCTGCGGAAGTCCTTGTACTAGAGGCATACTTTCTGAAAGAAAAGGATTCTGTGAGACATAAAAGCTATGCTCATGGGGAAAGGATCGTAGCCAACATAGACCACTCCCTCCAACCCCACCTTGACTAAGCCTTTGAAGGAATAGGTTATGCATTGATGGCAATGCGTGGATTCTACTGGAGCAGCACTTTAAACCCACTTCCAGGGGTCCAGGGCTGGGTTGGCACCACTTGGCAGGGCAGACATACAGATGGCAGAGTCCAGGTGCAGGCGCGGATAAGTTGGAAATATTTATGTCCCTGAGACTTCAGATCAGGATACCAGTCAGCTGGCCTTTGGAGTCACTCTGGGTTCCAGATTCAAGTGATGTGGGTCCAGTCCTTCTCACTCGAGCAAGGAGGGCAGCATGCAGCAGATCAGCACAGCAAGAAAGTAGTTCTTCTTCGGGAAGGAGGCCCCGGTGTGTGAAGCTATCTCGCACCTCCTCTGTAATCAGAGTGATCGGAGGTCTCTACCCTGGAGTGCCTGGGAATAGGCAATTAGAAACTCCGGCCAGCGCAGATTTCTTTGCACTGCTCTTACTCCAAAAAAAGCTCCTAATTACAAAAAAGGCTAAAAACAAATGAGGACAAAAAAAAAAAAAAGAAAGTAGTTCTTCGAGAGCAGCAGTCCAGCAGAGTGGCAGCCTTTCAGCAGCATAGCAGTCCTTCTTCCCGGCTCAGTATCCACAGATCCAGAAGTGTAGTCCAGTGGTAGGGTCTGAGGTCCAGTTCTTGTGCCCAGTGTTGCATTTGAAGTGGGGAAGATTTAAAGGAGGGCTTTAAGGTGCATAGATGTCCTCCTTTCCTGCCCTGGCTCCAGATTCACTACAGGGTGGTATGCAGCCCTTTGTGTGGGGACAAGACACAATCCATCGTTTGTTTGCTCCCACGCCTCCCCAGTTTGGACCCAGCATACGCAAATCAGTCTTGACCTTGTCCCGCATGAGAACAGTCCAGCTGAACTGCCATGCCAGGCCCTCCCTGGACTGGAAACAAGCATCCTGGGCCCGGTTTTGTGGCATTGCCCCTCATCAGTCAGGCTAGCTTGAATCCAGTGGAGCAGTGAGCATGGGACCTACATCTGGGCATGCCCTTCCCACTTAAGGTGACAAAACAAAAGAAAAAGAAACAAATGAAGGATGGAATGCTGAACAATGCAAATATTCACCCCCAGTCACAAAGATCTGGGTTTAATCCATTGTTATTTTGCTCACCACGCCACTCAAGTTTGGACCCAGCCATATGCAAATCAGCCTTGACCCTGTGCCTCCTGGGGACAGTCCAGCCCGAACTGCCAAGCCAGGTTCTCCCTGGAGCGGAAACAAGCATCCTGGGACCGGTTTGGGCCATTAAAATTCAGTAAATTTGGAGGCAAGCAGGTAAAAGGTTTGGAGAAAGCCCACCCTAAGGCTGACAGGCCTACCAGCCTTTATGTCTATCCAGGGAGAACTGGGCCCTGCATGCTTTCTGTGACTCCTGGTAGTTGCCTTGAAGGTATATGCCAATTAAGAGAGGCTCTGGCTCAGTTCTTACTTGACAGAAGTCCAGTGGGCTCCCCATATTTATTTCCTGCTGAAAGGGTTCCACTTCCATCTTTCTAGAGCTAGAAAGTGTGGAGGAACTTACTACACCCATAGGGCCATATTTATAAGGGGGATTCATCGCTTTTGCACCACGCAACATGGTGCAAAAGCAGTGCAACCCTCAAGATGCGCTTTATCAAGCCACGCAAGTCCACCTTTTATGGTCCTGAGTGGTTTGATAAATCCAGAGTAATGCAAGTCAGCACAAATTGGTACATTGCGTTACTCTGCCACACAGTGGCATTCCATGAGTGGTGCATGGGTGTTTCCACGCAAAAGTCATGGATTTTGACTCATTCCCAGATTTACCATTACTGGTAGACCTGTGAATGTGCTAAAATGCTGTACCTTTCCTAACACCACATTGTGCTAAATAGGGCGCATTCCTACTCTTTCCTTGTCAGGCAGCGCAGCAGTGACTTGCTGCGCTGCGTCACTTCAAGATAAACACAGCCTTTGGTTCACAACTATCCACACCAATTCTGCATGTGCAGTTTGGTGTTCAGTGTCTTGTGTATTACAGATGTACAGCACTACCACTAATCCATTGCCTAATAATTGCCTCCTGCCTTCTGTGTGAATCTTCTAGTGTTACATTGCCTAAATGGCAGCCCCACGGCAGAAGCACCTTATGCCGACCAGGTCCGCTGGTAGGGGAAGACTTCACCAGATAGTGGAAAACTCCTGAGATGCATGCACCACTACACTGACTAATAAATAGCTTCTCCTTTACTATTTCCAAGCTGGGTGTATGTCATTGGACATGTGACCTTTGTGCATAATAGAGTAAACCTCTACATTTTTATATCTAGTTAATTTTACTGGTGAGCATAAAACGTGTGGCTGCATCGTAGTGAGTGCTAGTGAATATATTTTATTATGGGGAAAAGAGTAAAGTCAAATGAACTATTATTATTATTATTATTATGAAGTTTGTAAAGCGCCTAGTTACACTAGCTAGTGTGTCCCCGCGCTGAGTAATGCCACATTGACTGTATGTTGAGGATCTTTTGTTCCGGGCAGCCCTCAGTCATGATGTTAATCTTTGGGGAACAGGAAGGTTTTCAGCTCCCTATGGAAGGCGGCCTCTGATGTTTCCTGCCGGAGCCTCTGCGGCAGTCTGTTCCACTGTGTGGCGGTCATGACTCTAAAGGAGCGCCCTCCCATTCTTGCTCTGTTGAATTTTGGGACCTGGACCTGCCCCATCCCGCTTGACCGCAACTGTCGAGTAGGATGGTATCGGTTGAGCAGGTTAGTCAGGTACCTAGGGCCCTTCCCCTGTAGGATTCGATGGCCCACACAGAGGGCCCTAAATATCACACGTTCCCTGATTGGTAGCCAATGCAGTGTTTTGAGCGCTTTCTTAGTAGAAGCTCTCCTGGGTAGTATCAGGAACAGGCGGGCAGCCGCATTTTGAATGCGTTGCAGCCTCTGTATACACTTTGCGCTGGCTCCCAAGTACAGGACATTGCCATAGTCCAGTTTGGAGGTAATTAAGGCATGGACCATGGTTTTCCTGGCCGGCAGTGGTAGAAGGTCCAGTGTTTTCCTGAGGACCCTCAGTATACCAAAGCAATGACCTGCCACTTGTTTAGTCTGGTGCTCCAACGAGATTTTGTTATCCAGCCAGAACCCCAGGTTCTTGACCAGATTACTGGGAGTGGGCAGTGTGCCCAGCATCGGAGGCCACCATGCCAAAGTCCATACTGAAGGGGCCCTACCCACTATCAGCACCTCTGTCTTAGTTCCATTTAATTTAAGACAGTTGTCTGCCATCCATACTGCAAGTTCCTGCATACATGCTGAGAAGTTGTTGGCACACTGCTCCTTTGGCTGTGACAGCGTCACCACCAATTGCGTGTCGTCTGCATAGGACACTACTGCTACCCCAAATCTGTCTGTAATATCAGCTACAGGTGCGACATACAGATTAAAAAGGGTGGGGCTAAGGCTGAAGCCCTGAGGAACTCCCTGAGTCAGGCTGATTTCTTTGGATCTGAAAGGACCTTGCGCCACTTGGAAGCTACGGTCTGTTAAGAAAGACTCCAGCCAGTCCCACGCTTTGCCCACTACTCCTCCCTTTTTCAGACACTGTAGCAGTGTGTGATGAGCCACAGTGTCGAAAGCGGCACTCAGATCGAGCAAGATTAGTGCAGCTGTTTGCCCTTCATCCACGTATTTCCGCAGGGTTTTGATAGATAGAAGTAGTGCAGACTCGGTTGAGTGGAGAGCATGGAAACCCGACTGGGTGGGATGAAGCAGGCCATTGGCCTCAAAATGCGCGGAAAGCTGTTTATTAACAGTCTTTTGTGCAATTTTTGCAAAGTACGAAAGGAGCAAAATTGGGCGCAGGTTCTCAAGCTGCTCCATGCTGATGTTCGTTTTTTTTCTCAGGGGGAGGACCACTGCCTTCTTCCAGATCTTAGGTACCTGCCCTGATTCAAAGTAGAGTTCTAATAAATATCTAATACGAGGCTCCAGAGTTTCTAAACTACCTTTTAGTACTTTAGGAGCCGCCGGGTCACTGGGGGATCCTGATTTAATGCTGCCTGCAATCTGACATAAGACCTCCCAAGGGGGCCCCATGAATGCCGTAAGACATTCCCTATCTGGGATGGTGGGAATTACACCTTTACTACAGCCTGCCCTAGCCGTATCCGGGAAGGCAGAGTAAATCCTATCCACCTTATTTGTAAAAAACTCTGCAACCTGGTTGCAAGATTCTTCTAAGCCGATCATAGAGGTCGCTGTACTCGAGAGGTCTGACAATTCTTTGTATATCAAGAATAATTCCTTCATGGAATTGTCAGCTCCTTCAATTCTGCTGCAATAGTAGGCTTTACGGGCCTTCCTAATTAGGGCATGATATTCCCTCAGGCCAGTTTTATAGACATTCCTTTCCATCTCAGAGAAGCTTCTCCTCCACAGTCTCTCCAGGTGTTTACATTCTGTTTTCTTACCCCGAAGTTCATAATTGAACCACGGGGCTGATTTAGATTTCCTCAGTGGTGCATTATGCGACCATGGCGCAATGCGGTCCAGGGCTTTAAGAATATGTGTGTCTAATTCCTCACAGGCTGACTCTATTCCCAAACCTCTGGAGGGTCCGTCCTGGTCAAGGGCCTTATTAAATGCCTCTGAGGAGAAGTTCGCCCATTTCCTGCATCTGTTTCTGGTTCTCATCTCGTCTTGGACCACGAGATCAGGTACTATTGCTCTAAATGGGACTAAATAGTGGTTAGACCAAACCACCGGTACAGGGGGCTCAACAGCCAACATGTCCCAATTTGCAAAAATTGGAACCAAAAGGTGGCCTTGGCAGTGGGTGGGCAGTTCAGATTTCAGCATCATTTGAATTCCTGCTAGTTCCTGGCGAATTTCTTGTGCCTCCATGTTAGTGGGGTCATCTAAATGGAGATTTAGATCTCCCAGAAGAAGGAGTCTCTCATACTTCAAGGCTGGTTGAGTTAGGCTCTCAACCAGATTTGCAGCAAACCGTGCCCCTGGCCCTGGGGGTCTGTATGTCAAAAAACCCTTAAGGATGTGGTTATGGGATGCTGAGATCGAGAAAAATCCAGTCTCGCTATCCACGATGTCAGCGGCCTCCAGGGTACACAGGAACTCATGTTTGCAGATTATAGCGATCCCTCCCCCTCTCCCCTCTTGCCTATCCATTCTGCTGATTCCATACTCCAGCGGGAGAGTGGCTACAATATCAGGAGCTGATACATTATTGAGCCATGTCTCGGTGAGAAAAAGGACGTCTACCCGTCCCTCCGTCAGGTAGTCACAGATTTCCACCCTATGTTTACCTAATGACTGGCAGTTGATAAGAGCGAGATTAAGTGTCTGACCCCTACCCCTGGCCTTCAACTGGCGATTTACAGCGAAGGAGCAATACCTGCACTGTTTATCATAGTTCTCTAGACTCAAGCTATGCTTACACTTCTCTCCAGTTGTTGGGCGTAGTGCAGTAAGCTGCTGAGAGTTATATTGCCTCTTGGAGCAGCAACTTGCAGGGGTTCTGGCCCCTAGCCCCGGGCGGTCGCGGACGGGCGCAGACGGGCTTGCCTTTGGCGAATGTATCTATAGCGGTAAAATAAAGATAGTGGGCACATCTACAGTGATTTCCGCAACTACTGAGTCTTTGTCTGCTGTACCACACTAACCTTCTTGAAGGCGGCCCTGTCCCCTTCAGACTGGAAGAATCGTCCAGTTTGCCTTCATTGTCTGTACATTCCCACCTCCAGTCACATTCACTACTTCAGCACCCTTCTTGCCTTCAACATTATCAAACTCCACTCTCTGGCAATTCCCCTCCTTTCTCAGAAAGTTCTGGAATTGTTCCTTTTGATGGCTGTTTAATGCATAAAGCATCTTTTGTGTTGTCATATCTGTTGCTGAATGCATACCCATTGTGAACACTGAGCCATTGTGTACTGCCCTGGAACTACGCAGCTGGCTCCCTAGTCCATCTACCCTGGTACCGTAACTGGTTCTGTGCTCTATGTATTTTTACAAATCTGTCCTGAAATTTGCCCTGTCTTGGGAGAATCTTCCAGCCCCACATAAACAGCTGTGTGACAGTCATTCATCTTCATAATGTCCAAATGATTAGGGTGTGAAAAACATGTTGACTGTCATTTGTTAAAGAAGACCATATCCAACAAAAGGGTGTTACGATCTCACACTACATTGGTTAAGTATAAGATCTGCTTTATTGTGACATACTCGAAAAATAAACTGTGTGGGGCAAGTTTGATCTTTGTTCTTTCTCATATCACAAAGAATATGTTTCCTTACAACGCATGCAAATACACCGCATGCCATTACAACGCTGTTTTTACAACGAATGTGTTGTTACAACGTGAACCAGTACACCGCAAGTCATTACAACGTCATGCTGTAGGGGGCGCGCTGGACTTAGGAATAGTATTATTTACTATTCCTACTCCACTTGTGCAACAGCAGTAAATTCAACACCAATGCGCCCCGTACAGCAAGTCGTTGAAATGACTTATGATGTAATGGTACTCGTGGTAACAATGCGATCATTGTAACGACCGCGTTGTAAAAGTACCGCATTGTGGAGACAGTGTTGTAAACGCTGTTTCCAAGCTCAAAACTGGGACCCTAACCCATGCAACTTTTTGTTTTTTATACCTCTAAGTTTGCCATTGTGAATTGGGCCCTAGGGGCCAGATGTAGGTAATTCTATATTACCACTTCTTAAATACCGAATTTTACCGATTCGGTATTTAAGAAGTGGTAAAATAGAGGGGGGGGGCTGTAGGTAACACAGACTCGGTAAATACCGAATCGTTAAGATTCGGTATTTACCGATTCTGTAAATACCGATTCAGTAATGCCCATTGATTCCTATGGGCATTGAAGCCCATAGGAATCAATGGGCATTACCGAATCGGTATTTACAGATTCGGTAAATACCAATTCCAGCAAGGGTGCGGGGGGGGTCACTTTGACACCCTCTAGCACCCCAAAGACGGGCATGTGTGCCATGTGGCAAACAGACATGCCCTAAGGGCATGTCTGTCTGTCATATGGCTAGGTGTGCATGCACACATGTGCATGCACACCTGGATTCGGTATTTTACCACCCAATTGGATTGGGTGGTAAAATACCGAATCTGTAAGGCCTTTGGGACTCAGAAGAGTCCCACCTACATCTGGGATTTACCGAATCGGTAAAAATACCGATTCGGTATTTTACAGAATCGGTAAATTTACCGATTCGGTAAATTTACCGAATCTGTAAAATGATGCCCCTACATCCCAAAAACCCATTTACCGGTCGGTAATGGCCGAAATCGGCCGTTACCGGCCGGTAAATGGCCACCTACATCTGGCCCTTAAACTTGAGGTCTAAACTTAGGCCTATTATTCGTAAAGAGCCTCTGCATCGAGGCAGAGACTCTGCAGTCGTGGTGGGATAACCGCACTTGTGGTGGGATCTCTGCAAAGGGAAACTGAAGTGCAGAGATCCCACCACAAATGTGGAGATCCTGCCACAACGGCAGAACATATGCTCGAGTGCGGAGGGTCTTTGTGAATCAAGGACAGAGACTTCAGGTCTAAGTTTACCTTTGGGAATCAAGGGCACAAGCTTCAGGTCTAAGTTTGCCTTTGTGAATTGGGCCCTTAAACTTGAGGTCTGAACTTAGGCCCTGATTCATAAAGAGCCTCCGCACTGGAGGTGGAGGTTCTGCAGTCGTGGCGGGATCTCAGCACTTGTGGTGGGATCTCTGCAATGAAAAACTGAAGAACGGAGATTCTACCACAAATGCGGAGGTCCCACCACAACTGCAGAACCTCCACCTGGCTGTTTGTGAATCAAGGGCACAGACTTCAGGTCTAAGTTTACCTTTGTGAATTGGGCCCTTAAACTTTAGGTCTAAGTTTACCTTTGGAAATCGGGCCCTGAGTGCGAAAATACAGATTTGGAAACACTGCATTAGGCAGAAGGAGTGTGTTAGAAGTCTCTTTGTTTCTAGGCCCGTGAGGCCAAAGAAGCTGAGAATCCCTTGTTTATGTGATATGTTAGACATTGTCAGACACTGTGATCAGATACTCAATCGTGCATAATATCAGATGCCTCAGAAAAGACCCTGCAGGAGAGCTGGATGGAGCTCGGCTGGAGCAAGAGACTCATTTCTCAAACCAGATACTTTCTGCCGACAGCTTCAGGCCCAAGAATTCCAATGAGGGACTGGAAAAGTTGCAGGCTCTCCGGCTGCACAGCCCGGGCACATGACACTGCCCGATCCATCAGAGTCAGGCAGCGGCTCTAATCGTGCAGGTAATAAATGACAGAGGACATGCCTTCCAGGGACACAGAAGCAGGCGCGGCGACAAATCACCATACTCATTGAGGGAAAAAACACAGCACCAGGGAAGAGAAAGCCACATTGCAACAAAAGACAGGAAAGTATCAAATAATGACATTGACAGGGGTCGATAGTGCAGTTATGGTAACTCATTGGAAGGGCGGGCAGAGGGTAGGTATCACATTTCGCCAAGGCGACATTTTTAATACACTAGCGAAATATAACACAATTTTCAATTTTTGCATTATGAGAAATGCATTAAATTTCTTCACTTTTCCATTGTACGATTTTGCATTATTTCTGTCCACAAGAGACTTGTTCAAGGAGAAAATGTGTCGCGTAAAAGGAAAACCTGTGGTTAAAAGATATTTTCTGGTGGAATCATGTTCCTGCTTGTATTGCCCAGGAACTTTCGTACCTCACAGATTTTCAGAATTTTATATGAAAACTATTACGCAATTTTACCCATCCTTAATCACTTTCTCACCATTGTGAGGATCAGATACTAGGTTTTATCAATGCTGTTGCAGCACAACTGAATAAGTGATAAACATGACATTAATGTGTGTTACAAGTGTGCTCCATGTTAGCAATTTAAATCCAGCTTACCATTAAGTTGCTCTTACATATTCTCCCCTTGTCTCCCCGCCTCTTGGTACCCTTTCCAAAACCCATCTCTGCCACACTATCTGCACATCTTATGCCACTCGTCTATGCCTACTCTTCCGTCCGTCTGTCCTGTGCCTCTCTGCCACTTTACCCTTCCTGCTTATACACTCTTTCTTCCTGCCACCCCCCTTGATGCTTCTCGGTCCCACTGTACATTGTGTTCTCTATTGCCACCCAATTGACCTTCTGATCCTTTCATATCTACCAACAGGTACTGTACCATAATGCCCTCACTGTGGCTCTCTAACATCTCCTTGTGTGTACCACCCTGTCTGTGCTCTCTTTGCATCCTCTTATTCATGCCTTCCTCACTCTGTGCGGCTTGTACCTCCATGCCTGGTCCCTTTGCATATTTCCCACTCCCACTGCTTCTCCATGACCACTCCCCCATGAATCATTGTAAGTCTTTTTTTGTGCATTAACCTTCTGCCCTCCTACCTGTACTACCCAAGTTCCTCCTTGCAGCACCTGTGCCTTGGCTTTTGTGTGCCTCTACTGCCCAATCTTTGTGCCCCTGTCGTACCTCCCCACCGGTGCACTTTCTGTGCCTCCGCATTCATACACCTCCGTCGTACCTGCAACCCTGCTCGTGTTGTCATGTACCTCTGTATGAATGCTTTTATGCTTCTCTGCTAATGGACCACTACCTCTCTGCATACATTCCCCATAGTGTCACCCCTTCACCGCCTCTCCCACCCTCACCTCTCTGCACCACCTTGACCAGTGTTTCTTTGTTATCAATAGCTAAAGAGTGGAGACTTCTTCCTCTCCAAATCAGAACCATGTCTAATCTGCTCTCGTTCAGGAAGCCTCTTCAAACCTGCCTATTTTCCAGTTAAGGAATCCATCAGGCACCAAATCAGTTCACCATGAGCTTAGCGCCTTTGACACCCACGGGTATTTGTCCCGCCTTTATAAGCATTTACAACATAACATAACCATTACTCCACATGCCAGTGTGACACCATCACTTCTCTGCTCTCCCTTCTTCCTGTGGTCATTCCATGCCCCACTTGTCTTACTTCACAGCATTTATGCTATTCAAGAAGTGCTCCAACTGTGGGGTTAAGATGTCCTTATGGGGCGCAGTTTTTGTCATACTTAACACACATTTTCCTAGGTTGATAAAAATGTTTGGAAAAGGAATATATTATTGTTCTGGTTCAGAGTTGACAAAATATTTACTTGGAAACACTAATGACAAGCTTATTTAGTGGATGCCACCAAAGTGTTAGGATGCTATTGGCGCTTTTCAGTATTAAAGGGTCAATTGATGGATCGAGGCTATGTGTAAGTCTACTCTAGACGAGAGCCCTCCAATTAACATACCATGTACCCAGAGGACAAAGACAATTCACTCAGAAAAATCAATACAAGACAGGATTCAAAGTTCAAACCATGACAGTTTATTAAGCTTAAGAATCAATATAGAAGGCTAAAGTCATTGGCTGTGCCAAATCGTATCAAAATGCTCAAAATGCAAATAAATCTTAAGGTCATGGGCAGTGGAAACTAAGCTCGAATCTAATTATTAGCAAGCACCGAATATAGTAGTGCACAAGGAAAATGAGAAGTAAGGAGCATTTGTCATAATGAAAGATATTTTGTTCAGTTCAGAGTAATAAATAAAGTAGCATGCAGTCAGTTCTCTAAGAGGGTCAGAAGAAGATGTGGCTCATTTCCAACATTATGGGATTGTATACCTTTTTAGACGGAGTAACTCTGCAGGAGTCACTGTGGTCTGACAAAGAAAAGTGACATATCACAACTAATAGGTAGCCAGGAGCCACATCACATGGAAATATTGACATTAGCCTTAAATATAAAGAATACTATGTGCTATGCCTTGCACAGAAAACAATGCTACATTCAGAATGTAAACAGCATCTCCATTCATCCAGGGAAGTAAAGGAGTGACCTTCAATTGGTATGCAGTCGTGAAATTGGTCCTGGTCCAGGAACATCAGAAAAACACAACATTACATTTTATACATTTTGCAGTGGGAGCATGATCATAGAACTAACTGACTATTATTATTAAATAAACAATGAAGGTGATAATTAAAGCTCTGTGGTGCACAGTCAGGGAGGAGGAAGATGAGTTTGTCAAGTGCTAGAAACCACATGTATTAAAATGTGCTGTGAGAATACAAAAGAAGGCCTGAAGCCTAATTGTTGTAAAATGATAAATTCACATTTTATACAATACAGTAGAAAGCTTGCATTTGCAACTTTTTAGTGTTAATTAAATATGCTGAAGCATTAAATGTGGAATATATGCCAAAACACCCTATGTAGCTTATCTCACAGAGATTTAAACCTATGTGCCAGCTTTAATACAAATCTCAGCAGCAGTTGCTTAAGTGACTCTTTTACCTTATCAACCTAAAACTACAGAAGGTTCTTCCCGATGTAGACAAAAAAATCTGGCTCAAGATTTCTTTTAAAAAAAGCATGTTTAGTGGGAAAATTTGGTTTCTGTAAAACAGTAAAGCCAAGAGTAAAAATATTCATTAAGCATTATAACCATCCCAGTGTACAACAATCAAGTTCCTCTGGTTTCTCTCATGATAAAAAGCAGGGTACAAACAACAGAGCTAGAGGCCTTTATCATTAGTGGAACTACCAGTGCCCAGTCAGCTCATTTAGTTCTGCTTAAGATTTAGTGTGGAGGCAGCCCACTTGAGGTGCAGAGATCTAAACTCTGAAACACCCACAGCCCCACCATGAGATCAGAACCCAACCACAAGAGTTTCAGGAAACTTTTGAAAACAGAACTTTAGACTTGCCCTTAGTTGAACCTTATACTGAGAAGGGAGTCACAATCAGAGTATATTGAATACTGTGTTCCCGGCGATTCATTTGTCAAAAAAATAAGTACCAGGGCCCTCGTCAGGCGGTCGCTACTGCTTGCACCACCCATTGCCTCTGTCAGCGCTGCCAATGACAGCACCAACACAAGTACTACCCCTCTAGTTTCTACAAGTGTAACAATTCAAAATATTCCAGGCTCCCACAGCTATAACAATGGCTTGGGTGTCAGGTATTAGTCATTTGTAATGTATATTTAATCAATAAACAACAGTTGTTGTGCTCATCTCTAAATTACATACACACAGCACCACCATGTGGCAGACTGTTATAAGTGCCAGAGTTGACAATCAAGTGCTGGTGCCGAGCACTGAAAAACAACGGCTCAAATTAAGCACTGTGTCTTCCACTCAGTCCAATTGGACTCATATGTCCCCCTTTACAGTGCTCAAAGCAAGAAACATGGAACTTGAAATGGGGCCCTGGTAGGCCATGTATTTCTATCCTTAACCTGTGAGCAAGCAAATCTCCTCATTGCATGTATTTATTTAAAGTGAGCTCCTGTTTCCCTCTTTACATATAGTGCAAGATTTCAATGTCATTTTACCAGTGCTCAGAACAGGCCACTCTGCTGCAGCATGTGGAGTCTTGAAAGAGGAGATGTGGCCACAGCCAAATTGCAGCCTGCCATGTCTAACAAAACAGTCAAGATGAAATTGCATATTTAAGGCTTCCCTTCCTGAGCCCTCCCAGCCCAACAAGCACACTTTAAAGGCTCTGAACCCACCAGTAATGTAGTGAGGATGCAATGGATCCTGGTGCAAGCAATAAAATGCCCCCTTTAACTGCTGTTTTGGTAGTAAAGTAAAGCAATTATTAGGATTCAATGGGCCCCCGAGAGGTTTGGGCCAGGTGCACTGAACCTGCTGCACCAGTGATTTCTATGCCCCTGGAACCCACGCTGTGTGAGAAAACTAGAAGATAGAGACCAGAGCCCCGAGTCTCTGACTTTGGGCTGGGTAGCCTTTCCCAGCTAGTGCTCTTAGAGCAGCATCAACACGGGACAGGATGGGCTGGTTTGGTAGGAAGCACCCTCCCCCCACTGGCTCGCTATATTAATAATTGGCAGGCATCAGTCTCTGACTTGCTGGTGTAGGGATGGAGCTTTCAGAGCAAGACAATTTGCTGTCTTTGTTATTATAGTACTTTTCAGGACTGGTTTGGCTGAAACCATGTGGCACTTCATGCCAGTAAGGCCCTGATAGCACTGCTTTAAGCAGCCATCTCTCCTTATTCCCTGTCACCAAGACCCCTCTCCTGTTTCCTTCCAGGGTACCAGCTGGGTTTAGCCCTTCTTTTTCTATTTCAAAAGCTACGTGGTGTAAGCACGATAGACACATCTGTGTATTACGCAGCCGCGGCCCATGCAGGTAAGAGTGGTGGGGAGGATTTCGACGGACAAAGACGAGGGAAAATTAAATAAATAATTAATTTTTCCTCATCATCGTCCATCAAAATCCCCCCCACCTAGCCCCTGGCAGGTATTATGCCCATGGAAGTCATGAATTACCTTCTGTATATATTTCAAAATATCTAATTGTGTAATTCAAGAAATAACGCTCTTCAGTGCTTGATATGTTGAAGAAGGATTAGCTCTAATGCTTCAACACCTCATCCATCAACTGCCTCAGTGTAACTGACACTACAGACGCTCTTACTTTCTCAACTAACTGCGTTCTTTAATGGAACATGTATACATCACACTTCTCCCTTTCTAATAACATAAAGTAGTCTCTACATATATGTAAAAAGTAATATAAATATTAGAAACTACATGCGTTAACTACCTGCAAATTAATTATACTAACTTGTACAAGATATATGCAATGTACTGCTATCATAGCATACAGACTATCAACTAGTAACTAGTCTTATCTATTTGTTACATAGCCTTTAAGATATCTTGGTTGACATTTTTTCCTTTGACCCACTCTCATGGTTGCTCCTTTTGATCACTTTTCATGCCTAACATAGAAGATTCATCCTTCTTTGAATTAAAAATCGCATCACGACTTTTGCTCTGGATTCTCCCATCTGTTGTCTCCATAGCATTGTTGAATAACTTAACATCCTTTTGCGCTTTGGTAAACTTTGACCGTTTTGGTACAACCAACTCTCATTTTAATCCAATCACAAATCTTCCCTTCTACATGTTTAACATGTTTCTTTTCATTAAAGCGTCTCTTCCATTGTTTCTGAATTACTAATTCCCGAACTCTCCACTCTCCAACGCAATTATACTTCACATCTTTGTTCCAATCCATCCTGCCAGGACATAAAAGTAAGTTGGGCGATCTCCCTTTAAACAACTCAACCGGACTCTTCCCTGTTGAAGAATGTGCAGATAATTGATAAGCATTGATTTTCTATTGTAATTCTACTTTCCAATCAAGGGAATTGCTGCTAGCCAATTGAATACTTTCTTTGATTGTTTTTATTGAATCTCTCAATGGCTCCATTTGTTGCAGGTAGCAAATTGAGCTTCTTTTATGACTAATCCCACAAGTCTCAAAATAAGTATTCATTTATCTTGAACAAAAAAATAATATAAAATAAAATTGACTTTGGAAAACTTTCTCGTTTGAATATCTCTTTTAAAAAGGCTATTATACTGGCAAATGAAAGGTCTCTTATATTACTGACTTTTGCCCATCTTGAGTAAATCCATCAATACCACAAAGTAAGGTGTATGATGTTTGCAACACAATGCCAATTTACACTTCTTCCCAATGATGACCTGGCACCTTTCTACAAACCATTGGCAATTGATGATACTTTCAAATCTTGTCACTAGACGCACATTCAATACAGTCCCTCTTTCAATTTCTAGATCCATCCTAGGCCACCAGAAATTTGTTTTCAAATTATCCTTGGTTTTGATAATCCTCAGGTGTCTCACACGTGCTTGTGTCATAAGTGTACTTCTTAAAGGAGTAGGTGGAATTAATGTGGTCCCTTTTATTTGGATGTCTATTTATGGCCAACTCTTCTTTTAATAATTGCCATTTTTTATCTACATTCTCAAACTTGCCACTTTTCACCACTTTCATAGCTCCTACCAAAGTTATATCATTGACCAAATCCCTTTTCCACTCGTCTTCTGAGACTATGCTTAACCTTATTTCACAAATATCTTCTTCCTCCAAATGAGAAAGATAGTCTGCGGGTAAATTCTTTGCACCTGGAACATCCTGCACTGTAAAATCAAACTCCAGAAGAACAATCACCCCTTGCCTGATTCTTGCAGATATGATATCTACCCATTTCTATCTGAAAACCTCTACCAAAGATTTATGATCAGTATTGACCCCAAAAACAGAGCCCCACACAAAATTACAATATTTCCTCAAAGTCCAATAAATGGCAAGATTCTTCCATTCAATTACAGAGTAATTACTTTCTAGTTCATTCAGAGACCTTGAGGCACAACCAATCAATTTTTCTTTGCCTCCACTTATTTGGATTAAAACTGCACCTAAACCATTTGAGCTGGCATCAGTCATGATGCATGTCTCTTTACATGGGATGTAGGCCTGCAAACAGGGTGCATGAAGTTGGCGCAGGTGTGCCAATCATTGAAAACAGCTTCATTTGCACCTCCAAGTTGTATTAAACAGTCAGTTGCCACAGATGTGCCTATCACAGTAAACAACTTCAAGTTGTATCAAACAGGCTGCAGAGTAAACGAACTTCACAAGTGTGCCTGTCCCTAAATCGAGTTAGAAACAAACAATTTAAGAGAAACTGTAATAAAAGGTATACTAGAAATAAGGCTCCATGCTGCCTAATGCCTGAAAAGCAAAAAGGAATTTGCGTGCTCTAGTCAAATTCCGTAACACTTTAACAAAACTCTGTGTTACCTTCAAATTTCAATGTATTTCATCCCAATGATTTAAGATGGTCTCCTGATGTTTTCCAATGTTGCTTTCTACAACTGATGGTGCTTATTTTTGCTGTGTTGTGTACGCACTACCGTATGGGCGGTGAAGCTAGTTTATTAGTTTCACAACACGTTGCAGATTACTCGCTATGCTACGCACTGTGATGACCCCGCAATACAGCATTAGCGCAGTACCTGTCACTGTGAAACACAAGTGGTTTGCATTTCACCTTTCATTTAGGACTGCTTCACTTTAAACTTTCAAAATCTGCCTTCATCGACACCAGCACACTGCCCAGACATTCATATCACCTTGATTTCTTCATATGTATGCCTGTCCTTCACTTTGACCATTGGTCGCTCATCTGTTTCTTGTTTAACATACACCCTTTACTTTGCTGATCTCCATATTGAGGTGTTCCTCAGTATTTCTCCACAAGGGCTCCTCATCGCTAGTGTGAAATTCAAGAAATAACGTTGTCTTTTCAATGCTTGATATGTTGAAGTAAGTTTAGCTTTAATGCTTAAACACCTCATCCATCAATTACCTTAGTGTAGCTGACCACCACTCTTACATTCTCAACTAGCTGGGTTCTTTAATGGAACATGGAACAATAAACTCAAATCACTTGCATTGGCACATCACCTTCATTCCACGCATAAGTCCATCCGGTAAACTGTTCAGTTTTGTAAGCAGAGCAGACACTGTGTGTTTCAACTGCGTCCTTGTGTTTACTGATCACTTTCAGTTTTGCTTATAAACAGGGCATGATGTACAAAAGTAGTGTAATGAAGCAATCTGTCCCCACAGGATAGTAATGGAGGTCGAACCTCAAGTATGTCCTCCAGGAAACTAATAAACACAACAAAGCTACTTGAGGATGCTAAAGCCAAAACTGTCCTATTTTAGTTTTTGACTTCTTACAGCTGTAGAATCAAATGATTTAGGAGAGGTTGTCTCACCCTCAACTTATCGACGCATGCTTCATCATTTGAAGACCTCTCACACCGGGGTAGGAGCAAAGCCACCCCGGTGGACTCGACCGAGGGAAGCTAATCTAACCCTGGGAGTTCTTATAAATCTGTTCTCAAGACAGTTTTCTGGGGTCCTGTTTTTTTTGGCAAGAGAGAAATATGAATAAAATATACCTAGCGGTATACTTAAAGACATACTTTATTTAGCGAGTACCTCTGGTATGATTAAAAGCACTAAAAGTTGGTCATATGATGAAGTACAATGAATCTCTGGGCCTTAAAGAATCCTATAGTTATAACAAATCCTATAATAACTAACATGTTTTTCCACTATATATTAGTCTAACAGGATCTCGGGTCTTCTATGGGGTAAAATAATTCCAAGCTATGGTATCCAGTCAAACCATGCAAATAAGGGAAAAATAAAACCCTACCAGTCCCTCTATTTTGGTCAGCAACCCTAGTCATACTAAACCAAGGGCTTCATGGCAAAGTTATCGATCAATAAAGGAAACACCCTAGGAGGCTTTTCAGTCCCGGCAGTTTGCCTCCTTAAACAAACTCGAGTGGTGGACACTGAAGCTCTACCAATACATTGGGAATCTTCCCATGCTGTCTACTGAACGAATTTGATGGTGCAACAGCTTGTGTGATTTAATTAAGGGCATTGGTGCTGAGTCCTACTATTATTGTGGACCATCCGAAACAGGAGTTTTGAAAACCCTGAGGAGATTTTAATGACCTCTGAGACAAGGATTTTTTTCACAAATTTAGAGCAAGGGTGAGACTGCTTGTCTGCCTGTTCCTTTGACATCTTGTGAAGATACGAGTCAAAAGTTGAGTTTATTGGAGGAAGTGGCTCCCCGACTAGACAACCAAGATTATCAGCTCTTTGATAAGAGTGCTGGGAGACATCTTTTTACTAAGCCTGAAGAAGGAGGTTGGACCTATTTTATATCACTGAAACGCGTCACTTCTTGGTCACTGGACTACCAAACCATTGGGGTTCTATGTATAAAATCCATCACATGTTGAACCTGTTGTGACTATTGGTTTGGTTGTGTATTTTTATTTGCACTTTGATATCTGTTTCACCTTTTCCAAACGGTGAACGGTATGAAATAACCTGATGCTAGTTGCTGTTTAACACTTGAAATATTATGTATTATGTATGTTTTTAAACCTTTTTAACGTTATTGAATAGATCTATCAAATAAACATCTTTATATTGTTTTTTGGCTTCAAATATATGTGTTGGTGATTGACTGACTTCCTGGATGTGGTGTGCAAACAGTGCGGTATGCTTTTGAGGAATCCCAAACAGAATCTGTTTCTGACGTAGTATAATTTTGATGTCCTGTCCCATTGGTGAGGAGGACCCTCTCTTTCTTTTTGAGAAAGTGTGGGGGACGCCTCCTCCATAGTTTGACCTTTGTCAGAAGGATGGCATTGTATTGGCACCTACTGCCTACCTTATTGTATCATATAGCAGTCTGTGTTTTTGTATGTGAAGTGCTTTGCGACCTCATTAATGTTTTTTGCCACAGAACATAATACACATTTGGTCACAAAAGCTGCTGTATCATTATATAATTGTGGCAGAAGTGCTTTTGTGACTCCTTGTGAATGGCTGTGAATGAAGAGATGACAGAACTCCAAACCTATATTTCCTTTCACAAAATCACTGAATACCATTTTTTTTTAAAGTAACCCGCTCTCAAAAAAGGTTGGCTTTCAGTAAATAGCTTTTTTGGGGCACATATAGCGGTCCCCTGGAATGTAATCTGCTCGCACAATGCCAGAACTCACCATTTACAATGTGGAAGCTATCTCCCAGGTACAGCTACCCCTTTGCAAACACCTTACCACCTTTATTGAGTTAGCAACGTATCAATAGTTTGTGATTACAACTGCAGTTGCAAAGCATCAGAACGTTACATACTGACTCACAAATGAGCGGGCGACATGCAATTTTCCCTTTCGTTCCTGATTTGTTATGGGTGGCAGAATGTACTTTGTGTGTCCGATTAGAATTAGTGACCCATAATGTGTCTTTTGAACATTCAAATCTACAATCCTTACAAGTACCAAACCAGTGATTTTGTAAATTTCAGACTTTGCACCCACAATAATGATTTGTAGATCACACCTTTATTTCTGTTCAAAACTCACTTTTTGGTTATATTGTCTAGCTTTGTAAGTATACAAAGTAGCTCCCATAAACTCAGCTGATAATTGTTACCTCCCATCATTGTGATGAGACAGTTAAGCTAAAGCTGTTTCTACACCGTGCATCTATTATGATTGTGTTATTTTATTGCGTTATCTTTTTCTGAGTTTATTCTTTAGGTGTTGTTTTGGAAAACATTTCTAATGCATCAAGGTGACAGTAATTATTTAGCTAGAACCCCCCCCCCCCCATCCATTGATGTATGTCACCACACTACAACACATCAAATTCTGCACAAAACCTTCAGGCTGTGAGTATGACCGCCTTCCACCAAGTCGCACAAAAGTCCCTGCACAATCCCTCATCTTGCCCGGGACCTCAATTTCACTACGCGTTATACCCACAGTATTAAAAAAGACATTGTGACTCCCATTGTGAAAAATCTGAAACCTGCCCTTTACCAAAAAGAAATCGATCATCCAGTCTCAGGCATTCCATTTGCTACAAAATTTCCAGACAGATGTGTCACTGAACAACTTAATCTGCATAAAAGCAGCAGCTCACTAGTAAATAATCATTGGTGGGGTTCACGACAAGGGAACAGCACAAAAAGGGCCATGCTTAAAGGCGAGGATGATATCCTACAATTCATTGATGCAGGAGATTCTTGGCCTCCAGTCCTGTTAGCTAAATCCATAGCAGTCAACACAGTTTACCACAACATTGTGTACACACTCCTAGAAGAATGATTCAGCAGCAGAGGAATATCTCTCGCACAACAATGGGTGCTTCCTAACTATTCACATTAGTATGTCACACACTACCCATGCTATTATGAGTACATCAAAACTCTCTATTGGCCTTCATCTAATTCAACCTTGTACGATCTCTGGCTTGATGAAGGGGAGGAGCTGTCACCTACCACACTTGAAAATAAAATAAAAAATACATCTATGGGCACAATACCTCACCTGAAGGCATCTCAAGGGTAGATCAGTGAATACCTTTATAAAATCCCTCTCCAAAAAATGTTTCTACTGTCCCCATTGGGTCCATGGGAGTCTGGCAAACTTTCTACAACACTACACAGTGAAGGTCAAGAGGCATTGCCTGCTGCTGGGCTAAAATCCTGTTGGTCACACTCCTGCCCAGGGTTAAGCTGGGAGGATCGGCGCATTGAGGAGAAATCCCAACCTTGGTCTCCATCAGAGTCACAGGAAGATGGCTGCTCAGGGTATTGCTTCTGAGAGATCAGTAATGGGGGGAGTAAACCACCTCATCAGCCCTCCATTTAAAGACGTCTAGGACATTGATGATCTGTGCAAGGGCACGCGAGGACGACCGCCTCTGCATCTCAGGCAACACCAATGGAAAACCAATCTGAAAAAAAACCATCAGTGCTTCAACCCACTCTATCCCCCTCCAAAGAAGTCGAGGAGTTAAAGTATATTTGACAAGGAACTGGGCAACTTATCGGATCACTTTCCCACTACACTGGAAGCCCAAATTAAAGGATCATTAGCGCAAACACTGATATTTGCGAGAGAACACTCGCGTAGGCCCATCAGATCCCTACAGATGATACACTAACATGCATCTTCCCTTGCTGGCCCCTCCAGTCCTTCTTTTGCCACCATTTGCATCAAGTAGGACAAGATTGTCAGGGCACTCTTATGGCAATCTCAAAATGTAGACCTCAAGGTAGACCTAATTCAATCTACTGCCTCAAGTTTAGTGGACCTGGGGCTTAGAATAAGCTCATTAGAAAAAGGTTTTGGGCATACATGGGTGGAAAAATCCTGTTAATGCTCCTCCATAATCAACAAACTAAGTACTCTGCCTGAAATGCTACCGTCCCTTGTGGAAAGCACCAAGATCAAGCCTTGTTGACCTGGAACAAAAACAAGTGTATTGCTTTCAAATAGATCAGGCCCAGTTAAATCAACCAACAATTGCTGCTGCTCTTTGATCGTCATGGCAACTATGGTCCCCCATGATACTGAAAAAAGTAAGATTCTCTCACGACACCACCCACCCATTGCCCCTACATTGTAGCAGACAAGTCCGCCCGAGCCTGACCAAAGAGGGTGAAGTAACCCAACCATCAGAAATTCCAGTGCTATCGACATCCTAAATAAACGCCACTCTCTCGAAGGGTGAAAAAGACACTGAAAAAACAGTAAAATAACAGTGTCTCACAAATAGGAGATTTTTTAGCTCAGGGGCAGCCAACAGTCCTCAGGTGTACCAAGGGCAGGGGCTCACCAAGCTCCTTCTCATATTAAAGTTGTGTCCTAAGTCAAACACGGAGATCCCGGAAAGTACATTGAGCTGTTCGCAAGAAAAAACGAGAATCCGTGCCCCTCCTGATGCAACGCCTGTGGGATTGCCTATAGAGGATGCAGCCACAAGTCATTTAACTAGTGCTCCAAACAAAACAATAGCAGCTGCACAAGGGATCAACAGTACTCAGCCATCAAAGGACAACTTAAAGGGATCTGGGGATGTTCCACTAGCTAAAATTGTCTCTGAGAAACAAACGCCGTCAATAAGTATCAACAAAGTCTTTTCTTATACTGGCTCGATCAATATGTCACTACTCAATCAGGGGCCTAATGTAATTACTCTAAAGTCACTTACAAAGGTCCTCTCTGTTTTGCCAGCAGCAGGCAAAATGCTCTCCAGTCCAATGTGTCTCTGCCCAGTGACCTGGGCTGGGTGGCCCCCCAGTACACCCCAATAGACAATGTGCAATGGGACAAGTAAGCAGAGGGCCCACTCAAATCCGGCAACAGCAGTGACCTTGACACTTAACAACAGAGATCACCATGACCTACTACCCAACGGCCTGGGGCAGAACGGTGCTATAAACAAGCCTTCACCAGACTTTACAAGCCACATCCCAGCTGAGAGCCCTGCATCACTTTTGCACCATGTAAAGTGGTACATGAGTGACACAGGGCTCTTATAAAGATTACTGAAACCACGCAAAGCCACCCTGCATGGCTGTGTGTGGCCTCATACATCATGAGTATGGTGATGCCGTGCAAATCGCTGCATCGCTTTGTTCTGCACCTGGGAGACGTACTACGGGTGTTACAGTGGATTTTCCAGAGGTGAGGCACAAAGAGGAGAAATATGTTAATTTCTCCTAATTTATTTTGTCTTTCCATGTGTGCTGCAAAAGAGCAAAAAGCCTCATAGGTTTGTTTTTGTGCAGGAAGGTGCCCCTTCCTGCACAAAAACAATTCTTCCTGCAACAGAGGCACCCTTGCAGCATGGTGCAAGGGTGTCTACATTGGAGTTAGGCTACCAAAATGGCGCCAGCATAGGCAGAAAGGACAGTAATGCTTCGTATTGCTTAAATACAGTGCATACCTGCCGTTTAACTTTGGCGTAGTGCTGCCCTACACCAAAAAGCCATAATTGAGACCCTATGCCCCCAAGGGCTCCCACAACATACTCAATAGAGGTAACCTTTTGCGTCTATTCAAAGATATTCCAATATTTAAAGAGTTGATCTCCTATGGTCTAACATCTGTTAAATTTACCCAAATTCCATAAAAGAGGAATCTGAGAAGTCACAGAGAGAGGCCCACAGAAACATCGGTTTGGGCGAAGTGAGGATCTTCAAGGAATGGGACATTGAGCAATCAAAGTTACACCCTCCTAAATACCCCTATTGTGCTACTACGACAGGAGCATCTGAGGCCATACAATGATATTTTGAGGGGTGTATGGGGTGCAACTCATGACAGGCGCCGAAGTACGTCAAAAGCTGCAAATTCCTTAAATGTATCATAGACTCAAAATTAAAGAAGTGTAAGGTGTATGAAAAGAGGAAATGACTATGATGGGTAACCACCAACACAGAGCTCAATTTTACAATCACACCTATAAATGTGATGGACCTCAAGACAACTTTGACAAGTAAGTCAGCATTGGTCTACCTGTACAGAGGTGACACACTCTGCCTGCAAGAGACCTGGGCATGAACCCCTATTAGTCCTACATGGAATTTAGAAACGTTTTAGGCCTGCAAAGCATTTCAATCTTTGCCCATTACGTGGTCTTTCACTCTTTATTAAGCATTCATGCAAGATTGAGGTCGTGCTCACTCATCCCAAATTCATTGGCTGTGCAAGTAGTAACAATCCCAGTGACAACATTTGGCCTCAAAAAACACTTCTGTTCGTAAACTATTACCACAGTGGGTCCCTAAAACATTGACAACTTGGCGAAGCTCTTTTTGGAGTTTGCTACACACAAAATCCTACTGGTGGGGGATTTGAACAAAAAAATGAACAACCTTCTGACAACTTAAAAATTAACCAAACAATTACATAAGCTCAAGACCCTCACTGCCAGTTTCCTTCCACCTTAATTTCAACTATTGATTACATCTTCCTGTCAGAATCTATAGCGAGTCGTCTCATTAACTTTGAGATTCCAAACAGGTATGAAAGTGACCATAATCCACTGCCTCTTGAACTAACAGCTCCCATGAGGGCCAAAGTCCTGACAGAGGGCTTTTTTTCCATGGGTGCTGAAATAACAAAGCTTGTAAGGAGGATCAAATGGAGGGAGACAGACACCTTAATGGTGCTCAATTGACAACATTTGTCAAGGAATTCGTAGTTCACCTTCGACTCAGAACCTCCAGGCTCTGGGCCATTAGCTTTACCCAAAAACTGATAATGAATACTGCACGCAGAAATCCCGTACCATGATAATGGTGCGGCAAGGGGTCCTTGGTCTAAATGTGGGAACTGACGCGGGAAAGGGGAAATCATCAGCATGACTTGAGGCTTTTTAGCATTTAACAAGAGTTTTATCACTTCATTACATTAATGCCCCACGTCCTTGCTCTACCCAAAGTACATAGGGTTCGGATGACTAGTTGTAAATTCTGGTTCTTACTATCCCATTCCACCTCGTGTCCTTTGCATCTGGCGTCACCCTTTCTTGGGGTGGGGAGGGATTAGATCTTGCACTCCTGCTGCTTTCCCGTAGTTACATTTAAGTGCCAGCTTTCAAGTGAATCTGCTGCAGCTCTATATGAAGCACTCTGGGGCATATTACCGAGGAGTGCGTTGGAAAACGCACAACGCACATTCCCGTATCACCGGCTATCGCCGGATTTCATCGCCTTTTTAGCGCACAATTATCAATGCGCATCAGGCAGGCGAATAGAAATCCGGCGATAGTCGGCGATATAGCACATTAGCGCATGAAAACAAACGTTGTTTTCACGCGCTAATGTGGGTCTTGATAATATGGGGGGGTGGATTCAGCTTTATGATCCACACCCCCATGTTATCAATGCCTAACGCCTGGTCAGAGCAGGCGTTGGGAGACCTGCGATAAATGAGTTTATCGCAGGTCTTTTCCTCCCATCGCCTTCCTTGGTAATAGGGTGTTCCCACCTCCAACCACATTTTACATGTGGCTGGACGTGGGAACGCCCACTTTGCATGTCATTACCGATGTTTATCGCCGACATGCAAAGTGGGCTTGGGACAGGCTTTAAAATGCCCTTGATAATAGGGCTCTGGCAGTATCGCCGCTTTCTCGGCACAATTCGCCGAGAAAGCGGAGATAATTGCCCTTGGTAATAAGCCCCTCTGTTTCTATAATGTGAGGGATATGGGCAATTATTTTCCTATAACCCTGCTGTTTTTAATGACATTATCAAGGTGATAGTTCAGAGAGAATCATCTTTATGCAATATATGATTGCACTTTTCCTTTGCTGCTCTTGCCACTTATGCACTTTAGTATAAGGGACACTTTCTGTACACACGGTATGGCAATGTGAAGCGTCTACTTTGAGTTAAATGCTCTGGCATGGCCACTAAGTGTTAGTCTTAGCAGTCTGCAGCTTTCTTTGCTCTCCACATGGGGCTATTACCTGTAATCTTCCTTTCCATTTTATTTGCTGAAGTGGTGCTAGCCATACTTTGACAACTATTCGAGATAGAGGGGTTTGCCAAGGGAGAGGTGAACACCATACAGATTTTGTGAAGGGCAATTGTTCCCCATTAATTATATTGTTTTATAAGCTGGCCCTGCAGCTGTCCTGTATATCAAATCATTCACTACAAGCAGGTGTGTTGCTCTGTAGTCGGATATCGGTTGTTTTATGCCCAATCCACCATCATAGATATATTTCCAAAAATTAGGCAAGGAACACTTGAAGATGTCCACCTTGCCACATGAATACTCCCAGGAGTCGAGTTAAGGAAGTGAACACAGTATTGGACAGGGGAAACTAATAATTCAGCAGTGTATATAAGAAATGCTATCAAAAGCTTACTCAAAGTCTGTGAGCAACCCAGATAGCAGTGCATGCAACCTGTCAGCCATTGTGATGGCATTATACATCCTTCTGATGTTCTGTCTGGTCGCTCTGGATGGCATGATACTGCTTTGGTCCATGTGGGCCATAATTTTAAGAAGAAGATTTGCTAGTATCTGTTCTAGTATTCGACCTTGCCATTAATATGGGAGATGGGTGTGTACAAAGAGCAGTGATTTGCTGAATGAAAATAGTCAATGTTGTTTCCATTTTTCAGTTTATGAAAGGGTGGCTTGAAACACAAAACCAAATCATGTGTAATGGTGTCTTAAGCTGTCTGTTAGTATAACAGGTATGTTTTTATTGCTTTACAGAAGTGGACGTGGCTTACTTCCTTCAGCTTGCCGGCGAAGGGAAATTTATTTATTTATATTATTTATAACACTTATAAAGCGCCTGACTCACCCCAAATGGGGTATCTCTGCGCTAGAGACAACAGTAAACACAACACTGTGGGGGTAAGAGAAACTTAAAAAGTTAAAAAAGCTGAGTCTTAAGTTTTTTTCTTAATGTCAAGTAGTTGGCTTCCTGGCGAAGATCTAGAGGTAATTGGTTCCATAATTTGGGGGCTAAGTAAGAAAAGGATTTACCTCCTAATCTAGTTTGCTTAATGCGAGGAATGGTAAGCAAACTTTTCCCTTCAGATCGAAGTAAGCGCGTTGGAGTATATTTGACTAATTTTTCTGTCAGGTAAGTAGGGACCATAGAGTTAAGGCCTTTAAATACCAAGCAACACACTTTAAAATGGATTCTCTTGCGAATAGGAAGCCAATGTAGGCTGTGTAGAAGAGGGAGGGAAGGGGCACGATAGGGGGCACAAGTCACCAGGCGAGCAGCAGTGTTCTGTACCACCTGCAGACTTTGTAGATCGGAGTCCTTGGCAGATACTAGTAAAGCATTGCTATAGTCCAGTTGACTAAGGACCAATGCATGAATTAGCGTTTTACGCGTACTCATAGGAAGGAAGTGGAAAATCTTCCGGAGCAAACTTAATGCATAGAAGCAAGATCTTTTGACTGTTGCAATGTGACCCTCCAGATTAAGGTCTCTATTAACTAGCACCCCAAGGTTTTTCACCACTGTCTTTGGGGTAGGGACTATACCCAATTATTCAAGCCACCATCCAGGGGACCATCTAAGAGTGGCATCCTTAAAAAGCCTGATCTCTGTTTTCCCTGTATTTAATTGCAAAAAGTTTCTCTTCATCCAAAGGGTTATTGTTTTCATTCCTTCAGAGAACACTTTCTGGACATCTGGGGTGTATGTATTCCTCAGCAAAGTCCTCTGGAAGAGAAAGACATGGCCGTCCAATCAGGAAATGGTAAGTGCGATAGAAGAAAAAGTGTACCAGGCAAACTGATTTTAGTTTGATGCATTTGCTAATTTTAAACCAGGTATTGGGATAAACAGCTAAGATTGCTGCTTTTTTCAGACTAAGGGGTCGATTTGGATGTCGTCCGGAAAGGCTCCATGTGGGATTCAATTCGTCCTAATCCGATTCGGAACCTGCCTTTACGACAGACTCGGACATGTTTCCCAATGAGTGATTACGATGACTGGGAAGAGTTCTAACTGTCCGACTCGGTTCCGAAAGGCATTGGGAGTAACCGAGTCGGACGGGGCCAAATCGTAGCGGTCCACGAAGTGCGTTTCCATCCGAGCGATTAGGATGTCAGATCGTACAGCCTTTCGGAATTAATTGTTCCGAAATGAATTGGCTTTTGAAATCTGACTTTGAGGGCCCATAGCAGGCCCCCCTTCACCCTGGGCCCTGCAAATCGGGCCAGTGGGGATACCTAAGGGACCTCCCTGTTAAAACATGCACAGTGTGGCAGGCACCATGGGGTGCCCGTCACAGGGTGCAAGGTTTTCCCCAACCACCCTTATGTCAATGGGAACCTGTGTTCTTGTTTGGAACACAGAATCCTGTTGAAGTCAATGGGAGTCCAACCAAATCGTATCCGGAAGCATTCAGATGCATAAAAATTACTCTGTCAGACTCCCCTGATCCAAGTCATTCGGAAAGCATTCCGGAACCGACACAGTCAGAATGCTTTCCTAACTACATCGTATTCGCCCCCAAATAGAAGGTACATAGTTGCAATCAGCATCAAAAGAAGACGGATGTAGGGACAAAAGTCCTTCAGTGGCTTGGAAAGCTGTGATACTCTGATCACATATTACATATCACCTGTCCTGTGAGTCTTCTCCGGGGACTTACAACCTGTGAGCCCAGAGGTAGGGCGCAGAAAGTATGCCGCCTTCTGTAGTCAGAAATGGACAACTGGGTCCTCTACCATGCCATGGGGGTTTGATAGTGGGTGGCAGCTGACTACAGAGTATGGGGTGCTTGCCTCTTATTCGATAACCCCAGGGAAGAGGGATTAATATCTCTTCACTGTAAAATGTTTACAATTCCTCATAATTAAAGACTATTCTTTTATATCATGATGTGTGTTGTGTGGAGTGCGGTATATGTGTGTGTGTGTGTGTGTGTGTGCTTACGAGTGTGTGTGGGGTGGAGGTTGAGGGGGTGGTTTGGGTTTAGGAGGTAGTGTGAATTGTGGAGCATGTTCAGTGAGGATAAAATAATTTACTGCACAATGGGGTTGTCTTCATCCTCCTGTAGGCTTGTCAATCTGCATGTACATGGTGCGTGCGTCGTGCCTGTTTCTTGTCCTTATAACTATGTGTTGGACCAGGGTAATTTAACTCTTGAAGCCCAGTTTCTGTCCACCACATAAATAAATTGAGCTCCTCTAAACACCTTATTTGTGTTGTGCTGTGTGTTGCCTAATAATCTGCAAAACTTGGCTAGGCATGTCAGTTCTCAAAGGAAAGCTTCACAGTGAGTTGACACTGCTGCTTTGAGGTTAAAAGTCATTAGCTTTAGTCATTTAAATCTACAAAATGAGGAATTTATTGCAGCAGGCAGAGTTGAATGAAGCATGCCTGACTGACAGTGTTTATTTGAGGTCCCATGAATAGATTGTCATAATTGGGATACCCAGATTTGAAACAACTCCCATAGGTTTTGAGGCAATATAGTCTCAATTAAGACAAAGGTGGGTCTGTATGGATGGTTTGGGCAGGGAATATCAAAACCAAAGTATCTACAGGTCACAATATCATGAACGGAATATTAAAGGTCAAAATATCAAAAGATAAGTTTGTATAGATTTTCTAAACTACTGCCACATATATGTCCCATGTTGGTATAGATATCTTCAAAGTACTTAGCTGTGGAGTTATGAATAGTAAATCCATACTTCCCACTGCATACTTAGCTCTTTTGTATTTTTGACCCTCAATATTCTGGTCACGACATGGTGACCCATCGATATTTTGGCTTCAGTATTCCCTACAACCATCCCACCTAGACAAGGTGGGACTTGCATCAAACCTCATTGCCTTTGCAGACAACCACCAAGTCAAAGTCTGACTCTTAAAAAATGAGGGGCATATTTATGAGCCCCTTGTGCCACCAGAGTGTAACTTTTTGTGATCCTCAAGGCGGCACAGACTACAAAACCATATTTATGAGGTCACGCAAAGCCATTTTGCATGTCTGTGAATGGCCTCATAGATATGGAGTAAAGCAAGGCAGCACAAATCGCCTTGTTTCCTTACTCGGCACAAGAGAGGAGTTCTATAGGCTTTGCAGTGGGTGTTCCCACATAACACTCATGGATTTTGATGCTTGCCCAGATTTACAAAGCCATGTATACCTGAGAAAGTGCCGAAATCTTACACCTCGGGAGAGGAGGGGGGAACAACAAGGAGAAATAACTTTATTTCTCCTCATCTTTTCCTCTATACATGTGCGCTGCATTGAAATAGGAAAAAGCCTCCCACACATGTTTTTGTGGGGGAAGGTGGCCCTTCATGCACCAAAACAATCCTGCAAACAACACAGGCACCCTTGCACCATACAAGGTGGCCTGCATTGATGCTAGGCTGCAGAAATGGTGCCAGTGCAGGGGTAAACGACAGGAATGCACTGTATTAGATAAATATGGTGCATTCCTGCCCTTTCACTTTGACGTAGGACAGCACGGGAAGGTGACTTGCTGCGCTGTTCTACTCCAAAACCCCATACGAGGGCCAGAGTCTTAATTTTTTTTAAGTTATTTTTTTAGAATATTGCAATTCTCTTGCGATCTGTCGTCACTTACCTAAATAACTTACAAATAATGTAGAATAATTGTTAAAACTAATATTGTATTCTTTCTCCCATCTGTGTGCTTCCTAATATCAGGCGTGGCTTGTGCAGATAAGAGTGGTCTGGCGGGGGAGTCAACAGACGACGACAAGGGAAACTTACATTTAAAAAAAGAGAAAACCACTTACCTTGCACGCGCCCCATTGTCGAGTCAGCAATGGGGCGATTGCAAGGAAAGTGTTTATCTTTTTTTAAATGTAAGTTTCTCTCATCGTTGTCTGTCGACTGACCCCCACCCCTCCCCCCGCCTCACCGCTCTTACCTGCACGGGTCGCGCCTGCTCTATATTCAAATTAATTTGAGTCGATGCCAATGCCGTTAGTTGCAAAGTTATCATCTGGACTGACTTATTAGTGTAATAGATTTATTTTAAAGAATACTGTTCTCTCTTCATTTCCCTGTGTTCTATGTGTCCCTGATCCTCCTTAGTTGAGACTGCCCCTGGAATTTTGCTATACCACTTAGAATGCTGGCCTGGTGGTTGCAAGAGTTGAGCAATAAAGTACTATGGTATACATCCATTACAACGCATTTTTTACCACGCAATACCATCACCACGCATCTTTTACCACGCAAATACTTTTACCACGTTCCAGTATTTAGTGTACAAAAAAAAATTATAATTATATTCCATTTGCGTTGTAATGGTATGCGTATTAATGGTATTCGTTGTAATAGTACATTTCTATTTAATATACTATACTGCGTTGTAATGGTACTCGTGGTAATATCATGCGTTGTAATAGTATTTGCGTGGTAATAAATGCGTGGTAAAAGTATGCGTGGTAAAAGTATGCATGGTAACATCATATATCCACTATGGGGTATACCCTAGAAACAGACATATAACATGTAACTGAACCTGTAGCTTCTTGAGGCCATCCTGGAAAATAAAAAAAAACTAATAGTTTGCCAAGCGGTGTCCAGGCTGGTTACTGTGTACAATGGACTTCACTACAAATACCCAACTTCCGTATCCAGGCAATAATGGTTGAAAATGTTTGCTTCATAGCTCCTTTATTAATTTCAAGAGGAGAAATGTTACTCGTGTGCTGCTTTGTTTCTGATGGTGATTTGTTTCTAGGTAGAAGAGGAAAGAGATAGCTGGGAAGCTGGAAGATGGTAATAAACACAAAGGACTAATCACATGGAGACAACTAGGTTAAATACTGCCTACCTCTTTACTGAAGTACCATGAGCCATCTTGTCAGTTTGATATCTCTAGGCCCATTTAGCATTGAAGCTTTGTAAAATGCTCACCCATTTCAATGGATCTGAAAAAATAATTAGTCAAGAAAAAGACTGGTCTACATTAAAACACATCAATGCTTACAAAGGACACCTTGAGGACTTCCAGCAGCTACCTTAACTTCTCAGGAAATAGTCCGAATGCATTTGTGAAGAGCCTAAAGTGATACTTTTAAAGCCTCAAAAACATTTGCACATCCTCCCTCAGCTGAGGACCTTTTGCGCTCTGAGAACCTCCCAACTGGCACTTGGGACTGGCGTGTTGATGCGCATTGCATTTTGCAGTACAAGGTCACAGACAAGAGATGGGTTCTGAGTGCACCGCTAATTGAACTGGATCAGGCTCTCCCAGCGGGCTCCCGAGGCACGCATGCTGCTCTTGACATGACCTGTGTTTGTGTGCAGCTGCTGCGCTGTACATGGAGGCACTGGATACATTCACACATGAGGTATTATTTATTTATTTTTTATTTTATTTTATTGAATTTGTATTGCGCTCAGCTACCCATAAAGGGTTTCCCGGCGCCAGGGACAGACTAAAGAAGAAAGATAGGTAGTTGCTGAAACAACAAATTGCAAACTTCCAAGTAACTGTTCAGGAGTGGGCTAACTGGCAAAATAATGTTTGCAAAGAATGTAAGAAAATGTGCTCGAAATTGCTGTGTGCAAGTATCATGAGTGAACATTCCACACTGGGGAATACCTTCAGTAAAAAACATTTTAAAAATCATGTGCGATTCCACTGGTTCAAACTGATATTTCCTCCCTCAGAAGAAAAATGATTCCTAGAAGAATTATGGTAATTATTCTAATATGGAGGGCATTCATGGTATAGTGACATCCAAATGCAGCATAGTCCTGGTCCTCGCATATTGCTATTAGTTCTCTGTATAATGTTGCTATGGAAGGCACACTGGTGCCTGCTAGGGGGAGAATTATCAAAATTTAGTGGAAAAAATATTGTAATGAAAATATTGTGTCAAAAATATCCCAAACTCAAAAACATTGTGGGCTCGAATTTAGAAGGTAAGAATATCATTTTCTAGGCATATAATATTGTTTTATTTAATACTCCTTATTTAACATATTTGTCGAAAATATATATTTTAATTAATTTGTCATAAATTAGTTACTGTATCATTATATTTTATGAGCAGCCACGGCTGGTAGTAGGTGTAACTTCAGGGCGGTAACGTGGGCAGGGGGAGGGGCAGGGTGGGGGGTAGTAATGTATGGATTACGGACTTTAACAGGTAAGTAAACATATAAATAAATAAAACAAATTTTGTTGTGTACACTGCATCACCAAATGAAATGCAGTGCGCGCAACGAAATTTGTTTTATTTATTTAGATGTTTACTTACCTGTTAAAGTCCGTAATCCATACATTACTACCCCCCACCCTGCCCCTCCCCACGTCACTGCCCTGTAGTTACACCTACTACCGGCCGTGGCTGGTTATGAATATTTATAATAATATTTGTATTGATATCTTTTTAATGAATTCGACATTTTTAATTGCTTAGCAGGTTGCTGGGTTTGTAGGGATTAGGGAGGGAAGTTATTTCAAATCTAAACTTTTATTTGAAATGTTTAGTTATTTTCTATGGAAATAATTAATTAATTGATAATTATGTAAATTATCTAATTAATGTATTGATATGTTAATTATCTTTACTTAATTGTTACTTGGTTGATCAGTTTCTTTAGTTATAATATTTAGTAATTGAATGTTTATGAATTTCATTCATTTTTTTTATTTTAATTGTTTTGTTCAATAATGAAGTTGATTTGAATAATGTTTCATGTTTACAATTTAATTATATTAGTTTCAATTGTTTGTTGATGTTTGTTATGTATTGCAGATGGAAGTGTAATTATTTGAAATATGACATTTTCTTATATTATGTAGTTTATTTTATTTGTGATGTGACATTTGTATTTTTAAATTTCATATATTTATTTTATCTTTAATTAATATTTTTTTATTTTAAATATGTTTAAATATTTTTAATGTACTTTTTGTTTGAATTTTTTAAAAATATTTAGGATTTGGAATAGTAAATCTGACCCATCAAAAGTAACTCACTTTACAATTATTTTGTTAAGAATGTTAATATTTATTTAATTGTCATTTATTTACTATGTATTTAATTAATTTAATATATAATTTATTGATTTATATTTTAATTTGGTTGGTTTTGTGTTCATTTAGTTTTTTTATAACATTTGATATATATTTTGTTATATATAATTGTTAACCTATTATTATAAATTAATTTAATGGAATTGTTATATTTCTTTTAAATATAATATCTTTTAAGCTACATATATTTTATTTGTATTTTACATTATTTTTATATATTCATATTTAATTATATTCATATTTTAAACTTTCATATTTATAATACATGAAATCTAATGCTACCTATATAGATATTGCGTTATATCATTTGTGTTAATATTTAGGTCCACAGTATTTTTTTGATATCTTAAAACTCAATATTTTTGTTATCGATTTTTATTACTTGATATTAGTGTACCACAATATTTCTGTTCCCGATATTGTGTCATATAACCTTTCCCAGGAATAATAATGGCCCAGGCTAACTGACAATACCTGGCCTATTGTGAACCGCCATGCCAAGCAAGCTATGCCAGCCAAGCTGTGCTAATGAATGAAGTTCATATTTTGCCTGAAGTTCAGAACATAAGCAAAACAGTTATAATGAGAGAGGGGTTTCAAGGCGGCATTGTACATTCAAGGCGGTTACGTGCTTGTACAGGCGCAAAACGCATGAAACCTTACTGCCCCTATCGGAACTGAGACTCAAGTGGGAGGCTGACCTTGAGGAGGCTAATCCAGAGAAGACCTGGGGGTAATTAGTGGAGAGAACGTGGAAGAGCACCAGGTATGCCATATTCCAGTTGGTACATTTTTATATCTTACATAGAGCATACCTCACCCCGGAAAAGATTAATAAGTACTTCTCGACTCAAGCAGCGGCTTTCCCGCGCTGAAATAGAGAAGGAGCAAATTTTAGACACATGTTCTGGGACTGCCCGTACCTGAGAAACTTCTGGAGGGAGGTAGCAGCGTTACAAACCGACATCACCAACAGAGCAATAGAGCCGACTTAGAAATACTGCATTTTACACTGGTTCCCTCAAACATCCAAAAACAAAATTACGAATAAATTCTTAGACATGGGCCTCCTACTTGCCAAAAGAGACCTCACCATGCACTGGAAAGTGAAGCAGGGTCCAAGCATAGCACAGTGGAAAGTAGAACTCCTTTTTGTGGGCCGAGTGCGAATGTGTGATCAGGATGCAGATAGCAATAAGAATGGGGAGCGAGAGGGCGCTGGAAGCAGCAAGAGCTTGGGAAACGCTAGTTGTGGCACTTAAGTTCCCAGAGGACACTGATGGGGAAGACTCTATAGGCGACCCCCCGGCAGAAATAGACTAGGCTGCATACAGCTGAGGGAATCCAGGTACCATGAGAGTTGCTAACAGGAACGGCATACTGCCGCCCTGTCTGTTTGAGATCCCCTATAGGAACCCCAGTCAATTCCAGTGCTGGAATATTGTAACTTAACAACCTGAGTGCAAGTGACACGCCTGAGGGGAGGGGAGGGTGGGGCAAGTTGTGGGAAGGGAGTTTACGGTCAGGACTGAGTACAAGTATGTATATTGAACTGCAAGGGAACAACGGGTCTGCTGAATATAATGATCTGGCTGGTAATCCTTATGTTAGTTACTGCCTTAATTGTGTCCCTAGCTGGTCAATTGTAATTCTGATATATGATAAGATTGTTGCATAATGGCCACATAGAACCTTTGTAAAACTCAATAAAGTTCGTTTACAAAAAAATTATGGGTTCCAATTCTAGCCTTTAGTCAGTGTCTAGTTCCCTCAGTTTTAAGGACAGTGGGACTTGGACCTTTTTCCAGCATCTGGGGCATTATCCTTTTCATAGTTGTGAGGTCTGAGGCATGAGTCTAAATGGCAGTTAGGCTCTTCAAAAATTAGAACTACAGGAGCTGTTGTAATGACCATTGTCTGGAGTAAAAGAAGTGAGTTCCATAGCAGGATATAGGATTTTTATTTTGCGCTTAATATTGTCATTTTGCGCCTTGGTGGGAAGGGAACTTTTGTGAGTGGAGAGTTGAAGTGCGGGTGGAGCGATGTGGATCGAAAATAGGAGGGCAAATGCCTGCTAAGTGAAGTCCTCACTGTTCAAAAGTCATGCCTACAAACAGCTTTACCAGCCTCAATGGCTTCACGTTCAGACTTGTCAGAAGTTAGCCCAAGACCATAGGCCAAAACTTAATACCGGTTCTTATAGGTTTGTCTTTTTTTCCATTTTAGCAAGGTGCACAAAGTAGCACTTTTCAATAAGTAAAAAAAAATGTGCTTTAGGCAAACATGGCGCCTGCTGACATCTAGCCGTCGCGCCACACACGCTGCCTCATCATTAATGTAATAAGCTGGTTTGCTTGCAATTAAAAATCTACAAATAAATATTGCTGAAGGAGAGAGGGCCAAGGAATGCATGTGGCATGGGTCGCAATTCTCTCTCTGCCACCCCCCACGTAATGGTTGCGTCATGTATGCCAAATTAATGATTAAAAAGATTTGCATATTTTTATATACGTACAGGGCTGGCTTTAGGTCAGTGCGACCGGTGCGGCCGCACTGGGTGCTGACCTGTGGAAGGGGTGCTTACCTCAGGGGGGTGTTGTATTTAGCATTAACTTATGATTGCAGAGATGAGGCGCACTTTTGCCCTGTGGTCATGAGAGAATCCGAGGAGAAGGTCATGGGGGGGCACCAAAAATTATTGTCGCACTGGGCCCCACCAGTGCTGAAGCTGGTCCTGTATCCGTACGTACATGGACATTCGACCAGCTTTCTTCATGCATCAGTTTAAGTGTCATTCCCATTTTGCTTCCGATCATCAGAAGATACAGCATGAGGCAATGGCTGAGCCCACTTCATCCACTCCACTTGGGAGTGACGACATCTTGCCCGATCACATTTGCACAACTACTTTAAATGGATACATTTCAGTACCAGACAGGTGAGACTGGGATGCTAGACAACTCCCTTTTAATATACACGTTTTAAAAAAAAATCCTTACTTGCCAATGTCAGAACTATTGACTTTGCCAATGTTTCTTTTTTCTCCGTTTACCCCTCAAAAGCTTCCGACAGGCCTAATCTGTGTGCTTAATATTGCTGTGCTAATTTTTTTTTTTTTTTTTCTGACAGGCAATGTAATCTAGGATGTACAAATGTTTACAACACAGGATGTTTGAAGACTAATCAAGTATATAGAATATTAAGAAATAATCCTGACATCAGGGCAAAACTCCTCTTTTTCACAATCATGTTCTACACAATATCTGTCTGTCTCTGCGCTCATAAATTAGCATCAACATGAGCCGGGTAAATGAGGAATATTTCATTAATTCTGTATGTTTTGTGCAAGCACAGGGCTAATGAATTCTGTGGCATGCTTCAGATCATTGGGAAAAAAATAAGCGCCAACAGGGCACGTCACTGCAGCTACATCTCGCGGCTCGCACCCAGAACACTATACAAGAATACGAATTCTGCAAGGTAGGGGAGATGTTCCTTAAAATCTCCTCTTGTGAGCAGTATCATTGACCATGACCGGAAGGAAATGCTGTTCTCCTCAAACTGCAAACTAAAACAGCCTTTACAGAACTCTTGAGAGCACAGGAACATCTGTTGTAAGTGTCTTGTTTCTGCCTTGTATTTTGCTCCAAAACCTCACACATTTAATTAACGAAAGTGATTTCTAATGTAGAAAATTAACATTTTCGTAGCTTCCAATGAAAGCGTCTACTGTAATGTTTGATGGCAGACTGCTGATGTATTTTTATTTCATCATTGTAAAATGGCTGCCTAGAACGCCTTACAAAATAGCCATGTAGCTGTTACAGCGAGTAAGCTACCCCATGGTGCAGTCTACTGGCCTCCAATAGCGCCCATGTGTGTGTATTTTAACGATAAATACTGATCAATAGAAAAATAAAACAAGGTACTGTGGGAGACAGGTTCATGCATAAAATGTCTCTCATCGATGCGTTTTCTGCTGGTACCAGTCTCCCGTGAAAAAACAAAATTGCACAAAATTTCACATTATGTGAAATTGTGAAAACTTCCCACGTTTATTGTGACACAAAATTCAGGAAATGCACATAATTATGCTTGTGTAAAGAAAACTATGCAAAGAGCTAATATTGAATTGTATTAATTATAACTTTAGTGTATGTAATTAAACCTGCTCCTGTGAAATTCCTGTTAGTGGTAAATCGTGGGCTTTCTGACAAAGCTGGATTTATGAGTCTGAAATCTTCATCTTATTTCAGAGTGGCACATGAAATATTCATTGTAGATAATGTTTTCTGATAGAGAGGTGTGCCACTGAGCTCCTATTGTAGCAGGACCAAGACTGAGTTCCATATGGTTGCATCCCATTGGGAAGAGGCTTGAGCAATTACCGAGTTGCTAACACTTTTGCAACCATTCCACTCTTCAGCTTTTGTTGCTTTATCAGATCTCATGGCATCTGTCACAGAGTTGCTTTATTTTAGAGTCATGAAGTTCAAGTCATTTGCATACTTACGTAAAATTACAGAAAAAAATACATTTTAACTCAAATAAATAATTCAAAAAACAAAACACATGCGCCACAAATTGGCTGCCACTCGCTTTCTGGTCATTCGCGTTGTTCTCGTCTACTCATGCTAATTTTTTGCCGTGAACCGTATGTATTTACGCGAAGTGACATAATAGCCTAATTTAGTGATTTTGTGTAACATGAAATTGATGAAAGTTACGCGACATTACTGCAATGTAAAGGAAATTTCGCCCAGACCTAGTCTGTATTTGTTGCTGGTCATCTCAATCCACATTAAGGACGTAGCTTTATAAATATCCAACTCCCACACCCACAGTCATACCTGCACGAAACCTGAATGCTCTATGTCATTTGGTCGCTTTGTCTTCCTGCAGTGTCTCTGCAGCTTCCGCTTGTTTATCTTCCTGAAGGAAATCCACACAACACCACATTTGTCCTAGTTTCTTCCATCGGTACCCTTCAAGAATCACAGCAGTGCTTGCTGTTGTTATCGCAAGTCAAGGCGATGATACAAACATCCTCCTCAGATGATGGATCTGCTGCCTGTCCTTATCAGGAGCAGGGCTGCCACTGCAAAAGGGTTCACAAATCTTCTCCTGGCAGTTGTCATAATGATTGAACGTAATGAAGAATATACCTCAAGAAATGGAATAAAGGACTCCTGCCGCTTGTGTTTTTTATCCAGTTAGCGTGCTCAAGGCAGAACAGGGAGCTTAGATTCCGCACTGTATGGAGCACTTGATTCTGATAGTTGGTCTCCGATTTAAAAGAAAAAATGTAGGCACTTATTATGAGTTTATCCATAATCCTGATTTGGGGAGAAACTTCAGTTTTGGCCAGAATTGGGGTTATGAGACTTGCAGTAAGACCTACACCTTTGGGTTGCTCCGCAGACACATTTGATTTGTGAAAAGCATGTGATATCCTGGGAAGATTGAATGGATTTAGGGAAAAAATTGCAGCAATCAGTGCACACTGATTCCTCTTGTGGGTGTCGTTATACATTATGAGCGTAAAACTTATAATGGTGTAGTATTACAACACGTGATAATGATCATATTCTTCAGTGCTGATAATTAAAGGGACAGTAATAATACCTCAGTTTCCATGGAAGGTCTTGTATTGAGAAATTCACGGTCTAACTTCCTTTCCAGAAAATAGTCATATCTTCTAGCAAGAGGTAAGACCTTGGACTAATTACTCATCTTCAGAGTTTAGAGTTCTATTTTCTGATTCCACAGAGTTTTTACAAGCACATTATGCCTTGAATATGGTTTGACATATATATTTTCCGACATATCGCTTTTGTCTCTTTGGATTTAATACTAGAAAATCTACACACAATGGAGTATTATTTTTGTAAACAAAATTCAGGTCAAAATATTTATTTCAGAAGATAATTTCCTTATCTATATTCTGATTTACAAACTTTCAGAGAGCTTTTCTGGTAAATATTTGAATTGTATCGCACCATCTTGTCAGTAAGATGAGTTGTCAAATAATTTATCTCAGGGTTATCTAGTTGTCAGATGTCGCAAGGTGCCTTGCCCCCTTGGTGCAGCATTCCTTGGTGCCTCGTCACATGTTGTCAAATCGGCCCTAAGAGTTATAGAGTATATCGGCATATCAGCACAAATGAATTGTAGGCATCAAAAACTCCAATTTTATTAAACACTGTCAAATTTTGAAGCTTGTTAATTAATGTTTGAAGAGAACTAAGTGGCCAGTACCAATCATAAGATGCTGTAGGATCCTTGGGCATCAACATGATGGCGAGATTTTTTATCTTAAAAATAGACATACAAATGCCATGCTCAGGTGAATGCAGAAGGCTTTTAGTTGCTTAAAGTGGCCCTGTTGTAGAATTTAGCATTTCTGGAAAATGGTTAAATTCATCTGAATGTGCTCGCTCAGTGTCTCTATGTCCAATGGTGGGTGTAATGCTGTGAAGAATGGATTTAGGAAATGTCCCTTATGTCATCCTCCTGACCTTTTTGAGTGAAAACATAGACAATTACTTGTCTTCTCCGACCACTCTTCTAACATTTGCATCATGCACCTTGAGACCTTTAGGCCTTATAAAATGAAAAGCATAGAAAGTTGGAAAAGAAGAATGTATTCTCACAAGAGTGTCCTGCACACACAGGACCATTATTTGGAACTCCACCAACTATTACCTTGACCACACACCCCATACAAACTGCCACCAAGACATAGAACCCCATTTATCCCTATATACATTACACCATATCAGACCCTCCCTTAACAAAGTTTATTCCTTTAGGCAGTATGTGGATGCAAACAGAGACGCAGTTCCTAAATGTATGGTACGCGGCAATAAAAAGAGATGTCAACATAACCAAACAATCCCTTCCTGGAATAGACACACTAACGGCTGGAGGTGATGCCAGCATTGAGAGATGCGCTACAACCACTCCAGGGCGAGCAGGTGCGGTAATGTGGTAATGTGGTGATTGTTTCACTCTGAAAACTACCCAGAAAAACATGTTTTAATCCTTTTAAATCTGTTTAAAACTGTGATTTTAATTGTTTGAATTTGATGCACGTACCTGCTGTATTTCATGTGTGGCACCATTCTACACCACTTCCGCCGCGTCAACGCAGTCTAGTGGTTAGGGGGGAACTCAGCTGCTGCTTGCAGGGCTGATTGTCGGGGAGGGGTGAGGGACAAGGGACTGCATAATTAACACGCTGGAGAGGATGCGTGCTGCGGGCGCGCCGTTGACGCACCAAAGGCATGCCTAAGGCAAGCCCGTCTGCACCCGTCAGCCCCCGAACGGGACCAGGGGCCAGGACTGCTGGTCAAATTCAGTCCTACTCGGCGGAAGAGTTACGGGCACTAGAGAGCAGGTGTGTCCCCTTGGAGAAGCAGGTAGGAGTCACACTTATAGCTGAGAATTTGCTTACTACACAGGAAAGAGGAGAAAGGAGGGCTGCACAGCCCCATATCCATAAGGGCACAGGACCAGGAAACACCAGTAATCTAAAGGTCGAAAGGCAGTAATACTCCACACATGCTCCCTCCAGAAGCATAGTCTAGAGATCTTTACCCTCCTTCAGTAGGAGGCCCTTGACATCCTAGCAGTCACAGACACCTGACTTGATGAAGGCTAAGGTCCAGACATTGTAGCAGCACTACCCTTAGAGTACGATGCCTTATGGCATAATAGGCAGGATGGGAAAAGAGGGGGGTAGCACTGCTCTATAACAAACAGCTATCAATAGAAAAACTTGCCCAAGAGAACCTAGAGGGCATCAACATTTTAGTGGCAATAAGGGTGGTGTATCGCCCCCCTCGATCGACCTCCCCCAGTTTAACGACATTCTCACTGAAATAGCCACCGACTTAGGGTCCCGGTACCAACATCTCCTGGTGGTAGGGGACTTCAACTACCACTGGGACCAGATACCCAGAGAATTACAGGCCAGGCAGTTAGAGAAACCATTACCACACTAGGGCTGTAGCAGTTCATGGATTCCCCTCCCATGAGAAGGGACATACCCTGGACCTCAATTGGTCCACTCAGCCACTGACCAAACTGAAGGATATCAGGCCATGTAGTTAGTCGGACCACTACCTGATCAGGTTCCAGATCCCCCAAGATAGGCGCCCCACGCAATTCCCTCCTGAATGGAGAATGATACAAAGATGGAGCAAAATTGAGGTAGGCAGCCTAGGGGATGCTCTGCGAGGCAACTCGTCGAGGAGATTACAGTCGGAGAATCTCAAGGAGAAGAGTTAATCCATCACCAACCAGTTGAGAGCAGCCGTCAATAGGGTGGCACCGGCTCGTAGAGAAAGAGGGAGGAATAAGGGTAAGGGAGCCCCCTGGTTCACGGAGGAACTAGGTGGGCAGAAACAGACCCTACGCCAACACGAAAGGCAGTGGTGTAATTCAAATGACCATGAGGTGCCCAATAAATACAGGGCCAGGCAAGCCACATACAAAAAAGCCATTTTGGCAAGAAAGGCAGAGTACTATGAGGCAAGGATCATGGAGACAGATAACAAACAAAAAGAAACCTTTAGAATTTGGATGGAACTCAGTCAAAAGCAAGTGCAGGAAACAGTCGCTAGCCCGGAACACTGCAACACGTTCCTGACCTTTTTCCTAGATAAAGTAAAGGATATCTTAACTGACCTACATAACACCTCCACCAGCCAGAGCCCCCTGATTATGGATGAGCCTCAATGTGACTTCAGGGAGCCTCTTGCCTCCTTTCCGAGGGTAGACCATGACTCCTTGTCCCATATTACAGCTCGAATTAAGTCAGGCTCACCAGGATATTCAAGATGGCTTCACCAGTGATTGAGGAAGAGATCCTCGCTCTGATCATTCTATCACTGGAAACAGGGAGGGTCCCCAGCAACTTCGAGGAAGCCAGATTAACCCCTCTACTGAAAAGGGCAGGGGCAGACGTCGCTAACCTGAAGAACTATAGGCCCATTTCCCAACTTCCTTTCTTGGCTAAAATAGTGGAACAGCATGTCCTTAAAACCCTGACCCTATTTATGGAGAAACATCAGCTACTCAAGAATCGGCAGGCAGGATTCAGGGCCTACCACAGCACAGAGCTGGTGATGCTGTCGGTGCTGGATGAACTCAGGCTCACAGCTGACAGCAAGCAGCTGTGTGCCTTGGTCCTCTTAGACCTCTCGGCTGCGTTTGACATGGTCAACCACAGCCAACTCCTGGCACTAATCAGGGACATGGGATTAGTGGGATGGTATATCAATGGATCACCTCCTTCCTGACAGATTGGACTCAAAGGATCCATATGGGTGGCTGCATGTCAAATAAAGGGACATTAACCTGCGGAGTCCCACAAGGGTCGGCACTATCTCCTCTCCTGTTCAATATCTATCTCAGACCTTTGGTGGGGGCCTTGGCCCGTATGGACTGCCAGGTCTTCAACTATGCCAATGACTCACAATTAATTCTTCAAATTGACAATACCTCACAAGCCCATGCACACGTGCAAAAGATCCTCAGATATGTGGTCAACTGGATGACAGCTAACTCACTTAAAGTTAATCCAGACAAAACTGAGGTTCTAGCCATCACCACAGGAAGCAACCCGTGGACCGGACACTTCTGGCCACCGGAGCTGGGAGCCACACTTACTCCAGCTCCAGTCATAAAAAGCCTAGGCATTAAAATAGACGACAAACTCGCATTGTCTAATCAAGTGTCCTCTGTGGTTGGGACCTGCGTGGGCCTGCTGAGACAGTTGAGGAAATTATCACCCTCCTCCCATTTACCACCCTATGGGCGGTGGTGACAGCACTGAATGTGTCCCACCTAGATTATGGCAATGTATTATATATTGGACTACCTGAAAAGCTGTTAGATAAGCTGCAAGTAACAATGAATGATGCAGCCAGGCTGATCTTCAAGCTCCCTAGACGGGCATGGGCCACACCTCTGTTGCACCTGCCACATTGGCTCCCCATCAAACAGTGAGCCAGGTACAAGGGCCTCTGCCTTGCCCACAAGGTCCTTCATGGACAGGCTCCAGGATACATCAAGGATCGCTTGGGAGAAACGTCCCAGGACATACCCTCCGGTCACCTGAGGCAGGCTGGCTGGCCTGTCCACGGTTCTACACAACAACCAAAGGGGGTCGAGCCTTCTCGGTCTTGATCCCACAGTTGTTATATAAGCTACCAGGAAACCTTTGTCCAGAAAACCTTCTCCCCTTTAGAAAAAAACTGAAGACCCTCTTCTTTACAGAGGCCTGGACATAACGCACACTTTGACCTGGGACCGACAGTCACTCACTTGTCGGTGATTATGCGCTGTACAATTAACATTGACTTTAACATTAACACTAGTTCCTCAACTTAATGGGTGTCCTGGAGACACAAATAATAGAGTGGTACACATGACTACTCTTTTCTTGATCTTTGGGTCTTCTGAGACCAAAAAGGAGCAACATCTAGAAATCTAAGTGAAAGCTTCTCTGCCCCTTTCCAATCCAATACATCATTTTCCCCTTCCCCAAAATTCAACAGAACATTGTGGCACATGCATCAAGATATGCTTTTGCAAGTCCTTAATTGCGATTGTTAAGGAATCACAATTAAGGACTCGCAATAGCCTATGCATGTAGCAATCTTTTTCCTTAATTGCGACTAGGAAATTACAAATCGCAATTAAAGAACGGCTTCCCATTGATTCCTATGGGTCTACAGGCCCATAGGAATGAATGGGAAATTGCATGTACCAATAGGTACTTGCAATTTGCACATGCAATTTCAAGGGTGCAAGGGTGTCAAAAGGACACCCTGTTGCACCCCTCAAATTGTGGTGTGCACCCATGTTGTGCACACACATGGCCCAAGGGATTGTGTGTGTAACCTGAAACTTTGAAAAATGCACTTTAGTGCCTTTTTCAAAGTTTTCGCTAAATATCATGAGGTTGAAATAATCTGTATTTAGCGGTCCATAATAGTGAAATCCCTATTTTAAATGGAATCTTGCATTGCATTTAAGGCATCGCAATTAGCGATTCCTTAAATGCAGTCGCAAATTGCGATTTTTGAATTTGCTATTGATGCTTCCCAAATGCAAAAATTGTGGGCGAATCTGCCCCTTTGCGACCACAATTTCAAATGATGCATGAGCCACTTTGTCTTTAGTGACACACTCTGCACGCATTTACTCTTTTACACGCCGGGGATCACTGGTTTAATTCATCCTGACATATTCCACATTCAACCCACATCGAAAATTGGAAAATGTCTAGTCTTGAATCCCGATAAACACAATAAAACGTTGAGAATCCCTTCCTCACCTGCCCAGGTTTTCTGACAAATATGTGGTCCTTAGAAACAGCAACATCATAATAATCCCTGAATTATAATTACATTATTTCTTGGAAAATGGTCAAGGCCGAAGAGCATAAGAAAGGCATCCTGTGAAATTGAAAGTTCATGGCCAACTTAATAAATACTGTCAGTGCTTGTGAGTTATTATGCAACATAATAGATCAAAATGATAGCCCAGTATCAAGAATTCAAAGAATCCCTCCCAAAAAACTATAAAGCACATTAACACATAAACGCATTCAGCAAGGGACAATAATAAATATTATTATCATCTTCAAGTCTATAGAGATCAATAAGCAACCTTTTCTCCCCTTCCATTTCTTAGCAACTAAAGTGGTGGAAGTTCACCTGGAATGCCTGGTGGGCTCGGCGAAATTCAGCCCTGATTTATCAAGACTTTGTGTTGTCCTAGCATCGCGGAAGGTGGTGCAATGACAACGCATATGCTTCAGTAATATTTGCAAAGCCAAGAAAGGGCTGATTTGTGGCACCTTGTGTGACTTTGTAAAGAAATGTAACGCAGCACAGCTGCTTGCACTGTGTTACATTTCACATCAACTTGGGAGGTGTTTCATGGTTGGTACATGGGCATTCCTATGCATTCACCTATGGATTTTGACACATTCCCAGATTTACTACAGCTAGTAAACTTGGAAGCATACCAAAATACTACGATTTCCTCAGTGAGGCGAAACAAGGAGTAATATCTTAATTTCTCCTTGTTATTTCCTCTTTCCACTTGTGTTGCATGGTGCACTACATATATAAAGAGGAAAATACCACTAAGGCACACCTTACTTCACAAAAACAACCCTGCCTGCAACACAGGCACCTTTGCCCTATAGTGCATGGGTGCCTGCGTTGGCACTAGGCAGTGCACAGTGCCCCACCGCAAGAAGAGAGCAGAAATGTTCCATATCTTTGTAAATATGGAGCATTTCTGCTCTCTGACTTTCACACAATGCAGCGCAGTAACTTTGCTTGCTGCCCTGCGTTGTGTAAAAGATTAGTTAATACGCTCCTCAGTCTTAACAAGATTTAAGCATTCTTACCAACTCACGCCATACACTAAGAATAATCTTCAGGTGCAATTCTTGATAGTTACAGTTCCTTATTTAAAGTTGACTTTGTGCCCAAATACTGCTAACTAGCCACACCACATCGTGTCTCTGTCATAGACCTTGCAAATAATCTGATTTTATGATGAATGTCATCTAAGGTTCTGTACAGGGATCTAATTGGATTTGTCATACCTCCCAGACAGTTCCATCTCAGATATTTAACTTTCCTTTTCCAAAGTAGACCTTCAGTCTAAATGATTGGACATTACCTCCTCAAAATTTCCTTGTCTCAGTCCTCACATAAAAGAGGTGGACCCATTTCACCCAAACACCATCAGATCTAGCCTAAATCGAAGGAACTCACACTCCTTCCTTGAGGCCCCTCTTTGCTTGAGGGGGGTTGTCCATAAATGGGAAGCCCACATCCCCATATCTGTCCTACTTTTTTTGTCTGCATTCCTGCAGACTCAATTGTCACCCTGGTGGGGGTCAGAGAATGCTTTATGCTTTTTACTTGTTTTTTCCCCCATCTGCAGTTGAATATGATTGGGAGTAGGACGCCCTCACTTTGGGCCCTGGGCTCACTATTTGCTTCTTCATTTCCTCCTCCATTCAGATGGTAGACATTTCCTCCATTTTCGTGGACTGTTCTTTGTCCAGCAAGGCTGGGTTGGTGGGAAATGCTGGAGATGTGACTGTGTTTTTTCAGACTCAGGCCTTTTGCTGTTCATTCACATGGTGGCTGGAGCCTGGAGTGGACAACAGTACTGTGCCTTTTCTTCTTTGAGCCCTAAATGTCCTGGTTGCTTGTGTATTGTTCTCTTTCATTTATCACCACTATACCCCATGAGGACCTTGCTGGACTGACAAGCCTGCTTGCCATAATGAGTTCTTCTTCTGGTGCACAGTCTAGTAGGGATTGTGTACACTCAGCAAGGCACAGGAAGTGTAAAGTGCCTATGCCTATGTACACTCTACCCGGTCTCTGGCTCTGCCTGACTGAGGAAGAGGGGTTGCTTGAACCATCCCTCTGGCAGGGTTACGTTGCTGGTCCAACACTGCTGGGTAGTCTTGGCCATTCACTTGTATTTCCGCTGCTGGCACTGTTTCAGCACTGTTTCAGCATGGCTATGTCCCTTTTAAAAGAAGTAAGGACAATCTAGATGTGAGAAGCTGGTCCTCCTCTTGCAGGGGTTGGTTGGATGACCCTCTTTGTCTCACGGTTGCCTGCTTGGACTAGATAGAGGCAATGTGTAGAAAATTGGGTTACTGGTTAAGAGGGTGTGAAACCCTACTCAAGCAGCAACCACAATTTCTGTCATGGTGAAGCCACAAGCAACCGCATATTATCCTGTGCTCAACCCCCTGGTAGTCTGGCACAAAAACAGTCAGGCTTAAGAAGTAAAAAGCACCAACCGCAGGTTACCTGGTCATGGTACAAGGCCACAAGTTCAGGCCAACAACAATGGAGCGTGGGCCACTGAATAGAGTGTTTTGAGATCTTGCGTTGAGGATGCTTTTTACAACGGTGGTTTTGATGAGCTGTGGGGTTGCGATGCAAGGTCCTGTGTCAAGATGCATCAAGATGCATTGCACAGCAGCAGTTTCGATGGGCTGTGATATGAGGTTTTGCATTGAGATGTTTCCATATTGGCGGTTCTGAGGAGGTGCAGGGCTGCGATGTGAGGCCCTGCGTTGATGTGTGTCATCCAGCGGCGGTTCCGAGTCAAGCTGCGTCTCGTCTGCTAGTACTACAGCTGGGATGACCGAGCACCTTCATATCCACTTCCAAGGGTTCAGAACTGGGTTGCCACCATGTAGGGGGAAAGACTCACAGCAGACAGAGTCCAGGTGCTGGGTTCAGGGTGGTTGGAGCCTTTTCTGTCCCTGAGGTTCAAATGAGGAGGCCAGCCAACTAGCCCTTGGAGTCATTCTGGTGTTCCTCGATTTAAGATGCAGGTCTAGTCCTTCTCACTCAGACAGCAGGGCAGCAGAGTAGCAGTCCTTCTTGCAGAGCCCCAGAGCAGTCCTTCTGAGATTTTCAGAGGTGTACTACACAGTTGGATCTGAGGGCCCAATATTTATACTTGCTGACAGTTTTGAAGTAGGAGAAGGTTCTGGAGGTTTCCACCCACAAAGTTGTTTGGAATTTCCTGCCTCCCTGCCCTGGCCCCAGCTTTTCCGAGGGCACAAAAAACTAGTGCCAAACCCCTGGTGAGTGTGCTGGGTCAGAGGGTTTGTGATGTGTAAGTGTTGTAGGTGACAATCCTCCCCCTAACAAGTTAGAGATGGCCCATACTGCCAACACCTATTCCCCCTTTATCTCACCGTCTGGGAGCAAAGCACAAAAATCAACTACCAGCTACACCTAATCATGTGATTCAAAATGCAGGCTGCAGACACCAAATGGTTAAGGCAATAAAATGTAAACTTTCTAAAAGTGGCATTTTCAGAATTGTGACTTAAAATCTGACTTCACCATTAAAGACGGTAACCCCATGTAATCCTATGGGATAGAAAGGCCTAGCAGTACTGAAAAACAAATGTAGGAGTTCTTCACTACCAGGATATGTTAATCTAAAAGGTACATTCCCAACTTTTTAAATACACTGCACTCTGTCCTCTAGGATGTGCTGACCTACCCTAGTGGTGACTTATATGTATTAAAAAGAAAGGTTTAGGAGTGGCAAAAGATTTATTTTGCCAGGTCGAAAATACAGTTTAAGACTGCACACACATGCTGCTATGGCAGGCCTGAGACGTGCTCAAAAAGCTGCATAAGTGGGTGACACTGTAAGTGCTTCAGGCCCACTAGTAAAAAGAAAACATTGAATTAATAGGCCCTGGGTACATGTAGCACCATTGTCCTAAGGACTTACAAGTACATTTAATGTTGCAATTGGGTGTAAGTCAATGTTGCCATCTTTTAGGGAGTTAGCACACACACTTTAGCACTCGTTAGCAGTGGTAAGTGCACAGAGTCCATAGACCAATAAAAACGGGATCAACAAAAATGGAAGAGTTAGGCAAAAAAGTTTGGGGGTAGACCACCCTAAGGCTGACAGGTCTAACACAATGCGCAGCTGAACAGCACGGGCAGAATTTATTTTTTACCAGTTTAGACACCTCTTCAACATGGATGCCTGGATCCATTCCAATTTAGATGTCAATAGGGTTCTTCATTCTGAGGCACACAATATGGTGAATTCCCGTGTTAGTCATAGTAATGGCTGTAAATAATGTAACAATTCTAACTTTTATAACTCTAAATGTTTTGGCTGTTGATAGCTTCTCCATCGATTCTTTGTCAGGTCTTCCATTAAATGTGAAGTCTTTTTTTCCATTTATCTATGATTGTATGATCAGGTAGGTAGTTTGCTTGAGTAGTAGGATGGACTTGTGTCCCAGTGGATCTGTGTGGTGCTCGGAAAGTACTGGCTCAGTCAGCAGCTTCAGACTGTTGAGGAATTGGTGAATATCCTTAGTGTGGATGCCATGCTTTGTAAGGCAGCTGGCAAAGTGTCTACACAGCTGCTGTGGGAAGCTAGGGAAAGATATTCAAGGGCATGGGGCAGAGTAATTGTTTTCCCGCTAGGTCTTTGCAAAGTCATTACCATTTGTATTGTAGGTCTGCCTGATTGTGGCTTGATGAATGTGCCTACAGTCAACAGTATAAGGATTTATAGTACTGAGGTCTCGAAGTGTGATGAAGTCTGCTCACAGCCATGGCAGAGTCCATCTTTCCGGCTGATGTAATGTAGAGCGAGGGTGGTGCTGCTCCCTCGAAGACATGTGCATTCCTTGGTCAGAACAGTTCCCTTCTTTCTCTGGAGTGGTGTACAGTTATGCCAGACAACCGACTAGTTTCCTCTGTCATAGGGCATCTTGTTTGAGCTCAGGCATACAGGGACTCTGTGTGGTGGACAGCGTCTTGGCTGTGTGAGGGATCCGGAGGGTAGGCATCAAGCATACTCATCTTTTCAGACATCATCATGTCTGGTGTTGCATCATGTCGCATGCTACCCCTTGGGAGGGCTCTCTTGGAAGCAGGTAGTTTATTCTGGAAAAAGCATATCACACCACCTCCCTCCCCCTGAAGAATGAGTTCCTGTAGTCAAGCTGGGCTGCATCTGTGACTTTTAACATGTGCTGTCAGATGAGGCCAGGGCAACAATACAGACAATGGTCACAATCTGGGGACTCTCTCCCAGCAGTGTGTAGGTGAAGATCTCAGTTTGTTGGGGCCATATTTATCAAACTTTCATGCAGCGTAACGCAGCACAACACCTTGCTGTGCTGCGTTAAGGAGGGAGAGCAGGAATTTGCAATATCTATCAAGATATGGCGCATTCCTGTCCTCTGCCTGTGCTTGGCCGCAATTAGCAGCCTAGCGCCAAAGTAGGCACCCTTGTGTCATGGTGCAAGGGTGCCTGCCTTATAGGCAGGATTGTTTTTGTGCAGGAAGGAACGCCTTCGTGCACAAAAATATATTTCAGAGGCATTTTCCTCTTTCTACGTGTGCAATGCAGCACATGTAGAAAGAGGTAAAAAAGAGGAGAAATAAATATATTTCTCCTTGTTACGTCTCACCTGGGGAGGTGTAGCAATTTGACATATTCCCAGGACTACCACTAATGATAAATCTGGGAATGCGACAAAATTAATGTGTGGATGCTTTGGAACACAATGCTCCACCCATGGACCGCCTATCTGGGGCACAGTAATGCAAGGCATCGATTTGCGCTGCCTTGCGTTGCTCCAGATTTATCAAGCACCGCAGGGCCATGCAAGGTGGATTTGAGTGGTTTGATAAATCTTACTTAGGTTCTACGTTGCCCTTGCACCCCCTTGCGTGGTCGCAAGGGCGAAGCAATTCCTTGATAAATCTGGCCCAAGTACCCAAACTGTATGGCTGGTGAAAGCAAAAAGCCAAACTTCTTAGTCTATGCCAAGCTAATGGCCCTTGGTGTTCCCCTACAGGAAGGATCTAATGCTCACCTTTTGGAATGACCAGGTGGCCACCCAGAGCAGCACTGCAGCAGTGGGTAACTTCTACTCAAGGAACGGAAATATGATGCATTTTCTTTAGTGCTGAGGATGGGGAAGCAGCAAATGCCAGGCAGCTGGGATACTAGTACAGATGGTGTTGTTTAGGAAAGATCTCTCCTGGCAGAATGCTGTACTGCCATCAAGCTGTCACAGTGATATGAGCAGCGATGATGAACACAGTAGTTCCTGGAGTTGTGCTGGCTTGTGTAGTGTGCAGAGTCAAGGTCTACGGGAGCTTCAATATCCCATTTTCTTCAAAGCTAAAAGTATCACATCCTGTACTGGCATTATGAGGGTAGAGGTGATTGATTTGATTTGGTTTCCATTTAATTTGATTTGTAAAGTGCAATGCTAACAGAAATGGGCTTCCCAGTGCTGTCGTCAGAACCATCACTACATCTTGGGGCAGATTTATGTTAAATGGCGCATCCCCAGGGATGCGCCAGTTAATGTGCGCCACAGTGCGCCACAGCTCCGCCACCCATGGTGCACCGCATTTATGATGCGGCGCACCATGGGGCAAAAACGGCACAGATGCGTGACGCATCTGTGCCGTAAAGGTGACGCATTGCTGGAGTTGCGTCGCAAGCGCGACGCAGCTCCAGCAAGGCTCGGGGGTGCCCCATCTTAACAATGCTGCGTCAAGACCTACGCCTGCTTCAAGCAGGCGCAGGCTTTTGACGCAGCATTGGCCAGAAAGTGACTGAGTGAAATCTTATAGATTTCACTCAGCCACTTTTGCGAGGCACACCTGCCCCGGAACGCCCACAAGCGGCTCAGGGCTTTACAACGTGACGCATCTGCCTAGATGCGTCACGTTGTAAATCGTTCGTAGGGATGCGCCACGTTTACGCGGCCTTGCGTGACGCAACAGCGGCGTAAACGTGGCGCAAGTGCCTCATAAATCTGCCCCCAGATCTTCCTGGTTTAGTCAGGTCTAAAATATTAAAACAACTAAGTATTGCAATTGTTAGTACAGCCAAGTCTTAAATTGCTTTCTGGACAAAGTTTCTAACAGGGGAGAACCCAAATTGAAGAGGGAGAGAAATTCAAATCATTCAGACCAGATAAGAGAAATAGAATCCTCTTTGTTTAGAGCTGGCAGTCCCGAGTATCCAGGCCGGTTCTGAGTTAGAGAACCTTGGGTTCTGATTGGAATATAAGGTTTAACAAAGTGTCTCCAAAAAATAATACCTGCATTCATAAAGGAACAAAAAGTGCAGTAGATAGCTATAAATTGAATACACTTTTTAGGAGGGAGCCAACGAAGAATGGCCAAGTGGGCAGACACTGACTGTCGCTTGGGTATCCAAAGTAATAGTAGCCACGTTTTGTATGATCTGCAGTGTTTTCAACAAGGCCTGCATGACACCTAAATGAAGAACAATTCTATAATCTTGGTGGGAAATTATCACCACCTGTACAACTAGGTTCTGGATGGATGGGTGAAGAGTTCATAAAACGTTCTTCAGGATTCTAAGCAGGCCAAAGCGTCAGGCTGAAAGCTTCCTAATGAGGTGTTCAAAGGATACCTTATCGTCAAGCCACACCCCAAGGTTCTTTATTAACGATTTGTCTGACGGAATAGGCGAAGCGTAGTTAGTCACCAGATTGATGTCGAAAATTGTGGGCTTCTAACCCAAATCATGATTTTCATCTTCCACCCATTCACTTATCCAGCCAGCCATGGTTGATGGAGAGCTCCTCATCTGCCCAAAGTTGTTACCCTGGTCTGGAGACAAGGAGATGACCAGCTGTGTGTCCTCAGCATATGAGACCAGAGTAAATCCAAAACATTGCACAATATGAGAGAGAGAACAAGCATAGATTATAGAGCTTTTGGGCTCAAAAAGAGGATCCCTGGGATGCCTGCAGGCCAGTGGACTAGTGTTAGAGGGATCAAGGCTTCTCAATGACTTTAAAGCTTTGCTCCTTCAAGAATGAGGCAAACTAGGGGAGTGACTTGCCCTGGAGTCAAGATGGCTGCATAGATTGCGAGCTCGGGCAGCCGGGAGCTTTACAGGCAACTGCACAGCATGATGCGGGGTCCATTCGCTTCATAATTACTGTGAGGTGCCTCAGGAGGACCTCCTTGCTGACCCTACTATAAGGGTACAGACCGAGAGCCTGTGGTTCGTGGCATCCAATCTTGCTGCACCAGCCGCGCATGAAAGTCAAGATGTTGGCCACCAGGATTCTTCATTAACCTCAGCAGCCACAGACAGCACAACAGCCGGAGGGGGGTGGTGGAGGTGCTGAGTTGAGGCGGCCTGATCCTGACATTCTCTGGCAGGCTACCATGGGGATGCTTGGAAGAGTTGAAGAAGCCCCCACCCAGATGTAGCACCCAACAGGTAGGGGATAGCCTGGACTGTTGATTGGAGAGGTCACACTGCCCCAAGTTGTCTTTCTGCGGTGGTGACAGAGGGGGTGCTGGGTGAGCACTTGCAATGCACTGCTCCGTGAGCTCTGAAAGAGAGCGTCATTTAGACAACAGTAATGATTGAGGTCCACCTGCAGAGCCGGTTGTGTGCACTGATTTCGGGGGCTGTCTGACAGATGCAGAAATGTCCAAAAGACCCATACTGTACATACCCCCCAAGTGGGTGTCACGTGGTCCTTGTGGCCATTGCAGTTTTCCCTAGGTTAGCATGAGCCCGTGCCAGACTGTCCTTTGCGCACGTTGCCATACAAACATATTTTTGCTTTGAGCCACACTGCAACTTTCACACAGAACATACTGTTGTTTTTGCATTCTGCTCTTTCCTGGGATCTAGTCTGAACACTGCAGACAAGGTCGAATAACAATGCTCCTTGTTATTCTGTTCTGGTCAGGCCCTAGCACCTAGACAAAACACGCAGATGCAGCTGTTGTTTGTGAACACGTTCTTTGGTCGTATGGGGATACAAGGGTTAGTAACACACTGTTGGAGAGGGATCTTTCCAGAGAAGGGAGCATGACGGCACCTCTGATGTAAATCTTTCATCTATAGACTAAGGCATAGGGTCTGCTGCAAACACCCAGAAATCTTCTGAAATATAATCATTTTTTTTTTTATTAAATCTTTATTTCGGCCATACGGCCATCAAAGATACACAACAAGATAAAACATATACACCATAAAACATCATTAATAGTAATAAGACATACTTGTACATTATAAAATCGTTCATATCTGTAGGTTAAAACTATAAGGGTTTACATATAGGAGACTGGAGCTAACTCAATGACCGTGACTTCAGCAAACTGGTGCGAATATGCCAGACATTGGTAAGAAATTTAGCCAATGCAAACACAGTTGGACTCGAAAGATCAGTTTTTAAAATTCTATACATTGGGAGATACTCTCTGCCACCAAGGTTTCTAATAAGTGGGAGAAGCCAGTATCTCCTCGCTTTCGAGTACGTGGGGCAAAACAGAACTACATGCAAATCACTTTCCTCAGCATAAGAGCATGTTGGACACTGCTTAGGGGAGGGCGGGTTTGTCCAAGAGCTCGTAAAAGCCCATAAGGGCAGGATGCCGTATCTCCATTGCAGAAACAGCTTCCTGGCCAGCACGGGGGACATAGCGTCCAGCACCCTTTCCATCCTGTATATATCTTTGCCTAGCATAAATACAGAGGTCAGTGATCCCTCTCGCTGATTTTCCATAGCCGAGGATAGTTTATGAGCGTGATAGGCATCGACCAAATTTCTGCGTGAGATGCTTAATGAGGCCTCAGCAGGATCGGACCAAAGATCAGGAAACCCCAGTGACGTACATAGATTCTGAATATATTTTAGCCAAGGGATCTGTAACGCTTTTGGGTGGGATATCAGCTCCCCTAGTTCAGCCCTGTAGGCTAAAAGTGCTTCACTGCTCCACAGTCTTCGCCAGAAGACTATGGGTCTCAGTCCTATTTCATCGGCTATTGGTCTCAATCCCAGATCCAACCTCAGGGGAAGGAGCGGGGTACTTGGCGGGAGTGCAGTTATCTGCCTGATAAAATTATTCTCAGTTACAGACAGACTGCGAGTTGGTGTATGTCCCCACAGTTCCGCCCCATACATTGTGGCGCCCCTGGCCTGCGCTTTGTAGATCTGGATGAGCGGACCCAGAGGCCGATAAGTCGAATTTTTCAACATCCGTGTAATGCCCCCAGTGGTCTGTACCAGTTTAAGGTTGGCCCTGGTCCGGTGTGCCCCCCACGACATGGACTCATTCAAGGTTACACCTAAGTAATCGAAGGTGGAGACTCTTTCCAACCGTGCCTCTCCCAGCAGTGGATTCGGGCGCAATTTTTTACTTGGATTAAGGACCATGAATTTTGTTTTTCCAGCATTAATTTCTAGGCCCCTATCCATACAAAAGGCCACGAACGAATCAAGGATCCGCTGGATCCCCATTGGGGTTTTGGACAGCAGCAGGGTGTCATCTGCAAACATAATTGCAGGCACCCTGCTGCCGTTCAATTTCGGAGCATCAGTGTGTTCAATGCCATTCAAATGGGCGATTACCCCGTTGACAAAGAGGCAGAACAGGGTCGGTGCGAGCACACAGCCCTGCCTAACCCCCCTGTCAACGGGGAATCTGTCCGTCAACTCCCCCGACTTTCCACACCGCACCCTGGCATAGTTGTTGTGGTGTAACCTCTGCAAGATTATTAGAATGTCCGCAGGTACGCCCATCTCGGCCAGGACCCTCCAAAGTTTGCCTCTGGGCACCAGATCAAAGGCGGCTCTTAAATCCACAAATATTGTGTATAAGCTGCCACCATCGAAAACCACTGTCCTCCAGTAAATGATGTTCAATCGGAAGACCTGGTCCACCGTTGATACTCCCTTCCTAAATCCAGCCTGGTAAGGACTAAGGACTTCCGTTTCTTCTGCCCAGTCCTGGAGCCGATTGAGCAGTACCCTCCCAAGGAGCTTCTGGGGCACATCAATCAGACTAATTGGTCTGTAATTGGCTGGAAGCAGGGGCGAGCCCTTCTTAAATATGGGAACCACCTCCGCCCCCAGCCAAGTACTTGGGACTTCCATGCCGCATAAGACTCCATTAAACAAAACGGCTAGATATGGGGCCCACACATCTGGTTCCTGCTTAAAAAGATCTCCAGGCAGGCCGTCAAGACCTGGCGCCTTGCCCGAGGCCAAACCAGCTATTGCTGCCCTAACCTCTCCCACTGTTACTAATTCCCCCTCATATGTCCCCTGAGGACTGCAAGTATCACCCATGCTATCTCCCCCCATCGAGCTATAAAGGGTTTGAAAATGAGCCTGCCAGACCCCAGCTGCGATGTTGGGCTCAATAGCTGAAAGGAGGTTCCCCGACCCCGCATTCACTATTCTCCAGAACATTCTGTGGTCTCCCATTACAAGGGATTTGTTGAGCTCCTCCCATTGGCTCTCCTCCCATTCAATTTTAGCATGGGCAAGTACTTTTTTATATGCCCGTCTGCTTTCTCTTAGCGTCTCCCCACCTGAGCCCTCCTTAATATTTCTTAGAAGTTCTTGTTTTGCTTTTTTACAGGCCGCATTATACCACATGGTTTTTGGCGCTTGCCCCCTACTTGCATTATGTGCGTTGCTATACAGGAAAGGACTCATACCCTTTATAAGATCTTCATGGGCCTGGTATAATTTACCAAGTGTTTCCGTATTGCCCCTCTCAATGTCCAGCCCTCCTACACTCTCTAGGATGGGGATTAGCCCCGCATAAAGCTTCGGGAGTTTCTCCTGGCTTGCAACTATTTTTTCCCACCTGATCCTTTTTTTGTTGTTGGCCAAAAGCAGTTCAGGTAGGTTTCCCTCACTCGCTATTATGGGTTGTTGGAGGCCAGGATGTGTGAGATCCAGTTCTAATGCGTTGTGATCACTTTCCAGCCGTTCGGTAACCCTAAAATCCCTAATGGTAGGCCAGTTGGTTATCTGTACCAGAACATAGTCCAAGCGGGATTTTCTTCCCGCTCTGTTAAAGGTTGTTCTACTAGGTACATCTGATTTAATTCGCCCATTACAGGCTCTAATTCCAAACTTTAGGGTTAGGGCTGTGATCTGCAACGCCAAGGGTGTCCAAGCCTTCGGGGGAGGAGCTTCTACCGATGGTACTGACCACCTGGCCTCTTCCTCCATCTGGAAGCCTTCTAAGAGGCCAGGCAGCGGCTCAAATTGGGAATTTAGGTCCCCCCCTACTATATAGGGTAAATCCCCGGGTATTTCAGCTAGGTAGGTTGCAAGCTCATCAATCGTAGGTGACTCCCTGGCTACTCCCACTGGCCTAGAGTAGACATTAATAAAGGCAAGTTTTACTTGATTCGGCCAGGATAGTAAGACCACAAGGATATCGTCAGATGGTACCACTAAGCGTGAAGCCTCACAGCCTAGGTGGGAAGCTACCCATGTTGTTAATCCACCAGAAGGACGGCCTTTGCCCTCCCACCTGGCCGGGATAGAAAAGGACTGGTATCCCTGATGGGTATGTTCCTCCCTGGCCCAGGTCTCCTGAAACATGCACACATCCCCTGTCTCAATGTATGCAACCCAGTCTGGGGTAGACAGCTTGTTGACAATTCCAGCCACATTCCAGCAGATAAGTCTCAGACGCTCTGTATCAGGCGTCACGGGAAGGGGAATATTGGATTGAGCCGGCTCAGTTTGATCATAGTTGGTTACAACGGGTACAATTTCTGTAATGGCTCCAACTGGCTCGGGAGAATCACTAAAGCCATTTTCCGTGATCATAGTTTCCGGGGCTTTATTTGTAAACAGTCAATCAACCCCTTCCAACCCCCCCAATCAGTTAAACCGATTATAATGGAAGAAGGGGGTATCCGGCAGTTGGTTAACTGGACGTATGGCATGTTCCCGATATCTAGGTCTCCGCTCTACCCTTGTCCAGTTGCCTTGTTCTGGCTCATGGTACATACGGGTGGGGGGGAAGAAAAAGGAGACTGGCAGGGACTGAATAGTGGAGTCCAGTGATCTATTCGTCCCTGCACAAATGTGTAGAACTGTGCCTGGGTCACGAAAGGAGACCATAATACAATCCCCCATGATTGTTTTCCTCGTCCTCCCCAGCCAAGGTACCCTTCTAACCATGGTGATCTCATTATTAAAATGAGGAGGTAAGGGCCTATTCCAGTTAAGCCACTTGATGACTTTCCTCTTGAGTGTTATAAAATTTTCTTTTTCACCGCTTTCCAGGGAAGGGGCACCCGCCAGTACTACCATAAAGCTATTGGCTTCCGGGGGCAAATCCGGTCTCCGAGTTCTAGGTGCAAACCTCCCTTCCTGAGGGGGGGGAGAGCTGACATTGGGTTGGGCTCTATGGGTTGTGCCAAGGGATGGTCCATGTGTGGCTGCTACTGCTAGCTCAGATGGGGCAGTATTAGGGCTGCTCAATGGGGGTGGTAGTTGAATAGACATAAGTGGTGGCAAGGGAGCGACTACGGGGGAGCCCTGCATAGGGCCCACATTGGGGTTGGATGGTAGTGAACGGGGAGGGAACCTTGCAGAGGGATTTTGCCCTACCGCTTTATTCTGTTTGCTAGTCGCAGCATTCAGACTCACTAGGGTAGCTTCTAGGGTAGTAAGCCTGGTATCTAATTTTTTTAGGCTCTCGCTAATAGGCGTCAAAAGTGATTTTAGTAAAAATTCTATGCTCCCGAGAGTTACAGCAGGAGATGATATATTAGATTGGGTGTTCCCTACGTCACTGTTAGCAACGGCAGTAGATGTATTGTTACTCTTGGGGGGAGCGGCTACTTGTACCTTCGCTTTGGGCCTATCAGGGGAGTGCACTGGTTTATGATTTTTCCCAAAATCAGAGTGAGGAGTTTTGATTTTCCCCTGCCCACCCCTTGTCTTTCTTCTACGCTTGTTGGGTGGAGGGCCGTGTATCTCTGCCACCACGGACTGCTTAGGCTTGGTTTTCTTAATTTTAGCTACCGGGGATGTTAAAATAATCAGATCAACCGTTGTATTACTGTCGGTTGATGGAGGGGTAACTTCCATGGACTGATCAAAAAGTGTGGCAGAATTAGGAACAGAATCCCGTAGGAGTAAAGGAACGTCCTCTTGGTTTGATATAAGCGGTGTGCCCTGACGGGGACTTTCCTCTTGGGAGATAGGGTAGGGGATTATTTCACTAATAGGTCGATTTTTCATAGACTCGATGGAGCGACGGCGCTCGCCCCTACGCTTCTCTAGGGAGCTTTCTTTTCCCCCTTCCCCCTTCGCTGGTTTGAAAAAATTATCCAGGGGCCCATTAATGCTACCCCCTGCCCTTGATGGAGTTCCTCCTTGGGCCGTTATAGACATAGCGGGGTCCTGTAGCACAATTCGGCTGGGTTCGGGGGGTGAAGGCGAAAGAGAGTGGGCCCAGCCCGGCCTCCTTCGGCCCCGGACGGCCACAGACGGTCCCGCCCTTGTCCCGGGCTTAACCCGGGCGCTCCCGCGCAGCGTGTAGATCTCGTTCTTATAGATGTATTAAGAGGCAGGTGGAGCTGGGCGGGGCGGTCAGGGAGAGCGGGCCAGCTGGAACGGCCTGTGCAACCCGGGACTCCTGGGAGATTGAGTCCGGGTTGCTGCTCGCAGCCCTGTCACACACTCACCGCCCAGCGAAGCACAGCCTCCGTTCACCCCCTTCTGCGACGCGGGACCCGCGGAGCGGGTTCCGCTAGCTGTGGGCACAAAGGTCCAAAGTTCAAGGTCAGCGGCTGGAGTGCAGGCGTCCTTGAGAGAGTCCCGATGGAAGGTGCAATCAGGGCGGAATATGAGGCAGGTGGAGCTGGGCGGGGCGGTCAGGGAGAGCGGGCCAGCTGGAACGGCCTGTGCAACCCGGGACTCCTGGGAGATTGAGTCCGGGTTGCTGCTCGCAGCCCTGTCACACACTCACCGCCCAGCGAAGCACAGCCTCCGTTCACCCCCTTCTGCGACGTGGGACCCGCGGAGCGGGTTCCGCTAGCTGTGGGCACAAAGGTCCAAAGTCCAAGGTCAGCGGCTGGAGTGCAGGCGTCCTTGAGAGAGTCCCGATGGAAGGTGCAATCAGGGCGGAATATGAGGCAGGTGGAGCTGGGCGGGGCGGTCAGGGAGAGCGGGCCAGCTGGAACGGCCTGTGCAACCCGGGACTCCTGGGAGATTGAGTCCGGGTTGCTGCTCGCAGCCCTGTCACACACTCACCGCCCAGCGAAGCACAGCCTCCCTTCACCCCCTTCTGCGACGCGGGACCCGCGGAGCGGGTTCCGCTAGCTGTGGGCACAAAGGTCCAAAGTCCAAGGTCAGCGGCTGGAGTGCAGGCGTCCTTGAGAGAGTCCCGATGGAAGGTGCAATCAGGGCGGAATATGAGGCAGGTGGAGCTGGGCGGGGCGGTCAGGGAGAGCGGGCCAGCTGGAACGGCCTGTGCAACCCGGGACTCCTGGGAGATTGAGTCCGGGTTGCTGCTCGCAGCCCTGTCACACACTCACGGCCCAGCGAAGCACAGCCTCCGTTCACCCCCTTCTGCGACGCGGGACCCGCGGAGCGGGTTCCGCTAGCTGTGGGCACAAAGGTCCAAAGTCCAAGGTCAGCGGCTGGAGTGCAGGCGTCCTTGAGAGAGTCCCGATGGAAGGTGCAATCAGGGCGGAATATGAGGCAGGTGGAGCTGGGCGGGGCGGTCAGGGAGAGCGGGCCAGCTGGAACGGCCTGTGCAACCCGGGACTCCTGGGAGATTGAGTCCGGGTTGCTGCTCGCAGCCCTGTCACACACTCACCGCCCAGCGAAGCACAGCCTCCGTTCACCCCCTTCTGCGACGCGGGACCCGCGGAGCGAGTTCCTCTAGCTGTGGGCACAAAGGTCCAAAGTCCAAGGTCAGCGGCTGGAGTGCAGGCGTCCTTGAGAGAGTCCCCATGGAAGGTGCAATCAGGGCGGAATATGAGGCAGGTGGAGCTGGGCGGGGCGGTCAGGGAGAGCGGGCCAGCTGGAACGGCCTGTGCAACCCGGGACTCCTGGGAGATTGAGTCCGGGTTGCTGCTCGCAGCCCTGTCACACACTCACCGCCCAGCGAAGCACAGCCTCCGTTCACCCTCTTCTGCGACGCGGGACCCGCGGAGCGGGTTCCGCTAGCTGTGGGCACAAAGGTCCAAAGTCCAAGGTCAGCGGCTGGAGTGCAGGCGTCCTTGAGAGAGTCCCGATGGAAGGTGCAATCAGGGCGGAATATGAGGCAGGTGGAGCTGGGCGGGGCGGTCAGGGAGAGCGGGCCAGCTGGAACGGCCTGTGCAACCCGGGACTCCTGGGAGATTGAGTCCGGGTTGCTGCTCGCAGCCCTGTCACACACTCACCGCCCAGCGAAGCACAGCCTCCGTTCACCCCCTTCTGCGACGCGGGACCCGCGGAGCGGGTTCCGCTAGCTGTGGGCAAAAAGGTCCAAAGTCCAAGGTCAGCGGCTGGAGTGCAGGCGTCCTTGAGAGATTTTGCTTCTATAGAAAGGGAGGGAGGTTAGGCTACTCTGTTGTATACAATGACAGCACCTTTTATGTTTTACGGACTACTTGCTATGCTAACCGTATTTGTGTACGGCTTTTTTATACTCGTTGTGGCACATATACAGCATTCTAGCACAGGATAGTTAAAATAAACATTTTAAACTTTCCTCATGTCTTTGTCAAGTCTTATTGTGGACTGGTACAAGAGTGTGAACGAAAGGGTGTGTCCTGCAACCGCGATTCCTGAGAGGGTCAGGAGTGTTGTATTCTGGGTTCTCCAATCACTTGTTCCTCTGTGACGGAGTAGGATGGCAAGTGAGACACTATAGCTTGTTGGTCCACAGGGTCATGGGTTCTCAGGTGGTAGGATGACTCAGTCACCGCCTACTAAGGTTCCAAGATCCCATGCATAGTTCTGTGACTCTGCAGAATCCCTGCAACATGGGGTGATACAGCTGCACAGGGCAGCATCCCACGGGCAAAATCACTCAGCCCCACACTCTTCAACATCTACATGGTCCCCCTCGCCACCATCGTCAGACAGCATGGGCTCAGCAACATATCCTACACCTACGACACCCAGTTCATCCTCTCGCTCACGAAGAATCCCGAAGACACCAGACTCTGTTTCCAGGAAGGTATGAAGAACGTGGCAGCCAGGATGAAGGACAGCTGCCTGACGATGAACTCAGAGAAGACCGAGGTCCTCATCCTCGGTCCCTGCACCTCCGCCTGGGACAACACCTGGTTACCCTCTGCCATAGGGAGCCCACCCCCCCTACAGATCACGCTCGGAACCTCAGCATCATCCTTGACTCCACCCTCTCCATGAACCACCAGATCAATGCCGTCGCCTCCTCTAGTTTCAAATGCCTTTGCAACCTCCATAAGACCTTCGACTGGATCCCCCCTACTGCAGAAGGACCGTCACCCACGCACTCATTACCAGCAGACTGGACTATGGCAACACCCAGTATGCCGGAATCAACAAAACTCTTCTACACATGCTCCAAACCATCCAGAACACTGCAGCCAGACTCGTCCTCGGGACACCGCACCATGAGCACATGACCCAACACCTACGTTGCCTCCACTGGCTCCCCGTCGAGAAGAGCGACACCTTCAAATTCCTCACCCACGCCTACAAATCCCTCCACAACATCGGACCCAAATACATCAACAATAGAGTATCCTTGGCACCTTACCCAAGAGGAACTTCCGCTCCACCGACCTCACCCTGGCAGAGGTCCCCCGAATCCGGAGAAACAGAACCGGTGGGAGAGCTTTCTCCTACATTGCAGCCAAAAGCTGGAAAGAGCTCCCTAGGAGCATCAGACGCTCCCTGACCCTGCAGACGTTCAGGAACCAGTGACCTGTCTCTTCGAGTAATCCAGAGCCACCCCCCAGTGCCTTGATACCCTCACAGGCGAGTAGCACGCTATATAAAACCCTGATTGAATGATTGATTGATTTATTGATTGTCCGGTGCATGATGGAGTGGGGATCTTCTGCGCAGCAACATGGGGAAATCCTCAGACTCCAAGCAAGGTAAAATTTTATTTGAGGGCCACAAATCACATAGACCAACTGAGATCGGAAAGTTTTAACATGACAGCAGAAAACAAAGCTTACTCCCATTTAAACAAACAAAATCTAACAAAATGGGTGACCTCTCTATCAGAACGCTAGATAGAATGCTATAGGCACTAACTCCACTGGATCATTACTTAATCTATAGAGTCAAAATGACCTGCAATAACATTTCACCCACATTGCCGCTGAAGCCTGAAAGATCATTGAACATAAGCCATTCCGGGGAAGATTTACGTACATTTTACACTGGATTTGCGTCATAAAAGTAACACAAACCAGCATAAAGTGTTTTTTTTTCTTATTTGCTTTCCAGCGAAAAGCTTGTTATGTGCTGGAAATCGATTAAAAGTAATGCAAAGTAGTGCAAAGGGCTGCTTTGTGTTACTTAGCGTCAAGGGGGCTTTACATGGGCATTCTCATGCATGCACACACCCTTTTTGATGCAAAACCCTATCTACAAAAAATGTGAGACAGGTTTTTGTGTAAAAAAAATAACACTTCTTGAAACCAGGCATTAAAAGAGAAATGTTTTAATTTTTCCTTTTTTTCTGACTTTGCATGTGTGCTGCACTGCTCAGCACAGCACACATACAAAGTAGGAAAAGTTTTTGAAGTTGTCTAGGCATAGTATTTTGCACTGGAAGGGAACCGTTTCAGTCCAAATCCTATGCACTATGGTGCAAGGGTGTGCGCAAGGAGCACTGCAGCAAAATTCTGTGCTGGTGCTAGGAAGAAGGGAGGAGAGAGCCATAACTCTGTAGGTATGGTGCTCTCCTGCTCCCTCCCGCAACGCAGCGCAGCATTTTTGGCTGCTGTGCTGCGTTGTAGTAAATCTGGCCATCTGAACTCATATCTCTACTGTACAGATCGGAGGGATCCCTCCCTGAGCGAGCCTGTCTTGCAACCGCAGATTAGGACGACGATCTAGAACATTCACTATCAAATGAAATATGGTCGTAATGTTGCCCACAAGTTGATGAATTGATACCTAGTAGCAGGCTACACCTCATACATTACAGATTTTAACAAAGGCTATACCACAGCACACAGAAGCAATTGAAATGGCGGCTTAGGAACGATTCTCAGTGTGAGAAATGTGGGTGAGATGGGACAGGGTTTATGCATTTAGCATGGCAATGTGCAAAATAACCAGACTTTTGGAAGCAGCTGATCTGCTCCTTGCAAGACATTTTTAGAGTTAAAATTCCTGAAACCCCACTAATTGCTCTGCTGTGCTACATGTGGAAATCCCCTATGCTGACTGCAAATATGTCGCCTTAGAACTGCTGTTGGCAAGACGATTGGTGGTGGGACACTGGGATCGAGGAAAAAGCCCCACAAAGGCGCAATGGATTCATGAGCTTATATTCTGCAGTCATGACAAAAAAGGGCAACCCAATCTACCCTTGTGGGCTTGTGTACTCAAACTTAAAGAAAAGCTGCTAACAAAGGATATTATTATACAGAACTATTTGTATAGGATTTTCTCAAAATTGGTGATGCCCATTACTTGCATCAGAATCTAATCTGAATCTGGGCTAATTAGGGAGTGAACATGGCTCCAATACAGCGAGTCCACCAGGTACTGTACTTAGTCACTAGGTAACAAAGGACCGCACCTGGTGGACACACTGTATTGGAGCCATGTTTACTCGCTGACTCACCAAGATAAAGCTTGATTAATCTCAAGCATGGGCCCAGATTTGGATTTGAGTTGAGTATAGGTTGTCGCAATTCTCTGCTAAATTGGAAGATTAGTATTTCTAACTCCTGCCAGCATTCCAGACGTTGTGTTCCTAAATGTTTAGAGAGGCTTTCGTTGTTTTCATATGAATGATGAAGTCCTGAGGATGGTCTTGGGATGAAAACATTTTGGGAGCGAAACGCCTACGCATTTCCCAACTTTCTGTGGATAATTTAAAGTTATACTCAGAAAGTGGGCATTCAGGGCCCGATTCACAGAACTAACTTAAGACAAAATCCTAAACTTACTACCATTTTCGTAGTCACAAAAGGCACTTACTCATTTTGGTATTCACAGAAGACACTTTCGGTTTTCACAGAAGTTAGGAGTCCTAACTTTAGGACTCTTAAATGCCTTCTGTGAATACCGAAAGTGTTAAAGTTAGGATTTTTCTCAGTTTAGTAGTAGCAAAGTTAGGACTCCTAAGTTTAGGACTCCTAAATGCCTTCTGTGAATACCGAAAGTCTTAAAATTAGGATTTTTCTCAATTTAGTAGTAGTAAAGTTAGGACTCCTAACTTTAGGACTCCTAAATGCCTTCTGTGAATAACGAACGTCTTAAAATTAGGATTTTTCTCAATTTAGTAGTATTAAAGTTGAGAAAAATCCTAATTTTGAGACTTTTGGTATTCACAAATGGCATTTAGGAGTCCTAAAGTCAGGACTCCTAACTTCTGTGAATACCGGAATGAGTAAGGCCTTCTGTGAATACCAACATGAGTAAGTGCCTTGTGTGAATACCGAAATGATAGTAAGTTTAGGATTTTGTCTTAAATTAGTTCTGTGAATCGGACCCTTAGTACATCAACATCTGTCTAAATATAGCTATACAATTGGTGGAACATACTATACAGTATTGATGTGCTTGAAACTTTTAACATACAACCCCTGGATAATATCTTTGTGAATTTTGAATGAAAACATTTTTTGAATTGATTTTCTGTGTTAAATAAAACCTTTTCAATTAATACACCTTTGGTAATGTTATGTTCTTTCGTTTATACATGCTTCATGTTCACTGTATTTGCATTGAGTTAGCTTCAGATGCAAGTACCATCATTAATTTAGAGAAAACTATACACACACAGTTTTCTACAATAATATCATTTGTTGGCACCTTTACCTGTTTAAGTTATATTCTGCAGTGAGCAAATTGAACTCTGCAATGACTTCCTGCTGGAATCTGCTAGACCCAAGGACATATGGATTCTTCTTCGTACCTATATGCTACAGTCCAGCAGCACTAAGGAAGCAATGCAGGCTATGAGCACAAAGAGGCATAAAGCAGATTTAGAAACAACATTAGTGACCTGTATACTCAAGACTAGGTGAAAACTCGTGTTGCTCTGTGTGCTATCATTTCTGTACCTCGAACACTTTTCAATGGTGTAATGAATAAACGTTTTCTTAAAAAGAAAGAGGCAATCCAATCCCAAGCCTTGCTGTAAAGTTCACAGTAATGGAGTCTGTCTAAGAGACAGATTGACAGTTGCTTAACATGATAGACTGACCTACTCTGTCAACTCCGGCGGTGCAGCAGCATGCATACGAAAAAAATGCTGAGAAAATTGAACAAAAGTTGAACTATTGGAACCACTGAACAGTTTTACTAACTAAAACTAAAGAAAGTAACACTTCAGTGTCAAGAGACATGATAAAAAATACAACAGGGTATTAAAATATGTGCATCCTCTGAAATGTTAAAATTTAATTATGCCTAAATCTCACAAAAAATGATGCCAAGTAATGAAATGCCAGAGGTTGATATAATTAGTTTTCAAAGTTAACTTTTAGCACTTAAAAATAAAGGCATTTAATATTGCTTCGGGTGGGGATACAGCCCAGTGTCAAGCTTTCTTCTGTATTCTCTGACTCAGAGGAAAATTAATTGTATCCCCTGTCGAATGCAGGCTTCTGTCAGAAGGCTGCGAAGGAAGCATTCGTGCATGTATTTGGAATTCGTTTTTGATAGTTTAGTGTGGCTCATCCAGCTTCACAGACATGCTACTAGACAGACTCAGTTCCTACCTAGAATGTGGTCTAGAGCGAGATTGCGGTTGTGGTCAGGAAAACACATGTAATGTAATGTAACATGGATTTGTAGAGCATGAAACTTGTCACCCGTGAGGGTATCCATTAGCTGAGATGGGGCGGGTTCTGCAAGTAGGAGTTGGAGAGCAAAGTTCTCAAAGGTATATTATCAAGGGCAATAGCGCCACTTTTGCTGCACTTTTTGCCGAAAAAGCGGCAATATTTTAATCGCCCTATTAACAAGCCAGCGCTAACAGGCTTTAGCGCAGGATTACAGGCGTTAGCTGTCGGTTTTTTCCACTTTACATGTCAGCGATATATATCGATATTGACATGCAAAGTAGGCGTTCCTGACTAACACGTCATGGAAACACTCGCAGACACAACTTCGCTCTATTATCAACGGGGCCCCAGAACTGCGAAGCGATTTAAAAAGCCACGCTAACCACGGTTATCGCCAGTAATTAACGTCTGCAAAAGTCCTGACTTGCCTATCTGTATCATGGGAGGTGCATTGTACGGCTAAGTCCACATCTCCCTATCAATAAGGATTCCCCGATCCCGCATTTCGCCGCTATTGCCGGATTTTTATTCGCCTTGAAGATATGCGTTGATAATAACGTGATATCTCGGCGATTAAATCTAGCGAAAGCCGGCGTTTGCCAAAATCGTGCAAAGGGGGAAATGCGATATTTATCGCGTTTACTTGATAATATGTCCCTTAGTTTCATGTTTGTGTGCATTTTCACATCTGCATAACCACAAAGTATACCACACCCTGTGTTCACCTAAGAATTCAAAAGGTGACTAGCCCCACTATTGCCTATATTCCAATATGCCAACATTTGTGGAAGATTTCAGCAAAAGCTGATGAGCAAGTTCCAAATAATGGACAGCGATGTTTGTGCGAGTGCTTATGTAGCAAAATGCACATGTATGCTGCACTTGCAGGCCTTTGTAATGCTTTGTAATGCAAAGGAGTCATATGTTGTATCCTGTTGTGACACTCAAGCCCCTGCACAAAAGTTTAGCAAATCTAACCTTACGTTCACAAATGACAAGTATTCGAAACACAGAGGGCAGTCTAACAAATGAAAGATTCAGTCTTCCAGCTGAAATAATTACTATCTAGTAGGGAATTAAGCCCATATTTACTAATGCTTTGCGTCGGGGTTCCATTACATTTCCATCACCGCCCTCAAGCAAAGTGTTATGCTGGGATTTACTTTCCCACACAAATCAGGATTTGCGTTGGATAGCCTACCAAAGAAATACAAAGTCGCTTTATGTGGTGCTTTACATTACTTTGCATCAAGAGGGTGATCTAAGGGTGGTACATGGGTGTTTCCATGCAATCATCCATGGGTTTTGACACACATCCCTATACATGGATTGGTGTCAAAATATTACGCCTTCTTGTGAAAGGCATAACAAGAGAAATAATCTCATTTCTCCTTGTTCTTCCTACTTCACATGCGTACTGCATTGTACAGCACACATACAAAAATGGAAAAGTGTTAAAGGGTAGTTTTTGTACTGAAAGGGTCCCCTTGCAACACAAAAAGTATTCAATGTTTAATATTCTCCACCCTAGGGTTTCATGTATATCTAATATGAACAAAAACAAGCAACCACAATGCCAAATGAGTAACAGTGTACCGGCTATCTGAGAAGGAAAAGGACATTGTTTTGGAGGCCATCTGTGCTTTTGTGGAATGATGAACCATGATAGCAAACTCTGTCTGTACAACGACAAATGATGCAAACTCACAGACACCTGCAGAAAGCCACACATTTTGAGGGCCTGCCAGAATCAGGCTATCTGCTAACAAGCATGTGCTGGAGAACTGCAACTGGAAGGGTTACAGTAACAGAAAACTATAACAATGACACAGCAAGGAATGTGCTCAACAGGCAGAATCACCACTCAGACTCTCCTGCATATGCATTGGTCAATCTCTCTGCAACCAGTGTCCATCTCTGAAAAGGAGTTCAAGGGGCTTCAGCAGATCTTCGTAAACATGTGCAGTACTGAGGACCTTCTTAGGACATACTGTCTGGAGTCTCCAATGACAGCTAGAGTGGGCTTCATTGCACAAGGTCACTCCCTCTGGTCTCCTTGGGCAGAGGTGGAGGGTGCCATTCAGGTAAAGGCAGTAGCAGGAGAGTTCAACATACCTTATACAGGGCTTCAGGTTACTCCTAGTAGTCAGCACACCACACCCACATTGTGGAAAATACCTTCAGCAGCAGGCTACACAAAGCTTCAAGTTCAAAAGATGATCAGTGAGCTGAAAGGGAGCTCCAGCTTAAAATGTAAAAAACTAGGAAGTGCATCAGATGTCCACTTCTTAAAAGTGTGTCAGTTGCAATTTACACCAGGCTGGGGCACAGTTCTCTCATCAGAGATAAGCCTTGGAAGATTCTCTCTCCAGAATCCAACATGGATACCTCTACATAAAGGCAGAGACTTCTAGGGGTCAGTGCACCTACATCCCTCTAGACTGCCTTCCTCATAATGAAGAACATGGGGATAATGAGGAGCTTACTGTTGTCCTCTGCAGGCAGAACAAATTCTCAGATGATCACATTTCTTACACTGAATAAGGTTTTCAGGGTCAGCTAAGGGAAACTCCTTAAAGACAAGTGCACTGGTGGTGTTTGTAAAGCATTTGCCAGATTCATTCATTTGAAGGGTTACAGCAGCAATGACTTTGTGTTTGTTAACATAACTAAACAAATACAAAGAGGAGGACATTAGGCATCTCCCCTGAGTGCCACAAGACCCCAATAACAAGAACAAGGTGCCAACAGCCAGGGTTTGTAAAGGCATGGGGAATGAGGCCAAACCCCTTGAGACTAGAGGGCGGGGAGACCAATTTCACAAAAAGTATGACCATCCTGTGCAAAAATGAACACAGAAAGAACCCTCAGGGACTAAGAACAACATTGGCATAGATGGTATAGCTGCACAGTGGATGGGGTACTTTCGTCCTAGTAATAAATGGTAATAAGGGCTGCTAGGATTGTTGACTCTCTATCAACTACCTCCTACACAAGGCCGCAACAGCTATTTGCTTTGAAATGAATTGACAGGCTAATCTGGAAATGGAAAATTGAAGCTCTTCATTGGTCTGAAAGTTAGATAAGTGCACAAGTGGTATAAATATTTTCTAGACATTTCAATTTTGGATTATTTTATCAGTTCTGCATGTAGTTTGCCTGTGAACCAATGTGTTATATTTAAAGATCTTTTGGTGGTACAGAAGCCATGTAAGTTCAATGGTCCAGGGCCCATATTATGGATAGGGTTGACTGTCCTGGATTGCATTGCTTTGCACCTTTTAACTGGGTGTGCTGGGGGCAGATAGGCTCAGTGTGTCCCTTTCAAAAGCAGTACCCTGTCACCAGAACAATCGTGAACTCACACCTGCCCTTGGAGCATCGCACTAGTAAAAGAAAGACTCGCTGTTTCAAGCCACCGGTCCACCTTTCACTGTGCAGGCAACAATCTGACCTGCATTTTAGGCAGGCAGGTGAAGCAAATGAGTGCAAACACCTTCAGGAGATGTGATGTCTCCCCTTCAAAAGGGTGCAGTGAGGGAAGCACTGACTGTTCACCATTTTATTTGGCCTTTATGTGCTCACACTGTAATGCCACGCAGGTGCACAGACAAAGGATTCACTCATTTGTGTGGGGCCACATTCAAATACAAATGAGAGAGCGGACCCTTGAGATCATGCCAGTGCACATTTCGTACTGATGCAATCTGTTATGCAGAAGGTGCCATGCAAGCATCTGTGGCCCCTTCTGTAATATCAAAGTGCCCCCGGACACAAAAAGTGGGCACACACGCTCATTGTATGCTAGAACACTTTTGATAATATGACCAAAGATTTTCTAACCCATGAATTCCAATATTCCCTGATTTTTTTGGAAGCTTTCCTCATCAGCGTTTTGTTTGCTTCAAGTGTGTTCGCGCCACATGGTCTAAAACTGAAACCGGGCTGTAGGGCTGTAGGCAGCCATTCTTTGGAAAGCTCTTCATCTTCCTCTCTCTTCATTTTCAGTTTAACCACGCAATCCTTGCAGGTATTCTTCAGATTTCATGCGCCTCATATGCTCTAAAACTAAATAAAAAGTACAAATAAATGCTTAAATGCAAAGTCATATTTTAATGTCTGCAGCATTACAGTCAATATCTTTCAGCCTAAGTTTTTCCAAACTAGTATTATGTTTGAAAATTAATGGTGTCAATGGGTGGCAAAGAGGTGGTGCAATATATTGTAGTCTTGTGAAAACATTTGAGCCAATATTTGTCCATCATCAGTACTGTACAGCCAAATAACACAGACATCACCAAATGAACAGGCATGGAATAACTGAAGGTTTCTGTCAAACACTGATGAACAATTTAGAAAACATTAATACACTCCACTTCCCAAAAATCTAAACACTCTAACCGCTTCTTTATATCTCACAATGACACTCCGATATGGGTGAAAATAACAATGCCCATCCCAACAGATACCTTCACCTCTCTCTCCTTTCAGCCATGCCAGATCAGGGCCACAGCTATGCACAAAATCTCAGCTTGGACAAACCAGTCAAGTAAACAACCAAGCAGATTATAATCATAAGAAATATAAAATGACCTGCAAAGTTGTTCAATTCTACTAGCATGCTGAAAACCATAAAACTGTGCATCTGTCTCTCACACTTCATCATCAACCACGCTGCTATGCGCTGCGTCCCATAACACAATAATCGCACCACGCTGGTCCTCATGGACAAAATGGAAATTCTTCTCAAATAGGATTTTTAAGAAAAGGCAACATCCTTCCAACCACACACCCTACATGGTGTAGCATGCTACCCATGAAGGCAAGGGCTTCAGAGTCCCACATAGGGGTAGTAAGCGCTATATAAATGCTGCTATGCACTACAATAAAATTATTATGAAGAAAGGTATCTTTCGAATGGAAGTAAATGTGCCCACTATGCGGCACAACTTGTAGGTGAACTAGGCAAAGCACCACAGACATCAGCGGAGATTACCACAGGCAGGAAGACTGGGCTGAGCATGATTTGAGTGGGGTATATATGCAATGCAAGTAGGGCCCTGCTTCTCCCATTCCAGCACCAGTAAAATCATGTGCCGAAGTGGTTGTGAGTTGGCATTCATTGCCCAAGGTTAAGCAAAATAATGCTGGCCTAGTACAAAATGGGGGATCCAATGCCCGATGTATGAAAATGCTGGTCTCACAAAGTAGTCACAAAGTGCACATCGACTTTTTGTGATCAATCTTTAATTTTTGCTCTTTGGTAATAGGTTACTTAGCAAAATCACCAGTTGGGGGGGTGTTGTAGATTTGCCTGCCTGGATATTAATTAGGGACATTATTTGTGACACTCAATGAGTGCCTGAAACATCATTCTTTTTTTTCCTATTCCTAAATGGGATTTTTTTTCACATTTCACATTCCTTACAGGAAGTATCGTTGAATTACATGTTTTCAAAAGAACTGTTTGGGAAGACATCAGTGGGAGCTGGCAGTGATCCTCTGGATGACTGTTTGCTCCCCCGAAGACCACCCATCACCAGTTCAAATAGGAAACTATCCAATGGGACCAGAAATTAAAATAGCAAACAAGAGATGAATCTCACACCAAATCACAGTTAACACCCCTTTTAATTGCAATTTGGAATGATTTACACCTTTGTGAGTTAGAAAGCCTTTTTCGAAATGCAAAAGGTGTTTAGTAAAACCAGACATGTCATTTTGTGGTTGAAAACCCTGGGCCACATTTATGCAATTTTGGCGTAGGGCAGGGCAGCAAGGAAGCTTGCTGTGCTGCCCTATGCCAAATGAAAGGGCAGAAATGCACAATATTTAAGCAATACTGTTCATTACTGTCCTTTCTGCCTCCGCTGGTGTTTTGGCAGCCTAGTGCCAATGTAGGCACCCTTGCACTATCGTGCAAGGGTACCTCTGTTGCAGGCAGGATTGTTTTGGTGTAGGAAGGGGCACCTTCCTGCACAAAAACAATCCCAAGAGGCATTTTCCTTTTTGTATGTGTGCTACATTAAAAGAGGAAAATGTAGAGAAATACAAACATTTCTCTTTGTTAAGGAGGTGTAAGGTTTTGGAGGTTCCCTAGGTTTACGTGATTAAGTCAATCTGGGCAGCGTCAAACCCCATGGGTGTTGCATGTGAAAACCCACTGCAACACCCTTGGAACGCTCCCCTGGCTCAGATTAATGCAATGCAGAGACTTGCACTGCCTTGACATAGGGCCATATGTATCATAGTTCCGTTTTGCGAATTCCAAATAGCGATTTTTAAGGAATCGCTATTTAGAATTCGCAAAACGGTATGTATGTACAAAATCGCTTTTTTATAGCGATTCCTTACCATTCCTAATTTGCGATTAGCAAATTGCTAATTGCAAATTACCCATTCATTTCTATGGGCCAGGAGGCCCATAGGAATGAAGGGGCAATTTGCGATTAGCAATTTGCTAATCGCAAATTAGGAATTTTTTCAAGGGTTCAGGGGTGTCTCAAGAACACCCTGCTGCACCCCTGAAAATGACATTTGGGGGCATATGGCGCACATACATGCCCTAAGGGCATGTATGAGCATCATATGGCACCTTTGTTTTTTTTGAAAAAAGCTTTTTTAAAAGAATTCGCAACTTACCACCAACTAGAAGTTGGTGGTAATTTGCGAATCCTTATGGCCATTTTTTGAATATTTTTTCTTTGATACATTGCATTTAAGGAATCACAAAGTTTGCGATTCCTTAAGTGCAATCGCAAAATAAGGAATAGCAAATTTTACAATTCCTTATTTTGCATCAAACATGTTACATACATACCATTTAGGTAATTAGCATTCGAAAAGGCCGAAATTCTACGCTAACTAGCTTGATACATATGGCCCTTACTCCATATCTATGAGGTCACTCAAAGCTACACAAAGTGGCTTTCCACAGCCTCATAGATATGGTTGAGAGGGTTGCGCCGCCACAGCATCAGAAAAAGTGACGCTCCGGCGGCGCAAGTCTCTCATAAGTAAGCCCCTAAATCCTTTGTTATATCTACTGCTGTTAAATTATTTTAGTTTGGAATCAAGGTGTTGTGTGGCTTTCTGCAGGTATTTCAGAGTATGTACTATTAATTAGAGCCTTGTGCAGGGGTGTGTGTACATGCTCATGGGCACGTGTATTAATTTTCACATGTTTATCCGTGTTTGTGTTTCTTCTGCGGAGTGTCAGGTAGCTAAGATTTGTGAATTTCTCTCTTACTACTATGACTGGTTTCTTAGCAACAACTGTGATATGAGACTGAAATGCGCCTTTCAATTTGCAATTTATTTTTCTCTGTTCTAGCAGGGCTGGCACTTCTTGCTACATCGAAGTAGCTTTTTGATAAGTTCAAAGCCAAGGTCAGTATCTGCCTTCGCCTCCTTGGCAGTAGTAAATATCTTGGAGCACATGCACTATTGGTGATTATGGCCCTCTCAACGAATAGGTTATTTCTGCTTTAATTATGTACCCAATAGAATCTGTCTTAGCCGGACTCCCACAAGATACCGCTGTTTTTCTTTGTTAAGCTTTTAAGTATTTTTAAGTAAATACCACTGACATTTACTCAATTTGTGTTCCATTAATAGTGTAATAGTGTGCCTGCACCCAAATCCCCAAACACCTCCTTCAGTAAGCCTCGACTGTACTTCCACACCTTCCAGTGGCGACCTAAGTAACACTAGGGAGTATCTGGGTAACGTTGTAGGTTAGGAATATCAAATCTCAAATATCGACGGGACAGAATATCGTTACAAAAAGATTGAGGGAGAAAATATTGAAAGGTAAATTTCTAGACATTTTCAATAGCAAATTCCACATACACCTACCTTGCTGAATTATATGTCTTCAAGGTACATAGATGTGAGCTAAGAATAGTAAATCCTAACCATACATTTCAACAGTCCTGATTCAGGTGGGAGACTACCGATTTCAAGGCTTGACTCCCGCCTCCTGACTCCTGCATTTAAAAACCCGGGGGCATATTATCAAGGACCAGTGTTAAAATGATCGCCGTTTTATCGGCAGGAAACTACCGATAAAACGGGGATAATGGGCTTGATAATACACCCTTGTTAATTCCCATAGAAACCCATGTTAACATCAGAACATGGGCTTTCATGGGAATTAACAAGGGCGTATTATCAAGCCCATTATCCCCGTTTTATCGGCAGTTTCCTGCCGATAAAACAGCGATAATTTTAACACTGGTCCTTGATAATATATCCCCCGGTTCCTCTGCGGCTTCTGCTGACAGGGACTGGTGTAGTGAAACTCGTAGTATTCAACGCCAGTAACCTGCTCCTGCAGGCCAGTGCACAGCATATTTGTCACGCGCTTTCTGTCGGCCATAGCACTTTCTCCTGCCTCTGAGGTGCAAGGGGAAAAACACATGTATCTGGATTTCTGATATCCAGTCCTGCATCAGCACACTATCAAGTCCCATACCTGACATCAGACCCGATTCATGTCTGAATATAGTCAATGAGAGAAATAGATTCTCCTGATTATTTTTCTAAAATCTTCCACTTTCCTCTTCTAAAATGTTGGCATGTAGGATCCTAACCTCCCTCTATGCCCTTACCTTTCGATATTTTGTCCCTGATATTCTGTCCTGCAGATGCTTGGCATGCAATTTCCCTACTACATTCCTGGATAACGAATTGCAAGCAGCAGTATAAGACCTGGACTCAGACAGAGAAAACAAGTGTGCTGGGGACAGGAACGATGTTCTTAAAAGTCTACTGCCTGTCAGCACTAATGAATGTCAGAGGCGTTTCTCACCTAAGGCTTCCATGTCTTGCTTCCACCACAAATACACTTCCTGTATCTTTATCTAACTTTTGCATGGTTTTTCATCCTTGCGTTTTCTCTCTGTTACTGTTTCCTCTCTTTCTTTTTTTTTCTCTTTGTTTACATTTTATGCTTTTGTCTCTTTCTCTGGTATGAAGTCTGATAATGAAAATCAACCCCGCTTCTCTCCTCCCCCCTTAAAAAAAAGAAAATAAGTGCTGCTCCCCATCAACTACTCCATCTGCACAACTGAAGCACAATTGCTGCCTGGTGCTCACTGTGTGACTGACACTTGGAGAACATCTCCTGCGATGAGTGAGCGCTTAGTTTCAGATTCAGTTTGTAGATAATCATTGTGCTGCAATGTGCATTGTCAGATATGGAAAACCTAGTCAACAACAAAGCTACTTAATAATCCTCAGCACTGGTGTTAAATGTTCATTCTAATCCTCAAAAGAGGATGCGGAGTGCCATAGATGTCATGTCAAACAGCAGCGTGGGCAATAAGGGGCATGCCACGCGTCACCTGTAGTAATAAGAAAGTTGCACATATTTTGCAATCTACATGCCTGGTTGCGAAAATGCCTATTTACGCCGCATACCATTATCAGGCATGCTGTCACAATGCGATGGTAAGTACAACGACCGCATTGTGACAACGCATACTATTACTCCGCAAGTCTTTACAACGACTTGCGGAGAGGGGGGCGCTGGATGTTGGAATAGTAAAATGTACTATTCCAACTCCAGTCTGTGCGGACTTTAGGTAAGGTGCTGGATTTAAAGTCCAACACCTTCTCCCCCCCTCCGCAAGTCGTTGTAACAACTTGCGGAGTAATGGTATGCGTTGTCACAACGCGGTCATTATAACGACTGCGTTGTGACCGCATGCAGGGTCACGGATGCGGGGTGAAGGTTCTTTACACCTGGTTGCACAGGGATGAATGAAACTCCTACTTGGCTGTTTTGTTCACTCGCATTTAGTCAGTTCTTGTTCGATGTTATCAGAAGCGACCATTGTGGCTAACTCTCATTGGTCGATGGTCCTCAGACAGGCGTCTGGTATATCCGTAAGAGAAGTTGCAGACTTTCTGGTGGCTCCGGATTAGGCTGCCAGTACACAGGTTTTAGTTGATCTGAAGGCCATCTCAGATTTGAATAACATTAGTAAATGCCATGAGTAATGTTCGCAAGTACCTGATGTGAATATTTACTTGGCTTGAAAGATTGTTGAAAGTTTAGGCATCGAAAAAATAGTGGCTTTCTTTCGGCAAGCTGCTCTTAGGATGTGTCAGTTGCTAAGATATTTGTGTTTATTTGTTTTTCGAATTCCATCTCGTGATCTCGTTTATTGTTTCCTTCTCTTGAATTAATTTTCCTTTTTACCTCATCTTTCTTTCTCTATGAAATGTGCTGGTGATAATGTGTTACGAACAACTAAACACTTTATCACCATCGCATTTCATAGAGGAAAAAAAGATGAGGTACCTCCTGTCTCCATTTCCCATTTTTAGGTCGAGCCTGCAACAGTGCATGCGCTGCATGCGTTCTCGCTTGCAAGACATTATTGTTTACAATAAATGGCTTGGAGCTTGCCCATCCCTCACCATTTGTTGGCTTTAGTGTCACTGTTCTTTTCTGCTTTCAAATTGGCCAGCGCAGGCAAATGTGTCACTTCTGTTCCTTTCTGTGGAGCATGGATGAAGCACTGATTGATTGAACTTAATTAATGTCCGTCTGCTGCTCACGCTATGATTGAGCTACTATTTCTTCCTTCCCCTCCCACACAGTTTGTGTCATACCTTCGTCGTGTTGCTGTCCCCGTTTAGTGCTCCCTCCTCCCCTCTCCTCTGGACCTCCTTTGTGTGGCTTTTCCCCTTTTCCGTTGGTGCTGCTCCTACCCACCATCCCCTACATCTCTCTTGTGTTGTCAGCTCCAGCTTTTTTTAACATATTGCACAGCAGCATGAGCTGGCTGCCTCAAAGCACTTTTTTTTTTTACTTCAAGCCTTGATACACAGCAGCTCACACTGCTGTGCATTATGTCTAAAACAATTGACAAAGCCAATTGATCTTGCGGAGGCGAGGCTTGTTGGCTATGCCAATGCATGTTAGTTTAGGCTTCAATGGTGCCTTAAGACCAAACATTATGTTGATGTTCCAAAAATGGAAATAGTAGCACGCTGCCTTGGAAAATAAAATACCTTTGCAATTCAGTGGAAGGCACATAAAACGTTCTGCTTGTATTACAGAGTATAGAAGAGTACCTCATTTGTAGTATGAGGTAAAAATAAACAAATCTTACTGCCAGAAAGTGTCTCTATACCTGAGCCTAGCCGAAGAAGTTCCCATAGGACAGCTGACCAAAGTGGCACCCCACCCCACCACACACACAAGCTTACCATTATTTCCTGCCCACTGTGGCCATGAAGAATGCCCATTTACCGCATTGTCGACCACTTCTCTGCACAAGAGTGGCTTCCTGCACAAAGCAACACAAGGCAACATAAACGAATTGACTGGTATTTCTGATGGAGAGTAGTGCCGCCCTGGTGGTAGTAGCAGTAATGAAATCAAGGTTGCAATGATTGGAAAGACCACAAACTGATTATAATACTGCATGCCCCAACAGGTCCCATATATACTTCATCTCCGCCCTGGTGGGAACCTCCTCTCTCTCTTTCCTTACTTGAACAGTCATTTTCTTTGACAGCAGAGGGATTGGATGGTACCCGCTGTCTTGATGCTGCTTGCTGGGTGTATTTATGAAGGTGCTTGAGATGTGGTGCTTTTCTCTTTCCAGACTGTCCCCAGCAAAAAGGTGATGCCCTGCAGGATTCTATGGAGGCGTGCTCACTTGGTGCATGTATGGGGAGACGCACAGAGGCTGCAGGCTGTACTGAGACTGTCCTCCATATGCCAAATATGCTGCTCCTCCACCCTGATAAACCTCCTCTCCACTTCCTCACTGGTGTAAAGACAGATTGTGGACACTTCCTGTTAAACAGCCCGGAATGTGTAAATGAAACCCATGCTGGGGGCTTTCTTTAACCCCTTCTACACTCATGACGAGCTCAGCTCGTCATGGGCCTAACCTGCGCTACGCGGATGACGAGCTGAGCTCGTCATGTAACGCGGGTTTTTTTAAATCGCAGCGCGCAGCTGGAAAACCGCTAGCGCGCATGCGGTTAAAACATACATTGGAGTTTTTTTCTTCAAATAATGCTGTTTTAAAATAAATGCTTTCGTACTGTCAGATTCGTAGATAACTGGAACAGTAAGATTTGCTCAGGATCAAACAGTTTGTTAAATTAGCAGATCCAAGATTCCAACACACTACTAGTTGTTGCATATGCTATACATTTACCACCATATTACATTTCTGGGAATATACCACAGGGTGGGGCACGCCCTCTCTTCCTGGTAATATTCGGTGAAGTTGGACCCATCTAACAATTCAAGATTAGTCTGATAGGTTGAGATACAGATCCCAAAAACTGTCATTTCACGCTAAACCAGTAAGTGAATGCCAACCTCTGCACAATAACAAGGGCATATCACAATAACTGGCGGGTGGAAGTGGGCGGGGTAGCGCTCGAGGGCCTCATTTATGAGGCCATGCGTCACTTTTACGCCACTGGTACGTCACTTTTTATGACGCACCAGCAGCGTAAAAAATGTGCCTTGTTACACCATATTTACAAAGTGACGCATCTAGGTAGATGCGTCACTTTGTAAACCCCTGCGCTACATTATACCTGCGCCAGGTATAATGTATGCAGGGGGCGTTCTGACGCAAGAAAGGGTCATAGAAGTGATGCAGTGAAATCTATAAGATTTCACTGCGCCACTTCTAGGACGCAAATGCGTCAATTTCTTACACCTGCCTCACAGCAGCCGTAAGACTGACACAGGCCCTTTCACATGGGGCTTGCCCCATATGAAAGAACACATTGGTGGAGTTGCGTCACTTTTGTGACACACTCCAGCAATGCGTCACTTTTGCGCCATACAGATACGTCAGAAATACTGATGTATCTGTAACTCCTTGCGCAATGATGAGTCATACTGTAAATATGACGCATCATTGGTCTCGCAAGGAGGGCGCAGTGAAAAGTGACGCATCGCTGTTTTCACGCAGCGATGCATCACTTTTCATAAATGAGGCCCCTAGCATTTCCGTGTTATAACTTTTATCACATTTGCATCTCGATTGCGATTGTTTAAAATGATACTATTAAAAGTCTCTGGGGATGGTGATGCATTATTCATTAATGCCTGTTTTACAGCCAGGATTGCAATATTTCTAAAAAAGCATAAGCTATGTATAGAGATAGGGAACATTGACCCAGATCTATCTCAACCACTTCATCGCTAGTCCTTCTCATATTATTTTATTCGAGACAATTCAAGTGACATTTGTAAATTTTCCCACTGTGCACGCGGGTGCTGCTTCAATTGCTTATGGATTAATCTAAAGCTTTTGCTGCTACATACTTGTGCAAAGTATATCCTAATTTTGTGCTATTTGCTTAATCCTTTTAAGTCTGAGCTGCCACCAAATGGAATTAGCGAAAGAGACAGATCTGCCCCCGTTATTAGATTGGCCCGGACTCCTCCCAGCTCTGCTCAGCTTTGACAGCTCTTATTCAAAGAAGCCCATTATGCAGAATGGGGGCCGCGATTTGTCTTGGCCCAGGAAGCAAGAGCGAGAAAGAAAGACTGTCATTTTATTAACGATGTTGACTGTTGGTCAGATGAAAGAGGGAATACGACAGATAGATTGGGAAATTATTTACTGCACTTATGTCTCGGTGCCAAATCTGCTTCTTCACAGCAGCGCATTTTTCGTAGTTAGTCAAATGCGTGATCCGTCAGGCAGCCTCGCGGCTTCCGTCGGGTCCTACAGGAGCTGAGTCGGAAGACGATTCCTCCAGGCATACTTATTAGTACGGTGGCAGAATGTTTCCGGCCTTACGGCAGCATCCGTTCAGATCACCAAACATATACTGTTGATTTTCTAGGAGGAAGAGAAAAGCATTCTAAGAAATTCGCCTGCCCCGGAAGAAAGAAACCAGGTGGTATTGGAGGCTGACTTACTCCGCCATTTTGTATTCACTGTGGCAGCTCATGAGAAGGAATTTGGCATAATTATTTTGAGGTGTGAGGCACACATTGCACATTTTATGGCAGCTTGTAGCAATATGATGTGGTTTGGCATCAAGCAGTTGTTGTAGAAAGTATTTCTTGACTGGGTGGACTCAGCTCTAACACGTACATGCCAATAACCCTAATTCCAGACACACTCGGCTTTGAAGCCTCAATAGCTTTATTTTAGACGCCTTCCCCTAAATCTGCTTCTGCCTCAATACAAGTCAATAGGGAAAATACATTCTACCGTTTTTTTTCTCCAAAAACTCTCCCTTTCCTATTTGTGCATGTTGGCATCTGCCTACCCTTATCTGCTTTGTTTAAAGGTAGGGCTAACATGCGTCGAATAACACCCAAAGGGCACCTCCTAAAGGCGATAGCATTAAAGGCTGATTTATTTCATCACACTGTTTATTTTCACTTAAATTCTTTTTGGAGGACCACACTAACTAAAATGCTCAATCCCTACTTGTTGTTCATGAATCCGTGAAATATCATTTGTATTCTATTTAATGTTGCTACCCAGCATGTTCCCAAGAGTTGCCTCAATTCTTCATTTTGTGCTAGCGTTAGGATCCTCTCTTCTTGGGTAACCACAACCTTAACAAAAACTCTCATCAGCAGTAGCAATAGCATATAACAGCAAAAGCAGGTGTGAAAGGGGAACAATGGAACAGGTCACTATAAAGTTCATCAGCCTGCGAGAGATATGTCTCAAGGTAATAGGGCCAAACTTTACGCAATCCGAATCTGGGCTTGAGTCTGTAAATGTATTTATTAAGAGATGTGAATCACAGAACAATAGAGCATGGATTCCACCAACATCAACTAAGGAGTCGTGCTCCCAAAGGAGAGGAAGTATACACACATTTACATCCAAATACCGAAGTTTCTAGAATCAGTCACATGTTCAGAAGTTTTACTATGCTAATGAGAAAGCCTAGGGGTGAGCTCATGAGACTAGAAGCAGACGGCCTTCAAAAAGTACCTAGATTTTCACAGATTTTCTATATATACAGCAATTTTGAAAATCTCACTTTTGGATGGCTACAGTGCTCCTCAGCTTGGGCTCTGTGACATGAACTTTTGGTTCACAGGTTTCAGCACTCCCAAAATAAAGTTGTTACAACTTGAAGTCATAAAGCCTTATTCGGGACATCTCACATATTTACTTTAAAATCCACCCTTGTGCACTAATCTTTGTGGAACCCAAAACATCTGTATATAATTTGATAATTATCAAATAAAGTACTCCTTTCCATTCAACATCATGTCTATCCTCACATTATCCTTATAATTGTGAACATCAAGAAGCGCTAGAAGAATAGAGGATGTTCTCTAGCCTCATTAAAACTCTTTATTGAGGCTTTAGAGGTTTGAAGTTAAATGTAAAGAAGGAGAAATCCAAGAAGATTTATGAGAACAACTTTCAGTATCTTTATTTCCCAACGGAGAGGTGTTGCGTAGCGGCTAGAGCAGCTGACTCAGGAGCTTGGGGATCATGGTATGATCCCGGCACAGGTAGCAGCTCAGTTCAGCATCATGTTACTCTGGGCAATAGCTCACTTAATCTTCCTCACGGCCCCCCAAGCGACTATAAACCCTTAGGGGTGTCACACTTTATAAATCTAGAATTATTATTATTATTGTAATCTCTGAAGACAGCTGGGCCGGAAGTCCCACAATTCTAAGTTATCAACAATTGTACACAAACCATTAACTTTATCAAGGAAATTAGCAACATTTTCATGAGTTGTCAGGATGATAGATACAACACCTAGGGCAGCACAAATTTCACCCTTTTCAGCTATAATGATATAACAAAAATCATTGTATTTTTCAAAATAATGGTTCTATGGGCAATCAGTTGAGATTTTATGCTTTTAACACCCTCAGAATTGAAGTTTGCCACTTCTTGAAGCACTGCAACAAACCTTCTTACTTCTTTGACAACACATATAGCTCAAGGTACATGTCTGTGGAGTTAGGCACAGTAAGGGATTCGTTTATGAGCTTTATGACACAGTGCAGCGCAGCAAGTCACCTTGCTTCACTGTGCGACAGGGAAAGGGCAGGGATGTGCTGTTTTTAATGGAATATGGCGCATTCCGGTCCTTCTCATTCGCTGGAGAACAATAGGGTGCTTAGCGCCAAAGCAGGTACCCTTGCAAGGGTGACTGCAATGCATGCTGGTTTGTTTTTTGTCTGCAGGAAGGGACGCCTCCCCAGTGAAGGTGTAACATTTTGGCGCATCCCCAGGTTTCCAATTCCTTGTAAATCTAGGGATGGGTAAAAATTCATGGGAATTGCGTGGGAACACCCACACAGTGCCAATAGAATGCCTTCTCAGAACAATTTGCACTGTGTTGCGTTACTCTGGAAGTAGCTTTGCGTGGCTTCAAAAATCTGTCTAAAGGTTTGCGTTGCTCTTGCACCATGTTGCGTGGTGCAGGAGCGACGCAAACTGCCTCATAAATATGCCCCTAAATCTATACCCTTAAGAAATGTGAGGTCTCCACAATATCTCCAAAATACGCTTTTTTTATGAGGGATGAGAAGAAGTAGCCAAGTGTCTAATGCCTGAACAACGTACCTAGGAAAACAAGAACCAATCTGGAGTTTCTGGAGCCACGTGTAAGCTCTTTTGCCACAGGTGTAATACATTTTGGCTTGTTCATTCATTCTGCTTTGGGTGACTGGCACTCCTGAAGGAAAATACATTCTTGGTAAGTTAACTTGAGAAAACAAAGTACATTAAATTGTGATCTTTTCCTGGCCACAGTAATGTTTCCCATACAAATGCAGCCAAGTTATTTCTGACACACCAGTCCTTCAGCAGTGGCACCCAGAAAAGCAGAAGGTATACATCCAGGTCAGTGAGGGGTACAATCAGATCATCAATGGTAATAGAAATGGTTAAATGAGTGTATTCAGGAATGGAATGTCCTTGCATCTCTCAATTTAAATGGGATCGGAATCATAGGGACACATGCTTTGGAGTCAGTAGGCACATTCGAATATACCCTACAAGGAGAACGGTTTAAACCTGCTTATATTGGTCAGACACTTACAGGAAAGCATTCTTCTTTTGGACTGCCCAACTACTTATTGGTGGGAGGCTGACAATATTTTCATTTACTTCCACATTACTTTCTTGCTGACATACCCATTTAAGTAACAAACCAAACAAACTTGCTGCAAAAAGCACCGGCCAGACGCATCGATGAATGAGGTAACTGGGATGATTCCCACTACCATTGTTGCAGGCCGTAGCCTTTGGCAGGAGGAAGGCTGAATCAATATCTCATAGTTCTTTGATGAACAATCTAATAAAAGTCTATCAAAATGTACATAAAAATGAAGAGGTAAACCCAATATCTGCCTTTTAGGATATTATACTGAAAGTAGCCAATGAGATCTCCACCACCATAAGTAATTGGCCAAACAGTAAAAAGGAAAACAGGAAAAAATACTCAAGAAAAGGAAATTTTAGAGGCCATAAATAAACTCACTCGACTTCAATTCATCAATTACTCTGTCATTATAAAAACATTTTTTTTAACGTTAACAGTAAAAAGGAAGAGGATTTGTAAAAATCAGAAGTGGAAGGTAGCCCACAAGACTAGGATTGCCCTTCAGCAGGCAGCAAAAAGTGAAAATCCAAAGCATTTCTGGAGTCTTATTGCAACTCGCAGTGGATCAAAAACATCATTACCAACTATCCCTATTCCTGTGCCAGAAAAGATTGAATATGTATTCACTTTGTTTTCCTAGAATTCATCTTCAGAACCCAATGAATGGCTATTAAATTGTTCTGTAAATCAGGTTGAATTTGTAATGCCCCTGATAAGTAAACAAATAACTGCACATATAAAAAGCACAAGATCCTCAGCAATAATGGACCCAGTTAAAATCCCCATAAACATTTTGAAAAAGGATCATGAGCAATGGGGCAAATTTCTATTTCCTCTTTTTTAATATTATTACCATAGCGGTCAAATCCACTCCTCTTGGAAGAGGAGTATTATAGTACCACTCCAAAAAAAAGATTCACATATATTACCGCCAGATTGCTCTTCTTAATGCATCGGGAAAGATCTTTGCAGCCAGCATACTAGAACATCCACATGATTGGGTATTCACTAAAGGAATTATCCCTCAAAATAGGCAGGATTCAGGCCTAACCACTCTGTGATTATAACATTGATAAAATGTGGTAAAAAATCACAAATCCGGTTAAATGCCTCATTGATTTTTCAACAGCATTTGATAAAGTTGGCAGGCCAACCCTCTGGAAGAAACTGTGCACATTGGGCACCCCCATGAATTTATTGAGGGTACTTATAGCACTGCATTCCTCTATGTGGTGTACATGGTTTAAATATGAAGAAGTAAGGGTCTAACCCAAAAAATTCAAACAAAGAATGGTTTAATTCAGTGCTGTTGTAGAAAACAATAGAGTCCCTAATGCTCAGTCCATAAATATGGCTCAAAAATTGAACACAAATTAATAAATCTATCAGAGCTCAAGAACCACTAGTGCCACAATAAACCGTACTATATTATAGAGAACAGTGGTCCCTATTCTAAAAAAATAATAAACAAAGGGAGATAATCATACACTAGATAGAAAGTATGACTTTTGTCCAGCCGGACAGGAATTTATTTTCATAATATATTTCAATAAGTAGCATTTAAGAAACAATTAATAACAAGTGGGCACAGCCGTGACCCACAAAACCCAAGACAGAACAACGAAAGGGATTGGCCAAAAGGCAAGCCAAAATGGGTCTGTATACTTGTACTCAGTTTACACAGACATATATCAACTTTTAAACACCATTGCACACTCTAATACAGCTTAATCTTAGTGCATAAGGTGTCTCGGTGTCGACGACGTTTCGATGCCCCTATTAAATACCAGGCATCATCTTCAGGACAATAGAATTATACCTTGTAGTCTTGACAGTTATATACTGCGCCTTATTATGTTACTTTACATTCTAAAAGGACATGGGAGAAAGGTAAGATACATACAGGGAGAAAAGAGGGAAAAAATTGTAAAGCATATTTAGAAAAATAAGCTAGGCATGTTATCAGCATAGAATCAGTGACATTTGTGAAAAAACTGCAATTTTTATGGTTAGTGCTATGCCAATTTCATGCTTGGGTGATATAGATATGAAAATCTTGTCGAAACCACGTAAGGACTATATAGGTGGTTATACATAGTTTTCTCGAGTATAAAGCGCGTGTCCCAGTCCTGTAGGTTAAGCGGGTTGGTCCGGACTAGGATCGCGAGGACGGGTTTCATCATAATCACATGCATATACAAAATTTAAAAACGGCGCAGTACATAGTAGTGAGGTGAGATTGGAAAACAGGGTAGTCATATAGACCGCGTGTGGTTTAAAAATGGCGCAGTGCGTACTAATAATTAAAAGTGCAGTGTGAACGGGGATTTACCTATGGCAGGAGTTATGAACGAGTCTCACGTAATTCTAAGGCGCGCGGGCCTTTACAATTCAGTTAGTAAGGGTTGCTCGGCCAGCAGTCAGGGTATCTGGGTGGGCGAAATTCCAAAGTTACAAGGAGTCTAAGTTGAAGTACAGTGGTGGGTGGAATAAAAACAGAACACATATTTACCAGTTCCACTTTTTTAATGTCAGAGCATCTCTGCGCAATCGCGTATGTTGGACGCCAGTCAGTGGGAAATGCACAATCGCATTATCTGAGAACAAAATTGTGAATAGGTTTTAGGCTGGGCTGTGACAGCGGGTAGCTGGGGATGGAAGAGTTTGGGCATGAACACTTACTGTGGTAGTGGTGAGCCAGATTGCTTCAGGACTAAGGACTAAGAAATCTCAAGGCAGCACTATCACCAGAGAGCGTCGAAGGACTAAGGAATCTCAAAGCAGCACTATCACCAGAGATCGATGAAGGACTAAGGAGTCTCAAGTGAAGGGATTAAGGTGGAATAGCGGCAGCCAACTTAAAGTAGGGTGGGAATAGCCTTGTCAGTGCAGAGGGGTGAGATAAAATTGCAGGGGCGAAAGCATGCAAGGTGACACAGCATGTGACTTAAATACATGTTATAGTACGAATTACAGAACACATTTTATAATAAGGAGGTCCAGTCCTTAAGGCGGTTGAGGCCACTGTGAATGCTGTTGGTCCTTAAAATCCTCTTTGTTAAGAAGTTGCGATATGTCCAGTGTACATACAGACACTGTCATATTAAGAAAGAATAAGGCGGTTCTACCAGAAGGACAATTGATCTGTTATCAGATGACTTTTACGAATTGATCCGAAAAAAGAAAGTACTAATGCCCAGTGGTTTTTTAGACATCATTTCAATCTAAGAAAAACTGTCCTGATGAAGGTGTAAATCCCCAAAAACCGAAATGCTGCGTCGACAACCGTTTTTCCTTTTTTATTTGTGTTCTTTGTAACTGAACTGTTTTTTAAATTGTTTTAGTGTATTTCCGTACAGAACCTTGTATTGTACAAAATAAATGATGTATGTTTAAAATTACAGTGTTTTTTATGGATGTGATTCCTATGATATGTACGGTTTATTGTGACACAATTGGTTCGTGAGCTCTGATAGATTTATTTATTTGTGTTCAATTTTTGAGTCATATTTATGGACTAAGCGTTAGGGACTCTATTGTTTTCTATATCTTTCCCCTTGTCCCAGATTGGATTTGTAAGGGGACCTCCCTTTTTTTCTGTTGTTAATTCAGTGCTGCCCATTGACCCCATTACTCTCTATATCTCTTCGATTTAGCAGTCCAATTTGCAAATGCACGTAAGTTTCATCCATGTGGTGCATCTTATGATTTATATATTTTAATGTTCTGAAAATTAATATTTCAAAGACTAAAATAATGGCTTTTAATGAAAGAAACCACTGCCATAAACTTAGTTGGCGTATAGGTGGAACACCATTGGCATTTGTAAAATCATATACCTATTTAGGAAAAGTGTTCCGTCAAAATCTTGATAATGAACTTTATTACATACATTTATTAAATAAGGCCATGGGGCATATGCCTCTCTGGAAAGAGACATTTTAAACATCTATTAGAAATACATACTGCAAAAATCTCTCCTACCCTCATATATGCTTTAGAATATACACCTATAAGGCAATGGTTATTTATGGATCACAATGAAGGGAAGATTATTCATAAGCTGGCCTCAGTAAGCCAATCAGCCCCCATACAGGTGCTGCAACTAGAATTTGACCTCACACCTGCGCTGGGCCTATAGCCTATGTCACTCAACAGAAGGCACACTTAAGGATATCTTGAGGCAGGCAATTCTTACAACACTTAAAAAGATGGCATTTTCAATGAAAATTTTAAATTGGTATATAATAAATTGGAATTTATGTTTGAATATTTATCCACCTGGACCCCTGCACAAATTAAGCTTTTTCTAAAAAAACAACTCTATCCCGAGAAAAAGGGCCTCATTAAGAGATTGGTGGACAGACAGCGGATACACATGACTGATATCCCGTACGCTGAATTATAATTCCATTATATCCTATGGAACTTGTATTTCGGCAGCGAGTATATGCGTCACGTTTATGACGGAGTATCCCAACCGCCAAACTTGTAATCAGGCCCTAAGTCACTTAAGTGACATTTAATCATTGTATGAAGTTAGAATTATATAAATCTACTCTGCTTGCTCGAGATGATACATATAAGCCTAGATTATGACGTTAGCCATATTATATTGTTACTTAGGTAAGGGGTGCTACTTCTAAATGCCTATAAGAGCCATTGGGATAATTCCACAGAACTGTGTAAGTTGTGCCAGAGAGAGATCCAAGATTGAAGTCATATACGTGATATCTTCCCTTCAGTCTTAGCAGCACGCCATTGAGATATAACTTCAATATATTTTAAGGTTCGCATAACAAGCACCAATAAAATGTTAAATTTTATAAGGTCTCCACCAAACGAATTTGTGTTATAATGTATTTACATTTTTAAAATATTTTTTTAAATAGTTTTAAATATTTTATGTATGTGTACACCTTGGGCTACAGCATGATTGCAGTAATTCTATTTTATATTGTTGATACCTGTTGGGGTCCTAATCAATAAAAAAACCTTTTTGTCTTTTGACTTTAGTTGTTTGGTTAGGAGTTTATCTCTTTGACCTGAGGGCTAAAGGTAGGACATCAGGTAATTTGCTTTTGTTCTCCATATTTTCCACATTTTATTTGTCATAGTTCCATTAAATCTGCCAACCTTGCTTATGGATACAACGTGGAAATGTTTATAGATGCTTAAGGCTTTATACCATTTTTTGACAATTAATGGCACAAAGTGACTCCTTTTGTCACGATCGACCCTGAGTGGTAATCCAGACCTTGGGGCAAAGTCATGGATCAGTCTTTTGACAAGGGTAATAGCATCGGATTTGATAGACAGGACGGTTTTTACCAACCCTGAAAACATACACACAATCACCATCATGAACTGGTAAGAAGTAGGAAAAACAACATGGCTTCTGAATACAGTCAATTTAAACATGCACAAATGGGACTCTGGGGCCAGGGACAGATTCTTAAGTTGTTTTAACATACTTAAAAAATGATATGTGTGAGAAAAATGTGAGAGTGGCAATAATGTTGGGCAATAGTGGGAAAATAGGGACCAAACAAGTGATTATTAGCAAGGATCATGCCGTCCATACTAATGCATACAATACCACGATGCAAATGAGCTAAGTTGGGTTAGGCAACAGAGTTCTTAGGCCTGTGCAGCTGCAAGATCATGAATAATTGGCATGACAGGATTATAGGTTTGAGACATATACAAGTTTACAATGGAAAAAAGTCCCCATATGAATTTAGGTCACCAAGAAAGACAAAAGTACTCCAGGCTGCCAGCGAGTAAACCAGCTAATAAGGAGGCAGATCTAAGAAAGAGAAACTCCTAAAGAGCCCAGAGCGCATGGAGTTGAAAGAGTGAACATGTATGTAATTCTGCCAGAAACAAAAAAAGGAGCTATCCTGGAAGAAAATCATAAAGCCATTGAGAATACAGAGAACATGAGAAAAACAGAGGTGTTTTACGTGAAGAAGACCAGATAATCCCAGGATAATAACCCAAAATATGGGTCACTAATATATTTAATGCTGTAGAAAACCTCATGGTTATTATAAATAGCAGGGAGAACTAGAGACCTTGCCCGCACAAACTCCTAGCATGGAATAAAAACAATAACACATACAATTATAAACCTAGCAAGGCATCCGGAACTTTGGGAAGTTATGACTAATTACAATCACCCAAAAAAAAGGAGACACAGAAAAATCGTGAAGACTCTGATATTAGGTAAAAGCCAGGAAAATGACGAAATCAAGAGAGCTCATAAAGGAACCTAAGAAATAATACTGATGGGGAAGAAATGAAAGAGTTAGCTAATGTGATGTAATTTCTGAAAACCCTACTCGAAATAGGAACAATTATAAGGACCGAATAGGGTTACAGAACCTGTCCTGTTAATGAAGAGGAAGGTTTAACAGAGATGTCCCTCAAGTGTCAGATCCATGTCATGCCTTCATGATAACCACTGACCATGTAAATGATAGTTTGTATTAAAATTTACCCCAAATAGATATCCTGCAAGTCTTCCACAGATCACCTAACCAGAGTAGAAAATTTAAGAGAGATGAGACATGTTGCATGTTGTAAAAGATTTAAGAACTTCAAAAGTAGATAAAATGTAACAGCACTTCTAAAAACCAATTGCATCATTGTGCCGAAATCCTGGTGAAGCAAAAGTGACATTGCATGCCCTTCGATTCTTCGCTTACATCACTGGTATGACTGATGTCACATGATATTTGACTGAGATAAATTCACAGAATGTGATATGATAAATCGTATTGGCCAGAGAAGAAACACACTTTAATTGAGGAACCAGTAAATGACTTTCAATTGTTACAGAAGCAGGTAACAAGTTGCATTTGAGGTCATAAATGAGACAACAGGGATACAAGTCACAACTTTGGAGGACCCCCTTAATGAGGCTCCAGTAATTGTACACCAGTCATACCTACATACTTTGCTGCTTCCTGCGAGAGTGGGAGGATACAAAATGTATGTATAGACCTGTCCGCACATGTTCTAAAGACTCATTGAACAGTTTCTGAACCTTAGAAGTTCAAGGAAAATTCTGCAAACTCTTAACCTTTGGGAAAGGACAACGAGCAGATTCGCTATCAATTTCTATTGTGGATGCTCCGATTTATTGGTGAAACCACAACACAAAATGCTATTCCTGATTTACAAAGCACAAATCACATTTGCATGACTTTGCTTGGAATAATTCCCAAAAATTAATGCAAGGAAGCCTATAGAGCTGCCTTGTGTTACTGTGCGTTTAGGCAGTGTTCCCTCAGTGGAGCATGGGCATTCTAATCCATCCACTCATGGATTTTGGTGCATTCCCAGATTTACTAAAGCTAGTTAATCTGTAAATGTGTAAAAATGCTATGGCTCCCTGAACCAAGCGTAATGAAGGGAAATATCTTAATTTTTTTGTTGTTACTTTCGTCTTCTACACGTGCTACAGAAGCACGCATAGAAAGAGGAAAATGCCTTTAAGGATTGTTTTTGTGCAGGAAAGTGCCCCTCCTGCACAAAAACTATCCTGGCTATAATGCAGGCACCCTTGCACCATGCTGCAAGGGTGCCTGCATTGGCACTAGGATAGTACACAGTGCACCAATGCTGGGAGACAGCAGAAATGTCCTACATCTTAATTGATGGCCCATTTCTGCTGTTTTCCTTTCATGCAATGCAGCAAAGCAACGTTGCGTTGCGTAAGTAAATATGCCACCATATACTTACTTTATCAGGTCACGTCATTTCCTATTGTGATCACAGCGACCATATTTGGTATCCAACTTCACATAGGCTGCCTCACAACCTCTACATCGCATTGGTAAGCGTGGAAGTACTGATTTTTATACTTTTCATCACCATTACAGCCTCCAAATTGTCTAAAATTTGGATTTTGTCACCTTTCCATTCCCAGGTTGCCATGTTGTAGTACGGTAAGTAGCAGTGGAATTGATGTGTGTCTCTTGGGTGTCAGCTGATGAGTATGAGCTCCTTTCAAGTGTCCTGTCACCAGGTTCCTCCTCGTAGTTCAGGTGGACTAATACTCAACAAATGTTAATGTGATCCGAGCAGCCTTTCTGCTCTGAAGGCACCTCAGATCAAACCTAAACCTGACTTACACAGTGCCCACTTCCGTTCCCCTTAGTCACCATCCATGTCAGCTTTCTTTCTGCTCGTAGATTCACTAGATTCTTTTTTGAAGGAATCAAGTGTCCTTCCTTTAAGTAATGTATTACATCCGTGATTCATAACTCAATGTCTATTTTTTCCTTTTCCCTTGGCTGGCACCACCTTACATCTCTCCTCTCCCATCCTAGTGTCCAATCACGACCGTATATCATCCCTATATTCCAGTCTCCCTGTTGGTGACAGTGTTACTTCCCTCCTTTACATTACTCCCTGTCAGTTATTGCCTTACTTCATTCCCCACTTAAGAACTGTTAGTGACAACATTCCATAGGGTATATAATTCCTCTATGTAAGTCACCAATTTACATAATACTCCAGATGTTGGAGGTAGTGGCAGTCAGATTCCAGATAGTGGGTATGTTGGACTTGGCCATTTATGCAGAGTTATCCCCAAACTTTCTGCTTCCCCCTCCTATTTTTTCCTCCTGACTTGTTGTTGTTGGCTATGCCCTCTGTCAATTGTGTTTATGAATTGGTGTTTCCTTTAATAGCTCTTTGGTTTACTGATAAGTCCCTAGTACAGTGCACTGTGTGCGCCCAGGGCCTGTGAATCAAATGCTATTAGTGGGCTTGCAGCATTGATTGTGCCACCCACATGAGTAGCCTGTAAATGTATCTCAGACCTGCCACTGCAGTGTCTGCGTGCAGTTTTGCACTGCCATGTCGACCTGGCAAGTGCACCCACTTATCAGGCCCTAACCTTCCCTTTTCTTACATTTAAGACACCACTGTGGCAGGCCCATGGTACCACCCTGGGCAGGGTGCAGTGTATCAATCAATCAATCAATCAGGGAATTGTAAGCACAATACTCACCCAAGAGGGTCTCAAGGTGCTGGGGGGGGGGACAGTCATTCAGTTGAAGAGCCAGGTCTTGAGACCCTTCCTGAAGGTGTTCAGGGTGGGTGTGCATCTGATGTCGATTGGCGGTTCATTTCAGGTCTTGGCAGCGATGAAGGAGAAAGCTCTTCCCCTTGTTCTGGCTTTGCGGATGTGTGGTGTTTCATCGAGGTTAGTGGATCAGAGGTTTCTTATGGGTGCGTGGAAGGTGATTCTCTCGTTGAGGTACTGGGGTCAGGTGTTGTGGAGGTATTTCTAGGTGTGGGTGAGCATCTTGAAGACGACTCTCTTCTCGACATGGAGCCAGTGGAGATTCCGTAGGTGTTGGCTGATGTGCTCATGTCAAGGGATATCAAGATTGAGTCTGGCGGCGGTGTTCTGTATCGTCTGGAGCTTGAGGAGTAGAGACTTGTTGATGCCAGCTTAGAGGGAGTGTCCTTAGTCGAGTCTGCTGGTTATAAGTGCGTGGGTCACTGTCTTCCCTGACTCGGGGGGGGGGGGGAATCCATTTTAACCCCTTCCGTGCTCATGACGAGCTGAGCTCGTCATGAGTTACGCCGCTCGCACGCTCATGACGAGCTCAGCTCGTCATGTAACGCAGCTTTTTGAAAAACGCAATGCGCAGCGGGAAAACCGCTAGCGCGCATGCGGTTAAAGTCTTACGGAGGATGCGGAGAGTGTTGAAGCAGCTGGACACAATGGTGTTGACCTGTCGGTTCAAGGAGATGGAGGAGTTAAGTATGATGCTGAGATTTCTGGCATGGTCTGTGGGGGTCAGAGGGCTGCTGAGGGCGGGGGGCCACCAGGTATTGTTCCATGCTAATGGGGTGTTTCCGAGGATGAGTTGAGCTTCAGGCAGCTGTTTCTCATCCAGGATGCGACATCCTGCATTCCTTCCTGGTAGTTTAGTCTGGTGGTGATGGGGTACTTTGTGAGGAAGAGGAAGAGTTGGGTGTCCTCGGCGTAGGATACTATGCTGAGGCCATCTTGTCTGACAATGGCGGCGAGGGGGATCATGCAGATGTTAAAGAGGGTGGGGCTCGGTGGGTATGTGAAAGGCAGGACATGTACTGGTGTGTGACATGTCCTGATAGTGAAACACTGCCAATTTTGTTTTTCACTATTGAAAGGCTACCTGCCCTATAGGATAGAATGGGAGATACTTTATAAAATCTTAAAAGTATAACTTCCCACTGGGACCAGATAGAGAAATAACGTTTAGGTACTCTGAACTCAGAATTTAATAACACATTTTTAGTAAAGATGTTTTTTAAATTGTGTGTTGGAAAATGCCACTTTTAGAAAGTAGGCATTCACATTTTCTTGTTGAACCATTCTGTTTGCCCCTGCCTGTTTGTGGATTGCCTTTGGAGTAACAGGGACTGGGGATATGCATTCGCCATAGACAGTCACTGGGGGGTTGGGGTGTGTCTGGCCCTTCCTTTATGACCCAGACCTGAGCTGAACAGGGCTTGTCTGCATTTAGAGTAGTAGTAAGAGATGTCCTTGAACCCAAATAGGGCCTGTCTCCCTTGTACAATGCTGTCTCCACCCCCTGTGGCCATACTGCACCAGTGAGAACACAACTAGACTCAGAGACCTTTGCACAAAGAGAACAAACACAAAATTGGGTATATTTAGTGGACCATAAACCCTAGAAATGTAGATCACTTCAAGAGGAACCTTTGTCTAGGAAAAGAGCTGAAGTGCTGTGAGGAGGAGTACTGCTCCTTTGCTGTGTGCTGTGTGGGGTTTGCCTGTAGTTGCTGTTTCTGTCAAGGAAAGGACAAAGACTGGAACTTTGCTGTGAATCTGCTTGAAGAAGAATCTCCAAGGACCTGTGTGTGCTGGCCTTTTGTTCTGAAGCCTCAGGGACACAAATCTTTCACCCCAGCTCCCCTGAACTCTGCTGCTGAGAGTTCTGACCTGCCAGGAGGTGCCTATTCCAGTTTCTAGCCTCTGGAGGTTGTTCCTGCTGTTGGAAGCTGGAAAAAACCAGAAGAACTGACAAAGCTGACGCATCTCTCTTCTTGTGGCTCTTTTGCCCAATGCAGCACCGCAGTGCGAGAAAAATCTTCACGCACCGCGGCAGAGAGGACGCAGTGCCTGTCCCGGCTGAAGAAACCGATGCAGCGCCGCTTGCCACGCTACATCGATCGCCAACGCATCCTGGATTTCCACGCATCGCACCTATGAGGCAAGTTTTCCTGATGCATCAACCAATTGACCAGAACCATTTTGGAGTTGACGCATCACTCCCCCCTACAGTTCGGATTCAACGCATCACTTCTCCTGCGTGCAGCAGAACAGTCGCTTCGCCTCGCTAAGGACCAGGAACTGACACAACTCTTTGTTTCTTGACGCTTCCCTTCTCCTCGCTATTTGGCTTTGTGAATTTTGATGAATCTACAGATACTTTGTGTAGAATCACACATCCATAGTTTTCTATGGAACAAGTTGCTTGAAACGTTTTAAAAATCATATTCTTTTTACATGTATGTTGGATTTTTGTCATTTTGATCTTGTTGAGTTCAGATAAAGATACTTTATTTTTCTAAACTGGTGTGGCGTCCATTTGTGGTGTTATCACTGTATTACTGTTTGTTTTGAGTATAAATACTTTACAGACTGCCTTTGGGATAGGCCTAACTGTTCATGCCTAGCTACCCAGGGGTGAGCAGAGGTTATCTAAAGTGTGTATCCACTTTATCCTGACTCAAACAAGGGTACCTTTGCCAACTAGGGATCCCCATTTTTAACATTGGTGGCCTGAGAAGGGGACATTGTGGGGAAGATTGGCTCGCGAGGAAAGGAATCAGATCTGCCCTCGTGACTGGAGGCTGAGACATCTGGACCATAAGTGCGAGGGGATAGAGCGACCCGTAGCTGAATAGGAAATGTGTGCAGCTCATGAAGTGAGCTTGGATGGGTTAGAAGTTGAGCCCAGCTCAGAGGGTGGCAGCCAAATTGTAGTGTTTAGTGCTGAGGGAGAAGTGATCACACGCAGAGATGTGGTACCTGACTTGAAGGAGGGGGTTGACATACACAAGGGGGTTCCGGTTTATGAGGTAGCTCCAGTGGTGCGCAGTGTCCCTGAAGTGGATTGGGCAACTGGCAAAGGTGATCATATTCCTAGTGGTGGGAGGGATACTCTACTGACTCTAGATGAGAGGTGCAGGTACAGGGGTTCCCCCATGGTAGAAGTCCTGGTACATGTGTGTGGATACCGCCCAAAAGAGTGTGGGTTGAGTGACAGAGACAGTCAGACACTGTCTTGCGAGTCTCAGGAAGGTGATGTGGGGTACTTGTGTGAGGCACTAGATAGTGAGGCAAAGAGTAGCTTGGCCAACACTTGTGTGGGTCTGTGTGATTCAATTTTTGAACAGCATATTTTAAGTCCCTGTTTTCCAGAGCTATGCCAATAGCCAGTGGAGTGTTAGTTCTCTAACCCCAAGGAGCTTGCACTGGAGGCAGACCTTTTGTTGGATTCCAGAGGGTCTGAAAAAGCTTTTGGGAGTGCTCCTAAAGGGGTGGCTCACGTTTTCACCAACCAAATAACGGTAGGGGAAGTTTGTGGTAGCCCAGATAGGTCTCAGTGTAGTGAGAGGAGTGTAGGGTCCCACATCCAGTCTCAGCGGAGAAGGAGTGGGCTGTGTCCCAATGTGCCCGAAACCCAGTCCCTAGGCCTGGTTGGCTCCATGAGTGAACACCAGAAGGGGGGGCCTAGTCTGTTCCGGGAGGACTTCCCCTGAGGGGAATCCCAGGGTGTCAGATTAGCTGGTGGAGATTGCTTTAACAAGCTTTCCACCACTTCTGGTGTCTGGCAGCACCACTTCAGTTGGGAGGGTGCATGAGTACAGAAAAAGGGGTAAGAGGGGGATACAGTCCCCAGTGGAAGTACTAGTGGGACTGGCCTGGGGGGTCTTCATGCACTGTCAGGTTGACAGGAGGCTGGTGACCTGTGCCAGGCAGACTCTGCACATCTCATGAGAAGTGTGTTTCCAGGGGGGGGCGGCGGTGAGTGTACTCCTCTGGAAGTCCTGGCTTGCCAGGCACAGGTCCAGCCTAAGGTGAAGAGCCCCAGGAAGAAGGACATGATCCCGGGAGAGCCCACCCCAGTCCATTGTTCAGCCTCAGGGTACAGATCATAGGCTGGTGTACCAGTTGCAGGATAGCACCCCTGAACTGGTAAGATAATTGTGCAGGACACCTGCCGCAAGCACACTGACAATTCTGGAATCTGGGGGAACCAATCCAGGTGGGAGGGTGCAGAGAAACCAGGGGGGAAGAAAGGGTGTGGGAGAGCCCATCCAGTCTCTTGTCCAGTCACAGGGTAAAGACCCTGGGCTGGTGGGCCAGTGTCAGGATGCCATACCTGACTTGGCAGGAGGGAAAGTGGAAAAAGGGTGCCAGGCACCTGGGGCTCCCAACCCCCACTCTCTGATGCCAAAGAGGTTAGAGAGGCCTGAAAGGCATGAGGCCTGGCTCTCATCAGTGACAGGCGTCATTGGCCACTGTGGCTTGCTGACCTGGTGGACAGAGTTGCCCCTGGGAGGGAGACAGGAGTCACACACCCCTGGGGGCAGACTGAGCCACACTACAGTGTTTGTCTTGTGGGCACTGTCTGCCTGTTGGGACACATCTGTGAGCAAAGTAAATGTAGGCACTGAACAGATGGGGTCCACTGGTGAGGAGAAGGGTTCCCCATGCGTCAGCTTAGTGGGCCCTCAGAGTATGGATGGAGGAATCCAACTGGGTTCAGGAAGGCATAGAACAGGAATAGACCTTTTGTTGTGGGCCAGGTCCCATGTTCTATCGCCCCAAGCAGGGAAGCCCATAGAGGTATGGATTGGTCTACCCTGAGTTTAGGCTGGAAGGGGGTTGTATTGGGCTTGGCCCTTTTTGCAGGGTTATTCCCAAACTTTTTGCTTCCTCCTCCAATTTTTCCTGACCTGTTGTTGTTGGCTATAGGACTCTGGGCACTTCACCACTGCTAATCAGTGATCAAGTGAAAATGCTTTCTGTGTACATTGTGTTTATGGATGGGTGTTTCCATGATTGGCTATTTGATTTACTGATAAGTCCCTAGTACAGTGCACTGTGTGCCCAGGGTCTGTAAATCAAAAGCTACTAGTGGGCGTGCAGCACTGATTGTGCCACCCACATGAGTAGCGTTTAAATGTATCTCAGACCTGCCACTGCAGTGTCTACCCGCAGTTTTGCACTGCCATGTCGACCTGACAAGTGCACCCACTTGCCAGGCCCTAACCATCCTTTTCTTACATATTATACATCCCTGACGTGGGCCCAAGGTACCCACTTGTGCAGAGTGAAGTGTTTGTGAAAGGTAGGACATGTACTGGTGTGTGTGGCATGCCCTGATAGTGAAATACTGCCAATTTAATTTTTCAATGTTGAAAGGTTATCTGCCCCATAGGATAGAATGGAAGATATTTTGGGACATCTTACAATTCTAACTTCCCATTAGGACACGATAGAGAAGTAAAGTTTTGGGCTCTCTGAACTCAGAATTTAAGAACAAATCTTTTAGTACAGATGTTTTTTAAATTGTGTGTTGGAAAATGCCACTTTTAGAAAGACAGAAACCGATGCTTGATTCCGGTCCAGGAAAGACATGGCTTGGCAGTTCGGGCTGGACTGTTCCCATGAGGCACAGGGTCAAGGCTGATTTGCATATGGCCATGTCTGAACTGGGGTGGTGTGGAGTGCAAAAAAACAATGGATTTAGCCCCAGATCTCTGTACTGGGGTGAATGTATGACATTGTTCTGCATTCTGTCCATCAACTGTTGTTTTGCACTTTTAGAAAGACAGCATGTTCTTCTATGTGCCTCTGCCTGTTTGTGGATTGGCTTTGAAGTGACAGGGACTGGAGATATGCATTCACTGTAGACAGTCACTGGGGGGGGCTGAGGTGTGCCTGGCCCTTCCTGGATGACTCAGATCTGAGCTGAACAGGGCTTGGCTGCATTTAGAGTAGTAGTAGGAGATTTCCTTGCATCTGAATAGGGCCTGCCTCCCTTGCACACTGCTGTCTCCACCCCCTGTGATCATACTGCACCAGTGAGGACATAACTGGACTCAGAGACTCTTGCACAAAGAGAACAAAGACAAAATAGGGTATGAGTGAAGGACCATAAACCCCAGAACTTTAGATCACTTCTGGACTCAAGAGGAACCTTTGCCACAGAAAAGAGCTGAAGAGCTGTGAGGAGGAGTACTGCCCCTTTGCTGTGGGCTGTTGGCCTGCAGTTGCTGTTTCTGACAAGGAAAGGGCAAAGACTGGAACTTTGCTGTGAACCTGCTTGAAGAAGAATCTTCAAGGACCTGTGTGTGCTGGCCTCCTGTTCTGAAGTCTCAGGAAACTTCACCCCAGCTCCCCTGAACTTGGCTGCTGAGAGTTATGACCGGCCATGGGGTGCCTATTTTGGGTTAGGGCCTCTGAAGGATGTTCCTGCTATTGGGAGCTAGAAAAAATCTTAAAAGAACTGAGAAAACCGACGCATTGCCTTTCTTGCGGCTGTTTTTCGCAATGCAGTACCACCATGTGAGAAGAATCTCCATGTACCACCATGCCCCTGCAGAGACGATGCAGCGTCTGTCCCGGCTGCAAGAACTGATGCATTGTGGTATTGCGGCTGAAGAAACAGATGCAATGCATCTTGCCCCTGCTATATCGATTGCCAGATCATTCCGGATTTCCATACATCACACCTGTGAGGCAAGTTTTCCCAACCCATCACCTGCGAACCAGAACCATCTTGTAGTCGTCTCGTCACTTCCCCGTACAGTCCTAATTCGATGCATCACTTCTCCTGCGTGCAGCAGAACTATTACATCACCTCCCCAAGGACTCAGGAACTGACGTATCTCTTTGTATCTCAACACTTCCCTTCTCTGCGGCTGTTTGGCCTTGTGCATTTTGACGCATCTACAGGTACTTTGTGCAGAATCACAAAACCATAGTTTTCTATGGAATAAGTTGCTTTAAACCTTTCAAAAGTCATATTCTTTTTACATGTATGTTGAATTTTTGTCATTTTGGTCTTGTGTTCAGATAAAGATACTTTATTTTTCTAAACTTGTGGTGGATTCCATTTATGGTGTTATCACTATATTGCTGTGTGTTTTGAGTACAAATATTTTACACATATAGGATAGGCCTGTCTGTTTGTGCCATGCTACCCAGGGGGTGAGCAGGGGTTAACTAAAGTGTGTACCCCCTTATCCTGACTAGAAGCAAGGGTACCTATTTGGACAAAGGTACCTACCTCTGCCAACTAGGGATCCCCATTTCAACATTGGTGGCCAGCGGTGAGGATTTGAACTTGTATTTGTGCTTGACCCACAGTGATTGGTGTACATCACAAATTTAGTGCAGACCATTACATAACCACATACCATTTTTCCTTGTTTCCCTTCGGAATTTGGTTGACTTTAGTAACTCTTACGGTTGGGGTGGTGGGATTTTACCAGAGATTACAAGTGCTGACTTAGAAAAGAGGCAGTTCTCAGTTTTGACTGGAGTTTCACCTGAATATTTTGGGTGCTCTCCAAAATGGATCTGCAGTGTTTTTATGAATCTAGAGACTCTTGTACAAAGGGTTTTAGCATTCACAGTCCCTTTTTCAACTATACCAAACCCATTTAATGATTCAGTTTTTCAGTTTATTTCATGTTTATTCGGACCATTGGTCCACAAACAATACATATAATTGATAAAAATTCGTCTTAAAAGAACATTTCATTAGCACACATAAATACATCCTAAAAACAAATTCAATCTAAAATCCCCACTATTACCCAAATTGCTTGAGGATTGGCTAAAATTCATTAAAAAGGTATAAAACAGCCTTCACTTTTTGCATAAATCGCCCCATAGCCACGGCAATATCTAAATAGGCCATTTTGGTCATCAGTATCGCAGTCTGGGTCCTAGTTTAAATCTTATATTTCATAAATATTGGTTTTAAAAACATAATACGCAAGTCCAGGAACTTCAGGCAATCAAATAAAATATGCGGCAGATCACGTTGAGTACCCACGGAGCAAGTACAGCCTCCCATCTTATTTATCATAACACACTTTACCAGATTGTTCATATAACAAGGGTTTACCCCAATTCTTACCCTCAGCACTTCATTTCGTAATTGACAGTCCGCTATCTTATCAATATAAGGGAAGCATTGATTATTTTTCCATGTAGCAGCCATGAAACGTATCGAGATTTTATTTACAAGGTAATTTTGATCCTGTGCATTGGATATTTCTATCCCCATAAAGCTGAGTGTCTTCTTGTCGATATTAGTCACCTGGACAGTGGGGCATATATTAACTCCCATCTTATTACATAGCTTTGTTATTATCCCCCTGGTCTCCCTTGCCCATTTTTGTTTGCTGTTCTGTATTTCATTTTTACACAGTTGAGCTATTTTAGTGTTTACGCCTATATCTAAGCGTTGCCAGAAGCGTAAAAGGGCCATACCTACTTGAACACCCCATGAAGTCAAGCCGAGTTCCAGCCTTATGGCCTGAACCATTGCTGACATGGGGAGACTAAATAGCTTTTTTAGGTTTTCACCTTCCTCGACATCCCAGCTTTCCTTACCACTTAAAAATAACAATTCAGCGCCATACAAAAATTGCGGGGGTACAATAGCCGAATATGCTTTTAGCACTGGTCTGTCGTCATTGCACCATAGACTTTGTTAAACAATTTCGGGCCGCTGATCGATGCAGAGGTTCTTACTTTTGGCGCCTCTAGGTGGGTATTCCATTTCAGACTTTTATCGAACCAAAGCCCTAAGTATCTATACTCAGTAACTGATTCCACTTTCTCTGCCCCTATCCTCCAAGAGAACCCAGTTTTCTTACGGCCGAAGCTCAGGGTTTTGGTCTTATCCATATTGATCACAAGTTTTTTCCTGGAACAATAGGCATTAAATAAATTCAATTTCCTTTGCAGGCCCACCTCAGTCTGATCCATGATCACCAGATCGTCCGCATAAAGTAAGCATGCGATCTGCTTGCCATTTAATTTCGGGCTTGCCCCAATGGCATTAACCAAGATTAATGGCAGGTCTGCTAAAAACAAGGAAAACAGCAGGGGGGCCAATACACATCCCTGCCGTAGCCCATTTCCAATTTCTATTTTCCTGGATAGATTGTCATCTGTATCTAAGATTATCTGGGCCCAGTTTTTAGTGTGGAGCAGTTGTATTAGCCGCAGTAGGTCATTTGGAATTCCATAGCTAATTAAGGCCTCCCACAACATCTCTCTATCCACCAGGTCGAAGGTTGCACGGAAGTCTACAAAACAGCAGAATAGTCTTCCCCGCGTTTCCATCGATTTCCGTGCTATAGCCCAAAGGGCAAAGCAATGATCAATTGTGGAATGGCCAGCTTTAAACCCTCCCTGTTCTGAGGGGATAATCTGATTTTCTTCTGCCCAGTCTTTTAAGGCATTCAATATACTTTTTGCGAAGACTTTTTCCCTTATATCTAAAAGGTTTATCAACCTATAATTTTTGGGGATTTTGTGATCACCTTTTTTATATATTGGCCTTACAATTGCACCCTTCCAGCTTTCAGGTACAATTCCTGTTTCCAAAATAGCTAGGGACATTTTAGCAGATAGCTCCGCCCACCATTCCGGTCTTGTTTTAATTATCACTGCCGGGAGGTTATCTGGGCCTGCAGCACGGGTAAGCTTCATACTAGCTATAATTTCAGTTATATATCTTGGGGTAAAGTATTCCTTAATATCATCCCTTACCTGTGGCCAGTCTTGGTTTATTGGCTGTACTTGTACCTGCCATTTTCCATAAATTTCTCCCAAGTAGCCTACCGAGTCATCTTCATGAACCATACAGACCAAGGGTCCTGTATTCCTACCCATACTTTCTTGTACTAATTTCCAAAACCCTCTCATATCCTTGGATTCAATTATTACCAGCATATTTCCCCAACACTTATCTTTATACATCCTTTTTTTGTTTCGAGTTAATGTTTTATATTTTAACCTTAGATGCTGAAGTGCCTGATATAGGTCCACCTTAAACATGGCCCTAAATCTTCTCTCCTTCTGTCATATCTGTGCCTTGGCTACCCTGCACTCTTCGTCAAACCAGGGCTTCCTATTTTTATTAACAGCGTGGCTACCTAATCCTATCTTTTTTGTCTTGAATACCTTTTTAAGGGAGTCCGCCAGTTTACCTATGGTTGATTTGAACCAAGGGATTCCTACCTTAGGTTGGATTTCTTCAGTTGGGATTGACTGCTGGATTAACTTTAACTTTTCAATATGCTCAGCCGATATACAAGTTGTTTGCCGTTTTGGACAGTCCACGTGGGTCTGTAGAGCCCTCTCTCTACTTTCACATTCCAGTATGTGTAGTTCTACCCTCAGAGGGAGGTAATCACTGCCTGTCATTTGCATCACCTCAAAATTTTTAATGAAATCATAACACCAAGCCTGGCAAAACACATAATCTATTGGACAAAGTTGCTGGCCTCTTACAAAGGTCCGTCCCGCTGGCCGGTCTGGCTGGAATCTCCCGTTTGCACATACCATGCCCAGTGACCCCATTAGCTGAGTGAACGTCTCGTCCTGCTGTGACATCTAAGAATTATTTGTACCAACTATCCACTCTTCGGGGGTTTAGTCTATGGTAAAAATCACCTAACACAAGGGGGCGTGGCTAGGCGCCGGCTAAGATGGCCGCCTAAACAGAGTGCTCCGGGCGACCGATCCCCCAACAGCCCTAAATCCGCCAATAATCCGTTTAGTCCTGCAGATGGCCCTCGGCGCTTGATTCCCCTCACATAGCTGTGCCCAGCGACCTAACTCCGGCCCCGCTGCGCTCATCCGTTGCTGAGAGGCGGCCCCCGGATCTTTGGCTCGGAGGTGGGCCCGGGGAGAGAGTGCTCTGCGTGCGCCCTGTCCCAGTGGGCGAGTCCCCGGCTTTGCGGCCTGGCTGGAGCGGGCCCATGGGCCCTGGGAGGAGCCGAGACGCTCCATCCGAGCCGCACTGCCTATCGCCCTGCTGCAGATATCCCCGCCCGCAACGGCCGCACAGACACGAGGTGAGGAGCGCTAGCTCTGAGGGAGCTGAGTGCGGAGGAGCGGGACTCCGGCGCGGTGGGGGACGGCGCTACCGGCCGAGACTCAGTGGGACACCTTCCTCAAGCCCCACGACCTCGAGGACCCGGGGCGGACTGGTGGATGGACCCCCTGTGGACTGCTGGCTGACCCTGGCCGCGCGTGGTGGTGCGGTAGGGCGGAGGGGGTCGATGGCCTGCCTTCCACATATCTAGGCCTTCTTCCTGCCCCCCCATCCGGCATGACCGGGCCCGAGGACAGTGGAGGTACACGCTGCGGCGGACGGCCACGATTGAACTGGGCCCGTGCCCCCGGGACGACTCGCGTCAACGGGCTGCTGCCTCCGGCAGCCCAATTGGACTGTGCCGGCCCTGCTGCCACGGCGGCCTGCTGCTGCTATTGACTGGGGGAGGCCTGTGTCCTCGGGGCTAGAGCATCTAGAGCGACGATTCCAGTCTGCGACCCCCCCGGGTACTCCGAGTCACCGACGCGGGAGCTGGGTACGCTTCTACGCGCCCGGGTTGGAAACCCCGCGCAATCATGAGGCCCAAGCAGGGCACCTCCACCCTGAGTAACAATCTCGACAAGTACACGGTCCAGAAGGGCGCCAAACGGACAGAGACACCGGCGGGTGACCCGCAGAGCCCAAAAGACCCATCATTGGCCAGCATCATGACGGCCATTCAATCACTGGGCGCGACCCTTGAGACCAAAATGGACAAGATCTCCATTGAAGTAAACCTCCTCCGAACTGACCTCAATAAGACATCGGACAAGACGAAAGCCAATGAGGCAGAAATCGCGGGAATGCAGGCATCAACGAAGCAGCTGGAAAAGCAGGTAAACGATCTAGTCCATCAACACCGCCAGAAGGAGCAACATCCGCCTAGTGGGAGTACCAGAAGATCTCGAGGGGCCCAATACGGAACTCTTCGTTGAGGACCTGATCCTCAACCACCTCAAGCCCAAACGCCTGTCCAACATATTCACTGTTGAGCGAGCACACCGGGCGCCCATCCCGAAGCTGGGGGCGCCGCCCAGAACCATCATCGATAAAATCCTCAATTACAGAGATCGAGACGCAGTCCTGCAGGCAGCCAGACGGGCTGGGGACCTTCCCTACGAGAATGCCAATATCCGGTTCTTCCCTGACTTTACCCTTCAGGTCCAAAGGGAGAGGAGATCCTTCGCAGGTGTTAAAGCGGCGCTCAGAGAAAAAGGCATTAGGTACATGATGTTCTTCCCCGCTAAGCTCAAGGTCCTTGCAGGGGGAAAATCCTTCTTCTTTACTTCAACCGCGGAGGTGCAGGATTGGATAGACAGGACGTCGACCGCCGACGGTGAGGAAGTAGGGGGCCAGAACTGGAGAGACACTCGGATGGCTTCCCCTGCATCGGCTGCGGGGAGATCAGATTTAGACATCCAGAGTCAGTGTTCCTGGAGATCACGCTCGGCAAGTCCGAAATGAGACACTCTGTGTGAAGTGACTGGGCTTGTTAGCGACGGACCCGACCAATCTGATTGATGCTGCACCATGAAGTAAGACACTGCAACTGGTCCTTATATACCCGCCTATAGGGGGTACTGAACAAGCTAAAATGACACTGTTGTATGTAACTGTTGGGCGGCTTACTCTGCAGGACTGGTAGACATTTCACACTCCTGTACTGTTGGGGGGGAGGGGACTCGGGCGGTGTATGTATGTATGTATGTATGTAGGCATTATATAGCGCGTCTGTCACCCAGAGGGCATCCTGGCGCTTTGACCACAGACATTCTTACAGGTGACAATGGGTGGGTGGGGCCGGGGCCAGTACACGCTCCTAGCGAGAGGATCACCCGAGAAGGAAGACGGGTTACCTAGAGTTTTAGTTTCTTCCTTTTCCGGGGTGAGTACTGGGCGAAAGGCACTCTGCTAAGTGGGCATGTGGGTAGTTTTAAACCCTCGGAGCAGTGGAGCAGGGAGGGGGGTGGGAGAGGGAAGAGTTGGGGATGCGGGTTGGGGGGGCGGGGAGTAGCTGAGGTCAGTTGTGGGAATTTGTTCTTGTCACACCGGGAATGTTATCGTTTTGCTAAAACACAGATCACATTACACAGGACTCCAATACAGAAATATTGTTTCATGCAATTGCAGGCTGTCCGGGAATATGGGGAGGTTCGCCTGAGAAGAGGTACACACCACTATGAAGTGGGATAAAAGTATAAAGCTGCTAAGTTGGAATGTCAACGGGCTGGAAGATAAGCTAAAGAGAACAATTGTCCTACAGTTTGTCAAGAGGCACCTCCTTGACGTGGTACTCCTGCAGGAGACACACCTACTGGGCAACAATTGCCATGCACTTAACCGTATGGGCTACTCCCTTGCGGCACACGCCGGATCCCGGGGGGTGGGCATCCTGTTTCGGCACAATTTCCCATTTACCATTGAACACACAGGTTCTGACCCCCTAGGACGCTTCGCATGGGTGTCCGGTGCATGGGAGGGCCGTAAGATTAACCTAGTTACGGTATACGTCCCGCCTGGTCTCCAAACACAATCTTATCAGGATCTAGGTAAGATGCTCCTTTAACTCCCAGAGGGACGCCTCCTGATAGGGGGTGATTTTAACGCTATAGTATCGGGGACCCTAGATAGACTTCCGCCCAGGGACACACCGGTGGGACACAGATGGCTTGCTGACTTTCTTGAGGTTTTCAGCCTTGTAGATCTCTGGCACGCCCACCACCCCCGTGACACGCAATACACATTCTTCTCTGGCCCACACCATTCATTTTCTCGCATTGATTACATACTAGCGCCACACGACCACTACACGACAATCCAGGAAGTCACACACCTAGCAAGAGGGGTCTCAGACCACTAACCACTACTAGCCCACCTCACCATTGGGAACACACAAGAGGGCTGTATTGCGCCAATCAACGCATGGTATCTGCGCTGTGCAACCTTTAGACAGAAACGTATTGTCTCGATAGATCGATACTTTGCAGAAAATGATGGCACGGTGGCCTCGCCCATGGCACTATGGGAGGCTTTTAAAACAGTTCTATAAGGGGAGGCCCTCTCGGCGATTTCTGGTCGTCGTAAGGAGCAGGAAGAGCAAATCGCTAAGATGGAAAGGGACCTCCTGGAGCTTGAAAATGTGGCTCATGCTGGGGGTGAGCCGGGTGTGATTCATCTGATGGAACTAAAGGCGGCAGAATACAGGGCCCTAGCTAGCAATGCTGCTAGGAAAACAGCCAGAGGTACACAGGGTAGGCTCTACGACCAAGGGGACAAGGCGGGCAAACTCTTAGCCTGGCTGGACAAAAAACAACAGGCCCAAAGATTAGTCGCAGAACTCAAAACTGAGTCTGGAGCCATACTCACGGAACCTCGTGACATAGTCAAGGAATTTGCGTCACACTACCGAAAGGTATACAGCGGAGGCTCGGATAGACCCGAGGAGGACTCGGTCTCCTTGCTCACTGACATCCGAATGCCAACCCTTTCTGACGTGGAGTGCGATGATCTTGAGACTCCACTTACTGTGGAAGAACTGGCTCGAGCGATCGGAGATCTCCGGCCCGGAAAAGCGCTGGGTCCAAATGGACTTCCAATAGAATTGTACAAGCTCGCACCAGGTGGCCTTGGCCCTCACCTAAAAAGATGTTTGAGGAGAGCAAGGATCGAGGCATCTTACCTCGTGACCAGCGTATTGCCACGATTGTGGCTATCCACAAGGAAGGGAAGCCCCGTGACTCCTGTGCCTCCTACAGGCCTATATCCCTGCTCAATGCAGAACCCAAAATCTTAGCCAAAGTCCTCGTTAACAGGCTCAAACCTGTCCTGCCGACCCTGGTCCACCCAGACCAGTCTGGCTTTATGCCCCACTGCAACACGGCGCTCAACCTCCGCAGGTTGCACGGGTTGTTGGGGAGATGTCACACCATCCAGGAAGATGCGGTGGTGGTGTCCCTAGACGCAGCCATGGCGTTTGATACGCTCGAGTGGCCATACATGATGGCGGTCCTCCGCAAACTGGGCTTTGGCCCTAGTTTCATCGGGTGGGTGCGCCTCCTCTACTCGGCGCCCTTGGCCCAAGTCTCTGTTAACAACAAAATCTCTGAGGTATTTGAACTCGAGCGAGGAACGCGCTAGGGATGCCCCCTTTCGCCTCTCCTCTTTGCCCTTTCGCTGGAGCCCTTGGCAGCATGGATCAGGCAGGACCTGTCCATGAAGGGGATACGATGGACAGACGGATGGGAGGACAGGATCTCACTTTATGCGGACGACGTCCTCCTTTACCTCACGAGTCCTCGCAGGTCCCCCATTGTGGCCATGGATATTTTTACCAACTTTGGAAAAAACTCTGGCTATGGCATCAACTGGGGCAAGTCCATCATCTATGTACTCAAGGGCGAGGCCCCTGCGCTCCCACGAAATTGTTCGATCGCGATTGTCACAGAAGGGTTTCGCTACCTGGGGATCTTTATCTCCACAGACTCGTCGACCAGGTACGACAGAAACCTTCTCCCGCCTCTGCAGAAATTTAAGAGGGACGCTGCCTCCTGGCGCCGACTCCCACTCTCCCTCCTTGGACGGGCGGCGCTTTTTAAAATGATGGCTCTGCCGAGGTTTCTTTACGCCCTTCAGAACCACCCAGACCTGGTACCGCCATCCTACTTTGCCTCCATTGAGGCTGCGCAGAGGGAGTTGTTATGGTCAGGAACGCCCCGCATATCCCTTCAGAAACTGACCCTGGGATGGTTCAACGGCGGTATAGCACTCCCTGACATTCGCAAATACTACTGGGCCGCACACCTTTCCGCCATTAACCAGGGCACATACAGCGACGGTAACGATCGAGCTTACGGTATGGATCGATGGATCTTGCCGGGCGGAAACTTTGAGGCGGCACTCTACTCTAGGCCGGGACGTTATCCACTGACAGGGCCCACGCAACACTCAGTGCAGCTGTTGCATATTGTGCAACACAAGTTAGGTTGGGCCGACACTCTTACGAAGGCCACCCCTCTGTGGGCCTCTGAGAAACTAGGAACACTCGGGCAGACCAAAGGGTTCCGAAACTGGGCTCTCATAGGCATCTCCCACATCCGAGACCTGTGGGGCCCGAAAGGAATGGTGCCGTTTGCAACACTCCAACAGACTTACCAACCTGCCCACTCGGAACACTTCAGATACATGCAGGTTAGACACTCCCTCCAAACAAACATTCCCGTAGGAACGCATCCCCTGGCCTCCTCCCCGTTGGAGGACAGACTCCTCGATGATCACCTCCCCGAACATGCCATTTCACTAACTTACAAGAAAATCATTAACAATTCCCCAGACCTGCTTCTCCCCACCAAACAGAAATGGGAAGCTGACGGCCTTGAAATAGACGAGGAAGAATGGAAAATGGCACTTGCATCCCCTAAGGAGGTCGCCATATCAGCCAGACTCAGACTCATTCAGCTAAAAATCCTGCATCGTATTTACCTGTCAGAAACTAGATTGCAGCGAATGGGTCGAAGTACAGATGGGCTCTGTAGGAGGGGGTGCGGAGAGATTGGGACCTACTTTCATATATTGTGGGAGTGTCCACAGCTGAATCACTTCTGGACTCGGGTGACCCGATGTATGCAAGAGGTCTGGGGGGTTGAGCTTAGATTGGAAGCAAAAAGATGCCTGTCAAACATATGGGAACCGACAGACCTTTCAACAAGTGGGAGGCTATGGGCCACACTAGGGTATGCCATAGCCAAAAGGAACATTGCTAGACAATGGGGGCGGACAGGCCTCCTCGAGTGGGACTGTGGAAAACCGATATGGATTGGTGCATGCTCCAAGAAAGAACTGTGTACGAGACGCGGGGATGCCCACGAAAATGGACAGCGATATGGACAAACTGGAATGTATACAGAGGTACTATTTGTTAGCCCCCCCAGACTTCCTTGACTGACGAATCTCTTGTGCTGTTATTGTATTATGTTGTGATGTTACCAAAGCCTCTATATTGTGATCACTGAAAATATGCAATGGTTTGCTGTGCTTCTCTGCAATGTCTATGCCCAGATGTGACGACCACCACTTTTTCTTTGTTATCAATAAAAAGAATTAAAAAAAAAATCACCTAACACCAGTATAATGTCCTTTTCTTGTTTAGCACTAATGGACTCAATATCTTCTTTTAATTTTCCCAAATTCCCCTTATATTCGTGGTCCTTTCCCTTCTGTATATACACATTTATGATGCATATACCCTCATAGCGGGGGTCTACCTTCTGCAGTAGGATTCTACAGCCCAACGCCCACTCACAAAGTAAATTTAACCTTTCAATTTTCCTAACTATCTGTGAGGCGACCAGCGTAAGTTGACCCCCTGATGGCCTCCCCAGATAATTTTTCTTTGCTGCTTTGGAGTGTTGGGCGAATCCTTCTGTAACTAAGGATTCTAGGGTATCGTCACACAGCCAAGTCTCCTGTAGGCACAAGATATCGTTACTCTTTATAATTTTATCGAACTCGATCTGTGCCGATATTTTCTTGTAGCCATTTATGTTCCATGATAGGATTGAAAGACTGTGTGACGACCCAAGCTCCTAGTCGATTTTACTAAGGAATCCCTCTTCTTCATACTCCATAAAATCTGGGGTTGCTAGGGCTTTGTACCTGTTTCCAGCAAATCTATCTTCTTCATACCCTGCAAATCTACAATCAGTTACAGTAATACAGTAATTGCCATATCCTCCTTGTTATTTAGGTTCAAGTTAATTAGTCTTATCTGTCTTAACCATAAACCAGCATGGTTCGTCAGGAAGTACTGTCCCTCTATTTCCTCTTTTCTTACCAATCTAATCCCCTCCTTTTGTAGCTTGTTTTTAGCTTTTTCCACCGCCTCCTTTACCCAGGCGGAATGAAAGAGGACTTTAGTCACTTCATCCCCTGTACTGCTTGTAACGAACCCTACTTCTTTAAGGTCCTTTGTGCCGATTTTCTTTAGGCTTGCGCATTTTGCCATACTGAATAAAATTTGGGATCGATTTAATGGATTTAGTTTTTTTACTTTTTTCTCCACCTTTACCATCATTATCAGAAGACCTATAGATCTTGAGTACCTGTTTGTCTAGAGCCATAGGTATCCCCCTTTAAGTTGGCTTCCCTTCTCATTAACACATGATCTCCCTTCACATTTTCAACCGGGGCCTTGCTACACCTAAGCATTTCTGAAACTCCTGAACATACTTGTCTCGTTGGTCCCCTTTTAGAACTTTTCCCCTCTTTGCCCTCCATCTCCCTTATTGTAGGTACCAATGCCCTTTTATTGAAATTTGATCTTTCTAAACTTTTTCAATATTCTTCCTGCACCCTCGTAGACTTTAACTTGTTTTCCTTTAGCCTTTGTATTTTTTTCTCTCCCTTTACCTACTAATTTCATCATTTCTCCCTCCCTTCTCGATTTTCTGACAGGATTTTTTAGTAGACGTCTTTTTGTGCGAGCAACCTCCCTTCTCTGAAATCTACTCGTATGATATCTCATTTCACCCCACTTTTTCACAATCATTGGATGCCTGGATATATATACTGATGGTTCCTCTTTCTTTGCCATTGGGACCCTTACCGCACCTTCCTCCTCCTCTTTACTGTGTGCCGCCTCCTGATCTCCACTGATCGGTCTGACTATAGCAGGCATTAAGCCCCTAATTTGAGATAACTCGCCCAAAATTGATTTAGACTGCTCCCCATGGGTTTTTAAGAGATCGTTGTTTAGAACAGCAACCTCTAATAATGATTCAGAAAAGGTTTTCTGAATCGTTAAATGTTGTTAGAAAACCATACCGAATTGGTATTTGGAAGGGGGGTCTTTACGGTGTTACTTTCAGATACTGATTCCTAATGGTATGTTAGGAGGTGGTAATCCTTTCATAAACGGTGGCAACCATTCATCTGTGAATGCTGAAAACAATTTTTGTAGGAGTAGGCAATGGTCCATGGGACCACTGCTTACTCGTCAAAAAAGTTTGTTAAACTTTAATTAATTTATTTTCCAAACATATCCTGTTTTTCTTTGAGGAAAATTAGATCGATTTAAAAAAAAGAAATCAGCTGTATTTAAAAGCCAAAAAGGTGGGTCCCATGCTCACCGTGTCACCGTAACCAAGCTGTATGCAGCTGATGAGACCATAACTTGGGCGGAACCGGTCTTGGATTGCTTGTTTTCCGGTTTAGGGAGGATCTGGCCCACAGTTCGCGCTGGACAGTTCCCATGAGGAGCAGGGTCAAGACTGATTTGCATATGGCTGGGTCCAAACTGAGATGGCATGGTGAGGAAAGGAACAATGGGTTGTAGCCCTACCCCAAGCTATCGCCAGTGGTTAGACTTACTGCAAGCAGCCTCCCATCACCCTTTGAGTGTTCTGTTTAAAAGCCATCACGGGCATAGTGGTCTGCTGATTCTAGCAGACCACCATTGAAGAAGGTTGCATTATGCGATCAACCTCAATAATATTTAAGAGGTTTGTCGAATTGCAACCCAAATGATTCAGTATTTTGTGAACTGACCTATCAGTGCATAGGTCAGTTCACAAAATACGAATGGATTTGGTATAAGTCAGTGAGCAAATTACAACCCCTTGTGTAAAAACATTCTTAGTACATCTGGTCGGAAGTAATTCCCATAGGTCTGGTAACTTTTGTTGTATGTCCCAGCTGCTTTAGCAAGGATGGAAATGTCAACTTCGCCAGCAAAGTTTTGCAAATCATGACTCTTTGTCGAGGTTTCGATTGTTAAACCTACCTGAAATTTCACTGTTAGAAGAATTTTCCTGCAAAAACCTTTTTTTTTGCAATACAGGTCTCTCACTAAGGTAATCGTTACAAGTTTCTCCCAAATAGCAGAAATTAGCTCAAACTCTGTTAAAGTCTCATACTAAAATTTAGAGTTACCTGGTAATAGGCGCACATGTGCCATGCAAATTCACCAGGTAATACTTGGGAAAATTTGCACAGAAAAAAATGCCAGCAGGTGGGAAAATGTTTTGAAATTGTTTGTAATATATGCAATTACGTATGTTATTCCTCATTCCAGTAAAAAAGATTCTGAATATTGCTGCAGTTTTTCCATGGGAAGAAACTGCAAATTGTGGTAATGCATCTCCCTGGGGTGACATCATCACACTGTGTTCCCAGCGTACTAGTAATGAGGACCTAGATCTGTGTTTTGCCTAGGATTTATTCTGCAATTGTTTTACACTTACAATACCTTGACTAAGTTTTTGAAGGAAAACATTTGCAGGTTCACACTCCTGTTATGTTATGCTATATTATGTTACATTATTCTATGTTATGTTATGCTATTCTATGTCATGTTATGTTATGTAATGTTATGCTATGCTATGATATGTTATGTTATGTTATGTTATGTTATGTTATGGTATGATATGTTGTTATGTTATGTTATGTTATGTTATGCTATGCTGTGTTATACTATAATCTGTGACACAGCAGATCCAACATATTCATTTAATTCTTTCTATAGCTCTGTGTTTACCACCATTTCATCTTTCTGCGACTCCTTAATACTGTGACACACCTTTAATGGCAATCTACCTTAATATTGTCTCCAGAATATAATTCTACTAAAATATCATTGACAAACTATCAAGGAGCAAAATATCGACAAGCAGGTAAGATTATATGGGCAAGAATAAGTGTACTTTACAGGGTCGGCTTTAGTGTTGGTGGCACACATTGCAACAATAATTTTTGCGGCACACCCACCCCCGCAATTATCTCTTTCATTACGGATTCCCTCACTACCACATTCTCAAGGTGCCCCTCATCTCTCCTTAGCCTCTCTCTCACATTCATTTATTTTATAGCCAAACTCACCCCAATATACAATGTCTGAGTGTTTCACATAACAAAAAATATTTTACAGGAACAATGAGCAATACAAGTGTATAAATCAATGCATAGGAAATGTTACTTAAGATATTGAGGACCACAAGGTGTAGGAGTCACATTATTTATACTGCTAGGCATAATAAGTTAAGAGTGCTTGTAATACGTTTTCATGCAGTTCAGTAACCAAAATTGCTGTGGGATCTGCATGACATAAAAAGAAAAGAGCACAACAGGACCATATCTGCCAAAGTAAGTAGATATGGACTAGCTTCAAGTCTATGGGTGGGTCTATAGAAACACCCATGTACACCCATGATGCAAAGTAATGCACAACACTACTTTGTGTTACTTTAGGGCTGCTTTCCAGTTCAATTTAAGATTTGCACTGGAAATTAAACTCTAAAACAACACTTTGCACGAGTTTTGGGTAACGTTTGTGATGCAAACCTGGTACATAATTACAAAATGACCTCATAAACACCGGATTTGAAATGTCACACAATGATTGGGGCGCCAGACTAATTAAATTGTGTCACTACCCAAAGATGGCCTTTTGAGCAACATAAGAATAATGAAAGAGTGAGGAAAAAAACAATAAGGTTCTAAATTATGCCTTTGCAATGTGCATGCAGCACTTTGATGCCAGTACATAGCTCAATGTGCTATATTAGAAGGATTGTAACTTATGAACTCCAGATAACAAAAGGTTCTCGGTGATGGAAGCAGTAACCCACTAAGCTATCTACACAAAATACAATTCTCTGGGCTTCAAGTTGCATGTTGTGCTTTGCAGCAGGAACATTACCCCCTGCTCTCTATTATCATGAATAAAAACTGTGGCTAGAGAGATCTTAAATGCATTAACCATCAGATTAATCTTGCCATTGTTATTAGCCCTTAAAAACCCCCAGACATATAAAGTTCTCTTCAGGTTGCACCTATATTGTGTCAACATGTCAAAGGGTGACCCATGGAGCTGGTTACACTGGTCGCACAGCCCTAAAGCCGGCACTGGTACTTTACTTAACTCCACATATATGTACGTTGACGATATATATCTCTCCAAGGTACGTGCATGCGGAGTTAAGAGTAGTAAATCTATGCTTCCCTATGCCCACTTACCTTCTCAAAATGCTGGTCTTCGAAAAACTGGCCACATTAGGAGGCCGTTTCTTGCAGCATCCAGGGATTTTACTCACATACTTACATTAGATCTCTGCTCAACCCACTTACCCTCAATAAATGATAGTGAACACAGTATATGTAAATATTCTAATACATGTGCTGTTTGATGAGAGTATCTTCAAAACATGTTAATGGAATCCTTGAAAAATAGACGGAAAAACACGTATAATTTACTGTAAATTACAGCTCTTATAAAATTAGGTCAGTGATAAATGCAGTTAGTCATATTTTTACAAAGAACTGATGGCTATAAAAGCAACATGCTTACACCAGATTAAGGTAGCCCATGCTTAATGTGCCAGCAGCAAAATGGTTCACAAACCATTAACCCCCTCTTGCTCCATCCAAATTATTCGTTGGTACCTGGAACTTATCTCTCTTCGGGCTACACACAGAAACATCACTGATTCAAGTAAATATGTAGGGGCAGATTTATGTTGGTCATGCACCACGTTTGTGTCACTCAACTGCGGCGTAAACATGGCGCATCCCTACGACCCATTTACAACGTGACGCATCTAGGCAGATGCGTCACCTTGTAAAGCCCTGCGCCACATGTGGGCGTTCCTGCGCAGGGTGGGCGTTCCGGGGCAGGTGCGCCTCACAAAAGTGGCTGAGTGAAATCTATAAGATTTCACTCAGTCACTTTCAGGCCAATGCTGCGTCAAAACCCTGCGCCTGCTTGAAGCAGGCGTAAGGCTTGACGCAGCATTGCACAGATAGGGCACCCCCGAGCCTTGCTGGAGCTGCATCGCGCTTGCAACGCAACTCCAGCAATGCGCCACCTTTACGGCACAGATGCGTCACGCATCTGTGCCGTTTTTGCCCCATGGTGCGCCTCATTGTGATTGCGGCGCACCATGGGTGGCGGAGCTGCGGCGCAAAATAACTGGCGCATCCCTGGGGATGCGCCAGTTATCATAAATCTGCCCCCTAGGGTTCTGTTAGAGCTATTTGAGGTTGCCTGAGCTTTCATTTGTATTTAGACTCCTGGAGCGCTTCCATACATAGACAAGAGCATTATTCAGGCCTTTAACAGTAATTCGGCAAAACCAGATGGTGGCGCCCTAAGGCTGTGCACAACCTCACCTTTTATAAAAGTGTCAGCCCTGTATTTATCTTAAAGACCATCAACCTACAATAGTATGCATCAAACCTCTGTAATTCTTTTCACCTTTTTTTCCGTCCCATAACGCAGGTTTTTCATCAAAAAATCACTTCTTGCAAATAAGAATATTGTAAGGTGCAGATAGGGATAAGCTCTATGGCGTGTTCATTTTATAGCAGAAGCTTGACTGCATGGAGAGATTACGGACAGTGACACAGAGAGGGACTTTTTTTGATTATTTCGTCAAGTCCCTTGAGTCATATGTTTGTGCTGCAGGGACCCAAAAAAACACCTTCCTTCCGGCCACACCAACATACATTTGACACCAAATGATTACAGTGGTGAAAATGGACATTTACTCGACAAATGTGGCCTCTGTCCAGGGAGGAAGCAGAACAAGGCTGGAGTACCGCTTCAGTCACCATTTACCAGAACAGCACCACTATGCAGGGGCAGGTCTTCCGTTTGCGCGATGGAGCATCACCCCACTTAATTGCCCCAGAAACGAAAAATAAAATGATAATAAGTTCATTCATTACCATTTTATTTTTTGTCAACCCATCCTGAACCGAGTGACAGGATGGGGTGGGGCATAGTCAGTGGCAGCAGTGATGGGCTGCATCTGGATAGTGCACATGTCCCTTTGGACTGTGTCTTGAGATGGCCAGCCTCACATGCTCATTATAAACCTCTCAGCTCCAGTGGTGGCCGTAATGGGCCCCGTGGTGGTGGGGTTGTGGGTGGCAGGCAGGAGGAGGGGGGTAAATAAAGAAAGAAAACAGTACTTACCTGGCTGCCGCCTCTCCTCCGTTCTTCTTCCGCCGTGGACGCTGCAACAGGAAGCACACAGCCGCGGCCGGTAGTGGGAGTACCGGCCGGGCGGTGACATGGGGAGGGGGAGGGGCAGGGTGGGGGGTAGTAATGTATGGATTACGGACTTTAAAAGGTAAGTAAACATAAAAATAAATAAAACGCCCGGCCGGTACTCCCACTACCGGCCGCGGCTGGAAACACACGGGCACCCAGTCTGTCCCAGCCAATCACTACACTGCTGATAGCAGCATTGTAATTGGTCTGAATGCTGTGGTTCCGCACTCAGAGAAGAAGTGGAAGCCTGGGCATGTTGCCCGGAGAACATGTTAAGTGCGCTTGATGGTATGGCAGGCCCGAGACAGCCCGGCCAAATCACCATGCGCACTAAAGTGCACATACCACTCCTCCCCTTGCTGGCTGACAGCCCAGCTCTGCCCTTTAAGAAAACTGTGCCAGTACCGTAAAATAAATGGATCATCATTTTCCGGCCTTCCAGTCGCCTTACTTTCCAGACACCACTGTCTTTATGTTCAGTGTGTTTTTTTCTAAGAGGCGTTTCAAGAACAGCATGCAGATGGTGACATTCAATTCATCAACAGTAAGTGTGATTCTGGCATTACTCACTATCAGTGTTCACTGCCCCAACTACTGAATTCGACTTATGTGTGAGAAGCAGAAAGAAAGAGCAGCTATCTGAGAATGACAAACTGGCAGAGCCTTTGTAAGTCACATCACTGGCAAGGGACAGTTTTTCCAGCAGCTTTATTGAGAGTAGCAGGAGAGAAGATATTTATCAAACAATGGCACATCATTTCTAGTCTACATCCCAGTACAGGCAAACAGTAGCCATCAATTCCCTGTGACCATGATGCTTTGGGGGAAAGCTGGTGGTGAACATCAGCTGATATCAGCAGCTTGTGCTAGAAGTCAGCTAGAGCATTCTCACAAGCATCATCGGACAGACCCAAAAATATGGATTGAATGAGAGATGGCACCAGGTTTGCAGTAGGCCTGCTCTTTTTTTTGTTTCTTTTAAGCAAGAAAAACATCTTGTAAAACTTTCTTGAATATAAATAAATAAATACATAAATAAATTAGAAATTCCATGGAATACCAAATGTTCTTAAATTATCGAAGGTAATGGCAACAGAACTGATTCATGAACAGCATGCCGCCCCAAGACATTTTCTGCTCAAGCCCATTTCCTGCAGCACAAAATTGGGCATAATTTTGCGGTCAGGAATATCAAAAATGTCAAATGTGTTATAAAAAATGTGTGCACACCTAATTAGAGGGCAAGTTAATCATATTCATCCATACTGTAGTGCAAGATGCATATCATCAAGAGAGAAATTACAAATTATTCGGAAAGATGTTAGGGCCCATTCACAAGAGATTATGTCATAAACTACCTGCACAAATGGGCATAATATCGCAGAGGCGAACCCCCGAAGGGGCTCAGAAGCCGGCGCCATAACCCGGCGGTGCCCCCGGAAGAGAAGGGGAGGGGGACACAGATTGGCGCGGAAAGGCCGGCACCGGGCAAGGTGTCCCCCTCTCAGACCCCCCCCTCCCCCCCCTGGCGGGGCAGCACAGCATGGGATGTCCGAGTCCGGGATACAAGCGGTAGGAAGATGGCGCTCGCAGGCATACAAAACATACGTCCGCCCCCAACTGCTATGACCGATGGACACGCAAGGCAGCCTTGTTAGTGACCGGCCGTGTTTTCATTGCTTCAACAGGCAGCAGACCACACCTAGTCTGGGTGGTGGGCCACTCGTTTGTCAGACGAATGGAGGCGTGGTGGAAAACAGCAGGGCGCTCACTAAGGGACAGACCGACATACACATGCATCCGGTGGTTCGGTCGGTCGGGCATGCATTGGGAACAATTGGCGGCAGCCCTCAAAGACTTACGCAAGGATGCAGGCCGGCACCCGGACGTCTTACATCATATCATACATCTGGGAGGGAACGAGGGAACGACCTGGCCGGGATGGGGCGGAGAGCGCTGCTCCTCGGAATACAGAAAGACCTGGTCGAGACGTCCAGGGTTTTTGGGCGCACTACAATAGTATGGTCCAAGATAATCAGTAGAAAGGAATGGAGAGGAGCGGAATCCTACAAAGGGGTGGAAAATTCAAGAAAAAAGCTGAACCTATCAGTGAGCAAGTTTTGCAGGTTAAACGGCCTGGGATCAATCAGGCACGGGTTGATACACACGGGCCGCCCAGAGTACTACGCCAGCGATGGGGTGCACCTCTCTGAGGAGGGCATGAGAATCTTCTGGGCCAACCTGTGGGGCGCCATGGTGCTGGCGGGATGTCAGTAAAAAGCGGAACTTAAAGGGGGGGAGCCGCAGGAAGACGGCAGCCTCCCTGGCGGCGTGGCGAAGGGCTACGCTGAGAACGGTTGGTACGGAGGCACACCGGAGGGCGGTGCGCCAGAATAGGTCCACTCACCTTCAGATGCCGCACGGCTGGGTGAGGTGGACTAAGGAAAGCGACCTTGGGATGCCTCACGGCTGGGATTCGCTGCTACAAAAAGGAAGGGGTAGCAAGCAGAGACGGCGCTCGCAGCCCAGCCCCCGCCGGATGGCAGGGCACAACAAAGTCGGACATGGTAGCGAGGCGGCCTAACTCTGGGGACAAAAGGCTACCCCCTTCCCCGCGCAAAGGAGGCGCAAAGAAAATCCAACCTACCAAAGAACCGGCCCAAAGGGGGCCAAGCGATGATCACAAGGAAATGTATAATTCTATAACATGCAAAGTACAAATATAACTGTTTCCTTGTAACCCTAATAAACTGCGGCCAACAAATGACCACCACAAGACAAGAAGTGTAGTGGCTTTCTTGGCGGGAAGGGGAAACAACCGAAGGGGTAAAGATGATGCATGCATAGTGGGGCAGAGTGCAAGGGTTATCACAGAGGCGAACCCCCGAAGAGGCTCAGAAGCCGGTGCCATAACCCGGCAGCGCCCCCGGAAGAGAAGGGGAGGGGGACACAGATTGGCGCGGAAAGGCCGGCACCGGGCAAGGTGTCCCCCTCTCAGCCCCCCCCTGCCCCCCCCTGGCGGGGCAATGACCAATCGGGAGGGCGCGCGGGGTTCAAACCCCCCAATCGGCAAGGTGACGCGAACCCCGAAGGGCAGTGGGGGGGGCTTAAAAGCGCGACTCCCCCAGGTAAGCTCCTAGCATCCAGGAGCGGGGGAGCAGCGCGACGGAGGACCGAAGAGCTTGTCCCACCCACCCACACCAAAGGAACAGCGATGTCGCAGGGCTGTAATGGGCAAACTGCGTGGCGAAGGGCTACGCTGAGAACGGTTGGTACGGAGGCACACCGGAGGGCGGTGCGCCAGAATAGGTCCACTCACCTTCAGATGCCGCACGGCTGGGTGAGGTGGACTAAGGAAAGCGACCTTGGGATGCCTCACGGCTGGGATTCGCTGCTACAAAAAGGAAGGGTTAGCAAGCAGAGACGGCGCTCGCAGCCCAGCCCCCGCCGGATGGCAGGGCACAACAAAGTCGGACAAGGTAGCGAGGCGGCCTAACTCTGGGGACAAAAGGCTACCCCCTTCCCCGCGCAAAGGAGGCGCAAAGAAAATCCAACCTACCAAAGAACCGGCCCAAAGGGGGCCAAGCGATGATCACAAGGAAATGTATAATTATATAACATGCAAAGTACAAATATAACTGTTTCCTTGTAACCCTAATAAACTGCGGCCAACAAATGACCACCACAAGACAAGAAGTGTAGTGGCTTTCTTGGCGGGAAGGGGAAACAACCGAAGGGGTAAAGATGATGCATGCATAGTGGGGCAGAGTGCAAGGGTTATCGCAGAGGCGAACCCCCGAAGAGGCTCAGAAGCCGGTGCCATAACCCGGCGGCGCCCCCGGAAGAGAAGGGGAGGGGGACACAGATTGGCGCGGAAAGGCCGCCACCGGGCAAGGTGTCCCCCTCTCAGCCCCCCCCTGCCCCCCCCCTGGCGGGGCAATGACCAATCGGGAGGGCGCGCGGGGTTCAAACCCCCCAATCGGCAAGGTGGCGCGAACCCCGAAGGGCAGTGGGGGGGGCTTAAAAGCGCGACTCCTCCAGGTAAGCTCCTAGCATCCAGGAGCGGGGGAGCAGCGCGACGGAGGACCGAAGAGCTTGTCCCACCCACCCACACCAAAGGAACAGCGATGTCGCAGGGCTGTAATGGACAAACTGCGTGGCGAAGGGCTACGCTGAGAACGGTTGGTACGGAGGCACACCGGAGGGCGGTGCGCCAGAATAGGTCCACTCACCTTCAGATGCCGCACGGCTGGGTGAGGTGGACTAAGGGAAGCGACCTTGGGATGCCTCACGGCTGGGATTCGCTGCTACAAAAAGGAAGGGTTAGCAAGCAGAGACGGCGCTCGCAGCCCAGCCCCCGCCGGATGGCAGGGCACAACAAAGTCGGACAAGGTAGCGAGGCGGCATAACTCTGGGGACAAAAGGCTACCCCCTTCCCCGCGCAAAGGAGGCGCAAAGAAAATCCAACCTACCAAAGAACCGGCCCAAAGGGGGCCAAGCGATGATCACAAGGAAATGTATAATTATATAACATGCAAAGTACAAATATAACTGTTTCCTTGTAACCCTAATAAACTGCGGCCAACAAATGACCACCACAAGACAAGAAGTGTAGTGGCTTTCTTGGCGGGAAGGGGAAACAACCGAAGGGGTAAAGATGATGCATGCATAGTGGGGCAGAGTGCAAGGGTTATGGAGTACGCGACTGTCACTACTCACTTGGTATACCTCACAGACAGTGCAGCATGCATGCAATACTCAATGAAAAGTGGATTTTCTGTAAGAAGACAATATTCTGCTTGAAGAGGTTTGAAATGACATCCACAGAGCCACAAGTAAGTTGAGGCCAGATATACAACACAGTTTACTGGTTACAAACAGCCCATCGGGCCGTTTGCAACCAGTAAAGTGCATTTTCCTATGTACCAATCCTATTTTGCAAGTGGGTAACCTATTACCGACTCGTAAAATTGTGTTTGAGAGTCGTTATTAGGATGGGGCATATAAAAGGCATCCCTTCCAAATAGCGAGTCACACTAGCATGTATGAAAGTTTCGCGACCATAAATGCGGTCCCAAAACATTTGCGATTACCACCAATTTCAAATTGGTGGTAAGCCATTCGCAAATCGGAAGGGGTCCCAAAGGGACTCTTTCTCATTTGTGAATGGGGACTCCAACATTTTTTCAGAGGAAATATTGGTCCCACCAACCACTGCCCACTGTAAAAAAAAAAAAAATTTAAACGAAGACTTTTCATTTTTCTTTTTGAAATGCATCCTGCTTTCCTTTGGGAAAAATGGAACGCATTTTTTGAAAAAAACTGCTTTATTTAAAAAGCACTCACAGACATGGTGGTCTGCTGACCCCAGCATCCCTGTGAGTGCTGGCCACTCTAAATGGGTCACAAATTGTGACCTGCTCCATGAATATAAATGAGGCAGGTCCCTTGAGACTCAATTGGAAATCGCAAAAAGTGTACTTACGCTATTGTACATCAGGTTTTGCAACTCACAAATTGCGAAGCGCTAAAAATCTAAATATACGCATCGAAACTCGGATGGTCGTACACGTGGCCATTGGTTCTTACTTGTCAAAGAGAAAAACAGATAACTTACAGTCTCTTTTCGGCAGGCGGATTTGTATGTTCTGACACAATCTTATGACCACTAGCTTATTGGCCACTACACTTGAATACCTAAATTCAGAAGCGTTGTTTGAAATGAAGTATCTCCAGAGTACTTTCATATATTGTATGAGCTGCAGCAGCAGTGTAACATTCCCCACACTCAAATAATCCAAAAGACTTGGACTAGGTGTCCCTCTATCTGACATTTAAATCACCTGTATGAGTAGTGGCAAGCTATCCTGCTATTCTTGCATCAATACAAGCGTTAGGAGCGTGAATCCTAAACAGTTGTGAATTAGCAAGTGGTTAAATGCCTGTACAAAATAGTTAGCTTTTCATTTGGCCAGTCACAGTTATCAGCAAGGATTAGCAAACTACTGACATTTATGTTCTTGATGGAGAACAACTTACATCTACAGAAGTCAGTGAGAGAACGGCTGGCAACTTCCCTGAGACAGCCACTCATAATCTTTGTAAGGAATATTGAGGAAAACTACTTTGTAACTTTTATGGACCCATGTTTGGAGAGCAATATTTCTCCATTTGTCCCATAGAGTCAGTGCTTAACTTGTAAGGGAACAAGTGTGGTGGAGAGTGAGGGGCGGTGGAGGGGCTGTCCAATATTTTTCATAGTACATCACCAATGACGATGGCGAATTCATGGGGTGCCAGATAGGAAAGCTCCTTGGCCTTGATTCCACCTCTTCCACTGCCCTTCCCTTTCTGTCTCTTCATCTCACACTTGTGGGTTCTTTTTAATCTCTGCCTTCTTTATTAGTCACTGTTTTTGCATCTCTCTATTCCTTCTCTTTTTATCACCTGTCCCTTTCTCTGGGTTAAAGTCTCATGAAAAATAAGTCCCGGTTCCCAATACTGAGTGTGAGTGTCCCCCACCTGCAACCACTGGCAGAAACTAAGCAGGGTCCCACCGTTTCTCAACGGGCTATGGCAATATCCAGTGACAGCCTGGTTGTGAAAGTGGAGAAATACTTGTAAAAGGACTGTCTGTCAATGTGGCATATCCAATTCCAACAGCTACAATTGGCTGTTAACATACAGTGTAGCATGAACAACAACAAAAAGGCCCATATTTACCTAGAGCTTGCGCTGCCCTTGCGTCATGCAAGGCGACACAAGGCAACGCACGTCTCTAAGTCAGATTTGGTAAGTTATGCAGAGCTACCTTCCTGGCTTAGTAAATCTGGAGTAATGCAAATCAACACAAGTCTCTGCCTAGCTTTAATCTATTGTTGGGAAGAAGTCCCATGGGTGGAGCGCGGATGTTCCCACACATCCATCAATGGTTTTTGGTGAATTCCCAGATCTACTAAGACTAGTAAACCTGGGAATGAGTCAAAATGCTACGCCTTCCCAGGTGTGGAATAACAAGGAGCAATATGATTAGGGGTGCTACATTCCGCAACACACATAGAAAGAGGAAAATTCCTCTGAGGAGTGTTTTTGTTCAGGAAGGTGCCTCTTCCTGCACAAAAACCGCCCTACCAGTAACGCCGGCACCCTTGCACCGTGCCGCAACGGTGCCTTCATTGGCAGCCACAAGTGTACCAGAGCAGAGAGAGAGAACAGGAATAAAGAAATCAATTAATAAATCCGGTATTTGCACAGAGCAAACTAATCACCCCTAAGGGTCTTAAGGCGCTGGGGGCCATATGTTAGTCAATATGGTGCATTCCTGCTTTCTTGATTTGATGCAGCGCATCAAGTGCTGCGTTGCGCCTGATGTTGATAAATCTGGGTCTCTGTCTCTAGCAAATTAGTAGGTATTACCAACAGAATAGGTGAGAGTGTATGTTCCCTTTTTTTTGCTCACATAGAAGACTTTTTGACAGGCAGGGGACACAGGAATTGCAAAATCACAGCGCCCATCTTACTGGGCACAACACTCATGCCGACCCAAATACCTATTAAAGGCAGAATCACATAAGACATTGTCATGTGGTTCTGTGGGCAGTGAGCCATGCACACTGCTTGTGGAGACATAAGTCTAGGGGTGGGCATGGGGTGTAGTTTTGTATCTCTTGTAGAATGCCCAATTCTTGTATAAACTACAGATTTAGTGCAGGCTACTCAAGGGTGACCTTCCCTCTTGTAAACTGGGGCTCTCACTGAGCCTTTCATCACAAGTTTCATATTCCCATCATTTATGAAATGTTCTTGTGTCCCTTTCCTTGTGAATGTCCAGTGTCCAGTTTCTGAAAGTCGCATAGTGAGCCATAGCAGTATAGCACTCACAGCACATACTTCATCTCAGGGATATCTTAAGACACTTTTGCTTGAACCACCTCCCCCATGAGAGAAAGGTTCAGGATCAGCATAGCTGATTGCAAAGCAGAAAATGACATATGTGACAGGTATACCAATAATCAGGATCTATCCTAGATTACACTCATAATAAAAATTAGACAGAGGATGCCCATGACCACCTACCAGTTTCACGGTCTTACATGTCTCTGTTCCTTCTGGTCCTACTTTAAAGGCTGCATCTTCAGGGACACCAGATAAGCCTAACCCTCCATTCTCTTGCATGCATTTCAGGCCAGTGAGGGCCACTGGGCAATCATGGTGGCTGGAACAGCTTGAGCATGTCACGCACAAGCAATGGGACCTTACATAATTGCATCTGGCACCCAAAAGTGTTTGTCCAGCAACCCGATTTTTAGGGAAAGCGGCTCTTTGGGGGTCAATGGGTCTGAAACTATTGGCCACTAGCTCTTCCTCCGTTCTGTGCCTGATCCACTTGCACCACATAACACAGGCCACAGTTTACCCCTGCAGTCATATGTTCGAATATTGAGCACAAAAAATGTTGTGCTTCAAAAATATTGTTCGCAAAATATTGACTACCAAATTATAATAATGGTAAGTATGTATAGTTAAGAAAATATTTACTATTCTTCACTATAGATCTACGTACCTTGAAGATATATATATATATATTCACTGAAAAAACCATAGGTTATAGACCATATATAGTTAGGAATTAGCATTTACAAAACCTTGAAAATTCACTGAAAAAACCATAGGTTATAGACCATATATAGTTAGGAATTAGCATTTAAAAAACCTTATTTTACTCACACAAAACCATTGAAATTCCATATATAGTTAGTTGCACTAACTATATATCGCGCACCCGCAATCCACTGCTGATCATGTCACATATTACATCATTCATGACATGGTCAGTGACATCACTGATGACATCACTGATGACATCTCAAATGACATCACTGATGACATCACTGATGACAACATCCAGTGACTGTATGTTTCTGTAAAGTTAAAATATGTCTTACATATTGAAGAATGAGTGGATGTATAAGTGTCTGGATGAAGGATTTAGTAGGTGCGTGACTGACTGTATGAGTGAGTGATTAAATGTGTCTCACTGAATGCATGGGTTAGTGACTAAACTGTCTTAATTTGTGCATCATTATGTCTGTTGTTCTGTAAACTGCTGCATGTGTTGATCATTAGCTATACGAGAGGCTATATGTGTTATTAATTGGTTGCCCAAGTATTTCTATGGGAGATTGAGTTTGTGTGGGGGTGGCTGGAAGGTGTGTGACTCTATGCATAGATGTGTGAGCAGTTTATTCACTAGGTGTATGAGTTCAAGAGTGCATGTGGAAACAGCTACATGGGCAGTTGACTGTGTGCATGAGTGTATTGATGAGTGAATGGATATCTCAATGCTACATGTCATAGTAAGTACATATGTAAAACACAGTACATGTGACAGTTGGCATATATAAATAACTGTGCATGAGAGCCACTGAATGAGTGAGTGGTTGTATCGATCATTGTGAACTTGTATCAGGGATTGTATAAGAGAGTAAATATGTGTTAGTATATGTTTCAATAAGTAAGGTGTGTTTAACTGTATAGTTGAAGAAATGGAGGTGAGATTGTTTCTTTGCATGACTGACTGGGTGTGTGAGTAACTCCATGGATGAGTGGCAGTGTGTGAGTGTCTGTATACACTGAGTGTATCTAAGGTTATATTAGAGTCTGAAGAGGTTTATCGTATTAGCACAAGAATGATGTCAAATGAGATGTCATCAGTGATGTCATCAGTGATGTCATTTGAGATGTCATCAGTGATGTCATCAGTGATGTCACTGACCATGTCATGAATGATGTAATATGTGACATGATCAGCAGTGGATTGCGGGTGCGCGATATATAGTTAGTGCAACTAACTATATATGGAATTTCAATGGTTTTGTGTGAGTAAAATAAGGTTTTTTAAATGCTAATTCCTAACTATATATGGTCTATAACCTATGGTTTTTTCAGTGAATTTTCAAGGTTTTGTAAATGCCAATTCCTAACTATATATGGTCTATAACCTATGGTTTTTTCAGTGAATTTCAATGGTTTTTTAATAGCAAATATCATAAGCTTTCGAATGTCAAGTACGTGGTAAGTGAAAACATTTTCGTGTTTATGCACACTGATCTGCTTTGAATGGTGCCCCCCCCCCCTCATTTCTATTAGGAGTACTCTCTCTTTGCAGATAGTGAAAGGTAGTTAACGCAGGCCTTTGCCCCCGTTGTAATCCGTCGTGCCTGCTTCTCTCTCCATTTGATTGATTGTTATCCAAGTATTTACTGTTTTAGAATTAGTTCTCTTTGGTTCATTCTCTATTTACAAACAAACACAGAGTCGCAATACTCTGTTTAGTCTTTGCAGATAACGAAAAATCGTGTAAAAAAAAAGAAAAGGAATCGAGCAAAATCAGTAGGCCACTAATGGGATCTCTTTTTGACCTCGCTAAAATAGAAACATTAGGAACAACCCCTCATGACAAATACAAAACTAGTGAGATGAACTGAACTCCACACAATGATGGCTGCAAAACAGCTCGGCTCCGCCACCCACCCCGCCCAAAATAACGATAAAGAACGGCTGCCATGATTGGTTGCGGAATGACCACGACGGAGCTACGAAATGGTGCTGCTCTCATGCTAACCCCAGCTTCAGTCTGAAACATCCAGAAACACTGTAGACTACCAATTCGATCAGTTCCGGTAGCGCCCCAATGTAACCCGGTAGAGAAGAACTAGCCCTCCCCTCTTTGACTGATGGTTCTTGTTGCCTGTCCCTTCTGTTGTCATTTAACAGAACTATTTAGCCTGCTGAAAGGGGTTGTGTTCCGACCGCTGGTTGGTGGAGACATTTTGACTATATTCTGTACCTGCGTTGTCGCGTAATGCGTCATATGACGCGCCGCGTTAGCGCATCCGGAAGTCATCCGGGGCGCGCAGCGCGTAACGTAAGCATAACAAGTCATGTGACTTGTTAATAAAACTTTTCATTGGTTCATTTTACTTTTCTTATTGTAATGATGAAAGGCTTGGTCATATGACCTAAAAATTACGCTTTTCATTATTTCCGAACATTATTTTTTCTTAAATATATGTTATAATGTTCCAGGCTAATGTACTTTCCCGGAAATTTTACAACTGTCCTGCAAGTAAAATATATTCTTTTTTCGAGAAAAAGAGCGTTTCTTCGTCCCATGACGGAGCCGTTGAGCAAAAGAGGGTCGACCTGCTGTCTTAGTCGCCGATACGCCTGAATATGAGATTCTTATCGATCACTTTATGTTGCAGGAATAGAAAACACAACAGCCCTTGACCATTTATCTTTACTGCGTTCCTTCGTATTATACCTTTTACCCTTCATGTAATTGGTCTGCTTTATTTCACTTGCCTTTTAATGATTCTAAAACAGTCACTATTATTAAAAACTTTACCAATGTATATACTACTACCATGTTTTCTTTTAAAAACCTTTATTGTGAAAATTTCATTATACAAATACGAGCCTATAACCACGTGGGCCTGCCACAGAGCAAACTGTAATCGTATATGATGAATAGACATTTACACTGTAGAGGAACGTAACGGGCGGGCCATTAGGTTGCAAGAACTAAGGTGTCTAACAGTTACGGAATCGGTGGACGTACATTTTATAATTAAAATACGACAGGGCCAGTTACAATAAAATTATCTAGATATACATTTGCGGGCAAGTACCATGGGTGACGTTAATTCGAACTTTCAACAGTACAGTAATCAATAACACATCAGAACTTAATATCAATAGGGATGTCGAAATATTCAATCAATTCTCGTCCCCGCCCGCCATGTGCTTCAAAACTGCATACGTATCTCGTGATTTCAAGGTTCTGCAACCAGTACACAACAAGGAGTTACGAGTCCCATTTATTCCGGCGCCATTTTGGGCGAGGACGGGCAGGTCCAGGATATAGTCAAAATGTCTCTACCAACCATCGACTATGATGATGTTCATATGCTGTATTTATAGAGTAACACTCATCTGTCCACATGAAATTAATTTGCCACAATCTAAACATGTCATTTTAATCTTTCCAAAGTTCTTCTAAATATTTGGGACCGTTTCCCTTGCCTCTGAAGCTCTCAGTGCCACTTCTTTGATGAATGTACTAGCAGGTCAGGGGTTCTCCTCCAAATCTCTCTTTTATGCAGCACTATAATTAATTGGTGCCACCTCTCCATATGACGATGCATGGTATAGTTACCACAACTATATTTTTTTTCGGTTCCTCTGGAGAGTTCATCGTGGCAGATGAAGCGTGTAACGTACCGGGCATTTACCTTTTTTTGCATGTACAGGAAAGGAAAAAAAAATTGAGCGTCCGAGTTCTAAGGTGTCCCAGGGCCATTTTAGTGGACCAGGCCCAAATCCAAAGAACAGGCCGCCATTTTGAGAGTCCTCTTGCAGCCGCCTGTCGCTGTAGCATCAAGAGCAGCCGAAACTCAGCTGAATGGCAACTGAAACGGTAAAGGGGCGCCCCACTACAGCAGACGAGCCTCCACCTAGGAAGGCCCATTCACGCCGGCTCCCCCCCCTTTGGGCACCCCACGCCGTTATTCGGAGCAGTATTGTAGGATGGCCACACCAGTGCGGCAACTTGCTAGACATCACCTCGGTGGTAACCGAATCTCAACGCCTTGTGATGTCTTCTATTCAAAAAACATTGTTATGCTGCCTTCGACCTATTCGCCGCAAGTGCGCACACAACTCAACTGCATAGCTTGCTAGACACCACCTCGGTGCCATCCGGATCTTGGAATGTCAGCACCTTTTGGTGTCTTCTCTTTAGAAAATATTGTTGCGCTGCCTTTGGCCCCATTCGCACATCAGTCCGCTACTGACGCCATCTCACAGGCTAATGGGGCGCCCCACGCCGACTTTCAGCATTGTAGAATGACCACACCAGTACAGCAACTTGCTAGACATCACCTCGGTGCCATCCGGATCTCGGCGCCCCACTGCAGATGAAGTGCCTCTCAACTATGAAACCACCACGGTGACATCCGGATCTTGGCGCGTTGTGCTGCCTTCGGCCTATTCGCACATCGGTCCGCTACTGACGCCATCTCACAGGCTAATGGGGCGACCCACGCCGAGTTTCAGCATTGTAGGATGACCACACCAGTACAGCAACTTGCTAGACATCACCTCGGTGCCATCCGAATCTTGGCATCTCAACGCCTAGTGGTATCTTCCATACAAAAAATATTGTTACGCTGCCTTTGGCCCCATTCGCACATCAGTCCGCAACTTAGACATCACCTCGGTGCCATCCGGATCTTGGCATCTCAGCGCCTTGTGGTGTCAGTCAGAAAATATTGTTGCGCTGCCTTTGGCCCCATTCGCACATCGGTCCGCTACTGACGCCATCTCACAGGCCAACGGGGCGCCCCACGCCGACTTTCAACATTGTAGGATGGCCACAGAAGTGCGACAACTTACTAGACACCACCTCGGTGCCATCCGGATCTTGGCGCGTTGTGCTGCCTTCGGCCTATTCGCACATCGGTCCGCTACTGACGCAAACTCACAGGCCAACGGGGCGCCCCACGCCGACTTTCAGCATTGTAGGATGGCCACACCAGTGCACCTTACTAGACACCACCTCGGTGCCATCCGGATCTTGGCGCGTTGTGCTGCCTTCGGCCTATTCGCACATCGGTCCGCTACTGACGCCATCTCACAGGCCAACGGGGCGCCCCACGCCGACTTTCAGCATTGTTGGATGGCCACACCAGTGCGGCAACTTACTAGACACCACCTCGGTGCCATCCGGATCTTGGCGCGTTGTGCTGCCTTCGGCCTATTCGCACATCGGTCCGCTACTGACGCAAACTCACAGGCCAACGGGGCGCCCCACGCCGACTTTCAGCATTGTAGGATGGCCACACCAGTGCTGCAACTTGCTGGACACCACCTCGGTGCCATCCGGATCTTGGCGCGTTGTATTGCCTTCGGCCTATTCGCACATCGGTCCGCTACTGACGCCGCCTCACGTGCCAACGTATTTTCTCCGCATTTTATACCCTATGCCGCATAACAGGTCATGTGACTTGTTTATAAAACTTTTCATTGGTTCATTTTACTTTTGGTTTCCTAATGATGGAAGGCTTGATCATATGACCTAAAAACAACACTTTTCATTGGATGAAAACTTTTTTTTTTTCCCAAACGATGAAAGCCCCACCTTGTTTCTGGATGTTTCAGACTAAACTGGCGTCAGCATGAGAGCACCACCATCTCGTAGCTCCGTCGTGGTCATTCCGCGAGCAATCATGGCAGCCGCTCCCCACCAGAAGCCTGCAGGAGTCGGGGCCCCCAAAACTTTTGATGAATTCTCAAGGCGGAGGGGACGCTTTCGAGAATGGGGTCCAAGACCTAGCAGACAAGCGTCCGATTTCCAAGGTGTCCCAGGGCCATTTCAGTGGACCAGGCCCAAAAAGGAAAGAGCCTGCCGCCATTTTGAGAGTCCTGTGACAGCCGCCTATCGCTGCACCGCAAGAGTGGGCGCAACTCAGCTGAATTGCGGCTTTTGACACAGTGGACCAAAAACGGACGGAATGGCAACTGAAACGGTAAAGGGGCGCCCCACTACAACAGATGACACTCCACCTGGAGAGGCCCGTTCACGCCGCCTCCCCCGGGGCGCCCCACGCCGTTATTCGGAGCAGCATTGTAGGATACCAAAACCAGTGCGGCAACTTACTGGACATCACCTTGGTGCCATCGTTCTGCTGCCTTGGAACTATTCGCACAACAGTTTGCTACTGATGACCCACCCCCCGCGACGCCCCACGCCGTTATTTGCTGGGTGGCAACTTACTAGACATCACTTTCGTGTCATCTAGATTTCAGCGCGTTCTGCTGCCTTGGAACTATTCGCACAACAGTTGGCTACTGATGACCCACCCCCCGCGACGCCCCACGCCGGAAATCTGGACGTTGTGCTGCGTTGGGACTATTCGCACAGCCGACCGCTACTTCGTTGTTTTTCCCTAAAAATGTTTATATGTTATTACTATTTTTGTTTTCTTGTATATATTTATAAATTATTAAAGTTTTATAATCTTACTACTTTGTCGGAGTGCTATATATTTTTAATGTGACACATAATTGTAAAAACTTTGATGTACAAAGAGTCATCCCTGGAATCTTCCGCTTCACGCTCGGTCCCCTCCCCAATCACAATACAGGATGTTTTTCAGATAATAGCAACGCTTCTGCTGTGACGGATCTCATCGAGTGTGGGCCTTGATCTACTATAACTCCTTTGAAGAGGGGTGATTCTTTACAGCTGTGGCCATAAACTACATCTGCAGGGCTAGCTGATAGCCTAGGACCGGCATGGACAATCGGACACAGAGGAAAAGGAGTGTCAGAGGGTGCGGTAGTGAATAGGGCGAAAGGGAGGTGTCGGGCGGGCACAGGGTGTGATTCTCAGGGAAGAGCAGCGCAGATGGGGGGAGGTTTATTACCCATGCATAAGACAGAGAGCGGGGGTGACCACTGCCTGGGTGAGATGCTTGCGAGGGTGGGGAGCCATGCTAAGGATCGACAGCGTGCACAGAGTGGGTCTGGTCAAGGTATCTAAAATGGCTGCCGTGCACGACAAAAGTGTGGCATTTGAAAAAAGACAAGATGGCGCAGACAATGTTTTTCAACACTTCCTGATTTCCTTCGAATCGAACGTTAACAGACGTTGGGGCATATTACCAAAGTTAAGCGATATTTATCCCTAACGATGCATTGCAAAGATTTTTTTACCGTCAGAAATTATCGCAGATAAACCTTGCTATTATCAAGGTTTATCGCAAATACGATAAAAAACGACCGCAATGCATTAATATCGCTGAAAACTCAGCGATATTCATGCATTACCGAGCTAATGCTCTTAGCCATGTTATCCACCTCCCATTGGATAACATGGCTAAGAACTGCTCAGGGCAGCTGTTACTTTTTGGAGATATTCGCGCTTATCTCGAATATTTCCAAAAGTTGATAATAGGAGATAGCGATGTTAGCGACTGTTTCCAGTCGCTAACATCTTGGCATGCCCACTTTGCATGTCATTAGTGATAAATATCACTCACATGCAAAGTGGGGCCCAAGATGGTCGCTATCTCCTACTAGCCGTCGCTAACTGGTGTTAGCAACAGCTAGGTAATACAGATATAATTTTATCTCCGCGAAGCGGAGCGCTGTTACAGATATATATCTTGTTTTTGAACGTTAATTTCTCAAAATGCACTGAAGCACATATATTGACACCTAGCAAAGGCACATCGGGCTACCAGTCCCTAATATTTTACCAAGTTTCGTGCAAATCCATTCAGCCATTCGATTATTATTATTATTATTATTTTTTGCCCCGCGGGGCCCTTTTAAAACCTCCACATCAAACCTAGGGGGTCAGCGAGGATCTACTATGCCCCCTTATGGTCATTTGCCCCTTCGCTTTGGCCTCCTCTTGTCTCTCGATCCTACCGAGAGACAAGATGGCGGCCGCTACGTACTGTTTGGAATGTTTACAGACACCGGAGAGCCAATCAGCTTCGCTTCGCAAAGCTCCGTAACGCGAAAAGTACGCGAAGCGGTGCGCTGTTACAGATATATATCTTTTTTTGAACGTTAATTTCTCAAAATCCACTGAAGCACATATATTGAGACCTAGCAAAGGCACATCGGGCTACCAGTCCCTACAATTTTGCCAAGTTTCGTGCAAATCCATTCAGCCGTTCGATTATTAATATTATTTTTTTTTTTTGCCCCGCGGGGCCCTTTTAAAACCTCCACATCAAACCTAGGGGGTCAGCGAGGATCTACTATTACCCCTTATGGTCATTTGCCCCTTCGCTTTGGCCTCCTCTTGTCTCTCGATCCTACCGAGAGACAAGATGGCGGCCGCTACGGACTGTTTGGAATGTTGACAGACGCCGGAGAACCAATCAGCTTCGCTTCACAAAGCTCCGTTGCGCGAAAAGTACGCGCTGCCCGGTCCGCTGTTACAGATATATATCTTTTTTTAAACGTTAATTTCTCAAAATCCACTGTAGCACATATATTGAGACCTACAAAAGGCACATCGGGCTACCAGTCCCTACAATTTTGCCAAGTTTCGTGCAAATCCATTCAGCCGTTCGGGCTAAAAGTGAGGCCAACCGCCCTATGGAAAACCCCCCCCCAATTTTCAGGGGCTGCTCAGAAACAAAATGTGCCATTTTCCTGAAAATTTCAGCCAATTCCGTCCACAAACGCCAAAGTTATTAGACATAGAATTTTCAAAAAACCCATAGAGAAAAAATCCTAACTATATATACCTACTGGCGACCGCCAGTAGGTAATATATATATATATATATGTATGTATGGTGTTAAATTGTTAAATATAGTAAATCTATGCTTACCCATATATATTTACTTCCACAATAATCTGTTATATTTTTGTGGCTCAAAATTTGAAACTCTATATTCTGGTAGTTCAGACTCATACACATGGGGCCCTATTTACAAGAAAGTGCTGCAGTGCGGCGCCGCGAGCCCTTTGGCTTCGGCATGCTGCAGCACTTTCAAAGCCCAGGCATGCTTCATATTTACAACAATATGCCGCATCCCTATGTGTTCCCCTCTATCAGCTTCCATGCGCCACGCAGGCACTCTTGCCTTCTGGTGCAAGGGTGCTTGCCTTGTGGGGAGATTGTTTTTGTGCAGGAAGGGATACTATCCTGCACATAAACAATCAGAAATTTTTGTTTTTCAACTTCTATATTAATGCAGCACACATAAAAGTTGAGAAACTTCATTTTTTCAATAATAGTTTTTGTGCAGGAAGAGACACCTTCCTGCACATAAACAATCATAGGAGGTGATTTCTTCTTCCTATGTGTGCTGCAGAACGCAGCCCAAACAGAAAGAAGAAAAAACAAGGAGAAATGTAACCATTTATCCTTGTTGACCCTTGCTACGTCTCCCCTGGGGTGGCGTAGCATTCTGATGCATTTCCAGGTTTAAGAATTCTCATAAATCTGTAAATGTGGCAGAATACATGGGTGTTGCGTGGGAACACCTACAGCAACGCCCATGTCACTCCCCTTTCACAGAAAGTGTTGCGAGAGAGGAGGCCATATTTACAAGGACATGAATAGCCATGCAGGGTGGCTTTACGTGTCCTTGCAAAATATGGGGCAGCAGGTTGCACCGCCTGTGCATCACTAAAAGTGACGCACTGGTGGCGCAAGGGGTTTGTAAATAAGCCCCATGGAATGTAGGGATCTCTGACTAGCAGACCTACCCTCCATCAGTCAACGTCATTGGCCATGGAGCTCCAAGACAGTTTCATCCCCTATTCCAGAGCAAGACAGGGATCATTGTTTGCTAAGCCTTTAGAATTTAATGGGTAATATACAGAGAGTTGTGCATTTTTAACAACATTTCAATAATAGTGGGAAAGTAATTCGCAACATTGGGGCTCAAATTCCCCTAAAGCACTTTATGAGAATATACCAGAGAATATACCACACACGAGAGCAAGCTACTTAAAATATCTGGTTCCCTTGAACAGAATAGAGGTCTCTCGAATAGGTAATAATGTTTCCTTTTGGAAAACTTCAGATAATTAGTTTGAACAAATAGATAGATACAGAAATAATTTTCATTGCATAATAAGTAGCAGGATACTGTAGTTCAGTTTGCACTTCATCAGTTTGTGTAGATTGTGTTGGATTGTCTGCAGGAATCATCTAATGCTTGCTTGTGCTATTTAAATTCAATGCTTTTATTGTGTTATTGGTCTTGCATGACTTGGCGTACATTTTCTAATTCCCCTTGGCCTGCTCATTTTATCCAACCCAACTATTTTGCTCTTAATTGCTGTGATCTTTTATGCTATCACTGTTACTTGGCAGCTCTATTTTATTTTTCAACACATCTTTCCGAACCAAACTAGCTTTGGGTTCAAATAAAGAATGTACATTGAAAAAAGTTTGTATATCTTGCCATCTTTTCTCTTTAACTTTCTTTTCAGTATGTTTGCTGGACTTTTCTGTTAGTAATCTATCCATCCTTGTGGTTAGGCATCACAGATTTCGACGTAGTCTATTCAAGCTTCTTTGCAATTACATCCATTGTAAATGCCAGCTCTGAATGTTATTAAAACACAAACATACAGGCTGCTATTCAACAAGTTGCTGTATATAAAAAGTAATAATACAAAACTTTTAAGATATCAAAATATATACTCTTACATATTAAAATGCCAAGATTTATATCCTAACAATTAAATAATGAATGTGCTGATATTTAAGGACCAAAGTACCACCAGCACCACAACAACAAAATAACTATAGGCTTGGAAGCCTCTGCTACAAACTTGTCCATCAACCAACACGTCAACAACCATAATCTGGAACAGCAAACTACATGCAATATGACAAACTAGGACGATGAGGAAGCACATTTCGAGCCGGTAATGGTGCTAAGGGAATCAAGATTCACCAATAAATACACAAGTATCATTAGCCAGAACATCACTTGCTACCTTTTTTCTAACACAATATGGCCATTTGGTTCCATGGGGCATTCTGTATGGTAACACCTATATGAGGCTTTTAATAATGTGATGGAGTACAATATTCTAATCAGTTAACTTGCCAGGAATGGTACAATGATGATCCACACATGAAAAAGTAATGTTTGCTGCTTTAGTGCTTTCCCATCCACTCAAAAATAAAATGTTCCTCCTGTTTTCTTGTAACTCTAGTGGATGTCATGTCAAAAGGCAGAACCTAACTAAGGGGCCGATTATGATGGCGACCGGACCTGAGTCCGTCCGCCACCATAGAGTAGGAGGGAACCTCCGCATGCGTGTGGAGTTCCCTCCTGTGCAATTAGGATATGACCGCCACCCTGGCGGTCACATCCTCTATATTTACCATTGCAGCAGGTGCAGCTTCAAGCTGCATCCGCTGCAATGGTAAAAATGCATAGATTGCATTTGCATGCAGAAAGCAGCAGGCACCGTGCGGTGCCTGCCGATTTCTGTATACAAATGCAGGAGGGTGTCATAGGTACCCCCCATGTGCACCCCCCACCCCCCCTTCACCCAGGGGGCCCACAACGGGCCCCCGAAGTGAAGGTCCGTATGGTTTTCCATGGCAGAAAAGCCGCCGTGGAAAAGCATACTTCCTACTCCATCATAATATGGCTGGCGGTGTCTGATAGACACCGCCAGCCATGTTATTGATTTTCCGCCGTGGTCGGAAGGCGACCGCGGCGGAAAAGCTGCGGACTGAAAAACGATCCCCCAGCCATCCTAATCTGGCGGGGGGTCTTTTTCAGTCCGCAGCGGTTTTCCCGCATCCTCCGGGCTGGCGGTGGCTTCCGCCGGCCCGGAGGATGCGGGAAAACCGCCATCATAATCGGGCCCTAAGGCCCTGATTAGGATGGCGGCCTTTCGGAAATGGGATCGCACGACTAGCTGTCAGCAGTCCCACAACCAGTATCACGATACGACTGCCTTCAAGGTGGTCCCAATGTTTATCTTTTGTGCGGCGGTATGTGCTGCGGGCTGCAGCACATGATGCAGTACAAAAGATACACTCTGCACTATGTGGCAGGCACCATGCGGTGCCTGCCACATGGTGGAGGGATATGTAGGGGGCACCATAGGTGCCCTCCGGGGCCCATTTTGGAGGTTAGAGGGAAAGTGGGGCCTACCAATGTCCTTTTCTGCCTGCCTTTTCATGGCGGGTAAACCGCCATGAAACAGCCGGTGGAAACTGACATTGTAATACCTACGCCTGTGACTCAACCAGCACCACCCCACTGTAGGCATTATACTCCGTCCAAAGGTCTGACGGGCACCTAGAGCCCGTCCAATCCGTGGCGGTCAGTCTCTCTGACTGCCTAGCATCCGCCTGCCATCATAATGCGATGGGTGGTAATGCAGGGTCCCAACACATCGTAATGAGGCCTTAAATACATGGATGCACAGACCTGATTCTGGCATTTTATGCAAGCAATTCACAACGTTTTGCTTTCTTTTACCTAGCTAGACACCATCTTTCAGGGTAATACATCTGTGGCTGAACTATTACAGGTGTAACAGCTGCAGTGGTGTGGGACTAGGATGTGCGTGGTCTGCTTCCCCATTGAATATTTCAGGATTTCCCTACCTAACCAACAATATGGTGGCACATTTGCCTTACTGCTTGAGGGGCCATGCCTCCCTTGCTACGCCACTGTGCTAGATTCTGCTTTTAATAAAGTGTTGAATCTCATCATCAAGATAAAACCCACACACAAGCAAATTAGATGACATTGCCACTCTGTTTAATAACAACAATAATGAACAAGCATTGGTAAATGCATCGGGTTTTGTCTATGTGATTAATAATAAGCTGTTTTGTACAATATAAATTCTGTTAAAGTGTTACGACTGGTTTATGTAAATAAAGGCAATGTATTGTACTACTACTAGTGGAGTAGTTTGGGTACGTAATAGCAAACTTTTGAAAAATGAAAGAGGGAAATAATAGAATTCATTGATGTAAAATCAATATTGTGTTTAGAGGAGCTCTGACAAATTGTGGGCCTGGTGCCACTGCACCTACTGCACCATTCAAATCCCTATCCTCCTATCCTGAGGACCCTATTGCCTCACTAACCGCACTAGTGACTGCCTGTTTAGTAGTAAAATATAGCAATATTAGATGTTTAGTGGGGTGCCTAGAGCTTATGGTCCTGGTTCTACTGCGCCTGCGGCACCATTCAAATCATTACCCTATTGCCAGCTAGATAAATGCACTTGTGACTGAAGAGCTTTTGGCCCCCGTGCCACTGAGCCTGCTGCACTATGAAATCATGACCCTAGCGCTTGCTAGCTAACTGCATTTTTGACTGCCTGATTAGTTGTAAAAGATAGCAATATTAGGTGTTTAGTGGGGTGTCAGGAGCTCCAGTGCCACTGCATCTGCTGCACTATTAAAATCATGACCTTAGTGCCTGAAATATAATTGCACTTGTGACTGCCTGTTTAGTTGTAAAATATCGCAATAATCGTGTCCGGAGCTTTTGGTCCCGGTGCCATTGAAACTGCAGCACTATGAAATCATGACTCTAGCGCTTGCTAGCTAACTGCACTTTTGACTGCCTGTTTAATTGTAATATATAGCAATATTAGGTGTTTAAAGGGGTTCTGACAACATTTGGCCCCAGTGACACTGCACCTGCTGCACCATTCAAATAATGACCATGTTGCCTATAAGATAACTGCACTTTGACTGCATGTTTAGTAGTAAAATATAGCAATATTTGGTGTTTAGTAGAGTTATGACAACTTTTGCCCCCCAGTGCCACTGCACCTGCAGTACAATTTAAATCAAGCCCCTTTTAACTACAAGGTAATTGCAATTGTGACTGCCTGTATAGTAGTAAAATATAGCAGTGTTAGGTGTTTGGAGGAGTTCTGACAACTTTTGGGCCTAGTGCCAAAACAAACTGCTGCACCATTCAAATCATGACCCTATTATCTGCAAGGTAACTGCACTTGTGACTGCCTGTTAAGTAGTAAAATACAGTAATTTTAGGTGTTCAGTGGGGTGCTCAGAGCTTTTGGTCCTGGTGTCACTGCACCTGCTGTACCATTAAAATCATGACCCTGTTGTCTGCAAGGTAGCTGCACTTGTGACTGCCTGTTTAGTTTTACATTTTAGCAATAATCTGGGTTTAGTCGGGTCCCAGGAGCTTTTGGTCCCGGTGCCACTGTGCCTGCTGCACCATTCAAATAAAGTCCCTTTCAACTGCAAGGTTACTGCAATTGTGACTGCCTGTTTAGTAATCAAATATAGCATATTTTGTGTTTAGAGGAGTTCTGACAACTTTTGGCCTCAGTGCTTCTGCATTTGCTACACCATTCAAATCATGACCCTGTTGTCTGCAGAGTAACTGTACTTGTGACTGCCTGTTTAGTAGTAAAATACAGCATAGCTCTTGCATAATAACTTTATTTTTACTATGCAATGTTTATTACAACATTTGGAATTTGATCATAATTACCAAAAAGATTACGTTGAAAAAAATCATTCTGATAATGCTTACAATGTTCAAAGAAAGGTACTGAGGCATAAATAGGAAATGCCACACACGTTCTAAGGCTACAGCATCTGCTTTACACAACTAAGCAATAAAAAGCAAGCAATCCAACATACTATTAGAAGCTGTCTGCCTTTTCTGTGGGAAGAGATCTTATCTTGACAGTGAATGGGGCTTAACCTCTGTGAATAGCTTTATTAGTAGAAGTATTGTTAATGCGTCCAGCCAGGGGAGCAAATGAACACAGCAATTTGGTGATGGGAACTGATAAGAGCCCCCTATTAAGGTATTAGAAATACAAGAGATTTCACAAGCGGCAAAACCTAAAAAGTGCACAAACTAACAACTGCAGAAAAAAACAGATTGAGGTAGGGAGAATGCAATGAGCAAGGCTCACGTGGACTCTCCCCAACATTGCCATACCTGCTATAAATCTCAATTTATTGCAGCCCATTATGCTCATGGTTGCTGACACTTAGCATCCCACCAGCTTGACAAAACAAAGCATTGTCTGGAGGGAAGATCCTGCAAAGACAGGACAATTATTGTGTCAGTTAAGTGCCCGGTCCTGGCTTTTCAGTCAACTGCATTTGCATTGCGGGACTTTTCCATCACATTTAACATACAGAATTATAGACGAGTAACAGTGAATTACAGGGTTGTTTTTCACTGCGGGGTTCTAAGTGACATCAAATAGACAAGAGCGAAGCTCGAGTTGTTTATGATGTCACTCAGAACCCTGAGGTGAAACACATCTCTGTAATTCGCTTTTTACCCATCTATAATTTTATTTTATATTTGGTCCCCAAAAGCATATGTCCCAGTAGCAAAGGAGTAATGCAGAACACAAACACAACACGTCCTCTGTTATGTATCCCTGTCCCACAGGATAAAGAAATACCTTACCTGCCATCCTTGATCAACCCCCACTACCTTCCCTCCCTTCCTCCTCCTGCAGTTGGGCTTTCTGCTTTCAGTCAAAGCCGACAAGCAGAGCTGCACTGACAGGCTATCAGGGAGGCCTGTCAGCTGGACTGGAAGGTATTTATGACATCTCAGCAGTGGGTAACCAGTTTTGTTATCAACTGTTGCTATAGCATAGCAGTGAGCTGATAGAGGCTCTCTATGAGAGCCACACTAAACATTGCAAGAATGACCTAAAGACTCCTATTGTGTAAAGTGTTTTTACCTACAAAAGTCAGGACTGGTTGAAGGTGTAACAAGTGGAATGTGGCAATCAGGCAAGCTGGATTGTAAACCCATGAACAAGTATTTTGTGTGACTGCCTTTTGTAAAAAAGACACAAATGGAAACATGCCAGAATTTCACACTCAAGGAAAGCTCTAATATACATATTGTCATTTTAGATTACTTAAGAGGGATATTTAGAAAGTATAGTTGAAGATAACGCTCATTTAAAATAAAGATGAAATTAAATCATTTGATTCGAAGAATGCATAGTTTCCCACCTAAACTGTGTTTGGCATGTATGTCGTACTGAGCATTGGAAAAGCCAATAAAAAATATGTTTTCAGATTTTTAAAATTGGAAATATAGGTTGTGTACAGAATACGTTTTGAAGTGCATGCAAACGTCTAAATAGAAATGCACAAACTATTTACAAATGCACTTTATGTGCCTTCATTGAAAATTCCTCTACTAAACATTAAATTAAACATTTTTCAGCTCAACTTAGGGAATTAGATACTTGATGGAAAATATCTCAGAGGAGTGGAAACACAGGCCAAGAATAAAGGCATGTTTCGCTTTTAACATTTGGTGCTTTTCTGAATCTGAAAATCAATCCCAGTTCTGGGGCTCATCCGAGCTGCTAGGCCAGGGGAAACAACATCCAGCAATGCCTTTATAAAGGCCCTGCATCAGAAACCTTACATGGTTCTTCATTGCTACAAAATGGCCTTCAGAGACTCTTGGCATATACTCACACACTGGGAGCTGGCCTCAGAGACCTCCAACCAGGTGATAAAAATGTGCAGTCTGCCTTGAGACACTCACAGTCCACTCTCACACATTTATGGTCCACTCTCAAATTACCTGAACCAGTCATCAGTAATCAGGAGCATACCTCAGAGACCCTTATGCCCAGACAGCCTTATTTGGTCATTAGCTACCTTGCCTAGCCCTTGATCCACTTTTAAACACCCCCAGCTCGTCATTAGATCCCACAATTTGTCCCTCAGAGAGCTTAGATCTTCCTTCAGACAATCTATGTGGTCTTCGGAGGCCCTCGTCAGCTACTAGTCACCGTCACTCTCCTTTAACGCAGCCCAAAACTATTCTCAGGAACCCAAAACCCGCTGTTCGGGCCCCTAGCAGACTATCAAGCAGCTCATGTAGAATCTCAATTTCACGCTTTGACACACTCAGTCATCCTTCAACCTGCTTCAAATATCTGACATCTAAAACACTCCATGCATGCTCTGAGCTGCTTGGTGTGCCCACAGACACCTCCATAATACTCATAGACCCGCAGAATGTCCCCTACCGTCAGCTGGCTCTGAAGCTCTGCCTCTGCCCTAAGAGACCATTAGCTTGCCCCTAGGTTTCTCCTGCATGCAGCCAAGATTCACTGAACCTGCCTCTTGTCTTCCCCAGCCAGCCCTTGAAGACCCTGAGTGCGCCATCATCCATCTCCATAAGGTCCCCAATGGTGGGAGACCGTGGGAGCATTTGAAACCCAGAGTGTGCCCTAAGACCCTGAGAGACTGGACACTGGCACCCTTTGTGACACTGTGAGAATTTGATTCTATCATCAGCAATCTCCAATGGGCCCTAAATGGCACAAGTTTCACCATCTTACCGCCAGAAACGTCTCAGAGCTCAAGACACAAAAAACTGGCCTTCAGAGAGCATCATTCAGTCCTCCAGTCCCCAACTGGCCAGAAATACCAGCTATTAGGAGGGAAGGTTGCCCCACTGTTTTTCTCCTAGATGGGACATTGCCACCCATCTTAGATACTCACTTCACCCACTATTTTAGGTTTGCTCAAGACAAATCCGTGATCATGGTGGACCTCCATAATTCCCTAAAAGACTCTACAAGAAGCTGCAGAGTAGGTGCTCATTGCGCTCATCTTGTTGATTATTGGTCTGAGCAGCTCTGCATCTCCAGAGTTCAGCTGAGAGTCACGTCAGACATTCTGCCATAGAGAGCAGATGAAGCTGCTTGACCATGCGCTTGATGGATCTTCAAATGATTTTCCAGAGGGTGAGCCTGTATCTTGCTCAACATGCTGCAAGCTTAAGGCCTAGCCTCTCTATGCTGCCTGATGACTGAAGAGTGTTGAAGGAAACAGTGTCCCCTGTTTTGTTTTGGTTTGCTTGCCACTGCCCTCCTTTCAAGTTTGGAAGCCAGGGGCCTGACTACAGTCACATAAAGTTTGTTTTGCCAGAAATCAGGCCATCATTCAAAATAAGTCCCAACTTCCTAACTCAACAATGGATATAATCGAAATGTTTTCTATTCTGGTGTAATAGTGCTTTATTGTGCCTGCAGGTCCACATGTCGGCCTTTACATGTATGTTTCACACGTAATTAAATAGGCTGAGCAAACATCATGGGGCCTGTTGGTAGACCATAACATGCCTTTTATTGGTTCCCTTGCCAGGCTGTACAAAATTGGTATGTGGTGTGTTACCAGGTGGCACTATCTTGCTATGATTCTTGTTGAAAGGATGGAGAGTAGCCATGAGGTATAACATAAGTAGAGGTTTATTAAGTAAGCTCATGTAGTGGAAAGGAATGTGAAGCACCCAGGGCAGGCTGTCCAGATGGTGGAGGACACTGGTGGGGCAAAAGGGGCGTTCTTCTCCTCAGTTTTCCAGTTGCTTGTCTTAAAGTAGTTTCCAGTGCAAATAGTCTTGTTTTGAATTAAAAAATCTTCACCTCAGGTAGACAGGAAGCCAGTACACTCAGGGGTTTTTCCCCAGATCGTCGCCAATGTTGAAAGGATGGATTTTAGCCATGAGGTATAACATAAGTAGAGGTTTATTAAGTAAGTTACAGGATGGTTGTCATCAGTTCAGCTGTCAAGAGGCCCCACCAGGAGCAGCATCTTTGCCGCTCAGCTCACTCTCTCTAACTGTCATTCAGCCCAGTCCACCAGGCACACCAACATTCTACTCAGTCATCAGGCATTCCAACATTCCACAGACACACTCATGCATTCTGGCTGAGCCACAGGAAATCTAGGTACAACAATTCCCCCTGCCTGTCAATGGCTTCATCGTGCTGTGCTCCCTTGTAAGAATTTATACCAACCAGGGCTTATTATTATTTATTTATTTATAGCAATTGTATATAGCGCAAACTCGTTACTCGACCTGGAGGTATTAGAGAGGGGCGACACTTATTTTTTATTAGCAAACTTTGATCTAGAGCAAGTGAAAGAAAAACACAAAAGGGGGGGAAGGAGGAAGGAAGAGAAAGACAGAAATACAGTGACAGAGAGAAAGTAGGGGTGAAAAAGAACAAAAGACATGCAGCGAAATCTAGACTGCCCAGCCTTGGTGCTCGGGACCCTGACCATTTATGGCGCATGGATCTGAGCAAAAATTGTGGTGCTGAAACCCCTTTTACAAATTAAGCACTGCAACTCACGCTGTGCTGCTTTGAAACCACGCGCCATACAGCGCACCACTGCGAAGGGTCATCTACCACTCCCTGCCCCCGTGCAGTGGTGGTCAGTAGGCGCTATCTCTGCACATCACTTTCCTTGTCTTTTGTTAAGCCTTTTCTTTCTGGCATCCTGACCTTGAAAGCGCGTGCCTGCTGCCTTTTGTCAGCTTCAATCATGAATTATCCATACACTGTTTCCAGGCACCGCTGAACTCCACGAGCATTCATCAGGGAGAACCGCATTGTGTGTGAGCCACGGAAAATGGGTCACGTTGAAAGCGTTGCTAGGTTTTTTTTACTATGCGAGTGGGAGACAGCACAAATTGGATCACGTGACGAGCCTGGGCTGAAGGTGTGTTTGCAGTAGACAATGAGGAGTTGCAAAAAGCAATCATATTTATAAAAATTAACATATTGAAGATTGGACATGAACCCCGCCTTTGTGTAGTGCGTGGGAGATTCAGAACGGACACATGCAAAAGCCCAGGGAGCGCGAGGGGTGGTGGAGGGGGCGCGAGAGGGAGAGTTAGAGATTGTCCTGGTCATTAGCTCTGTTGCCAACGCAACATTCTGTTTAACTTTGTTAGCAGTAGCGCTACAACAAAAAACAAACACGTCATTTGTACTTCTGATACACTAGTATATGCAGTAGACCTTTGTACTCTCTACCATTCCTATGTGACTCTTAGAGTATATCCATTCGTATCCCTTCCCCTATGTATATAGAGATAACTCTAATCACTAGTATATGCAGTAGACCTTTGTACTATCTACAATTCCTATGTGACTCTTAGGGTATATCCATTCGTATGACTTTACTACCTTTACATTTGCAATGTTTTTTTTGTATCTCTTCCTTGTGTGACTTTATAACTTGTACATTTGCAATTTGTGTCTCTATTTGTATCTGTTATGTAACGCATGTAACCCTAATTCCTTATGTATCGCAACTGGTTCTTATGTAAAGCGCTCTGACACCTTTGGGTAATGTTTGCGCCATATAAAATCGCATTAAATAAAAAAATCAAAAAAAGTCTAGAGCTGATCTTCAGCTTCCAAAGTGGCAGTACACCCTAACTGCAAGCCACTCCCAAACCAAGCATCTGAACCAATCACCGTCTGTCCCACCGCAGGACAAAGACCCGCCATAGATTATACATAGAGAATATATGTGATTTCAAACAAAATGGGAATTGGGTCGATGCCAGCAGTCAGGCAAAGTGTAAGATACACCTTTTCGGATTTTAGCATTATTGCTTCTCTAGGACGGGCCTGGAAAAAGTTACATCCCAACATTTTCAAACTGGGAAGTGGGGGATTTTCCGCATAGGTATTTTCCTCATAGGGTTATATTGAAACAGAGATATTTAAGTGGTAGACACCCGAAATAAAGCATTTTTGTCTTGATATATCGGGAGTCTCCAACCTGAATGGAGTCTATTGGCATGTATGGTAATCTGTGTCCCTCAGTGAAAGGGAAGGGGTTATCTGTTTACTGTTGGACTGAAAAAAGGAGAGATTGGGTAGTAAAATACGACTGTAATGGGGGTGTGCAGGGTCATTACTCACAGTGTCCCGCAAATGCACTGTAGTATCACACTTGCAGGGCGTTCATCTGGCAAACACAAAGGGATTTTTGAGTATAGAAATGAATACTCCAGAATTACTACTCTGGTTCTCACAAATGCTATTCCCGAACCTCTGGCCGTAGATCTCCGCCTCTGCCTGTCCTATTACTTATGTTTTGAGATGCCCACCACAAAAGAGTAAGACAATTGCTATTCACAAAAAGTGAGGGACATATTTATGACCCGGTTTGTGTCACTCTTGCACCACGCAGTGTGGTGTGAGAGCGACACAAACCATAAGGCAGATCTTTTAAGCCATGCAAAGCCGCTTTGCTTGGCTTTGAGTGGCTCTGAAAATCTGGAGTAAGGCAATGCAGCACAAATCTCTGTGTTTTCTTACTTTGCCCTGGGTAGGTATTCAGTGTCGGATTGGTAACGCGGGCATTCGGGCAATGCCCGAAGGGCCGGTGTCCTAGTTCAGCTGTGGGCTGCTTTTTTTAGCAGTCTGGGGGGCCATTTGGGCACCGTCTCTATTGTTCGAATACAGCCAGCGGCCCAGTGGGTGTCTGAGTGGCCTTTCTGGGTGCAGATGGGCGCTCATTACCTCCGTTTAGCAACAGGCAGAGGTATCACTCCCTTTGTCCCACTGGTAGGCTCATTAATGTGTGCACATACTGAGCGGGGGCAGGGGGGCCTAAGTAGAAGTGGCCTCACTTGTTTCACCAGTTTAAACTAACCCGTGCATTTTTTTTTTTAAAAACCCGCTCCTAAAGTTTTTATATAAAATTAAGCCAAAGCAGTGATTTGAGGAGTGATTATGCAAATGTGGGCCGATTTTTTTTGGGGCGTGCCCGGGCCGATTTTCAATCCCAATCCAACCCTGTAAAGGTATTCCATTGCTTTTGCGTGGGTGTACTCACACAGCTCTCATGGTTTGTAATGCATTCCCAGATTTACAAGACTATGTAAACCTAGGAATGTGCTAAAAAGATACACCTCCCCACGAGAGGCGTAAAGAGAAATATATTTATTTCTCTGCGTTTTTTCCTCTTTCTATGTGTAGTGCATTCTGCAGCACACATAGAAAGATGAAAAGGTCTCTCAGTACTGTTTTTATGCAGGAAGGTGTCCCACCCTGCACAAAAATATTCCTGCCTACAACACAGGCCGTCTTGCACTAGGGTGTAAGGGTGTCTGCAATGGCGCTAGGCTGCCAAAATGGCACCAGTGTGAAGGAAAATGACAGGAATGAGCTATATTGTATAAATACGGTGCATTACTGCCCTTTCCATGTGATGCAGGGCAGCACAGCAAGGTGAATTGCTGCGCTGACCTGCGCCACAAAATTAATAAACATGCCCCTACTTCTCTACATCTTCTACAATAGTGATATTGATAAAACAAGCTCAAAACCACTCGAACTAAGCCTTGGAGAAAGTCCGGCACCACACAAGGCCAATCCCTAGTACTGTAAGGCAGTCCCATAGAAATCAGTGGAGGTAGGAAATAAAATGAACTCCACAAAGAAAGAATAGGAAAACAAATGGAAAAAGATTTTTGAATTTATCTTAAGTTTTTTTTAATTCAATTAAATATTTGTATTAAAAATATAAAATAAAAAACATACATTTTAGCTTTATGTTATTCAGAACACATTCCAGCAAGGCTTCAAACTACTTCAATCAATGTTTCCTCTATTTTTTCTTCTGAATGCGACAATGAAGGGCCTCTGTGCGCTACAGCCAAGTACAGTGTGCAAGCTACCAATATCAATAGAGTTCACCCTACCAAAGAAGGGGTTATCCTTCTAATTCTATACTTAATATATCTTCAGGCCTAGGGGTGGCTGTAAAAGACTTTAAGGTCTCTCCTAGGTTTTGGAGGCCTAAGCATTTTACCATGATCACATTATGGCATAACTGATGACATCAAAAATGTTAGATCATAGCTGGCGGTACGAGGGAGGTATTCCTTGACCTCCTCTGCCTAGCTTGTCTTTTCTGCTTTATAATCTTCATCTTTTTTTTAAATCTGTTTTTATTAGCATTTTAATAAACAAATACATGAGCAGTTGTTTCATGTTTTTTCTGCAGTTTGTAATGACATTAGATGGTGTGCGTCACTAGACATCAATATACATTAATACAACAGTGTGACTTCAATAGCTGTTTTCAACACAGTATTTTAACTTATGGTTGCTTATAGTATAGTATTTTCCACAATCAATACATCTGGTGTATTTGTACATGTTGCGGAGCTGGTTATGTTTAATAGTCAATTCGGTGCAGATAGACTGGCTGAGCTGTTCATGTGGCAATAACTATGTATATGGGGTGTTAAACATGGAGTAGGGTTGCAATGCTCACGCAGGTTGGAATATGTAGAATGCTGTATTTATGCCTCAGAGGGTGCCCCTTAGCAACGCCATTGCCATAAGGTTATAATGCGCTAGTGCATCAAAGTAGCATAGTTTAGCTTGCGGCGCATGATCGGTTGCGGAAATGTGATCTATGAGTGAGGGTTGCGTGTTCGGTGTTGGCTGTTTAGGTCAGGTGCCTGATGAGACTGGGTTGGCAGGTCTGTGGATTGCTGCAGTGTTGCCAGGATCCGGTCCCAGCTTTCAGCTATAGATACTTTCCTGAGACTCACTAGTTCTTCCCGCTTGATCACTATGCCTTCTGCTCTGGCCCACGCAATGGTGGAAGATTTCCAGGCCTGTATTTGCGGGGGGTCTGACTCTTTCCATCGTTTTGTAATTAGCCGTTTGGCAGTGGCTATGCCCAGGTATAGGAACCGGGAGGTGACCTTAGTATTGCGTGTCCTACGGAAGACATTTAGCAGATAAGTTTGCCACTCAAAGGGTAGCTCTCTTTCCATACAGGTATGGAGTGCCTATGCCACTTCTCTCCAGTAGGCGTTGAGGTTGGGACAGCCCCAGGGCATGTGCAATAGGTCTGCATCAAGAGTCGCACAGCGGGGGCAGGCAGAGTCGGCTCGATGGAAGTATCTGTTAATGTTAGTTGGCGTTGAGTATGCACGCTGTGTAATGAAGTATTGTATTTGTCTGAGTCGCATGTTTCGAGGGATACGGGTCGGGCCGGCCAATATCTGTGTCCAGGTTTTATCTGAGAATTGGCGTCCCAAGTCATGCTCCCACTTGGGTCTGAGGGGATCTAAGTTGATAGCCGCATGATGACGCAGTGAAGCAGCAAACTAACGTATCAGGTGTCTGCCCCATCCCATGACTTGGAGGTATTGGACAGTGAGGTGAATCTGTGGTTCAGTGCCTAGATCGCCCCATTTCTCTGTAAGGGTGGCCACCAGTGAGCAATGTAGGAGGAATTGTCCTGCGGGAAGTTCCTCGTTTGCTGCTAGTGTCGCATAAGGAATCAGTGAGCCCTCGTGATAGAGATCACCTACGGTCCGTATCCCAGCTTCATGCCAATGGTGCAAGTCGGCAGCTGTGCACACCGCCGGACCTCTGGGGGTGCCTACCAAAGGGAGAGCGGGGGCATAAGCTGTAACATGTGTTGGGTAGAGACTCCGTCGATAACACCTATGGGCTACATTCAAATATAAGGGTTCCGGAGGGCGTGTGCGGATACCAGGATGGAAGAGCATATGGATCTGTAGCAATGAGTATGGTGGACGGGTTGATGCAGTTTCGCGGTGCTGCCGGTCTGCAAACCATCTGGCCATCCATTGGAGCTGAGCCGCGAGGTATTAGTGCTCAAAGCAAGGAGCCGCTGGATCATGCCCTGATCTGTGGGCAAATATAGTTTTTTGATCGCTACCCTGTGCCAGTTGGTGCCCCAGATAAAGTCCCTGATTGTCTGTTCTAGCTGGGTAAAGAAGGAGGCTGGTACATAGTTAGGCAGGTTGACAAAGTAGTACAGGAGCCTTGGTAAGGCCACCATTTTCACCAGTGCCACTCTGCCCGTGACTGCCAGGGGAGTGTGTTCCAGAATCGCATCTGAGAGTGAATGGCTGTTAGTGCCCTGCCTAGGTTGCCGTCAAAGAGGTCCTGCAGTTGCCGATAGACTCATAGTCCTAAGTAACGAAATGTGAAAACCCCATTGAGCACAAATCCTGGATCTGGGAATCCCGCTCCAAAGGCATACAGTTTGGACTTAGCGGCATTAACCTTTAGACCTGATATGGTTGCAAACTCCCCCAGAACACGGGCTAGGTCTTCCGGAATCTGACTGATGTCCCTGCAATATATCAACAGGTCATCAGCGTATGACGACACTGTGTGCACCTCATCGCCTAGTGGGATGCCATCTTGCAGTTGGGTTCTCAATGACTCCGCAAGTGGCTCCATCGCCAGTGCGAAGAGGAGAGGGGACAACGGGCAGCCCTGCCTCGTGCCCTGTCACACCGGGATGGCCTCAGAAATGCAGGGGCCCACCCTCACTCTCATTGTCTAGTTTGTGTAAAGTAATTGGGTCAGCTGCAAAAATATGGGGCTTAACTGGTGCAGCTCAAGGGTCACAAACATGTAGTCCCATTCGAGGGAGTCGAAAGCCTTTTCAAGGTCAAGTATGAGGCAACCCGCCCAGGGCCATTCGCATGTGGAGTAGTTTGCCACTCGAAAGAAGCGGCGCAAATTAAGTGAGGGGACTGCTTGCGCTAGAATTTTAGCCAGTATTTTGTAATCGGAGTTGAGGATGGCTAGCGGTCTGTACGAGCCCATGTCGGTGTGATCTCTGTGAGGTTTAGGTAACGAGATGAGGTGTGCCTCACGGAGTGAGGGGGTAGGTGTCTCGCATCCACCGAGGCTGTAAAAAGAATATGCAGGTGCGGCACTAATGTTACTTGATATGCTTTGTAATATTCGGCCGGGAAGCCATCAGGCCCCGGAGTTTTGCCCGTTGCCAGCGACAAAATTGCCTCCCTGATTTCCTCTAAGGATATCCTAGCGTCTAGGAGCTCTGTGTGTTCCGGCGACGTCTCGGGCAGCTGTATCCGGTCGAGAAAGGATGCGAGGGCATATGGGTCTTGTAGCTTGTGGAACTGATATATTTGCTTATAGTGATGTGTCAGAGCTGTGTGAATTTCACGTTGTGTATGCACTAGTAGCCCAGTGTCAGTCCGTAGGACGCTAATTGGTGCGTGGGTATGTTTCTGCCTGATGAGCCAGGCTAAGAGTCACCCGCGCGGTCAGTGGTGGCATGCGTGCGGGCTGTGTGTGCTGTGTAGTTATGGCAGCGGAGGCGCTCCAGCAGTTCAGAGTGCTGTGCGTAGTGTCTCTAGGTGACGATGGTCTCTACCCCTGTCTTCACCATGCACCTCGTATCGTAGTAGTTGTGTGTCTATTTTAGTTTATTCTGGTCCAGGGAAGGCATGGCTTGGCAGTTCGGGCTGGACTGTTCCCATGAGGCACAGGGTCAGACTGATTTGCATATAGCCATGTCTGAACTGGGGTGGCAGAGTGGGCTAAAGAGCGGTGATGGATCAAACCCAGATCTTTTGACTGGGTGTGAGTGTTTGATTGGTTCAGATGCTCCGTCCATCACCACCCCCTTTTGTACCATCTATTTTAGTTAGGTCATGCTGCAAAGTCTTGCGTATGTTCCAGGTCGTGCCCAGACAGTGTCCACGCATTGTGACCTTGAAGGCCTCCCACTCCACTAACATGTCCCCGGTGGTACCCTCGTTAAGTTCAAAGTAGTCAAGGATGGCCGTCCCCAGCGACGAACGAAAGGACCGATCCTCAAGTGCCACCGTTTGTAATCTCCAGACGGGGGTGAGAGGGCGCCCAGGTTCCCAGTTAAGCTGTAAAAGCTGGGGTTTGTAGTCTGAGTGTGTACGGCCTAGGTATTGTATTTGGTATATCAGCGGGAGCAGTGCTGGGGACCCCACAATCCTATCTAATCGCACCTGTAACTTGTGTACCGCCGAGTAATAAGAGTAGACCCGAGTAGTAGGATTAGTGGCATGCCATATGTCTATTAGTGCCCAGGAAGTCAGCCAGTCTGCGAGGGCCCGCGCGTTGGACGCTGCGGTGGTCCTCGTGAGAGGAAGAAACTATCTATCCAGCTCGACATCTAACACTGAGTTAAAGTCTCCTCCGATGAGCCAGGGAACCCCGTTCCAATTGGCAAGCTTCCCTGTGAAGTTGTCTAAAAAGGCAGACTGGTTGACATTGGGGCTATAAATGGAACCCAGGAGAATCGGCTGACCGTTGAGCCTCCCGCTAACAAATGCGTATCTGCCCTCCGGATCAACTAGCGTCTGTTCACTTACAAATGGGACTCCAGCCCTTACCCAGACAAGAACACCCCGCACATGGCCCGAGTAGATTGTGCCATATATGTGACCCCTCCATCTACCTCGCAGTCTCCCGTGCTCTATATGTGATATGTGCGTATCTTGGAGGAATGCATTGTCAATAGCTCTGTGCTGCAAATAGGTGTAAATGGAATATCTGCGTGTTGGTGTGTGTATACCGCGCACATTCCATGTGATTATATTGATCTGTACCATGGTGTGGCTGTTTGGCAGACAAGACTGAGCAGGAGGGGTGGGGCATATTGGTGTGTGTGGCGTGCCCGCTTATTCCAACCCAGCAACATTAAAAACAGGGTAGAAAATGGAAAAGCAGCTAAATTGCGCTTAACTGTGGGGGCGAGCACCGAAGTGATGCCCGTCCAAACAGTGTGGCCCAACCAGGGGCGAAAGATAGAGAGGAAAAACTCAATGGTCGAGTGACGTCTAGTGTGGGTACTGGTGGCATGCATATGATATGTGTCGAGTTTCCCCTTGGTGTCAGGGCGTAACCCAGTATTCCCCGAATCAATTTGTGATGTTGAGCAGTGTGAGCAGTGCGCGCAGTGTGTTGCCCGAGCTGAAGTGGTAGGCGCTCGCTGCAATGCGCATGGTACGCGTGACAGCCTCTGCTGCCTGTAGGGGGTAAGTGACTGATTAGAGTGTCAGGCATAGTACAATACAGTGTTGGTGCTGCAGATACTTTTGGTTGATGTGTCCGGGTTGCAAGTGGTCATTAAGAGTCATATAATTCCGTCTGCCGTTTTTGGGGTGACTTCTGGCATTGGACATTCCTCGTATCCGTCCAGCCTGGATGACGACGAGTCGCCAGTGTCAGAGAGTCTTGATGGACTATGAAGGCAATCAGAGTTGGAACTTGTTGGTCCCAACAACGCCGCCATGTGGATAGTCTCTTGTCACTCAGCCTGTCTCTGTGCCAAGTTGGGGGAGGTGGAGGCTGCCATGGCTCCTGTCCGGGGTCTGTTCCGCCCGCCGCGTCGACGTCGCATCCTGCCCGACATCCTTAGTTTGTCTGCCCTGGAAGGCCTTGGTCCAGACAGTAGACCCGTTTCCTCCAACCAGTCCCAGGTGTTAGAGGAGGAGTCAAAGAAGCGTGCTGTTCCGTTCGCCACCACCCGCAGTTTGGCTGGAAAAAGGAGTGAAAAGTTGAGACGCAGTTCACTTTCTTCACCGCAGTGTACGCACTTCTGCGGCGTTGCACTTGTGTAGTGAAGTCTGGGAAGAACATGGTGAGGCTATTGTCTACTGTTATGTCTGCCAGTTTGCGGGTTTCCCAGAGGATTGAGTCTCTGTCCTTGTAGTTGAGGACTTTGAATAGGAAGGGGCGTGGGCGGGCACCCAGCGGTGGTTTCTGTGCAGGGACTCGGTGAGCTCTTTCGATTACAAAGTGGGAAGATAGTGCACCATCCGGGAGTAGTTCCTTAATCCAGTTTTTGGCGTATTCTTCTGGGTTTCGCCCCTCTTTGCCCTCCGGCAGACCCACCACAGGGATGGTATTGTGGCTGGAGCGCGTTCCTTATCTTCCACCTTGTCTTCTAGGTCATGTACACGGTCAATAAGGTCTTGCAAGGTGGCCACATGACTTTGAGTAATTGGTTTCAGTTCCGCAATTGACTGCTCCTGCAAGCACTCTCTGTCTCCGAGCTTCTGGTGGTCGGCACGCAGCAAGGTAAAGTCTGATGTGACTTTATCAATTTTGGACTCAAGCGAGGTGCGGGTCTGGTCCAGTGAGGATCCTATCTTTTCTACTGCAGCCAGCACCGAGTCTAGTTTGGTGGCTAAAGCGGCGTGTGACGTTTCAGCTGCTGCTCCTCCTTGTGTCGTTGACTGATCTGCACTGTTACTACGCACATTGGGGTGCTGGTTGGTGGCGCGTAGGCGACCCATCACCAGCTGCTGCGCCATTGGCATCCGGTATTTGGCTGTGTGAGCAGGTCTAGACGTCCGACTTTCTTACGTATGTGCCCTTCGGGTGATGCCCGGTGTCTTCTGCTGTGGCGTTCTCTATTGGTCGGGCGAGTCCCCCGGAAATCCCAGGTGAATTTGGCGTGCCCAGCTCTTCGCTATCTCACGATGCAGGCACTGCCTAAGATGAACTGACGGTCGTTCCCAGCATCGTAACGTGTGGAGAGGGGACAGGTCTGTCCTGCCAACCAGAGGTGCCCGGAATCTGGTATCTGGCGCAGTTAGTCTCACCCCAGTTGCATCAGTCTAGGGGAGAGGAGAGTCACGGGTGAGGTGCGTGTCTCAGAACTTATACTGCTGCCACCTAGTACAGTTATGTGGCGGGCTCCTACTGCATTGCCACGAGGTGACCAGCTGCCGCTGAGGGCTGGAAGTGCAGTACCAGGCATCCGATCTGTGTTTGGGGATTGCGACAAGACGAAGAGGGTCTTACTCATGCAAATTCCCAGCATGTCGACAGGCGGCCGACCGTGTAAGTGGGCACGCAGTCATGTTCGCATCAGCAGTCTATCCTCTGAGCCTCTCCCGCAGTGTGATGACAAGTATTGTGACCTTCTGCCGTTCTTTGCAGATGCTGAGGCCGGTTGTGCTCACCAGTCACCTTCTAGTAAGGGCCTGCTGTCCACGTGCGGACTTGGTTATCCCTTGGTGCAGCGCAGATGATAGAGAGTAATCGCCATTAGTAAGTCAGGCTGGGAGAAGGGTGAGAGGAGGATCGCCTCCAGTATCTCACCTGCAGCCAGAGGGATGAGGCGGTATAGCAGAGCGAAATGGACCCCTGGAAGTGGAATAGTATTGAGGGGAGGCAGCAGGCAGGAACTGCCAAAAATTCTCAACAAGATGCAGTGACTGCTCAATTCCGCCCTTTTGACAACAGGCGAGGTCCCCGGCTTCACTGTTCACCCAGTCACGGCCTAGGCCCGATCCGACCCCGGGCCCGAGACACAGCAGGGCCGCTCTCCCCAGTGTCAGGTGGCAGAGATGGATTCCCCATGTCCCCACGCGCATGGGATCTGCCCTGGGGAGGGGGTTCTTCTCTCGAGCAACAGTCACCAGGAACTCTCCCGTGTTTGCCCACTGGTCCCCGAGGTCTTCTACTCACCTGCATCTGTTGCTCTTCCCAGGACAGGGGGTCTTCACGAGCACGGCCGCCAGTCTGCTGTCCCCTGGGAGCTTAAGTGGGACAAGGCATATACTTCAGCGCCTCTGTATGTAGAAGTGTTATGAAGGCCGTAGCAGGCAAAGGATAGCCCAGCCACATCAGCCCGGATGTAGGAGTGTAGGGGTGCTGATCTGACTAGCAGTTGGAGGGTTGCGCCAGCAGGTCTCGGTGTGTGCAGTTTTGGCGGGCTCAATAGGGGCAAGCTAGCCCGGGGCACAGTATCCCGGAGAGGACGTGAGCGTGCGGCACGCACCTGTGGGCCTCAGCGTGTCACCTCCAGAAGGCCTCTCCCGCCGGGCCGCAAAGGAGCTCAGTCACCGCATCTCATTTGGCCAGGTCCGGAGGCTTGCTCCCACTTGCAGCGGCTACACCGCCGTCGCGGTCGGGGGAGTCCGGTGTCACTCTGCAGCTGAGAGGTCTGGCAGCGCATGTGTGCAGTTCGGAGGCCCTGTCTGTGGCCGTGGCGCCGCGCCTCCCAAAGGACGTCTCTCTGGTAAGGGCCTCAGCACCCGTGGCCCCGGCCAGCAGCAGTCTGCACACAAGAGAGGGTGCATGAGCGGTGCACAGAAGCACAGGCTCAACTCCACGGCTTGAGTGTGTCTGAGTGGTGGGGAATAATTAGGTGTTGCAGGATAAATAGGGGTTCTCAAGCGGAGCTCTAGTAATTAGCGTCCGCCATGTTTGGTTCGCTGGCCTCGCCCCCCTTTACAATCCTCCTCTTCTTCCATCGCTTACATGTCATCCAGTCTATCTGTATTGTATTCTCCCTGCTGCTGTTATGCTTTACCCCATCTACACCCACCCCAACATCCCGTCTTGATCTTTTACGAAATCACTCATTCATCACTTTTCCTTCATTGCTCTGTTTTCAAGTATACCTCCTTCAAATGCCTACCTCTCGTCATCAGTTCTTCCTCTTGCACCATTACATTTGCGGCCTTTCAACTGTTATCACCTTTGCACAGTCTGCCTTCTTTTCCCACCTTCCCTTGCCTTTTTCCACTCACCTTCCTTCCACTCCCACTATCCCTCTTCTCTCACATCTTAGAGACATATTTACAAGCCCCATTCGCCACCGGAGCGCCATTTCTTTCACACTCTAGTGGCGTAGCACCATTTCCCATATTTACAAGGCTGAGCTTAACGTGGCTTAATTGCCACCTTTGGGTCGCAGTCCTCTGCGGGAAAGGGGCATGCAACACCCATTGCTTTTTGATGCTGCCCCAGATTTATAAGGCTGAGACAGCGCCAAAAACTTACGCAAGGCAATACCTGGTCTTAGAATGGAGATACAAGGAGAAATTATTAATTTCTCCTCTTTTTTTACTCTTTCTCTGTGTGCTCGATTCTGCAGCACACATAGAAAGAGCAAATCACCATGAATGATTGTTCATGTGCAATAAGATGTCCTTTCCTGCACATAAACAATCGCCCCTACAGCGCATGCACCCTTGCCACATAGTGGCAGGGTGCCCGTGCTCACTTTGCCACTGGATTCAAGCTAGCCTGCTTGATGAGGGTTGTTACCCCGAAACCAGTCCCAGGATGCTTGTTTCCGGTCAAGGGAAGACCTGGTTTGGCAGTTCGGGCTGGACTGTTCCTACGAGGAGCAGGGTCAAGACTGATTTGCTTATGGCTGGGTCTGAAATGGGGTGGCAAAGTGATCTAAATAACGATGAGGGATTTAACCCAGATCTAATAGTGACTGGGGGTGAGTGTCTGAAAAGTTTCAGTGCTCCATCCTTCATCTTATTGTGCTCGCATGGTGCTGGTGCTAGGTAGCTATTTTTGCGCTGGTGGGAACCCAGCTGTGTGCCGAACTTTTGTGAATACAGTGCATCCCTGTATTTAAAAAATGTCGGAGCGTGGTGTTGCCAAATTTGCTGTAGCACTGCGCTCCAAAATGTTTTTGTAAAAATGCTCCCCAGTCTCTACTATTCCACTATCTCTGCCTTCACAGTCCTCTTCTGCCTCATCTACTGCTATCCCTTCTGCCTTCTCCTCTACCTCTCCCATTTCATATATTTCACTATCTTGCGCTTCTCTTTCTTACACACTGTCCCCTTGTAGCCTGTTTCAGCTATCCTCTCTTCCTCCTTTACACTTCTCTCACCATTCTGCTCTGTTTTCTTCCTTTCTCACCCTTTGTTTCTCTCTGCACTCCTTCCATCCCTGTAAGCATCTCACACATCTTATCCCTTACTGTCCTCCCTAAAGAAGACCAACTTTTTCATCAATCTACACCACGCACTGCGTTCAGAAAAAGCCAGCAGATGCAAGGTAAATCAAGCTACATACTTAGCAACGAGTTTGTTCATGTTGCTCATGTTGTTGAAAATATAAAACAATGTGCAGTACCGCCCTAAGCAGAGTCTGCTTCCCAGGACAGAGAGAAGCAAGCCAATCTATTTTCTTCTACTGCTCTCTGTCCATTTTGCTGGTAATCACAGGTGAATGGATGCATGGCCTGAAGCCAGGGCTTTAAGTGCAATGAAAACAAGCATTTACAATGCAATAGGTCTCGCAGTTGTTAGAGTTTGAGCTATTGGCATTGTAAATGGCAATGTCTTTTATTTATGTGTTGGTTTTTAAAACATAAATAAAAGGCATTGTCATTTACAATGCCAATAGGTTAAACTCTCGCAAATGCGAGACCTATTGCATTGCAAATGCTTTTTTTTTATGTAGTTGTCTGTGAAGTTCCACTTGCAAGTCATGGAGCACGCCCAGGTCAAGCAGAATCTGTGGTGTTTCTAGACAACTGAAACAGCCAATTGTTTTATGGCCATTTCTTGCAGGGGCTTCACAAAAAACAACCACGAGGACTGACAGGGGAGACCCCTCAGCAATCCTGCATATTAATGTTTTAGGAGAAAAGATAGTTGCAAAAAAATACTAGGCGTGACCGTCTGGACAAGATTGGACAAAACCAAAGAAAAACAGCAGTCTTTTCCACGTTTGGGGTGTCTTTAAAGCCCTAGCATAGCAACATTTTAACTGCACTCTGCATCTGCACTCTAAATCTGCACTCTGCACTCTGAATCTTGAATCTGCACGCTGCACTCACACTCTGCACTCTGAATCTGCACGCTGCACTCACACTCTGCATTCTGAATCTGCACTCTGAATCTGAATCTGCACTCTGAATCTGCACTCTGAATCTGCACTCTGAATCTGCACTCTGAATCTGCACTCACAATCTGCACTCACAATCTGCACTCTGAATCTGCACTCTGAATCTGCACTCTGAATCTGCACTCTGAACTCTGAATCTGCACTCTGAATCTGCACTCTGAATCTGCACTCTGAATCTGCACTCACAATCTGCACTCTGAATCTGCACTCTGAATCTGCACTCTGAATCTGCACTCTGAATCTGCACTCACAATCTGCACTCACAATCTGCACTCACAATCTGCACTCACAATCTGCACTCTGAATCTGCACTCACAATCTGCACTCACAATCTGCACTCTGAATCTGCACTCACAATCTGCACTCTGAATCTGCACTCACAATCTGCACTCACAATCTGCACTCTGAATCTGCACTCTGAATCTGCACTCTGAATCTGCACTCTGCACTCTGAATCTGCACTCTGAATCTGCACTCTGAATCTGCACTCACAATCTGCACTCACAATCTGCACTCACAATCTGCACTCACAATCTGCACTCTGAATCTGCACTCTGAATCTGCACTCACAATCTGCACTCTGAATCTGCACTCTGAATCTGCACTCTGAATCTGCACTCTGAACTCTGAATCTGCACTCTGAATCTGCACTCTGAATCTGCACTCTGAATCTGCACTCACAATCTGCACTCTGAATCTGCACTCTGAATCTGCACTCTGAATCTGCACTCTGAATCTGCACTCTGAATCTGCACTCACAATCTGCACTCACAATCTGCACTCACAATCTGCACTCACAATCTGCACTCTGAATCTGCACTCACAATCTGCACTCACAATCTGCACTCTGAATCTGCACTCACAATCTGCACTCTGAATCTGCACTCACAATCTGCACTCACAATCTGCACTCACAATCTGCACTCTGAATCTGCACTCTGAATCTGTACTCACACTCTGCACTCACACTCTGCACTCACACTCTGCACTCACACTCTGCACTCACAATCTGCACTCACAATCTGCACTCACAATCTGCACTCACAATCTGCACTCTGAATCTGCACTCTGCACTCTGAATCTGCACTCTGAATCTGCACTCTGAATCTGCACTCACAATCTGCACTCACAATCTGCACTCACAATCTGCACTCACAATCTGCACTCTGAATCTGCACTCACACTCTGCACTCACACTCTGCACTCACACTCTGCACTCACAATCTGCTCTCACAATCTGCACTCACAATCTGCACTCACAATCTGCACTCTGAATCTGCACTCACACTCTGCACTCACACTCTGCACTCACACTCTGCACTCACACTCTGCACTCACAATCTGCACTCACAATCTGCACTCTGAATCTGCACACTGAATCTGCACTCTGCACTCACAATCTGCACTCACAATCTGCACTCTGAATCTGCACTCTGCACTCACAATCTGCACTCACAATCTGCACTCACAATCTGCACTCTGAATCTGCACTCTGAATTAAGCATGGGCATAAAATCCGTTCCGCTCGCTGATTTTGCGGATTTTCGGTAAATTCGCAATCTGCGAACTCTCGCGAACTTACCGAAAATTCGTAAATCCGTGCGAAGCGGATTTTTTTGCTTGGTCGCACTTGCCAACTAGAATACTATACAATTTCGCGGGAGTAAACACTTGCGAAAACGTAGATGCGGCGGGCAGCGACAATCTCGCAATTGCGAGATTGCAAAATTTGCAATTTCGCACAAGAAATCCACCAGCAGGCAGCAAAAACCTTGAAAATTATGATTTTTATCAGAATAACTCCTCAGGTTGACATTTGCCTGCACTTTTTTTGCAAGGAGTCCATTTTGGGGGGGGGGTGGGAGGAAGGAAGTGCCCCACAGTCTCCAACTTCCTGTTCCTGTCCAGCAGGCTCCTCTCAGTGCTTTCTTCATGTGCTGGTCACTTTGATTTGGATCTTGACCTGGAAGCACTCAGCAGGTGCAAAAGTTCAATCTTATCATTAGTAACCATTCCCTGTAGTGCCTGGAAGGATTACTTTTTGTGGATGCTGCTGGATATTTGGATTTTTGCAAAACTGAAAGCACTCAGCAGGTGCAAAAGTTCAATCTTATCATTAGTAACCATTCCCTGTAGTGCTTCCTGAGGAGCCCCTTCAGAGTTCAGTTGCCTACTTGCAACTATTCTATGACCCTGCTCTGACCCTCACAGCAGGCTCAGAAAAAGCAATTACAGATAAGGAAGCAGGTTCCAGCCAGGAAGTTCAAATTCAGAAACACATTAATCAGCCCCTAATTCATTTATGTCAGTTGAGGCAGGGCAGGTGTGCTTTTCCACCCATAATCTACAGTGATGAACTAGAGGGTGGCATGGGTGAGCCAGAGGGTGGCAGTGGTGAAACAGAGGGTGGCAGTGGTGAAACAGAGGGTGCTGTGATGAACCAGATGTAGAAACAACATGTTCGCGACCGTTGCTACCCGAAAAGTAAGTTCGCGTTTGCGAACTGGTACAAAATCCTCGCGAACTGGCAGAAATCCTTGCGAACACAAAAAAAAATTATCCGCAAATTCGCGAGAGTTCGCGGATTTTGCGGATTGCGAATCCGTAAATACGCAATTTCGCGGATTGCCAATTCGCAAAATCCGCCCATGCTTACGAATCTGCACTCTGAATCTGCACTCTGAATCTGCACTCACAATCTCCACTCAATCTGCACTCACAATCTGCACTCTGAATCTGCACTCTGCACTCACAATCTGCACTCACAATCTGCACTCTGAATCTGCACTCTGAATATGCACTCTGAATCTGCACTCTGAATCTGCACTCACAATCTGCACTCACAATCTGCACTCTGAATCTGCACTCTGAATCTGCACTCACAATCTGCACTCACAATCTGCACTCTGAATCTGCACTCTGCACTCACAATCTGCACTCTGAATCTGCACTCACAATCTGCACTCTGAATCTGCACTCTGAATCTGCACTCTGAATCTGCACTCCGAATCTGCACTCTGAATCTGCACTCTGAATCTGCACTCTGAATCTGCACTCACAATCTGCACTCTGAATCTGCACTCTGAATCTGCACTCTGAATCTGCACTCTGCACTCACAATCTGCACTCACAATCTGCACTCTGAATCTGCACTCTGAATCTGCACTCACAATCTGCACTCACAATCTGCACTCACAATCTGCACTCACAATCTGCACTCTGCACTCACAATCTGCACTCTGAATCTGCACTCTGCACTCACAATCTGCACTCACAATCTGCACTCTCAATCTGCACTCACAATCTGCACTCACAATCTGCACTCACAATCTGCACTCACAATCTGCACTCTCAATCTGCACTCTCAATCTGCACTCTCTGCACTCTGAAACTGCACTCTGAAACGGCACTCTGTAAGTGTGCTTACCCCTCTTCTAGTGCACTTCCTCAGAGGTAAGAAGCACTATATACATTCAGCTACAATACAATACACGCCTTTCGCGAAATTATGTTCTTCCTTTGGTTGTCTGCACTGGACTATAAATATATAGATATATATATATATACTACGTGTAGAAAACAAAAAAAAGCTTAACACAAAAAAGAGACAGGACGCTTTATTACAGTTTTATAAACATCAACTTTATCGACTGTTAACACCTCTCTTGGATCCGAAAAACCCAAACAGGAAATCACGATGATCATCACAAAATATGTAATTGCGCAGACAAAGCTTGAGAATACTTTCATCGTTAATAGCCCATAGCCAACAGCAAGATCTCAAATACTCTGTACCCAACAATACCTAGGGTACACTGCTAGATTGATTTAGTATGGCACTGGAAGGGGAGGTGTGTGTACGAGGCCTATCATACTGTCTTCATAAATGTAAAAAGCCTACCTGTTGTGCTCTTCGGTAACTTTGCCCTACGGCTCCGAGAATATTTGCTGAAAGAACAAGCGGGAGGCGGCTCGGGCGCAGCACGTCTTCCGGAGACGTGCGCGTCCACAGAGCTGAGTCGGCTCGTGCACAGGCCAGTAGCGGCTCGTGCACAGCTCTAGACTCCCTTGCCAGTGAACACGGTGACTATAGAACTCGCTGGCGGGAGCGCTTCGCGCTCCAACGCCAGCTCGACCTAAAAACTGGGGGGTCTCTCAAAGGGACAAGGCGGGTGTAATTAATGGCGTGCCTTAAAAACACATGCTGAAAAACTGCGCTAAGCATAGTGTGCCGCCCAACTGGTATTTAGTTGATTGTGTCATTACATCCAGATATATAATACAATAAGTAACATCACACCTACATAAAGCCAGGACTGTTGGCTTTGTCAATGTTCGTTAGTTGCATTAGATAAATAAGCAACAACTCAATGTATAGAATATTGAAAATGCTTCAGTTCTGAAATGGGGAAACTATGAAAGAACTATAAGAAGTCTCTTTGAAGTTACATCAAAGGCAGGGAAGGGTGGTACTGCTGCAGAATTATGATTTATTTTTTCATCCTGAGGGTGAGGGTAAAAATGGAGAGCCCGACAGGGACCCGTCTCAGCACCTGCTTTTTAGAACTGTAGATGCTGAGCACTGGTAGGACCCAGCTCACTTAAAGCCCTGCCTGTAGCGATTAGTTGCTAAGAGCTGGAAGAGCATCACCATGATCATGGCCACAACCTACCAGAAGTGGTAAGTCAAGGTGGTACTGGGACATGAGTTGCATGAACACCATTGTGCTATTATGTGGATTGAGTGATACTGATACATCAAACTACATGGAAAGGATGCACAAGTTTTTTATTAATTGTCCATATTGTGTTCCCTAGACTAGCTCGCCGAATGGTGAACTAGCTTAGCTGATAATCTGATGTATCCGTATTTCAGCTGTTAAATTCTGAGCATATGAGCAACTCATTTCAGATTTGACAGATTTGGTATCCGCTGATGAACAGCGATCTCTGTTAAACTAACACTACTACAATTTTTCTTACTGAAGCGATAGATACTTGGGCATGCTGTCTGAAAATACAGTATACACAATAGGGCCTATTTACTAATTTCGGGGCATATTATCAATAGACGGTAATAAATATCGCAACGCGCGCTTATCGGTTTTTTATTTATCACCGTCTATCGCTGGAATTTATCGCCCGGTTAGCGCGTTATTAACAACGCATATCACCGAGGTGATAAAAATTACAGCGATAGCGGGGATATCGCCGTTTTCCATGGAACAACGCTGGTTTTCCAGCGATGTTCCATGGAAAACGGCGATATGCTTGATGATAGGGCCCTGAGGTCTTAGCCCCACAATCCACCTCCCATGTTAGGTATGCCTTAGTCAGGAATTTAAAACACGTTAAATTACTGTGTTAAGGTATAATTAACGCAATTTCAAATTTCGCTACCCCTCGATAATATCACAAAGCTGGGTTAGCGATATTTTCCCATGGAGTTTTGTCAGGCATGCCTCCTTTGTATCTCATTACCGATGCGATGCGAGGCGTGCTGACAACGAGCACTAAGGCAAGGAAACACGCGCTTTTCGCCCAAAAACGGACGCTAAAGCGGCAATAATGTTATAGCCAGCCCTTTATAATATGCCCCTTCTAGTGCAATGCTGCACAATAACCAACGTTGCTGTGCCAGTGGCGTTACTGATAGCCTCTGTGGTGCAGGGTCCCCGGAGCTCCAGGGGGCATCCATCCAGCACTGCGCACGGGCAGCAGGCTTGAATAGGTCCGGAGCATTGGGGGCTTCCTCCATGTAACTTGCAGGGGGCCCCCTCAAGTATAATTACACCACTGTGCAGTTATGCGTTGCATTGGGACAGAGAGCATTGCAGAGCTGCATCTACTAAGATATGGTGCTGGTTCTCTCTCTCTAGCGCTGGAGCACAATTAGGGTGCCTCGCACTACTAACACACCTTACCGCTATAGTGCAAAGATGTGTGTGTGATATCTAGCATATGTTTTGTACAGAAGGGTTCTCTTCCATTACAAAATACGGTTCCTAGAAAAAGTGTAAAACTTTTCTTACATTGAATGTGTGCTATAGAGTGATTTCTCTAACTTAGTGACTGCCTTGAGGAGGCATTATTTTTTTGTTCAAAGCACTGTCTACCATTGTAGATGAGGCTTTGTGCAATGGCGTCTGGCCCCCTAAAAAGTTGGTGGGGCAGCCACTGACCAGCAATGCCACGGCTCATTGTAAAGCAAGTTTATAACAAACCATGAATGAGTACTCTGGTGTTGAGGCTGAAGGCAGTGCGAGTGCATCAATGGGTTAAAAATAAATAAAAATGTACTCACCCACTTGTGTGCCCTGGCTCGCCTCCGGTCCTACTTCTTCAGTCCCTCGGCACTGAACTGCAGGCTGCTGCAGTTCTCCACACCAATCCAAATGCTGCTCTCATGCTGCTGGTAATGTTAGCAGCATGCGAGCAGTGGCAGGATTGGCTGGAGCTGGCTCGCTTGATGCTCCAGCAGGCACTGGGAATCTGTGTCTGCTCTCCACTTAGCTGTCTTAGACAGCTGGGTAAAGAGGTTTACACTGCGCATGTCAGGCGGGCTGTCGCAACACAGCCGGCCAAAATGACATGCACAGTGTAAACTGGTGAAGTGAGCACCATTCCCCTGCTTTCAGTCAGCAGCAGTAGCCCCGCCCCCAAACACAGCTCGGCTGGGGAAAGGGAATAATAAAATGGTAATAAATAAATTTTATTACCATTTTATTTTTCACCTTTTGCTGAGCCGGCAGCAGGAGGGCGATGCTCCTCTGCCCTAATGGCCCAGCTGTCTCCAGCTTTGCTTCAAGTTCTAATACCATGTGTGATAGCATGGAACCAGCAATTTACCCAACCTTGGAATGCTCCTGGACACAAAATTGAGCAAAGTAGCTGAATGCACTATCTGTGTTACTTTACAGGCTACAGGCTACTTTGTATCGTAAAACACAAATATAGATTTGTGCTGGAAAGGAAATAGTTTATCGACACTTTGAGCAGGTTTGCATCACTTTCTGTGACTTTGCTCCAGCGTACGGTGTTAAGTCTGCTCCATGGTATACTACTGAAGGCTGACATTTGTTATCAAATCAGCGTCATAGTAGTATTATACTCAAAGTGCATTGCTAATTCAGCTCATTGGTTTCTCATCCACCTACACCCCCAAATCTCAAAGCTGCTCCTGAAAAGCAGTGAATGATAGCATATAAAGTTCTGAATGATGAGCTTGTCTTGTAATGGTGCATGAAATAGTGGTGGCTGCTGACATTTGAAAGCAGTGGTGGCGTAAACATCTGCCTCAAATTGCATCGAGCAAGTGGGTGATGCTTTCCCAGAGAATTCAGGGAATGGTGGTCCCCTTTGAGGAAGGTTTGGAAAATAAATGACAAAATAGTGCATTTCACACCATATTATGCCATAGAAATTCCATTAAAAAGTATAGGTTTTAAGGGCATTTCTAAAGGAGTAGGCTTGAAATATTCAAATACTCTGTACCCAGAAGCATGTATTTCAGTAGTAAATAATATTTACCCAAGGTACAATAGAATAAAAGTTCAATTGCTTACTGGTAGACCTGTCCCTTAAATGGCAGTGAACTAATTGGAGGTTCATTTGAAAAAATTAACTTCAAATACTGTCCACTCATCTTAATACTCACCTTGAGTCTTGGGACATCTCACTATTGAGACCTCATTTGGAATATTGAGTGCGCTGTTAAATGAGGCCTCACCATATGTTTAAACTCTATTCGTTACTGTGACCATACCAGGGGTATTGTATCAAATCATTAGTGAAACTCTACTATTATGTCCTCTGTGCATTGAGAACACATCAGTAGCATTGTCTACTCTTTAATAGTGAGACTCGGCCTAGGGTATTGGGTACATTCATACACAGTAGCATGACATCTTCTATGTAGCACCACTTAAACTTGATTAGTATACACACCTTGGCCCCTACTGTTCTGCAATGCAAAAGTCCTCTTTGTTTGACCTTACAGCACAGACTTTACTATTCTTCAATGGCCTGAGTGTCTGCAGCGAAAATCTTTGGTTCTACCTTTTACTCAAAGCAATCCGCTCACTTCTGCTAATGGAAGGCAAAGAGTGACAGAAAGGTCTCACTGGTGACTTTAACATACACTACCAAACTTTTACTCTGGAGAAAACATATTATCACTGTGTTTTCTGCCTTAAATAAGGAACTTTTGATACCTCTGTAGAAAACCTATTCTTTAGTGACTGAAACATCAGTCTAGGCATTACTTCAGTTATAGTTTATTCTAAACAGGCTGGTTTTATAAGTCTGTACCTTGATAGGTCAAGTCACTTAAGTTTAGGCTCCCAAAAACATTTGTACTGGGATGCAAAGAACAGAAAGAACATGGTTACAGCTGAATAGTGCTGTAACCCACAAATGGATCTAGACTAACCTAGAGAGACTTGGCAATGATCTTTCTGTGTCAGGTCAGGAAGTACTTGATAATGGCTGTTTTGTTATATAGCTCTTCATCCCATATTTCTGCAGTTTCTAAGTGCTTAAGACAGCATGTGCTACTAATACCTAATTTATGGTACTCAATTTAACGTCCTCTGAAGGATGGAAGGCTGAGTTTGCCTTGCATGCATTCGAAATCTTGACCTTCGGATCACTATGTTTTTCAGCATCTCACAACAAGACATCCTACTGGCTATCAAGGCACAGACTTTAAAGAATTAAGACACACTGACTGTAACACAAAGGCCCGTGGTGCAGAAGTGTTTTAGTCAGTAGCAACCCATACCCTGCCAAAGTGGCGAGACGGGCCGAGCCGGAAGAGGGAGGTGAGGTGAGTCGGGTACAAAAATAAAAAAAGAAAGAAAAAAATACACCGTAACACTCTCTTCCTGATTCTGGGCACATGCTCCCAGAATGCACTGCAGTCAATCCTTACTCTGCATGAAAGCAGTGTCAGGATTGGCCTGAGCACCGGCAACTTGCGCTCCCAGGCAGACTGGGAGCCTGTGCCTGCTCTCTCCAGCCCCAGCAACGAAGCTGGGGCTGGAGAGAGCTTCACTGCGCATGAAGGTTTGGCCGGCCTAAGACAGCCAGCCATACCCTCATGTGCAGTGAAGGGAGTGCCCACCACTCCCCCACCAGTAGTGTCATCCTCAGGACCCACCCCCAAGACTTGTAGGAGTGCTCAAGTGTTGTGAAAGAAAAGAAAAAATGAATTTGAAAGCCATAAACAGAAATTAGAGCAATGGCGAGAGACGTGTCACGGAGGTAAGCCTGTCAGGGAAGGTATAGCATATTCACAAATATATCCAAATTAGAGAGAAGAGGCCAATAAGTCTAAGCACATCTGTCTTTGGTATACTAAGAAACAAATCCAGGCTTGTAAGGTTGTGTTGATGACGTTTCAACCCGAATAATACTTGTGGCAATTAATGGGCGGGTCTTCATCAGGACGTGTGGAACCGTAAGCAAACTGCTTTGATTAATCTGCCTCTTCTCTCCTATTTGGACATCTGCATAGATGCATCAGTTTCCTTGCGTCAGGGCCAAATGTCCTTGCTCCACAATGGATGCGCTGTATTTACAATACAGTGCTCCATGGCGCAAGGATTAACAGATGCGTCAGAAATTCTGACACATCTCTTGGCACAAAGTGACGCGTTGCTGGAGTTGCTCATGAATTTGACGCAACTCCAGCAATGCGCCACAATAGATGGGTGAGTCCTATTCAAAAAGCCCTGCGTCATTCCTTACGCCTGGTCTGAGCAGGCGCAGGGATTTTGACACAATGAAGGCTTAGAGTGATGCAGTGAAATCTTGTAGATTTCACTGCATCAGTTCTACATGTTTTTTTTGTGTGGGAATGCCCACCCTGCATACATTAAACCTGACGCGGGTATAATGTGGCGCAGGGCTTTACAACGTGACGCATCTCCCTAGATGTGTCATGTTTTAAATAGTGGTACAAAAGGGGGTGGTGATGGACGGAGCATCTGAACCAATCAAAACTGGGTGTGAGTGTTTGATTGGTTCAGATGCTCCGTCCATCACCACCCCCTTTTGTACCACTTTGTTCGCCATAAATTGGCAGGGTATGCTCAGACGTGAGTCCCTTGCTCACTTTGCCACTGGATTCAAGCAAGCCGGGCTGAAGACGGCTGAAATGCCAGAAACCGGTCCTGGGAAGCTTGTTTCCGGTCCAGGGAAGGCATGGCTTGGCAGTTCGGGCTGGACTGTTCCCATGAGGCACAGGGTCAGACTGATTTGCATATGGCCATGTCTGAACTGGGGTGGCAGAGTGGGCTAAAGAACGGTGATGGATTAAACCCAGATCTGTTGACTGGGTGTGAGTGTTTGATTTGTTCAGATGCTCCGTCCATCACCACCCCCCTTTTGTACCATGTTGTAAATAGGCCGCAAAATTTACACCACGGCTGCTTCACAAAAGTGACGCAACGGCGGTGCAAAAGTCATGCAAGGGGCTTGTAAATCTGCCCCCATGTATGTTTCCATGCCAGCCTTCTAACGATAGCCAGCACCTGCACGTCTACCAATGAAGGGAAGGAAATCAGGGCACAGATTGTTCAAGGTTCCGCCTCAGCCAAACGAAGAGAACAAATCTTTCCTGAACCTGGAAATTAATTGCCTGACACGCTCAGCCTGGGCCGCGCAAAAGAACTATTCAATGCTCAATCCCCTCCCATGGAATCTGTGCTAAACCAGTCCATCAAGAGTGAAGCAGTGAATAAAATCATTAAGGGTACCACCTCAAAGCAAAAGAGTGGAGGAACCAGCAAAACCCAACGCTCTTGTGGACTGTGTGGAGGGGCACAGATGAATTGCCTTCTCAAATAAAAGTCTAACATTTTGTTCTCTACCAAGATGCAGCCCTATCGTGAAAAGTTGATCACGTGTGTTTCTACCCTTTTCTCTTCCATTCCTCCCGTGAATAGTGGGGCACTGCGCCTTATGCCCATGCATACAAGCCGTCCATGGTATGCAATGATTCATTGTTCCCTGTTTTATTAAATGAGTGACAAAAACACCTCAATGGAATGAAATATTATCAAACTGGTGTCCTATTATTGCGATAATTCCACGATCTGATCACCGTGTGCCACCCTGAGGTTTCAGGGAAGCGGGTAGAGTGGGCCACCACTGAGGGCTCAAGTCTGGTTCAGCACGAGGTCCTCTAGGAAACTCAAGCCCAAAACAAGTCCAGCCTTCTGGTGGATTTTGCCTGCCCTGTCGCCTACGCTTTTACCCAGTGCTTAATATGGAAATATAGAGGTGTATGTACTCACTGTTTCGAGTACCTGTTTGTTCCTGAGAAGTGCTGTGACTTTCCCGTTTAAATGTATTACAGCAGTGCTGAAAAAGTGCAGGTACTCAGTACTAGACAGTACCGGCCCATTTAAAGCAAGACTTCTACCTCATTGCACACTCCTGCCCTCTCAACCTCACAGGGGTATGCACAGGGTATGCCCAGCGCTGAGCTATCATAATCTCTATATGGTTGGGAAGGTAATGAGGAGCTGTAAAGCCCATCTAAATGCTGCCCCAGCACATGCCCTAAAGGGGTAATTAAAATGCATAACTCTTGCACAGTGGGAGCTCTGCCATGAAATTGTGCACTGTGAAACCAAGAAAACTGTGGTTGATCCATAATTCTTCACCTCATGTGACCAAATTGTGTGATCCTATGCAATTATTTCAAGTTGCTGTGCCTCCCTTTTCTTCATCTTTGCATTTTTAAGCATATTGCCTCTTCAAAATCCTCTCTTGAACGTGGCCTAATAGACTTCACTATCTTTAATAAAATCCGCTGCTACTTATTGGGGGCAGATGACACCTTTTTACAATTCTAAATATGTTCTTATTGCTCTTTCTTCCAACAAACAGGTAACAGTTGTAAGCAGGTCAGGATAGTCACACCCATGAGGCATAAACAACACTGCAATGATTTTACATCAATGTAGGGGCTCCCCCTTCTCTGTCAGGATTATGAACTGTGTCCCCACCCTCCAAGCCAGACTCATTGTGTTGATACCCAAAAGCAGTCTAATGTGGTCTAGCAGGCTAGCACTGAGGAGTTTGTGTCCCAAAAGGGGGATCGGTGTGTGGGGCGGGGTGGTTGGTAGCAGGGCCGGACTGGCCATAGCGGGCACCGGGCAATCCCCCAGTGCGCCGCTCGGGTGGGAGCCGGTTTTGGGCCCCTGGGGGCCGTTTTTGTTACAGGGCCATTCGTGCATCATAGCTGCAAAATCAGCCCTGTACCAAAATTGGCTGAATCCGGCCCCGGCAAAGAGCTCGGCGGCACCTCCAACCCCCCGAGTGGGGAGGGGAGGGGGAGGCGGACGAGCACTTTGCCAGGGCCGGTTTTGGTTCCCAGTCCGGCCTTGGTTGGTAGGTGGAAAAAATAAAGAGGAACATGCATGCAATGGGGCCGCAGGAACCATGGGGGGAAGGGGAGTAAGGAGTGTCTCTAGTCTCCCACCCATGAGGGTGGGTCCCTCCTATGATCTCCCAACATATATCTTCCCTGTCAGACGGAGGGGGAGGAGGGGAAATTAGAGAGGAAGAAAGAAGAGGAGAAAGAGAGTAAGCCACCGGTGCCTACTCCCCCTCCTAGTCCCCCTCCGGGTCTACGCCACAGTGAGGTCGCGGGACGGAGGCCCACCCCCCGCCATCAGGACGTCCTCCAGGACTTCTAGCCATAGTCTGGTAACAGGTAGCCTCCACACCCCTCGCCTCTCCTCGTCTCTTAGCGCTGCAGCCTCTGCTCTGGCCCACGACTCCAGTGATGATTGCCTGCAGGTGTGTTCAGGTGTGTGGGGGTCCTTCCTTGACCTCCAGTGGAGCATTATCTCGAGAAATCTGTCCCCCACCTTACGCAGCTTATTCCTTAGGTAGTCCCCCAGCAGGGAGATCTCCATGGATTGGATACTCAGCTTGTTGAGTGTGCGCTCCACATTCGCAACAACTAAGTGCCAAAAGCGATGGACCGTGGGCAGTCCCACACCATGGGCATGAAGCCGGCATCATCCAACGCACACATAGGGCACTGTATGTGCTTCCTTTGTCTCAAAATGTTTAGTCAGTGGTGGGTCAGGTACGTGGTATGTATATAGTTGAATTGGGTATATTTGAATCGGGTGGTGTGAAAGATCCGGTGAACATGTTCCATTGCCATCCTCCACTCTCTGTCTCGGACCCAGCTACCCAGTACCACTTCCCACCACTCATGCCCACAGAGGAGATTTTTAATGGTCATTTCCACAACCAATTTATTGACCCATGAGATCAGTTTACGGCCATGGCCAAAGGTCACAAGGGACCTGTGGGACCTCATGAGTCCAAGGCTCCGCCATCCCCCCAGCCCACAGGCCTCTCAAGGCTGCCCCTTTCGCTCTGTACGTGAGAAATTGAGTCTCAGAAAATCCCCCTTCCTCCACTAAGGAGTCCAGTGTGTGCAATGTGCACTCCAAAAAGCAGGCTTCCACTGTTGCTATACCTACCACCAACCACTGTTCCAGCCTTCATTCCATAAAGTAGCCCTCTCAGCATGTGGGAAGCCCACATGTGGAATCACTGGAACATAGAGCACTGGGTGTCACAGCCACACTGCTAAGGTCCTCCAGCATCTTATTGCAACCATCAGCAGTCTCAACAGGTGAGTGGCCTCGCTGGGAGACTGTCCCGTCACCCAAGCTACAAGGGCTCAGCAACCCCCCCCAAATTACTCTGCTCGCCAGCCACCACACCAGCCACTGCAGCTGTGCCAATAAAAGGTACAGCCTCTTACCAGGTACCTATAAACCTCAAGTCCTGGTGGTAAGACATAGGGTGGTAAGAGATACTATATTGTGTCCCCTTACCCAGATCAAATCCCATATTAGGGGGTCTAGGGCCTGAAGCCAACTCTGTGGAACCCATATCGGGAGAGTAGCAAAATAGTAGAATACCTGTGAAAGAATTTACATTTTATTAAGGGCCACTCTAGCCATAGTGGGGAGTTTCAGGGACCACGACAATTTCACAATCCCCCTGATTCCTCTAAGCACCAATCTTGTGTCCTCCTCCATGTGGAACACCCTCACTCCCAAGATTTTCAGCTGTGTTGGCACCCATTAGATCCCGTGGTCCAATACTGAGCGATGTGCCTCAGTTCAAACCGTAAAGAAGGGGAAGACAAATGTCTTTCCCCAAATTTGTCTGGATACTCACCCAGGTTCTCCAGCATGGATATGCAACACTGTACTTCCAACTCCGGATGATGGAGATAGACCAACATATCATCGGCATACCACACGTGTCTCATTGCACATCAATATGTATGTATTGGTACTCTTTTATAGCGCATGTCTGTCACCCAACGGGTATCTTGGCGCTTTGACTAGAAGGAACCTGCTTCGCACCATGCTGACTTATAAGAACTAACGTGGCCCAACCTTAGGAAAGAGATGTGTTTTTAAATTTTTCTTAAAGGAATTGAGATCGTTCATGCTTCTCAGGGGTCACCGTCTGACCTCGTGATGCTGGCAAAGGGTTCCACCACCAAAGCAAAAAGCATAAGGGAAAAGGGGCACCCCTGCCGCGTGCCCTGGTATACCCCAAAAGACTCCAAGTTGCCACCTCCCACCAGGACTTAAGTCCGAGCATCCACGTACAATAGAGCAATTCATGGACATCAATGCGGGCCTAACTTCATGCGCTTCATCACTACCTGCAAGTATGTCCAGGTCTATGTGTCGTTGGCCTTTTGAATGTCTATCAAGAGGGCCAGTTCTGTATAGACTCCTCTGGCAGCTTCCCCATGATATGAGAAACAGTCGGCGAATATATTGAGTGTGGTATTGCTCTATCGGATTAACGCCCGTCTAGTGCTATGCACGAGGGTGGGCAGATGGTCACTCAGCCCACCTGCAAGTATTGTGTGCAGTAATTGATAATCAATATTTAGCATTGATAGCGACCTATATGCCCCACCTCATTATGATCTCCCATCAGTTTAGGCACCAATACAATCAGAGCCTCCTGAAACAATGCCGGTAGGTGCCCCATCTCTAGTGCAAGGGCATAGAGAACAGTGACTCTGTGGGCCAGGTCTCCCATGTAAAACTCAGCTGCTTCGCCACCCGTGCTAGGTGTTCTCCCACCAGCAAAATCTCTAGTGGCAGCCTTGATCTTCTGCTCCAGTAAGGGGCCTCGTATAGCCTCCTGATCATTTGCCTTCAAACGCAGGAGTTTTGCCCTATGCAGGAAATGGTCTAGCAATTCATCCCCAGGGTCCTGCTGGGCACTGTATAAATCCTGGTAATATGAGAAGAAGACTGCCAGGATCTTATCCTGAGTTGTGCACCAGGGTCACCCTGTTGTTCCTAATGTGGGTAATAGCATGGCTGCACTGCCCTAGTGGCTCAGCTAGTCCAGAAGCCTCCCTGCTCTGCCTCCCTCTGCATGGGAGCTGTCTAGGTAGTTCATCCAGTTGAGGATGCACAGCTGTTCTATGGTCACCCAATCTCCTGTGGTGCACCAACAATCGAGGACACGCTGTCAGATCAGTCGGGAGGGAGTGCTCAATGCCAGCCAGTTTGTTTTCTAGTGTCATTAGCCTGTCAGACAGGGACCAACACAATCCCATGGATTGTCCAATGCAATATCCCTGATCACCACCTCAAATGCTTCACATTCAGTCCCCACGCTTCCTGATGTGCCTGTATTCTCAGTAAAGTACATACTAATCAGCGCTGCCAGGGGCTCCCTAAAGGTGGGTTCTTGTGGAAAGGATGCCACCAGCTTCCATGTAGGAATAGCTGTGAGATGTCTCCGGCACACCAGGTCAAGAAGTTTGGGTTATGATCTGACAGTGTGTGGACTGGGTATTCTACTGTGGAGACCCCCTGTTTATAGCTCGGCTGCAAGGCCAGCCGCCCAGCCTTATGTGTAGCTCGTTGACTGGTGAAAAGTAAGTGTATTCCCTCATGTGTGCATGCTGCTCTCACAATGCATCCAACAATCCCCATTGGGAATCCCACCTGTGGAACTTCAAAGTGATCCTAACTGTTGGGGAGTCTGGTAGTGGTAGGGTGAAGTGATCCATATCTGGGTCCACTACAGTGCTAAAATCCCTGCCCAAGAGCAATCGCACCCTGGGGTCTGCGCCAGATACAGGGTCAGTGAGTCATAGAACAGCATGTAGTAGTGTTTGAGGTGTATATGCTGCCCAACTCCGGATCAATTCCGCTAAACTGCCCCCCCTAATGAGGACATACCTACCCTAATCTCTTTGTCTGTGTGAGTGGACAGAGCTTCTAGTGCCGTTTCCATCCTGATCCATAACATTGCACCTCAAGCATTGAATGAGTCGGTTTTGCATATATCCGGCATCTCCATCTCCACCCCAATGCCTCTGACTTTTTGGTTGCCAATGGTGTCATATGCAGGAGACCACCATCTACCCCCTACATGAGATTTATGATAGGATGTTGAGCTACTTCGCAGCAGATCCCATGCCTCTCACGTTCCAGCTAATAAAAGTATATGAGGTGTGTCGCTGCATATGGTTGCCTCACGTGCCCCCCAGGGGTCCCCTACCCCAGCTCCCCATTCTTGAGCGCAAACCTTATGGGATACCAGTACTGTAAGCATGATCCCTTGCCACCCGAGTCAAACATACCCAAAGTCCACTCCCCAGGACTGGGTGGCAATGGCCACCCGTGCAAATACCAACCTTCATAGATAGTAACATTATGCAACTGTGCAAACATGACATCCCTTATATTTATAATTTGCAAGTTAGTTATTCACTAAGAAACTGTATATGCTATGTCTTTAAAAATGTGCACACATTTGTAACCTTGTGCACTATTAAGTTGGCATGATTTTGAGGCCTCAAGCACAGTTTTAGCTCAAGCTCACGTTTCAAGTCTAACATTTATTTGCATTTAACTTTCAAAGTAGAATGTGTTTGACTGCATTTTTGTCTCCACTGCAGGTGCAAATAAAGCCTTGTTAGTTAGTAAAGAAGAATTTGTGTTTTAGTAAGATAGCGAGGTATGAGAAGATGGATTTCGGCAAGGAGAAAATAACGAGCAAGGACACAAGTTCCCATGGAGGAGGAGAAGAATGTCCAAGGACGAATTAAGTAGCAACTTATCGATGTGGGAAACATTGTGCCAGTAGCCAATTTGTGCCTGGATTGTGGAAAGTTACCAGAGCGGATCATGTGATTTACCTTGAATGCAGACTAGTGAGGGGCAAAGAGATATCGTAGGACTGAATAAAGGTGCAGACCTCACCTGCTTTTGTGTGGCTTTGTGCTACATGACTCTTGGTCAAATCTTCTCCTACTGAAGACTCTTACAGCTGACACCTTTACATTTTCCATTCTTATTCATGCTTCTTAGTTTAGAGTTGTCCCCTTTTAAGGTAGTGTAGGGAGAGAGAGCGTGCTCATGCTTACCTTGGATAATAAATTTAAGCAATTTAACCTTCAATTCCTTTTCCTTATTACTTGCATCGTCATAACCAAATTAGTAGTATGCTTTTTGTTATATTGGGAAAATCTCATTTGGACATTAGGGGGTCGATTTCGATTCGGGAAAAACCGCTCCGAATAGCTGTACGGAGCATTTTTCCCGTACGAATCGTACCCTGCAACGTCCCCCGTACGTACGACGAAGTACGATTCGTACCAGGAGCTGGACTCAGTACGAATCGTACAGAGACCGTACGAATCAAATCCCCGTACAAACCTGCCTCGGAACCCGCTGTACGCGACATGCGTACGGTTTGCGGCTGGTTTTTCTGACCCAGCAAGTACGATTCGTGTCGGGTACGCACCGTACGACCATACAACGCTCTTTCTACGGGAGCCGAAAACATCCGGAGAAGCAGATTTCGCCTCGAAACAGGTACGGAACGCCCCCCCCCCCGGGTACGGTCCGTACACCTCATGATCGCAGGGGTACGGTGCGTACCCCTGCGATCATGGGGTGTATGCACTGTACCTCACGATCATGGGGTGTACACACCATACCCCATGTTCGCTGTGTATACAGTGCATACACCTGCGATCGTGGGGTACGGTGCGTACACCCCATGATCGCAGGGGTACGCACCGTACCCCTGCGATCATGGGGTGTACGGACCGTACGGTGTGTATGTGATTGTGTGCTTTTCCGTACGAATCGCCCTTACCTGATGTGGACCGTACGAATCGCGTCCTCATACCCCGGTCCGGATCGTACTCGTCGGGTCGTACGGCATGTTTACGATTTGTACGGAGAGGGCTCCGGATACGAATCGTACGGACGTTTTTTTCCCAGGATCGGAATCAACCCCTAGATATTCTATATTTCTATACTGCAATGCAATATCAATCTATTTTTTAACTTAAAATTAAACATTACTAATATCAAATTTATTTGTTGAGAAGTTATTGTCTAACCAAATTTGGCTATACTGTATTGAGATCTTAGCCATGATTGTTTCTCCCTCTTACCTCTCAAGCAGATAAAAAGACCATGTGGTTGAGGAGGGATGTCTAAGTGGGCTGAGCTTTCTCAGTGTTATGTAGCATCCTGTTGGGAAGTGAAAGGGGAAGAGGGCAGAGCCGGAGGCATGTGGTATTTCTAGATGTTTAGAGTGTTACTGTTTGACAGCTGTTTGTGATATTTGTCATGTGTACATTATATTTCTGTTCCCTTCCTTTTAAAGTTTTTCATCTCAGCAGTGGAGAGCTCCTGAGCCAGGCTAGAGAACTCCCCAAACACGCATGCAGAAGAAATCTGACCACAAATTTACTACACAGTTATATTTCTCCACCCCATCAAAGAAGGGGGTGGAGGTTCATGAATACTTCTACCAAGTAGAGATTGTGTGGTGTGGAGACATTTCCCTTGGTGAATAGGCTCCACTAAATGTAACCTGGGAGAGGGCCTAGGCAGAAGCTTGTGATAAGCAGAGTGCACTCAAGGGAGCTCAAGTTTGTTGTTGAGTAGTTTAAAAAACATGTTATGATTGTAGAGCAGTGTAAGTAGCTATTGAAACTTTACATAATACAGTGTGCATCTTATATCCCATGCCCTGTTGGCAAGTACCAGTTGCTAGAATCATACATTTGTCTCTTGTAACCATGCATTGAGATGCAGAAATAACTGTGGGAACCTCTGTAGCCATTATTGTTTGTTCCTTTACACACTTTAGTGAAAACAAGGGTTTCCTTTCTCCATTTTACCCTACCAGAACTTTGTAGTATTAACATTGAAGGAACAATTGTGTCCCTCAGTCCGAGCCCGAAAAGTCAAATGTGGATTGGCATCTGCAACAGCACACTCAGTGTGCCAACGATATAGGGTCTTAATCTAAAGTATTCAATTGGAATTTACCTCATTCCCAGTGCTGCTGTGGCCTCCCAGGTGTGTACATTGTACACATCATGGGTGTGAGAAATTGGGTTTTTGGTTGACTAGGGTGTGAACCCTGGTCAAGCAGCAACTACAATCCTTGTCAGGCTGAGGCACAAGCCAACCCTAAATTACCCTGTGCTCAGCCCTCAGGTAGCTTGGCATAGAGCAGTCAGGCTTAACTTAGAGACAATGTGTAAAGTAATTGTGCAAAACTTCAAACAGTAATAAAGCAAAAAACACCACACAAAAGGATCCCACACCAGATTAGAAAACTAGAGCAACATTTTATAAGTAAAACAAGACACAAAAAAATCCAATCAGTAGAACCAGAGTTATGAATTTTTAAATATTACATTGTAAAATAGCACCAAAAGGCATACAGCGTCATAACTGGTCACGCTGGAATGGGTCAAAGTCACACTTTCAGGCTGACTGAGATGGAATGCAGGTTGGATACAGTCACCAGGTTAGGTCCGCAGAAGTTTTACCTTTTTTCAGTTTGTGCCAAGAGTCCTGTTCTAGTTGAAGAGGGCCACGAGGAGCAGGGAGAGTGTCCAGGAGGCTGTCGGCGAAGCATGAGGCGCTGGCAGGTGTTGCGGACTAGCTTTGCTGGAGTTTCGTGTTGGCAGACCCCGTGCACAGTTGATGCTGCAGTGCAAAGAGTAGGGCAAACAGCGCTTTGAGCTGATTCACTGTGCAAACAGCAAGGTCTCGGTGCGAGCAGGCCCATTTGAGGTCACAAAGAGGCCAAAAGCTTAATAACAGCTCTCTGAGCCACACCAAAGGTCCAGTACCTGAGGGTTTGGAACTCGCTTCAGCTGGGTCCAGGGGATGCAAGATGTTGGTAAGCCTTTTATGTCCCTGAGGCTCAGATCAGGAGGCCAGTGGGCTAGCCCTTAGAGTTTATTTGGTAGCCCTAAGTTCAAGAAGACATTGCAGGTCCAGTTCTTCCTACCCAGACAGAGGACAGCAGGGCAAAACAGCAGGGCAGCAGTTCCTTCAGAGTAGCAGTCCAGCAGAGTGGCAGTACTTTCAGCAGCACAGCAGTCCTTCTTTCTGGCTGAGCATACACAGATCAAGAAGTGTACTGAAAAGATGGTGTCTGAGGTCTAGTAGTTATACACAGTTGTGCCTTTGAAGTAGGGAGAAGCTTTTCGAGGCATGCCTTCCTGGTCCTGGCTCCAGGTTAATTACAGGGGGTATGCAGCCATTGTGTGGAGACAGGACACAGACTATTCAAGTGTGAGTTGGGCTGGGCCCCGTACCTCCCTCCCAACCTGCCAGTAATAGCCCATGCAGTCACCCCTAAGCTCCCCATTGTGTGTGGCTGTCTAGAAAGAATATGTAAAGTCTTACTATCAGCAACACCCAGTTATGTGACCCAGAGACAGGTTGCAGGCACCAAATAGCTAAGGCAAGAAAATGGCAGATGACAGATGGAATGCTGAACAAATCAAACATTCACCCCTGTCACAGATCTGGGTCAAATCTATTGTTTTTAGCACACCACACCATTCCAGTTTAGACCCAGCTGCATGCAAATCAGTCTTGACCCTGCTCCCCATGGGAACATTGCAGCATGAACTGCCAGTCCAGGTTTTTCCTGGACCAGAAACTAGAATCTTGGGACTGGTTTCGGGGTATCACCCCATATCAGCCAGGCTAGCTTGAATCTGATGGCGTAGCGAGCCCGAAACCCACATCTGGCCATACCCTTCCCATTTAGTACAACAAATGCAAAAAGACAAATGATGGATGGAGTCCGGAACAAATCATACATTCACCCCATCACAAATCACCCTAAGTGGCCAAGGGAATGCCCAGACATGGGTCTCCTGCTCGCTGTTCCACTTGATTCAAGCTAGTCTGATTAATGAGGGGTAATACCCCAAAACCGGTCCCAGGATGCTTTTTTGGGGTCCATCGAGGACTTGGCCTGACAGCTCGGGCTGGACTTTTCCCATGAGGGGCAGAGTCAAGACTGATTTGCATATGGCTGGGTCCAAACTTGGGTGCCATACTGAGCAAAAGAACAATGGATTCAACCCAGATCTCTTGACTGAGGTTGAGTGGTTGAAAAGTTTTGGCACTCCTTCCAGCATCTTGTGTTTTTTATGTTCGGCCTAAGTGGCCATGGGTATGCCCAGACGTGGGTCCCTTGCTCGATGTGCCACTGGGTTCAAGCAAGCCTGGCATGAGGGGTAATAACCAAAACCAGTCCCAGGATGCTTGTTTCCAGTCCAGAAAGGAGAGCACTCCAAACATCATCTTGCTGCGTTTGAACTTTCTAAAATTTTCGTTTTCAGAATTGCAATTTAAAATCAGACTCCACCATAAGTTAGGATTTTATATTGTGATTCCAGAGACACCAAACATGAAGGGGTTACCTGTTCCCATATGGAAATTACACTGATAGTAGTAAAAAATGAAGTTAGGAGTTTTTCACTAGCAGGTCATGTAAAACTTAAATGTACTTGCCCAACCTTTTAATTACACAGCGCTCTGTCCTACGGATTACCTAGGTGACCTTTATGAAATATAAGGGGAGTTCAAGGTTTGGGAAGGGTTATAAATGCCAAGTCAACACAGCACTTCAACACTGCTTTCAGGCTGCAATGGCAGGCCTGGGGCATGTTTAAAGGGCTACTTAAGTGGGTGGCGCAATCAATGTTGCAGGCCTACTAGTAGCATCTAATTTACAGGGGACCTACAGGTAAATTAATGCCAATTGCATACAGGGCAATTTGACCATGTTTTAGGGAGACAGTACAAGCATGTGAGCACTGGTCAGTGGCGTAACAAAATCTCCTGCAGGCCCCGCTGTTTTGGGGACCCTGAGCTCCAGGGGGCCCCCTCAAAAAAAGTGAGAGGTGGTGGGACGGTAAATGGGGCCCCCTCCATGTACTTTGTAGCCTCCTCAGGTTTTGGTACGCCACTGGCACTGGTTAGCAGTGGTAAAGTACACAGAGTCTTAAAGCCAACAAAAACGAATTCGGCACAATTAGGAGAAATGACAGTAAAACATTTGGGGATGACCCTGCAGAGAAGACCAGGCCCAGCAATGGGTCAATGAAAATGTAGGAATTTAAAAATGCTTTTTTAACTGGTTAATAATTGATAATGCTTTAATCTCTTCTCATTTCATAGAGAAACAGTTACCATTTCCCAGCATGGGTGTGTGTGCCTGAGTGTAAGTAAGTATTTATTGTTCAGTTAATTAAAACTCACAATATAAAAAAATAACTGTCACATTTAAAAACCACATAAAAACCATCTGTCTCTCTTTTTTTGCAACAAATTATAAATGATATCAGAGCATATTGTCTTTTATATTGAGCTTGCTGATGATACGGTGAGTGGGGGACCACGCCCACTTCTCTGAGTGTGTTTGACCTCAAGCGAGACTGACAGCTGCGAGCTCCTCTTCTGTCCTAAGATGTTTCCTGGACTTTGCCCTGCTTTAAGTTGTCTTTTCATGCAATGCTTTCCATTTTCAAAATGTAATAAACGACCATCTCTGGGGTGCAGCTCTCGGATATACTTATTGATTGCAGCAGGCATCAGGAGGAGCGCTAGCAACGATCGCTCAGAGGCTGCTTATTTGACTGGTTGGTTGGTGAACTCCGAACAAAGGGGCTTGGATGTTTAGTCTGCATGACGTCTAGCCTTATTGTCTTTTGGGAGCTCAGTCTTTATATCCTTTTGAAGAACACCACATATGGTCCTTTTCAAAACAGCTTCTGCCATCTAGGCCTACCATACTGGAATTATCCGTTGCCGCTTGTACCCCGGTCAATATCCTCTCTGCCCTTTATTGCTTCCATTCTGTACCCCAGTCTCCTAGGTCAACCCAGCCCTCCTCTACCGGCTCCTGATAAAGGGCATCCCACCATACCAGTGTTCAGGGTTCTACGCCCCTATTATTAGGTTTGTGCTAAATACAGAAACATACATATTAAGGGGCGGATTTATAAGGCCCTTGCATAAGGCCCTTGCAACACTTTTGCGTCGCTGTTGCGTCACTTTTGTGACGCAGTGTAAACAATGCGCCACACGGTGACACATTTACAATGTGACGCATCTAGGGAGCTGCGTCACGTTGTAAAGCCCTGCACCACATTTCAACCACATCAGGTATAATGTATACAGGGTGGGCGTTCCGACGCAAGAAAGCCTCGTAAAAGAGACACAGTGAAATCTACAAGATTTCACTGCGCCACTTCTACGACGCCACTGCGTCAAAACCTTATGCCTTCTTGAAGCAGGCGTAAGGAGTGACACAGCACAATAGGTATAGGCCTTCCTAAGCATTGCTAGAGTTGCGTTGTGCTTGGAAAACACAACTCCAGCAATGCGTGACCTTTGCGCCGACGGATGCATCACGCATCTGTCAATCCTTGCACCATGGTGAGCTGCATTGTAAGTGCGACGCATTCATGGTGGCGCAAGGTTTTTTTTGCGCGACGCAAGTAAACTGACGCATCTTTGCCATAACGTAGAGATGTGTCAGTTTCTTGTAAATCCGCCCCTTAGAGTGCTGAACTTGCCTACAAAATTAGAACTAGAGAGACGTGTAAATTGATCAGGTTCATAAAGGCCAGATGTGCTACGGAATAGCACACACGTAGGAGATTTACTAAGATTTTACGCCGTTTGCGTCACAAAAGTGATGCAAATCGGCTCAAAATCTTTTTTTTCAGATTTACTTTCCAGCTCTAAACTTGTTTAGTGCTGGAAATAAAAAGGGAAAGTAACACTAAGCAGCACATAGCACTGCTTTGCATTACTTAGCGCCAAGGGGGAGTACCAAGGGTGGAGCATGGGCATTCCCATGGAGACACCCAAGGTTTCTGATGCTAAACCCAATGTACTAAATAAAGTTCACTGGGTTTAGCATCAGCACACTGCACCCTTTTGAAGTAGGCACAAGAAAGGAGAAATGCTTTAAGTTCTCTTTCCTTTTCCGACTTTGTACATGCGCTGCACTGTCCATCACATATACAAAGAGGGAAAATGTTTTTTCAGTCTATGAATGGTATTTTGTACTGAAAGGGCACCCTTCAAGTACAAAACCTAGGTTAGACTCACGGAGACACCCTTGCACCATGGGGCAAATGTGTCTCTGTGGCGCACAGCAGCTGATTTCAGCACCGGTGCTTGGGAAAGGGGAGGAGAGTGACATTTTTCATTAAATTTGGCGCTCTCCTGCTCTCTCCTTTTCACGCAGTGCAGCATTTGCGGCTGCTGCACTGCGCTGTGTGAAAAAATTGTAAATCTGCCCCACAGTATCCATACTTACCCACTCTCCTAGGGAGGCCAGTGTACCTGATGTATTGTAGCTTTTTTATGAGTGAAGAAAAACTGGAAGTCACAGAATGCAAAGACATTTTAGCTGCAATGCCATGATAGGTTGGTTGGAGTCTCTCGAGGCTCAAATCTGTTCACTGCTTTTTAATGTCTTTGCTTGTCAAAGTGACCATAAACAAGATGCATTAAAGTTGTGATTGCAAAAAGCAGGTGCAATTTGTGGCCAGTCTCTTGAGGCCACAAACTGAATTTGCAGACAGGCCCATGTACTAATAGGTGGATCTGTAAAATAAGAATTCAGACTGAATGGCAGTCTGAGCTACCTATTTAATATTTATTATGTAGATCTGAAATTCCTATTCAGTATGACTAGTCACAGGCACAGGGATAGTGGCCTGCAAAGGTCAGCAGACCACCATTTCTGTAGCTATTTTGAATTAAATTAAGATGTTTTCTCTCCAAAAAGCAGCTCTATGCAGCAAAAAAACAAGTTATTTTAAAGGTTTCATAGATAGTTGGCAGCGGTCCCTTTAATCTCCTTTATAATATTCATGTTAAGCAGTTTTGTTCTAGCAGTATACCTATAGAAAAACACAGTGTCCCAGAGTGTACCAATTATTTAACATAATTAATACAGGCCTTAATGTGCACCACTTCACTCAGCAATCCTCAATGATTACACAGATGTTCCCACATCACTTTGTTGTGCTAAAATATACCATCCATAATGTAGTAATCCTAAGGACATGCTCGAATATCTCATCCATACTTAATAATTCTCAGATTGTTTTCAGATGTTTGCCTCCATTTCTCTTTTTATTCATTGACCACCACTGTATGGGCACGAAAGCTAAAGGATTTCATCACCCATCAATGGAGGGGATGGGGTACAAGGATTGAATGAACACTGACAACAGACTCTTTTCTGCCCTCCCAACTTCATTCCTGCTACATAATAGCTTCATATTAAGCAACTAGGGCAGCAGGGAGCTTGCACTAGTGCAGTGACTCTTTTATCTCAGCAAAGTGAGAGTAGTTTTGGGAAAAACAGACAATATCAGTTCATCGGCCTCCCCATTGCAGCAAGATGGACAGCCTAGTATTTTATTCGTTTTATGAAGACATACACTTTGGTGGGGATTTATTCGCAGAAGAATTTAAATCAGAAGCCCTGACATACTGGAAGTTTTCTACTTGGGCGAGGGAGACACACGTCTTTGTTCTCCTGTCTGGATCATCAAACTGTGTACGGCGTCCTGGACAGGGAAAAACAGTGAAGTTGGTTTTGGAAACACTGCTCTAAATAGGAGTGGCTTTCTGATAGCATGTCTGCTGCTGGATGCTGACGGATGCTCTGCCCTAACTTTTCTTGCGATGGTGGTGGTGGTCAAAGCTTTGTTCTCTGGCGATCTTCCACAACCAATCACTAAATGAAGTGTGGGATGGGAGAAGTAGATGGGGTGGAAATCTGTACATTTTTGGTGCATGGTTACTGTGCCTAATGACTCAAGACTCATCTCACACTGATAAGGCCTTTGTAGACCGAAACCTGTCTGGGGTTACTGGTGATCCTATCTGGAAGGGACCTGCTCTGGCATTTTGGGCAGAGCGAGACCATAGGAAGAAGACAGAAACTGATTACACATGCATGGTCTTTCTCTAGAGTTGTACAGTGGATGAAAAACGATGGACTGGAATGCATACAGAGAAAAACAACAATGGTTAAGTTTTATTCAGTCAGCCTGCATTACCCACAGAGCGCTGCAATCCTCTTCACTCTGCTATCTGAGTAAGAAACTGAAAATCTCTGGAGCAAATAGGGGTTCCAGAAATGCCCAATCCCAGCTCCTGGAACTCCCCACCTTCAGTCAAGAATGGTACATGAGCCAGTCATTCTCTGGTAGTGGCACAAGAATCTGGAACTCCTTACCTCCCTCCCTTCGCCTATCAACCTGCATAGCCGCCTCCAAAGAGGACCTCAAGCTAATCAGATTTGACAGACACCTGAGTTAATCACCCTTGACCATACCCAAGTAGTCTGTCCAGGAGACGGACTACCTTCATTGTGTCCCCACCATCTTAATCAAACGTTGAACCATGTACATCTCTTGTTCAACGGCTGACTTTGTCTTGGTCGCAGCTACCGATGCAATATGTCTGAACATTATTATTGTAACTGTAACTTGTTGTACCCTTGTATCGTACTACCGCTGTTATGTGCTCCGATGCTTTCAGGCCAGCTCTATGCTATATAAAATTGCAAAAATAAATAAACTTTGTTTGTTTGTTCCATAATATTCAACACATAATCGGGGTCCTCGATGACCATGAAACCTGAAACCATATTTCAATCCATCATTCTCTTTCTTCGGGCATGACGAAGTAAGTCGGCTTGTGCTGTCTTTGACTGCACGTGTTTTCAGTAGGACTGTTTGTGTGTCTGGGGCGTTTTCTCTGTGTGTGGGCATCTCTATATTGGTCTTTTGTAGCTGAATATCTCTTAGTCTGTGAGTCTTTGTCCCTATGTGACTGGTGATCTGTGTGCATGTCTGAGCATCGATGCCTGAGGCATGTCTCTCTGGGTCTGTATAATGCTGTATTTTTATGGATCTGGTCTCCAGTAGCCAACCTCCCCCTCTTTTTGGTGCATTTTGGTAGATCTGTTGTTTTGTATTTTTCCTGCTGAATTGCATTGCTATAAAGCACACAAAAACCCTTTACTAAAAAATCCAACAACTGCATTGTTTTTGCTGACTTATGCTTGCTTTTCTAAGCTGTAACTCATTACCACGTGTGAGAAATGTAGATATTGTTTGAGAGGGGTGAGTACCCACCTCAAGTAATAATCAAACTCTTGTCAAGGTGAACCACTAAAGTCACTAACGACAGTTGAGCTCAACCCCCTGATAGCTATGTCACAGAGCATAACGGCTTATCTTAGAAGCAAGGTGTAAAGTATTTATGCAGTACCAAAACAATAATATAGTCAAAACACAACAGTACCTTGGCACAAGTTAATGCTGACCACAATGGAGCACTGGTCAGATACAGAAACCAGGTTTGACCACTTCGGAAGTTTTACCTTCATAGTTAGGGGCTGATTTATATCTTGGTAGCATGTTGGAATAAAGTATGTGTACCGCAAAGATAATGATCCATCCGCCTGATATAGATGTATGTAGACCAAAGGTTTACTGTGGACACTACCACGTCTCTGCTGTGTTTGAACCCCTCGGTGACCCAGCGGAGTAAGCGCTGTCGGTGGCAGACCTGTAATTCCGCCCACCTGATTTAGATAGGCAGAATTAGAAGTCAGTTTTCACTGCACATCACTGCCAGGAAAACTCTGGTGGTAAGGGGTCAGTTTACTCCCATGGTGAGGGGAGCATTTTTCTTTTTCAAATGTCTTGATTTTCTTTTTAAAAGAAAAAAAAGAAAAAGTGTAGTGCAGCGCTCTATCCTGTTGATGGAGCCTGTACCAAACTACAAAGGCATTGACAGGAACAACTGTGATGGCGGCTCCTGCCAATGCTTTATAAATGGCCGCCTTATGATATAACATAACGACAACCCTTTATTCCTACTGGGACTAGGGTAAGTATTTATATATTTAGACAAAGTGCTGTGGGCATCATACAATAAGTGGGAAACACAGGCTAAATTAGTGAGTCCCTCAGTAAATGCACTGACTACAGTAATATAGAGAGATTTCTCAATTCAAAACACATAACAGAAAGTCATGGGTAAAATTAAACTTCTACATACCACTTTTAAAAGTAACATACACCTGCCTTATTGGTAGTAAGGGCTATCTAGGGGTGAATTATTAATATTTAAAAGGAAGGTTTTGAAATGTCAAAGCGGGTTATTTTAAAGCCTGGCTACAAATGGGAGGCCTGTAGTCATGTTGGCACTGTCACTGCAGTGGGTGGCACAATGGGTGTTGCAGTTCACTAGTGATATTTAACGTACAGGCCTTGGGTACACTTTGTACCATATTCCAGGGACTTATCCGTAAGTTAAATTTACCAACCAGGGGTATGCCAATCAGGGCTATGCCTATTTCATCATCCTGAAAGGGGGAGCATAGGCACAGGCACTTTACCCCTGGTTGGGAAGCATTAAGTGAATAGAGTTCTACAGTCAAAAATCACAGTCAAGGCAAACATCTGGGGATGCACCACGCAAAACATGGCCATTTCCAAGTCCATGGTACAAAGAATTCCTTAGGTAGGCGCCTTCTAATCCAGTTCCTGGAACAAATGCACTGTTCCATGTTTCCCCTAATTGGCCAATTGGCTTGTTCTTCTTCCGCAGCCTGGAAGCTGATGTTCCCTCACAATTGTTGTCTAAAGCTTTTGTGCAGGAGGAAATTGCAGTTTAGTTAAGGATGCTCTTAATAATTTATATTTTCTAAGTAGCTTTGTTTTAAAAATGCATGCATTTTGTTTTCTATTTTTAGAAGATTAATTGCGTTTCCTTTTCCCAGTGCTAAATTATTGCTTGGAGGAATCAGCAGTTTGTTTATAAAATCTTGTTTTCTCACTGTAGAAGCAAGAACAGGGCTTTCCTTTTATTATTCATTGTCTGTACACAGGCCTCCGGAAATCTTTTGTTTCCAAAGTCTGTACATTGTAACTTGTATCAATGAGTAAACCGCTAATAGTGTGCAATTGAGGGCCTTCGACTGGCTTGTGGACCGTTGGAGAAGAGTTCAAGGCCCAGATTTAATATTCTTGTGTGTGGGTGCTTGCGCAAATATGACGAGTGTCCTGGCAAACAGTAATTTAGGGGTGAAGGTTGACATGAATGCAGCACCAAAAATGCGAGCACTTTAGTGGGACTTAAAGGCCACCAAAAGCCACCTTGTGCAGCTCTCCGTGCTTCGTAAATCCAAAGTAACCCAAGGTAGCTTCGTAAATCCAAAGTAACCCAAGGTAGCGCAAATCGCTGCCTTGCGTTAATATGCTTTCGGAAGGTGTTCCTTGGGTGGAGCGTGGGTGTTTCCATGCATCCACACATGAATTTTGATGCAATTCCATATTTACTAAGGTCATTAGATATGAGATTGCATCAAAATGGTATTCCCTCCTAACAGAGGCTTAACGAGGATACATATACTTTAGTTCTCCTCATTGTTTTCTTCTTCTACATAGCAGCACATGTAGAAAGAGGAAAATGCCTCAAAGGATTGTTTTTGTGCAGGAAGATGTCCCTTCCGGCACAAAAACATCCTCCCTGTAACGCAGGAACCCTTGCACAATGGCGCATGGGTGCCTGTGTTGGATTTAGGCAGCACTGACAGGAGGAATGTGTTATACCTTGGTAGATATGGCACATTTCTGCTCTCTCCCTGTCATTCAATGCAGCTCAGCGCAGTGCAGCACAGCAAGTTGTCTTGCTTTGTTGCGAGAATATTTGATAAAACTGCCCCTTAATCCTTAGTCATATACTCTTTCATATGAATTAATTTGGTTACTAATATGTAGAATAAATGCAAAATCTATAGCAGCAACACACCAAAATACTGCTAGTAATTTATTCCACTAACATATTGTATGCAGTTTAATGTAGCAATCATTCAAAATGTGAAGTAACATGCAAAGTAAATGGCTGTTCATTTCAGGGAAACAGTCTAGAAGAGCTGAAAAGCTAGTTCTCCCTCTCATGGTTTAAGCAGTTGTTCGAATTTTGCTGTGCAACCTGCTTTTCAAACTGTTAGCTGGTTCTGGGAGCAGGTATTATGACATCATATCTCAAATATAATAAGTTATTATAGTTAAGCAACTACATGATTTTCACATGACAAGTGCAGAGGCAGCTGGTGTCAGGGACAAGTGGAAGAGAAGCGCAGGGGCAGATGACTGCAATATCAACGCAAAATAAAACAAACAAGAAAGAATTTACCATCTGCCCACCGCTTTGCGGCTCGTCTGCTCCTCTGGCTTCACTGCAGCACAGGCTGTGGCTCCCAGACTCCCCTATGGCCAATCCAAACACAGCTCTCATACTCCTTGCAACATAAGAGAAGCAGCGGCTTTGGCCTGAGTGGCCTGGATTTGAACTCCCAGGGAGACTGTGAACCAGCCCTTGCTCTCTCCAATCCAGCAATGCAGCTTGGGTTGGAGACATCTCAGTGCGGAAGTCCGTTTGGCCATCCTAAGATGGCCGGTCAAACCCATATGCACACTTGTAGCATGTGCCCACCATCCCTCCTCCCTGAGCCATCATGATGGCCACGCCCACAAGACTCTGCCCTTCGAAGAAATATAAAATGATAAGTAACCTGTTTTATTATAATTTTATTTTTCAAGTGTTGCTTCTGCTGGTGGGGTGTTGATGCTCCTCTGCCATAACGGAGGAGACGCTGCTGGACAAGTGACTAGTGTTGTCACAACTAAACTATAATAATAATATTGGAAAGAGAAAGATGCTTTCTACATGAACTGCATGCTCTCATGTATTACAATGCCATATTTTATGTTCTTCTGTTTTACAGCTGTGAGTATGCCCTACGAGTTTGAGAATATTGGGTCCGATCCACAAACTGCAATTTGTATCGCGTAATATGTACTACTTTTTGTCGGTCTTACTCACATACAACAAAATGCAATTCACAAACCTACAGGCAGAGACCTCCGAATCTTCCTCTCCCATCTTTTCTGTTTGGACATCTCCACCATAGTTGTGGGGCTGTCTGCACACACAGGTAGATGAATTAGTAGTAAATGTGAGAAAGACGGGGAGAGGTGAAAAAATGAAGAATAATTACTATAAAATGGGAGGGGGTTAGGGAAATTAAGGTGGGGTTTGGAAGAGACATTGTAAACACACACCCACAAAAAAAGTAAGACAATTGCAATTCACAAAATAATCCTCTAAAATTACTAGTGCCCCAAAGGTGTAAAAACCGGTGTAAATGTACTCTAGCCCAGCATTATAGTAAGTCAAGCATCACACATAACCATCAATCATTGAAAGAACTAATATGCTGAAACCTCACTACTTCAGATGAAAACAAAACCAATATTCATGGAATGTACATGTGTGGCACGTGAAAAGCATGTAAAAACCGCCATAATTGTAAAAAATGTCAAGTTGTCAGAAAATTCACAACCTTTCAAAATAACTAAACACTTAACATGCAACTCTGATTATGTAATATACGCATTTAGATGCCCCTGTGACAAGTACTACATTGGGAGAAGCATACACAAAGTGAAAAAAAGAGTTCTGGAACACCTAAGGGCAATAAATAGGGATGACAAGCGATAGCCCATAACAAGGCATTTTAAAATACAACATAATCAAAATAATAACCTGCTATCCTTCTATGTACTTGACAGAATTCCCACTAGAGAAAGAGGATGTAACAGAGTACATGAACTCAGATGCCTTGAATCAAGATTGATCATCAAATACAAAACTTTACACCCCACAGGTCACAATTTTGCTGAAGAATTATCAATACATTTAGGGTGATTTGATCGGTTTACAAATCTATTACGATTGCTGTGTAGTCACCTCACAAAGTACTGCAAATGGCAGTTGTTTTCACATTGAAAAATGTGACTATTTTTTATGAGGTTTTTATCTTTTTATTTATTACAGATGTACTAGTTTTTCTTTGGAAGAGAATCGAAGGCAAAAGAGCTAATAATATTGGATGATTGAATGGAAGTTGACTCTTGATCAATCAATTTATTAGCGACTGTATAATATCATAAATATGGCTGGGGAGTAGGTGAATCACCAGTGTGTGGAGAGAATCATATGATGGTAGGGTTAGCACTAATTAAAGTATTGTATGCCCACTGGGGCAGAATTGTACAATCTATTTGTCATAATGACATAAGATGATAAATAGAAATGAGATAAGCGAAGTATCGCTTTAACAATATATGTTTGAGAACATCTTCGTTACGGTGCACAAACAGTCAAAACACATGCACACAAGATCGTAGTGGTATAAGAAATGTATTAATTATGTATAAAAACACGATGCGAAACCACCAGAACCATAGCATTATTATCTGTATTTATTCCCTGGAGGGATAATCTGAAACTTTATTGACAATATATGAGTCAGGACATAAAATGACAACTGTTGTTTTTTTCCAAAACGTTATTGATATTGTGAACTAGAGGAGACTCAAATATCTTGGTGAAAGTTCTATTCAAATCTGTTATTAATTTTGGATTTTGCTTTCTTCCTTAAATTGAATCAACTTCATGATCAGTATATAATATTTATTGTAATATGAATGATTCACAGTTTTGGTATGCTGATACAAGTCTGTCTTTCATCACATTTTCTTCTTCACAATCATGTGATTTGTTATATAGGCAACAGGAACTGTTTTTTAAATTGCTTTTGAACAAGGAGCCTCGTGCTCCGAAATGCGTAGAGAAACGTCTTTGCACGATTAAAAAGCACGCTTGAAATCAAATTTGGTCTGTGGTGTGTTTGTTCTGAATGAACTATTGCCATGATCCTTTAGAAATTTTGGGGTTCACTGTTACAAAGAGGCTTGGGACCCAGCAACATTTGATTGGTGGAATGTATATATATATATATATATATATATATATATATATATATATATATATATATATATATATATATATATATATTCACTGAAAAAACCATAGGTTTCAGCCACATTATAGTTAGGAATTAGCGTTTAAAAAACCTTAGAAATTCACTGAAAAAAACATAGGTTTCACACATGTTATAGTTAGCTGGACATTTCACTCATACAAAACCATTGAAATTCCCCCGTTATAGTTAGTTCAGCTGACTATAACTCGCGCGCCCACAATGCACTGCTGATGACGTCACATATTACATCACCAAGGGCTGCGTTACAGAGAGGTGTAATGAGGCCACACCCCTTTTTACAACTCTCTGCAACACAGCCCCCTGGCACATACTGGAGGTATAATACTGCATTACAGGAGGAAAAAGTGACGTGTGCAGGTTACAAAAGCGTACAAAGTAAACATAGAGGTATAATACTGCAATATATGGAGGAAGGCTCCGGGGGACCCACGGACAACGTTGGGGCGGGCGGGGGCCCTGAAGCCTAATTGCTCCCGGACAACGTCGGGACGGGCTGCTAGTATATATATATATATATAAATTTACAACTGAATGCACTTTCACACACGCTTACCTAAGGAAGTGGAGTACATACACACTAGAGACATCTGCTAATACTTCTTACTACGCGGTACATACAGTATCTGCACACACATATATATATATACTTATACATATATATATATTTATATGTATATTCAGCAGTTATAGTTACCTGACCTAACTATAACTTACGCCCCCGCAATGTACCCCACATATTACATCACTCACGACATGGTCTGTGACATCACTACTGACATCACTGATGACATCTCGAATTACATCACTGATGACATCATCCAGTGATTGTGAGTGTTTTCTAAAAGTTTATGAGTGTTAAACATATATGCTAAGGTACTACAAAAGTTAATTTATTATACTTTGTGTACTATTAATGACTGATACTATTTCTAACATGTATTTTGTGAGTTCCTGTGTGACTGTGTGTATCCATGTGTGAGTGTCTGTATTGGTGAGTGAGTGGTTGTATGTTTGACTAAGTGGCTATATAGGTGAGTGACTGAGTGTGTAAGTGGCTGTATGGGTGAGAGCAGCTGTTTGAGTGAGTGTTTGGTTAACTGAGAGGGTGTGTGAGTGACTGTAATGGAAGGTGAGTGTCTGCGTGGCTGCATGAGTGGACATGTGACTGTTTGTATGGATGTGTGAATGGGTATGTCAATGGCTATGTGGGTGTGTGTGAGTGGTTGTATAGGTGAGTGAGTGGCTCTTTTGGGTGGCTGTATAGGTGAGTGAGTGGGTGTGTGAGTGGCAGTATGAGTGAATAAGTGGGTGTGTCAGTGCCTGTATGGGCGAGTGAGTGGTTGAGTAAGTAGGTCTATGAGTAAGTGAGTGGCTGTATGGGTGAGTGAGTGAGTGTTTGACTGGTTATATGGGTGTGCAAGTGGTTATATGAGTGGCTGTGTGGGTGAGTGAGTGGATGTGTGAGTGGTTCTGTGGATGATGTCATCATTGATGTCATTTGAGATGTCATCAGTGATGTCATGCGTGATGTCTCTGACCATGTCATGAGCGATGTAATATGTGAAGTCTTAAGCAGTGAATTGCAGGAGCATAAGGTTTAATTAGCTCAGGTAACTAGAACTTCTGAATTTCTATGATTTTGTACTTGTGAAATTTGAACTTAACTATAACGTCCCTGTAAGCTTTGTTTTGTCAGGGAATTTCAAAGGTTTTGAACATTATTTTTCCTAACTATAACTTCCCTATAACCTCTGACTTTTTCAGTGAAGTTTTACAGTTTTTTAATTTCCTTTTTGTTCCTATCTTATACGTCCCTGTAACCTTTGAGAGTGGGTGTGTTAGTGGCTGTATGGGTCTGTAAGTGGGTGTGTGAGTGGCTGTACGTGTCTGTGAGTAGGTATGCTGGTTTCTCAGTGGGTCTGTGAGTGGATGTGTGAGTGTCTGAGTGGTTCTGTCAGTGAGTGTGAGAGTGTCTGTGTGGGTCTGTTAGTGAGTATGTGAGTGGGTGGGTGAATGTCTCAGTGAGTCTGTGAGTGGGTGCCTGAGTGTCTCAGTGGGTGTGCAAGCGAATGCAGACATTACCAAAACATTACCAAAACAGAATCTGGAAGGAAGGAGGCGCTGTTAAGCCTCAGAGACTTATTTTAAAACTTGCACTGAAATTTACTCGCATTATTTGTTTTAATTGTTTTTATCACTGAGAGCATTTCACGAACGACGACAGCGTCGCAACGAAATCCGCCAGGGAAACTGGTTAGACTGTACATAGCATTGGGGGCATAACACTAAAGAGAAGCCTAATAGTGTCTTTGCTTGCCTGTACACTCCCGGCTACCACCGGTTAGCGGTCTAGCCTGATCGGCGCGAGGTCCCGCCCACCACACTTCAAAAGTGAGTGCGCAGAGCGGACACGCACAGCGGCGCGCGTGCGGCGCGTCTAAGTCGCGTCAAAGTTAAGGCCTGTCCTCGCCTGTCACCGCCTGGGAACCGACGCACGACGCCACGCTCGTCCATTCCCCAGGTACCATTGCCAACACTACAGAATGATTACCTATTCGAAGGACCAGTTACTAGCCTTAAATACCAGCCCCACAAAATCCCCCCAAACAACCACATCTCCTGTCCTAACATGCATTTATGGTAACGTGCGCTCCCTCCCAAAGCACGCCATACAAATCTGGGCAGTGCTCGATCAAGAGGCTCCCGATCTGTTCTTCATGACAGAGACATGGATTCAAGACCACTCCACCCCAGATATAGCTATAGCCTTACCTGAGGGCTATAAGATCATTAGATTGGATAGGAAATCCAAAAGAGGAGGTGGCACTGCCATCATATTTAAAGAGCACATAAAAATCACTATTATAGAGACTCATCTGGCGCCTTGGGGCGAATTTTTATTTTTTTCTTTGCTACTTAATAACGTGGAATCCTGGAAGGGGGCCTTGGTCTATAGACCTCCCACCACGAAAGCGAACTTCGCTACCCAAATGTTAGACATTCTCACACCCCACGTCCTTGCATGTAAAAATTTCCTATTATTAGGAGACATAAACTACCACTTAGAATGTCAAACGGATCACCATACTGCTGAATTGTGCAACAGTATACATGCACTAGACCTGAGAATACTAGAGACAGGCCCGACGCATATTGCGGGACACTGCCTCGATATTGTCTGCTCCAACTCGCAACAACTATCCATCAATGATCTCATCCCTGTATTATGGACCGATCACTCACTTATAAAATTTTCTATTAAGCTAAATTCACAGAACCCCAGACCCCCTAAACAATCGAGTCTGTCCAGATCATGGTCAAAAATACAGACAGATACTTTCCAGAGGCATTTTATTCCTCCCCCTGCCTCCCAATCGGCGACTCAGATGGCAGTGGACTTAGACAAAGCCATTGCAAAAACCCTCGATATAATAGCCCCCAAACGCCCTACCAAACGCCCCATAAAAAGCAGTCCCTGGTTCACCCCAGAACTGAAGAGATTAAAAGTAGCCACAAGAGCTCTGGAAAGGCGTTGGAGAAAAACCAAAGACACAGACGACAAAGCCAAATACAAAACTTCCCATCATGAATATATGGCGCATATTGCAACAGCAAAAAAAAACTATCTTGCCGATAAAATAGATCAAGCAGGGAGCTGCCAAAAAACACTATATAAAATAGTGAAAGACTTTACGAATCCTTTACCTTGCCAAGCAAACGCACTGGAATCCCAGGAATGGGCAAACCAGCTATCAGTATATTTTAAGGATAAAATAAATAATATATATATGACCTTCCCTAATCCCCCCCCCAACACTGATGTTCCACATTCCTTGCACCCTTCAAATATGGAGAACACGACACACACCATGCAACTATTAGAATTCAGTCCCTTTACCACAGACATGGTAATAAAGAACCTAGGGAAGATTAAATCAGGATCCCCAAACGACTCAGCATCTTCACAAATTCTAGTCAAAATAGGACCAGCTATAGCAACTGAACTTACCAATATCTTTAATACGTCCCTTGCACAAAGCACTTTCCCAAGCAGCTGGAAGGAAGCAACGATCAGGCCTATCATCAAAAAAACCAATGCTGACCACACAACTCCTTCAAATTATCGCCCAATAGCCCTCCTCCCCTTGTTTGGCAAAATGATGGAGGCTACTATAAACTCCCAATTAATGAAACACCTAGAAGATAACAAGATACTGGACGCCACCCAATCAAGCTTTAGAGCCCATCACAGTACGGAAACGGCTCTACTCGAAATAGTGGATAATATCCGCCTTGCCATTGATTCAAAGAAATCAGCAATCCTGATTCTGTTGGATCTCTCTGCAGCGTTCGACACCATCTCCCACACAGTACTAATAGAGAGACTGGTGGGGGTTGGTGTCGGGGGCAAGGCGCTGGGCTGGCTGCAAAGCTACCTGACAGACAGGAAATCCAGAGTCAAAACCGGTCCCTTCCTGTCTGATACCACAGATAACAATATCGGCGTCCCCCAGGGCTCAATTTTGAGCCCAACGTTGTTTAACGTTTATATGTCCCCCCTGGCCAAAATAATCAGAGATCATGGCTTCCAAACAGTCTCATACGCCGACGATACACAGATCCTGGTCACCATGGGTCCTGACCCAGGCGACACCAAAATTAGATTTCAATCCTGCATGGTGGCCATCAAAAAATGGATGACTGAGAACTTTCTGATGCTTAATGCAGAAAAGTCCGAAATAATGCTGTTCGGAAAGGCACATCAAATATGGGAACAGGACTGGTGGCCCATTGAACTTGGTCAATGCCCCCCACCCAAAAATACAGTCCGAAATTTAGGAATTTTAATGGATGACCAACTCACAATGCAACCACACGTTAACAAAGTGGTACATACCTGTATAGGCCTTATGAAAAGCCTTAGAAAAATATTTAAATGGCTTCCTTTAACCAGCAGAAGACCACTAATCCAAAGCTTAATAACCAGCCGGCTGGATTATGGCAATGCATTGTTTGCAGACATAAATGCCTCTAACATAGCCAAATTACAGACCATCCAGAACAGTGCAGCCAGGCTAGCATTGGATCTCCCACCAAGAACCCCGTCTGCCCCCTGTCTGAATCAATTACACTGGCTACCAGTCAACAGACGCATAAAATTCAAGGTCTGCTGCCTAGTCCACAAATCCTTAAACGGACATGGTCCAGCATATATCAGAGACAAACTGCACCGATACAGCCCAATGAGAAATCTTCGCTCCTCCAACCAACTACTGCTAAAGATGCCTAGAGTCCGCACAGTGAGGAACGGGGACAGATGCTTCTCAAAAATCGGTCCCTCTTTCTGGAACTCACTTCCCTTAGATCTGAGAGCAGAACCTAACCTGATCATTTTTCGTAAGAACCTAAAAACTCTGCTCTTCAAACCTTAGTCATCCACTTACCATACATACTGGTTCTGTTTTGTCTTTATCCATCTGTCAGCGCTACGAGACCTAACGGGTGAACTATGCGCGATACAAAAACAAATACAAATACAAATACAAATACAAATGCATAAGTGTCTCAGTGGGTCTGTGAGTGACTGCGTAAGTCTCTCAGTTGGATTGTGATTGGGTATGTGAATGTGTGAGTGGATCTGTGACTGGGTACATGAGTGTTTACGTGGGCCTGTAAGTGGGTGTGAGAGTGTCTGTGTGAGTCTCTGAGTGAGTGCATGAGTGTCTGAATGGGTCTCTAAGTGGGCATTAGAGTGTCTGAGTGGGTCTGCCAGTGGCTGTGTGAGTGGGTGTGTTAGTGAGTATCTAAGCAGGTCTCTAAGTTGGTGTGAGAGTGTCTGAGCCAGTCATAGTGGGCAATACATTTTAGAACTAGAGGCAAGATTCAATAATGTTCCAGCAATTAACTATTAACTGTGGCCTTTCAGTAATGTAGTGTTGTGAGGTGTTTAATTGCTTCGGTGAGTCTTGCACAAAATACTTATAATAGAGGTGTAACCTCAAATAGGTGTGTTTGTATGCATTTTTTAAATATTGTGAACGTGATGCATTAAGTTTATGTTTGACTGTAGATCTGTGAGCATCTACAGGTACCTGTGTGACTACCTTTTCCTTTATGGGTTGATACGGAGAACAATCGGGGGACTGCTGTGCTTGATGAAAGGTTAAACAGGGACAATAAGGAGATGGTGAGAGAGGTGTGCAGGGAAGCAAACAATATGGAGCTGTGGATACATGGGCATAAGCGCAGTGAAAACTTGTTTTTATGTACCATCTGCTGCCACTGTTGTGTGGCAAAACAAATGACAACTCAATGACACTCGGTTTGTCTACTGTCAGAGCATAAATGGCTCAACCTACCGTTCTAGTCTGAAGTGCCTTTGCAAGAGAGAGCGCCGTCAGTTTGTGGCTGGTGGCCAGGATGTGTAAACGGATATTTAAGACCTTATCATGAACATTTTCAAAATGTATGATAGAGAATTATTTGTTATTGTTTTTTTGGGAGAGGAGTCACAGATCCATCACAACTGGTCCTGTCATGTATTTCCGGAGTCATGGGAGGTTTATGACTCTGTCATGTTTTTGGACAGTACTTAAAAAGAGTTATAGACGCTTTAAAGTTATTACTTAAGGTAAGTGGTTTACTAATAAAGTATTGAAACTAGTATAATTATAGGGAAAAAAGTTTTAAAGATTGTTTTAATACATTTTTAGTATGTCATCGCGAATCCCTTGTGACACAGAAACAAATGGATTTTACTGGTTGAAACACCTTTCATTCACTAATTCAGGAAGGTCCCTCTCACGTTCGCCATCCTTTAGATGTTGGTATCATTTTTCACACTATTACATCTGTAGCAATAGTTTTGTATTGACCGTGGTGCTTTTTTTTGCTTTTTTTCCACACATAATAGCATCTGCTCCTGAGAATTTGCAGCAGGACAGCAGAAGCTCTTCATCAGAGGAAGAATCAACACCAAAAAAAGTAACTATTACTTGAAAATTCTTCAGCCTACCATCAGTGGAAAAAAAGGTAGTTGCTCAGAAGGTGAAGTGCATGCTTTGGCAAAAGTCATTACCAAGAGTGTATGAAGCTGGCTCTCTATATAGTGCACTAAAACGAAGTGCATTGTGTAGAGAGTACAGTGAGACCCAGATTGGTATTCAGAAGCAAAATTAGATAATACTAACACTCTATTTGTGGTAGTTTGGACGAGTAGTAAGGCTTATCAGAGGACAGTGATAAGCATTTGTTTATTCTCAATGGCAAAAGTAACGTTGATTTTTATATATTTTTCAGACCAAGAACTTCATTCTAAGGCATGTACTTTTTAAGATATACATTTTCATAATTTGCAAAATAACACACACGTGCGTCATTATGCAACATAGCAGTCTGTGGGAGAAAATAGAAAAATGCATATAAAATCATACAGTTGGATCTCGAGGTTCATCTTCTGGATTTAGGTAAGTAGCAAGTCCAGGTCCAATGTTCCACCAGCGGACTACCAGGAGCATACCGGGGGATCAGGGTACTGGGATCGTTAGTGGCAGGCATGCTACGAAGAAGGGGGCCACCTGAAAATACACTGCACAAGGGAACTTAAAGGTAGGTCAGAGGGGTCCTACTTGAGGGAGCACGTTGCAAGGTCCTCAGGACCATTGGAGTACAGCTGGTTCGTCGGTGCCCAGGCAGGGTGTCATGAGTCAAGACGTCCTTGCTTTCAAGAGCAGGCAGGTTGCAGGGGGGATTCGAGAACAGCTGGGCCACTCACGAAGTGGGTCTCAGGAGTCTCAACATTCGTTTATGGGTGCTTGCTTATTGAGTAGTTGGAGTCCAGACTGGACTCTTCGTCTTGGTGTAGGTTGCAGGGGGTCAGGTACCCCGAGTATTGGTACAGCACAGCTCCGGTAGGTCCTTGTGTCTTCACACTCAGTGTAGAGACATATCCGACCCTCTGCAGTTGATGTATCTCTTCTTGCTTGCATCCTGCATTGGTGTCGCCAGGGAGCAGCAAGTCGGTAAACCAGACTTTGTGGGTTCGGTGCCTGAGGACTGCAGGGGAGTAGTTCCTCTAGCCACAGGCAGTTATGTGGTGATTGGCAAAGGGCTGGGGGTGCTCCGGGGTTCTTGGAGACCTCACAGCAGCAGGACAAGACAACACACTAATATTATTGAGTCCTGGTAGCAGCAGGCAGGGTTTTGTGCCAAAATTCTGCAGCAGGGCTTCTGTTCTCAGGTCAACAGCTTTTCTTTGTCTGTGTCTTCTTTGTATCAATCGCATCTAAAGTTCAGGGTCAAGGCATGCCACCTAAATACTAAATTTAGGGGAGTTAAAGGGAGTGACAGGTAGTAGCCAAGGTGTCTACATCCTCTAAGGGAACACTTGCTGTTGGGAAGTGCACTGCCCTAGCCCTGATAGGTTCATACCTGCCATATCAAGATGGAGGAATTAGAAACATAGGGGCATGTGTTCAAGGAAGTGTCTGAGAAAGGCGTTAGCCATCATGGCTTAACGCCTCACTCTGCCACTTCAGAAATGCAAGGCTGCACCATATTTACAATGACATGGTGCAACCTTGCATTTCACCCTGAGTTGGCACTACACTTAGCAGTGCAGTGCCAATGCAGACACCCTTGCACCATAGTGCAAGGGTGTCTGCATGCAGGTGAAAGATTGTTTATGTACAGAAAGGTCCACCTTCTTGTACATAAACAATCATTAAATGCCATTTTGTCACTTCAATATGTGCTGCTTAATGCAGCACACATGGAAGTCACAAAATGGCATCTTTTTTTAAAGATTATTTATGTACAGGGAGGGCGACCTTCCTGTACATAAACAGTCTAAGGCATTTTGCTTTTTCCAAGTGTGCATCACAAGGCAGCATACATGGAAAAGCAAAAACGAGGAGAAATAATGCATTTCTCCTCATCTCGCCAACTTAAGACCAGGTTTTCCCTGGTCTTTATTTTGGCGCTGCCTCCTATTTACGCTGCCTTTGTAAATAGGGTGATACCAAAAGGGATTATGGACGGAGTGCTTGAGCAAATCAACTCTGCCAGAAACAGGTCCCATGATGCTTGTTTCCGGTCCAGGGAAGACATGGCTTGGCAGTTCAGGCTAGACTGTTCCCATGAGGCACAGGGTCAGACTGATTTGCATATGGTCATGTCTAAACTGGGGTGGTGGAGTGAGCTAAAGAATGATGATGGATTACACTCAGATCACTTGACTGGGTGTGAGTGTTTGATTTGCTCAAACGCTCTGTCCATCATCCCCTTTTGTATTGCTTTGTAAATAGGGGGCAGCGTCAAAATCATTGGGTGTTGCGGGGGAACGCCCACTGCAACACCCACTGCCCACCTCTTTCAGGCTAAGCATAGCATGAAAAGGGGCCTTATTTATTAGGCAGCGTTAAGCCACAGTTAGTGGCTTAACGCTGCCTTGTAAATAAGCCAATGTCCCTATCGCCACTAAAGCGCCCTAAAATGTGTTGTTGTGGTGGTGATAGGGGCTTGTACATGTGCCCCATAGTGTCCACGTCACCTGCCCCACCAAGGGGTGGTGCAGGGTGAATGTGGGCACACCACCTAATCTAACTAATTTTCCCGCCTGTCCTCCCAACAGATGTGTAGCAGGACAGGTGGGTTGGCATCCTCCACTATCTGGAAATGCCTGGGGTACATTTCAAAGACGGCATCGCCTTTAAAGCTTCCAGCCCTGGAAGACCATGCCAGAGGTGTGAAGCACCTCCACCCAGAGCAGGCTTTGTTTCTGGCCTCTGAGAGCACTGGCTTTCACCCCATGAGGCCTGAAACATGTCTGGTGGTGGAAAGCTGTCTGAGATGAAAATCAGTCAGAGACTACACCAGTGCTTGGTAGGTTTTCAGGGGACCCTCTAAGGTGTCCCCTGTGTGCATTGATTAGTAAATCCAACAGTGGCATCAGTGAGGATTTATCAAGATGAGATGTTTGGCACCAAATATCTTAGGGTACAGAGAAGCCATCATGGATCTAGGAATCTCGTAATGACAAGTATCAAACTATCCAGCTAATGTACTTTATATGACTTCTCTGGGTACCTACAATATCCAAGATTGGACTTAGATATTGTAGGCTCATATATGCTCATGCAGATATGTTCACACATGTGATATAGTGCATCTTGCCGTAGGGCTGTAACGCCTGCAGTAAGGGTCACTTACCTATACCTTATGCAGTGTATGTGGACTTTTCAGTTTTGTCTGCATCAAGACATGCAGCCTGCAGTGGCAGTTTGCACTGTTTTGGTTAGGAGTTCGTAATGTGGCACAATTCATGCTGCAGTCGTAGAGGACACTCTTCAGTACCAATGCCCTAGGTACAAGGGGTACCATTTACTAGGGACTTACAAGGGTTGTTGAAGTTGTGCTAATCATGGTAAAGGTTCAGGAAACAGATCTGGCACTGGAAACTTGGTTAGTAGGAACCTGGTGCACTTACATTCAAGATCACATTATGCACCAGGGAAAAAGTGGGGGTTAACCATGTGAAAAGAGGCACTTTCCTACAAAGAGGAGCTGCCAAGAAGTACTAATGTGATACTTCAGGTTTGTTGAAGCACCTAAAGGCAAATCATTAAAAACATTCTGCATGTGCTTTGAAAGAGCGTAAGTAGAGCCAGGAAGCAACACTTGCAGCAAACAAACCACACCCAGGGACAACTAACAAGCACGGAAATGGCTGCCCTACAAGAGATAGAAAAAGAATTGACTTTTTATTTTCTTTTTCACAGTATACTTTTTTCCTTGCAATTGCAAGATTCAAATGACATAAGTTCAATCATAAAAACAGCCCAACATCACCCATTCATCTTCCATTCAAAACTACTCAACTCGCATGTCTTCATACACACCAACCACCACATTCAACTTTTAGCAATTCATACAGCATCCTCAGTACAGATCCCACAGTGGTACACTGAAGGTGTCCCGTAGTGTCTTCTCAGCAGGACGCCGGAGACCCAAGGTGGTAATATCAGGACGAGAAAAAACAACACCAACGCGCGTTTTGGAGCCAGACCCGTTCTACGGCCGCATCTTCATCAGGGCACATACACGATGGGAAATGAGGGGGCAGACGAAAAAAAGGGCGGCCAATCTCACAGAGTGCAGCAGATCCTTCAAAATTGCTGGGAAGGTCACCGTTCAGAAGAAGGAAACGCCTGTTCCGAATTTCATGCCCAGGGCGCCTTCACACACGTGCTAGTTCAGAAGTGGCTTAAGTTCCACGAGGTACAGATATAACAAGTCCTCAAATCGAGTTCTGAAGTTAGACAATTCTCTAAACAATCGGTTTGAAACACGAGTTGCAATCAGCAACACCGCCGTCAACGCGGCAGTTGAAATAAACAGCTCCACAGTTGATAGGTCCGAGCCTCAAGAGGCGTCTGGTTCGATAATCCAATCACTTGTTCGCTCTGATCACAAGGAGCTCCTGCCGTAATTTCTCTGCCATTCATCTAATCGAAAACGCAGGTGAAGGTCCGCAGGGACCTCTTTAACTCCTCAAGCCTCATCACATCTATCAGCAACAGCTCCACAGTTTGCTGTGTTGGGCCAATGTTGTTTAAAATGCAAAGAAAAATTGAGTGTGGGTGAGCAGTCAATCCCTGCTCTGGTTGAAATTCGCAGCACTCACAAGTTTTAGTTTTCTTTTTTCTATTAAAACATTTGTTGCACAACTTGTGTGCATTTTGTTCTCAAAGAATATGTTTTGTAGTTTAAAAAACAAACAAAAAGAAACACTAAAAAAAACTCAACATTTTTAAAAAATACAAAAAAATAAATAAAATTTAAAAAAAACCTCAAACAATAGTTTGTGTTAGAACCACATATTCTGGTTTCAGAAAGGAAAATTACACGTTATATGTATCTTTGTAACAGTCTGAATATGTCTTGGTGTGTTTGTGTCAGTGAGTGCATGAGTGAGTGAGTGGCTGTGTGACTGGCTGTATGAGTATCTGAGAGCCTGTGTGGTGTTGTCTATAGGAGTGGGTGCAACTGGCTCTAAGAGTGTGTGCCTGGGTGTGTTGGTTTATGTGCAAGTGTGTGCCTTGGTGTGTTAGTGTATTCATGAGTGTGCTACTGGGTGTGTTAGTGTATACGTGAGTATGTGCTTGGGTATGTTAGTGTAGGCATGTGTGTGCATCTGGGTGTGTTAGTGTATACATAAGTGTGTGTGCCTGGGTGTGTTAATGTATGCATCTGTGTGTGCCTAGTTGTCTTAGTATATGGATAAGTGTGCATCTGGGGGCGTTAGTGTATATATCAGTGTGAGCCAGGGTATATTGCTGTATGCATCAGTGTGTGCCTGGGTGTGTTAGCATGTATCAGTATGAGCCTGCGTCTCTTTGTGTATGGATGAGTTGCCCCTGGGTGTGTTAGTGTATGCATGATTGTGTGTCTGGGTGTGTTAGTGTAGGCATAATTGTTCACCAGAGTGTGTTAGTGTATACGTGAGTGTGTGTCTAGGTTTGTTAGTATATGCTTGTGTTTGCACCAGGGTATATACATCAGTGTGAGCCTGGGTATATTGTTGTATGCATCAGTGTGTTAGTGTCTGTATCAGTGTGTGTCTGAGTGTGTCAGTGGCTTTATCATTGTGTGCATGTGTGTGTGTGAATGCCTCAATCTGTGTGTAGCTAGATACGTGAGTGGCTCTACTGGTGTGTGCCTGGGTGTGTTAGTAGCTGTATGAGTGTGTGTTTGGTTGTGTACCCTAAACATGAGAATTTAAATAATAACACCAGAAGATCTAATTAGTAAAATACATTTCTCCGATAGGTGGTGCCATTGATCTTTATAAAAAAGAAAAAAGCGCACAAATATTAATTGTTATTACAATTTATAGAATTACAAAAGTAACTTACAATTTAACAATGTATAAGAACATTTGGCATACTGTAAAGGTATGTGTTAGACCTGACACCTTTTGGCGTGGTTCTTCCCCCATCTTTTTGCCTCTGACTCATGTGTTTTGATGCTGTGCTGGATTTCGGTTTTGCTGATTTAGATGCTTTGGACACTCTGCCACTGCTGATCAGTGTCAGAGTGTAAGTACTCCCTCTGTAAATTGCCATATTAATTGAATATACCTGATTGGCATATTTGTATCACCATGGAGTCCCTAGTAAAGTGCACTGTGTGTGCCAGGGCTGGTGATGACAGATGCTACTAATGGGCCTGCAGCGCAGATTGCGCCACCCACATGAGTAGCTTTAAAATAGTGACTCAGGCCTGCCAGCGCAGGGCCTGTGTGCAGTCAGTGGACTGCCCTGTCCCCCTGGCCAGTGTCTCCACTGGCTGGGCCTAACCCTTCCCTGTCTGTGCACATCAACCACCCCTATGGAAGGCTCAAGGTACCCCCCTGGGCAGGGTGCAGTGTATGGATAAGGTAGAGCATGTACTAGTGCAGGTCACATGCTCTGGTAGTGGGCTGCAGCCACTTTATGTGCTCACTGCTGTAAGGCTATCTTGCTCCATAGAGTAACATGGAGGAAGCTGGGCCCATGTGATACCAGCCTATCTTCCCATAGGAACAAGATGGGACATAAGTGAAAGATATCCCTGAACTCAGAATTTAATGACACATCTTTTAGTGAAGGGTGTTTTTAAATCCTGTAATGGAGAATAGCACTTTTAGAAAGTGGCTGTTCTCTTGTCTAAACCTTTCTGTGTGCCTGGGTTTTTGGAATGCCTGGGTGTGACAGGGGGGCTGCAGAGCCTCCGGAGGAGAGGGTCGGAACCAGCCCGGGATGAAAGGGCACATCTGCTGCCCGGGAGGTGGGAGGAAGAAACACCTGATAAGTGCTGGGCTGTGCCTGCCTGCCTCCCCCATGCTAGCTCCCTCCTGCCGGCCAACTGACACCTCTGGCCCTGAAGCTGACAGGAAGAAGAAAACCAGAGACACCTCAGTGCTCCGCAACCCCCAAAACTGGTTTAGACTGGACTCAGGGCTCCTTGCACAAAGACTTAAAAGGACTTCAAAGACATTGAGGGGTATAAGGAAAGGACCCCTGACTACAGAAGTTTAGATTCTGAAATTCTACAAGCAAGAAGGAACCTCGGCTGGAAGGAGGACGGCTGGAGAACTAAAGGAAGATTGCCTTGCTGTGTGCTCTAAGGGCTGACCTGTTCTGCTGTCTACCTGGAAGCTGAGGAGGAGAAAGGGACTTTTCTGTGTGCTGTGACCCTGCCTGCTTGAAACTATGAGAGACTTTGCTGTGTGCTGTGTCTCCTGAACTGAATCTCCAAGGGCCTGAGAAGAGCTGGCCTCCTGCTTGGAACCCAGGGCTAAAGGTTCCTGAAGCTTTGCCAAAAACTGCGGCAAGATCGTGTGGTGATCGGCCCCAACGCGTGTGTCCTAATTGCCAGCTGTGTGGAGCGATCGCTGTGCTCATCGGCACAGATTCCGGGGGCGAGGAGAGGCCGTGGGGTGTTCCTGTGACTAGGATCCCCCCCTGTTGATTGGCTGGCAAAAGAATCATTCTGCCGCGATCCACGGACCCAAAGGAATCTTGCCGCCAAATCACCGACGCGGCCCGGGGCCAGAAACACCCTTCGTGAATTGCCTCGCGTGTAGGAGCTGCAGCGGCGAAGAACGGAGCCGCCGCGCTCCCATTGGCTGCTGGAATCGAGCCCCCTCACTGACGCTGCGACGGGATTGGCCCGTGCGGCGTAGCGTCATCCGCGAGGCCGTACTGTCATTGGTTGTCGGCCCCGCATCATCAGAGCCGAGTCCCGGGAGTCGCTCTGCCATTGGCTGACTCCCGGGTACTGAAGGGGCTCGACCGAGAGGCCGCGACCTGATTGGCAAGCAGCCTGAAGCAGCCTACAAGCCACCGCAGAGGCCGTGATCTCGTCACCCCAGCGAGGAGCCGACAGCCGGAGCAGCCGCCGGACCCGTCCTCGCCGAGGGAGTCTGCGTGTGTTCCTCGCCCCTGGCCTGCCGTCCCCCGAGGAGTGCTGCATCCCCCGCCGCTCGTTGGATTGTCGAGAGCGGGCGGGGGGAGCAGAGGGGACCGGCCGGGGCAAGGAGCGAGTGCGCTCTGGTAGGCGCGGGGCGCCTGAGGCCATCGGGCGCACGTGGCAGTACCGAACAACAGTAAAGGAGTCCCCAGGATACCTGGTGAGGCGCGCTTGCCGCGCTTGGGGGGCTCAGTGACTGCGAAGGCTGGTTTTTGATAATTTAGTCCCTTGGCACTGCTTGACTGTTTGTCTCTAAACCCCCATGGAGATAAGTCAGTGTCCCTAGTTTTAGGATACTGATTTACTAGAGACTTGAGACTGTTTTGGTTTTTAAGAACTGCCTACTTACCAGTACCATCATAAAGAACAAGCGCAACCATTAAGAATTAAGTGCAACCTATTATTGAAAAAGTGATTATCGTGCAAATGCTTGATCTACTTGCTGAAACTAGATAAAGTTATATATTTTTATAAAATATACTTACCTGTGTGGTCTCAGTTTGTGGTGGATTGGGGGTTATTGTTGTGTTAAGTGCAAATGTTATCCACATTGCCTCTGTTTAGCTTAGACTGCTCGCGCCATGCTACATAGAGGGTGAGCAGGGGTTATCTCAGAGGGTTATTCCTTCACCCTGACTAGAAGCAAGGGTCCCTACTTGGACTAAGGTACTTACCTCTGCCAACTAGAGACCCCCGGTTCTAACATTGTTGGACAGCGGTGCGGATTTTGAACTAATAATTGCACTTGACCTGCAGTGATTTCTTGTACATCACTAGTCTAGTTTAGCAGAACAGGTTGCGCAAGATTTTTCGTTTTTGGTGGAACCTTTTTAGTTGAAAAGGTTAGGAAGCATCATGTCTCGGAAAGCGCCAAGCGTGAATGGAGAAGTGGAAGTGGAATTTGAAATCCAGGAGTTGTTAACCTATAACAAGGAGCAACTGAGAAAAGTCTGCAGACAGCTTGAATGCCCAGTAAGGGGCGGCGCAAACAAGGAAGAGCTACGGACAGCTCTGAGGGCCTGGTGGGAGGCCAAACATGGTGTTCCAGAAGTTACTACTGGAGAGGGAGGCACACAGGAGAATGGGTTTTTGTCCAGTGAATTGCCAGTGGCGAAGCCAGCTTCTGGGCCCGGCAGCAACCACTCCGGTAGGGTTATTTCTCCAGAGGAAATAGAGGAGAATCAGAGAGCTAGGGCCCATGAGATTGAGCTTTTTAAGCTCAAAGCGCAAGCAGAGGCGGATGAGAGAAGAACCGCTCTCGCTTTGGAGGAGAGGAAACTCCAATTGGCTCATGAGAGGAGCATGAAGGAGTTGGACATCAAATTTAAAGAGAGGGTGTCCAGTTCTAATGGTGGCAGCACACAACCAGTACAGGCGGGTAAGGTATACATACCAAAGGATCTGGTACAGAATTATCAGAGGGGTGAGGATATTTATGCGTGGTTCAGAGCGTATGAAATTGCCTTAAAGATGAATGAAGTGCCTGAGAAGAATTGGGGAGCAGGATTGTGGAAGCATTTTGAGGCCTCAGGGAGGGATGTTTTGGCACCCTTAGAAGCAGAGGATGCTTTATCCTACTCCGCCATGAAGGAGGCTTTGTGCCTCAGGTATGGGCTCACTGCTGAACAGTACCGCCAGAAGTTTAGGAACTTCAAGAAGCTTGATTCAAGTACTTGGGTGGAGTGTGTGAGTATGTATATGCGTGCACTGGAAGGTTGGATGAAGGGCAGCAAAGTTACTGATTATGTGGGGTTGTGTCACTTGATTAGTAGGGAGCACTTAAGTAGTTTATGTGTCCCAGAGCTGCGCCAGCATCTTTTGGATAGCAAGTTAACTGATCCCAGTGAGCTTGCTAAAGAGGCGGACCGCTGGACTAGCACCAGGGTCCACAAGGGGGTGGTAAGTACCCCAGCCAAAGGTGGACAGGGTCCCCAGCAGAAGAGTGGGGGGGACATGGGTAATCACAAGGAGTCTTCTAAAGGGCCCCAAAATAGTTCCCAGGAGAAGGTGTCTCAACCCCCCCAGCCTAAGAAGTCCTGGCCCCTAAGGGCACGCAGGACAGAAAGGCCCCGCCTACTTGCTATTCATGTAGGGAGGTGGGGAACATTGCCCCCAAATGTCCAAAGAAGAAATCAGCACCCACTGGTGCTCCAGCTCCAGCTCTGGCGTTAGCCAGTGTAGCTTTGGGAGGGGATTTGATTTCTAGTGGGGAGAAGGGGTTAGCATTGATGACCCTTGTCTCTGTAGGAGACCAAGAGATGGCCCCGGAAACCTTGCTGCCCCAAAACACTAAGAAATACGGGCAGAAGGTGACCATCAATGGACAGGAGGTGGAGGCTCTGAGAGACACAGGGGCCAGCGTGACATCTGTCAGGTGTCGGTGGGTGACTGAAGAGCAAATTGTTCCCAAGGTACTCCGGCCTGTGGTGTCATCTGACAGTTCAGTGCGCTACTGCAAGTTGGCAAAGGTTCCATTTGAATGGGGAGGAGTCTCCGGTATTTTGGAAATTGTTGTAAGTGATGCCTTGCCTGTAGATGGTCTATTAGGTAATGACCTGGAGAGCTCCCCATGGAAAGAGGTGGAGCACCGGACTCACTTGGAGATGTTGGGTTTGCCTGCGTGGATCTGTGTGTCCACCCGTGCAATGACAGCCAGAGAGGGTGGTCTAGCAGAACTGGAGCCTGGGACAATGGCCCAGGTACCTGCCAAGAGAGGAAGGGGTAGAGGGAGCGGGAAACCGGCCCCCACTGTTCCCACGGTCCAGGAGGAAGCAGACCCGGAAGGGGATGCCCTGGAACCTACAGGGGAGCAGGTGGCCGAACTAGGGGAATTGCCTGAGCTGTCCCAGTGGCAGCAAGAGGGTGGTCCCTCCAGGGAGGAATTCTGCCAGGCTCAGAAGGAGTGCCCTTCTCTCATTGGTGTGCGGCAGCAGGCTGCCGACCAGGCCGCAGGCCTGGGGTCCAAGGAGCATTTGATCTACTGGGAGGATGACTTACTTTATAGTGAGCCTAAGTTCGCTGAGCCCGCTGCAGCCCGTGTGCTGGTAGTACCGGAGCGCTTCAGGAACTTCCTACTGGGTCTGGCTCATGACGTGCCTCTCGCAGGACATCTGGGGCAAGACAAGACCTATCACAGGCTTGTCACCCATTTCTACTGGCCCCAGATGAAGACGCACGTCTCTGCCTTTTGTAAATCTTGCCAGACTTGTTAGGCCAGTGGCAAGAGCGGAGGGAAGCGCGTGGCCCCCCTCCAACCCTTTCCCGGGGTGAACACCCCTTTTGAGCGGTTGGGCATTGACATCGTGGGGCCCCTGGATCCCAAGACAGCCCTAGGCAACAGGTTTATCCTGGTCTTGGTGGACCACGCCACTCGGTACCCGGAAGCCATCCCTCTCAGGACAGTCACCGCCCCAGTGGTGGGCCGTGCCCTGATGGGGCTCTTTTCCCGTGTGGGATTTCCCCGGGAGGTCGTTTCAGACAGAGGGACAAACTTCATTTCTAGGTATATGAAGTCCCTGTGGAGTGAGTGTGGGGTGACATACAAATTCACCACTCCTAACTACCCTCAAGGAAATGGGCTGGTTGAGAGATTCAACCGCACATTGAAGGGCATGATTATGGGCCTGGAAGAGCCCATGAGGCGGAAATGGGACGTCTTGTTACCATGCCTGTTGTTTGCCTACAGGGAGGTGCCTCAGAAATCCTTAGGGTTCAGTCCCTTTGAGTTGCTGTATGGCCACCCTGTCAGAGGGCCTCTTACTCTGGTGAAGGAGGGGTGGGAGAAATCCCGTGGGAAAACCCCTCAGGACGTGTTCAGCTATGTGCTGGCCATTCGCAACCAGACCAAGCGCTTCAGGAAGCTCGCTCAAGAGAACCTGGAGGCTAGCCAGGAGGAAATGAAGAGGTGGTATGACCAGAACACTTCTCTGGTTGAGTTCCACCCTGGTCAGAAAGTGTGGGTGATGGCGCCAGTGGAGCCTTGTGCGCTCCGTGACAAGTGGTCTGGGCCATATGCGGTGGTGGAGCGCAAGAGCGAGGTTACCTATTTGGTTAACCTGAAGACTCCCAGGCAGCCCCTGAGAGTGCTACATGTGAACCGCCTCAAACCCCACTTTGAGAGGACTGAAGTAACTATGCTCATGGCTACAGATGTTGGAGGGGAGGAGGATAGTGATCCTCTCCCTGACCTCCTGGCAGTCAAGGAGCAAGATGGGTCAGTGGATGGTGTGGTCCTCTCCCCCACCCTGACTCCAGAGCAGCAGGAGGACTGTCGCCAAGTCTTGGGTCAGTTCGCCCCCCTGTTCTCCCTGACCCCAGGTGTCACCAAGTGGTGCGTCCACGTAAATGCCAGATAGGGCAGAGATCTGTGGTGTACTTGGGACACCAGGTAGGGAGCGGCCAGGTGGCGCCCCTACAGGCAAAGATTGATACCATTCTGGCTTGGGAACCCCCCAAGACTCAGACTGAGGTGAGAGCCTTTTTAGGTCTCACCGGGTATTACAGACGGTTTGTCAAAGGTTATGGCACCATTGTGGCCCCTTTGACAGAGCTGACATCTAGGAATCAGCCCAGAAAAGTGAATTGGACTGAGGCCTGTCAAACTGCTTTTGACACCCTCAAAACTGCCATGTGCACAGCACCGGTGCTTAAGGCACCTGACTTTTCCAGTGAGTTCATTGTGCAAACTGACGCTTCAGAGCAAGGCGTGGGAGCAGTACTCTCACAGATCAATGATGAGGGCGGAGATCAACCAGTGGCTTTCATTAGCCGGAGGCTAATCCCCAGGGAACAGAAATGGAGTGCCATTGAAAGAGAAGCTTTCGCTGTGGTCTGGGCTCTGAAGAAGCTGAGGCCCTACCTGTTTGGGACTCACTTCCGTGTTCAGAACGACCACAGGCCCCTCAGATGGTTAATGCAGATGAGAGGTGAGAATCCGAAATTGTTGAGGTGATCCATTTCCCTACAGGGGATGGACTTTACGGTGGAGCACCGCCCTGGTACAGAACACGCCAATGCTGACGGTCTGTCCAGATTCTTCCGCCTTAGCGATGAGGACTCCCAAGAGGTTGGGTAGTTCTCCCCACTTCAGCTGGAGGGGACACGTGTTAGACCTGACACCTTTTGGCGTGGTTCTTCCCCCATCTTTTTGCCTCTGACTCATGTGTTTTGATGCTGTGCTGGATTTCGTTTTTGCTGATTTAGATGCTTTGGACACTCTGCCACTGCTGATCAGTGTCAGAGTGTAAGTGCTCCCTCTGTAAATTGCCATATTAATTGAATATACCTGATTGGCATATTTGTATCACCATGGAGTCCCTAGTAAAGTGCACTGTGTGTGCCAGGGCTGGTGATGACAGATGCTACTAATGGGCCTGCAGCGCAGATTGCGCCACCCACATGAGTAGCTTTAAAATAGTGACTCAGGCCTGCCAGCGCAGGGCCTGTGTGCAGTCAGTGGACTGCCCTGTCCCCCTGGCCAGTGTCTCCACTGGCTGGGCCTAACCCTTCCCTGTCTGTGCACATCAGCCACCCCTATGGAAGGCTCAAGGTACCCCCCTGGGCAGGGTGCAGTGTATGGATAAGGTAGAGCATGTACTAGTGCAGGTCACATGCTCTGGTAGTGGGCTGCAGCCATTTTATGTGCTCACTGCTGTAAGGCTATCTTGCTCCATAGAGTAACATGGAGGAAGCTGGGCCCATGTGATACCAGCCTATCTTCCCATAGGAACAAGATGGGACATAAGTGAAAGATATCCCTGAACTCAGAATTTAATGACACATCTTTTAGTGAAGGGTGTTTTTAAATCCTGTAATGGAGAATAGTACTTTTAGAAAGCGGCTGTTCTCTTGTCTAAACCTTTCTGTGTGCCTGGGTTTGTGGAATGCCTGGGTGTGACAGGGGGGCTGCGGAGCCTCCGGAGGAGAGGGTCGGAACCAGCCCGGGGATGAAAGGGCACATCTGCTGCCCGGGAGGTGGGAGGAAGAAACGCCTGATAAGTGCTGGGCTGTGCCTGCCTGCCTCCCCCATGCTAGCTCCCTCCTGCCGGCCAACTGACACCTCTGGCCCTGAAGCTGACAGGAAGAAGAAAACCAGAGACACCTCAGTGCTCCGCAACCCCCAGAACTGGTTTAGACTGGACTCAGGGCTCCTTGCACAAAGACTTAAAAGGACTTCAAAGACATTGAGGGGTATAAGGAAAGGACCCCTGACTACAGAAGTTTAGATTCTGAAATTCTACAAGCAAGAAGGAACCTCGGCTGGAAGGAGGACGGCTGGAGAACTAAAGGAAGATTGCCTTGCTGTGTGCTCTAAGGGCTGACCTGTTCTGCTGTCTACCTGGAAGCTGAGGAGGAGAAAGGGACTTTGCTGTGTGCTGTGACCCTGCCTGCTTGAAACTACGAGAGACTTTGCTGTGTGCTGTGTCTCCTGAACTGAATCTCCAAGGGCCTGAGAAGAGCTGGCCTCCTGCTTGGAACCCAGGGCTAAAGGTTCCTGAAGCTTTGCCAAAAACTGCGGCAAGATCGTGTGGTGATCGGCCCCAACGCGTGTGTCCTAATTGCCAGCTGTGTGGAGCGATCGCTGTGCTCATCGGCACAGATTCCGGGGGCGAGGAGAGGCCGTGGGGTGTTCCTGTGACTAGGATCCCCCCCTGTTGATTGGCTGGCAAAAGAATCATTCTGCCGCGATCCACGGCCCCAAAGGAATCTTGCCGCCAAATCATCGACGCGGCCCGGGGCCAGAAACACCCTTCGTGAATTGCCTCGCGTGTAGGAGCTGCAGCGGCGAAGAACGGAGCCCCCGCGCTCCCATTGGCTGCTGGAATCGAGCCCCCTCACTGACGCCGTGACGGGATTGGCCCGTGCGGCGTAGCGTCATCCGCGAGGCCGTACTGTCATTGGTTGACGGCCCCGCATCATCAGAGCCGAGTCCCGGGAGCCGCTCTGCCATTGGCTGACTCCCGGGTACTGAAGGGGCTCGACCGAGAGGCCGCGATCTGATTGGCAAGCAGCCTGAAGCAGCCTACAAGCCACCGCAGAGGCCGTGATCTCGTCACCCCAGCGAGGAGCCGACAGCCGGAGCAGCCGCCGGACCCGTCCTCGCCGAGGGAGTCTGCGTGTGCTCCTCGTCCCTGGCCTGCCGTCCCCCGAGGAGTGCTGCATCCCCCGCCGCTCGTTGGATTGTCGAGAGCGGGCGGGGGGAGCAGAGGGGACCGGCCGGGGCAAGGAGCGAGTGCGCTCTGGTAGGTGCAGGGCGCCTGAGGCCATCGGGCGCACGTGGCAGTACCGAACAACAGTAAAGGAGTCCCCAGGATACCTGGTGAGGCGCGCTTGCCGCGCTTGGGGGCTCAGTGACTGCGAAGGCTGGTTTTTGATAATTTAGTCCCTTGGCACTGCTTGACTGTTTGTCTCTAAACCCCCATGGAGATAAGTCAGTGTCCCTAGTTTTAGGATACTGATTTACTAGAGACTTGAGACTGTTTTGGTTTTTAAGAACTGCCTACTTACCAGTACCATCATAAAGAACAAGCGCAACCATTAAGAATTAAGTGCAACCTATTATTGAAAAAGTGATTATCGTGCAAATGCTTGATCTACTTGCTGAAACTAGATAAAGTTATATATTTTTATAAAATATACTTACCTGTGTGGTCTCAGTTTGTGGTGGATTGGGGGTTATTGTTGTGTTAAGTGCAAATGTTATCCACATTGCCTCTGTTTAGCCTAGACTGCTCGCGCCATGCTACCTAGAGGGTGAGCAGGGGTTATCTCAGAGGGTTATTCCTTCACCCTGACTAGAAGCAAGGGTCCCTACTTGGTCTAAGGTACTTACCTCTGCCAACTAGAGACCCCCAGTTCTAACAGTATGTTGTAATATAAAAAAGCATTTCTTTTTCAGTTTTTCACTGTTCTCATTTTCTATACTTATACACCATGATTGATATACTGTTGAAAGAATCATCATTGAACAGTGGGGTAAAAACATTCACATAGATTGTAGAAAAGAACCCAAAACTGCACACTATGTCACTGAAGTTAAACAAAGCTCTGCATTGCACTCGCTACAATTTTCATCAAGGATTATTTTACCTATACTTGCACTACAAATTTGTGAACTCTTAAGCTAAAAAAGAAACTTTCATTATCAGAACTACTAATTGCGATATAAGGCATACGAGCATATGGTAAGCCTTATAAAGACATCACCTCTGGTAGGCCAAATTATATCATAAATACTGACAATACATCTAGATCAAATACACAATACCACTTTTTTAACAGTAATCCTCCTTAGAAGTTTGTTTGAAGAAACAAAAGATAAGAATTTGTAGCTAAAAATGCAGTTTAAGGTTGCTGTCATTACATTCCATCCCTTCCGTTTCCGTTTTTAAATAGACAGTATAATTTCCAGATGTTACACTAAGTCCTTCATGAAAAATGATAGCCATGGTACTATAAGTTTTTCCAGAAATAAATATTCGTCTAGCTTTGAAGTTTGTAATCTCTGTTTCCAATCTACTTCTATCAGCTCCGCTTCTTTGTAGCATTAATATAAGACACTTTTCACTTCTTAGTATATGCACTGTTGACAAAATATCTGATCAACAATTTGGGCACGTATTGTTTTTTTTTTTTAGCAATCTGTCTAAAGATACAGGGCCTTATTTACAAAAACTGACATATTGTTGCATCAAGGCAGCAATGCGTGAGAATATTTTGCGCTGCATTATGTCATTTTCAAATGCCATTGACGCGTCGTATTTACGGGATGACACACCATGGCGTAGGTCAGATGATGCATCAGCAAACATTGATGCTTTGTGGGAGGACTGGCATAATGAAAACTGACGAATGTGCAAGCAAAGTGACATAAGGCTGGTTTGAGGCATGTAAAGGACTCTAACTACTTTTGCATCATATCTGAGTGCGTCAAGCATAAAAAAAATGAAAGATGATGCTTTTGAAGAAAAACAAATACTCACAGAAAGCAGACAAGGAGCAGAGAACAGCAGCCAGAGCAACAACACCAACAAGCCTAGCAAGGATGCCCAGACAAACTCTCAGGGGAAGAGGAAATGTCACTTTAGTGAGGAGAAGAATGACATCTGGATCACAGAAGTGACAAAGTACAAACATCAGCTCTTTGTCAACTCTAAATTGCAATTAGGGAAGAGACAGGCCATCGGTGATCCATAGTGGCGAAGATCAACAGTGTTGGATGAGCAAAGAGCACAGTGACCGACTGCAAAAAGCACTGCATGATTGTAAGTGCAGGACGAAGGAGAAACTGGCAAACAACCTGAAGGTAGCCATGCCGACTAGAGGAGGAGGACCCACACACCAGGAGCAGCTGGTGGTGCTGTCATCCCAGGGGAGTTGGTGGCAGGAATTCCCAGACAGGACAGTGCTGGCTACGATGACCACCAACAGGGTAAGTGGCAACATGGGGCAATGTAGGCAAAAAGGTCATGCTGTTCAATGTACTAAGCTATGTCCCTATGCTCCACTGCACTGCGTGCAAGGAAAGGGTTTGAATTTTCGTATGTACAGTTAAACATCAGATAAATGTAAGTCACACTGACTAGTAACATGTTGCCCAGCTCAGTCCAGCTCTGTCAATTTTGTGCATTCCATGTATGATGTACAGTACCAAGCCTGGTTCACTTTTGTATACAGGGACTTGTAGTTGAATGTATAACATGAGTCAGCAGGACTATAAGCCTCATAATACAAAGCAAAAGACATGGACTGGAACAGTACTTCATGGGTGGATACTTGAACCCTGCCCAACCTCACTCTGACAATGCAGACCACTTTGCACAATGAGGCTAGTGTGTCTCACTTGGGCCTATGGAATGCAATGCACCCAAATCTGGACTGTAAAGCAATGGAATGGAATGGGCTTGTCAAATGATACATTCCTCACCTGAAACTGGGCTCAGGTATGGGCCATATGAAGTATCAACACATAGGAATATGTGAAGAGCCATGTGTATAGTCAGTAGCATGAAGCTACATTGCATGCAGTGGTCACTACATGCCGGGTGAGCGTACACAGGTGTAGACTACCATACCAGGGACCACCTAAACTCCTGTCATGTAATGCACGCCAGAGGACCATGTGTGTGAAAAGAAAACATGCAGCCTTATTTTTTGAGGGATTGGCGTAGGGCAGCCCCACAAGTCTTCTTCCTGTGCTGCTCTACACCAATGTGATAGGGCATGAAAACACAGTATATCTGAAATATGGTGCATTCCTATCCTTACTTCATGTGGTGACACACAAATTGCTGTCTAGCAGCAACATAGGCACCTTTGAACCATGGTGCATGGGTGCCTCTGTTGGGGGCAGGACAGTTTTTCCGCAGGAAGGGGTTCCCTCCTGCACAACATAATCCTGAGAGGCGTCTACCTCTTTCTATGTGTGCTGCAAAATGCAGAATATACGAAAAGGGGAAAACATGAGGAGAAATAAACATATTTCTCCTTGTTACACCTGCTTTGGGGAGGCATAGTGTTTTCTGCTGCTGCAGGTTTATATGATTAAGTGAATCTAGGGAGCATCAAAATCCATGGGTGCTGCATGAGAGAAACCACCGCTACACCCATGGAATCCCTCCTTGATGCACAGTAAGGCAAGGCAGCGACTTGCACTGCGTAGTCTTACTCCATATCTATCAGGCAATGCAAAGCCATGCAGAGTGGCTTTGCGTGGCCTCATAGATATTATTGAGAGACTTGGGCCGCCGGAGCATTGAAAAAAGAGATGCTCCTGTGACCCAAGCCTCTCATAAATAAGGCCCATTTTGTGTGAGCTTGGTGGGCCCCTGGTAGAGCAGTGCATTGTAGGTGTATTGCATTGCATTGTAGGTGTGGCAGAGCACATAGAACTGGCACTGTGTCTAAATGGGGATACATTGCATAGCAAGGAGGTGAGAGATGAGAAGTGGTGTGTGTACTGCAAGGTAGCATGACCAATTAACATGCACTGCTGTGCCTGACAGTGTTACACTTGTTTTGCAGCTGGAAAGGGATTACAGAGAAAAGGACATTGGTGTACTACAGCCCACATTTGATGTTGACCTGGATGAGGGTGTAGCACGTGACAGGAGGAAGCCAGGAAAAAGAAAAGTCTTCTCCAAGCCAAATCAGGCAAAGTAGGAGGGGAGGATGTGAAATAGGAATTTGTGAAGTGACAGGATGAACCTTATTTCCCCCACAAAGGACAGGATTCAGGGATGGTTAGAGGGTGAGCTGTATGGGCTTAGTAGTGTGAGAAACCTTGGTAGGTACATGTCACCAGTTGCAGCACTACTAGCATGTTGGGTACAGCTTGACCAATAACACTCAAATACATGCAGCCATATCTGCCAAGTAAATATGTACATGCAAATTGTTGGTGTTGGAATCACCTTAGAGTCAATGTATGAACTGGATTATATCATTGTGTGACAGTGATTTCAGTGTCTGGGCCTAAATAGGGATGCGAGAGGACAGTAAAATAACGTGTGTTAATCTGCAGATAACTAACTCTGGCAATGAGGAAAAGGGTGGAGCATCAGGATTAGCAATACACTTTGTTTGACAATGCTCATCCCCTCAGTGTTGGTACACAGTTCCCACTGTCCACAAATATGGAGCCAACTCTGTGTGCAATGAAATCACACAAATCTGAAACCCATGGTGAGAACATACCCTCACACATACCTGCAGTGTAGCATGGTTGTCAGCTGTCTAGAAGTGTGTGGACGGTTTCAAAATGGAACACTTGGACACATGAAAGCACAATGTGCATACAAGACAACACAACAAGGCAGAGTGCTGTGGTGTACTGTATGAAAGGCAGACTGCTGGATCAAATTAAATGCATATCCAAACCTATATCACCTTCACATGAGCTGTGGGCTGAGTTTTGGCCACAGGAAATGCAGGCACCCTGGGGACCTTGGCCAATGTGCACAGTAGTGGTGTAAATATGGGAAACAACAATCAGTTTATCCATCATATAAGAGTGTGGTAATTTCCAAGTCAGATGTGGCCCTTACCTCAACTTACCTGCTCAAGCACAGTGTCCCAGCCAGCTGTGTAACTGTTTTGCAATCTGTGTCATGACAGGACAAGTAATCCTTTTCACACAGTAGTCATGTGAACAATGCTAAGATACTGTCATATGAAAGGCAACAACAGTGCAACTAGGCCTCAATAACTGTACGTAAATGTGTCCTACTCATCAATGTAGAACTGAAAGTGACTGAAAATAAATCTAAATGTCGTTAAGATAGCTCATGTCTACATCTAACATATCTCTATTCCACTGCAGAGGAAAAAAACATGCTATCTGACCAACTGCCTGTCCCGAATGAGGATCCTGCTGAAAGAGAAAGCCTGCCAACCCTGAACCAAGACACCCTCCGGCAAATCTTGACTTCCTTTGATTCACCCTCTCTGATGGTGGGAAGGGTCCGACAGTGTCGCAGGGTCTACAGAGGATCCACCAACCAACCGACATACCCCATCAGCCAGCCCAAGCCCAGCCCTGGACTCTGCGGACCTCCAAGTTGAATTCCAGCGAAGTGCTGTAGGAGTCCAGCTGGAGCTGGTAAATGAGGTGCAGGTGGCGATGGAGACCATGACGGGCACCCTAGTGGGAGTCCGTAGGTACCTCAGTCCCAATAAGGAAGATCTAAAGCAATAAGGGGCACCTACCCTCCGCTCCATGGATTGGATCAGTCCCTGGCTGACATTGCTGGTGTCAGGAGGCAGCGGCATAAACAACTGCCCTGCCAGAGTGGCACCAGTGAGGTTGCCAACCAGCTGGAGGCAATCTGCAACATCCTCAAATCTATAGAGCGGAAGCAGGACTCTGACATAGCAACAATGGGTGGGGTGCCTTACACCACAACGTTGTTGCCGTGCTGGCTAGCCATCAGGCCCTTCTCAGAGCTGTACTGCCTTCCTTGTTGCCACAGCCAAATGCTCCTGGGGACAGGGGATCCTCTTCTTCTGCCCCTGATGTGCGAGTGGCTCAGTCGCCTCCTGCACCAACAACACATTCCTCATGGAAAGCAGCACACACATCAGAGGACGAAGACGTGCACTCATACATTTTCCACTGAATATCTGCCCGGTAACATTTGTCCATACCACTTGGCCAGTTTCTCATTGGACCTGTGCTTATTATCATGGCAGTGTTCTTGTCAACTGGTACTGTTCCCTATTTGCCTTCCCACCTGGTGATCCTACCCATTTGTTAGCTGTCGATGTGGTCTACCTTCCATAAGCCAATCCATTTCTGACCCCGATTTCTTTGCATTTTCCTTCGTGCAGCACAGATACTGAAATGCAAAACAGGTTCTGTGTCCGGACCCAATTGGGATTTAAAAATGACTCCAACTCCCGTGATTCTTTGCTTCCAGGCCCAGCTGGGCAGGATATTAATTAGAGGGGATTTGTCAGTTGGAGTGCTCACGGAACGAACTTTGTTTGACATGCTGCCTGTGAAGAAAGAGTGTTAACTCTGAAACGCGTCAGGCAAGGCGTGTACTGATTAAATTACTTGTGCTGCACGAAGGTTGTCCCAGTGCTTTTGAAAATCTTGTTGGGAGTGCTATCCAAAAGGGCAACTTGTGAAACTTGATGTATTACGGCCTGCCAGGTCGGGGATAGCACCTTTGCAGATACTGAAATGCAAATCCGGTGACATTCTGTGTGAGTGACGCTTTGGAGCAACAATCGGCTCTTTATTTTTGGAACAATCCTTTGTTGTTTGTGCAAGCAATGCTTACAAAAGAAAATATGTACTTTATATTTCAACAGGTTCTGTGTCCGGACCCACTTGGGATTTAAAAATGAGTCCAACTCCCGTGTTTCTTTGCTTCCAGGCCCAGCTGGGCAGGATATTAATTAGAGGGGATTTGTCAGTTGACTGATTAAATTACTTGTGCTGCACGAAGGTTGTCCCAGTGCTTTTGAAAATATTGTTGGGAGTGCTATCCAAAAGGGCAACTTGTGAAACTTGATATATATATCACCGCCGGCATGCATACACTGCTGCATGCTGGGAAATGCAGTTACTACCAAGGCAGAGGCGACTCCATGCCGTGTTTGTCAGGCAACCCACACTACTTCAGAAGGTGGGACGGACAATTGAAATAACTTGGAACTGTAAGCAACAGAGACACAACTCGACCAGGGGGGCATTTGATAAAGGAAAAACCCCCGAGACGCGTCATGCCCATGGTCTGAACAGAAAATAAAGGTGGATGTTCCACGAGCCTCGTGTGCTGCCTAAGTTTCTTTCTGCTGGAGGAGACGTCTTGGGTAAAATATATATATATATATATATATATATTCCCAAAGTTGCCTCTGAGCTCAAAAACGCCACTCCACACGAGGACAGCTCGACAGAACTTTTTTTCAGAAACCGGTTCACCTTCCCAAAAGTTTAACAATCCCTGACGCGTTTCGATGCGCATGCATCTTATTCATAGGGCGGGGGGAGCATCAAAAACACGGGATCAGATTCCAGCCTTCTACCATATATAGCATCCACCTTCCAGTAAGCAGCATGCTGGGTGCTGTAGTCTTAATGTCTCCCCTCCAGTGGGGTCCGTGTCAGTGCCAATATTGAAACACCCACAATATTTTCCACAGTGTAAAGCCCTCCAGTGGGCCTCAGAAAAATGCTCCGGTTTCACAATGAAATTTCCTCATATGCTGAAAGGCGGCTGCCGTTCATCAACAGCCACACAGACCTGTTTTCAGTAGCCAGGCGGTGCAATTTTCCACGGCCGAGGCCGCCGCGTCGAAACATTCCCAAAGTTGCCTCTGAGCTCAAAAACGCCACTCCACACAAGGACAGCTCGACAGAACTTTATTTCAGAAACCGGTTCACCTTCCCAAAAGTTTAACAATCCCTGACGCGTTTCGATGCGCATGCATCTTATTCATAGGGCGGGGGGAGCATCAAAAACACGGGATCAGATTCCAGCCTTCTCCCATATTTAGCATCCACCTTCCAGTAAGCAGCATGCTGGGTGCAGTAGTCTTAATGTCTCCCCTCCAGTGGGGTCCGTGTCAGTGCCAATATTGAAACACCCCCAATATTTTCCACAGTGTGAAGCCCTCCAGTGGGCCTCAGAAAAATGCTCCGGTTTCACAATGAAAGTTCCTCATATGCTGAAAGGCGGCTGCCGTTCATCAACAGCCACACAGACCTGTTTTCAGTAGCCAGGCGGTGCAATTTTCCACGGCCGAGGCCGCCTTGTCGAAACATTTCCAAAGTTGCCTCTGAGCTCAAAAACGCCACTCCACACGAGGATAGCTCGACAGAACTTTATTTCAGAAACCGGTTCACCTTCCCAAAAGTTTAACAATCCCTGACGCGTTTCTATGCGCATGCATCTTATTCATAGGGCGGGGGGAGCATCAAAAACACGGGATCAGATTCCAGCCTTCTCCCATATATAGCATCCACCTTCCAGTAAGCAGCATGCTGGGTGCTGTAGTCTTAATGTCTCCCCTCCAGTGGGGTCCGTGTCAGTGCCAATATTGAAACACCCCCAATATTTTCCACAGTGTAAAGCCCTCCAGTGGGCCTCAGAAAAATGCTCCGGTTTCACAATGAAAGTTCCTCATATGCTGAAAGGCGGCTGCCGTTCATCAACAGCCACACAGACCTGTTTTCAGTAGCCAGGCGGTGCAATTTTCCACGGCCGAGGCCGCCGCTTCGAAACATTCCCAAAGTTGCCTCTGAGCTCAAAAACGCCACTCCACACGAGGACAGCTCGACAGAACTTTATTTCAGAAACCGGTTCACCTTCCCAAAAGTTTAACAATCCCTGACGCGTTTCGATGCGCATGCATCTTATTCATAGGGCGGGGGGAGCATCAAAAACACGGGATCAGATTCCAGCCTTCTCCCATATATAGCATCCACCTTCCAGTAAGCAGCATGCTGGGTGCTGTAGTCTTAATGTCTCCCCTCCAGTGGGGTCCGTGTCAGTGCCAATATTGAAACACCCCCAATATTTTCCACAGTGTAAAGCCCTCCAGTGGGCCTCAGAAAAATGCTCCGGTTTGACAATGAAAGTTCCTCATATGCTGAAAGGCGGCTGCCGTTCATCAACAGACACACAGACCTTTTTTCAGTAGCCAAGCGGTGCAATTTTCCACGGCCGAGGCCGCCGTGTCGAAACATTCCCAAAGTTGCCTCTGAGCTCAAAAACGCCACTCCACACGAGGACAGCTCGACAGAACTGTATTTCAGATCCGGTTCACCTTCCCAAAAGTTTAACAATCCCTGACGCATTTCGATGCACATGCATCTTATTCATAGGGCGGGGGAGCATCAAAAACACGGGATCAGATTCCAGCCTTCTCCCATATATAGCATCAAACTTCCAGTAAGCAGCATGCTGGGTGCTGTAGTCTTAATGTCTCCCCTCCAGTGGGGTCCGTGTCAGTGCCAATATTGAAACACCCCGAATATTTTCCACAGTGTAAAGCCCTCCAGTGGGCCTCAGAAAAATGCTCCGGTTTCACAATGAAAGTTCCTCATATGCTGAAAGGGGGCTGCCGTTCATCAACAGCCACACAGACCTGTTTTCAGTAGCCAGGCGGTGCAATTTTCCACGGCCGAGGCCGCCGCGTCGAAACATTCCCAAAGTTGCCTCTGAGCTCAAAAACGCAACTCCACACGAGGACAGCTCGACAGAACTTTATTTCAGAAACCGGTTCACCTTCCCAAAAGTTTACCAATCCCTGACGCGTTTCGATGCGCATGCATCTTATTCATAGGGCGGGGGGAGCATCAAAAACACGGGATCACATTCCAGCCTTCTCCCATATATAGCATCCACCTTCCAGTAAGCAGCATGCTGGGTGCTGTAGTCTTAATGTCTCCCCTCCAGTGGGGTCCGTGTCAGTGCCAATATTGAAACACCCCCAATATTTTCCACAGTGTAAAACCCTCCAGTGGGCCTCAGAAAAATGCTCAGGTTTCACAATGAAAGTTCCTCATATGCTGAAAGGTGGCTGCCGTTCATCAACAGACACACAGACCTTTTTTCAGTAGCCAGGCGGTGCAATTTTCCACGGCCGAGGCCGCCGCGTCGAAACATTCCCAAAATTGCCTCTGAGCTTAAAAACGCCACTCCACACGAGGACAGCTCGACAGAACTTTATTTCAGAAACCGGTTCACCTTCCCAAAAGTTTAACAATCCCTAACGCGTTTCGATGCGCATGCATCTTATTCATAGGGCGGGGGAGCATCAAAAACACGGGATCAGATTCCAGCCTTCTCCCATATATAGCATCCACCTTCCAGTAAGTAGCATGCTGGGTGCTGTAGTCTTAATGTCTCCCCTCCAGTGGGGTCCGTGTCAGTGCCAATATTGAAACACCCCCAATATTTTCCACAGTGTAAAGCCCTCCAGTGGGCCTCAGAAAAATGCTCCGGTTTCACAATGAAAGTTCCTCAGATGCTGAAAGGCGGCTGCCGTTCATCAACAGCCACACAGACCTGTTTTCAGTAGCCAGGCGGTGCAATTTCGCACGGCCGAGGCCGCCGCGTCGAAACATTCCCAAAGTTGCCTCTGAGCTCAAAAACGCCACTCCACACGAGGACAGCTCGACAGAACTTTATTTCAGAAACCGGTTCACCTTCCCAAAAGTTTAACAATCCCTGACGCGTTTCGATGCGCATGCATCTTATTCATAGGGCGGGGGGAGCATCAAAAACACGGGATCAGATTCCAGCCTTCTCCCATATATAGCATCCACCTTCCAGTAAGCAGCATGCTGGGTGCTGTAGTCTTAATGTCTCCCCTCCAGTGGGGTCCGTGTCAGTGCCAATATTGAAACACCCCCAATATTTTCCACAGTTTAAAGCCCTCCAGTGGGCCTCAGAAAAATGCTCCGGTTTCACAATGAAAGTTCCTCATATACTGAAAGGCGGCTACCGTTCATCAACAGCCACACAGACCTGTTTTCAGTAGCCAGGCGGTGCAATTTTCCACGGCCGAGGCCGCCGCTTCGAAACATTCCCAAAGTTGCCTCTGAGCTCAAAAACGCCACTCCACACGAGGACAGCTCGACAGAACTTTATTTCAGAAACCGGTTCACCTTCCCAAAAGTTTAACAATCCCTGATGCGTTTCGATGCGCATGCATCTTATTCATAGGGCGGGGGGAGCATCAAAAACACGGGATCAGATTCCAGCCTTCTCCCATATATAGCATCCACCTTCCAGTAAGCAACATGCTGGGTGCTGTAGTCTTAATGTCTCCCCTCCAGTGGGGTCCGTGTCAGTGCCAATATTGAAACACCCCCAATATTTTCCACAGTGTAAAGCCCTCCAGTGGGCCTCAGAAAAATGCTCCGGTTTCACAATGAAAGTTCCTCATACGCTGAAAGGCGGCTGCCGTTCATCCACAGACACACAGACCTTTTTTCAGTAGCCAGGCGGTGCAATTTTCCACGGCCGAGGCCGCCGCGTCGAAACATTCCCAAAGTTGCCTCTGAGCTCAAAAACGCCACTCCACACGAGGACAGCTCGACAGAACTTTATTTCAGAAACCGGTTCACCTTCCCAAAAGTTTAACAATCCCTGACGCGTTTCGATGCGCATGCATCTTATTCATAGGGCGGGGGAGCATCGAAAACACGGGATCAGATTCCAGCCTTCTCCCATATATAGCATCCACCTTCCAGTAAGTAACATGCTGGGTGCTGTAGTCTTAATGTCTCCCCTCCAGTGGGGTCCGTGTCAGTGCCAATATTGAAACACCCCCAATATTTTCCACAGTGTAAAGCCCTCCAGTGGGCCTCAGAAAAATGCTCCGGTTTCACAATGAAAGTTCCTCATATGCTGAAAGGCGGCTGCCGTTCATCAACAGCCACACAGACCTGTTTTCAGTAGCCAGGCGGTGCAATTTTCCACGGCCGAGGCCGCCGCATCGAAACATTCCCAAAGTTGCCTCTGCGCTCAAAAACGCCACTCCACACGAGGACAGCTTGACAGAACTTTATTTCAGAAACCGGTTCACCTTCCCAAAAGTTTAACAATCCCTGACGCGTTTTGATGCGCATGCATCTTATTAATAGGGCGGGGGGAGCATCAAAAACACGGGCTCAGATTCCAGCCTTCTCCCATATATAGCATCTACCTTCCAGTAAGCAGCATGCTGGGTGCTGTTGTCTTAATGTCTCCCCTCCAGTGGGGTCCGTGGAAAATTGCACCGCCTGGCTACTGAAAACAGGTCTGTGTGGCTGTTGATGAACGGCAGCCGCCTTTCAGCATATGAGGAACTTTCATTGTGAAACCGGAGGATTTTTCTGAGGCCCACTGGAGGGCTTTACACTTTGGAAAATATTGGGGTTGTTTCAATATTGGCACTGACACGGACCCCACTGGAGGGGAGACATTAAGACTACAGCACCCAGCATGCTGCTTACTGGAAAGTACACATATATATACACATATATATATATATTTATATATATATATATATATATATATATATATATATATATATATATATACACACACACACACACACATTAGCAATGTACACCATTATTTACATACCTGTGAAATCTCTTTGTTGTTCTCCAATTTTTCACTCATGTTTACTTGAAATTTCTTATCAGGCAAGATGTTGAGTACCACTCTCACTACTACCGGACCAGTAGTGGGAATCTTTCCCACTCTGTTTCCAGTAACAGTGTTGTACTTATTAAATCATAACCTTCCTTTCACTTTTTTTGTTACTTCACTTTTTAGTGGTCAGTTTTCTTAACCCTTTCTTAGTCTACTTTTAAGAAGCCCAATCTGGTAATGTTTGTGGGCAGGTTCGCGAATCCGTTGTGATGCTCAGAGCGGCCTCCCATAGAACTTTGCACTGGATTTGCAAATCTAAAAGGGAGTCCATTAAAGCATTTAACATTATACTACTATGATTTTGCATCTACATTTTAATAGATAAGATAGTAGTGATTTAGAAAATAAGAATTTTATACTAGGAAATGTGTCTAAACCACCATCTTTTCAACTATGAAAGGACTATCTATTTAGAACCCTTCCCCCACACTGTTTTAACTCCGTTTTCATAGCAACCCCCTTTGGAACACTCTCTTGTGCCACTAGGTCAAAGGTTTACAACACTGTAAGCAGCATAATACATTTAAGTTCAACTGCAAGAGGTGCAGTTGACTATTTTAAAATATAAGCATATCCAAAATAGCATTTCTTTATTTGTATTTTTCCAGAGCCAATCACAGATCTACTTACTTTTTGCACAAAATCACCACCTCATTTTAGCTATCTGCATATTTACACCATCCAATCAAATATTTTCTATTTTTAAAGAAAGTCCTGTTTCCCATTGCAACTGTTTTTCATTTTGAAAAATCTATCATTCAACTCCAGCTTCTCCTATATGCTACTCATCCTTGCCTTCAAAATTGGCTAGAGTGTGGATTGTGGGTCAAAGGTCTATGATGTGGGCCATAGAGTGTGCTAGAAAGAGTGGCATTGATAGGAACTTGGGTCTGCTAATGTGGACATTACTTGGGTTGGCAAGAGAGGGTTAACATGATATCAATTGCTGACTTTGGTTGAAAGCACTGCAGAGTGCCAACATCTATACCTCATGATTGTGCACTGTGGTAGTAATTACCTAGGCATACTTACTGGGGTAGGACTGGAAATCCTATTGAATGATACCTTTGGTTAAATGATGGCCCTTTTTCCTCACCCTGCCTTGGTGTATTTTAACATTTGTCAAAAGCAGAAATGGAGGGGCTCAAACGAATTCTGTCTACAAATAGACAAAGCCAGGATACATGTCAAGAAAACTGTTTCTGCATTCCTCAGAGACCACAACATGAGCTCCATCTACAACAACAAATTATGCCTTGACATGGAAGGTGAGTGTCTGAGTATGTATGTTAGTGCGTGCATGGGTTTCTGAGTCGGTGTGTGACTGAGTGCATGAGTGTCTGAGTAGGTGTCTGAGTGGGTCTATCACTGGGTGCATGTATTTCTGAGGAGTGGGTGTGTCAGTGTCGGAGTGCGTGTGTGAGTGCATGGGTGGGCCTCTGAGAGGGTTTGTGAGTGAGTGGGTCTGTGAGTGGGCATGCCAGTTGTGGGTGGGTCTCTGAGTGGGGGTGTGAGTGTCTGAGTAGATCTGTGAGAAGGTGTGTGAGTGATTGTGTAGGTCTGTAAGTGGGTCCACAAGTGCCTGCTAGTGTCACTGAGTGGGTGCATGAGTATCTCAGTGGGTCTGTGAGTGGGTGCTTTAGTGTCTGAATGGTCTGTGAGTGAGTGTGTCAGTGTCTGAGATAGTACCTGATTGGGTGTGTGAGTGTCTCTGTGGGTCTGTGAGTGGGTGTTGAGTGAGTGGGTCTGTGGGTTGGTGTGTCAGTGTGTGAGTGGTCTGTGAGTGGGCATATTAGTATCTGAGTGCATCTGTGAGTGTGTGTATCAGTGTCTGAGTGGATCTGTGAGTGGGTCTGTGAGTAGGTGTATCAGTATGTGAGTGGGTGCATAAGTGTGTGTGGGTGTGTGAGTGTCTGAGTGGGTGTGTGAGTGTCTGAGTGGGTCTGCAAGTGGGTGTGTCAGTGTGTGAATGGGTCTGTGAGTGGATGAATTAGTATCTGAGTATGTCTGTGAGTGGATGTGTGGTTATCAGCAGGTCTGTGAGTTGGTATGTCAGTGTATGAGTAGGTCTGCAAGTCTATGTGTCAGTGTATGAATGGATCTGTCAGTGGGTGCGTAAGTGTCTGTGTGGGTGTGTGACTGTCTGAGTGGGTCTGTAAGTAGGCATGTGAGTGTCTGAGTTGGCCTATGAGTGGGTTTATGAATATCTGTGCGGGTATGTGAGTGAGTGTGTCAGTGTGTGAGTGGGTCCATATGTGTCCGAGTGGGTGTGTGAGTGTCTGAGTGGGTCTGTGAGTGGGTGTGTGAGTATCTGAGTGTCTGTGAGTGAATGCTTGAGTGTATGAGTGGGTATGTGAGTGGGTCTCTGAACAGGTGTGTGAGGAATTGTGTGGGTCTGTAGGTGGGTCAAAGAGTGCCTGCCTGGGTCTCTGAGTGGGTGTGTGAGTGTCTCAGTGGGTCTGTGAGTGGGTGCTTTAGAGTCTGAATGGGTCTATGAGCGGTGTGTCAGTGTCTGAGAGGGTAACTGAGTGGCTATGTGAGTGTCTGAGTGGGTATGTGAGTGGGTGTATTGTGGGTAGGTGTGTCTGTATGTGAGTGGGTGTATTAGTATCTGAGTGCATCTGTGAGTGTGTGCATCAATGTCTGATGGGTCTGTGAGTAGGTGTGTCAGTATGTGCCTGCATATGTGAGTAGGTGCATAAGTGTCTGAGTGGATGTGTGAGTGTCTGAGTGGGTATCTGGGTTGATGTGTGAGTGTGTCTGTGAGTGGGTGTATTAGCATCTGCCTGTGAGTGTGTGCATCAGTGTCTGAGTGGGTCTGTGAGTAGGTGTGTCAGTATGTGAGTGGATATGTGAGTGAGTGCATACGTGTCTGAGTGGGTGTGTGAGTGTCTGAGTAAGTCTGCGAGTGGGTGTGTCAATGTATGAATGGGTCTATGAGTGGGTGTACTGGTTTGTGAGTGTGTCTGTGAGTGGATGTGTGAGTGGGTCTGTGAGTGAGTATAGCAGTGTCTGAGTAGGTCTGTGAGTGTGTATGTCAGTGAGTAAATGGGTCTGTGTGTGGGTGGCTAAGTGTCTGCATAGGTGTGTGACTGTGTGGGTCTGTGAGTGGGTGTGTGAGTGTATAAGTGGGTCTATGAGTGGGTGCATGAGTGTCCGAGTAGGCGTGTGGGTGCATGAGTGGGTGCGTGAGTGGGTGTATGAGTGTCTGAGTGGGTCTGTGGGTGGGTGTGAGAGTGTCTGAGTATGTGTGTGGTTGTATCCATAATCCAGGATGTCCTCCTCCGAGCTCAGGGGGCTTAACTCTATTAATGACCCTTTGAAGTGATTTAAAACGGTGCTCTGCTCTTGCTGCTGCAATCTTCATTTGAGCTGTCTGGGTTTTAGCTTTAAGGGCCACAGCAGTATCCAAATTGCCCATCATATTTGCCACTTTTAAATGCTTTCCCATTGCAGTAGATCGCAGATTTCCAATGTGCCAGCCTCAATTTTATGGAAGAGAAACAACCAGTGACCCACAGTCAGAACACCTTACAAATGTTTCAACATTAATTTTGGTACTTATCCCTGGTGTAATACCTGGCGGCTCTCACCTTGCACATCCTCTGTCACCGTCTTCACACAAAAATAAGGCCTCCTGCGTCTCTCACTTTCTTCTCCGAGGCCAAAGGAGCTCTGGAATGCCTTTTTATCTGCTTAGATGCAGCCAAATGCTCCTCTTAAGTGGCCCCCTGTTGCTCAATTTAGCTCTTTTGAAATATAGGCTCCAACAACTCCCTTGTTGGCTCAGAGCCAAGAGCCAAGCAGCAGCTCCTGCACAAAAGCCGTACAACAATTAGTTATGCAGCTGCATTGCTTATATCGCGATATATTTCTTCAGTGGCTCCCCGCTGTTCCATGCAGCCGCGTCTTGGTATTGCGGCGTTCCGCAATCCGAGAAGTGGAAACTGATGTTGCGCTGTGAATTGTGGGCCAGAGGAGGGCAGGTCAAGTAGCAGCAGCGCATGTGGGAAAGCCTGCCGCTAGATTCCAATAGATATATAATTAATAACATTCTGATTTTTTCCACAGTGGTATTTGCCACAAAAGTTTATCATAAATAATAAAGTTAATGAACAAATTACATTTATACTATAGACATTTTTTAAATAAGTTTACTAAATATTAAACAAAAATATAAATTTTATTGACTGTGAGTAATTGTTTATATTATTGTTTATAATTATTATTCATAAGTATTGTTATATTTACATTATTTTATTAAATACAATGTTTATCTGCTCTAAGGAGTTACTGTATTATTGTTAGGTTCATAACAAATATTTTAAATTAATTTACATTTATATTAAAGAGCTTTAGAATGCAAAGTTCCTTTTTTTACTGTTAAAATCTCTAATTATGAATCAGGGTAAACTCATTTTTTCTGTGGATTATGGGTTTTATGAAAAAATAACAGCGGCGGCTGGCTACTAATTCTTAATCCCATGACCAGCATCAGTATTATTTAAGCCTTCCTCTAACTTTCTATCAAAGGCATACACTCACAAGACACCAATTTTGTTTATTCCCAATCCTCGTGTTAGATCAGGTTGGAAGGAAATTTGGGGGGATCCACCTTGCTGTATTTGTTCTGCTGATGCCTAATCACTGATGCACATTTAATTCACCCGCCACAGTTTAGACATTCATGCGTAGAAGCACCTTGAAGTCTGTTTCCTACAGCAGTGGCATCAGCAAGTGCAGTTTTAACCTATTTGATCCCCTACTGCCTATGTGTTTTATTAGTTTTATAGATAAAGCACATATATGCTTGCAATGTTACAATTACTGCCTTTTAACTATTTTATGTTAGTTATTGCTTTTCTATCTAAGGATTTTTCCTTATGTGATTGGCCTATTGTAATTTCTTATTCTTTTGCCATGGATGTGTTGATTCTTTTCATTTTTTTTCTCTTCTTTACAATTATACTTTAAAACATTTTACTGATTTTCCTGAAAAAAGAATAAACTTTACTATACTTCCCTGTACTTTTCCATGGGGAGATCTCCATCTCCATGGTGGAGCTCTTCGTCCCAGTGGCGGAAGTGAAAATATAAAATCATAGGAGCCTCACCTTCTCATTAGAGGGGTTGGAGACATATAAGTCTACACCTAGATGTAAACTTACACTTGGGAATGATGCATAGAAAATAAGGGGAGACTTACACTTAGATGTAAAAGTAAATACACATGAGTAAATATTGACATGTATATTTGCCTTTGTGAATCTGGCCTATTGTATTCTTAGTATTGCTTAATTCCAGAATGTTCGCCTGGTATTACCATTCCTTGAAATATATAAACAGAGAGATGGTCTGCTGGTCCAGCCATTTTGCATAAATTCATGTATGGAATGTTATTCACCAGTGTCATAGGTTCTGTGTCTGGGTCGTTCCCTCCACCTGTGTATTACTACACACGTCCATCAATTTTTTCCACTTAACTATTCCCCTTCAACTTTACTCCCTTTTACTCTTTTCTTCTGTTTATCTCATCTGCTAATTTGATGCATTCCTTACGTTTTTTCACATCCAATGGAAAGAATTGTATCATCTCTACTGGTGCTCTCGAGACCTCTAATATCAGAATGCTCCTTTGTTTCTTTCTCAATTGTCCAATTATGTGGCATACGATGCGCCATCCTTTCTCACACCACTCCATCGTGACGGACGGACACTGCTCCTGTACCCCCGGCAATCCTTGCTTAATTTGAAGCGATCACTTAATTTGTTGACGCTCATTCGGTACCTGACTCTGGTACCAGCTACTGTACTTTCACTGCATTTTACTCTGTTTTTAGAGCGCCCTCGGTGTCTCTTACGGCAGATGAGGCTTGATTTAATTAGGCATTATACAAACGTCCTGATGATGATCCCCATGATTAGATAGTGGGATCTAAATGCTGTCGACTCTAATTACGCACTTTATACATTTATGTACCATGTGTCATTCAACATGTAAAAGTGCATGATGAAATTTCTGTTCTTTTATTTGAGTTCTGAAAGTTGAAGAACCGCCCGCTTTTGCCTAAAAAGCCCTTCTTTGTTTCACGTTGTCCATTGTATTTTCTGTGTATGTTTGAGTAGGGTACAGGCTTGTGCCCCACTGTGTTGAACTGTGGAGAATTCCTCTCCCATACCTTTCAAAAGTAAAGTTTGGACCTCTGTCTGGCTAGACATGTCACACCGAATATAGAAACGATTGTAGCTATATTTATTGAATTGAATTTTTTCTCTTGTAAGGGACCACTGTTGTTTGAAAAATAATTGATTCCCAAGGTCCCTTGCTGACTTTATTGTGTGCCCTTGTTGTCTTCAGATATATCCTTTCTCTAACTGCATGTTTTTCGCTAAGTGAATGTATCTTTATCCAGATATTGGGCTCATCAACTTATGTCTAATGTTATTTAGAAAATGTCCCTCCATTATAAGTGTATTGCTCATATTAGAGTAAATGGCGAAGAACCCAGACATATCCGTAGAACCTTTGCTTATTCATTGGTTTATCTCTTAATTGTGCTCAAAGTAAAACCCACTACCCAAGGGACTTTGTCTATACTTTTATTTATTTATTTATTATGCTTATTTAGATATATGTGAGTATCAGGGACCAGGTCACTTGGGCCAAACAGAACATTACAATTAACAGTGTAAGTATTACAAGTCACACTGGGTATATAGAATGGTAAGGTAGGTAGAAAGAGAGACGGACAGACAGACAGAAAGAAAGACAAAGTTAGTCTGAAAGTAGAGTTTGGAGAGGAGAGTCTTGAAGTGTTTCCAGAACTAAAGGGAGGGTTGTCTTGTGCTTCCTTTGTGGATGATTCCTAATTCTTGTTGCATAACATGAGAATGCTCGGTTGAGATTTTAGTCCTCTTCATTTTCAGGAATTTGAGATAAAGTCAAGACTTTCCTTGTTCTTTTCGTTCCAATCCCATACTTTGAGGTTTCTCCTTCTGGTTAAAAAGCTGTCCAATGTGAAGTGTTATGATATAGGACATTTGAAGGGCCATTCTGTTCCAAGGTGAAGATAATGGCATTCTTTTAGCATGTTACTGGACTTGGCCCCCTCTGCAGAGTCACCCACAAACGGTTTGCCTTCCAACCTCTTGTTTTTCTGAATTATTTTTTGTTGGCATTAGAACTCTGTGTAGTTTACAACTGCTAACCAGTGCAAACGTGCTTGTGCTCTCTCCCTAAATCATGGCAAAATTGATCTACACCGGATTCACACATTTAATTTACTCACAAGCCCCAAGTCTATGTTACTGAACGTATCCAGGGCCCATAAATTAAATGCAACCAGTGGGCATGTATCACTTTGCAGCCTGAAGTGCAGTTTTCAGCTGTCAATTCAACTTAGCAATAAAAACCTTTTCCCACGCCTAAACCTTCCTTTCTAATACATATAGATCACCCCTAAGGTAGGCCCTAAGGGCCGTAGAGCAAGGTGCGCAGAATTTTAAAAGTAGGACACGTCGCTTATAAGTTTTACATGTCCTAGTACTGAAAGACTCCTCAGTTCATTTTTTTACTACTGCAATGACTCTCTCTCATTGGATAACATCAGGTTACCCTATTACATTTTGCGGAGCTTTGCGCAGCGCGACTACGCAAATTCCGCTCACCCCTAGTTTGAAACCACTAGCAAAGTGAGCAATTGACCCACGTCTGTGCATTGCATGCCAAATTAGGGTGAACAAAGCAAACACAAGGAAATGATGGACGGGGCGCTGAAACTTTTCAGACACTCAACCCAAGTCACAGATCTGGGTGCAATTCCTCATCATTCTTTAGCTCACTTTGCCACCCCAGGTCAGACACAGCTATATGCAAATCCGTCTTGAGCCGGTGCCTCATGGGAACAGTCCCGTCCAAACTGCCAAGCCAGGTCTTTCCTGGACCGGAAACAAGCATCCTGGGATAAGTTCAGGGGTAACACCCCTCATCAGCCAGGTTAGTTTAAGTTCACAGTGGCATAGTGAGCAAGGGACCCACGTCTGGGCCTTCCCCGCCAACTTAGGGCGAACAAAGCAAAGACAAGGAGATGGTGGACGGTGCTCTGAAACTTTTCAGACACTGAACCCAGTCATAGGTCTGGGTTGAATCCATCATCATTCTTTAGCTCACTTCACCACCCCTGGTCAGACCCAGCATATAACGTGATAGAACCATGCATGGTGGAATAGAAAAAAAAGAAGATAGAATGAAAAGGAGAGTGATGAAGTGAGGCACAGCAGTAGAATACAAATTAGAATACCAGCAAGAAGAAAATGAAGGAGAAAGAAAAGGAAATCATGAACAAAAGCGCAATGTGACAATATGAGACAATATGAGACACCCACATTACAAGGGTCGGGAAGTAAGAGTCCTCAAGGAAAGGTAAGCTGAGAAACGCATGATAAAACAAAATGAAATAAAGCACTGTTTTGTAATTGAGAAAACTAGTTGAACAAGGTAAAGGCTTTGGCCTCCATTTTGATCCCAGTGGGTGGAGGGGATCAGGTGTAAATGAATCTATGAAAGGAAATAATATGGGGGATTGGCATGGAAATCTGTGCATGGTAGTAGTACACAGGGTAGGGGACTAAGGGAATGCAGCACGTGGGGTGGTTTCCATGCCTGCAGTCGGGTTACAGAAAGGAGGGAAGGGAGGGGGGACAGCATAATGGGTGGGTCACAAGCCCACCAATGGTTCATTAGCAGCTTAACCGCCAGGGGTCCCTGTCTCAAAAGGATGACCAGATCTGTGGATATATTTCAGATCTATCCTGTACTCTATATATGAGCCTCTTGTACGGGCCGTTTTATACATGTTGGTCATCCATTCGTCATGTCTTTGCTGCAGTAAGCACCATCGCCAGCAAGAGCTTCCTTGGATGGGTAAGGCAGGGAGGTTAGCCATTTCATGTAGCATAATTAGTTGTCTTGGTAGGACCAGTGGAAGCTGCAGGAACTCATTAAGACTAGACTCCCCCTCTTGCCAAAACATCAGGATGTGTGTAGGATATGGGCTATGGCACACTCCTCTTGGTCACATCTTCAGCATTTCGACTGGTAGAATAGCGCCCCCTGAGTGTAGCTTTTGCGGCATCCAATACCAGTCTTGAAGCATCTTGAACAGACAGAGTTTGATTTGGGATTCCCGGATCACTTTGTTCAGATCTTCGATGAAGGCAATCCAGTTCAATTCAGTGTAGTCAGTGTGCAGTGCTCACTGAAATGTGTCCCGCAATCTGCAAGGTTGCAGTTTGACATAAATATGAGATGTCTGTAAATTGTAAAAGCCTGTCACCACACTCTGGAATAGACCCCAGTGTGTCATGTGGTGTTCCACAGGGGAATCTCTTATGTTCCATTGGGCTCTACTAATTTACTACATAGGAAATACAAATCAGCCTACTTCCACTTCTTGTGGGCCGTTTTTTTAAAATTCTTCTTGGAGTGATTTGAAAGATCAGAGGTCGCTCTTAGCTATTAGGAAGTTAAAGGCCAACAGTCTGGCCTGACCATAGTCCCTACACAGCAGAACTGAGTTTGTTTTACTTTCTTTACTCCCAACCAATGAGACTAAATCACTTAGAGCTTGATTTAGAGACTGGCGGATGGGTTACTTATTCACAAATGTAATATATATTATATCAGCCCTATTACAAGTGCATTGTATCCTGTGGCACTTGTAATAAGGTGGACAGGATATCTGCCATCTTTGTGAAGGAGTAACCCATCCAACAAACTCTAATTCAGGCCCTTAGCTTCTTTCTTGTAATTAGCACACTATCAAATGTTTCTTTTTCCACTACAAATTTTATTTGCATTAGAATCCATATTTGACCCAGAGGGCCTGTTAAACATGAGCATATTGATATAGTACATATACATGGCGTACATTAAATACCAGATACATCAATAACTAAGCGATATTAAACAGTAGTAACAACACAAGCCATAGCTCCATTGTATTGTCTTGCAGGTTCCCAATGAGATCTAATTACCTTTTGTATTTGAAATGTGGCCTATATTAGATATATATGCCTGAGTTAGGGTGTGTCATGTGTGTCTAATGGTGGTGGGGGGGAGTAGAATTCCATGGTAGTCTGCAGAGAGCTGCCAAATCTTGGCAAGTTTTTGTGGACATCCCCCGGCGATGAATACCGGGCTCTCCAGGCCCTTTCAGAAATCAAGACCTTGCTTCCATCAGTGGGGGGCTGGTTGCTTTTCAGAGCCGGGCTATGTCTCTCTTAGCTATGGTGAGGCCCAAAACCAAAAAATTGCATTTGTATTTATTGCCCCCGATTTCATCAGCTACGTGTAGAAGGGCTAGTTTGGGGGATGTATGGAGTTCCCGCCCTAGGACCGCGGAGAGACATGCAAGTACTCTCTGCCAAAACCTGGCCAGTGTGCTGCATGACCAAACCATGTGTAAGAAGGAGCTTTCTGTGGCACTGTAGTGCAACCAGGTAGGAGAGGGCACCAGGCCGGACCGCCACAGTTTATGTCATGTGAAATATGCCCTATGTATGTATTTAAATTTAATGAGTCTTAGGCGGGATGACATTGCTGGACCACGGGGGACTCCAGGCCCTCATTCCAATCATCACATCACTGGAAGGACACATGGCTGCAGACCCGGCCACTCTAAAGCGAGACAGTCAATACATAAACCTAGCAGAGGCATACTTGATGGCTAGACAAGAAAATACCTACTTTCTAAAATTTGTATTTTCAAACCCAGAATGTAAAAATCATCCTAACTAAAAGATGCATCTTTACATTCTGAGTTTAAGAATACTAAGCTCTATTTTCTAATCTTATTCACATGGGCAGTTATACTTATAAAATGTTATAAGTAAACTCCCCATTCCATCCTATGGGACAGATTGTCTTTCAATAGAGAAAAACAAAGTTGGTAGCATTTCACTAACAGGACATGCCACACACATCAGGGCGTGTCCTATCCTTCAAATACACTGCACCCTGCCCACAGGGGTACCTTGGGCCTACCTTAGGGGTGACTCACATGTAAGAAAATGGGAGGTAAGGGCCTGGCAAGTGGGTGCACTAGCCAGGTCTACATGGCAGTACTAGACTGTACACAGACACTGCAATGGCAGGCCTGAGACCCTTTTACAAGGTGCTTGTTTGGGTGGCACAACCAGTGCTGCAAGCCTACTATCAGAATTTGGTTTACAGGCCCTGGCCCCACACAGTGTACTGTACTATGGACTTAACAGTAAACCAAATAAGCCAATATTGAAAACACTAATTGACAACAATTTACATAGGGAGCATTTGCACTTTGGCACTGAACAGCAGTAGCAAAGTGCCCAACACATCTAGACCAGCAAAAAATAAAAACACAGTAAAAATACAGTAAAAACACAGTAGGCAAATGCAAAAATACAGTGGAAACCCACACCAAGGATGCAGGTCTAACAGCCAGCTTGATCTGAATGAACTAGATCTGTTATGTAAGGCAGGAGTCTCTTAGCCAGTACTTTAGTGAGCATTTAAGCCTCTAGCTTAAGTAGGGAAATTGGGCGGTATGAGGAGTGGAGTTCCGGGGGTCTACCGGGTTTGAGGAATCCCACCACCTCAGCGTGTCTTCAGTCCGGTCTGCCTTCCTCCAATGCGGCCTGAAGGCCCGCCAAGTAAGGGACTCCCAGTTGTGGCATATATATTTTATAGAATTCACAAGGAGAGGAGTTGGCCTAATGGCTATGGCGGTCCAACTCAAATCTGGGGAACCGGGTTCGTGTCTCGACAAGGACGCGTAACATCCTGTGATTCTGGGCAAATCTCTTAATCTCCCCGTGCCTAACAAACAAAAAAAAGGTGAATGTGTCAATGTGTCCTCATGTAACGCAACTGGTGCTCATGTAAAGTGCTCTGATACCCGATACCTACGGGTCAAGTTTGCGCTATATACAACTCTGTAAAAAAAGAAAGGAAATCCATTGCGGTCTGGAGCTTTGCCCGGTCGCAGTTGAGCTGCAGCAGCCATGAGTTCTTCAATCGTAATTGGAGCATCTAGCTGTCTCTTGGCTGTATCTGACAGGGCTCTCGAGGGGAGGTCATCAATGAATTTATGGATAGTAGCAGCTGGCAGTGAATCTCGTTTTGCATATAGCTGTCTAAAGTAGTCAGTAAAGCTGCCAGTGATCAAGAATGGATCTGTCAGGACATTCCCGTCCGGACTCCTGATGCACAGGATGTGGCTAGGCTGTGTGGTTTGCTGGCATAGCCTGTGCAATAGCTTGCTGGATTTGTCACCCCATTGGCATATGTGGTTTCTGGATGCTAGCCATATTGTCTTTGTTTTTTCCATTAACTCATCCTGATTCATTTGTTGTATCTAGACCTTTTGCCGACATGCCGGCATCTCCTCCCCACCTCGCCCTTGCCCATCCAGAGTCAACAATTGCGTTTCGATATGTGATGAGTTTTTCGTGCAGTTGTTTGTGTTTATGTGCACAGAGCCAGATGTCAACACCGCATAGGGTCAGTTTCATTTGGTTCCAGCCGAAGTCACAGTCCCTGTGTTTGAGTAGATGTAGTCCTGTATGTCCCGGTATACATACATTTGATATTGTTGATCATGGGGATGCCACAAGGACATAGGCCAACGAAAGGGGGGCCAGCTCGGACCCAATCGGAGGTCAAGTGATATTGGAGCTTGGTCTGACATGCTCCTTGGCAGTATCTCAGGGACCCTATATTCGTAACAAGCAGGGACAAATATGTAATCAATGCAGGGGAATGTCTGGTGTACCTGTGAATAGTATGCGTAGCCTCGTTCTATTGGATGAAGCATGTGCCATGTGTCCGTCCATCCGATGTCTCTGGACAAACAGAGAAGGTGTGATTCTCGTGTAACCTCTGGTTTACCCTGAGGGACACCATGTATCTTGTTGTGTAAGTAATACATCATTTTAGTCCCCTGCAATGGACATTAGTCCATCCGGATTATCTAGCCAAGTGGGCTTTAGTAGATCGGTAAAGGTCTGCATCAAAGGTTGAGGGGCATAATCACTACCTAAGACCACCCATTCACAAAATAGGGTGCCTTCTTCAATCTGCCTAGCTTGTCTATCCAGGTGTGGGTATTGTTAAAAGGAACACTGTGGTGGATCAGGAGCACCGTGCCTCTAGAGCCCCTAGTAAAGCCAGAGTGGTAGACCAGGTCATAGCCAAATCTGGAGAGACGAGGGGTCTTTGTTTCCATAAGATGTGTTTCCTGGAGCATTAGGACATTTGCTCCCAGGCGCTTGGCCTGTTGAAGCACCTCCCCCATTTTAACTTTATCTAGGATGCCTCGAATGTTCCAACTGATAATATGGAGCTTGCCATGTGAGGTGATAGACTTATCTTCCATGGTGTGGATGTCACACATGCGTGGAACCCTGCAGGTAGGCCCTAGTCGCCTCTGAGTGGGCCACCATGATGTTCATGTGGAGCATAGCATTTAAAAATAATAAACAATCCCTGTACCCTCATCCTAAACCCCAATACTTCAGAAACATTGAAGTATCTGTCGTGGGGGCAGGCCTGGCCCACTCCAATGGGAGTTGGTGACCGAGCCCTTCCAATGGATCCCCAGAAACCAACCTGATTTTCAGGTGATTTATAAACTTGGGGCGTAGCCCTAATATATGAGTCCAATAATAACCTGCAAGAGAGCAAATCAACACAACATATACAGATGAATCTCAGGTTCCATTGCCCATGGGGCCGTTGCCAAGTATCTTGCTCGCTGAGTTCATTCCAAGTGTTCAGGAAGGCATGGTTTGGTCATTACTATGTGCCTGTGAGCGCTAAAAGGATCCTGATCTGTGACACTGTTTTCATTTGGGTTTTGGATGGTCGATGTATGCTGTCACTAATGGAAGAATCTGGTTCGAGGGGCGGTGGGGTGCAGGATTTCACATTTATTTCTTCATCCGTGCAGGCAAAAACCTCTTCTGGAGTATCAAAGAACAAGGTGGGAGATTTGTAAATCACTCTTAGGCGGACCAGGAAAAGGAGGCATATGCTATTTTGAGGCCCCGGAGCTGCGCCTTTGTCTCTATGAATGACTGCCGTTTTTGCTGAACGACTTTAGTATAGTCAGGGAAGATCATTATGTGCTGCCATTCATACTTGAGAGAGTCCCGCAACCTGGCCTGGCGAAGTATGTTGTCCCTGTCGTGGAAAATTAGTATTCTGGCGATGATCGGTCTGGGCTGCGCCCAGGGGAGGCTTCCTGGTAAGAGCCATGTGCGCCCTTTTGATGATGAAGCAGGGGGAGAGAGAGTCAGTAAACAACCAGCTCAGCAGCCTGGTAGTGAGAAATTTCCCAACGTCATCCACCTCGTAACCCTGAGCAAAGCCCACAAAGAGGAGGTTATTGCGGCGTGCTCACCCTTCTGTGTCTTCTTCTTGCATCATAAGGCCTTTTGTCAGTGACTCGAGGGAGGGGACTTTGTTTGGAGGGTGGTCACTGTCTCCTTGACGCTAGAGACTCGCGTTCCAGTGGCGGTGAGTCTGTCCACTGCATTTCTGAGGTCCTGACGCAGAAGCAATACGCCTGACCCACTTGGCGTCCAACATATCCCAGGTTGTCTGATGGCAGCCAATAATGTGCATTGTCTGGTGTAGGTGCGTTCCGCGTCTCTGCAGCTTGAACCCCGGACTCTGTAAATTTGTCCACATTACTTTGCTTTGAAACTCCACTCCCTGGTTTGTCTCAAGTCATAGTGGATGAGCCAGGCAGCACTGTCTGTAGTCTATGCTATGAGGAGATATGGACATCTGGGGGACAGACTGTATAGCAGCCAGCGGGTAATTCTGCCTGTTTATATGCACTCAGCTACTGGTGGGCCCAGTCAAATTGTAGAGTGATCAATCTCCTAACTGGGTGCAAAGAGGAGGCTCGGTGGGGGACCCGCTGACCCCAAGCCACATCAGGACCTAGCCCAACCGCCTCCATAGGCAGGGACATACCCACTACCCTAATTGGTACCTCACCCTCGGGTCCACGTTGTTGTTGCCTGCCCCTGTCTGGCTCCCCCACCGGCCACATGGGGGCTACTCAGCAGGCTCCTCAGCTCACCAGGCGGTGGAATTCCCAAATGCCGTGCTCCTTCGCCACCCAAAGTATCTTCAGGCCATCTAATCGTTCACTGCTGCAGACCGGGGGTCTCCGGCGAGCATGACTTTGGTTGTAGGCACATCCTTCGATAATTGGTTCCAGGGAATATTCTGGTAGATGTGGAGGTGAGTTTGATTCCCCTTGGGCCCGGCGGTCATTAAGAGTACCCCATTAGGATGAGCCCTGTCCTCCTACGCTTTGGCCCATTCAGCATGAATCCGGTGGCCCCAGGCCTCGGGCGTGGCACTACCCATGCGCCCCTCACCGGGGCTTCTCCAGCACCACCACTCCACTGTGGCAAGAATTAGTCTCTCTCCCAGGGTCTGCAGGCCATGCCGCGTGGCCTCGGGTGAGGCTCGGCCGTTCGGGCATACATCTACTCAGCCCAGGCCCCGCGTCCATAGGTCCAGGCACAGGCCCCCAGCCCACCGACCAGGCCATGCACACGGGTCCACCTAGACGGGCCCTTCAGCACGGTGGGAGCCTTGACACAGAGCCAGCCACTCAGCGGCTCCAGATGCTGCCCCGATCCGCCGGTCTACGGGCAGACTTCCACCACGCGCACCTCGACACCCAACCAGTGGAGCTCGGGCTTGGAATCTTTAGTCTGTCTGGTAATTGCAGAGCAGTACTGCCCCATTGGCGACAGGAACTTTGCTGTCTCTGCAGGAAAGGATCAGGCTGGTTGATGTCAGATCGCCCGCGTCAATTGTTTCCTGGTGGGATTTTACAGTGCTTCTGTTTAAACCATATCTTATATATTGAGAGTGTTTAGTAATACCAAGAACACTAACTTCACTTTTCTGCTCTTAAATATTGATACTCCATTATCCAAACCCATGGAATTGCAATTACTCTTCAGTGTGTCTGTTGCCAAATCTTATTATGCTGCCTTTCACAGTTCCATTCTGCACATTATATTATATGGACAATTCATTCTTCATTGTCACCATAAATCCTATATTCTTCAGAAAGTACTTTATCCATCAATACATGTCTCCTCTTCCTACCTTTCTATCACCAAGCATTTCAGTATCTATCAACAACTCTCCCTACATCACTTATCAGTCAGTGCTTCTTCCTCGTCTGTGACTAATCTGACCACTTGATCTATTGCAGACCAGTATTGCTTGGAATTACTCAGAAATGTATTCAAATTCTGTCCACTTTCAAGGTTGTAGTTTATTCCGACCCATATATTATTTTCCATAAATTTACATATTGTGAAGGTTACTGCTTTGAGTTTGTTTGATTTATAATCCACATTTTCCTTTCCTGGTGTCAAGATAAGCACAATTACAGTTATTTTCCAATCATTTGCATACATTTAACTTTTTACAGAACTTCAGGGGAACTTCTTTTCTTTGAATTGAGATATATCTGTAATATTCACAGCATGTGCCATCTTCCACCAGCATTGTGTTGCCCCTTCATTAGAACATTGTTTAATTCGTCTCTACAAATCAGTTCATTAATGTTATATATCTACTTTCTGTGCTACAGATTGTTTAAAAAAATATTAAGTCCAAAATCAATGCCTAATGTAGCGGTATAGAAAATTATACTTGGGACACAATATTTAAGTCAGATTATATTTCTGTTTTCGATATTTTGACATTCAATCACTCCGGGACCCAAGGTGTTCTACTAGTGGGCTTGGTGTTTTGTCCTTACCCTAACTAGAGGAACTGTTGTTTGTTTTGCCACTCTTTTCAGCGGTTCAAATGGTCCCTGATAAAAGATAGAGTGAGCAAGTAAGGGGGGCACTGGTGGTCCCTTAGCCACGTGGAACAAATGAGTTTCCCTTCTACAGTGTGTGTCCTCTACAAACTGGTATCTCTCCCTCTTTTTATCTCCCCTGAGGGAGAAGATACTGACAGCAGTGCCCGCGGATGACAGTTGGGTCTCAAAGTTGGTTGGACTGCCATTGAAAGTTATTTATGGTGCTGTGGTCCACTCATCCCAGAGGACCAGGAGACCTTCCACCCACAGGATCGATACCAGGCAGTTTGCGCTTAGTGAATGAAGAAGAGGGTGCCTTTTCTGCCTTCTGATCCTGTTAGGGCATTAGGTTTCCATAATGATGGATCTTATGTGGCCTTTCTTTCACCTTCCATTCAGAGAAAGTATCTCAAAGGGCTGAAAAGGATGAGCTGGAGGGCAGTATGAACAAGGGGCAGATCCCAGGAAGGACCAAGAAATGATCATGTGATCTGTGTAGATCAAGCGGTGGGGTTACAGCATATTTCTCAAACCCCTACAGCCCAGCATAGGAAGCCTTGACTTACAACATGCTATTCATTGTAGGGGTATGCGGTGTGAAGTAAATTACTTTTAAGCAAGTAATACTTATTTTTTATTCATGTTAATTATTAATTTAATAATTAATTATGTTAATTGTGTGAATAATTTTTTGTTACATTTTATGAGTGTGTTGTGTGCTTTCTGAGGATTTATTGTTGGAAGTATATTCATTATAATGAATTAATAATGAATATTTAATTAATGAAAATTAGTTTGTTGATGAATATTTATATTATTAGAGTAAAAACAAATTAGGTGCAGTTTGTGAGTTTTGTGGTGTTATAGGGTGGGAAGTAACTAAACTAAATGTATATAATAATAAACGTTTTTGTTAATTAATAATTTCTCAGTAAAAATATTTGTGTAAAAATTATTTTTGTATTTTATTTATGATGATATTTGTATGTATTTGTGATATGTATTTAAGAATGTGATATGTTTTTCTTTAAAAAGAATATTAAATATTTTTTCATTTTCTTTTTCGACATATTTATATATATATTTTTTTAACATTGTTTTAAAAATAATTTCATTTTGTTGAAGATATTTTGTTTGTTTTTAATATTGAACAGACTGGAGTGGGGATAGTAAATATTACCCCTCCACTATCCAACACTTGCCCTACTATTGCACTTATTGGAGTGGGAATAGTACATTTTACTCCTCCACAATCCAACACTTTCCCTACTGTTGTACTGAAGAGAGTGGGAATGATAAACTTCACCCCTCCGCTATCCACCACTTTCCCTACTGTTGCACTCGTTGAAGTGGGACTAGTACATTTTACTTGTCCACAATCCAACACTTTTCCTTCTGTTGTACTGATAGGAGTGGGAATAGTCAATTTTACCCCTCTGCTATCCAAAACTTTCCCTACTGTTGCACTCATTTGGGGTGTGAATAGTAAACGTTACCCCTCCTCAATCCAACACTTTCCCTACTGTTGTACTGAGTAGTAAATTATTTATATATTAATTTTAATAATTTGCCTTGTTTGGTATAAATTGTAGTGGGAACAGGATATGTATTATATTGTATAATGTATTTATTTTAGGCTTTTTAGGTCTCGTCTATGCAGCGCACATGTGCTACCTATGCAGCATGCGCTGCATAGGAGAGAGACATAATGCCATCGGCACAGCTTTGGGGGCAAAAACGTGCACGCGTTGCATTGCTTGCAATGGCAAAGCATGCACGTCTGGCGATTTCCCTGCGGGAGCGCGCAGTGCTATAGGGTGGCGCCATATAGTCACACGCTTCCGCAAGGGAATCACGCAGGGCCCCTCCCCTGCTGCCACGCAAGGCGCACACTTTTCCTCTTGTACTATGCCATCAGCGGTTACATAAACGTTCAACTCTTCTTCATGCACTTCTCCACCAAAGTACTCTTTGCCTTCAGGGCCACCTTCATCATGCGTGTGAGTCATCCTGGAAAAAGCAATCGGCAAGTAAGTTATTTGCCCCTAGAACATATGATCAATCAAACTCAAATTATTGACGTGCGACCACTCACTTGTGGATCCGATTTGGGACCTAATCAGTGCCTCTTCTTCAAGAGCAACACCTGCATTATGGGATTGGTGTCTGGGTACACCCCATGATTGCAGGGGTACGGTTCGTACACCTACGATCATGGAGTACGGTTCGTACACCCCATGATCTTAGGGGTACGGTTCGTACACCTACGATCATGGGGTATGGTTCGTACACTCCATGATCGTAGGGGTACGGTTCGTACACCCCATGATCACAGGTGTACGAACCGTACCCCTAAGATCATGGGGTGTATGAACCATACTCCATGATCGTAGGTGTACGAACCGTACCCCTAAGATCATGTTGTGTACGAACCGTACCCCATGAACGTAGGTGTACGAACCGTACCCCTAAGATTATGTGGTGTACGAACCGTACCCCATGAACGTAGGTGTACGAACCGTACCCCTAAGATCATGGGGTGTACGAACCGTACCCCATGATCGTAGGTGTACAAACTGTACCCTATGATCGTAGGTGTACGAACCGTACCCCTAAGATCATGGGGTGTATGAACCCTACCCTATGTGAATGTGTGGCTCTCCGTATGAATTGCACATACACGACGTTTACCGTACGAATCGTGTACTCATTCCCCGGTCCGGACTGTATTTGTCGGGTCGTACGGCATGTTTACGATTCGTACGGTTCACTTTCAGGGTCCGTATCGTAAGGATTTTCCCTTGCTTTTTGTACGGTTCGCAACGATTCAGACGTAATTTTTTTTACTACGGATCATACTACGCAATTCGTACGGATTTGTACGATTCATACGGAAACGGCTACAAATTTGAATCGTCTTACGGATTTGTTTCCCGACTCGGAATCTACCCCTTTATGTTATTGGTATATGTATATATATATAGATATATATATATATATATATTTATTTGTTTTTAGATTATTTTAAAATTATAATATCGTATAATATGACTATAATATAATTATAATATAAATTAAAATTATTAGTTTTATAAATTTGTTAGGATATATCAAATATTTTTAATTGTTTTATTTAATTTCACTGTTTAATATATTTAATATTTATTATTTTATATGTATTTAAAAATCGATATTTGATATAACTATATTAATGGCATCAATATTATTTTTTTGATATTTTTGTACTTAACCATTATAAGTATAGGATGTCGATATTTTTTACACCAATATTTTGGTCACAATATTTTTGTATGGCCATATTTTGAGTTTCAATATTTTGTCAGTGTACCCTTGTATGCTCAATCAAAACATTCCATACATTAACTTCACTTGTTTGTGGTAGATTAAATAAATAATAGGTGTTCATGAGACTGATGGAAACATCATGGCAGAGTTCAGTGGGGTTTTTATGATTGACATTTTTCCAAGAGGTCACTAGGACCTGCCCAGATTCTTTAGTTTCAAACTGTAAGGTTAATGTTGGCCAATTGGGTTGTTCTTGGTGGAATAATCTTCTAATCGCTTGCCACATTTTTATTAAATGTTGTAGACAGAGCTGGCCTTGAATTTGCTTGATTTAAGGCTTGTACTGATTGAAATATTCTCAATGATTAAGGACAGTGACAAGCAAGAGGCACAAAGTTTCAATGTCCGGATTATGAACCAGTGATCTTCAATACATTATGTCCTCCACCTCTTCTTTCTCACAGTCTAATTCCAAGGGCCACTACTGGAGAGAGGGTGCTAGGGATGTGTGACACTATTCATGGCAATACGCTCCCATTGCAAAATGTATCTATGAAAAGAAAAGTAAGCTCAATCTGTTCATACAGGATGAGACAGCATGGTACGCTACAAGAGTAGATGGTACCAAATGCAGAAGCTGACAAGTAAAATGTAACTCTTTTCCTAGAAAACAAATTCTTTGCAGGAAATGTTGCTCCTTGTGTGAAAATGATAGAGGGTCCCTATTTGATATTAATGCAATGTTTTATTGTTCTCCACCCATATTTCGCTTCTATTCCTTTCTCCGGTGCCTCCTCTCCCATTGTTATGAGGTTGAGAGAGTTTGCACTGTTGGGGATTTCGTTGACATGCTCACCTCTTGTAAGGTAGCAGGATAAAGTCTCAGATACCTTTCAACTTGTGGTGCAAGTGTTTTTCCCTCTAACAGTGGCGAAAAGGATAGTTTTCCATGTCCCTACCATTTGACTCTTCCATGACATGAATTGGTGTTTGACTACATTCTGAGAGGTTGGGCAACAGCCATACAATGTTCAAGTTCAAGTTCAAGTTCAGGAATTTATATAGCGCGCTACTCACCCAGAGGGTCTCAAGGCGCTTGGGGAGGGGGATCATAATTTGTCAAATAGCCAGGTTTTGAGTTCTTTTCTGAAGGAGATGTGGTTCTCTGTAAGGCGGAGATGAGTGGGGAGAGAGTTCCAGGTCTTGGCCGCCAAGTAGGAGAAGGATCTACCTCCCATGGTGGATCTTTGGATACGCGGAACTGCGGCGAGGCCTTGATTGGAGGATCTTAGTTGGCGGGTGGGTGTGTAGAAGGATAGTCGAGTGTTGAGGCATTCGGGCCCTAGTTTGTAGAGGGCCTTGTGGGTGAGGAGACGGAATGTTATTCTCTTGTTGACGGGAAGCCAGTGGAGGTCTTTCAGGTGGCCGGTAATGTGATCTTGGCGAGGGATGTCCAAAATGAGTCTCGCTGATGCGTTTTGGATGCGTTGGAGATTTTTTTGTAATTTGGCTGTGATTCCGGCGTAGAGGGTGTTTCCGTAGTCTAGTCGGCTCGTAACCAGTGAGTGGGTGACAATCTTTCTTGTCTCGGCGGGGATCCAGTGGAAGATTTTTTTGAGCTTACGGAGCACGTTGAAGCAGGAGGATGAGACGGCGTTGACTTGTCTTGTCATCGAGAGGGAGGAGTCTAGGATGAATTCTAGGTTACGTGCGTGGTCTGTGGGTATGGGTGCAGAACCTAGATCCAAAGGCCACCATGAGTTGTCCCAGGCAGAGGGGGGTGATCCAAGGATGAGCACTTCCGTTTTGTCTGAGTTGAGTTTTAGGCGGCTGTTTTTCATCCAAACGGCTACTTCTTTCATGCCTTCGTGAAGATTGGTTTTGGCGGTGTTGGGGTCTTTGGTGAGGGAAAGGATCAGCTGGGTGTCATCAGCGTAAGAGATGATGTTAAGGTTGTGTTGTCGCGCGATGGAAGCTAGTGGACTCATGTAAACGTTGAAGAGGGTGGGACTCAGTGATGATCCTTGTGGTACACCGCAGATGACTTCGGTGTTCTCTGATTTGAATGGGGGAAGTCGGACTCTCTGAGTTCTCCCAGCTAGGAACGAGTTGATCCAGTCCAGGGCTTTTCCTTTTATGCCGATGTTGCTGAGGCGTTGTATGAGTGTGCTGTGACAGACAGTGTCGAAGGCGGCGGAGAGGTCGAGTAGGATGAGGGCCACTGTTTCTCCGTTGTCCAGAAGTGATCTGATGTCGTCTGTTGCTGCGATGAGGGCGGTTTCGGTGCTGTGTTTGGCTCGGAAGCCAGATTGTGAGGGGTCGAGGGAGTTGTTGGATTCGAGGAAGGCGGCGAGTTGGCTATTGACGGCTTTTTCGATGACTTTGGCCGGGAATGGGAGGAGGGATATGGGGCGGTAGTTTTTGAGTTCAGAGGGGTCTGCTGTGGGTTTTTTCAGGAGGGCGCTGACTTCGGCATGTTTCCAGCTTTCAGGGAAGGTAGCAGAGTTGAAGGAGCAGTTGATGACATCACGGAGATGGGGTGCGATGATGGAGTCTGCTTTGTTGAAGATGTGGTGGGGACATGGGTCGGTTGGCGAGCCAGAGTGGATGGAGTTCATTAGGTGGATGGTGTCTTCGGTGGTGATTGGGTTCCAGGCGCTGAGATTGTTAGAGGTCGGTTTAGGTTCTGAGGGGGGTAGAGAGGATTGTTCGTGAGAACTGTTATCGAAGCTGTTGTGTATGTCGGCAATTTTGTTGTAGAAGAAGGAAGATAACGAATCGCAGAGGTCTTGGGAGGGAGTGATGTTGTTTGAGGCTGCGGTGGGGTTGGTGAATTCTTTGACGATGTTGAATAGTTCCTTGCTGTTATGGGCGTTGTTGTCGAGTCGATTCTTGAATGCTGATTTCTTGGTGGATCGGATCAGCTGGTGATGTTTGCGGGTGGCTGCCTTGAAGGTGTTCATGTTGTCGGTGGTTGGGTTTTTTCTCCATGTTTTCTCGAGAGTACGGCATAGCTTCTTGGATATCTTAAGGTCCTCGTTGAACCAGGGGGCCTTTTTGCTGTCTTGTTTGGTGTGATGGTTTTTCAGGGGTGCTAATTCGTCAGCGCTGTGAGTGATCCATTGTTTGAATTTGATGGCAGCTTGGTTTGGGTCCGATGAGAGGGCGGGTTAGTTTTGGTTGAGGGATGTGAGGAGTTGGTCGGTGGTCGGTGGTGATTTTGTTCCATTTTCTTCGGGGAATGGGTTGTGGGGGGTTGTGGGTCGAGGTGGTTTTGTAGCTGAAGTGAACACAACTGTGGTCCGTCCAATGGAGAGCTGTGGTGCGATCGAAGGTGATGTGTTTGCTGGAAGTGAAGATTGGGTCGAGCGTATGACCGGCTATATGGGTGGGGGTGTCAACAAGTTGTTTGAGGCCGAGATTGGCCAAATTGTCGAGAAGGGTGGTGGTGTTGCTGTCGTTTTTCTTTTCCAGGTGGAAGTTGAGGTCTCCTAGTAAAACGGAGTTCACGGAGGCGAGGGCATGTGGACTGACAAAGTCGGTGATGTCCTCGCTGAATTGTTTACGGGTTCCTGGAGGCCTGTAGATGAGGGTGCCTCTGAGTGTGGTCCTAGGGTCGGTGTGGATCTGGAAATGGAGGTGTTCGGCGGTTGTAAGGTGGTCGTCGGAGCTGATCGTGATTTTGATGGTGTTCTTATGGACGATGGCATTGGCTCCACCTGTTTGGACGGGGCGGTCTTTTCGGACGATCTTGTAGTTGTTCGGGATGGCTATGGCGATGTCGGGTGTTGATGATGAGTTCATCCATGTTTCAGTAAGGAAGGCGACGTCCGGTGATGTAGTGTCGGGTAGGTCCCAGAGTTCGATGGCGTGTCTGTGGACCGAGCGGGTGTTCAGCAGGATGCACTTCAGGTGGTTAGAGTCGGAGCTGTGTTTGGGGTTAGCGGATGTGGTATGGGTTTTGATGCTGGTAAATTTGCAGGAGTGGCAGGCGAAAGGACCGTGGGAACGTCCCGGGGCAGCTTCGTAGCATTGAGGTGTGCGTCCAGGGTTAAGGGCTAGGAGGGTGGTGGCGTCATAAGATAAGCGATAGGGATGCGGTTTGCAGGGGACAGGGGTCTGGCGCTGGGCGCGGGCCAGGCGCGGACGGGCGTAGACGGGCTTACCTTTGGCGCACCTTCGGCGCGCATGGGGCGCGTGAACGCTGCGCGCAAATGCATCAGTCATATGTGGATAGTGGGAGGGGAGGGGCGAGGGAGGGTCAGCTGGGAGGCGGGGCGGGCTGTGGAGGACGGGCTCTGCGGCACAACAACAGGTAAAATGTCAGCGAAAAACTAAAGTGGAGATAGGCTGGGGCACAGGGTTAAATTATGTCTGGGACAATCTGTCTTGCGAGTGTGATTATAATCGTCAGAAAATACAGGCAATGTGCATTTAAATTACGCTGCACAAATAGCGCTACAGCTGCAAATGCGCGATTTAGATCACAGTGCTACAAACCCCTGAAAGCGCTATAAGTATTTCAAAGTGCTACAATGGTTAACGCGCTATAGCGTTAAGCAATATGGGAGCCAGCAAATAAAATCAGCAATTCAGTTTCGAGCGTAGCTACGATACCAGGTGATGGCTGTGGGCGAAGGGAGCGACCGCTTCTGAAAGCGTCAGGACGGTCACAGCGCAAGGGGAGTTTGAGCGGGCTATACAGTTCGTGGGAGGGAGGGTCAGCTGGGAGGCGGGGCGGGCTGTGGAGGACGGGCTCTGCGGCACAACAACAGGTAAAATGTCCGCGAAAAACGAAAGTGGAGATAGGCTGGGGCACAGGGTTAAATTATGTCTGGGACAATCTGTCTTGCGAGTGTGATTATAATCGTCAGAAAATACAGGCAATGTGCATTTAAATTACGCTGCACAAATAGCGCTACAGCTGCAAATGCGCGATTTAGATCACAGTGCTACAAACCCCTGAAAGCGCTATAAGTATTTCAAAGTGCTACAATGGTTAACGCGCTATAGCGTTAAGCAATATGGGAGCCAGCAAATAAAATCAGCAATTCAGTTTCGAGCGTAGCTACGATACCAGGTGATGGCTGTGGGCGAAGGAGCGACCGCTTCTGAAAGCGTCAGGAGGAGGAGAAAACTAGTGCAGCTGATCCTTGGCACCAGCGATCTCTGTGTTCTTGGTTGTGATTCCTCCTCCTCTGTAGGGTGGTTCCATCCATGCTGTGGGGGTGATGCAGGACCACAGCGTCAATAAAGTATGCCCTCTCCCTCCATCAGAGGCCTTGGAATGTTGGTCATCTCTGCTGGCACTTCGCACAGCTCATTCATGGTGTTCCTAGCCTCATTTTGAAAGCCTGTTCCTCATATTAAAATCCATATAACCCTATGGAAATATGTGTTCCAATGCAATAAAGCAGCCATATTAAAGTTACTAGAAGAGGATTTCCTCACTTCAATTTACTGATTTCAAGACCTGGTTAAGAAACAAACTAAATTAGTTTTCTCCTTCATACTAACCAGCACACACACTATAGCTACAGTTCCTAGTAGATAATTTGTGAAGGCATTTTTCCTATCTGGTTTCAAAACTGTAAAATATGTAACTAGTCCACCTCCAAAATCTCTACAAACTAAAGGTGAGGCACAGATACCCTGGAAAAGATGGAAACCAGAGTGTCAGTATGCCTGGGCGGAGTTTGTGGAAATCCGCTACATGAAACTACACAAAGTGATAAAAAAAACTCTGCCCCGCTATGTGGAGTTCTGCAAGCAGAGTAGGTTACCTCATACCGTTCACACTGATTTTTAGTGCTGGGTGTTTGTCCCTCACTGTAAAATCAGCCCAAACTGCTTCTCGCACAGTGCAAGAGGGCACTGCTTCTTTCTGCCACTCGAGAAGAAGTTCTACTTGAGCTGTAGCTTCCTCAACATGAACAAAAGGTTTCTCAACACGAGCGGTAGTGACAATCAGCGACCGCCAACTTTTCAAAATCTCACAGGGAAGTGGTCTAGCATTTTTGGGACTCTGTGAGCTTCGCAGAACATAGAGTGCAAAAAACTCTGCAAACTCAGTGAACAGAGCAGAGTTCACCGCCCAGGTTTAATATCTAGCAGCAGATGAAGAAATTAAAATGGCAGTAGGTAGAAGAAAGTGTACATTACTACATTGTCTTGTTTCAGAGGAATAAGATGTTTTGAGATTGCTTCATAACATAGAAGCACCACAGGGGAAAGATAAATATGACGAATTTCAGAAAGCAATGGTCATGTTAGAAGCGGGGTTCAGGCCAACTGCCAGCACAGCATTAGAGAAATATAATTTCTACACTAGAAAGCAGAGAGAGGGTGAAACATTTGATGAGTTTCTAAGGGTTTTAAGTAGCTTCTCAAATGCTTGTAATTGTTTTTGATGGACAACTTTATTAATTCTATTTGTCTGTTGCAAACAATAAAGTAGAACAAATAATTGCACCCTCATCCCAAGGATCCTAATGTGGCACACTGGCAATACATGGTGCATCATAGAAGAGGTTTATTGTCTACTCCATTGTATATCATCCACTTGTACCTCTAGGGAATGTGAGGCTGGAGCAGTTGCCCGGTCAGTACAAGGCAGCTGCTGCAGCCTGAAGCGAAGAACAGAAGATGACTGGAATGGCAAGAGGAGGCTCGGCAAGGGAAGCAAGTTAGTGTGGAACAAAGAGGTCAAGCAGGAAACTGGGGTGGGAGCAGCCTTTAACACTATACTGAGTAAAACCTGAATTAAAAGCACACAAATGCACTGCCCCCCCCCCTGACTGCCTCTTTTCGATTTCAGTTTAAGTTTAATGATTTTGTTCAGCTTTGAACATTGACCAAGTTATGTTATTAAATAGCTGCCAACCAAGAGTCCCTTTCTTGACTATATGTAGTGTGGGCACAGACCTTTTACTTTTATTGCTAGAATAAAAATTAGAAAGAGCCTCCACTGGCTTCCTATAGAGCACCGTATCTCCTTCAAAATCATTTGCCTAGTGCATAGCGCTCTGAAAGCTGGAACATCTGTTGGGCTGGGATCACTTCTCTCTGGCTATGTCCCCAGCAGATGTTTACGCTCATCACAACAGAATCTTTTGGTGATCCCTCGGTCTAAGAAGACCAGATGGGGAGGAAGAGCCTTCTCTACAGTTGCCCCGCGCCTCTGGAATGCCCTTCCAGTGGAACTTAAGTCCTTATCCTCACTGCCCCTCTTCAAAAAGGCCCTTAAAACATGGTGTTTCAAGAAAGCTTACCAGTAATCATCTTTCGGGACATGTAAATAATTTTGGGTTAGGCGCCTTGATGCCCATTGGGCTAAGTCTGCGCGTTATAAATTTGCTTTCATTTCATTTCATTCATTTCATTTCATTCAGGAAATCTGCAGATGATAGCCGTAGAAACAATCACTGCATAAGATGCTAGAGGTTATTTCCCTCTTAGGATGTTGACAAATGTATGAACATAAGCTGTAAAAATTCTGATCTCTCCATTGTTATACTCTGTACAACACTATACCAATAAGCACTGTTTAAAAATGGCAATAAAAAGAATAAAAAAAAAAAAATAGAAGCCAGCCACGTGTTTCTAGAAAACAACATCAGTTGTTTTTTGGCAGTTGCTCCATGTGAGTTTGATTGGCAAGTGTGCCTGAGTAATTATTCTTGGAGTGCACCTGCTGCTGCCCACAGGATTATAGAATGTTCAGATTGGGCATAGCAATTAGTCTTGATAGTTTCTCCTCATGAATTTGAATAATAGGTGCACTTGTCACTGTTACCACGATTTTGGAGTATTCTTATGGATTTCTAACAAGTAGATAATTGAGTTTAGTCAACTGTCTGTTAAGGCCTAAAGTTCCCACCATGCCATGAGGGAAGGAACACACAGCAACCCACTCCACAGAGTGAACATGCAATTTGGGGAAGGAGGAAATAACAAGGAAAAAGGGGAAATGTCTACCTAAACCATAGGGGCATTGAGGTACTAGCTGAAACCATGACAAGCGACTTGTCGTAGGATTGACGGAGTCGTCGAGAGCAGGTCTTGGGGTGGCGTTAAAGTCTTCCTCGATCACTGTAATCTCATGCGGCATCACAGAAAAGACCTATGTCAAGTTGGCTAGGGTCCCTGATTATATATGGGGTGGAATGTATACACTGAGAAGGTTATAGTGTTTCCCTTTCAGATGACCCTTGACCCCAATTTTTAAAGCAGTTAAGAGCAAGGGGCAGGTTTTTATGAAGAAGGATGGCCACCCTGGGAACCCTGGATGAATCATGCATGAAACACCCTGGTATAGCTGTAGCATCTGAGGAAGGGAATATATGATCCCAACAAGCAGATGAGAGGCTGGTAGTTCTGTTAATTTGGTCTAGGAGACCATTCACATTCCAAACATTACAAAAAGTCTAATTTCTCAGGTGTCTGGACGAAAAAGAGGATGGCGTGTGTGTATAGGTGATACCGTGAAGGGATGCCTGGGATACTTTAGGATAAGACAGATGTGGCCTTGGTCTCCAAGAGACATCATGAGCTCTGTCAGGGTGTCAAATGTGACATTGAACAGTGAGTGGATGTCCTCCTATGATTCGGATTTCAATGCAAAGGACCTGAAAATGTTCGACCATTCCCAGATGCTTCAGGCTGAAGCCTGCCCTCATAAGGTGGTGTCCCCTGGGTTCCAGTGCAGGGGCGGAGGCTAGTTCTCATCCCGGGGAAAGGTGGGCTTCACCGTATGGTCGACTTATCATTGGTGTTGCGGTCCAAGGAACCCGATCGTCTCCTGTTTCAGGTATGGTTCCTCTGTGAGCATGATTTCAGGAGCATATCGATCCCTGGTGTGGAGTTGCCTCCCCTTTCATATAGTGGGCTCCACTGTGGTGGCGTCCTCAGTGATTGGAGAGTCGGGTGTTCTGTTGCCCACTGCCTTGACCCCTGTGGAGTATCAAAAGAGTGTGCATGGACGTGGAAAATCACTTTGAGCCGCGCTGTATGGATCATCATGTATTGTATCTTTGGTGCGAAGAGATTTTGCTTGACCCTGTAGAATGACTTCCTCTGTAGTAGGGTTGAGTGGGAGTAGACCAGGAACATAATGACTTGAGTAAATTGGAACTTCAAGGGTCCTGCCTTGTGGGCCACTTGCAGGATAGCATCCCTATGTTGGTAATTGAGCAGCCAGGCTATCATTGGGCAGGGGGCTCCCGGAGGGATCGAGGGAAAAAGCAAGCGGTGTGCTCGCTCTAGCACAAGCCATGGCATCGTGGCCTTGCGTGGCTTGGTAAATGTCATCTAGGTTTTGCAACTGCTTGCGTTATCTTGCATGGTGTTAGGACGATGCAAAACGTTTATAAATATGTGCTTCAGAATTTAGGAATATTATGTATTTAAGGTTATGTGTGACCCATTTGAGGTTATAGAGTTCTATAGCTACCTTGGTTGCTTTATAAGTGGAAATGGGGAGTAAGTCACACTTCGACCAGCTGATCCTGTATCTGAAAATAATGCGATCTATCTATTAGGGCTGTAAGAGATGGTAGAGAGGTTTTGGGACTGGTCAGCGTATGTATGATATCGTCAGTTTAGAGTAATGCCTTTACTTTCTGTGACAAAGTCTGAATTTTGTAGAGGAAGCTCTCCCGCCTAGGGAGAGAACAACCCAACGCACTACTTTCAGCAGACCAGAGGTCTGATTAACTGTTCAAATTGTAAAACAACTTGTAGTCCAAACTGGAAGAATGTTCAAACATATGATTTATTCATATCCATATCCGGATGTTTACGTAGATAATTCACATCAATCTTTAGTAATCCACATGTATATTCAGGTGTGTTATCACATCACACTACCCAATGCACACGAAAACCCATTACAATTCCTTACCGTTTGGATTACCTTAGCTGTGCGAGCTCCACCCTTTCGTACATTTATCATTTTTCTGCCAACGGAACTCAGCACGCTCACACCATGAATTTTGATTCGGTATCTGGAATGACCGACCAGAAAGCAAGCACTTTCGCTTACACCACAGATGACGCAGACAAGATTTACGGGATGATACAGGAGGATGTCATCGTCACTGGTAATACCCGAAGTGCAGAAAGTAACCTTCGTCAATTACTCTATCTGTTAAAAAAACATTAAAAAAACATTCAAATCAAAAACTTCATGCTAGTACCCTCATCCGGTACCATCGTGTTCAACGGATCCCCCGTGGCCTACGGGTCCCTCTAAAACCTCTTCTTTGCAAAAACAATACTAAGTTTGTGGAACGTTGGTATTCAATTTTAAATAAATGTTCCCTCGATCTTATTTTACTGATCGTAGAGGAACTATCCAAGACTTTGGAGGAACTCACACTAGAAATCACCAACGTTAGAAAGGAACTAGACGACACCATGACCGCAGAAGACTTAAAGAAATCGTTGGAGGATATCAACATCCAATTGGATAAACATGTACGTGAGACACAGGAGCGGAAACTAAGGAAATTTAAAAGGGACACTATAGACTACAAACTCGGCGAGGTTTATTCCTGGGCCGAGGCATACGCCCGCCGGCGTCCCAACAAGCCATATAACCCTTTCTCGGCTAATGAAACTTCATCCTCAGAGGAGGATCAAAGAACAAGACCAGCACAGACCCGAACAGATACTGATGTTCAAACTCCCAGCACCTCAACCAGCACTGCGGTTCCTTTTTTAGAGCCAGGCTCCAACCGACAAAAAGAACCCGGGGGGGGAAAACCCGCCGAGGAACCGGAAAAAACACCTCCTGCGAAAAACAAAAAAGTAAAAGGAAGACGCTGAATTTTGAGGAGAATCTAGTGATCAACATTTCCTCTACGATCTTGTCTGATGAAGAAACACGCATCCTGCAGAAAGGACAATCATTTGTTCCTACCACGGGCACTAACACACTGGAACTCGAAGTGAGTGCGTTCAAATTGATACGCAACATGCGTTTGAAACATTATTTTCTTAACATCTGCCCCATTACCACACAGGATGAAGACATGCTCAGAGGTCTACGACCGCACAGCACGTTCATGGCACCATTAAGCCACAAAATCATCGATGCCTTTGAGAACTTAGTCAGACAAGACATTCTGAAACTTCCATTTATACAGCCAGTAAAGCGGGGGAATCTTACCCGCAAAGAGAAAAACATACTGCAGAAAATTGCGGACAATCCAAACATCATCTGTCAAAATGCAGATAAAGGAGGGGCTCTGGTAGTCATGGACACCAACTTCTATGTGGATAAAATCACAGCCCACGTTGGAGATACTGACACATATGATACTCTCCCCGGAGATCCGACTAAGGAATACACTAATGATTTAATGACCATAATCAACAAGGCTTTTGACAACGGTACGATCAACGAAAAAACAAAAAGATATCTCACACCTACCAATCCAAGACCTCCTGTCTTGTACTTGTTACCCAAACTACATAAACACCCGACAAATCCTCCATGTAGACCTATAGTGTCGACAAGAAATAGCATCCACGAAAACGTGGGAAAATTCCTGGACAAATATCTTCAACCATTTGTCACCTCAGCTGACTCTTTTGTTAAAGACACGACGGATTTCATCTTGAAGCTGGAACCAGTCATGAATACCCTCAAAGATGACCATCTAATCATGTGCACTGTGGACGTCAGTTCCCTTTATACTTCAATCCCCCACGACGGGGGAATTGATGCCATCGAAAGTACTTTGGCCCAATCTGACATTAACCATGACTTGAAAATATTTCTTATGGAATTGACTTTGTTCACGCTATATCATAGCTACTTCACCGTCTCTGAGAAATGGTTTTTACAGCTTAACGGCACGGCCATGGGAAATTCGGCTGCTCCTTGCTACGCCAATATCTTCATGCGAAATTTTGAAGAAAATCACATTCTCTCTCAAGATCTCTGGCAAGAAAATGGTCGCTTATACCTGAGGTATATTGACAACATATTCTTACTCTGGGCAGGTTCCAATGAGACTCTTACTACCTTTCTCAACACCTGGAATCAAGTCACTCAACGAATTCAATTCACTTGGGAATTCAGTACATCCTGCGTCCATTTTTTGGACGTCAAAATACTGAGAGAATTGGGAGACTGGTCCACCACTGTCTTCCGCAAACCCACTGATAGGAACTCTACTCTACATTATCACAGCTTCCACCGGATGGGACTTAAAAACAACTTACCATACGCTCAGATATTGAGGGTGAAAAGAATCGTTTCCAGACCGGACGAGAGCAGGACACAGATCAAAACTGTTCTTGAACGTTTACGAGCCCGAGGATACCCTACTCCTATTTTGGATTTGGCTATCCAGAGAAGTGAGAAACATAGTAGAGCTTCCCTGCTACAACCGAAACGCAAGACTCCCACCGACCGTTTGGTGGTTGTCTCCAAGTTTTCAAGAGCTTCTTCACAATTCCAAAAGATCATTCGTAAACACTGGTCCATCTTGAAACAGGAATCAGATTTTAATGGCCTATTTTCAGAACCCCCCATCTTCGCCTTCACCAGGGGCAAAAATCTGAAAGAGATTCTGAGCAACACTAGTAGTGCCAAATCCGCACTCACGTACAGTGGCTTCAAACCATGCTACAATTGTAGCAATTGCCATAACAGCATACAAGGCAATACAATGAACCATCCTATGAAAGGCTTTCCTATCAAATTGAATGTAAACGCAACATGCAACAGCAAGAATGTGATTTATGTTTTAAAATGCCCATGTGGCAAATGCTATGTGGGCCACACAGAGAGAATGATTCGCACGAGAATTTTGGAACACAAGAGTAACATTCGCACTGAAAATCAGAAATCAAGTGTGGCTACCCACTTTTTGGATAACAGACATACAGTGGCTCAGCTCAAATTCCAAGTATTGGAACAAGTTCCTATTACAAACAATAACAAGAACCATCTTCTTAAGAGAGAGAATTTTTGGATCCGTTACCTTTCCACGATGGCCCCGTCGGGTCTTAATGATCGCATTGAATTTTTGTGCTATTTGTGATTTATCTGCATTTTTTCATGTTGAATAATCATATGTTTATTCACCTTACTTTTTTTCATCATGTGTCACTGGGTTGCACCTTCCAAGATGGCGCTCACATGTCATTCACCACTGGGTCTTTCAGTCCTACTACTATCTTTACTTTTTGTATATCCTGACTTCCTGGTCTTCCATCGCGCGTTCACCTCACGGAACTCTCCGGAGTCCCGCTGTTATCTTCACACTAGTAAGTACCCACGACTGGGGACTCGTTCTATTACTGCATGATTGGTGGCGGACACTGGGTTACTGAGGATTTTCCTGACCTATTGCACCCGTTTTATTTAACTGGTCACATGTTATCTGATTCGATTACTGGTCATTATTTGGTTTCTATGGCGCTACTGGTTGCGACTTTTGGGTTACCGGCTGTATCTTTATTTACTATGTCACACACGCTCGTTTCTTTTTGCAGTTCACCATGTAGAGCACTTTACGTTTTTAAGGACACACTCACTATGATTGAATACAATTTCGGTCTTTGCGGATATGTAACATGGATATTACATTGGGTCCTTTTGTGTTTTTTATCTGTAGAGTAATTCCCCTGACGACGGGCCATGCCCGAAATGCATTGGGTAGTGTGATGTGATAACACACCTGAATATACATGTGGATTACTAAAGATTGATGTGAATTATCTACGTAAACATCTGGATATGGATATGAATAAATCATATGTTTGAACATTCTTCCAGTTTGGACTACAAGTTGTTTTACAATTTGAACAGTTAATCAGACCTCTGGTCTGCTGAAAGTAGTGCGTTGGGTTGTTCTCTCCCTAGGCGGGAGAGCTTCCTCTACAATGTTCATCGACACACTGCAAGGCTAGACAGTGTTTTCCACCCTCCAGCACACGAAAACCCATTACAATTCCTTACCGTTTGGATTACCTTAGCTGTGCGAGCTCCACCCTTTCGTACAAAGTCTGAATTCCCATAATAGATGAGAGTTTTTTATAATGTTTGCACCACGTTCAAGGGCAAACAGAAACAGCGGTTGTGTCAAAGACCTTTTTTTTATTCTTCTCAATATCAGAAATGGATCTGACAAGAACCCCCCACATATTACTTGTGCTGAAAGGGTCCTCGTGGATCGATCATACATTTGGGATGAAAATGTCTGCAATAGTTTACCTTTTTATGGTCCTAAACACATAACTTCGCTCCTCTCGAAAGCTTTCTCCTCATCAAGGGAGATGGCTGTCGTTGGATCTGGAAAGTCTCTAGAAGTTCACAGCAGGTGCCCAAATGCTCTGAGGGGTTCCTGGAATACCTACTAGGAATGAAGCTAACTTGTGATTCATGGACAAAAGCGAGAATGATTTAGGCAGTGGATATGTGGCTAAGAACAAATCATCTTTTGTTGTATCTTCAGATTCCCTGTCCCATTTATATAGCTTTGCTCGAAATTTTACTAAGATGTTAACAATGTGCTGTGGAGGTTGCATACTTACCCTCATCATCTAGCAATGCATAAACAGCTACTTGTGAATCCCTGTGTTTTAAATAAAATGCTAGATTTCGCCTCACTTTTTCATCATGCTCGTAATGACGATAGGATGCCCTCAGGAAACCTGTTATTGTGCCCATAGGGACTTAGTCCAAACAACTGACCCCTCATTATCGTCTATATATTGTTTCACAGGCACCTAGTTTTTCTTCTCTTCTAGTAGCCTGTATCTTGAAGTTTTCACTTGCCAGATAGGTGGGGTATAGTATTTCTCCCAACGTTTATTTCTAGCAATATTAGTGAATGGTTGGACAGTCCCTGTTCCAGGACTTCACATTTAGGGGCCTATTTTCAAGGAAATAGCGCAGCGCATCGCTGCGGCAAGCTTTGCAGCACCACTCAGCGTCATTGATAAAACTCAGGGATGCACCATATTTACAAGAGTATAGCGCACCCCTGTGGGTTTCCTTGCACTGCTGCTAACAATAGCTGCCTAGCGCCAACACTGACACCCTCGCGCCATAGTGGAAGGGTGCCTGTGTTGCAGGGAATAATTGTTTATGTGCAGGAAGGAACACCTGCAGGAAGGATCACCTTCCTGCACATAAACAATCTTTAGAGGTGATTTGCTCTTTCTATGTGTGCTGCACAGCAAAAACTACGAGAAATAAAAGTATTTCTCCTCGTTGCGCATATCTAATACCTGCTTTTGCATGGCGTTAGTTTTTGCCACTGCCTCAGATTTACACATCCTTGTAAATCTGGGGCAGGTTAAAAAACCAATCGATGTTGTGGTGGACAACCACAGCAACCCCATTTGCACGCCCCTTTCAAGCAGATATCTGCGTGAAAGTGTACCATATTTATAAGGTGGCGTTGAGCCACGCAAAGTGCTTAACGCCACTTTGTAAATATGGAGCAGGGCATTGTGCCACCGGAACGTCGGAAAAAGTGACATACCGGTGGTACAATGCCCTTCTAAATATGCCCCTCAGTGTCCTGGGAGATAGAGTACCTTTGGTCAGAAAGTACTCATTGCGGGAGCTTGAGCCATGTACTTAGGTGAGAAAGGTGTACTCCTTATCTCTTAGGTGCAGAAGTCCCAGCATATCTATAAGGCAAAATTCTTGCAAATGTCAGTTAGCAGAGCTCTGTCTGAGTATTTATTCCAATCAGGGAGTACTTGATACCTCTGATTAGTGCCCCTGTTTTACTGAACTCTATATGAAGTTGGTCAATGGTTGTTAGAGTTTCTGAGAATTTGGGTGCATGTCCTGAACCAATGATCAGTAGTTCATTTATGAATGTTACTTTGGCAAAAGCATAGCAACCTTGTGGATTTATCCATGTACCTAATATTTTCAGCAGCAGGAGTCTGTTGAAGAGAATTGCAACCCCACTGGATTTTGACACGTTGGAAGAGGGTGGTTGTGCTGTCCCTTCCCTATCCGTGCAGCTGCTACCAACAATCCATCACATCCAGTCTTTTGCTGTTAGGTGTCTTTTTTGCAAGAGAGCGACACTTGCATTTCTACTGGGCATGTAATGTAGTATATTTTGCCTCTTTATGTAAAGTGATACCTCTCTGACAATTAAAGACGGAGAGGCTCATTTATGAGAGGCTTGTGCCACTGGAGCATAACTTTTTGGATGCTCCAGCGACGCATGCCTCTCAATCATATTTATGAGGTGACGCAAAGCTACTTTGTGTGACTTTGTATTGCCTCATAGATATGGAGTAAGACAAATCAGCACAAGTCGCTGCCTTGCGTTACTCTGCATCAAGGAGGTGCTCCATAGGTGTTGTGGTATGTTTTCCCATGAAACACTGATGGATTTTAACGCTGCCCCAGATTTACCTAATCACGAAAACCTAGGTCAGAGCCAAAACCTTACACCTCCCCACAATAGGCGTAACCCTGGACGTAGCATGCGTAGTGGGGCTACGCGAAGCTACGCAAAATGGGCAAGAAGCTACGCCCACCTACGCACTTCGCGTAGCCCCACTACGCGCCACCTGCCCCCCTCCCCTACATAGCTAACTTTTGTAAATTTTTAAATAAAAGTAAATAAAAAGGCACTTACCTTTTCCGCTGCGTCCCGGGGCTCCCTCTGCTCGTTCGCGCCGCTGACGCCGCAATAGTAGTGGCTGAAGATTTGTGGGCTGCTGTGACTAATGAAAGCTACCTGGCTCTGCCAGGGAGGGGGACTTACGAAGTGTGATGTCTGGGGGCAGAGACTCATGAATGATTGGTTGTTCCCTTGAAAGTGGGGCGGGTGGGCAAAGGGATGGGGAGAACCCTCTTTTCTGAAAAGTAATCAGTAGCGATTCAAAGTTCATCCTTATTCTGAGTGTCCACAAGGGACAAAGCAATCTGTGTCTGCAGTACTTTTACCGGATGACTTTGACCACTGATTTTGTTTGCTATTTACTATTCACACAGACTGCTGGCTCTGTGCAGAGACAGAGTGAAATGCTGGTGTCAGTGCTGCTCTGCCAAAGTGGAACTAACTGAACTGAAAGATTGTTGCAATTTATAATTAATCACTCTATGTAAGAAGGTCATGATGGGATCAGTCATAAAGTTGTCTTGCCTGCTCCATAACTTAAAGAGATGGCAGGTTAACCACAGGAATTTGGTTTTGGGGGATCTAGTATGTAACCCTCATCTTCAGCCCTGGTAGGTACCACGAATCAGGGATAAGACCGTGGGTACTCGCAAACATTTTCCGAGGGGCCTCAAAGTTTGGTCTGTAATGTAATGTAATGGAGGGCCACATTGATGCCAGCAGGGTGACACTTGGGTTTGCGGGGATTGGCAGGAAGTGGGTGTAGGAGTAACAAAGCATATATATTTATTTATTAGAAGCTTTTGCCGCTGGAGTATCACTTTTTTTGTTGCTCCGGCAGAGTTAGCCTCTCAATCATATCCATGAGGTGATGCAAAGTCACTTTGCGTGGCTTTGCACGGCCTCATAGATATGGAGTAAGACAAAGCAGCGCAAGTTATTGTCTTGCTTTACTCTGAGCCAAGGAGGCGACACCCATGGATTTTGATGCTCCCCCAGATTTAATTAATCACGTAAACTTGGGGCAGCGCCAAAATCTTACGCCTCCCCAGAGCGGGTGTAATGAGGAGAAACATTTTTATTTCTCCTCTTTCCATGTGTGTTGCATTCAGCAGCACACAAGGAAAGAGAAAAACGCCTCTCAGGTTTGTTTCTGTGCAGTAAGGAGCCACTTCCTGCACAAAAACAATCCTCCCTGCAACAGAGGCACCTTTGCACCATGGTGCCAGGGTGCCCATGTTGGCGCTAGTCAGCAAATAGTGCACCAGCCCAGGCGGAAAGGACAGGAATGTACCGTATTTCATAAATACAAAGCATTTCTGCCCTTTCCCATTGGCGTACGGCAGCATAGCAAGACAACTTGCGGAGCTGCCCTAGGCCAATTTCTCATAAATGAGGCGCCTAGCGTCTAAAGTGCACAATGCGAAAGCAAAAGCTTGGAAATAATCCCGGCTTCCCCACTTAACTAAATTGTGAGATCCTAGACAATTGTTTTATTTCACCTTCCCTCCTTTTTCATTATATAGGAGGATATTGAAATACATGTACAGGTATGGAGAAAGTGTGTGTGTGTGTGTGTGAGAGAGAGAGAGGGGGGTTGAGAAGTGAAGAGTGTGATGCTAGGAAGTACTTGCAGAGCAAGTGAAAAGACCATGGTAAATAGGAAGCAGATGATGTATGACTAATGCAAATATAGGATTTCAGAAAGATGTCGAGAGAAAAGTGTCTGAGTGAGAAACTGCAATGAAAGGGGTGTGATTGAGGCACTCTGAATGTCACTATAATTTCCAAAGACCTAATAATATTCAATTCACAGTCTAATATTCTCAGAGTTGAATCATTTTCAATTACATTAATTCAAAAGAAGATCATTATCATTACTCATGAATCTGATGATGCTAACAAACATTGGAAACACCATTAGGTCTGGCTTTTTTTTTGCATATGTTCCTTGTTGTAATCAATTCAACTCTTTTTTATTCGATCATTAAAAATGATCATAAAAGAAAAAAACAAAATACACAATATAAACCAAAAAAATTCACTCAGCAATTAAAATATATATTTTTAAATGAGTTAAAGCCTACTCCATATCGACAGGACCTGATCAAAAAGGCAAACCATTAAGATAACGAACAGCAGATTTAAAAAAAGAGGCCAACACAGACTTCCACAGCGAGAAGCATAAGTAAGAAAAAACAAAACAGGCCTACATATAGCAAACCCCAAATTATAAAAAATTGGAAAAAAGGTATGTCGTTGAAAAGAGCAAGTAAAATTTGGAGAAAAAATATTAAAATAAAGAATAGTTTTTGGTGATACTTCGCGGCAAGGACAAACTCAAATTGTATCCATGTTATATTGACCCAATGGAAAACACAGCTGAGATCTAATAAAGCCCTTTCCAAACCAAAGCAGGAGCACCCACTCCCACATATGGTTAACATATTCCAGCTAAGGCTGAAGAGCTTGAGTGGTCGGTGTCAATGTTCTAACTTTTGACAGAGGGTTTAAATAATTCAACACTCTCCCAATCAGAGACCATTCAAAAAGCTATGAGTGACCCAGAACTCATCGCTAGCAGTTAGCTTGTGGTGGGAAAAAAAGAAGGGCTACCTATGCTCTCAGAAGTAGTTTTTATATAATGAAGCCAGGGATAGTATGACCAAAATCGTATTTAAGACAGTCCCTTATCATTTCCTTATTCAGAAATGCAATGAATTGCACCATAATGAAAACGACAGTAATAAAGAGGTGAGTTTAATAGTGTCCTCTACAAACCCTATCCGCAGCATGTCATGCGTTGCATAACTGAGGCTACTCAAAGGAAGGCCACAAATGCACCAACCGGCACGGTTTTCGTCAACCTGATGAGTGCTAACATTACAGAACCCCCAAATTCAAACCCCAAACATTACTATTGGGAGACACTTGTATTTGTTTTTTCCCTAGGTTTGCTGTGTTATATGTCTGGATGCAGTAACAGGAAACATACAGAGAGGCATTCAAACACTGGTAATTCCTTTGATTTCCTTGCAAGAAGAGTCATTCAAAGTGTCATGGATTTGACAGTAAAATGTCACTCATATGTCAACTAAAAGCAGAAATGTCACACACAAGTCTTCTCAAAACTTGACAGCAGTGAATCGCTTTCTAATTGGGCGTGAATGACACTGTGCTAATCACATGCTTAAAAGCTTTTCTAGAAAAACAGACATTTGAGGTGAGCAGCTTTAGAGAGTTGGTGTTGTCATAGGGTGCTCCATATAAAGGAGCTGCTCAGCACCTAAACTTCGATCATACCCAGAGTTTCCTGCTACCTTGTTTGCATGGTTTCAGGGAGGGTCTAGATAAGACATGACAATTACTTAATCTCTATTTATTAATAGGAAAGCATGCCAAAATTAAAAATTACAAATTAATTAATTAAAAAGGATTCTATTCATCTGACCTTCATGGATTGCTCAATTCTGTTCAATTTTGTCACCAGGCCATGGCCTTTTATGATGAAAATGGCTGTCAATGATTCAAAAATTGCACCACAGCCTCTGGTCATCAGTACGCTACACATGAAGGGATGCAAGCTCTGTTAAATTAAGGATGGAGTACGTCAGAGAAGTACACATATATATATATATATATATATATATATATATATATATATATATATATATATATATATATATATATATATATATATTCCCCTTAAATAAATGTATCTGCTTATAAAAGGAAGCATTGTTCAATGTACAATGACACATTTATAATGACAACCACATCTCCATACAGTGAGAAGCATATTTTGTCATGTGTGAGGGTACTGTTTTGGTACACTTTTGTGTTGTGAGTATAGTCATCGTGTAGGGAATAACCCTCTCTTGACTAATCATCTGAAACTGAGAGTGTTGTGTCAGCATAGCTTATGTTTGCGGGTAGCAAATGACATAGTTTGGCAGCTTAAACAAGGAAAGATGTTCCAGCCATTGTTTTTTTTCTTTAATGTAAAAATTATGAGGCGGGGAGACATTCTTGAGCATAGGTTCCTTTGTTGTATGTGTTTGTTGATTTTCTTTCTGATGAAGAGTGGTCCTTTGCCATGTATTTCTTTGAGTGTGATACAAAGCAGCTGAAGGTAGATCTTCTGATAATTGGCAGCAGGTGTATGCCCTAGAGGCAGCAGGGGAGATGTGTGCTTGTGGCTTTACCTGTAGAAGGAGTCTAGTGGCAGTGTTCTAAATTCTCTGCAATCTTCTCATCGTTTACAAAGGTGAGCCGTGAAATGGACCAGTCTACCTGAACACCAGACTCAACTTCTACACCCCCGCCCGCCAGCTCTGCTCCGCCAACCTCGCCCTCACCGCCGTCCCATGCATCTAACTAACAACCTCCGGCGGCAGATCATTCTCCTTCCTCGCCGCCAAGACCTGGAACACCCGCCCAATCCATCTGCGGCAGACACAAGACCTGCTCACTTTCAGGAAGCTCCTCAAGACCTGGCTCTTCGAGCAGTAGCAGCACCCCCTCCCTCCTGCGCCTTGAGACCTTCAGGGGTAAGTAGTGTGCTCTACAAGTTCATTGATTGATTGATTGACCATTAGCGTAATCCAGTTTTGATAAGACAAAAGAGATAGTAGCTTCAACCGTGTAATCATAAATGTCAGAAGATGTTTGCAGTGTTTTCATTTTGAGAAGCCTGATTTTGCAACCTTATCCACTTGTGCATTCTGTGACTTCTGATTGCTTCCTTGGTTGTAGATTTGGTATTGCCTGATGAAAAATTTGGAGGAATTTGAAGTACATTGAGAATTGCTTTCATTTTAATGAGAAGAAAAATGAATTGTAAACAGCAAATATTTTGTTGTTGAATAAAAGGAGTAATTTGAAGATCAATGTAAAACTTTATTTGTCACTATTAGACCTGGCCCTCTTGCCAGGTTTTCCCCCAAACTTTTTGCCTTTTGCCCCTTATTTTTCAGACCCCTTTTTTGTTGGCTATAGGATTCTGGGCACTTTACCACTGTTGATCAGTGCTTAAGTGCATATGCTCTCTGTATAAATTATGACAATGATTGGTTATCCATGATTGCCATATTTGATTTACTGTTAAGTCCCTTGTAAAGTGCACTGAGTCTGCCAGAGCCTGTAAATCAAATGCTGCTAGAGGGCTTGATGCACTTGTTTTGCCATCCACATGAGTAGCCCTGTAAATGTTTCTCAGACCTACCACTGTAGTGTCTACGCACACAGTTATAAACTGCCATGCTGGCCTGGCAAGTGCACTCACTTGCCGGGCCCAAACCTTCCCATTCCTTACATGTAAAGCACCCCTAAGGTAGGCCAAAGGTACCCCATGGACAGGGTGCAGTGTATGTGAAAGGTAGGGTATACAGCAGGAATATCGACGTGGAAATATCGACAAGCAGAAATATCGAGGTAAGAATATCGACTGTGTTAAATATCGACGAATTAAATATCGATGTAGTAAATATCGTTTGTTTAGAATAGCAGAAATATCGACATTGTTAAATATCGTTGTAGTAAATATAGTTGATATAAATATCGATGTAAATAATATCGATATTATGTTTTTAGTGTTATGAATTTGTTTATTTTTTAATAGTTCTGTTATTTATTTATTTTTTTACATTTTTATGTGAGTAATAAATGTAAATGTATAATATTTTTTATTATTTTTTGTAAATATTTTAGGAGTGGGTTCTTGGTTTTATAGGGGATAAGGGTGGGTAGTAATTTAAAAATTGTGTGTTAAATTTTTATTTAAATTTACAATTTTAATGAAAATAAAATTTTAAATTTGACAGTCGAAATTAATTAAATAATTAATATATTTCAAAAATGTATATTAAATTAAATGTGTGAATGTTTTAGGAGCGGGTTGTTGGTTATATAGGGGATAAGGGTGGGTAGTAATTTAAACATTATGTGTTAAAAACATTTTTAATGAGAATAAAATTAAATGTTATATAGGGGATAAGGGTGGGTAGTAAATTAAAAAATGTTAAATTTCTTTTTTTTTAAATTTCAAATTTCGAAATTTTAATTTTTTTAATTTTGAAATTAGAAATAAATAAATATATTAGTATTTTTTAAGTATTATAAAATGTGTAAATATTTTAGGAGCGGGTTGTTGGTTTTATAGGGATAAGGGTGGGTAGTAATTTTAAAATGTGTGTGAACAATTTATAAATTTTATTAGGAAAATAATTTTAAAATTCGAAATTTTACTTTTGAAATTAGAAAATATGTAATATATTTTTAAATTTCATATTTTCTGAAATTTGTAAATTTTGTAGGAGTGGGTTGTTGGGTTTATACGGGATAAGGGTGGGTATTAATTTATTAAATGTGTTGGAAATTTTATTAAAAATTTAAACTTTTTGGGAAATAAATTTGTAATTTAAAATTTTAAATGTTAACGTAGGTATTTATTACAAATTTAAATAATTATATATTATAAAATGTGTAAATATTTTAGTTGTGGAATTTTAGGGTTATAGGGGATAAGAGTCATTAGTAATACCCAAAAATGTGTGTTGACATTTTTACATTTATAAAAATTTGAAGGAAATACAATATATAATTTCAAAATTAAAAAAAATTAATTTTAAATTTAATAAAATTAAAAAATTAATATTCGTACTGTCCAGCATTTTATTTGAATTATATTGGTCTTGGAGTTAGAATAGTACTTTTTTTATGGTTTACTATCCAGCACTTTCACTGAGTTATGTTATATTTGGAGTTTGAATAGTAAATTATTATGGTTTTCTGTCCAGCACTTTCCCTGAGTTATGTTGGATTTGGAGTTAGAATAGTAAATCATTATGGTTTACTGTCCATCACTTTCCCTGGGTTATATTAGAATTGGAGTTAGAATAGTAAATTATTATGGTTTACTGTCCAGCACTTTCCCTGAGTTATGTTATATTTGGAGTTAGAATCTTACATTATTATGGTTTACTGTCCAGCACTTTCCCTGAGTTATGTTAGATTTGGAGTTAGAATATTATTTTATTATGGTTTACTGTCCAGCACTTTCCCTGAGTTATGTTAGATTTGGAGTTAGAATAGTAATTTATTATGCTTTACTGTCCAGTACTTTCTCTGAGTTATGTTAGATTTTGAGTTAGAATAGTAAATTATTATGCTTTACTGTCTAGCACTTTCCCTGAGTTATGTTAGATTAGGAGTTAGAATAGTAAATTATTATGGTTTACTGTCCAGCACTTTCCCTGAGTTATGTTAGATTTGGAGTTAGAATAGTAAATTATTGTGGTTTACTGTCCAGCACTTTCCCTGAGTTATGTTGGATTTGGAGTTAGAATAGTAAATTATTATGGTTTACTGTCCAGCACTTTCCCTGAGTTATGTTAGATTTGGAGTTAGAATAGTAATTTATTATGGTTTACTGTCCAGCACTTTCTCTGAGTTATGTTAGATTTTGAATTAGAATCTTAAATTATTATGGTTTACTGTGCAGCACTTTTTCTGAGTTATGTTAGATTTGGAGTTAGATTAGTAAATTATTATGCTTTACTGTCTAGCACTTTCCCTGAGTTATGTTAGATTTGGAGTTAGAATAGTAAATTATTATGGTTTACTGTCCAGCATTTTTTGTGATTTATATAGAGTTTGGAATTAGATTAGTATTTTTGTAATTACTATATAGTGTTTAATTTACTTTAATAGTATTTGGAATTATAGTACTGATTTATTTTTATACAATATTAAAAATAATAATTAATTTTTGTATTATTATTTTTTTTAATTCTGTAATGTATTTTGAAGTATTTAAGATTATATTTAATAACATGTATAAAAATGAATTACACATTTTTTTAACATTTTATTATTTATATCACATGCATGCAAAATTATATAGTACCAAAGTAATAATTTCTTCTACAATAAACAGTCTTTATTGTGTTAGTTCTGTTTGTAGATGGAAACATTTATACATTAAAAAAAATTACATTTGTATTTAGTGATGTATAACATTGCAGTATTTGTAATATATACATTGTACATTTTTAAATATAATGTTTTAATAATTAGCATATTAAATTTTATTTTATTTTAATAAAATTTAATATGTTAATTAATTTACAAATATTTAGCATATACAAAAGTATATACATTAAATTGTTAACATTTGTCTATTATAACTAATTAAAGAGTTAATTTTATAAACATATTTTTAATATACATTATTTGAATATATATATTTTAACATAAAATAAGTAATGTATATTTTACAATATTCATATGTTTATTTTAAACATTTTAAAAATCATAACAATTTTTAAACAAAAATGTGAATAATTTTTGATTTGTTTTTATTCATTTTTATGGGGATTAAGTCCTATTTTTGTTTTAATTATGCTGCCATTTTGTTTTCTTTAGTTCACTTTTTAGACTATCTACATCGTTGTTTGGGTCATTTGTGAAGACGGAACCTCGCGGTTGGGAACTGTTTCGTGTTTGTTAATGTAAGTTTTATTTTAATTACTTTTAAGGATTTTTTTAGTTAGTAGTAGTGTATATGTGTTGCTATGTGTGTTATTTAACGGTTTATGTAAAATGTACGTGTTATTTAAGCACGTTAGTGATAGCGTACTTTGTTTACTATCTAATATGAATGTAATGTTAATGTTTTGCATTTAAGTATTACTTTATGTATTTTAATTCGTTTTATATGTTGTTTATTCGCTTTGTGAGTTTATTATTTGTTTTGGGTGGGTTCTGTATGTACTTTATTTACAGGTGCCGGTTTTGGTGAACGGATGGAATTGCTCTCGTTTTTTAAAAAAAAATAAAGGAAATTGTTGTTACTAGAGTTTTTTACTAGTTTATATACATTTCCTTTTTTTCGGGATTTTGGTGCGTTTTTTATCGTGAATTATTTTCGGGTTTTTATGGTTCCGCTATCGAGAGGATTGCTACGTTGGAATCTTTTTATACAGTTGTATTTTTTAATTTTTGGGGGTTTGTTTTCACTATGTGGATTGTTTTGTGCTTGGATTGGTTTTTAAAGCATCTATTTAGGAAAGATTCTACAGCTACAGAACCGTAAGTAATTATTTATTAATTTTTTGGGGTGGGTTATGTTTATTGGTGAGTTTGTATTTTAATTAGTTATATTATGTCTTGTGATATTAATTTCTATTTTACATTACAAGACATAATGTAACTAATATTAAAAAAATGGTCTGTGTTATATATGTTTCTATGGTTTGATATTTGTATTTTATTAAAGGATAGATTTTGCTATTAGATCTATGTATTCTAGACCTTGGATACTTGGGTACATTCTTGTTTTTTGTTGGAGGTATTCGTACATATTTATTGTTTGTTTGCTTAGTTTTGGTCCTATTTTTGTTAGAGATTGTTCAATTCTTAGTTCTTGGTAGCTTTGTTCTTTTTTGATGCATTGGATTAGTTTGTGAAGTGTTGGTTGTGTTCTTCCTATTGTGGCTTGGAAGGCATTATGCCATCCTTCTACTGCGTTGTTTGTTTTGGCTTTTTGTGCTATAGTGCTAGCGAAGACATTCCATCAGGGAATTTGGAATTCAGGTTGTCTGCAGTGACCTGAACGATGTAATCTTCCTACCCAGGTGTCTTCGAAATAGTCTAAGAAGGGAGTTAATTTTTTTTCATTACTGCGGTAGAAAGGACTGTCAATTAATAAATTGTAGTAATTTGCCACTTCTGTTGTTGGGACGTATGCTAGTGCTATTAATTTTTTGATCTGGTAAGCAAAGTTGCTGTTTGTATAGTATTCTATACTTAAGGTAGATTTTTGTAAGTGTCTCCATATACTTTGATTGTAGTGATAATAACACCCTTGTATTGCAGTGTGTGGGTATATTTTTAGTATGGCTTGTATCATGGCTATTTCTAAGTCTATTATGATTCTTTGTGGATAGTAATTATCTGTTAAATCTTTGATTGTTGTTAAGATTTCTATGTAGGTTGCATTTGTTTTTTGGGCATCAATGTATAAATTAAGTGGATATTAGTTTCCTGGTATTCACCGTGGAGGGTATAAAGTTGATAAAAAGGTTTTAGACACACTTTAAAAGTTACGTCCATCATCCATGTTTCACAATTTTTTAGTTTTTGCAAGTTGTTATTTGTTGCAAAAAGTAGAATTCTTTTATCATGGCTTTGGTTATCATACATCAAGAATTTGTCTTCTTTATGGGTAATAGCATATTCAGGATATATTTTAATTTCTTGAAAAGTTTGAGGTGGAGTTGGATCAGATGCTCTTTTAGTTTTAGCTATCAATCGTTTCAAGTTGGGGATTGAGGGTAACTGTCCTGTTACGTGTTCTGGGACTTTGGTCAATACATTTTTTTAAATTGTAGTGCTTGTTTGTTGGGAGCCTGTACTTGCTTCTCTAAGTGTTTCTAATGCTTCCCTTACTTCTACTTCGGTCACATTGGGTGGGTGGTTATGCTCTCGTACATTTACAACATTGTTATCTACAGTTGTAGCTCTACCATAGCATGCAGTTGAATAGTATTTGCTACATTTCCAATGTGTTTTGTTATCTTTGACTTTTTCTTGGGTGTAGGTATAACCCACGTAGCTGAGCATTATTTTTCCTTTTTGAGATGTTATAAAAGTAGCTCCTTCTGCCATTTCTAGGGTAGATCTGTGAAGACATATATTTGTGTTTTTAGTAAATATGTAATACATTTATTTCAATGTCTAGGTTTAATTAGTAATTTTAAAATTATACTTACAATGTTGTTTTTTCTGTTTTTCTGATGTCTTTATTTCTTTTTATTGGAATTTCACTGTTGTAATTCCTGTAGTTGTGGTAGAGAACAGTTGTAATTAATAATATTGTTTGATACTTAGTTGTTTCTCTTTTGTTATCATTTATTTAAACTGTGAGTATACTTACTTAATTTTGTAGAAGCTGTTGTTTGCGTAGATGTAGTTTGGTAGATGAAGTCTGTTGAAGCTGAAAAAATAAGCATTTGTATTAGTTGTATATTATATTTCTATTTAGTTATAGCTCAGACAATGTAATTTCATTTTAAACTTTAGTTTGCTATATCTTTATTTATTTGTTACATTTCTATGTAGGCATTGATAAGGCTGCTCATTTTTTAGTACATTTATTCATTGTGGCTGTTGTTGGTAGGAATTTTTTCGTTTAAATAAAAAAGAGAGCATTTATTTAGTTTAGGGAGTTTAGCTAAGTTTCTTGAGGCTTTAATAGTATATAAAATGGGAGTTTACTTACTTGTGTTGTAGTATAATCTGTTGTAGTAGTTGTTCTAGGTGAGTATTCTTTTCTCTTCAGCAAAGTAACCATTTTTCTTCGAGTTTGTTCCAAAAATGGTAATTTTAGTTGATTATGTAATTGTTTTTATAGTAGTCAGGTAAGTATTTCTGCATTTTGATTGGTTTGGCAACATTTATTTTAAATCCATTGGTTAAGAAGTTTAGTTTGAATTTGGTATCCGTTATTTTTTAATGAGGCTGTTTTATTTGTTATTTAGTAGTAGTATATAATAAAGATGTTTTGTATGTGTTTTATATTTATGGTTTATAATTGTAAAAATGTTTATATATGGAATGTGCTTTAAAAAATATTAATAATTGAGTACATTTGAATTATTAAGTATGTTTATATTTATTAGTGTATTAATAAATAATTTATACATATTTCAAGTATATAGTATATTTATATATGTTTGTTAAGTATTTATTTAAAAGGTAATAATAATTAAATTGTTATTTTGTTGAGAGGATTGTGTATTTAATGTTAAAGAAAAATTTTGATATTTTTTTATTTGTAAATAATAGTGGTGTCGATATTTTTGGTGTGTTTAATATTATTTTAAGAGTTTTCGATAATTTTGTAGTTGATATTTTTGTAGTCGATATAATTTAAAATGAAATTTTTTTAGTCGATAATAAAATATCGATATTTGTGTAAATCCTTGTTTAAGTATATGGTGACGATATTTTTATTAACAATATTTTTGCGCCGATATTTTTGTAGGTCGGTGTTTTTGTTATTGATATTTGATCAGGGGTCCAAAGGTAGGACATGTACTGGTGTGTGTCATGTCCTGATAGTGAAATACTGTGTATCTCGTTTTTCACTATTGAAAGGCTATCTGTCCCATAGGCTTATCATTATGGTTGCACTGTACCATTTTTATATGTGTAACTTGCAATAGGGACAAGATTAGGGGTGGGCGAAATTTGCGTAATCGCGCTACACAAAGCTCTGCTAAACGGTAAAAAATCTCTGCGAACACGCAGAATTGCTTGTTCCACCCGGTGATTTTTTCCTGTTTGCAAATGCTGTTTGCGTGCTCGGGGAGAAATATCTTGCGAACATGCATTTTGAAAGGGCGGACAAGCAAAAAATTCCGCGAAGCCATGGATCAAGGAATTTTTGGCAATTCGCGTTCTCCAAGGAACGCAAAATTACCCAAATTCTGCGAGTGGAACAGAATTTACCGCCCAAGCCTAGACAACATAGGAAAATGGCGTTAAGTCTCTCTGAACTCAGAATTATTTTAATCACCTTTTGCAAAAGGAAATTTTTTAATTCTGTTTTTGAAAATGCCACTACTAGAAACTGGGCATTTTCTTACTTTACCATTCTGTGTGCCTCTGGCTGTTTGTGTATTCAGCATCTGGTGTTTGAGTGACAGGAGCTAGGATGTTCATTCACTCTAGAAGTCACTGGGGGTGGGTGAGGTGTGCCCTGCCTTGCCCGCGTGACTCATCGCAGGGCTGAATAGACCTGGTCTGCATTTAGAGAGGTGGAAGGAGTTTAGCTTGCACCTGAATAGGCTGTGTCTCCTTTTTCACAATTATGTCTCCATCCCCTGTGGTCATGCTGCACCATGGAGGACAGGACTGGCTTGAACTGGGTTCAGAGACCCTTACACATAGAGAACAATGACATTTTGGGGTATACGTATTACACCTAAAACCCCAGGACTTTAGATTACTTCAAGGAAGAGCGGAAGGACTGTGTGCGGAGGGCTGCCTTTTCTGAGTGAGGGAGGGTTGGCCTGCAGTTGCTGCTTCAATCTATGGGGAGGAAAAGGACTAACTGTTTTTGCCCTGCTGTGGTATCTATCCTGCTTGTGAGTGGCTCTCCAAGGGTTTGTGTGCTGGCCTCCTGTTAGAAGTCTCAGGGATACAAAAGACTTCAGGAAAGTTCCTTACTGGACCTCGGAGGAAACCCGCCTGGAAGAAAAGCGGCAGACTAGTGTGAGGAGAGCTGCCACTGATATGTGTGGGGTGGGACAGACTGCAGTTGCTGGCCCTGTTGAGCAGAAAAAGGACTAAACTGCCCTGCTACCTTTCTGTTTGAAAAGAAGGTGAAAGTGTGTGAAGAGCACTTAGTTTATCAGTACCGCATGTGGTAAGCGTTGTGCCATGTTGCCTAATACAAAAATAGAAAAAAGTAGCGTCTCCTGATTAGGGGACGTCCCCCTGAGCACAGCGTGGATCCGACAAAAACGGATTTCAAGTTGCAAAGAAATCAGTTACCGGAGTGAATTAAGTCTTCAATCATACGAAGGAATGTCAGAAACATTTAATCAGTTTTTGATATTATGATATTCATATCAAAACATCACTTCACTTTAACTGTGACTCTTCAACTGCTTTTACTCATTTCTGCCGTTGCATTTCGGGCTGATAGAGCCCTCCGTCAGGGGATAATATAAGTAGCGCGACGCTGCGTGTTGCATATCGTCGTTCAGAGAGTGTACCCGAACTACAACCAAAGTCCTCTTTCACTTGCTATCAGGTTTTTCAAAACACGGTTGGTTGTAGCCCGGATACAGTTTCTGAACCACGATATGCAACACGCAGCATCATGCTACTTATATTATCCCCTGATGAAGGGCTCTAATAGCCCAAAATGAATCGGGAGAAATGAGTAAAAGCAGTTGAAGAGTCACAGTTAAAGTTACATGTGATGTTTTGATATGAAGATCATAATATCAAAAACTGATTAAGTGTTTCTGACATTCCATTGTTCAATTCCCTCAGTTAACTGATTTCTTTTCAGCTTGAAACCTGTTTTTGCAGGATCCACGCTGTGCTCAAGGGGACGTTCCCTAATCAGGAGACGCTATTTTTTTCTGTCCACATTCATACACACTTTGACCAGAGAGTGAAACCCCAGATGCACGCAACAAGCACCACAATTAGTCTATACAGGCTATGCGTTTTCTAAATATTTCTTGTTTAGTACACAAATAGCAAAACATGAGGAGAGCACTTCTCTTGTAGTCAGCGCGGGAGGTGCTGTGTGTTCTGCTCCAGATTCGATCATTGGAGTGCAGGCATAGTGTGGAGGAGGATCCTTCCTAGCGCATGGACAAAGGCTCTCACCCGGCCTCAAGCACACTGTAAACACTTGCACCGGATTCCCTGTGGTGCTGGATAAGCTTCGCTGTTCGGAAGCATGGCACCCTGCTGGGAGAATCCAGGTCGACACCGCCACATGGCTACTCCTGTGGGTCTTCCCAAAGCGTTGAACGGCAACCAGAGAGCGCCGGGCGCTTCACATCAGTGGGCGGGGCCAGCCACCCGAAGAGTGACGTCGGAGGTCTTCAGAGGCGGTCGGTCCCCTGAGGTGCATGGACATTTGCAGAAAGCAAGTCTGGGCCCAGGGAAGGGCCGTAAAATTGCTGCCCATTGAAGGACAGAGCAGACCTGAGGTACAGCAGCGGTCCGGAAGTCCTTGGAGGGCTCTGGACACGCTACAGAGTGGTGCAGGGATCCGCAGGCATCATGCATTTACGGGCGGCGGCCTGGTTTGTGCCTACCTCCTTTCTCTTGTGACACACTTTGGGGGCATTTTGATTAAACTGTCCAGACGGGGTAAACTTTGATGGAGGGCCCCTGTTGCGTCGATCTGGGTCCGGGTGGCTCGACTGCCCAAAACTACCGGATTAACCCAAGTAGGCGCGCAGGTGCTCCTGTGGACTACAGGTTATAACCAAGTGTCCCCAGAGGAGGGCTCACCAGTTACCTGTGTGCTAATACGTATTGTATTGCAGGAGCTGTATTAGCTGAACAGTGCTGGTGTAAGGGGTTATGCATCATGTTTTCATGATAGTATTTTCATGATCTGTGCAACTTATGAGTACTTACTTGCACTAACTGTGATGTTATGCCTAATGTTTTTTAAGAGCACATGTGTTTGTATGACAGTTGCCTTATGGCAGAATGATCTATGACCTATGTAAAGATATTTACTGTATCATGCTAATTGTTTGCTTATGACAATTGCCTGGTTGGCAAGGTGCATATTGGGTTCTGTGATCTGTGCTTTCTGTGCTTATGATCTAAGTGTGCTTTACATACTTCCAAATGATTTAGTATCTATGTGACATGATTGCAAGCGCCTAGTGGCACAGTGATTTATGTGATTGTGGTCTAATGTGTTATTATGAATTATACAAAGGATATTTTCAAATAACCTTGTGTAGTGTCTCTTTTTGTGGTGTGCATAATGTGTCACTGATGTGAAAGGGTGTTGCGCAAACGCTTTACACATTGCCTCTGGGATAAGCCTGACTGCTCTGCCAAGCTACCAAGGGGGTGAGCAGGGTTTATCCTGGGTGTGTAACTCCCTTACACTGACTACAGCGGTCGGTTCTGCCTGGCTTAGTCAAGTCAAGTCAAGTCACTAGTTTATTGTATATGATTACTTAAAATCGTTACAATTTGCAATATAAAATATTTCGACATAATAAAACTGCGCAATTTTTTTAAAATCCAAACCACATTAATAATGCACATAAGATGTTACTAACAATTTAAACAGAATTTCAAGTTCGTTATTCCGATTTTTCCAGGTGCTATGGTAACTGCTTTGTTCAAAGATGAATTAACCTGGTTCTGTCAGCTCAAATGTGCCTATAAAAAATGCTACACTTTACAATAAAATTTGATCAACTACTTTTATCTGTTGAGTCCGTTTATTGCCACTGCTGAGATGAAGCCCATGTCGACCTTATTCATGCTGTTTTGTCTTCTTCTAAATCAGCTTGCCTTAAAAGTTTCCTTACTTTTACCAGATATTTTACACCCCGGCAAGCCAAGATTATGGAGGCTCCTTCCAACCAACATATCACCACTTGCCTGCATGTGCGAATGTTTAATTCGTTAAAAATGGGCTTTAAAAGCCGGTTCCTTAGATCCTTAACTGCCGGGCAAAAACACAGCAGGTGAGTTAGCGTTTCATTACGAAAACCGCATAGGCGACAGTGTGCTGCGTGTTGGTTCTTTTTCCAGGAAGGCTGTAGGTCTTTTTTCGAATCATGCATACCCAGCCGGTAATCAATAAAGTTCTTTTTTAGCTCAGCGCTGAAATGGGTTACTAAGTAAGCCTGTGGCTTTGTTGACACGTAAGAATTGATCACTGTCCACCCATGCCGGCGTTTTGATGTTGTTATTTTATCTTCTACGAAGGACTTCCTCTTTGCTATATTATTTACCGTTTTACCAAATACTGCCCGATCTACCATGCTGTCCCATTTCGTTTGTATATCCAGTTCTGCCAATGATTTTCTCAGACAGGTTCCCCATGAATTTGGGATGTCTTGATCCATCTGGATTTTAATTTCTTTCTAGCATACACTATTCAATGACCCTGGCACAGATGTACAAACTTTCTGGCATAACTTCATGAAGCCGCTCATGCTTCGGAACTTTTGATTCTGAAGGCCGAATTCCAGCCGAACCTGAGCTGGGGAGGCTGACTTTGGTAGGTTGAATACAGCTTTATATACCTTCGTCTGGAGTTCATTTAATAGTTCTACCTCTACCGCACCAGACTACTAAAGCATATGACAATGTGGGGAGAATTTGTGCTCCCATCACTTTTAACAGATGGACATGGTTCGAGCAGCCCAATTTTTTATACAGCACTCTATATGCAAAAATGAATGATTGCGTTTTTGCTTTTAGATACATTTTGTGTTCCTTATTTGTAGGACCTTGACCCAATGTTAAACCTAGATATTTGTAGGATGCTTGTTCTTCTACTATTGTCACTTTTACCAACCATTTAAACTTTTTTTTTGGGGGGTCCACTAGACGTACAATCTTTGCTTTCTCTTTATTTAGTTCCAACATTTCTTGGTCCAAGTATTTTACTAAGTTATTGATTGCTCTTTGTAACCCAAGGGGTGAGACTCAGCACCACTATGTCGTCTGCATACTGTAGGAAGGGTATTGGTTCTTTGGACAGGTTTGGTGGATGGCAGTCGGCTGCTTGCATGTGCTTAATGATGTCTGCCATAAATAAATTAAAAAGGCACGGGGCCTGGACGCAGCCTTGTTTTAGGCCTTGCTGTGTGTAAATGCTGGCGGTGGTGCTTTGTCCATTGCCTAATTTCACTCTTGCCCAGGTCTCACTGTGTAGGGCTATTATTGCGTCCAGTAATTTACTCGGCAGCCCCCAGGCTCTTAGTTTCTCCCACAGATGATTTCTGCTTACTCTATCGAATTCAGTCTTTGAGTCTACAAAACATGCAAACAACCATGTTTTCTTTTTTGCTGCTTTTTTAGTTAAAAGTGCCAAAGTAGCCAAGTTTGTTAAGGTGCCCATCCCTGGTCTAAAGCCCGTTTGAAAGGTGGGGATTATGCTCCTTTCTTCCATCCAGTCTTGCAGGTGAAGTAGTAGACATGATCCATATAATTTGGCCTCCACATCGATCAATGATATTAATCTGTAGTTTTCAGGGTTATTGTAATCTCCCTGTTTGAATATTGGATGTATGATGTTTCCTTTCCAAGATTTGGGAACGTCATTCTGTCTGTAGATCTGATTAAAAAACGGCGTCAGCCCAGAAATCCGGAGCATGTTTGAATAGTGCATTGGGGAGCCCATTCGGTGCTGCCGCCCCTCAGTTTTTAATCTTTTTATTATTCCTCTTAATTGCCTAATTCTGACCAGATCATTTGACTCCTTCCAACTTGCGGTTTGTTCTAGATCTTTATATTCTGGCTGGGTCGTTCTGGTGACTTCATGTCTTTGCTCTTGCAATTATTCTAAGGCGACTGTTGCAATATCACACTTATCGTACTTCGTACTGCTGTATCTGTTTTGTAAGTCCTGTGTCCACATTTTTTCAATGATGCCTGCTTCTTGATGTAGATTTAAACCCTTTGTCAGTTTATTTATGGTACCCCAGGATACCCTGCTATTTGGCAATTTACTTGCCCACAGTAGTTTTGTCCAGATTTTTTCTTTATATGAAGTTTTTGCTTCCCTCAGCATCTTCCTGTAATTGTTCCATAATTCCTTCAGTTTGCCCTTGTCTGTCTTCTTACCCATTTTTGCCGCCACAGCTTGGAGTCACACCTCTCTTGCCATCCTTCTCTTTTCTTCTTGTAGTGAGGGGTTAAACCATGGCTCCTTCCTGGTGTCTATTCTTTTTTTGCTTCCTTTTATTGCTGGAAATTTTTGGATGAGGACACGGCACAAATCCTCCCAACTTTTTAAGCTATTATCCCCTGTCTGGGGCCCTATTTGACTCATATGTTCCTTAAGTGTGTCCACCATGGTCGTCAAATTCCCTCCTTGCCATTTTAATTTCCGCAAGTTAAACTTCTCTGTTTGTTGTACCAGCGTATTAATTTTTTCGGCTTGGTTAAGGGCTATGTTGATGGTTGTGATTTGCGGGAAGTGGTCATTCTCTATACGTGGGCAGACTTTAAATGAGACAAATCTTGGAACTAGGTTACTGCTAGAGATGGTAAAGTCTATTATAGATCTATTTTTTCCGCTTGAGTGTGTGATGGCCGCTGGTGAATCCCCTTTTGTGTTGCCATTCAGAATTGACAAACCTTGGCTATCTAACTTTCTTTTTATTAATTGGCATCCCCAGTCCTCATGCCTCTTTCTTTTATTCTGTTTATTTATAAGGTTACTATTAAAATCACCTGAAATGATCAATGGACAGAGTTCATGCGATTTTTGCAAAGCATTGATCAAATTCATTAGTATTATGAATTTTTCCTTCTGCTTCTTTTTTTCCGGGTGAACATATACGTTGACTATAATTAATTGCCAATCTGATTTGTTAGCATGAAGCTTTCCAGTAAGTTTTATTACCTGCAACCAGTTTACACCAGCATTTAGTTCTTCTGTATATGAACCGTACTTTTGGGATAAGTATGTTGTTAAGCCTCCTCTCGGGTGACCAAATCTTGAAAAATTTTCAGCTAGGGTGTGATGTTCTATATAGCCCCCTATTGATTCCGGCTTCATATTACACGTTTCTTGGAGAAGTATTATGTCTTGTTGTTCATAGAAAGACAGAGTTTCATGGTCATGCCCCATATTATTAAATCAGTGGACATTCCATGAGCAGATCTGCCTGGCTTAGGTGTATCCCCTAGCCAACCAGAAACCCCATTTCTAACAGTTACCTATCCAGCTACTTCCAATGTTCTAATACCCAGTGGTGATTTAAAGTGGTACCCGGCCTTCAACGCCCAGGTTAAAGCTGTTGTTCAGGGAAAATAACCAGAAGGCAAATTATACTGTATACCATGGAATTAGTAATTGCTGATCTATAACTCTATTAGCTCCTATGCTGTAGAGGCCAAATGGTGCAGCCACTAATAAGGCCCTGATTTAGACTTTGGTAGATGTGGAATCTTTCAAAAAGCAGCAGATGCTCTGTCCGTCCTAATTAAAGTGTTTATGTCTGCAGTATTTAGTGTATTGATGCACTGTGTTAGACCTGGCTTTTTCAGCTGGTTTATCCCCAGACATTTTGCTTTTTGGCCTCCTGTTTTGGACCCTGTTTTTGTTGGTTTTATAACTGGGCACTTTACCACTGCTGATCAGTGCTACAGTGCATATGCTCTCCCTGTAAATTGTGATTATGGATTAGTGTTTTCATAATTGGCTTATTTGATTTACTACTAAGTCCCTAGTACCGTGCACTGTGTGTGCCCAGGGCCTGTAAATCAAATGCTGCTAGTGGGCCTGCAGCACTGATTGTGCCACCCACACAAGCAGCTATGCATAAGGTTCGCAGAACTGCCATTGCAGTGTCTGTGTGCAGTTTCACACTGCCATGTCAACCTGGAAAGTGCCCCACTTTTCAGGCCCTAACCTTCCCTTTTCTTACATGTGAGTCACCCCTAAGGTAGCCATAGTACCCCTGTGGGCTGGGTGCAGTGTATGTGAAAGGTAGGATGTACACTGATGTGTTTGGCATTTCCTGATAGTGAAATACTGACAATTTTGTTTTTTTCACTATTGAAAGGCTATCTGTCCCATAGGATAGAATGGGAGTTTATTTATAACATCTTATAAATATAACTTCCTATTGGGACAAGATTGAAAGATAGAGTTTAGTATGTCTGAACTCAGAATATAAAAATGCATCTTTTAATAAAGATGATTTTTATTTTGTGTGTTTGAAAATATAACTTTTATAAAGAGGGTATTTTCTTGCTTAGCCATCCTGTGTGCCTCTGCTAGTTTGTGGATTGACTGTTTGGCTTTGGAGTGACAGGGGCTGGGGGTGCGCATTCTCTCAGACAGCCACTTTGGGGGGGGTTGATGTGTGTCCTGCCTTTCCTGAATAGACAGGGCTGGGCTGAATAGACCTGGGCTGCATTTATAGTAGGGGTAGGAGATTTCCTTCACACCTGAATGGGCCTGGTCTGCCTGGGACAATGCTGTCTCCACCTCCTGCCAGTCAGCTGCACCAGACAAGATAGAACTGGTTTTGGCTGGGAAAAGAGCTTCTCTGTCCCCAGAGAACAAAGGAATTTGTGCTATAAAAAGTGAGGGCCAGACCCTTGAACTTAACATTACTTCTGGAATTCAAGAGGAACCTTTGCCAAGTAGAAGAGCTGGAGAAAGTACTGCCCCTTTGCTGTGTGCTGTCTGGGGTTGGCCTGCAGTAGCTGTTTATGCCAAGGAAAGGACAAGGACTTTGCTGAGTGTTGTGCCCCCTGCTTGAGGAAGATCTCCAAGGGCTTGAAGTAGAGCTTGCCTCCTGTTTTCAAGTCTCATGGATACAAAGCCTTCACCCCCAGCTCCCTTTAACTTCCTTGCAAGGGGTTCTGACCTGCCAAGTGGTGCCTGTTGCTGTTCTGGGCCACTGGAGGTTGTTTCTGCTGTTGGGAGTTGGAAAAGTAACGCAGTGACGAGAAGTGTGACGCATCTGCACCTGTTTCCGATGCATCGCCAAAGAAACCGATGCAGCGCCTGTCCGCTGCTGGAGAAATCGATGCACACAGCATCGAGGGTACAGATCTACGGAGTCTGAGATCACTGCACCAATTCCGACACAGGCTCCTTCTGTGCAGCTGCAAGAACCAATGCATCATGGGACTGTGGCAGAAGAAACCTACGCATCGCTGCTGCCCCCGCCGCATTGAGAACCGATGCATCCCCGAACCTCACGCATCGCACTGGGGCACCAAGTCTACAAGAATGCTGGGCCCTCAGTAAGAAACCAACGCATCACCTCCCAGTGGAATAAGAACCCAAACGCATCACCTCCCCTTCAGTAAGGAACCGACGCATCATCTCCCCTGTGTGGCAGTAAGGAATTGACGCATCACCTCCCCTGGAATAAGGAACCAACTGATCACATTACCTGTGCGTAAGGAACCGACGCATCACCTTCCATGCGGATGTTCTTGCTTTTGATTTTGACACATCCAAGGTACTTTGTGTTGAAAGTGTTGCATCTATAATTTGCTATGGGCAGAACTGTTTATACCTTTTAAAAGTGTTATTTGGATTGCTGTATTGTGGATTTTTTCGTTTTGGTTTTATTTGGTTTAGATGAAGATTACCTATTTTTCGAAACGGTTGTGATGTCCATTTGTAGTATTTTCACTGTATTACTGTATGTGTGCACAAATGCTTTACACACTGCCTCTGAGAGAAGCCTGTCTGCTCATGCCAAGCTACCAAGGGGGTGAGCAGGGGTTATTTTTGAAGTGTATCCCCCTTACCCAGCTAGTGAAGAAGGGTTCCTACTACGACAACGGTGCAAATTATTGCCATCTAGGGACCCCTGTTTCTGACACACTGTAAATAGGACTTTTTGTGTTCACATCCATCAAAAAGCAGGCGTGGCCTGCTTTTATGATATATTTGCGATGGAGCAGGTAAATCCGGTCACTGCTAGGTGGCACGTTATAATGTAAGTTACGCAATACCGGCAAATGCTTCTGTCACGCCTGCTTGAATTTTAAAATATATTTAGCTTTTTCTAGTTTGTCAATATTTAGCTTTCTTTCGGCTCAGCGATGTACAGCCACACAACCTCCCATTGTAGGCAATTATTTTACTTTTATGCCATTAGTGTTCGTTTTCGCACATTTTTACCATGGGCTTACTTTCAAGTCGTGCCAACTAATTGGCTTTTGCCAAACATACTTCATGGTTTAGGGGTATAGCACACGAGGAGTGTTTAGCAGTCTTCCATTGTCCAGGTTTAAAAATGCTAACAATTCAGTCAACAAAAATATGGGTAGATCATGCTAAAAGCTACATTTTCCTTCAGTTCTAAATGCACCTTTCCTCCACTTAGATCTGTTTGTTTCATGCTCCATAGTCTCAGTGACGTTGGTTTCTTCACAGCTTTCAGGAGCTGGAGAAAATTTTGAAATTACATTTTGGTTAATCAAGGACATCTTCCCCTAAATGCTAGCCACCTGTCTGAGAGTAGAGGTGTGACCCAAGTAGAATACATAACTTTCATTTCTAATGCTCATTCAGCATTCAGAACATTCAATATTTATACCTTATATAATTGTTAAACTAACCTAGAAATTATTAACGCTGGGTCAAATAGCTCCTTCTAGGAGGAGTTGTTTTCCATGATGGCTACTCTAATTTTCAGCTCTAGCGCCCCTGGACATGTTTTGCAGTCAGTTCTTGCTAAAGCGACCTCCACCTAGCAGAGAATCTAAAGCACGGTCTGAATTATTGTAGCAAAACGAGCCTTACTACTCGCAATGAATCATTAAGGGATGACAATCCGCAAACTAGTCTTTCCTCTCCCTACACAATTACGGAATTTCGCCATCTAATAGAAGTTTTAGTACGTTGCAAAAAGAATATCCTGCCGGTATGACAAAAACGGCCTTCAAATACCAGGAGAGAACATATTTTCATATGGAAGAGGAAAAAACATCCCCTTATGATTACATCATTAGAAAATGGAAAAAAATGAAAACTCAATTTAAGTCACTCCGGTGAAGGAAATGGAGTTAAAAGCCCGCACACGCATCATTAGGGGGGACAGAACCAGGAATATCTCCTAGGCTACGAGCTTGTTAGGGGCACCCTGGCTGTGGGCTTGTGTTGCAGACTCCTCGCGCACCAGTGGCGGCCAGCCCCGGTTTCTGTGGTTGTGACGTGTACTAGAGGGGACAGGCTCAGCGAGCAACTCTTCGAGACCCACCTTTTAACGCAGCTGCTCGCAGCAGCGCTCATAAGAGCTTATTATCGCTGCAAATTGGCTAATCCGGTTCAGAATACCACTGTTAAGATTGGCGTTTTGTCACGGGCAGCTACTACTTTAGCGAACAGTTCGTCGTAGCCGGGCGGTAGCTAATGCGTGCGAGCTTTACTTTCTGCGTAGGCACATTTCGACTCGACCCAGGCGATTTGATATTTTCTGCCACCTGGATAAAGAGGAGCTTTTATAACCTGCATTCTGTGTATAATTATCGCTGGCGCCGTTTTATTTTTACATAATAGATTACAAGCTTTCGCTCGCCGTCCATGAATAAGTCTTTAAATCATTGTTTAAAAGCTGTAAGGAAAGAGTCAGGTCCATTAGCGGGGGTTCTGCTACCTGAACCGGTCGTTGAGAGTGGGGCCGCTAACTCCCCTTTTCTCAGAGGGACCTTCAAAAACTAATTTATAAAAACGCTGTAATCCTGACTCCGGGAATTACTCAACTCTGTGGGGAGAGGATGCGTGTGGTCTGACCAGGGCATCAAGTGGAATGGAAAAACTTGGAGAGTCTCTCCAAGGGGAGTGGCCGATGTAATTAAGGGCGTGGCTTAAAACACTTGAGGTAGAAATCTGCGCTTTGCATAGTGTTCCGCCGGACTGGTATTTTGTTGCTTCCCTCATTGCATCCAGATATATAATACAACAAGTAACATTACGCCTACAACAAGCCAGAACTATTGGGTTTGTCAATAGTTGTTATTTGCATGAGATAAATAAGCATCAAGTGTGGCTTAATTGTATAGCATATTGAAATTGCTTCGTTTTGGAATTGATGAGACTGAATAAGAAATATAGGGAATCTCTTTGAAGTTACATCAAAGCCAGTGAAGGGTGGTACTATGCAGAGTTAAGAATTTTTTTCATCCTGATGGTGAGGGGAAAATGGTGAGCCCGATAGGGACCCGTCTCAGCACCTGCTTTTTAAAACTGCTGGTGCTTAGCACCGGCAGGACCTGGCCCACTTAAAGCCCTGGGCCTAACGGCTAGAGCGGCGGACCTCAAAGCTATGGAACCGGGTTAAATTTTTGGCAGGGACGCTTAACATTCTGTGATTCTGGGCAAATCCCTTAATCTACTCCTGATTAACAAAAATAATGTGTCTGTCTGTAATGCAAGTGGTGCTTATGTAAATCTTCGTGTTTTGCGCTATATAACCCCCCCCCCAAAAAAATATTCAGTAACTTGAAGTGGGTGACCCCTCTGAGATAGCAGTTATGAATGATTCTTTGTGGCAGAGCTGGGTTTAGGTGAGGAACAGGGCCACTGAATGGCCGCTGTGTTTTCCTCCCATAGCGGTACAAAAGGGGGTGGTGATGGACGGAGCATCTGAACCAATCAAACACTCACACCCAGTCAAAAGATCTGGGTTTGATCCAACACCGTTCTTTAGCCCACTCTGCCACCCCAGTTCAGACATGGCTATATGCAAATCAGTCTGACCCTGTGCCTCATGGGAACAGTCCAGCCCGAAATGCCAAGCCATGCCCTCCCTGGACCGGAAACAATCTTCCGAGGACCGGTTTCTGGCATTCCAGCCGTCTTCAGCCCGGCTTGCTTGAATCCAGTGGCAAAGTGAGCAAGGGACTCACGTCTGAGCATACCCTGCCACACTTGTGGCGGCCAAAGCGGTACAAAAGGGGGTGGTGATGGACGGAGCATCTGAACCAATCAAACACTCACACCCAGTCAAAAGATCTGGGTTTGATCCATCACCGTTCTTGAGCCCACTCTGCCACCCCAGTTCAGACATGGCTATACGCAATTCAGTCTGACCCTGTGCCTCATGGGAACAGTCCAGCCCGAACTGCCAAGCCATGCCTTCCCTGGACCGGAAACAATCTTCCGAGGACCGGTTTCTGGCATTCCAGCCGTCTTCAGCCCGGCTTGCTTGAATAAAGTGGCAAAGTGAGCAAGGGACTCACGTCTGAGCATACCCTGGCACACTTGTGGCGGCCAAAGCCATACAAAAGGGGGTGGTGATGGACGGAGCATCTGAACCAATCAAACACTCACCCCCAGTCAAAAGATCTGGGTTTGATCCATCACCGTTCTTTAGCCCACTCTGCCACCCCAGTTCAGACATGGCTATATGCAAATCAGTCTGACCCTGTGCCTCATGGGAACAGTCCAGCCCGAACTGCCAAGCCATGCCTTCCCTGGACCGGAAACAAGCTTCCGAGGACTGGTTTCTGGCATTCCAGACGACTTCAGCCCGGCTTGCTTGAATCCAGTGGCAAAGTGAGCAAGGGACTCACGTCTGAGCATTCCCTGCCACACTTGTGGCGGCCAAAGCGGTACAAAAGGGGGTGGTGATGGACGGAGATTCTGAACCAATCAAACACTCACACCCAGTCAAAAGATTTGGGTTTGCTCCATCACAGTTCTTTAGCCCACTCTGCCACCCCAGTTCAGACATGGCTATATGCAAATCAGTCTGACCCTGTGCCTCATGGTAACAGTCCAGCCCGAACTGCCAAGCCATGCCTTCCCTGGACCGGAAACATGCTTCCGAGGACCGGTTTCTGGCATTCCAGCCGTCTTCAGCCCGACTTGCTTGAATCCAGTGGCAAAGTGAGCAAGGGACTCACGTCTGAGCATACCCTGCCACACTTGTGGCGGCCAAAGCGGTACAAGAGGGGGTGGTGATGGACGGAGCATCAGAACCAATCAAACACTCACACCCAGTCAAAAGATCTGGGTTTGATACATCACCGTTTTTTAGCCCACTCTGCCACCCCGGTTCAGACATGGCTATATGCAAATCAGTCTGACCCTGTGCCTCATGGGAACAGTCCAGCCCGAACTGCCAAGCCATGCCTTCCCTGGACCGGAAACAAGCTTCCGAGGACCGGTTTCTGGCATTCCAGCCGTCTTCAGCCCGGCTTGCTTGAATCCAGTGGCAAAGTAAGCAAGGGACTCACGTCTGAGCATACCCTGCCACACTTGTGGCGGCCAAAGCGGTACAAAAGGGGGTGGTGATGGACGGAGCATCTGAACCAATCAAACACTCACACCCAGTCAAAAGATCTGGGTTTGATCCATCACCGTTCTTTAGCCCACTCTGCCACCCCAGTTCAGACATGGCTATATGCAAATCAGTCTGACCCTGTGCCTCATGGTAACAGTCCAGCCTGAACTGCCAAGCCATGCCTTCCCTGGACCGGAAACATGCTTCCGAGGACCGGTTTCTGGCATTCCAGCCGTCTTCAGCCCGGCTTGCTTGAATCCAGTGGCAAAGTGAGCAAGGGACTCACGTCTGAGCATACCCTGCCACACTTGTGGCGACCAAAGCGGTACAAAAGGGGGTGGTGATGGACGGAGCATCTGAACCAATCAAACACTCACACCCAGTCAAAAGATCTGGGTTTGATACATCACCGTTCTTTAGCCCACTCTGCCACCCCGGTTCAGACATGGCTATATGCAAATCAGTCTGACCCTGTGCCTCAAGGGAACAGTCCAGCCCGAACTGCCAAGCCATGCCTTCCCTGGACCGGAAACAAGCTTCCGAGGACCGGTTTCTGGCATTCCAGCCGTCTTCAGCCCGGCTTGCTTGAATCCAGTGGCAAAGTGAGCAAGGGACTCATGTCTGAGCATACCCTGCCACACTTGTGGCGGCCAAAGCGGTACAAAAGGGGGTAGTGATGGACGGAGCATCTGAACCAATCAAAGACTCACACCCAGTCAAAAGATCTGGGTTTGATCCATCACCGTTCTTTAGCCCACTCTGCCACCCCAGTTCAGACATGGCTATATGCAAATCAGTCTGACCCTGTGCCTCATGGGAACAGTCCAGCCCGGATCACTGACATAATTTCGACTACAAAAATATAGGCATTTAAAATATCGATTTCAAAATATCGACTACAAAAATATCGAAGTCCTATCTACAAACAGGTAAGTACTAAAATATCGAATCAAAAATATAGTTTAAAAATATGTACTTTGTAAAATATCGAATTTATTAAAATTAAAAAAATATTAAAAATAAATACCTAAAACATACTTAAAAATACTTAAATAACCTTAACATTATTAAATTATTAATTTACGTTATAAAAAAAATACAATTTTATTTGTTAAAACATATATATATATTAACAGAATATTATTAAAAAATATACAATATTATTACTGTAGCATAGCAAAAGTGTTAAAATTACTATTCCCACTCCAATGAGTGCAACAGTAAGGAAAGCGTTGGATAGCGTAGCGGTAAAAATTACTATTCCGACTCCAAAGAGTTCAACAGTAGGGAAAGCGTTGGATAGCGTAGGGGTAAAAATTACTATTCCCAGTCCAGTGGGTGCAACAGTAGGGAAAATGTTGGATAGCGTAGGGGTAAAAATTACTATTCCCACTCTAGTGAGTGCAACAGTAGGGAAAGCGTTGGATAGCGTAGGGGTAAAAATTACTATTCAAACTCCAAAGAGTGCAACAGTAGGGAAAGCGTTGGATAGCGTAGCAGTAAAAATTACTGTTCCCACTCCAGTGGGTGCAACAGTAGGGAAAGCGTTGGATAGCATTGGGGTAAAAATTACTATTCCCACTCCAAAGAGTGCAACAGTAGAGAAAGCGTTGGATAGCGTAGGGGTACAAATTACTATTCTCACTCCAAAGAGTGCAACAGTAGAGAAAGCGTTGGATAGCGTAGGGGTTAAAATTACTATTCCCACTCCAAAGAGTGCAACAGTAGGGAAAGTGTTGGATAGCGTTGGGGTAAAAATTATTATTCCCACTCCAGTGGGTGCAGCAGTAGGGAAAGCGTTGGATAGCCTAGGGGTAAAAATTACTATTCCCACTCCAGTGAGTGAAACAGTAGAAAAAGCGTAGGATAGCCTAGAGGTAAAAATTACTATTCGCACTCCAGTGGGTGCAACAGTAGGGAAAGCGTTGGATAGCGTAGGGGTAAAAATTACTATTCCAACTCCAGTGAGTGCAACAGTAGGGAAAGCGTTGGATAGCGTAGGGGTTAAAATTACTATTCCCACTCCAAAGAGTGCAACAGTAGGGAAAGCGTTGGATAGCATAGGGGTAAAAATTACTATTCCCACCCCAGTGGGTGCAACAGTAGGGAAAGCGTTGGATAGCGTAGGGGTAAAAATTACTATTCCCAATCCAGTGAGTGCAACAGGAGGGAAAGCGTTGGATAGCGTAGAGGTAAAAATTACTATTCCCACTCCAGTGGGTGCAACAGTACGGAAAGCGTTGGATAGCGTAGGGGTAATAATAACTATTCTCACTCCAGTGAGAGCAACAGAAGGGAAAGTGTTGGATAGCGTAGGGGTAAAAATTACTATTCCCACTCCAAAGAGTGCAACAGTAGGGAAAGCATTGGATAGCGTAGGGCTTAAAATTACTATTCCCGCTCCAAAGACTGCAACAGTAGGGAAAGCGTTGGATAGCGTAGGGGTAAAAATGTAAATTAATATCTATAAAAAAGTTAATTAAAAGTAATTACAAATTTAATATAAAATAATAATTAATCAATTAAAATTACAAATAAAAATAATTATTACAATTAGTTACCTAATAATACAAATTAATTACAAATTAACAATTAATTAATCAACAATTACAAATTCATTAATAATTAATTCAAATTAAATACAATTAAATAAATTGAATTATTTAATTAATTATAAATAAATTACTTCCCACCCTATTCCCCTATAAACCCACAACCCGCTGCAGAAAAAAAAATTGTAAAATTAACAAATTAGCAATTAATCAAATAAATAAAATTAATTGGCAATTAAAATTTAATTAATTACCCATAAAAAAATTATTAACAATTAATTTAAAAAAAAAAACCAATAAATAATTTTACATATTTAATTAATTATGAATAAATTACTTCCCACCAAATTCCCCTATAAACCCACAACCTGCTACAGAAAATACATTAGTAAAATTAACATAATTAGCAATTAATCAATAATTAAAATTAATTGCCAATTAAAATTTAATTAATTACCAAAGATAAATTAATTAACAATTAATTAAAAATGAATACCAATAAATAAATTTACATATTTAATTAATTATAATTAAATTACTTCCCACCCTATTCCCCAATAAACCCACAACCCGCTACAGAATTAAATTACGCAAAAATTAAAAAAACAAAATTCATTAATTAAAATAAATGATAACATAAATACACACTTTTCACACATATAATAACATGTAAAACACTATAAAAAATTCGATATTATTAACAATTCGATAATTTTAATAACCTATATTATATACTTCGATATTTTAACTTTCTATATTTTTAACATTCGATATTACATTACTTACCTTAAAAACGATATTTTTGATGTCTATATTCTGTCCATTCGATATTTTGTCCATTCTATATTTTAAACTCGATATTATGTCCATTCGATATTTTCTACTCGATATTTTGACTGTTTACCGTCCAGCCCGAACTGCCAAGCCATGCCTTCCCTGGACCGGAAACAAGCTTCCGAGGACCGGCTTCTGGCATTCCAGCCGTCTTCAGCCCGGCTTGCTTGAATCCAGTGGCAAAGTGAGCAAGGGACTCACGTCTGAGCATACCCTGCCACACTTGTGGCGGCCAAAGCGATACAAAAGGGGGTGGTGATGGACGGAGCATCTGAACCAATCAAACACTCACACCCAGTCAAAAGATCTGGGTTTGATCCATCACCGTTCTTTAGCCCACTCTGCCACCCCAGTTCAGACATGGCTATATGCAAATCAGTCTGACCCTGTGCCTCATGGGAACAGTCCAGCCCGGATCACTGACATAATTTCGACTACAAAAATATAGGCATTTAAAATATCGACTCCAAAATATCGACTACAAAAATATCGAAGTCCTATCTGCAAACAGGTAAGTACTAAAATATCGAATCAAAAATATAGTTTAAAAATATGTACTTTGTAAAATATCAAATTTATTAAAATTAAAAAAATATTACAAATAAATACCTAAAATATACTTAAAAATACTTAAATAACCTTACAATTATTAAATAATTAATTTAAGTTATAAAAAAAAATACAATTTTATTTGTTAAAACATAAATATATATTAACAGAATATTATTAAAAAATATACAATATTATTACCGTAGCATAGCAAAAGTGTTAAAATTACTATTCCCACTCCAATGAGTGCAACAGTAGGGAAAGCGTTGGATAGCGTAGCGGTAAAAATTACTATTCCGACCCCAAAGAGTTCAACAATAGGGAAAGCATTGGATAGCGTAGGGGTAAAAATTACTATTCCCACTCCAGTGAGTGCAACAGTAGGGAAAGCGTTGTTTAGGGTAGGGGTAAAAATTACTATTCCCACTCCAGTGAGTGCAACAGTAGGGAAAGCGTTGGATAGCGTAGGGGTAAAAATTACTATTCACACTCCAAAGAGTGCAACAGTAGGGAAAGCGTTGGATAGCGTAGCAGTAAAAAATTTTATTCCCACTCCAGTGGGTGCAACAGTAGGGAAAGCGTTGGATAGCGTAGGGGTAAAAATTACTATTCTAACTCCAAAGAGTGCAACAGTAGGGAAAGCGTTGGATAGCGTAGGGGTAAAAATTACTATTCCCACTCCAAAGAGTGCAACAGTAGAGAAAGCGTTGGATAGCGTAGGGGTAAAAATTGCTATTCCCACTCCAAAGAGTGCAACAGTAGAGAAAGCGTTGAATAGCGTAGGGGTTAAAATGACTATTCCCACTCCAAAGAGTGTAACAGTAGGGAAAGCGTTGGATAGCGTTGGGGTAAAAATTACTATTCCCACTCCAGTGGGTGCAGCAGTAGGGAAAGCGTTGGATAGCCTAGGGGTAAAAATTACTATTCCCACTCCAGTGAGTGAAACAGTAGGGAAAGCGTTGAATAGCCTAGAGGTAAATATTACTATTCGCACTCCAGTGGGTGCAACAGAAGGGAAAGCGTTGGATAGCGTAGGGGTAAAAATTACTATTCCCACTCCAAAGAGTGCAGCAGTAGGGAAAGCATTGGATAGCGTAGGGGTAAAAATTACTATTCCCACCCCAGTGGGTGCAACAGTAGGGAAAGCGTTGGATAGCGTAGGGGTAAAAATTACTATTCCCAATCCAGTGAGTGCAACAGTAGGGAAAGCGTTGGATAGCGTAGAGCTAAAAATTACTATTCCCACTCCAGTGGGTGCAACAGTAGGGAAAGCATTGGATAGCGTAGGGGTAATAATTACTATTCTCACTCCAGTGAGAGCAACAGTAGGGAAAGCGTTGGATAGCGTAGGGGTTAAAATTACTATTCCCACTCCAAAGAATGCAACAGTAGGGAAAGCGTTAGATAGCGTAGGGGTAAAAATGTAAATTAATATCTATAAAAAAGTTAATTAAAAGTAATTACAAATTTAATATAATATAATAATTAATCAATTAAAATTACGAATAAAAAATAATTATTACAATTAGTTACCTAATATTACAAATTAATTACAAATTAACAATTAATTAATCAACAATTACACATTAATTAACAATTAATTCAAATTAAATACAATTAAATGAATTGAATTATTTAATTAATTATAAATAAATGACTTCCCACCCTGTTCCCCTATAAACCCACAACCCGCTACAGAAAATAAATTTGTAAAATTAACAAATTAGCAATTAATCAATTAAATAAAATTAATTGGCAATTAAAATTTAATTAATTACCCATAAAACATTAATTAACAATTAATTCTAAAAAAATACCAATAAATAATTTTACATATTTAATTAATTATAAATAAATTACTTCCCACCCAATTCCCCTATAAACCCACAACCCGCTACAGAAAATACATTACTAAAATTAACATAATTAGCAATTAATCAATAATTAAAATTAATTGCCAATTAAAATTTAATTAATTACCAAAGATAAATTAATTAACAATTAATTAAAAATGAATACCAATAAATAATTTTACATATTTAATTATTTATAATTAAATTACTTCCCACCCTTTTCCCCTATAAACCCACAACCCGCTACAGAATTAAATTACGCAAAAATTAAAAAAACAAAATTCATTAATTAAAATAAATGATAACATAAATACTTACTTTTCACACATGTAAGAACATGTAAAACACTATAAAAAATTCGATATTATTAAAAATTCGATAATTTTATTAACCTATATTATATACTTCGATATTTTAACTTTCTATATTTTTAACATTCGATATTACATTACTTACCTTAAAAACGATATTTTTGATGTCTATATTCTGTCAATTCGATATTTTGTCCATTCTATATTTTAAACTCGATATTATGTCCATTCGATATTTTCTACTCGATATTTTGACTGTTTACCGTCCAGCCCGACCTGCCAAGCCATGCCTTCCCTGGACCGGAAACAAGCTTCCGAGGACCGGCTTCTGGCATTCCAGCCGTCTTCAGCCCGGCTTGCTTGAATACAGTGGCAAAGTGAGCAAGGGACTCACGTCTGAGCATACCCTGCCACACTTGTGGCGGCCAAAGCGGTACAAAAGGGGGTGGTGAAACACTCACACCCAGTCAAAAGATCTGGGTTTGATCCATCACCGTTCTTTAGCCCACTTTGCCACCCCAGTTTTGGCAGAGACGCTTAACATTCTGTGATTCTGGGCAAATCCCTTAATCTACTCCTGATTAACAAAAATAATGTGTCTGTCTGTAATGCAACTGGTGCTTATGTAAATCCTCGTGTTTTGCGCTATATAACCCCCCCCAAAAAAAAATATTCAGTAACTTGAAGTGGGTGACCCCTCTGAGATAGCAGTTATGAATGATTCTTTGTGGCAGAGCTGGGTTTAGGTGAGGAACAGGGCCACTGAATGGCCGCTGTGTTTTCCTCCCATAGCGGTACAAAAGGGGGTGGTGATGAACGGAGCATCTGAACCAATCAAACACTCACACCCAGTCAAAAGATCTGGGTTTGATCCAGGGGTGTGGAATTTTCTAAATAATCTACGTGTCCAAGGGACAAAATGCCACTGAGATCTACATGTCCTGTAAAATCCACTTGTCCCACCTACTCCCGTCCCACATCAAACATAAGGGCTCCAGCTGTCTATATTTATCTGTAAAAATCAGTAAAAATGGAAAGCAGGGAGCCTTAATTAAAAAGAAAACTTTAGTTTGGTTGAAATAAAATATTTGCCTAAGATCACACAATTTAAGCATGGAAGCTATAGTTTTAAATGTATCAAGCCAGGACACAAAGAGCATCTAAATAGTTCCGGACTGTCAAGAATTCTGCAGCATCACAAATAGCAGATAACTACTGTAAATAAACTCTGCACTCAAGCAGGATTTTGCACAGTCACATATATTGCAACCAGTATTTACTTAGCTCACTGTTTAAAGAAAAAAATCATGATCACTAATAATGAACATCTGTCGCCAACAAGCCACACCTATCCAGAATACTGGACTATCCCAGAGCATGTAGAAATATCACAAATAACGGACAGTCATCACAAACATATGATTCAAGTAAGACTGTAGAGATACAATGACCAAAAGAATCCTGAACTATGATTAAATAATATAACGTGAACGTGCATTTGCAGAGCTATTTGAGGCAGAACTGAAGTGCATTGCAGAGCTATTCATAGAGGTCCAGTCCCCCTTTTTCACACAAGAACAGTCAGTCAGACTGATCTAGTTGTGGTCATTGTCAGAGCTCTGCATATCTATTTGTATAAAGTAGCCCTTATCAAATGAACACACTACCATATTTGAACTCCTGCCAAGACGTGAAATCTGCATTATCTCTTCTTCTTTAATGCTAGTGCCCTTCATATCTCCCTCACCACCTCCCGATTTCACTTGTTTCTAATATTCCTGCCGAGTTATTTTAAGACATGACTGATCTTGCATATGACCTTGAAACTCACTGAGAGTGCAAAAAAAGTCATTCTTTTATTAGAAATGCAGTTTAATAGCGCAAACTCTACATGAACGTATTGGAGAGCTTTAGATGAGCGCCAGTTACATTACTAAAAGGACACGTTCATTTATTTCTAAGTGTAGCACTGTTGGCAGCTGCACGAGATATATATGTGAACTTATGCATAGCCTGCAGAGGGGACATTATTCTGGCAGACGCCAATACAATATTAAGGCGATCATTGTAGTCGTCAAAGAGAAAAACAAAGTGGCTGCTAGAGGTACATCAGGTGCCTCCCTGTGACCCGCCTTAGGCATTCTCTGCTACACTTGGAGCGCGGCGCGGCTGAAGTTGCTAAATTAAGTAAAACAATTGTGGCTCACTGTGACAGTTGCCCTTATACTCAGTCAGGCAGCGCCATTCCGACCACATAGGCACACGCCTGCAGTTAACTTTAATCCAATGTAGATCACGCTCGATATCACTGCATGCTTTTCTTTCCGTCGCGTCTCCACCTTCACTTACTTTCTCCTACTGAGGTCTTTAATCTGTTACTTTTTCCCCCCAGTGCAGAGCTGCCTCACTTTATCGGGACGGAACATTATGCTGATTAATTGGCCAGCCAAAACACAAGCACCCTGGAGATGGTGGAATTGAAGAGCCTTTTGTGACCTTTTGCGATGGAGGGAGCGTTCTTCAGCAGAAATACTGATTAATAATCCCGGTCACAAAGAGCTTTGCACCTTCAGCATTAGAACAGGGAGGCGGCTATTGCTTTCCAAAGTCAAAAGTCGTTTTAACCCCCCGCATTCAGTCTGAAGTCCCAGCACTGATGTGGTGCAACTTTATATGTGCAGTGCTCATGCTGCCCGCAATTAACTTACAAGGGAACAGCTAAGTGTCTTTTTACAATTATGAAAGGTACACTGCAGCGACGATGCGGAGGCACCGCTGCAGCTTAAAAAAAATGCGCACAACGGGCTAAATTAATCCCGAAAAATAGCAGTGTTAAGAGCCCGCGCTTTCTGCACCCACAATGACGCTGCATTAGCGAAGGTCCGTCAGCAGGCAGACATTAAAGTTCTATTACAATGTTTCAGTGCCATCTGTATGCAAGCAGGGAATAACAACACTAGCAGTGCTATGGGGGGGGGGGCGCTTTGGCAGTGCTTTAATTTTACCTCAAATGTAATCATGGCCCCGCTCGCGGCGTCCCGAAGTTAAACTGCTTGCTGAGAGTAATGACGTTTCACTAACTAGCCAATCACTGGCTAGAGCCCAGTGAAGTCATGAGCTGCTAGCCAATCAGAGGGCTTCAAAGGCTCCAAAGGCTCTCTGCAAGCGTTTATGATTGGCTGTGAGCCCTAGAGTGCCCACAGCCTATTTTATTTACGTGATTTAATGTCTACTTGTCCGTTGGACAAAATAGACATTAAATCTTGTTGCCCAACAATAAAAACAACATGGTTCGGGCGTCGGGCGATAGGATTCCCCCACCCCTGCCGTTCTTTAGCCCACTCTGCCACCCCAGTTCAGACATGGCTATATGCAAATCAGTCTGACCCTGTGCCTCATGGGAACAGTCCAGCCCGGATCACTGACATAATTTCGGCTACAAAAATATAGGCATTTAAAATATCGACTCCAAAATATCGACTACAAAAATATCGAAGTCCTATCTACAAGCAGGTAAGTACTAAAATATCGAATCAAAAATATAGTTTAAAAATATGTACTTTGTAAAATATCGAATTTATTCAAATAAAAAAAATATTAAAAATAAATACCTAAAATATACTTAAAAATACTTAAAAAACCTTAAAATTATTAAATAATTAATTTAAGTTATAAAAAAAATAATACAATTTTATTTGTTAAAACATATATATATTAACAGAATATTATTAAAAAATATACAATATTATTACCGTAGCATAGCAAAAGTGTTAAAATTACTATTCCCACTCCAATGAGTGTAACAGTAGGGAAAGCGTTGGATAGCGTAGCGGTAAAAATTACTATTCCGACCCCAAAGAGTTCAACAGTAGGGAAAGCGTTGGATAGCGTAGGGGTAAAAATTACTATTCCCACTCCAGTGAGTGCAACAGTAGGGAAAGCGTTGTTTAGCGTAGGGGTAAAAATTACTATTCCCACTCCAGTGAGTGCAACAGTAGGGAAAGCGTTGGATAGCGTAGGGGTAAAAATTACTATTCACACTCCAGAGAGTGCAACAGTAGGGAAAGCGTTGGATAGCGTAGCAGTAAAAATTACTATTCCCACTCCAGTGGGTGCAACAGTAGGGAAAGCGTTGGATAGCGTAGGGGTAAAAAGTTACTATTCCCACTCCAAAGAGTGCAACAGTAGGGAAAGCGTTGTTTAGCGTAGGGGTAAAAATGACTATTCCCACTCCAGTGAGTGCAACAGTAGGGAAAGCGTTGGATAGCGTAGGGGTAAAAATTACTATTCCCACTCCAAAGAGTGCAACAGTAGAGAAAGCGTTGGATAGCGTAGGGGTTAAAATTACTATTCCCACTCCAAAGAGTGCAACAGTAGGGAAAGCGTTGGATAGCGTTGGGGTAAAAATTACTATTCCCACGCCAGAGGGTGCAGCAGTAGGGAACGCGTTGGATAACCTAGGGGTAAAAATTACTATTCCCACTCCAGTGAGTGAAACAGTAGGGAAAGCGTTGGATAGCCTAGAGGTAAAAATTACTATTCACACTCCAGTGGGTGCAACAGTAGGGAAAGCGTTGGATAGCCTAGAGGTAAAAATTACTATTCACACTCCAGTGGGTGCAACAGTAGGGAAAGCGTTGGATAGCGTAGGGGTAAAAATTACTATTCCCACTCCAGTTAGTGCAACAGTAGGGAAAGCGTTGGATAGCGTAGGGGTAAAAATTACTATTCCCACTCCAAAGAGTGCAACAGTAGGGAAAGCGTTGGATAGCCTAGGGGTAAAAATTACTATTCCCACTCCAGTGGGTGCAACAGTAGGGAAAGCGTTGGATAGAAGTGGGGTAGCTGAAAGGAGCTCGGTCGGGGGTGGTAATCAGTAACAGGCTTTCTCATGTAATGGCCTTGTGGCTAATAATCATGCAACATTTGTCTTGAGGAGCTGTAGACACTTTTGGTTTTTTACCTTTAACAACAAATGGTGATACAACTTTTAGTTTCACGTACTGGTCCTCCACGTTACTCTACATCCAGCCAGTGGAGTCGCCCAGGGCTCGCATGCAGACGCTGCAGAGGAATGCCAGAGGTGGATCTTCAGGAGATGTCCGTCCACTCTCTCCGGTCGCTGCTCTCCCATTGCAGATTAAAACCATTGTCTTGTTCACACCTGCCATAGTCTTTCAGCTGCCACAGGTTTGAGTCAGAGATCGAGCCTCAATAGTGTGCACATGCCTCCCTTACTGACTTAGTAAAAGAGTGGTGGCCATCTTGGAGGATAGTACTGTTCAATAAACAGTGGATGGGAGTCCAAGCCCATTACTGAACACAAGACTTGTCTGGCAAGCAAAAGCACTTGCTCACACAGACGAGACCAATAAAAACAAGCATTTGCATTGCAAACAAGCATTTGCAATGCAATAGGACTCGCATTTACGCAAGACATATTGCATTGCAAACAGTAGTGCGGGCAGGCGTGGGATAGGGGGCGAGAAGGCACGAACAAGGGGAGTGCAGGGACGAGAAGGCACAGACTGCAGGGGGGAGAAGGCACCGGCAGTAAGAGAACCTCATTGAAGAAAATAGTGCTCACATTCTAAATAACACATACCCTGCAACACTCAAAGTAAAAGGGCCAGTAGCCATAGAAGGATACAAATGACGACATACCATAATAAGGAGGGACTAACAAGCCTTATAATCAATCAGAAGGCAGCAGTTACGAAAGATAATGACACAAGCCAATTAAAAACATGGGCGGAGAGTGGGCGGAAAGTTCACTGCATACTCCATTACTGCATGCCTCGCAGAGCAAGCAGCGCATGCGCGCTTCCGTTATAGGCCCGACCTAAAAATGACAACATAAAGAAGTAATACTATCACAAAATGTGCCAAATTGTGCTGCATAATTTGCCTTTTTCCTGCCACAAAATGTGGTCAACTTTCCCCCATAATTTAGTCCTCCAGTGCTGCATAATTACAGTGGCTGTGGTGATGAGCAATGTTGACATAATCAAAAACAGATCATCAGACTGGTTGGTGGTGCCATATTTTAATAGTATGCAAGAAGATAATCCTACAAAATTTGAAAAACTATACTTAAATTGGGTAAAATGAGCTCGATTCCTGAAATGTTTAAATTAACTTTTCAATAGATGCATTTTTAAAGCAATGAGTTACACTCCATGAGGAGAACTTTGTATGTAAGGACATAAGGACTTGGATGAGCAGATAATGGGGAATGCTTTCATTTTTACTAGATGCGCAGTATTGTCTTCTGCTGGTAGTTATAGTGTGCGGTTAGAGGAGCCTACACGTATACATTCTGACTTCGCATGTTGCTCTCATAAAGTATAGACCCATTGCCGGTTATTCCTAGCTCTCTAATGTTTTGGAGGAAGTGGTGGTCCAGAAACTGCTGATCTTTCCAGGAGCTAAAAAACTTCTTGATCCTCATTATTAAAGATTTTGGTCAAGGCATGGAAGTGAGAATATACTGGTGGCAGTAATGGATGTCATATTGGTCATGCAAAGGAGAAGTCCCTAAATGTACAGCTGATGCTAACACTGTCAGAGAACTTTGATATGCTGGACAATGCAGTTGTGCTGCATTCCTTGTCACAGGCTCAACACCATCTCACCACATGCAAGATGGCGCTGAGATATTGGTTTTCTGCCAATGGGGTTTGCGGAAACGTCCATAGTATGAACTCACTTGTCTGGAAGTATTTTGTGCCTGACATACAGCTGGATTACTTCTGAAAGATCCATTGAGGATGATTACATATGCCAAATCTTTTAGCCTTGAAGAAGTTCTAGAACAGGAACAAACTGCATTGGCTGATTCAATGTATAAGATGTTTTTATTCCGAAGAGTTTCAACCAAAATCTAATTTATAAAGTACCTGCTCAGATTGGACATTGTAGTGAATGACAACTCCATTTGACACTCTACTCATCCACATTCGAAAGACATACTTGCAATTGAATACCTCTTCTAATCTGGAACTGTTTATATTAGGTTTTCATTTGAATGATAACGTGTTGAGTGCATTGCCAGTGAATTACCTATTGGAATACTAAGGGAATATGATGTTCTGTTCATTGCTGTCTATCTATAAATAGGCTTAGTTTCTTTGAATGGTTTAGGTTTCATTGAAAACCAAGAGAAGCAAGTTAAAATAGCTGGCTTTATCCCCTTCCCTGAGAATATAGATAGTTGGATGTCTCCATGTTCCATGATCTCTCCCCTTTGCTAAAAATGTATTCATAAACCTTGTATGGATTTCCTTTGTGCTAAAGTATTGTTACTTCACTTGATAAGAGTTACATTTATTTTTCTCAGCTGTGCTCAGGACGTTTATCTCAAACACTCAGTTTGGTCACCAAGTGTATGAAGGACAATGGCTTGAAACTTAATGGAGTAAACACAGAAGTTAAGATGTTGCTTCCACTTTGTTGTACTGGAAAAATATCAAGAAGGGCCACACCTACCGGTAGCCCAATAACATTATCAAATAACCAGTCAGTTGGCAGTGAAGAAATTGCAATTGTTTATTATCAAGAAACTCTGTGCAGAGGAGCCCCCTCGTCCACACCAAAACCAGTGCGCCGAGAAGACTGACGATTTACACATGAGACAAGTCATTTATACCTCATTACATTACATGAAATAACCATATTTGGCAACCTCCCAATAGGTACAGGATCTTAAGGAAAAACCATATATGGCACACAAAGCCTGCTCAGAAGTCTGTTTCTGCTATTATGGGGAAGGTCTGAAAGAGTAACTCCCTTTCGTCTTGGTACATGGGAGTAACGGCCTGGTGCCGGCAAGAATGTGCTTATCACCTCTGAAGCCAGATGCGACCTTGAGTCTTAGAGCAAAGAAAAGCATCGTGAATTCAGCTGTCCTGTAACTCAACTAATTAGAACTCGCGTAACATGAAAAACAACACGTGATCACTACCCAGGCCCGAGTCGACAAATACAAAATGGCGTTAGTGTGGTTTCTCTAAATGAGGTGTAACTTTAACTATAATAAGAACCAAAGGCTACTCTTCGTTGTTAACACTAAATGGTACATAACTATGAATACATGTGCATGCAGCTACATCAGGCTAACAATGTCATATTAGTAATGACAGAAACGGAATTTCAGTACCACTGGACCGCCCTTTTAACGTGATGTAGCTAAATTAATCTTCAAAGATACCCTCATCTATCTGCATCAAATCTCGAATTTCTTGTTGCATCATCTGAGACTTTTCCTTCTTCGAGGGGGGCGGTACCAAGGCAGAGGACACTTTCCTGGCACAATAGGAACAACAGGCAGGCCCACAGTGTATGCATAAGCAACATGTGAACAGAACACTCACTATACCTACTAATACCATTAATATCTTCCATCCCCAGGCTAACAGTAGGCCACAAAACCAGCCAGAGAGGGACCAATTTCCTGTATCAGTATGTATTTCTGCTGCTAAACGGTGTAATTTCTGAATGGCTAAATGGACAGAAGGGGTGGAGTCAGGAATGTATACACAACAAGAGCTGCCGATGACCCGACAAGCTCCTCCTCGATCTGCTAAGATAACGTCTAGCCCCATCCTATTCTGAAGAGAAACGAGCCTCGTAGCCTGAAGCTCTAGAGTCAAATTTGTTAATATACCAGCTGTGGTATTAATGACTCTTTCCAATACTCTGGATAACCGCCTCACCTCCTTGCTTGTCATTATGGGTCCCCAAATGGGAAACACTCCCTTTACTATATCCACAAAATGCTGTTCTGGGGTATCAGTTTGATCTACTTCTGACATATCCAATTCTCTCTTATCGAGTCTTATTAGTGACCCTTGTCCATTTAACCGATGATCCTTATGATAATTCGAGGGAGCTATATATACGGGAGGATACAGAAAGGACAGATAACAACGGCCCATCCAACCCCGGGGAAGCCACGTATAAGCGTTCTCTCCACAAACAAAATAAACATTTGGGGGTGTTATCAATGGTGGACTACTAAAAGTACGCAATCGATAGGTGTGATTGCACCGACTATCTCCTACCAGGATATATCCTGTTCCTTGTACACAAAAGGCTGAGGTGCTATTTAATATGGGCACGGGGATTAGCTTGTCATTTGTAACATTTCGATCCTGGAAGTATTGAAAATACTGTGTAAAATTAAATTCGGCAAAGTCCAATATCTCTGTTTTCAACCATGTAACATTTTCATATTCGGTATACTTATTCATGCAAGCCTTGGGGTCTAGAGACCCCTCCCCGTCATTTCCTTGTGGGTTACAACCTTGGTGTACTTCTATATAAGTCAAAATCATTTCATAATCCCATTCGGTATACCGAGAGGTATCTACAGGGTAATGCAAGTACATCATACTTAACAATTTAAACCAGGCTTCACAACTTCCTAGGTAGGATAATGGCAATGAGATAAAGAGATTGTGTCGATGCATTACAGAGGGTAGCAGACCGCAAACCCAACAATTGGTCGTAGTGGTAGCACTGTGAGTCTGATGCAACATTTCTACGAATACATTCTTAGCATAGGTCTGACAATGTCTTTCTTTATGAGGAGCTAAGGTGAAGAAATGGTGCTCTATTGGCGGGGTGGGAGTCCCTATCACTGTATGCATGGGGTGATGAAATTCTAAATATAAAAACACACTCATTAATATAATAAACAATATTGCAATGGTTATTACGAAAGCAACCTTCACTCTGGTTGTCCATGATCGAACATAGGTACGTAAATGGGCATATATCGGGAAGCAAGGGGACGCTCCTCCTCAGGGATAAATCGACCAAAAGGGTACATTCTAAAAATGCAGTCCGTCCTGCCAGAGGGTGCTTCTTTCCTGTGTCCGTCTAGAGCAGAGGTCTTCAAACTTTTTCAGGTTGAGCCCCCCCCAGCTCAATCTTTTTAGATGTTGGGCCCCCCCCACCACCTGACATAAATTACTGGAATCTGGTACACTACATAAATGACCGCCATCCACATATCCCAGACCATATCTGGGAATTTCTGTCACCCTGCCTGTTACAGCACAAGCACTGTCCCAAGCCGTAATGCTGCCAATGCCTCTGAGATGTGAGTATGGCTGTTGCGACTACTGAGCTCATGCACACTCAGCAATTAGCATGCTGGGAGGCAGTGCACTGATACTGCAGGTGGCTCCATAGCGTACAAAACATTGCGGTGGCTCCAGCTGCAATGAGCACATTGAGGATAGTAGCATTGCACGCCTGCAGGCTATACTACTCTGGCTATGTAGCACGTGAAAAGTTCACCCTTACTTTTGTTTCTTCTTCCTCACGAGCCCGCACTCCCAAGTTCGAAATGCACTCTTGCAGCTTCCTTGCCTTAACTCGGTCATAAGCCAGCCCCCTGCTACAATTATCCAATGGGAGGCTTAGGCTCAGGCAGTGGCAGGGTGCATCAGACACGAAGAATAGAATGCAAGCCATTCATTGATGATGACTTCTTGGATTCATGACAGGCGTGATGACATCGTCACTAATGTGGTGATACACAATCATGCCTGCCTGGACAGACCCACACCTGCGTATGAAAACCACCAGCCCGTCACCATGCAAGGTATGCTGTTCTTTTTAATTTGAAGTTTGGCAATTACTATTGAGACCACCACCTGCAGGGTCAGAAATCGTAGCCACGGCCCTGTGAAATAAGTGCTGGTGCTGAGTACCGGAAACCACCGGCAAAAATTAAGCACTGCTTGAACCATATCCGCCCACCATCTTGCCAAACACAGAACTGCTAATGTACTATTAAACGTCCGTGAGTGTCCCCAGAGTATTTAAATCATCCTACATGACATGAAACTAAACAAAATACGATACTGCATTACATGCCCCTTCTCAAACCCATAAAAAATTTAAACATGCAAACATTTCTCCTCACCAAATGTTTTGTTTAAAAAACTTAAACATAGACACAGAAACAAAATTGCTTTAAAACTCAAACTGATGATACATTTGTCAGTGTACAATGTGTCTAAATGTTGTCAACTCAGTAAATGTCCACACTATCTTAATGAAATCGTTGCATAATTGAAACTGCAGGGAAAGCCAGCTGAAAGTTATTAACACAGTCAATTAGGTGCACGCTCTACAATTTATGAAGAATTGACATGCCCATACTAATGTAATTTAAAGAGAAACTTCTTTGCCTCCTACTTGTGAAGAACTAACCTTCCCGGGACGATTCATTCCGAGAGCTGAAAAGCTTCATCTGTGGTGGGAGGAGGGAGTCTCCTGTGCTGTTAAACCGAAAGCGACTGCTTTCACGGTTTGCTTTCAAAATGACAAAATTATGGGCAGGTCGTGCCCCATTGATAAGGAAAGTGGGGAACAATGAGATGCTAGGGTGGAGTGCGTGCCCCCCCTGAGATGGTGTCACGCCCCCCGGGGGGCCCGCCCAACAGTTTGAAGAACTCACAGGCAGGCTCCTATCGTTCATCAAAAGAAACAAACTCCTTTGTCGATTATTTTCTCCAACTACAACCTGGGCCCCTTTTGCTTTTGTTTCTCAGTCTTTCTTTCTGAACAGAGCAATACAAAGTTCCAGCTCTCAACGGGTTCAGTCCAGTGTCTCGCTCAGTACCCCCAAGATTCTCCAGCAAGTCCTTACCACTAAAGTCTTTCTGTATCTCCTACAATTATTGGGGGTACCGTGTCGGTTTCTGGGCCGCAGGTTGTATCGAGCCTGACCTGGCAACTCTTGATCACTAAACAAAACAGATGAAGAAGCATCCAAGGTGCCAGATTTTCCATGAACCTTTCGTGCAACAACTGGAGCAACAGATTCAGATGCCAATTCAGCATTTGTTGACGTGGTCTCTCTCATGCCCTCGGCTCCCCTTTCTTGCCCTTCAATTTCTTGGGCGTCAGAAATAGTAACCACGCAAGGAACACTTTCACCTCCCTGGGTCAATATTCCTTCTGGATTCGGACGATCAAAAGGAAGGGGAAGTGGCACCTTTTTAACATGAGCAACATGGATCCAGTGCTTCCGTCCAGTCACCTTCACCGCTGTTCGGGTGGCCAGCAAAACTTGCACCGGTTCCGTCCACCTAGGCTCAAGGCTCGATTTCCGCTGATAGTTTTTCACCATTACCCACTGGCCGGGCTCCAAACGATGTCCCGAACCCTCCGGCAGGGACTGCAATACATCAGATACCTGTTGATGAATAGAACGGAGGTCTTTAGTCAAAGCATACAAATAATCTGTCATCATTGGATAATCTATTTCTCTAAAACGTCTCGGACAAGGAACACCCCATACATTAGCTGGCCATCCAAAAATAACCTCGTACGGGGACAGACCGCAATGAGGGGTCATGCGCAAAGACATCAAAGCCAAGGGCAACGTGTCTGGCCACCGCAACCAGGTACTTTCCTGAATTTTAGCCATTTTCAACTTCAAAATCCCATTGTATTTCTCAACTAACCCAGCGGACTGAGGATGTCGAGCAGCATTACATTTCTGTTTTATGTGTAATCCGTTACAGATATGTCTGATAAGATCAGCACAAAAATGGGTCCCGTTGTTTGACCATATGACCCGAGGGACCCCATATCTTGGGAAATATTCCTTTATTAGGGCTTTAGCAGTTGCTAGTGCAGTATTTTCCTTGGTAGGGTAAGCCTCTACCCACTTACTAAATGCACACACCACTACCAGGACATACTTCAGATTATTCACTCTCTCCAATTGGATATAATCCATTTGGAGCACCTCAAAAGGTAAAGAGGGTGGTGCAAAATTCCCACTAAGGACAGGTTCTCCTCCTCCAGGATTGTATCGAAAGCAAACCATACAATGTTGGACCAGATTTGCTACTTTCCGGGGCAGGGTCAACGCGGTTAACAGTCTTAATATCAAAGGGCCATGTTGTATCCATTGGCCATGGGAAGTAAAGAATCCCCTTTCCGCCCACAGCTTCCCAAAACTATGAGCTACACCAAAGGCATACTGGCTATCTGTATAAATGTTTACCTCTAGTCCCTCACTTAACTCGCATGCCTGTAACAGGGCTATTAGCTCAGCTGCCTGTGCAGAATGATAGGGAACTCGAGACGTTTCAACTACAGTACGCAGGGTGGTGATTGCGTATGCAGCTGTCGTTGTGCCATCTGGTAGTTTAAAACATGAACCATCCACACACAACTCCCCTTGGGGGTCAGATAGGGGCGTGTCTGTGAGGTCCACCCATCCCTTCATTTTTTCTTCTGTCCGAAATATACAATCATGTATGTCATTGTTTGGTTCATCCGAAGGGAGGGGTAGTAACATGGCTGGATTCAGAGTGGCACACCTTTTTATAGTAATATGAGGAGCAAACAAAGTCAATTTGTATCCAGTAAGATGTGCACTCGTAAGGTGCTGTGTCTTCGTTTTATTCAAAAGTGTGTCCACAGCGTGCGGTACCATCACTGTGACGTCAGAATTTAACACGAGTCCTTCCGACTGCCTAATTGCCACCGCCACCGCGGCAGTAGCCCTCAAACAGCTAGGAAGTGCTCTAGCGACATGATCCAATACGGCTGAAAAATAAGCACAAGGTCTTTGCTTACCACCAAATTATTGCGTTAACACTGAAAGCGAACAACCGTCTACCTCGTGCACGTAGAGTACAAAAGGTTTTCGGTAGTCAGGAGTTCCTAAAACAGGTGCAGAACAAAGAGCAGTTTTTAAAGAATCAAAAGCTTTCTGACACTCATCCGTCCAGGGTAAGGGTTCATGCACTTCTTTCGTAATCAGATATAACAGTGGTTTAGTAAGAAGAGAAAAATTAGGAATCCACTTGCGACAGTAAGAGGTTATGCCAAGAAATGCACAAACGTCTCGTTGAGTACGAGGAACAGGCATGTTAAAAATAGTAGACACATGTTCAGGAGTCAACTTCCTTCCCTCTTTTGACAGTAGATGACCAAGGTAGGTCACCTCCTGTCAACAATATTGAAATTTAGAAAGAGATAATTTATTTCCATGGGCTGCGAGATGGGACAAGAGTTTAAACGTAGCTTCTTTGCAACCCTCCTCCGTATCAGACGCCAACAACAGGTCGTCTACATACTGGAGAAGGACGTTTCCTGGGGGTAAAATCAATTCATCCAAAATTACCGTTAAAGCCTGGCTATAAATACTAGGGCTTTCTGTATAGCCTTGAGGAGCACGACAAAATCTAAAGCTACGGCCTGATAACGAGAAGCCGAAAACATGTCTACTCTCAGGGTGTATAGGAATGCTGAAGAAAGCATTCTTTAAATGAATAACTGAGAAACATTTAGCAATAGGGGGAATCATAGTAAGTATCGTTGTGATATCGGAAACTACTGGATATTGTGGTAGCACCACTTTATTAACCTCCCGGAGGTCAATTACAAAGCGGTACGTATCAGCATAATCAAGACTGCTCCCTATAGGAGCCCTCTTTAAAATCAGTAATATGGGGCTATTACATGTGTTAGAAGCTGTCTCTTCCACCACGCCCTTGTCAATCAAATCCTGAATTATCGACATTAACGCTTTCTCTCCTGCTTGGGATATTTTATACCGTGGAATACAAGGCAACCGAGCATTGGGTTTTAACGTGATGGAAACTGGTGGAATATTCAATAAGCCTACATCAGTATCATCAGTTGCCCACAACGTAGGAGGAATGGCCGCCATTTCCGGAGGGAGCTGGTCGTTTTTCATGACATTCTGTTTGGTATATTGTTCTGGTGACTGTACTGTCAAATATACTGCGTCCGGAGAACAATAAATCTTAGCGCGCATCTTTTTTAACAGATCCAATCCCAATAAATTTTCCCCACATTGCGATGTCAACAGAAATGGAGAATCTACTGTAACTGGGCCTATCATAAGTGAGAGTGGCTTCGAAATGGGGCTTATTACTGGAATACCAGAAAATCCAACTGAAACGTTATTATGCCCGGACAGAGCAGCCCCTGGGACCAATGAATGGGCAATCAAACTGTTCATTGCACCCGTGTCCACTTAAAAATTTCTGACACTCCCATTATTTCTCCTTCAACGTAAGGCCCCTTTTGGTCCACAGGTACTGACACTTGGCCCCTTCTCTGTCCGTGGCTGTCCTATGCATAAAAATATCCATTTGATTCATCCATTCCATAATTTTCATTGTGATGCTGCTTCCCATTGGTATTATCAAAATAATTCCCTCTGGACTCACCTCATATCACTTCCCCTCCTTTCAGGTCACCTCGATCAACACCACCCCGTCCTCTTCCTCTACCTCTGCCTCTCACAGCTCCATTCTGCGCTTAAAGGAAAGGACCTGAGCTTGCAAGTACCCGAGCTTGCAAGTACCCTTCCTGTTAACAATAAGCACACTGATTGTGGCCCAAAGCAACAGCTGGACCTCCTCATCGTCCTGTCCCTGCCCCTCTTGGAACAAACCCCCTTCCTCCTCCTTCATTTCTGCCACGTCCCGAGCCACCTGTTGTAAAAATACACGAGTTTTAAGATCTTTAGTCTTTTTATCCGACTTGTCTTTACTCTCATTTTCCCTATGCTCATAATATTGGGCCATACTCAATATAACTGAGGGAGTAGAGGTGGTTACTTTCGGCAGCCTGGAGCCGTGCCAATATTTCCGGTAATAAATTAGTCATGAATCGATTAACAAACAGTCTTACCCCCCTTCTACCGATAAATCCTGTCCACTGAAATCGATAAACACGCCTTCAAATCGAGTAAAGAAATCTGATACACTTTCATCCTTTTTCTGTCTACATGCAGTCAGTTTATCCCAGTCCACTTTTCGGGGTGGAATTAGAGTGTGCATATATGTAATAATTCGACCTGGCAAAGCCAAAATTTCGGCTCTAGGTTTATCCCCGGGTTTCCGTTCCCCATCCCAAGCCTTAAATTGCTCCCACGTCCCCCCTAACTCATTAGCGTGAGGTTGGTTGTGTACCTGTCGCCAGACATCAACTGGAACCAACAATCCAAAGGATAACTCTATATCAGCCAAAGTCATTACAGCTCAAGAAGTTGCTTCAGTAAGCTCCTTATAATAGGCAGTGGGATTTTTACGTGGATCGGGTAAATGGGATTTCAGGGATAAGACTTTGCTTCTTTTCCAAGGAGTATATACCCACTGTTCTTGAAATCGTGCTTGAACTCAAACATGAATAACCTGATTGGCGTTATCCTTAAGTTCCGGAATTTCAGGATGATAAATTGGATGGACTTCTCGCATGGGATGCTGGGAATCCCATATGGGACATTTTTTTAATAATCTTTGCCGATATCGCATAATGGTAACTAAATTTCCATATACATGCTCTGGTCCTAGTTCAAACTTATGGGCCCGGTCCACAATATCGTATAGACCTGCGGTGCTCTCCCATCCTCAAAACATTGCTCCCATAAAGAAATCAACGGATTAGCCATGGTTTCTAAGGTATATTGCTGCATAACCAGTTCATAATCCTTCACGGTTCCCCAAATATCCTCAATATTGTAGATAGCATTGCGCACCCACTGGGACGCCTGATCTATCACCATCTGTTTTTCCTGGCATCCTACAACAGCCCGTGTATATAATCGTCGAACGCCCCCCACTCCGGGAGCATGGGATGGGGTCGAATCCAACCTAGCAGGAGTTGAAGTGGCTGACTGGGAAGGCCAAGCCACCGAGGACGAAGGGGAGATCAATGTCATTGGGGACATGACAGGGGTCAATGAATCACCGGTCAATAGCCATTGCAGGGGTCGAAGGGGGAGGAATAGAAATAGTTCCCATTAACATAGTCGTGGCAGAAGTCAAAGGGGCCGTAGCTAACACAACGGGCGCTCCGGAGGCACTTCTTTGCACAATATAAAAAAAAGGTACATCCTTAGCATCTTACATTTACTAAGTCTTATACAGTACATAATACTCAGTCTAATGACTCTGGTCGAAGTTTTACCCCATCATTTACTCCAACAGATTTGACCCTTGCTCACATCTGTTACCGTCCATTACCACATATCAGCATCCAGTGAGCATGCACATCCACCATCCACAAATCATGATATCTTGCCTATTTGTGTTTTTTGTGTCCTTATGGGGTTCTCTCTTGCTCTCCCGGACTTTAAACTATGTCTACTTCCAGCAGTGGGATCACGGTGGGTGCATTAACAAATACACTTTCAAGGGATTCCATATATCCTTAGGTCTAGAGGCACGAGGGAGGAGCTTTGCATAAGTCATAGTTTGCTCCTGCCAAAATATTAGGTCTTGAACCAAATCTTACATTTAGGTTCTCTGCATCTTTCCCTTTGACAGGCAACCCTTCTTTTAGCTAATTAGAGCCCCAATGCTAGGAATTTCTTATATGCCACCTCAGTTTCCACAGTGTAGCCTAGCAGAGCTGTAACCGGTGATGCCGGAATAGGAGCTCCTATCATGGCTCCTAACGGCCTCAGAACCTACTGCCAGTGTGCCTTTACATAATCACAGTCCCGGGCCAGGTGTAAGAAATCTGCATCTGTCTGTCTGCATCTATCACATTTACGATCTTCCCGTATGTGGAATCTATGCAGCTTAGCCGGTGTATAATATATGCGGTGTAAACATTTATAGTGTATAATGCACAGGCGGGTATTAACCAATATGTTCCCTGTCTGGTCACAGCAATACCTATATTGATGATCTGTGAGAGGTACACCCAGGTCTGTCTTCCATCTTTGTTGTGAGTCAGTGGGAGCCTCTGTCAAGGAGGTCTGTGTCAGGTGATATAGAAGAGATACCCCATGTGCCGGGGTGGGGGTGCTCCGCAATTGTGCTAGCAGCGGGGCAAGAGTGGGCGTTTCCTGGGGGAATGTGGGCATAATTTTTTTTTCTTTTTTCTTTAGAAAGTGTTGTTTAGCGCGAACGTGACCCTTAGGTATCAGAGCGCTTCACAGATACAAATAACATGAGGTAGGTTAGAGATACATCTTACATAGCATAACCATTCGGAGAATGAGGTAGGTAGGTATAGAGCTATGTAGTAAACGTTTCACACTGCTAAGAGGTAGGTTAGGTGTACGTCTATAAGGTAGTATAGCATAAAAGTGTACAATGGCGTGGTATATTTAGGCTAGTAGTTGACATCATCATGTGTATATGTCTATATAATTTCAGTCTCTGTCTGTCTTCCATTTGAACATAAAAGTTATTCTATTTGTCCACTGTACTGTAAATAGTACTACCATAACCATAGATCCAAGTTGTCTTTCTCTGTGCATTTTTCCTCCAGATTTCCGGGTAAGTATAACACTCTGCCGAAGCCTCACATATAGGAAGAGTTCCATTGACATGGGTTCGTCCTCATGGAAAAATTGCTCCCTGCTTTAAAAAAAATCCCATTAGCATAAATATCTCCCCAGGTTTGTACTTTAACCCTCCACAACATTCTGCGGCATCCTTGCTCTTGTGTCAGTTTGCGGTGTGGATATTGTGAGAGATGTAACCTAGGTGAGTAGAGCATGGGCGCCTCTATTCTACGAGCGATTCCCTTACAGGCCGCCGCGGTGCAGTCCACTGTAACATAAAACATAAACATAAACTGCTCAATGGCTAGATGCGGTATGTAGGGAGGAGGGTCGAACCAATAAATTGCATAGTGTGCCTGTGCACACAAATAATACAGTTTCATGTCAGGGGCTTCGAAACCTCCCTGTGAGAAGGCCTGCATCAGGGTTTCCCATTTAAGTCTGGGTTGTTTCTGTCCCCATGCCAGTCTAATCAGTTTGTTTGAAGTGTTTTAAAGAAGTGCCGGCCCGGATTATAGGGTATGTTAAGGAATAAATATAATAATTTAGGAAGGATCACCATTTTCATTAAGGAGATCCTTCCTGCCATCGAGAGGGGCATGGCAATCCATCTTGTTATCATGTCCGTGAGTCAAGTTAAGGCCTGCCCATAGTTGGCCCATCGTAGCTCTGACCTATCCCTGGAGACCATTAACCCCAAATATTTGACCGCCTCTTGACACCAAACAAGGGGGTAATCTAGGGTGTATTACTGGGTCACCTCCATTAGAGGGAATATCTGCATTTTTCCCCAGTTAATGTTGATTCCCAAGATCCCTCCATACGCAGTGATCTCTTGCAGTATGGGGTTTAATCTGATTTGTGGGTCACACACATGGAGTGTTATATCGTCCCTATAAAGGGAGACTAGAATATGTCTACAGGGATATCGCACTGTGTGGTCCGGATGGAGCTTGCGCAGCTTAGCTGCCAGTGGTTCCACTACTAACATAAAGAGCAGGGGTGAAAGTGGACACCCCTGTCTTGTTCCTCGCGACACTTCGAAGGGTACCCCATTAATCAGAACCTTTGCCTGCGGCTGTTGATACAGTAGCCTTACCCATGAGAGAAAGCCAGGCAGCATCCCTATGCATTCCAATACCCTCAAGAGGTACACCATTCCACCGAGTCAAATGCCTTGGTAGCATTTACAAAAAAACACCACCACCTCTAATTCAGGGTCCGCATCCTGCATAAGTGGGAAGAGAGTTCTCAGGTTGTGTGAAGTTGATCTCCCGGGAATGAACCCCACGTGGCCGGGTAGCACTAGGTCCTTCATTAAGGTTCAACCTGTTAGCAAGCACCTTAGCTAATATTTTAACAAAACATTTAATAAAGTAGAGTGGTCTGTATGACTCGCACTTACTCCCGGGCTTCAATAACAAAACTATTGTTGCCCCTCTCATTGTAAGGGTGAGGATACCCTCTTCCTGAGTCAAATTGTCTATGTAAGTCTTATAGAAGTCGACCAGGAGGCCGTCTGACCCGGGGGCTTTGCCAGAACGTAACTGCATCACCGCAGCTTTGATTTCATCCTCTTTGATGTCGGCAGAGAGGAACTCCCTCTTTGCGTCCCCAAGCCATCCCAGCGCTACCTCGTCTAAATATGTTTCTAGTGGGACGGGTTGTGTGTCTATAGTAAAGATGGGTATAATATCTAGTAAATGCACATAGGATATTTTGGGTGTCTTTATGAATGGTATCCCTTCCCTCCTGTACCTCTAATACATAGTTGTAGATGCGGGAGGTGTCGAATTTGCTGTGCAAGTGCATTCCCAGGCCTCGTTCCTTCTCCATATCTGCGAGCCCTAAAGTATTTCCCACAAAAAAGGGATTCCCTCTCTGTCGCATCTCCATATTCAGTCAGTTTATCCCTGATATTCCTTTTTGTTTCTCCAGACGGGGACTCTGAGAGTTTTGCCTCCAGTAGTTTTGATTCTGTTTCCAGGCGGGTAAGGGTGTTCAGTATGTCCGTCAACACACCTCCCCCTTTGCAATACATATGCCATGTATGGTGACCTTAAAGACCTCCCATATTGTGGACATGCGGGGGACCGACTGGGCCTGTCTATGGAAAAAATCCTGTATTTCCTGCCCCAGCTCCTCTCTAAAGGGAGCTTCCAGTAGCGCCATTGGGTGAAGCTGCCAAGTGGCCTGTGGCATGCAGGCTACAGGTGGAACGAGCGTTATACACACAAGGGAGTAGTCTGAAAAGGTGTGCGCTACATGCTGGGCTGGTGCCACCGATGGGCCCATCCCCTTAGAGACAAACCAATAATCCAACCGGGCCCATGAGGAGTGTGCTGCGGGGTAGTGAGTGCCTTCCTCTAACTGGGGATGAATATGCCTCCATGCGTCTATCAGACTATAATCCATGCCTATGTTATGTAATTGCTGCTGCGGAGCTGTGTGGGAGTGAGGTTGAGGGTTTGGTCTGTCCTTATGAGGATCCAGTGTGGTATTGAAACCTCCCTCCAAAATAACATATGTGGAGCCTATATCAAGCATTTTACCCCAAAGGGTATTGTTAAAAGAGGGCTAATTCACGTTTGGGCCATAGCAGCACACTAGAGTGACAGAGTACGTGACTAGCCTCCCCCCACATAATTCTGTATTGTCCCTGTGTGTCTTGCCACGACCCCATAGCTACATTCGGATTGTCTTTTTTAATAAGTATTGCTGTGCCCCAGGCATACATGGAGTAAGTGAAAAGGCATCTATGTCTTGCCCAGCGAGACGCAAACCTCATTCCAGCCCCATCTCCAAAATGGGTCTCTTGTAGCATGGCGATGTGGGTCTCATGCCTCTCTAATCAAGCTAGTATTTGTCTGCATTTTTGCGGGTTCACCAGCCCCCTGATGTTGAATGTAATAGGGTGGAATCCCCTTTATTCCCTGCTGGCTTGCCATAAGTAGGGTGTTTAACTTGCTCCATAGCCTGGAGGTGGGTGTCTTCCCCAGGGGCCATAGCTGAGCCACTCTGTGTATGTCTCTATCCAATACATCCGTACAAGTTAAAGGAGGCACCGTCCCCTTCTCCCTCCACCCTCTCTGACCTACCCAACTCGACGGACAGCAAGTTCCCTTCCCCCACAAACTAGCATCTCTAAAAGGCAGAAGAGAGAATGTACGCCCCCTTACTCCCCCGCCCACAACAACCTCCCCAACTTGTCAGAGAAGAAATACCCTCCCTCCCCATGAACTAGTTTTTCTAATGCCAATATACTTGTGTCTGTCCTAATACCTCACATTATTTACAGTTCAGGATTAGTACACAGATCGAGCGATGGTAACGGTAACCTTAGTAGGTCCTGGATAAAAAATGAGAATAAAAAGTGAAACAGAAAAAAAAGGAAAAAGGTCCTAACCTTTCGATGTAGCTATCTCCAGGGGACACCACAGCCAACCCCCTTCCACATAACTGGATGTGGGGTGCTCGAGTAATGTTACAGTTCTGTCCCATTTAAACCCTAGAGTTTGAGGAAAGAAATATAGGGAGCGATAATGAGAAAAATAGTGCCGTTGCCTATGGTGTGAACTGGCTATGCTTGTTCTGCCTTCATGCCATGGGACACCGTCTGTCGCAGAATAGGTTATAGGATGCTTATGTCACATTTGCTCCATATACCCCACCGGTATTCTGGGACCTTCTCCAAAGTTCTGCCGCAGGGAGGGGTCCTAGTCCTGCTCTCACATCGGCGATCTGGAACTCTGCGAAGAGAGTCGAGTATCGTTGTCTTTTGCAGCTTGGCATGTGCGTTTCAGAAAGACCGCCACTTGCTGGGGATTAGTGCAGAAATTTTGCTTTCCCTGGTGATTGATCCGGAGGCGCGCGGGATATAGCATTGCATAGTCCATTTGAGCCTGTCTCAGCTTTTTTTATGACGGGCAAGAACTGTTTTCCGGCCTCTTGCACCGCAATTGTAAAGTCAGGATAGAGGGCGATGTTGTTCCCCTTGAAGTTGAGTTGTTGTTTCTCCCTGGATAGTCAAAGGGCCACATCTCGGTCCTAGTAATTCAGACTGCGGGCAAAGATTATTCTCGGGTGGGGGGGCAGGGGGGCGCCCTTTCGGTCAACAACTGCATGGAGAAAGTTGTGGCGCCAAAAATGATTGTCAGCATTCACTCTATATCATCCTCCATTCATCCAGTTTTTGTCCTTTCCGGCACTCCCATAATTCACACGTTATTGCGCCGAGAGCCCGCCTCCAAATTCTCATTCTTGGCTGCAATGACCTTTAGGAGGCACTCCATTTGCGATAACTGTTCTTTCCTCCCATCAGATGTGACCTCCAGTTCTGAGATTCTATGATTTGCCTCCTGTATCCTATGATCATGTTTCTCAAGCGTTTGAGCATGGAAATCTACACACGTGCATACAGAGTCCATCTTGGTTTCCATGGACGTCAGGCTCTGCTTCATCGTCAGTAAAAGGGCCGTCACATCTCACTCTGTGAGGTTTGATACAACTAATGGTCGCTCCAACAGCTCCCCCTTTGTATCCCTGGAGTGGAATCTTGCCATTGTACGGGACTCAGTGGATAGCTTAGACTGCATGCCGTCTGTTCAGCCCATCTCCCCACCCACTCGGGCAGTTGTGTCCTCTGCCCACATGCCCTCCGAGTCGTGGGCAACGACTCCTCCGCTGCATGAAGCAGCAATGTAGCTAAGACGGCCTCACATAGAGCGATGGCCAGGTGTGGAACTGTCTGCACGCTCCCCGCCAAAGTATCTGTGGGGCACCTCGCCCCTCTAAGTCTCCCTCTGTCTCCTGTTTCAGTCTTCTTCTGCAAAGTTGGTTTCTGCGTTAACTGCAGGCTGCTCTTGAGTCCTAGGTCGGGTCCTCAATATCTCCTATTATCTCATGCTAGAGACTTTAGGAAGCTGTTCTAGGTTATAGAGTCTCCTCTTTACAGAGGGAGAACTTCACATAATGTCGTTGCCTGTGTTGTCTCATTACGCTCCCTGGTTCTGCTCTTGTGAGGGGAGGAGAGGCGGCCAGTCACTCTTCCAAGCCTGTCCACCCTTTGTCAATGTTCCTGCTGATCGGGGCTTTTAATGTCTTCCCTCGCTGCGTAGTTCCTGACTTTTTAGCCTGTGACTGCTGCTTTCCCTTGTCTCTATCTAGGTGCAGCGGTGTGGCTCTTTTTATGAGGGTTTGCCCCTCAGGGTGCAGCACCCAGTGCTAGGGACGCCCTCCACCGCTATCGGGTTGCGGGAGCTCTCAGTTCTCCCCCAGGATGTCTCACTCCGTCAGGCAAAGACTCTGACTATGAGAAGTGTGATTCTTAGCAGGCTTGACTATTGTAATGCACTGCTACTCAGAGTACCAGAATCTCTACTAAAGAGGTTGCAGTGGGTTCAAGTTTTCAGCAGCAAAGTTAGCTTTGGATAGCTAAGGAGATCATTTGCTCCCAGTGCCCTGAGAGAATTGCAATGGCTTCCAATTAGGCAGAGAATAGTCTTTAAATCCCTGTGCATAGTTTTTAAAGCACTCCATGGAAAGGGTCCACTACTTTTACAAAAAAGACTTGAAAGGTGTCTGCAGTCCACAATGGCAAACATAGGGGCTCATTAGGTTGACGGGCGGACTTTGTCCACCCGCCATCCTGTCGGAATTCGGGACCGCCCGCCATAAGGGCGGGGGTCCCGTGGGCGGTATTAGGATGTGCCCGCCACAGTGGCGGGCACATCCTGCATTTTTAGCATTGTGGCGGGCGGTGCTCTTTGCACCGCCCGCCACAATGCCAAAAATGCATTGATGCATTTGCATAAACAAAGCGGCAGGCACCGCGCGGTGCCTGCCGCTTTGTTAATGCACCCCCCACCTCTCCTTCACTCTGGGGGCCCGCAGGGGGCCCCCAGAGTGAAGACCGCATGCCTTTACGTGGCGGCATCACCACCGCGGAAAGGCACCTAAAGACGCCCATCATAATATGGCTGGCGTTGTCTGATAGACACCGCCACCATATTATTCCTTTTACACCCGGCCGCAAGGCGACCGGGGCGGCAAAGCGGCGGACGGTCTTTCCATCCGCCGAGGTCCCCCCCGCCATGCTAATATGGCGGGGGGAAACGAGTGTGGATGTCGGTGGATTTCCCCCGCCAGGCTGGCGGTGGCTACCGCCAGCCTGGCGTGGGCAATCCGCCCGACATCATAATGGGCCCCCTGATTTATGTTGCAAAATTCTGCCACAAAAGTTAGGGTGGCCGAGCTATCATGATCAGAGCAGCACAACTCCGGAATAAGCTCCCTGCCACTTTAAGCCGCTCTACAAAGTTACTTCAATTTAGAAAGGGCCTGAAAACATGCCTTTTACCGGTCTACAGCTGCCCGCCATGAAAACAGTACGAAAACAGTATGCACTTTGTCGATATATGAGCTTTTCAGCACCAGGATACCTATTAGGTGGCAGTGCGCTTTCTAAATGTTATAAATAACTACATAAATAGATAACTAAGCTGTGGAACAAACTGCCACTCAAAATCTGATCCCTACCTACATTGGCCCAGTTTGTAAATCTTTGAAAAGTTTCTATTTATCCGGGTATAGATATTCTTTGAAATATAGTAGTCTCATTGGGTTTGATTTACAAACTGCATTTTGTAGTATGTAAAGTAGTGCTACAGTAGTACTACTTACTTACTACAAAATTAAGTCCACTAACATACAGGCGGAAAAATCTACCGACACCTTGTCTATATTTTCTATGGGAGATCCTCACATATGCAAATGTACTACTTATTAGTAAATGTGGGAAGGACCAGGGGAGTGGCTGGAAAATGGGTAATATCTACTATTAAATTGGAGGACTTTAGGGAGGATTAAGGAGGGATTTAGGGGGTGTTCAGAAGGGGTTTAAGGAGTGACAGACACTAACCCACAAAATATTAAGGCCATTCCTAATCAAAAGCTTTTCTTCTAAAGTTACTACAGGCAAAACAATACTTGAAACAGTAATAAATGTACTCCAGCCTGGAGTAAGTCCTTCACTGCACATGGCGAACCACTGGTAATCCAACACCTTTCCACAGAAAATAAAGGAGGCAGAGACATCAAATAGAAAACATAGGAGACAATACCAAAAGAAAATATTGTAATACATTTTTTAAACAAATATGCATTCAATTTAATGTAAAATTAAATATAAATAAAGATTACATCTTATTTTATGATTAAGTATTTTATGACCCTTTTTTATGTAATATATGTCCTTTTTAAAAACAAAATTACCTTAATTTGACATAAATAAATATAAACATTTTATTTTAAATTGATTTTTTAAATAAATGATATTCTAACTTAATTTAATAGATTTAAATTCATTAACTATTTTATGCAAAATTAAGGTATAGTGTTCTAGCATTTTTATTAACTTTTTCTGCTGTTAAAATAAATATAAATAATTTATTTACAATAACATTTAACATATTTTTTTATTTTTTTAAGTTTAACACACTTTTTAAATTCTCCCTATACTTTCCCATATGGAAATCCCAGTCCCAGGGGTGGAGAACTCCGCTACTAGAGGTAACTCTACATTTATTAATTGGCGCCACCCTCTTTTTCAGGAATTGGAGACAATAAAATCGTGTAAATTTAGACTACTTGATTTACGTAAATGTACTCCCATGTAAATGTAACTTTGTGAATAGGCTCCATAATTTTTGTTTTAAGTTCCTGCACTTAGAACTGATTTAGTTTGTGACATGTGCTATATAAATGAAAAAAAAAATGCATATCCATGCAAGTGTGTATCTTTTTGTACATATTTGCATCTTACTTTTTCAATACATATTTACAATATTGTATTAAGGATTACATAGCCATTATTTCTGTGCATCATTTGATTCATTGGGTGTTGGGATAAGCAGAGCCATGGCTTGTTAAGTAACTAGGCCTGGAGTATAAGATTAGAAAATGTAAATGGCAGCAGAAAGTGTGCATAGAGGCAACGGAATGGATTATGCAAAACACCCTACAAGATTAGAGATGTTGTCATCTCCCAAGTGCTATTTCAAGTTTATTAAAAGTACATCACTCCGACCCAAATGCCTCCTGACCAAGAAGTGGGTGCAGGTCATGTCAATGAGCCTAGACTATAACGCCTATTGCACATGATCTTGCTTTTCTTGTGTTTTAGTGCACAACATTGAACCCTTAAACAGGCTTGTCCTTTAGTAGGAGTTAGGGCTAGCAATTGATGCTCTTTTATTGCATCTTGCCCCTCAAACAAACTATTTTGCAGCCCTTGTAATACAGCCAAGAATACAACTGATGTACTGGCTAACTATAATTATTTTAAACACTCAACCTTGAGTGGGCCATGGCACACGTTCAAGTTATCTTGAAACATTTTGGCTTTCAAAGCTTTTGTTAAGATTGCCAGAGACTTGGACTTATGTGTTGGCTTCCTAAACTGAGGACCCTCCATGGTGAAGACATTGCCCTCTTTTTGAATCAAGTTTTGGGTTAGGTTTGGAGACCAACGTTCAAGAGTTAGGGAGAGGAGTAGATTCTTGTTGTGATGTGAATTGCTAGTTTGCTGAGATATCTGTAAGTACGGCAACCAAGCATTACATTATGATATTTCCTGCATGGGTAGCCAGAGCAATGACCTTCTGGCAGTGGTTATGTGGTTTCTTCTAACAAGTCCCAGAACTAGTGGAACAGCAGCATTCTGCTCCCACCGGTGTCTATGGATTTGGTATAAAAGGAGGCTGTTATGTCAGGGATTGTCTTTGGAGTGCTTACACCACCATGTTGTTGTGGGTGCTAGTAGAGAAAGATGTCATACTTGATAAGGTAGTGGAAACAGCCACCCACAACCCCTTCAGTCTGGGCATTCAGTTGTGGTCGATCTGAATCAAAGAGTCAGCACAAATTATTTACACTGGAGGTGATTGAGAAATGATGACCGAACATCTCTGGTGTTTAAAGGACAGATTGCCTTTTGTCACCAAAAATAATGAGCTCTGACTTTTTATTGTTTAGATGTAATCTTTTGCCAATTTCAGGTTAGGGTTTTAAGAAGGATATTGTTATGAGCCAGTACACTCAAACTGACCTGAGAAAATGTATAGACTTGCTGGTCATCAGGGAATTACTTTGTCATGACTAGCTGATCTGAAAAGATGCTTACAAAGGTGGCCAGATAATCGTTAAATGGAATACTAGTTAGAAAGGAATTATGTTGGTCTCCTTATAAGGGAAAACAAACTTTCAAAAAGTAAAAACAAATATGGTCACTCTCTTGAAACAATGACCCAGAAATTACAAGAACCAACGAAAGACCTTGGAATCAGCATGGAGGAATGAGGCCCACCTATCTAGTAATATAGATTCATCCACCCTGTCAATTAGTCAACACATTGCAAAGACAATAAAATTAATTCTTGCTTTTGTGCATTGATATCCTTAACATGGAACTATCAATGTAAGTTAATCTTTCTATGGATTGAACAATAGTAGTAGATCTTGAGTATCCATCAATTGCTTATTTTTTGCCATTGAGTTTGTGGGCACCGGCACTCTTTTTATGCGACTGGGGCTTAGTGACAAAGGGAGAAAGCAGGGATAAAAAGAAAGTGCAAGAATGAGATAAAGGGGGGTGGAGTGGAAAGTGCTGGATGAAAGAAGCATGAAGTAGAATCAAGACTAGGTAGCATTGGTACTCATTTACCTTTGAATAAGGCAGTCCAATAGCAGAAAACCTTGGCCTTTGTGTTTTTTGCATAAATTAAGCACTACACCAATCATTACCATAATGACAAGAAGTAGACATGTTCATTATTTCAGAAAGGCATGCCAAACTTTCAGTTATAATTTATTGCACAATGTTAGACTGGCCTTCTTTGCAGGGTCTACCACAAACCTTTTGCTTTTACCTTAAGAGGTTCTGAACTCATTTTTGTTGGCTTTTAGGGCTCTGCGTACTTTACCAATTCTAACTAGTGCTAAAGAACTTTTGCTTTCTCCTCTAAACATGGTAGAATTGGCTTATAATCAATTGGCATATTTCATTAAGTCCTGTAAATTAAAAGCTACCAGTGGGTTGAAGCACTGATTGAGCCACCCACTTAAGTAGTCCTTTAAACATTTCTCTAGTCTGGCATTGAAGCCTGTGTGTGCAGTTTTAAACTGCCATTTAAATCTGGAAAAAGCTAACTTTTGCTAGGCACAACCCTTCATTTTTAATATATAAGTCGCACCTAGGGTGTGACTTGCCCTCTGTCTGTCCAGGGTGCGATGTATTTAAAAAGTGGGACAAGTACTCTTAAGTGTTACATGTCCAGGCAGTGAAAAACTCTTAAATTTGTTTTTCAGTACTTAAGGCCTACCTCTTCCATAGGATAACATTGAAGTTACCTTATTAGATGTAATAAACTGTAACTTCTAAATGGGAACAGGTGACTAGTTCATGTTTGTTGTCTTTGGAATTGCAATGAAAAATCCTCTCTTGTGGTGAAGTTGGATTTTAAAGTACAATTTTGAAAGTACAACTTTTGAAAGTTGCCATTTTTCTGCCTTAGCAATTTAGTGCCTGCAGCCTATATCTGGGTCACATGACTGTGTATAGCTGGCAGTTGGACTTTGTGTGTTCCTCCTAAACAGCCACAGACAGCTAAGAAAGTTCAGGCGGGCCTGGATGGACCATCACTGGCAGGATAGAAGTGTGGACACAGCCCTACTTAAATTTGAATAGCCCGCAAGGAAAGTATCAGTGAATTAGTATGTACCACTAGTAAATCCTTAATCATTACAAGTGGGTGAGCCACTGAACACTTGAGCCAGGCTCCTGTTGGAACCTTGACCCCATAATAAGCCGAGCTTTCATGTGACTTCTGCCTGCTGCCCTCTCACTGCCCAGATGTGGCGTTAAGGCCAGAGCTGCTTTCTTTTTAACTAGGGAACCAGCTTTGAATGTGGGTGTCTGCTCAACATGCTGTCATTCTGGGCAAATCACTTAATCTCCCTGTGCCTATAAAACTGATGTGACTTTATGTAATGTAGCTGGTGTAAAGCCTTAACATTGAAAAGGTAAGACAGAAGATATCCAATAATGGCTCATTTGTACAAAGTGAAACCAGAAAACACTGATAAACCACTGCTTTTCTGCTTAAACTGTGTTATTGAGGGCAAATATTGGATTTCACCTAAACTCCTTTTTCTTCATTATAGCATATGAAAGAACTTTCAAATATGTGAGCTCAGAATACTAGTTCCACAAAAACCTATTGTATTTGACTTAATACACTATAATGTTGCTCTACAATAATCTGGGTGATGCACATGGTTCACCTGACAACTCTCTAGCCTCTTAGTTCACTAATGGTTCCTGTTTAAAAACAATCCCTTTTAAATAATAAGTACTTCTCAGTGCAGTGTTACAATGTGACATATTAATGTCAAAGCTTCCAAATGTTAAAGAAATACACTTTTTGGAATTTTGAACAGACGTTATCACATTTCATGTGATGTTTGCTGTATGATTTACATTGCATATATTTTCAGGGCATATGTTCGAAGAACCAAGCAAAACTCTAGGATTGGATCTGGCTCAGCTGTCCCTGTTAATTTGTTGGTTCGCTCGCCACTCTTCATCATAGGTAAGTTGCCAAGTTACACTCATTGCGGGATATGTTGGACAGAAAAGCCCAAAATACATTATGAATTTAACACCTCTTTTACATTAGGGCTACAGAGCAGAATCTTTCATACCACCATTATATTTCAAACTTTAGATAAAAACAGTTAATGGCAAAATACCTTGCTTAAACTTTTGATAAAAATCTCCAGTGGGGCATATTTATGCACAGATAGCCTTCACATCCACAGAATACCTTAGCTTAACCATATGGGATGACCATCAGCCTTCTGGTAGTTGCTTCTATGGTCTTGTCATTGACCCTTCCTACCATGCTGCAAGTCTGCTACTCATAATGTTGCCATGCTCTGACCATTGAATCATTCATATTCCCAGTGATGGGCACCTTTAGTTGGTACAGTGTTCATCTCATGTTTTAGCCAATGGATCATCCTAAACTTTCCCCCTCAAAGCACTTCCCTCAAATGTCTCTGTAAATTGCTTCACACCCAAAACCACATTAGAGAATTCAGGCCCGCAAGGTCACTAATTGCTCTGAATACCAGTTCACAAATGTGACTTTCCTCACTAGAATGATAACCAAGGACTGCAGAAAATTAACAAAGGCAAATCCCTATAAATCTAATCCAAACAGATTTGTGTCAAATACTGCTGAGAGTTCAAGTATCACCAGCACTGTGCCAATTATCTCATCCACCATGTGGATGTGTTGAAAGGTTCTTTGAAGTTTTTTTTGTAGTTTTAGTACCTGGCTGTTGAAACTATTGGCGCCGAAAACTATCCCATAATCCAACTCATGGAACATGGCAACGACTTGGACTGGAAGCAGTGTATTCCTGATATGGACTTTGGTACCGCCTGGTTAGAGCCCTCAATTTCTGTATATTGATTAAGTTAAGTAACAGGTGATGAGCATTCTTATGAGAATGACAGACAAGGGTTGTATTTTCAAACCTTTATATAATGAATTAATAAGCAGATTGCAGAAACCATGCTAAAGGTACTTTTAGAAGCATGCAAAACCTAGTAGTACAAAGAACTTAATGCATTTGGGGGAAAAGGGTCGCCTACTCATAGAAAGCTCAATGTCCTTTTATAGGACTTTAGACAAAGACATCATACAGTCTACGTGAGTGCACGGTTCCCAAGATATGCACCAATAGGGAACGAGCAAGAAGAAACATTTTACTACCGAATACATTTGAAGTTTCTCTCAGGGTACTCAGGGACATGTTGCGAATTATGGGGGCCTGGGGACAAATATATTTGGGGGCCCCTGTTCGGAACAGTTATACATTTATCTGGTTTCAGCTCTTTAATGCCCTCCCTGGACAGGTCATTGACAGTGCTCAGGCACACTCGTCTAAAATACTAAATGTGTTTACATCTTATATTCAGCAATAGTGACATGCGTATTTAATACTGTAACACTGCAACAGCTCACTAATATTACTGCAAATAATCTCTGTGACAGCCTTCAATTTATTTCTCATATGGGAGGTCCTGTTTTGATCTAAGATAAACTTTGTTTATGGATGTTGCATGAAACATAAACACCACATTTATCTGCAAAAAGTCTGTAACAGACTCTCACACATCACTCACATTAAAAATAAATGAAAGGAAACGTTTTTTTTAAATAATCTGTTTTAGAATTATTCAAGGGCAAGACTCTCTGTGGAATAGAGCTGGCTCTATCAGGGTTCCCCCTGAAAGGGTGGGAGCCTGGTCCAGAGCACACTTTACCCTTGCCTTAAAGGAAAAGGGTATTTATAACAATCTGTTTTAGAATTATTCGAGGGAAAAACTCTCTGTAAAATAGAGCTGGCTCTATCAGTTCCCACCCTGAAAGTATGGGACCCTGGGCCAGAGCCCACTATGCCCTTGTCTTAAAACATCTCTGCGGGTAGTGCTACATTGGATCTGCAGATGTTCTCAAAGTTTATTGAACCAATTAAAGTGATACATTGTATTGCAATAGCCTTGGACAGTAGAAATGTCCTTGGTTAGGTACAGAGGGAGATAACGTCTCTGGGAACATTTCTCAGTTTATTAGTGTGAGTCTCATAATTCTTTATTCAGAACGAGAACAACAACAAAACAACAGTTTGCACATGATGTTTTGCGACGTTTGTGAAAGATGGAGGACATTGAAAACACAACGTAGGATAGCATAACCTCTTATTATGATGTGTTTAATATGCAGGACAAACAGCTCTCACAGAACAAATCGCGGTTTATTTATATGATCCATACTCAAAATTACATTAAAGATTATTTTTTTTAATATGCAATTGTCCTTCATCGGGTCATAGTTTATGTGAGGTCGTTTTCTGTGCTGGTATTGGGGATAGTAGTGAACAAAGGGCTTGTGATTTCATAAGTACTGCACTTATATTTTTTGTACAATGACACAGCTGCCCCCTTCACCACCTGATACCAGAAGATGAAAGGTTGTTCTGTGTCCCTTCACAGTGCTCAATCATGGGTCAAGCATAAGGCAGCTCTGGCTGAAAACTTCTCTGTTCAAATAACATATCACATTTTTCAATGGACTTACCTTCTTTTCCGTCCAAGGTCAATAAAATAGGGATCAGTGAGTTTGGTAACAAGATCCCATATCATTCGCACATTCAAATAGGGAATTCAGTAGTGGAATGATAAAGATGATGAAAGCAATCATAAACTTTCTTTTGTTCTGTCCACAGCATTTTGGCATAACTGACAGCCCATCTTAATATGGCTTGCGGTGTCTATGAGACACCGCCACCATATTAAACATTTTCCACCCCGGCCGCAAGGCGACCGGGGCGGAAAAGCGGCGGACGGTCTTTCCGTCCGCCCCGGTCCCCTCCCGCCATTCCAATATGGCGGGGGAGAATTCTGGTGAGGATGTCGGGCGGATTGCAATTTATAGTGGAATTGCGATCTGACATCAAAAGCTAGAAAACAGATTTTTTTAAATCTATTTTGCGCTCCCAGATGGTCATCTGTGCAAGTTATTTTGGTACATGCACAGAAAACATATTTCATTTGTAAACCAGTGCTTAATTTGAGCCAGTGGTTTCTAGTGCTCGGCACCAGCACTTAATTGTCAATACGGGTACCTATAACAGTATGCCATGTGGTGGCGATGTTTATCTAATTTAGAGATTAGCACAACAACAGTTGTTTATCAATTCAATATGTATCAAAAATGACTAATACTTGTTGCCCAAGTCTTCCATATAGCTTTAGGGCCTGGAATTGTCTAAATAATTGTGTTAGTGACGTCTTTGGCAGTGCCTGCAGGGACAATGGGTGGTGAAAGTGTCAGTGGTCTCCTGACCAGGGTCCTGGCACCTATATTTTTACAAATTAAGCAATGAATGAGCCCAAAAACTGTCTTGCTATTTGTAACGTGACGTTAAAGTCCGTTCCTTTTCTTTTTAATATTTATTTCGACAATGAAAATTCAAGAATACATTTAACAGTTGCTATAGTAAGTATATGAGCCATATAATATGCATATGTATCTGAATTAACACACGTGGATTCGCCATAAGTACTGCAAAATAACGTCAACAAAAGATTATAAAGCAGTTTGAAAAATCCAACTGAGATTTTTTCATCATTTGTGCTGTGTTACAGATCATGGTGTGTATTTTAATTACACAGAGTTCAGCCAGATCTCGCAGTAGTTACCCCATTCTTGCTGATATCACATCTGCAACATGTTGCCTCTGTCCACTAGTCCTTTTCAACCACATAAAATGGAAAGAATGTTGAGAGGCTGAGTCACCAATAGAATAATCAATAGTGGTTCTGTGTCAACATTTCTCATCCATTGGTAGTGAGAGTCAAAGTATATCCTGCTCACTTAGGTTATACAAAGTATGTCCTTTGGAAAGCAACTCTGGTTTACAGGTTGTACAGAAACACCCACTAGTGCCAAGAATGAAGAGAGTGCCCTGTGAATTGCTCACTTTTTAGCACCTGTGCATTCACTGATTGTAAGAAACAGAAAGCTGTGGCCTTTTTTTTAAAATACGTAAGCTCAGGGCATCATAAGTAGCAATAAAGTGGATACCTCTGGTGGTTAATGCACTTGCTAGAAAGGGGTGTGTGCATTAAAATCAAAGGTTCAACTCACCATCAAATTGCACAAAGGATCATTGTGCGTGATGGAAAGCACAGCATGCAACATCTAGTTCACAGATTTGTTTTTGTTTATGGGGATAGCTCAGTTGGCTACTGTTTGTGTTGCATAGATCCTTGTGTCACCTGCAGGTCACAAATTGGCATCCTTGTCATATAGCTTACTGAGTTAAGATCCTGCATCAAGGACCTTCATGCAAACTCAAGGCATACATTTGGAACCTCACTGTTTTTTCCTCAATCTTTTCTTTTCTGAGCTTGGTTTAAAGGCTTAATTTGGTTAGGAATAAACACTTATTAGTAAGCGCTGTATAAACGATTATTAGTGTAATAACTAATGGACAGAAATCGCCGATATTCTAACAATGCATGCAGCATTCTTGCATACAAACTTGCCAAGGTCAAAAATCTAGCCCTGCATCTTATTCTACCTTTAGCACCGGCCCAAACTCTACTCCGAGTCAACTGTTCCTTTTGGTGAGTACCTGCACTTATGTTTTTTTCAGACTTTGCCCAGGGCAAGACAGAAAAAGGCCCCTGCAGGAGTGAGATAAAGAGTCAGAAAGTGCATCGTGGTGAAAGAGGCATGAAATGGAGTTAAGACTGCGCAGCTATGATATTGGGAAACACAGGCGTTTGGATGCGCCAGGTGTGGGCTTGCATGAAGAAACGTGGGCCTTTGGAGCTATATTTTTGTTTACAAATCAAGCACTTGTGGATGGAGGCTTTTCAGATGTGACTGTCTCCCTTTGAAACTTTCATCCGCCCACCAGCCAAGAAATGGATGACCAATTTCGACTTCACAGACAGGTAAGGCCTTGGCACAATTCCCAGGCCTATTTTTCCCTTTACATGCCTGTTACTGTAGCTGTTAATTCTTTCATAAAGGTTTGCTTTGTTACGGCTAACGAAAAAAAATCCTACCATGCTGGTAAAAGAGCGCTTTCAAAACACTGAACACAACAAGCAGGTCTGTGGGTTCGTGATAAGCTCTCGCGTGCTCTAACGGTAGCACCTGTCTCTTGGTGAAATACAAGCATTAACCTTCAGAGAGCGCGCAATATCGGCAGATACGACGCCGCGAGGGGTCAACCACAGACCGTAGCGAGAGGTCCACCGATAATGTTACCCTGCCTGAAGCTGCACCGGGCGTATAATGAAGACGGATCGCCACGCGGGCCCTCCTGGCTGCTGCGTGATGAATGTACTGGACGTGATGAATGTACTGGTCGGTTGGTGTTTACGCCCCAGTGTATGACACAGTGTACTTGTCGCCTCCATAAATCTCACTTTTGCCGAGACATATTCAATGGGACCTCGGCCTCTTCACTACAGACGGGCTAGTCTGTAGTAACTCCTCGCCTTCTGGAGCTCGTGGGCTGAGCCAAGACTGCCTCTCTCTCTTCCCGCCATTTCCGAGTTGCACCTGCGTCTCCTCAGGCTGAAGGGCAGGAGGCGTCCGTGCACTGCGCGCAAGCAAGGAGTAATATCCAGGGTTAAACGCTCGCTCTTTTTTCTGTCTGCCCTTGTGCGTTTTCCATCCTTTGCTTTGAGTCAAAATCAGATAACCGCAGGTACCCAAATATGAGCACAGGTGGGCCACACCTGTAACCACCAGTTCAAATTGAGGACTGGAAGTAGACCATTTTAATTTTCCAAACAATGGACGCCTGTCTCCACTTTCTATTGTATTACTCCTCCTCATTTGTCAATAAAGAAATTCCTGCGACCTTTCTGTCAATACTCTATCGTTCGTGAGCAGGGAAAGGGTCGGAGAGATGTTTGAGGATGGCCACAACGTCTGGAGTGTGTGGGTGCTGCCAAACTTTCCAGGAGAAGCCTCTCACTGAAGGCCCATCCTGATCCTCCTGACACCTTGAGTGGGATTTACTGATACTTGATATCAGGCTATCTTGATACATTATTAGGTGCTTGAGTTAAAGGACTTACGAGTGCACAGTTTTTTGTGAATACATTGTTTATGCGTATCCAGCCATTTACACCAATTGCAGTCTCACACAGCAGGAGGCTCCCATCACGATAACAAAGCCAGGAACGAAAGTGGGGTTGATACCAACGATAGCCAGTATGACCAGGCTACCACCTCCTTATGCAGCATGCTGGGATTGTGTTCATGACATTTATGGCTGGCATGCCTCAAGTGGAGAACACGCACGGGTCTTGCTGCAGAAAAGCAATTTGTTCTGTACAACGCAGTCCACTCCAGTGGATTTGGATGCGAAATATCCACACAAGCCACATAGACACTGTCAGAGCATGCGCATAATGTAAAAGTACCCACTGAACCTTCAACCCCCAAAGTATAGAGGCACCCGACGATCGTCAATCCAGAACAACTAACGCATAAGTAAAGTAAAGTCGCCTTGACAGTGTAATTCTGTGGGCCCGATCTCGGGCAGAACAAATCAAGCTAGTCCTCGGGAGGCCTGCGGCGATACGCCATGCAGATGGTGCCGACAAACATAAGAACCCATAATACATGCGTTCTGCATCTGTGAAGCTCTAAACCCCCTGAGGTGCCGCTGACTGCGGCCAATATTTCGAACTCTGAATGCGAGGTCATGCCGGGCAGCTGGCTTAACTCGCTTAGAAGGAGAATCATGTCAGCTATCGGGCCGTGTTCTTACATTTCTGAAAGCAGCAATTGGTAATGTAAAATTATCATGATTGCTTTTACTTTGGTAGCCTTTTCGCACAGAGCATTTTCACCTCTGGGGTCGCACCCTATTCGCCTATTCGATAAATGAGAATAAGGATAACGTCCTGGTCACTGACAGTCCATTACCTGTTTAAAAGGAGAATAGTGCCACCTACATTGGCGTATTTTATTTTGTAAAAACAATTAAAGCTGCAATTGATAATTTTAAAACGTTTATGATTATGTTTATATTACTCGTCATTTATTTCCACAGAGCACTTCAATTCCTGGGCTGGTACTCAACTAACATGGAGCATTTTTTTTTGTTTTGTCTTTCCCGGAGTTTTATATAGTGCAAACTTGACCCGAAGGTATCAGAGCGCTTTACATGAGCACCAGTTATGTTACACAAGGACACATGTGGAGAAGTGTGGCTCACTGGTTAGAGGAGGCAGACCTGGAAGCAGAGGTCAGCCTGGGACCAGGGTTCAATTCCCGGCTCGGCGGGGTCATGAGTCCTAAAATGTCCATGGGCTCGACAATTCTCGCTCCGGTGCCTACTCAATTCACGGGTTCACACTCTGCGACTCTGGGCAATAGCTTGCTTAATCTCCACAACGGCCCCTCGCGGTGGGATGCCTGGCTTTCACCTTGCGGATACCCTGCCGGGGTTATCTCACAGGGGAATACCAGGAGGGGTTCCCTAAGCAAGCGCTTAGAGACCGCTTGGTGATTTGCGCTATATAAATTCCTGTACATTTACATTTACATTCATTTTTGTTAGACTCGTGGAGAATAAGGGCTAGATGTAGGTAAATAGGATTTACCGATTCTAAAATAACGAATTTTACAGATTCGGTATTTTAGAATCAATAAATCCTAAGTAGCTAATATTTCGGTAAAAATTACCGAATTGTTAAGATTCGGTATTTACCGAATCGGTTCGGTAATTGCCATTCATTCCTATGGACCTGAAGGCCCATTCGGTAAAATAGGGAAAGAGTCAAGGGTGGCAGGGTGTCAATTTTGACACCCTGTTGCACCCCTGAATAGTGCTTGTGTACACATGTGGCACACGTATATGCCCTAAGGGCATGTAAGTCTTTCACATGGCACAGGTGTAAATGCACAGATTTGCATTTACAGAGGTATTCGTTATTTACCACCAACTAATAGTTGGTGGTAAATAATGAATCCTTAAAGCACAGAAGCACTCTTCAAAGTGCTTCCTACATGTCATTTACCGATTCGGTAAATACCGAATCGGTAAATGATGATCCGGTAAATACCGAATCGGTAAATACCGATTCGTTATTTACCGAATCCTCCCCTACATCCCAAATGCCCAATACCGGTCGGTAACGGCCGAAATTCGGTAATTTCGGCCGTTACAGACCGGTTTTGGGCCACCTAGATCTGACCCTAAGTGATTTGCCCAGAATCAGAATTGAGTGACATTGCCAAGACTCAAACCCGGTTCCCCAGATTTGAGATCAACCACCCTAGCCCAATAGTCCACATCCTCTCCCCAACTTTTAATTAGTGATCTCCATGACTAATGTTCTTTGGGAGAAGAAGATGAAAGGGCCATGTCAGACTATAGGGAATGGACCATTTGCAGCTCCAAAAGTGGACTATAAACGTGATACCTTTGTCTTTCCTTCTCAAAACAGGGTTTTACTCATGTTTTATAATTGTTATATGTGTCGAAATGTAATGATTTTAATTAATCCAATTCAGATATAATGATTTTAATTAATCGATCATCAATAAACTTGAAACTTTAACTTCTGGTGGCCTGCACAACTCATGGGTTGTTAGACAAGCCTAGCAAATTTTGCCACAGACCCTGGGCATACAGAAACCAGATACAACTGCAAAGTCCAAGAAATGCCAATTACCTCCTTATTGACATTGACTTCCAGGGGATTGTGGAAGTAAACAGTCAAGGTTTTCTCTTGGAGAATTTAGTGGGGTGGAACATCTAGGTGAGGCTGCATTTATGTTAATTGCAATTAGAAGATTCATCCAGCACTTTAAGACCACTTATGTTTCTTGCGGGTTTGATGTGTGGTTCTGAAAATCTGGACCCTATTGTTATCCCAATATCGAGGTCCAATACCCGTGTCACAAAATATCAACGTACCATGACGAATTTAGTGTCCGTGAACCGATAATGATTAGGACATCATTCCTATGTATTTGCGTGACAATCGAGGGTTGCCAACACCCCTAAATCGTAGTTTCCGTCCCAATCCCTTAGACTCCATTTTGTGAACGGCATCCATCTTACGTCTTGCCCTCATGTTAAGTCAATTAAAGGTCGAGCTTGATCCAAAAGGACACGTCCACCTTCCCTGACTTCCCCCTGACCTGTCCAAACTGACTCCATTGCCTTAAGCCAAACCTGTTTGGGCGGCTCCCCGCCCAGTGGCCGAATACGATACTATCGACACATAACATTCCACAAACCATTCACCCCATACAGAACATGCTTTCTACAAACATGCACCTGCCCATACTTCTTCTTTATGGCCAGTTTTATGGGTGGTACCTGCCTTTATAGGTGTTTCATCGATATCTGATGGGAGTCCCGGATCTTGCTGGGTAATCTGTCACGAACTGGACATCTAAAATGTGGGTTTGCTTACGTGACGCCGCACTTTGTATTATTGCAGAAATATGTTTACAGCCATATCATAAACTCAAGAATTCTTGCTTGAAGCCATTATTTCTGTATAAAAGGAGAAGACTGGTTCTGTAAAAACGAACACGTACAGTCTCCTGAGAATACATGACCCGTGTTTGTCGTGCTTCTAGGACACGTGTTACTTGGTAGCTACCAATAAAAACTTGATCTCTGACTGCGACTAGAAGACTCATTGTTTCTGTGGTCCGGAACAAGGGAGAACTCAGAGGTCTTCGGGTGTTGTCCCCTGGCACCACCGGGTTCCTAAAAACCCGGCACCTCAGTTGGCGCCCAACGTGGGGCGATATCAAGCGGCGACGGTCCAAGCCATATGTTCGTGAGGAGCTTCGTGTGAAAATTCCGGAGGACGGCCAGCCACTTCAGCGACCCCTGTATGTCGACGTGGTTCCGAAGGTCTTTGCTGCGAGGTTCCCCGCGTCCCGACGGCTACGAAGGACTGCTGCCCTGACTATCGCCTTGTTTTGGACCCAGTGATCCTTGGTAGAGCGAAACGATAGACGAGTCTTCTAGCGACGTCACCGATCTTCAAATACTTCAGTTAAGTATAAGTGGAGCGTCTCCCAGTCCTTAGTTTGTCCTTAGTTTTTGGTATCCTGGAGATACGACTTGATTTGGCACTTGCAAGCCCCAAAGCCGAAGGACTCGTGTTTTCACGAGAAATATCATAATAGATAAACCTTTGAAGTTTGAAGCTAGACTAGTGAGCGAAGATGCCTGGTTTTAGCAGACTTGGAAACTTGTTTTGTCTTGGTTATAATAGGGACTCCCGATTAGAGGATTAGTGTCCGGTTCCTCCAATTGGAACTCCAACGTATGAGCTCTATGTAAAACATGGCGTAGGTCCTATCACATATAATGAAGTGTGGATAAAATACACCCGTAAGGATGGTGTTTTAAAATGGCCCCAATATGGTAGTTTCGACTCAGAAATTCTAGATAACCTAGAGGTCAAACTGTTCAAAAAGAAAGCCCGACCGGCGATGTTTGACTCTTTCCGCTTATGGCGTAAAGTGGCCAAACAAAAGGCAATTAAACTAGAAAAGAAGAATAAGAGGGAAAGGGGTATTTCAGTAATACAAGCCGCGATAAAATTTAAAGACAACGAAGAGGATCGAATAAGTGAACAGTTGCACAGGCAACGTAAAATGGCAATAGATAAATGCTATCCTGTTTTACCATCTCTTCAGCAAGAAGCAGTAAAAGAGCGTGAGAAAGATCCATTAATGGCGCATTTGCTGAGTTCGCCACCACCCTATGCGCAAAATGCCACAGCACCTCCGCAACCTTTAGTTGCACCTCTGGTAGCTGTTATACCAGCTCCTCTATAGCACTCACCAGCTACTCTTCAGCTGGCTTCTATTTCTCTAGTGCAGCCTCCTCAAGGCTCACCAGTCACATCTACTTCTCCTACTGTTCCCTCTACAACTTCGCCTAGCGCACCTTCTATTTCTTCCGATACTAGTTCTGCGAACGCTTCTGTTTCTGCTTTGCGTAACTCTGTTCTGACACCAGTTATTCCTCCACTTTCACCTTCCGTCTGGCATAAAACGGCCAGCATTATTACTAACATTCCTTCACCACTTTTTCGGTCGCCTAAAACGACCCCTAATACGGGACTAAGACAGTTACGAAGCCAAATGCCTGATTATCGAGAGAGGGAATGCCTGAATAAGTTAGCACGGAATTGGGCTCTGGATACAGCCAGATATGATGTAGAGTCCGTCATGAACGTTTTCCGTCAATGGGATGAACCGACGCAAAGATATGTTTTTGAACAGATGTGTGTTTTTCTGTGTGAGGATTTGGAAGATAATGGTCAAGAGAGCAACTCTCGAGAGTTGTGTAGTATACGATTTAAATTCGGGGAAGGCATGATTGTAGGTCCCGATGTCGACAAAGCAGTTGAGGTATTATTATCATATCGAAGCACAGGTGGTAACTCTGGGTCATCGTCTGAATGTGGTACGTCTAGTAGGGAAAGAGCGAGACAGTACCCCATGAGAGAGGTTCCTCCTGTTTGGAGGGAAGGTGATGCGAATGCTAATCCACCAATTCTGCCCCATTTCCAGCGTGTATGGGTACATGTCCCATGGTAAAGATCGGAAGTATTAGCACTCAAACAGTCACTACCTGACCCTCGTAAGAACCCAACTGGGTATTATAAGGAGTTATCGCAAACTGCAAGCTCATGTATAATGAATTTAGCAGATGTAGACATGTTATTTGGGAACGTTGTTCCACATCCTTTATGGAGCAAGATACATCATACGGATCACGATCAGGAACTAGGTGACTCATGGGCGAACATTGCGACTACAGATGCTAGACAAGTCGGTGGTTTTAAACCTGAGCCGTTAATAGCTGTACTTCCCGGTAGAATTATAGCGTACATGAAGACAATAATGCCTGAAGTACGCGTAAATTGGGACAAGCTATCAGCATGTAAACAAAAGAAAGATGAGAATGTGTCTGACTTTTTCACGAGATTTGAGGAAACATTCACCGACCACAGTGGCCAAGATATGGCTACAGAGGGTGGCCAAAGATTGTTTGTGGACAAGTTCGTACATAATTTGCTCCCTGAACTATGTAATAAACTAAAAGACTCTGAGAGTGCTTGGGCTGTCTCTACGTCAGCACAGATTTTAGCTACAGCCCAGTACTATGAGAATAGGCGTAAAGACGAGCTAGACAAGGCAGATAAAAGGACGAAAGATTTGAAAACTAAGGTTCTCCTCCAGCAGGCCTATCCGCCTCGCACGGCTAGTCAGCCCGACTATCAACCACGACAGCAGTATTCGAGGAACGCGCAAGGTAATGAGTTTTCCCACCAGCGTCCTACATATGGCCCGAATCAATGTGCGTATTGCAAGGAAGAGGGTCATTTTAAGGATAATTGTCCGGCTCTTGCGCGACGTTTAAACGGTGGTCAAGGTATAAGGGGGAGAGGTGTTCAACATGCCCCTAGAGGTAGAGGCCGTGGAAATTTCACTCAGAATAGAACTTCTTTTCCGCCTCAGAAGTCCATGAATAGCTTTGACCAACAGAATAATTCATCGTCTAAATCAGCTCAGTACTATGCTGACGACTATTACGCTGAACACGAAAATGAGGGTAACGATTGCTAGGACAGCCATGGACAAAGAGAGGGAGTTGTCTCAGTTCCGGTAGATCAGAATGGACCTTATGTCGAGGTAATAGCCTCAGGAGTGTCAGAGCCATTTCTGCTGGATACTGGTGCCACAAAAAGTTCTATCATGCACTCGAAACTTCCTGGCGCACCTTTGTCTGGCGAAATGAATGTCTCAGTAGGTTTCTCTGGCGCCCCTGTAAGAAACCCGATCTCTAGTCCTATGTCTCTTTCTGTTGGCCCATGCGAATTAGAAGCACCCCTCATTTTGACAACAGGTTGTGGTGAAAATTTGCTAGGTTTGGACTTACTAAAAAGGTTATATGCGACCTTGTACTGTTCTCCCTTGGGAGTACAACTTACTTTAGGCAAGAAGGTCATTTCTTCGATGTATTTATCAAAGGAAAATATTCCAACTGAATTATTGTCACTTCCTGATATACTCTGGGCTAATGGTTCTAATGATGTAGGTCGTTTGGAGATAACACCATATGTCATAACGTTGAAAGCCGACGTTAGGTTGCCACGTATTCCCCAATACAAAATATCTAGCGAATGCGAAAAAGCGTTGTTGAAAATTGTTCATGATTTGATTGATAAAGACGTCATCGAAGAAACGACAGGAAATGTCTGTAACAGTCCAGTTTTGCCCGTCTTAAAACGTACTGATCCTTCACAACCCCCTGTGTATAGGTTCGTGATCGACCTCAGAGAAGTAAACAAGATAGTTATCCCACAGTTTCCAGTCGTCCCCGACATTACTGCTTTATTGACAATGGTTCCAGCTTCAGCAAATTGGTTCTCGGTGATTGACCTGAAGAACGCTTTCTTCAGTATCCCGATTGCTGAGGAGAGTAGAGATATTTTCGGATTTAATTTAGGAGGACGAAGCTTCCGCTTCAAGTGCGCTCCTCAAGGCTACTGCGAAAGCCCATCCATATTCAGTCAGGCCCTGAAAACACAACTAGACACGATTGTTCTACAAAGTGGTTCGACTCTGATTCAGTACGTAGACGATCTGCTGATCGCTGCGGACACTGAAGAAATTTGCAAGAAAGCTACGTTATCATTATTGCATCACTTATGTGACATGAAGCACAAAGTCTCCCTTTCCAAACTACAATTTTGCCGACAATAAGTAACCTACTTAGGTCACGTCTTGTCGAAGGAGGGAAGGAGACTGACACCAGAAAGAATACAGGCAATTGCAGAACTAAGTGCCCCAAGGACACAGAGAGAAGTTCGAGCTTTTTTGGGCATTACATCGTACTGTAGACAATGGATACCGAATTTCTCACTGCTAGCTAAACCCTTGCTGGCACTACTCCGTAAAGATACACCCAATCCTATGCCCTGGTCTGAAGATTGTCAGACGAGTTTTCACAAGTTGCGTGATGCATTGTGTTCAGCCCCTGTGTTGGGAAACCCCAACTACAGTAAGCCTTTCACATTATATGTCCATGAGAAGGAAGGCTGTGCATTATCAGTCTTAACACAACATTTTGGGAACAGAAGCGCCCATGCGCATATTTTTCTGCAACTCTGGATCCTGTGGCTAAGGCACTACCAAGTTGTCTGAGGGCTACCGCCGCAGCAGCTGTCTGCATTCGACAATCCGCTGGATTAGTCATGAATAATACTCTGATCGTTATGGTTCCGCAGTAGACATTTTACTAAATAGGACGAAGACACAACACCTTACTAGCGCTCGACTATCCAGTTACGAACTGACGTTGCTAGCAAGCCACATCCACATAAAGAGGTGTGATACACTGAATCCCGCAACGTTATTACCCATTCCGACAGGAACAGACAAGAGTGATAAACATGACTGCTGCTTTAGGACAGAAGAAGAGACAAAAGGGAGAGTAGACTTACAGGACACTCCCCTTCCTGAATGCAATGATACTTTATGGGTTGACGGTTCATGTTTCAAGTTACCGAATGGTGATACGACTGCCGCATATGCTGTAACAACATTACACACCATTATAGAGACCGCACGTATTTCCCACAACTCTGCACAAGCTGCGGAAATTATTGCACTTACCAGAGCATGCGTGTTAGCAAAAGGAAAGCGAGTGAATGTGTACACGGACAGCCAATACGCCTTTGGCGTGGCTCACAGTTTTGGGAGATTATGGCGTGAACGTGGTTTCCTTACCTCACATGGTGCAAAGATACAACATGGTCAGCTAGTTAATGAGCTCCTTGAGTCACTGACCATGCCACTACAAGTTGCCATTATGAAATGCAGTGCACACAAGAAAATTCAAGACAATATTGGCCGCGGGAATGCATTTGCAGACGAGGTTGCGAAAGAGACCGCAAGGGACACGATGAGTCGAATGTATGTTGCGGGTCCCGCTAGATGTACTGCTGATGTGGGAATGTGTGAGGACACCATTGAAAGCGTAAAATGCATACAAGCTGAGGCAACTGAGAATGAGTTGAATGAATGGAGAGAAAGTAAGGGTAGATTGGATGCGAATGGTTGTTGGGTCGAATTATCGGAACACCAGCGATGGCTACTACCTAATGCATACGTACTTGCAGTAGTAACAATGGCTCACGGCATGGCACACATCAGTTCGAAAGGAATATGTAAGCTATTGGCCCCAGTATGGCAGAATAGCAATATCCCAACTTATGCAGAAAATGTGGTCAGAAACTGTATGATATGCCTAAAAAACAATCCCGGTAAAGGAACTCCAACTCCAGCTGGTCATTTTGCGCCTCCTACGTACCCGTTCGAGGTTTTGCAGCTCGATTTCATTCACATGGAAAGGTGCAACAATCCAAAGTATGTGCTCGTTGTTGTTTGCGCTTTTTCAAGGTGGGTGGAAGCGTACCCCCTTAAAGACAATACTGCTATGACAACTGCCAAAGCCCTTGTCAAAGAGTTCTTCCCGAGATTCGGTATGCCTAGAATTGTCTGGAGTGATAATGGAAGTGAATTCATAGGACGAGTGATGAAGAGAGTGTGTGAGTGTCTAGGCATACACCAGAAATTCCACGCTGCAAATCACCCCCAATCAGCTGGATTAGTAGAGTGCTACAATGGCACTTTGAAACTCAAGCTAGCCAAGATCCAAGCCAGTACAGGTCTTAAATGGCCTGACGCCTTGCCCCTAGCACTCTTGTCAACTAGGATGACCGTCCATTCCAGATTAGGTCTTAGCCCCCACGAGATCGTGTTTGGCCGCCCAGCCAACGTCTGGGGCGTGCCAAGACCAAAGAAACTCCGTGAAATAGAGCACCCCGTACTTCTTGACTATTTGTGCGAATTGACAGCTAAATTGCGTGTTTTACACCAACAGGTTCACAGTTCCTCTCCACCAGCCTCTGACGATCCAGGTCACTCCATCACACCCGGAACGTGGGTGTTGGTGCGGAACTTCCAGCACACCAACAACGGACAGCCGAGGTGGACCGGACCTTACCTGGTACTTCTTTCCACGAGATCAGCGGTTCGGGTGGACGGCAAAAAGAACTGGGTGCATGGGACCCATTGCAAACGGGTCCCTCTGCCCCTTCCATAAGACCGGTGGGTCGATAAAGGACTTGCCGACTCTAAGACTGAATCCGTACCTCGTTTCATCCCTTTCAGCGATGCTCGTTTAAAAGAGACTGGTACCGAAAAGGAGAGTGATCGTATTTTGCAAGGACGTGTGTCACCATCTATGCAATTGGACACTACCGAACCTGAGACATTGTTTAAAGACCACACCGTACCTGAGAAGCGACGATACAACCTGAGATCCAGCCCCAGGGACTAATAAAACCTTGATCTAATGTGATTTCCCTTTTCCCCCAAGAACAATTTTTTATCTTCCAGCTCTCTCGTCCCAGGGAACTAGCTCATTTTTTGATTTTCTAACCGCCATCCGGTTCCGCTGCTAGGGTCGCGGTTGAAGTGTAGGGAGTGCAACCAAGGAAGTTTTAGGTCCACGGTTCTGGTTGGTCCGAGGGAGTCACCCCGGACCGAACGGAGCGCGCTCCCTGGCAGAATCAACCTACCACCGCGGGCAGCAAGTAGAGGATGGAGTTTCCAAGGGTAGAGAGACCTGTCAAGCTTACGAACTTTGAAAAACAATTGTGTACTATACTGTCCAAGAAAAGATTTTTAATGACATGTGTTCTAATGCTGTGTAGCACTGTGATGCTTTTGATTGGTTATGCTCTATTCGTATTTCAGGTTTCCCTATTCTCAAATGACACTCTGCCGACGCCTTCTCCCACTCTCTCCCCACATTCTTTTCACCCTCTACCTGAACACGAGTCTGCCAGAAGGCTCGAATTTGTAAATAACTCTTTCATCCAACTCCTACACCAACACCAGTCTATAATGAACACATCAAACTGTTGGATATGCGGACTCATGCCGCACACGACGGATAAGGGTATCCCATACTTCATCCTGCCATTTAGTTATTATGGTTCTCTGTGGGCTTTTCAGACCATGTTCCTATTCGCCCTAGAACCATACCCGACCCGTTCCACTGAAAGCGATTCCAGTAACAAGGCACTAATAGCAGGGATAAGAAATATGAGTAGAGAGTTCGACACATATCTGACTATCCCCAAAGATGAACTGACTCCATACACTCGTTGGAACGTAACCAAACATGGCGTTTACCTGATCAAGAGCCAGGCAGCAAAGAAATCCCGCCCAGTTTGGATAGTGCCCCACCGAGGTCACCTATGTTTACAAGGTATTGGTAGAGATCCCGCTGCACAGTTAGGAAAGAGCATTTGCACAGAAACATATGTGCTCGCCTCCCGAACTTCCCCTATACTCTTAGCAGCCAAAGGCACGTATTTCGTCTGCCACGACCAAGCCTATACATGGTTACCCCCTGACTTCTCAGGCACGTGCTTCATCTCATTTCTGCTGCCTCCTACCTACACGGCCCGAGCAGATTACCATCGGACAAGGACAGCTAGAGGTGTCGTGAGTAAAGACGACACCGCGGGTCAGGAATTCGCTGACTTCGCAAAAGGTTTTCTGCCATTTTGGGGGCCTATGGTAAACAGCAGGAATATTCGCCAGTTAGCAAGGATAGTTGAATCCGCCGTGACTACAACGGCCGGAGCACTTGGCAATTTGACAACCGAGCTTCAGTCGGATCGACTTATGACCCTTCAGAACCGAATTGCCCTTGATATCATACTCGCTGATCGTGGTGGTGTGTGTAGAGTCATCCAATCCAGTTGTTGCATATTCATCCCTGATAATGCACTGACAGTATACCAGGCCATCTCTAAACTACATGAAATATCTGGTTCCCTTCACGTTGAGAAAGGGGATTGGTCCTTGCTAGGGTGGTTCTGGGGACTGCTCGCTGCCTGGGGATGGAAAACGCTAATCTTCATTGGGATGATCTTAACACTTCTGTTTATGTTCTGCCTATGTGTCCAGTGCGCTCCTGCACTCTGTGGCCTCTGTGCTACTTCATGTGTACGGAAGCCTGCGTCAAGGGACGAACTAAGCAACAGGATGATGTTACAGCAGCATCTCCACGAATTCCTTCATACAGATTTGGACTCGGATTAACATGAGTTATTGCCTTACATAAGGGCAAAAGGAGGGTCTGTGGTTCTGAAAATCTGGACCCTATTGTTATCCCAATATCGAGGTCCAATACCCGTGTCACAAAATATCAACGTACCATGACGAATTTAGTGTCCGTGAACCGATAATGATTAGGACATCATTCCTATGTATTTGCGTGACAATCGAGGGTTGCCAACACCCCTAAATCGTAGTTTCCGTCCCAATCCCTTAGACTCCATTTTGTGAACGGCATTCATCTTACGTCTTGCCCTCATGTTAAGTCAATTAAAGGTCGAGCTTGATCCAAAAGGACACGTCCACCTTCCCTGACTTCCCCCTGACCTGTCCAAACTGACTCCATTGCCTTAAGCCAAACCTGTTTGGGCGGCTCCCCGCCCAGTGGCCGAATACGATACTATCGACACATAACATTCCACAAACCATTCACCCCATACAGAACATGCTTTCTACAAACATGCACCTACCCATACTTCTTCTTTATGGCCAGTTTTATGACTGGGTGGTACCTGCCTTTATTGGTGTTTCATCGATATCTGATGGGAGTCCCGGATCTTGCTGGGTAATCTGTCACGAACTGGACATCTAAAATGTGGGTTTGCTTACGTGACGCCGCACTTTGTATTATTGCAGAAATATGTTTACAGCCATATCATAAACTCAAGAATTCTTGCTTGAAGCCATTATTTCTGTATAAAAGGAGAAGACTGGTTCTGTAAAAACGAACACGTACAGTCTCCTGAGAATACATGACCCGTGTTTGTCGTGCTTCTAGGACACGTGTTACTTGGTAGCTACCAATAAAAACTTGATCTCTGACTGCGACTAGAAGACTCATTTTTTCTGTGGTCCGGAACAAGGGAGAACTCAGAGGTCTTCGGGTGTTGTCCCCTGGCACCACCGGGTTCCTAAAAACCCGGCACCTCAGATGGAATACACAACTGTGGGAGGTTTTTCCGGTTTCAGTAAAGTGCTTCTTTTTTGCCTCAGCAATAGTGTGTATCAGTCAACATTCTTCCCTGATGTAGTATCAGTTTGGGACTAAAGATATATGAACTGATGCTTCTGTATTCCGATTAAATATATGTTACATATAATTCTTTATAAGTCATGCACAAACTAAACACCCACTGTTAATAAAATGGAATACAGCTCTCCCTCCTAGGTCACCTGAAGTTACTGCTAGGTCTACACTAGGGCAGGGACATCTTAAGGATTGTGGGGGCCCTGGGCCAAGCATCATTTGGGGGGCCCTGTTAGTAACAGATTTGAATTTATGATCCAATTTCAGCTCTTTAATGCACTCTTTGGCCAAGTCACTGACAGTGCACAGTCACACTCGTCCAAATTCTAAATGTATTTACATCTGATATTCAGGGATAGTAATGTGTGTTTTCAATATTGTAATACAGCACCCGCCCACTAATATTATTGCAAATAATCTCTGTGACACCCTCCCATTTCTTATATGTGAGGTCCTGATTTGATGTAGAAGAAACTTTTTTATAGACATTGCATGAAACATTAAAAGTTAGGGGCATATATTCACAAGCCCCTTGCAACAATTTTGCTCCGCCGTTGCTTCAATTTTTGTGATGCAGCGGTGGCATAAACTATGCGCCACGTTGCTGTCCATTTACAGCGTGACTCATCTAGGGAGATGCGTCACGTTGTAAAGCCCTGCATCACATTACACATGTGTCAGGTATAATGTATGCAGGGTGAGTTTTCCCACGCAAAAAGCCATGTAGAACTGACACAGTAAAATCTACAACATTTCACTGCGTCACACTACGCCTTCATTGCATCAAAATCCCTACACCTGCTAAGATCAAGCGTAAGGAAGGACGCAGGGCTTTTTGAATGGGACTCACCTATCTGTTTGGGCGCAGTGCTGGAGTTGCATAATTTCATGAGAAAATCCAGCAATGCGTAATTTTTGTGCCAAAAGGTAAATCTGAATTTCTGATGCACCTGTGAATCCTTGTGCAGTAATAATGTTCCACTGTCGTGGTATGCTCAGATGGCGGTACACAGCAGCCACTTACTTCTGGTATTAATAAAATGGACCATACGTAAAAATGCTCAGGGTATAATATGCAATTTATTACCATTGTTGGGGGCATCATGGCTGTTCCATTTCAGAGAGCACAATTCTGCAAAGGCTTAATTTAGTAGGTCATTCTGTCAAAACCTTGTGCATCAGATATACCCCCAATTTATCACATTCATTATAATGCATGACAATTATATAGCAACTGCTACGTCATAATATCACAACATTCAAAGGTAAGTATAACAGGTGAATATGGTAATCCATTAGGGTTAAATAGACGATGTTGAAAGTACGTGATGTACTGTTTCTGATATAATTGAAGGTCAATATCATTACCTCAAAAACATTTCTCACAACCATCTTTCATCTTTGGATCTTTGTTGTTGTACTTCTAGTCAGAATTTTAGCAAATAAAAAATATCCAACCTATTCCAGCAGTTATTGATTATTTCCAGTATTAGATGGTAGAGTGCAGAATGTCACCAGATTGGAGCAAAATGACCTTAAAAACTTTGATGTGTATTTCACTGTTTCTTGGAAAATTAAATCCTCTATGCTAGGTGCAAAATTACGGCTGGAACCTAGAGCAACCCGAATACCATGAATTAGCACAGGTCTCTCAATGAACCCCTAGACATTAAAGCCTTCAGTCACATTAATCCTGCCGCTGTCGGTAGTAGGAGTTTCTGCAGGGCGGTGACGTGGGGAGGTGGAGGGGCCGAGTGGGGGGTAGTAATGTCTGGATTATGGAGTTTAACAGGTAAGTAAACATATAAATTAATAAAACGAATTTCGTTGCGTGCACTGCATCACCAAATGCGATGCAGTGCGCACAACAAAATTAGTTTTATTTATTTATATGTTTACTTACCTGTTAAACTCCATAATCCATACATTACTACCCCCACCCTGCCCCTCCCCCTCCCATGTCACCGCCCTGCAGAAACTCCTACTACCGACCGAGGCTGCATTAATCACTACTGCCTCATATGAGACTAAGGGGCACATTTATCATTTTTGATGCAAAAGCTGCATTGCATAGTTTTGCGTCAGAATGAATTGCGCTGTGTTGCATCAGATTCCTGCACAATGGATATATCATATTTGTCATATTGTGCACCATGGTGCAGGGCCCCAAATTGCATCATGCATTGTGACGCAAAGTAGTTTGATATGGCGCAAAGTGCTGTAGTGCAACTACTACCCACATGATTGCAAAGTCAAATTGCGTGTCGTAAAACACCTTTATGTGCCGCTAAGTAGCATTGCCGCTAAGTAGCATTGCATTAGCATAGAAGGATGTCATATGGCAATCTATAGTGGACAAGATCAACAGCGCTGCACAAATAAGGACTGTAGTGGAGTTTAGGAAGATGTGGCACGACTACAAACATAGGACAAAACAAAAGCTGGCTAGGAACCTGAAGGCAGCCAGAAGGACTGGAGGAGGACTTGATGTCCAGGAGGATTTTGACCCCTTATAGGAGCAGGTGGCATCCCTCATTCCAACAGATTTGGTAACCTGAGTGGAAGAACAGGACAGTGCTGACATAGAGGACCAGCACGGAGAACAGGGTGAGTGAAACAAGGTGCCTAGTGTCATAGAGAAGTGTGCAAGGACAGTATGATCAACTTGCAAATAAGGGACAGATACATGGCAATTCCATCTGATTGCAGGGACAACAACCTAGGGGCACATTTATCAATCTTTAGTGTTGCTCTTGTGCCATGCAAGTGTGAGGCAAAACATAAATCTGTGTCATCAAGCCAGACAGGGCCACCTTGTGTGGCCTTGGGTAAAGAACCTTTACAACGAAACTTTTACAACGCACTACCATTACAACGCGGTCATTACAACGCAAACCATTACAACGCATTGCGCTGGGGAGCGCTCTAGGATAGGGAATAGGTTAATTTACAATCCAATAACCTTCCCTAGTGTCCACGGGGACTGGAGTTGGAATAGTAAATTAAACTATTCACTATCCAACACCCAAAAGCACTATGCGTTGTAATGGATTGCGATGTAAAAACCGCGTTGTAAAGGCAGGCGTTTTAATAGCCTGCGTTGTAACGTCATACATCCGTGGCCTTGAGTAGCTTGATGAACTTAGAGTAACACAAGGCAGCGAAAATTATTCCCTTGCATTACTGTGCAGCAGGGAGGTGTGCCATGGGTGGAGTGTGGGTGTTCTTCTCACACACCCACCCATAGGTTATGTCAATTCTCAGATTTTCAAACATTGGTAGACCTAGGAATGAGTCAAAATGCTACGCTTTCCCAGATGAGAGAAATATCTTTAATTCTCCTTGTTGTTTCCTCTTTCTACCTGTGCTGCATTCAGCAACACACAAAGAAAGAGGGAAATGCCTCTCAAGATTGTTTCTGTGATGGAAGGTGTGCCTTCCTGCACAAAAACAATTCTGTCTACAACGCAGGCCCCCTTGCACCATGATGCAAGGCTGCCTGTGTTGGTGCTAGACAGCCAAAAGTGTGCCAGCAATAGGAAAGGATAGGAATGTGCTTTATAATGGAAAATATGGTGCATTCCTGCCCTTTCACGCAGCACAACGCAGCAAGGTGGCTTGCTGAGTTGCGCTGCGTGAAAGATTGAGATATATGCCCCATAGTTAAGAAACTGCCAATGAAGCTGGCATTGACTTGTCAAATAATGTCAATTTGTGTGCTATGACCTGTTAGCCAAACTTAATTCAGTGCAATTGTATCCATGCTGTGAGGCCTACTGGAGCGGTATTGGTTCCTCCTAAATGATTCAGGTGCAAATACATACTATCTGAGATATGCAGACTGCTATCCATGGGACATCTGCTAGGCCACAATACAAGTTCCCTGCCATGAGGACATATAAACTCACAATGCGTGTAAGACTCGCTGAGAGCTTTGTTTCATAGCAATCTTTGTTTCAAATCATTAGCTGCCCTACATCCACCCACCCTCCAGGGCACAAGACATATGGGGCCACTGTCACTCCTTTCTACATCGGTCTGGTATGGACACCTCTGATGGAGAGTCAGACACCCACCCCTGAGACAGAATATCAATACCTATACCACTGGCAAGTGGTAATTGTAAATGAATGACTGGACGTTAGAGAAATGTCCCACACCACTGCACCACCGCATGGTGAAATTTTAATTGTTTTGTTGGGTTGTAATAAACATACGCCCTCAATCAAAGGCGGATGAGTGCTACTAATCTGAAAGGATCTGGATATGGTCACTGGTTACCCGAAACCTGCAACCGATCTCTGCAATTGGTGGTGTATGTAATCACCACTGTGGTATGTCGTTGGGTGGCATCATCATTGGGTTTGGCACCTAGGTACTTGCTTTCCTAGGTGAGTACTGCCTCCTCTTGAGGAAAAGTACTGGTGGGATCCATCTGGTAGTATCTAAAATTACCTCCTCTATTCCAAAGGATTTTTTTTAATGTGGGTGGAGTATACTGGGGTAATGTTAAAAAGAAAAGGTGATATTTTCGAATTTGTTAATTGTCCATAACATCATACATAGGTGGTCAATATGTTTCGGCCTTTAATGCCCCAATACAGCACAGGATCTGGGACTACATCAGCACCTTTTTCAAGTACAACAGGTCCCTTACTGTTTGTTAAACCTTGTTCGATCTTCTTTAGACTCGTAAGTCATTAACTTATGTGTCTTCAAACCAAATTGTTTTTTTCTGAAAGGAATTCTTGGCTTCTTTGAGCCTGAAACTTTTGAGGGATAAAAGGTTTAGTGGACATAGTGGCGCCAGTGTGGTGCACCCAATTCATTTTATCTTATTATTGCAAGAAACGCAATAATGATCTCTAGTAGTTTGTAACCCTTACTATCATGAATTCTTAAAAAGAGAAATATGCTAATTATGTTTGTCTTGGTACAATGCAACTCAATAACCATGTGAGTGGGGAAGTACATTTATAGTGCTCTATATCTAAATCAAAAAAATACTCTGAAGAAGGTGGGGAACAAGGGATATTAAGTTAAGTCCTTTCCTTTTTCAACTTTTTTTCTGGCCGTTTTTAATGTATGTCGTGCGATAATAACTTTTAAGGTTTTTTGATATCAGTTAGAAAAACTGCCACTTTTCCATAAACAATATCCCACACGGAAGATAAACTCAATAGTCTTAAAAAGACATGTACATAGTTTGTATAAATCCTGGTTTATTACCTGATGAAAACGACACAACCTACCGCATGGAATGACACACAAAGAATGATCAACCAACATAAAGGCACAGAACCAACAAGTTGGCACACAAAACATTGTCTGTAAAACAGTTTCCTAGAATGCTTGTCACCCTATGAATTTTAGGTTGCCAAAAGATTTTCCCACCTTGTCTGATACCTATGAGGCAAATTATAAAGGATTTTAGGGTAAACATCACCTCTCCCTTTACCCTTTCCTCAACTTAATATCTCCTGTTCCCCAACCCTTCACAGTATTTGTTCTGAATTAGATACAGGGTACTATAAATGTACTTCCCCACTCACATGGGTATTAAGTTGCATTGTACCAAGGCGAATATAATTTGCATATTTTGTTTCAAGAATTCATGATAATACTGGTTAAAAACGACTTGATCATTATTGGGTTAGTCACAATAATAGGATGAAAAGAATTGGGTGCACCACATGGTACCACTATGTCCACTAAGACTTTTTTCCCTCCAAAGTTTCAGGCTCAAAGAAGCAAAAGAATTCCTTTCATAAAAAACAATTCGGTTTGAAGACACGTAAGTAAATGACTTATGAGTCTAAAGGTGATCTAACAAGGATCAACAAACAGTAAGGGACCTGTTGTTCTTAAACAAGGTACTGTTGAAGGCCCATACTCTGTCCTGTATTGGGGCACTAAAGGCCGAAACATGTTGACCACCTATGTATGATGTTATGGACAATTAATACACCCCAAAACATCACCTTTTCTTTTTAAACTTACCCCTTTATACTCCACTCATATTCAAGATATACTTTGGAATACAGGAGGAAATTTTCGATACTCCTAGATGGATCCTACCAGTACTTTCCTTCAAGAGGAGGCAGTACTCGCCTAGGGAAGCGAGTACGTAAGTCAGCCCTTCCAAGTACCATGCATCAATGGTTAGACTAACATATTTTCATGTGGTGATCTGCATCACCGCACAAAAATGCAAAGTCACTCAATCATAGAGCCTATTGAAGTTGCTAATAACTTTAGCAGGAGATGTGAGTGCCACTATTAGCCCTTATCTGGCAGCTGCAGTGTATGCGACAGAGTGCAATGCTCCGCAGTGGCAGTCCCATGACATGGCATCATGGGACTACAACATTGTGTCCATCAATTGCCGAGAGACAGGAGAACTGAAGTCACTAGTAGTGAGTGGATGGGCCACCCGCGGCGTATCACAGGCTACAGATTGTGCAGAACGCCGCAGCCAGGCTGATCTGTAAAGTCCCCTAGCGCCATTCCATCTCACCCCACTTGAGAAAGTTGCATTGGCTTCCTATCACGGCTCGTATTAAATTCAAGGCACTCGTATTAGTCTTTAGGGCACTGAATGGAAATGGCCCCAGATACCTTAGACATAGACTAAAGCCAGTAAAATCAGCTCTCAACCTCAGATCTAACCACCTCCGGCTCCTACTCCCACCCAGATTCCGTCTTGCAAGGAAGGGAGGCAGAGCTTTTGCAGTGGTGGTTTCCAAATTCTGGAACTCTCTTCCCATCAGCCTCCGCCTTATGGACACCGAATCTCAATTCAGGATCAAATTAAAGACCTTTCTATTCGCTGGATAATAATTCCTTTCCCCCACTGTCTGCAATCCTTAGAGCCGGGACACCCCCGTTGGGGGTAGCTGTGCGCTTAACAAATGTCAGAAATAAATAATAATAATAATAATCTAGCGGTCAGCATAAGTTTAGTTTGGCACCGCTGCCTGTGCCTTTCATCATGCAGATGCTTCCCAGCGACCGGACTGCTGCTGGAGACTCGTTGTCGCTTGGCTCTGGTCACTGACTCTCAGGTCTGTAATATCCAACCTTACAAATATTTAATTTTAGAGCGTCAATCTGAGCAGTTCTCCACTCAGCTGACACATCATGATGCAACAGTAACCACTTACCGCAGGTTGGTGATGAGCGTCGACCACGAGGAACAGACTGAGAATATACCCTTCACCTGTTTGTTCATCTTACAAAGGGCCCAGGCCGCCGAGGCTCCGTGGCATTGCAGTTATCAGCGGCGGGAGGGGCATAGGGCCGAAGGTATTTCTCAAGCAGCGCAAGATGTGAGACTGCAGCCAATTGCTGTTGCATATTTTACCCTGAAAGAAGCTCCTCTGACTGTTCTCTGAGCTGCAGTTGGGTTTAGTTGGACCTAAATGGCAAGCATGTAATAAAAGTTCATTTGTAACTCAAACTAGCATCATGATTTATCACTGCTCTTCTTAGTGCAGCGCTCTGCTCAGCTGACACTTGGACTGGCTAACGGAGACTCGCCGAGGCCGTGGCACACATTTAATCAGGTCTCATTCTTGATATATTTAATTGAAAGCTGAGCGTGCTTTCAGCCTGTTAACATGAAAGTACTATTCCTTTATCTGAGTGCATATTAAAAATATGATATAATTTTAACTAGTGAAAATTTGGCTGAGGCTGGGGTACATGTGAAAGGAGAAAGCCACAGAATTCCCTAGGTTTCCAACGGGAAACATCCTTTACAACGCAACTTTTACCACGCAGTGCCTTTACGACGCAACTATTACAACGCATGTCATTAGAACGCATTGCGCTGGGGGGCGCTCTAGGATAGGGAATGGATTTAATTTACTACCCAACACCTTCCCTACTATCCACGGGGACTGGAGTTGGAATAGTAAATTAAACTATTCACTATCCAGCACCCCTAAGCGCTATGCGTTGTAACAGCATGCGTTGTAAAAACTGCGATGTAAAGGCATGCTTGGTAAAAGCATGCGTTGTAATGTCATACATCATTCCCAACACACATAAAAAGCATGATTTACTTTACAAACCAAACTTCATATCTCAAAATATGGAATACTGATTACTTTTATTGCATAATAAGATAACTTTTGGGAGCGAAGCTAAAGTCCTGCTTAAGATGGCGGCTACACTTAGTTAGTGCCCTATCATTTTTGCTGCTTTGCAGCACTTTAAACACCTTCTTAGAGTTTCTTGTTGTTCAAATCGGTGTAATTTCTGATATTTATATGTTTCCCTCGTCTTCATTTTTCTTGCAAGAAAGTGTCACTCATTGTCGTTGAAATGCCACTCATAATTACAGTGAAATTCTGAAAATGTCACACATAGCAATCTGAAACCCTGACAGCTATGCTACCTGCGAAACCCCATAATGACACCACCCAATGACATTCCACAGTGGTGATTACATAGGCCACCAATGGCAGAGATTGGTTGAGGGTTTCGGGTAAACCGCGAGAATACCTCACAGATCCTTTCAGATTAGTAGCACTCAATCCCCTTTGATTGAGGACGTTATAGGATATGGAAGTAGAGTGAATCCTACATAAAAACGTTTACTCCCCCTCTCATTTTTGATTTATACTGTAATAAAGATACACCAAAAGTTGCAATGCTACTGCCACACTTCATGCATCAATCTGTTGTGCACTGATAGCAGTGTGATGGCTAACCTAGTGCCACTGTGCGTAATGTCTATGCAAAGTGTAGTTTGATATGGTATGCAGATTTGTTACAGAGCTACAACCGTGTTGTCATGACACTTGCTTTCCACATTCGGATCCTTGAAGGGCTCAATTTCCCCTCTTGAGAAAGGTAAATGTCCACCTGTAACACAAATCAAGTAAAATGGCACTAACAATGGAGCATTGTTACACAGTTCAGCTTCTATTCTAAGCACTTGAGTATTCCAGTGTAATGCCACATTTTGCCACCCTCAAATACATAGGGGCATACTTACGAGGGCTTTGCGGCATGCTTGGATCATGTAATGTGGTACATGCATGACGCAAAGCTCCAAGTTGCTGTGTTGCATTACTTTGTGCAAGGGAGGTGTTCCATGGGCATTGTGGTGGGTGTTCCCACGCAAATCCCATGGTTTTTAACACATTCCCAGGCCAAACATGGTATACATGGGAATGTACCAAAAAGATACGCTTCTCCAGGTGATGCGTAACAACAAGAAATATGTTTATTTTTATGTTATGTTATGTTATAAGGGTCTCTTCTATAGCGCGCGGCTACTCCATGCAGTGTCCCGGCGCTTTGGCAAAGAGAGCTGAAGAAAAGTGCGCAACACAACACTGACCGTAGGCCGAAAAAGAAATTACTGGGAGAAAAGCCAAGTCTTCAGTTCCTTTCTAAAGGAAAGCAAACTGTTGGCTTTCTTTAAGGAAATGGGAAGCTCATTCCAGCAACGAGGTGCCAGGTACCGGAAGGAGCGACCTCCAATCCGGGCGCGTCTGATGGTAGGGACAACGCCTTTGGCCAGCAAAGCGGACCTTAGAGTCCTCCTGGGGGCGTAGAAAGCCATACGCATTCCGATGTATTTTGGGCCAATCGAATGGAGGGCCTTAAAGGCAAGGGTCAAGACCTTAAAAGTAATTCTCTTCGAGACTGGGAGCCAATGCAGTCTCTTGAGTAACTCCGCGGCTCTTGCCCTTCGCTGTAGTCCAAAGATGGCCCTGGCAGCCGAATTCTGCACAACCTGCAGGCGAGCCATCAGGTATTTGGGAAGGCCAAGGTAGAGGGCATTCGCGTAATCAAGACGCGAGCCTATCAAGGCCTGGACAATGATTTTTTTATGTTGCAGAGACAGTAGTGGAAGAAATTTCCGCAACATTTTCAGGATGCCAAAACATTTTCCTGTCAGCCCTATAATCTGGGGTCTGAAAGAAAGATCATCGTCACACAAGACACCCAGAATTTTGGCTTTTGACGAGGCAGCATCAGGCGGGAACATATCCCGAGGCCACCATGACTTCCAGCTGGCATCAGGCGGGCAACCGAAAAACAGCAATTCCGATTTGTCGGAGTTGCACTTCAGACTATGCCTCTGAAACCATTCAAAGACAGCGCCTAGGCATTCCTTGATCCGGCCGCCGTCAAAGTCCTCACCCTTATTACACGTAAAAAGAAGCTGGGGGTCGTCAGCATAGGATATGATCCGGGCACCAAAAGATTCCGCCACCGCCGCTAGAGGGGCCATATAGATATTAAAAATGGGTGGGGCTCAGGATGGACCCTTGAGGCTAACCCTACCTCCAGCGGCGGCATTTCGGCAGAAAACAAAGGTACCCAGATCACTTGTCGGCGGTCGGTCAGAAACGACTTAAACCAGTTCCACACCGTCCCACGGAAACCGATCTCCCAGAGTCTTAAAAGGAGACCGTCGTGGGGAACGGTGTCGAAAGCCGCCGACAAATCCAACATGACCAAGATGGCTTTGCCCCCAACGTCCAAAGTCTCTCTTATGGCATCGGTGATCTCAAGAAGGGCTGTCTCCGTGCTAAAATTCGCACGGAAACCCGATTGAGAGTCATGCAAGATATTATTGCTCTCAATAAAGCTGGAAATAGAGAGATGCACATGCTTCTCAATCACCTTAGCCAGAGAGGGAAGGAGGGAGATTGGTCTGTAGTTAGCGTGAATGAGGGGATCTAAAGATGTTTTTTTAAGCAGCGGCAGAATCAAGGCGTGCTTCCAAGCCGGAGGAACCTCTCCCGTTGTCAGGGAAGAGTTGAACAGCGGATTGAGCAGGATGTTAAATGCAGGCGCAACTCTCCCTAGGCATTTCGCTGGACACGGGTCAAGTGGCGAGCCCGATTGAAGCCGAGACAGAAGATCAAGGGAGGAAGCAAGAGGGATAGAAGGGAAAACAGAAAGGAAAGGGCCTTGCTCCTTCAATGATGGTGGTAAAGTGATCAACTGGCAAGCAGCTGGAATAAGGCCGGCATCAGAAAAGGAATCCTGAATGGATTTGATTTTATTGGTAAAGAAATCACTAAGCTGGCGAATCCAAACTTCGGTATGAGAATGGATGGGCGTACTCGAAGAAGGGGAGATAAACTCTTTTACGATCCTGAAAATTCCTTTGCTCGTGTTTTCCGCTGCCTCAATTCTGCGCTCAAGATAGACTTTTTTTCCGTCCACAATATGTTTGTGGTACAGTCAAATAGCATCCCTATATTTAATTTTATCAACACGGTCATACATGCGCCGCCAAGCTCTTTCAGCCCTCTTGCAATCTTGGCGCATCTTGCCTAGAAGAGGAGTGAACCAAGGGGCCGAGGCGTGCCTGCCCGCAGATTTGGCTTTACTCTTTCTATGTGGGCTGCTTTCTGCCACACACATTGAAAGAGGAAAACATCTTTCTGGATTGTTTTTGTGCAGGAAGGTGCCACTTCCTGCATAAAAATAATCCTGCCTACAACACAAGCACCCTTGCACCATGGTGAGAGCCTGGCGGCTGTGTTGGCACTAGGCTGCCGAAATGGCCCCAACAGAGGGGGAAAGGAAAGGAATGCACCACAGTGGTTAAATACAGTGCGTTCCTGCCGTTGCCTGTAAAGCAGGACAGGGCAGCAAGGCAACTTGCGACAGGGCCCTGCAGCATCATTCCCATAAATATGCCCTTCATTAAACGTTTTGAAAAAATGGAACACGGCTAGTCACCTTGTAGGGCAGAGTTGTGTGAAAGGGCAGAAAGGTGTAACATCATATGGCAAATTCCTGATCTTTGGGTGCACTGTTGTACAAACCGCTGCCCTGCACCAACACAGGCACCCTTGCACCATGGAGCAAGGGTGACTGCACTGTAGGCATGATAGCTTTTAATGCAGAAAGGGATACTTTCCTGCACAATAAATTACCCCCAGAGGCATTTTGCTCCATCTAAGTGTGCTGCAGAATGACACACACATAGGAAGAGGAACTAATGAGAAGCAATAATGGTATTTCTCGTTGATGCTCCACTGTTGGGGAGGCATATAGATCAAAGCATTCCCAGGTCTACAAGTGTAGGTAAATCTGGGAATGTATCAGAATCAATGGGTAGATGGGTGGGAACAGTCGCGCTTCACCCATGGCACACATTTCTGTTGCAGAGTAATGCAAAACAGCCTTTTGCGCTCACGTACGTTACTCTAGATGTTTTAACCATGCAGGACAATGCAACGTGGCCTTGCAAAATCTTATCTATGGTTTGTGTCACCCTTACATTACCTAGCATAGTGCAAGGGTGAGCCAAAACCTTGCAAACATTATGTTCAATAATTGCTCCTTATGCACACATAAGTTACATACACTTGAAAATTATAATAATAATAATAAAATTAGTTATAAAGCGCCGAGTTACTTCTACCGAAGTATCCTAGTGCCGACGTCTCACTCCCAAATTCTGAACCAACAGCATGCTAAGAAAAAAAGTTCTAATGAGTCGACCTAAACGACCAGGGCTATAGATTGTTCCGTAACGATAGTTCAGTTTTTTCCCATGTGAGTGAAGGGGGAAGGGCGTTCCAGATATTGGCTGCTAAAAAACTAAAGGAGTGTCCTCCGGTGCCTGCTCTCTTTACGATGGGAATGCAAGCCAATGGAGCGCCTGCTGACCTTAAGTTCCTTTTAGGAGAGTAGGGCCTCACGAAAGGATGCAAATATCGAGGGCCCTTGTTTTGAAGAAACCTATGGCAGTAGCATATTACTTTGAAGGAGATCCTTTTCTTCGCGTGTAACCAGTGAAATTTTGAAAGTGCAGGGCCAATGGGAGACCACATTGGGAGGTTTAGCAGCAACCAGGCTTTCTGTATGCGCTGAAGCTTCATCAGTCAAGACTGTGAGACTCCCACGTACACGACATTGCAGTAGTCCAGCCTGGACGTTACCAGGGCCTGGGCTACTGTCTTTCTGGCAACTTTCAGGAGAAGTCCAAGGTTCTTTTTGAGAGTTTTTAGGATCCCAAGGCACTTGCCCGCTTACGCTGTAATCTGAGAGCCTAGCATCGAACCAGATGACAAGGTTCTTGACTTTAGGCTTTAGGCTTTAGGCTTTGGGCAGGGGCTTTGGGGCAGGGGCTTTGGGGCAGGTAACTGTCCAAGCGAGTCTGGCCACCAGGCGGAGGACCAAATCGAAGGCTGTTTACCTAGGATAAGGACCTCTATTTTCCCAGCATTAAGCCTGAGAGAATTGAGGTTCATTTACTCCACCACCTCAGACAGGCAGGTCCTTAACTGAACAACCGTATCAGCAGAAAAACTAGAGACTGAAAAGGTTTTTGTGCCACCTGAAAGGTGCAGTTCTGCAAGAAATAATAAGCCATCCACAGGAAGGCCATATAACTGATGCCTCAGCTCCAAAGCCGTTCAAGTAGAAAATTGTGGGATACGGTATCAAAAGCCATGCTAAGGTCCAGCATCAGCAGTGCTGCAATGTCACCCCTGTCTACATCTGGACGGTTGAACTCAGAGTCAAGTAGTAGCTCAGACTCAGTGCTATGAAGGGAGGGGAAGCCCGATTGTGTCCTGTGGAGCAGCTCTTTTACCTCAAAAAATGTCGAGAGCTGCTGATTTACATATTCCTCTGGCACATTAGAGAACAAAGATAGCAGTAAGATGGGCCTAAAGGTTTCAGACTTAGAGGGGTCTCAAAGTATTTTTTTATAAGTTGAACTATTATGACATATTTCCAGTGCTAGTGGACTAGGCCTGCCTTATAAGAACTGGCCTCATTTTGGATGTACATTGAGTGGCAGATTTAGGTACATTGTGTCACGCCCAAGTGCCCAGCAAGGACACACAGTGAAATATATTGGACAGATATATTAGCTTTGCCACAAAAACATACCTTGTGCAGCGTGGCTAATTATACATATTGACATCCTAGCCATGGTGTCACTCGGTCTTGCCTTGTGTGGCACAAGGCATCCACACACACTACTGCATTTAGTAAAATAATATTGAAAAATACATTACTTTAAATGAGTACAAGCTGGTAATAAATGGATACATACCTACAGGGCCTGCAACCTCCAACCCTAGTAGGTCAAGCACATCAACCTCATGGGAAACATCCGCCCATCAGTGCTTCAGTTGGTGGATGTGCGTTCCTCCTCCGACATCTTCAACATCTGCATCCGCACATGCTTTCATCTTTGTTGAGCTCCTTGGTAGGGTACCCTTTACTCACACTCCCTCCAGCATCAGGCATACGTATTAGATAGTGCACTATCAGCCAACTAAAGACACCTACCTCCCCCTCATTAAAATTGCAGCCACTCACCTTCCTAGACATGGCCCTATATGGCACAAACCCTGTCCAAAAAACCTACCTACTATCAGACCCCTTAAAACCTTACCTATTAGTAAGAAGTATATACCCTTAAATAGACAGACACCCAACAATACTCAGACACAATGATGTATACATGACAAAACCTAAGCATAAAAAGAAGATAAAGACTATGACACACTAGGACACAGACTCAATTAGATATTCAGCAAAACCACCCCAACACTTTCTCAATTCTCCTTTCAACACTTACACCAACCTCCATCCAGAAACGCAAAGGGAAAGACACATTTACACTTCCTGGTATGCAGCCACACCTATTGCAAAATGTTCTGGGTATAACAGGCAGGTTGTTGTTTTTTGCGTCGAATTTCTGGTGCATTTCGCCGCATCAAGACTTTGCGTGATGCAGTACTCTCTCCCTAATATTGCAAAGACTAACGCTATACCTATCTTCCAACTCAGTGGACAATGTATCACAACACTAAAGACCATGCAATTCATATTTGTCCTTCTCAGTGGGCAATATAGTGCAACGCAAATGGCCACAGGGTTGCCCATGTAGAGCAATGCAAAGGGCCATGCAATGCATGTGCTTCCTATGCAGTGGCCTATATAGCACAATGCAAAAGAGCCTCGCAATTCATATGTTTCCTACACAGTGGCTTATGATGTAGCGCAACACAAAGGGCCATGCAGTGGTCTATATAGAGCAACGCAATGGGCCAAGCAGTGGTGATTGGTGCTACATTGCATCTCTGGCTGTACACGGTATTTCCCCACCGCATTCTTTTGTAAGCGTTCCTTGATGCCGACATTGATGGGCATAACTCGGCCCTCCTGGGGGCAAGCTGGAGCGTAAGGCGGGCTGCGCTTCCCAGTAACACCGGGACTGGTGCGACCAATGGAACTATGACGATGCCCCCTAGGCGGAAACCACAAATGCTACACTGACCGCGGGGCCCGAGCTAGCATGGCCGATGCCCGGTGGACCTGTTTAGGCAACTATAGAGGTGACTGGCTCTGATTTCACCCCCTCAGCCGTCACCTACCCAGCCGGACATTGGACATAGTTTTTCCTCGTCTCTCCGCTGTGTTTCCTTCCGTACCCCGCCTCCTTTCCCCTTACCTGTCTGCCTGACTTGATATGCATTCCTTACCCCTTTTTGCCATTCTCCCTCTCCCTTCCATGCCCCACTGGACGTGTGTCTTGACTATGCTAGGCGCTAACTCATGTTGTTGTTTAATCATTGTTTTTTTCTCTTATGTTATACTTAGCTCATGTAACTGATGTTATTCTTTGTAACTTGTAATTCTCTGATCCTCACGGAAAGCGCTCTGATACCTCCGGGTCTGGCCAGCGCTATATAAAACTCTGCCAATAAAATATATAAACAAAGGGCCACGCAGTGGCCTATATAGCGCAGCACAAAGGGCCATGCAGTGGGCTATATAGAGCAATTCAAAGGGCCACACAATTCATATGTTTCCTACACAGTGTCCCATATAGAACAAAGCAAGTGGCCATGCAGTGGCCTGTATACAGTAACCAAAATGATCATGCACATCATATGTTAATGGTGTCCTATTAACGTACACATGGAAAAAGTAAAAAATATGTGATGGTGGCTTTCAGCAATATAGTTAAGCAATAATATAGCTATCTACTATATACAAGAGCTACATATTGCTGATGCACATGTAACCTAGTACGGTACTACACACAAAGAGCCATAGTTATCACAAATTCATTCAACACAACACAGCAAACCACCTTGCTGCCCTGCTCTGTGTGAAAGGAAAAGAGCATGAATGTACCATATGTATATGTATATACTACATTCCTGTCCTTTCCTAGTACTGTTGCTCTTTTGGCTGCCAAGTGCCCACACAAGCACTCTCCATCATGTTGCAAGGGTGCTTGCATTATAGGCAGGATTGATACAACATTTGAGGGTGTGCCAGGTTATGAAGTCCAATCATATTACTGTGATTTTTCAAAATCTTTATTTATTTTCAATTTTTAATGCATCAGCATCAATAATCACATACACAGCTCAGCCAACGCGTTTCGTTCCAAACAATAGGAACTTCCTCAGGGCTTAAAAACTCAAAGGTATCTTATTTCCCCGCAAGGCAATATTCTTGAACCAGATTAATGAGCCGGATAGTTCGTGCTAGACACAATACCTTGATAAGTATGTTGCTTCCAGCGTTGCCCCAAAAACGGTTATCGGGACAACGCTGGAAGCGACATAAGTTGATTTTGATCCCCTGTGGAAGTTCCTATTGTTTGGCACGAAACGTGTTGGCTGAGCTGTGTATGTCAGTCAGTCAATCAGAATAACTTTATTTCGCCAACACAATGTAAACATAAAAAGTATACTACAGTAAAAAGAAACATTTGCAGTGTTTCACAACATTACAGTATGGTTAAAATATATAAAATAGTAATATAAAATTACAAATTTATAATTATTTACACAATACAATAAAATCAGTTCATTGTTCGGTATATAATTTTAGCAAATTGTACGTCTCTTTTTTAATGCAAATAGCAAAAAGGACGCCAAAGAACAACAAACAAAAGGGTCAGGTAGTGATTGGAGGTAATAAAGGGCTACACGACACTGTCTGAACTTCATTCTACGCATAATGGGGATAATAAATCGCTTCCTTTCATCACAATAAAATTTACAGAAAAACAAAAAAGTGTATGTCTTTCTGAGCAGATTGCTGATCACATGGACAAAATGGAAGGTCAGAGGCAACATAAACATTACGGGGAAAACCCAGCATTAAAGGTGTATAATTCAGACGAAATCTCACCAGAATGTACCTATGCTATATATTAGTGACAAAGGTTAAATATATAGTATTTGTATCCTTTTGCTTTATGCCAGGAGAAGTCAAGTATGTAATTATTGATGCTGATGCATTGAAAATTGAAAACAAATAAAGATTTTGAAAAATCACAGGAATTTGATTGAACGTCATTATCTGGCGCACCCTCATATGTTGTATCAATTAAGGATCTGGGAACCAGAGGCACCCCACAACGGCAGGTGCTGGAATGCTAATGCGCAGGACACCAACATTATACAAACTTAGCGTGAGGTGCAGCTCTATAAGTTCACCGTTGGGTTTCTTTTTTCATTTGACTTATAGGCTGGATTGTTTTTGTGCAGGAAGGGACACCTTCTACCACATACACAATCCTGTGAAGCATCTTACACTTTGTAAGTGTGCTGCTGAATGCAGCACACTTCAAAAGAGGAAAAACGAGGAGAGATTACGTTATTTCTCCTCCTTGCACCTCTGGTGAAGAATCGTACAACTCTTCACATTCCCTGGTCTTCCAATATAGGTAAATATGGGAATGTGGTTAGACAATGATGGGGGTGCACAATTAACAAACTCCAATAGACCAAAAGTGTATGGAAAAAGTCACTTCTATATTAGATCAAATGTTTCACTTATAAAATCAGAGTATCAGCCAACGTGTTTCACTCCCACATTGAGAGCTTCCTCAGGGCTGAAACCAAAGATAAACATACAAATATATAAATAACAAATATAAAAACAACACAGATTGCATATAAACATAAATACAAATGGATAGAAAATGGCACAAGAACACAAGAAAAAAACAACAGAAATCATCACAATATGTTTCGATGTTAACATAAACAGAATATTGTATTGGTTAATACAAAGCAGAAAAGGCACAAAGCACACCAATCTTTAGTCATCAGACATGACAGTAAAATAACAAGAAGTCCAAATGGGCAACAGTTAAATTCAAACTATGGCACTTCGGACACAATTTGTTATCTGATCTTTCGGGGAATATTAGCATCTCTCAAGATTCAGAGCGCCTGCCAGGTCTTTAAAGAAAAAGGGGGACAAAAGATAAACTCTCAAGCAGGGGAACAGATAGAGAGAAGTTTGGGCACGAACAGGAAAAAGTAAAAGACCAGAGAAAGGTCAGGAGGAAAGAAGAAACAGTCAAGAGAAGAAATTTATCAGTGGCAAATTCTTCTAATTCCACCCATAGCGCGGACACAAAACTACATGATCAGTTGACCCAGACCAATAGGGATCATGGCAGACTGCTTACCACAAAAAAAATAGCTGCAATCAGTCCAATTATGGTTCACAGGCAGAAAATATGAATACTGATGTCGCTGATATAATCCTAGGCAGCGTGGTAGGTAATAATGAAGCCTGTCGTTATCCAAGGGATCCTAAAAGGTGTATCATACAAACAACAACAGCTTCCCACACATAATCGTGGGCATCTGCTAGATCCCATATTTGCCAACTGGGAGGATGTCCTGGTTGCACCCCCAGAGCCCCTGCCCTGGACAGATCACTCCTTTGTCCCATTTGTTATTTACCTGCCTAAGCACAAAGTTCATGCTTCTGTCCCGCTCAATTACCCTCGTCGAAGGTGGGCAACATTTTCCCTGCCAGAGTTTAATAAGGCTCTCATTGAGGAAGGGCCTCCAGGAGGCAATGATGTGGCAAATTGCTCAATGACCGCATCATAGCCGCTCTGGATTGCACAGCCCCATTGGGTCGGCCAACAAAAGGTGCCCACAGACAGATAACTGCTCCCTGGTTTGGCGAGACATTGCGCCTCGCCAAAAGGGACTGTAAACGGGCAGAGAGACAATGGAGAGTGGCATATGATGATTCGATGAAAGAAGCCTATCATATCAAGAGACGTATCTATCATAATAAAATCCGTATAGAGAAAGCTACATACTATGCAGACAGAATCCAGAGGGCAGAGAATTCCGCCAAGGAACTGTTTAGCATATATAAGTCTCTAGCCACCCCAAAAAGTGCAAGTCTAGATAAAGATCACTCAGTAGCAGCATGCAACCGCATCGCTACCTATTTCGGAGACAAAGTGTCTAAAATTTACGCTGCTTTCCCCGAAATACCTCCTGCAGCGGAAGAGCCGATAGACCTAGCAGCAGAGGGAGATGATCGAAATCAGCTACTTAACTTTATCACCCCCTCGCCGGATGAGCTAATCAAAATTTGCAGGTCTGTTAAATCTGGCTCTCCCCGAGATCCTGCACCCCCTAAAAGATTGAGTGACAGTTTGGAGACCCTTGAACCGTACATCAGGCATGTGCTAGATGTCTCCTTCCGATCCAGTTCAGTACCTGAGGATTGGAAACAGGCTGTGGTGCTTCCCCTCCGCAAAAAGCCCAACATTAGCTTTGAGAACTTGGACAATCTACGCCCCATCTCCTTGCTGCCTTATCTCTCTAAGGTAGCGGAGAAGGTGGTAAATAAACAGCTAATGACATATGTGGAGGACGGCAACCATCTTCATCCTACCCAATTCGGGTTTCGGCCCCGTCACTCTACGGAGTCCGCCCTTCTGAGGGCCACCGAAGCTCTCAGGCAGGGTGCCGACGAGGGACAAACAATGGCGCTAATTTTATTAGATCTTAGCGCCGCGTTCGACACTGTAGCACATTCCATCTTGCTACAGTGTCTGAACAAGGTTGGGGTGAGAGGGGCAGCGTTGAAATGGATTCATTCATTTCTTACTGGCCGGGGTTTCCAAGTGAGGCAGGGTGACCACTACTCGGAGCGAATTCCTTTGGACCAGGGGGTGCCGCAGGGCTCGTCCCTGAGTCCAACACTTTTCAATCTTTATGTCGCTCCGATTGCCACCTTAGTAGAGAGTCACGGCCTCAGCTTGGTGTCGTATGCCGACGACACGCAGTTGGTTATCTCCCTATCGCGCGCACCCGGTCTTTCGGCGGACATCTTCAGATCATGCATGCAAGACCTTGCTGCCTGGATGTCCGCCAATTGCCTCAAGCTCAACGGAGGCAAGACCGAGGTGCTGGTCGTGGGGGGTTGCCAGTCTGCGTGGACGTCGGCATGGTGGCCACCTTCCCTTGGCCCAACACCCATTCCGTGCCAAAAAGCGAGGAACCTGGGCATTTGGTTTGATGCTGCCCTCACTTTTGGCCCTCAGATCAACCAGGTGGTCGGACTTTGCTTTGGGACCCTTAAAAGCCTCAGGAAGACTCTGAAGTTCTTGCCTGTGAGAGCCCGCCAAACCTTGGTACATGCACTAGTCACATCAAGGATGGACTATGGCAACCTTCTCTATTTAGGCACCCTGGAGAAGAATCTTAGTCGCTTACAGGTCCTACAGAATGCTGCTGCCCGACTAGTGCTCAGACTACCCAGAAGAGCTGCTTCTGCAGCGGCTCTCCGGTCTTTGCACTGGCTCCCGGTCAGAAGTAGGGTAGAATTTAAAGCACTCTGCACGTGCCATCGGATCATTAATGGGAGATCCCCTCTCCCTCTGCAAGGACTTTTGACATCTTATGAGCCTCCCCGATCCTTGAGATCTTCCGGCTCTGGACTCCTGGTTGTCCCTAAGGTGTCCAGAGCACGGATGGGGGGAAGATCTTTCAGATGCCTTGCAGCCGCTAGATGGAACAAGCTGCCCATGGCACTGCGACTAGAGCCATCTGAATCAATTTTTAGAGCTAAGCTTAAAACTGCTCTATTCGCTCAGTAGGTCTGCCGCTTCTGTATATTCCAGTAATAAAAGTTCTCCTCAGCGCGGGGACACGCCGTTGTTGCGTCACCATGCGCTTTATAAAACTCCCTAAATAGAAATAGAAATAGAGAAACACAAAGGGAAGTAACAACAGTGTAACCAGACAGCTTAAGAAGACGCACGAACAACGTGTCCACAGAAAAGCAGTCTACGGATGGACGAACCTTAAAGTTATAAAAAGTCAAGTTATGTTCCTGCAGCTTTAAACAACTGTGGATAGGCTGCAGTCATTGTTACACTGTTCCCACGTTTCTAAAAGGATAAAGAAAACAGATAAAAAACCATACAATTGCCCAGATAGCCGGTTCACACAAGGGGGAAGGATGCAAACAGTATGTCGGAAAGACTTTTATAAGAAGAAAAGGCCATTGCAACATGCAAAGCACGGCTCCCAGGTCTACCCACCTGCGACTCCAACTAAGAACATTCACAGGCACGGATCGGCACCAAAATGATGGTCAAGTTATTCCACTATTTTTCTAAAAGAAACCTCAAAAGGATCTGTAACAAAGAAAAAAGAAAAACAAGAAAGAAAAAGAAAAAGAAAAAAATAGATAATAAATAAACTAAAAATAGAAATACCAAATATACCATCAATAAATAGGAGAGGGAACATGTAATGAGAGGTCCAAAGATTAAAATAGAACTCCCAATCCCTACAGTTGTTTAGGCTGTACCTTGTAGCCACACCAGTTATTCTACGGTAGTGACACTAACCCTCCACAGGGAACAACCCTATGCCACCAGTGAAAAATAGAAAGATAAATTCCATACCTAATGAGTGTGTAACAAATTCAGTCCAAGAAGAAGGCTTACAATAACAAGCCAAAACTTTCGTCCTGTTATAGATGCACGGGAGACAGTAACTAGGGAAGAGAGAAAAACGTAGTCCTAATTGCACTGAAACATATACAAAAAACACACATTCCAAACTGCCTTCTTCAGTCCAAAAAGACAGAAAATGTTATACCCGGACTGAGAACCACAGTTGAAAACTCCGGGTCAGGGGATGCAACTACACGTATAAAATGCTAAGGGGTACTTGTGAACGGGATCCGCATGTATTACATCACATTGTCCATCACCCAAAGCCTGTTAAAACCAAGAAACATCTATGAACCAATATAAGTACTATATATGGATATATACACATCCCACAATCAGAGGCTTTTCCTAAAGTAATGGTAGAAACCCAAACGATCATACGCGCACACTGCATCTAATGTCTCATTGTGATTACCGTATTAGGTAAACCGTTCGAACTACAAGTCCCAGCCTCCCCCTACCCCATAGAGGGTACTGGTTCGGCGTTTAGTACCGAAAATACAGAACACAGCAAAACACCAAAAGGAACAAGTATTCAGCCTAATCTAAAAACACATAATAGACGCCAAATCATTCACTATGTGAGCAGACTAGGACAACAATGTGTACATTGCTTGTTTTAATCATTCAAGTAGTCCCCCGCACTTTTACTCCTCATAAGAAGGGTTATTTAGGTGCAAAAAAGGATTTGCATCGAAGCAAAGAAAAAGAGGGTGGGGAAAATGGGAATGTGTCAAAATCCTTGGGTGGATGAGTGGGAATAGCCACACACAACCCATGGCACTCCTCCCTCCCCCAGAGTAACACAAGGCAGCGTTTTGTGCAACCTTGTGTTACTCTCGCTTATTCAAGCCACTCACGGCCATGCGAGGTGGCCTCGCATGGCTTGAAAAACCTAATTTAGTTTTTGCATCACCCTTGTGTTCCCTTGCGGGAAGCAAGGGTGACCCCAACACATAATAAATATGCCCCAAAGTTTTGATAAACTTTGTGCACAAGTTTATCTATCAGGCACAGGTATGCATGTAGCTGACCATTAACCGATTTATCAGTGTTGATGATGATCAAAATGATATTCTAACCATGTTTGGATATGTGTTATTTTTTACAGTCCACACAGTTAACACTTTTCAAGGGCTTTTTTATCACAGGTGTTAAAGGTTTCACTGCACTTGCACTACATGGTCGTCTTTGGTATTTATTTATTTTTCTCACTGTAAGGTTGGGCATCTGCCTACATCACTTCAAGTGGCACAAGAGGGCCTCACAACATTCACAAAGACCAGGCTTTCGATGTTGAGCACTCACAGATAAGTCCCTTGGCTTTCATGACGTGTCCTAGTTTCACATGTAAATGCACTTATGAAAACGTGTGACATTGACATGTCTCAATGGATTAGTAATCCCACGACTATGTCATGACACAATGGAGAGCCATGTTCAAATGTCATGAGACACATCGTATATTTTGAATGTGTGAAGATTGTTATGAATGACTTAGTTAGCTTCTTCCCATTAAGCATCTAATTCCATTTGGCTCATACATCAATCTTGACCTTTTGTTGTGACTTGCAGTCATGCTGGTGGTAATGTACCTTATGGTGGTATATGTAAGTTCCACACAATTGACATTTTGACAGACCAAATGAGAGGCTGATTTAGGATTGGTATTTAAGTTTCCAAACTTTTTCGTCACCAGATATAGTGCTTGAGACAAAACCTTTTCATTTCAGTATGATTTACCGATTACAGTTGGCATTGATTGTGATTTAGTTTGAACGCACAAAATAAAGTACATGTAACTTTGTACACATACATGTTTTTCTTTTTACAACTTCACTGATTGATTTGACTCTAAAGGTAATGAGTGCTCCACCAATATTGTTAACATTGCACTATACATTGCACTCATAGGTTACTGTGGGCTCCATGACATGATCTCCTTTACCATGCCTATGTATGGATGTCTCCAATTGCATCTACATTACTCATTGCTGTCTATCATAATCTGAGTGAGACATGAACTTCTATGAGTGACACATGTTTGACTGTCCACATGCGGACTTAATATTAACACATGCCATCTTTTGACAAAGTGTTTCTTATTGCACAGTAATCTTGCAGTGTGAAGTTAAATGGTTGAAATGGTACTCGTATGGTAAAGCTTTGACAGCTTATCATGGTGATCAAATGGGATTATATTTAGCTTTCAATAACAATTTCAACAATATCAACATTAAGGGTCATGTATCTATGTAGGCTAATAGATATAGCAAACACAAGGAGATGATGGACGGAGCACTGAAACGTTTCAGACACTCATCCCCAGTCACAGATCTGGGTTTGATCCATCATCATTCCTTGGCTCATTTCGTCACCCCAGTTCAGACCCAGCCATATGCAAATCAGCCTTGACCCTGTTCCTCATGGGAACAGTCCAGCCCGAACTGCCAAGCCAGGTTTTCCCTGGACCAGAAATAATCATCCTCGTACCGGTTTTGGGGAACACCCTTCATCAGCCAGGCTAGCTTGAATCCAGTGGTAAAGTGAGCAAGGGACTTTCAATTGCTTAAATTACAAGCAATTTATGTAGGGTCAGTGACTGTCACTTTATGACTCAGGCATACAATAGCCTTTTTTTCACCTAAGATGTCCTTGCTTGTGTACAGAACTTTTGTGCAGCCTTAGATTTGCTAATACAAGTTTGTATTAGCAGTTCTTTAGTAAATTTAGCCATTAATCAACGTTACTTGGAATTTTCTTGCGGGATTCTTCATACATAAGCCAACGTTTTTTTGCATGGAAATCTGTATTAATGAACTACGAAAGATACAGAGGTATAACAATGTAGTACATTTTTCATATGATGCAGAATGATGGTGAAATAAATAGCATTGATCTACAGACGTGTCCACAACACTTATTGTATATACATATTAGTATGTGATTGGTCCTTGTTAGTGAAAATGTACTTACATGACTTGCTTCTAACATCATTCTTTAACATGAGAAGGTTCTTATTTTAATCGTAAATACACTATGATACCTTACCGTGCTTTTTTAACATAGAATATTTCCTGGTGTCTCACATCTTGATAAGCCTATATATTCATTATGTAAACATTACTTTGGTAAACTGAGAAGCAGTAAATGTAGGCAACTTGAGATAACATTTGAGCTATCTATCACTTTAATGAACGATGTCAATGTAGATTATTATCTATGTGTGTATTTTAAATTTCATTGTTGTGATACAGGAAGTTTGATACCCTTTGCTCTTTCTGTATCACATATGTACCTACAGTGCATTATTTATTTCCTCATTCGATACAACACTGTCAGCGCATAACAGACATTGATTTTTAATGTATACTTTCTTTTTGTCCTCCTAGTACTCTTTTTAGCCTATGTATGCTGCCACATCCAACATATATGCTTAGGATACAAATATGTATTAGACAACATCGCTTTAATTTTGACCATTTCTACTATTACTGACTTGCCACAACATTGCACATGCACACGTCTACAACATTTATATGATGTATCTGTTGTTTTTAGATTACAATTGATCATTGTACGCATTATTTGTCAGTTGATGTCTATGACATTGCAGAAAGTGTGACATGACACAGTACTTCTCACTGGGGGCCTTCTTCTACTTTCATTGGGTCATCAGTAAAGTAATCCCACAATCAGTGGCTATATGTTTGATTGAAATACTGCCACTATGTGTACATGACATGAGATCCAAAAACAAACATAGAGCTATCAATTATGTCATACTTTTAAATTTGAATGATATATTGAATAATCTACTTTCCGTTGCAATGAGTAGGTTATTCACATATCTCCTGTTCTCAAACCTCTTATTGATGATACTGTGCCAAAATATGTGTGCACCATGGGCACTAACAGGATACTCGGCAGGGACATTGATAAACAGTCCACTATTGCCTGGACATTGATAGAGTAATTGTGTTTGCAGTTCTAGAAAAGTGTGCAGTGGGTGCAGGGGGTACACATTGAACGTCTTGCAATCAATAGCACTAAGCACATGAGGGAATCCAGCAATGTTGTAGAGCCTTTGCTTGGTAGGTAAATGTTGTAGGTTGGTTTTTGGAAAGAGAAGATACTGGGGTGCAAGTTTTATGTTGGCATCCAACACAGATGGGAGGAATGCTGAAAATGCTCCCAGAGAAAAGGCAGCCAATATTGCACATTTGCTTTGAAAAGATCCTGAGGCCAACATGTGAAGAACAGACATCATTTCTATGTGTGCTGGGATGGTATTGGCCCTTGCAGTTGCTGGAAGAAGACATGGGGACATCTACTACAAGAATTCCATGCTACTCTATCTCTTCAGTCTGTATAACTGGATGACCTCCTCCTCCCTGAAGTCAATGAGGGATGTACGGTGACGGAATACACGCTCCTTCCTCTTTTTCTGCCTACATGGTTGTCTCCTAACTACTCCTAATTGAAATATGACAACTTCCATGGCATAGTTAAGCTTGCTAAAGTATACTGTGATGGTGAAATTCTTAAACTAAAGAAACAGCATCATTTATTACGCTTGCGTTGGCAATGTGCAGCATTCTGATTGATTTCTATTGTTGCGTTACAATGCATCGTGATGCAGAGAAATGATGATAAATGCCACTTGTTATGTTTTTGTTGGAATTTACACAGGAACGGCTACATTGCATAAATTATTTGCTGCGTGATGCTACCAGATTCAGCACGGCACTTGCAACACGGAATTGCCTGAAAACGACACAGTTGTGTTCTTGCGTCGCTTGATAAATTTGAATTACTGCTTGCATCGCGCTTATGTCACACTGCATGATGCAATACTGACGCAAGCCCTTGATAAATATGGGCCTAAGGTCCTGATTACCAATTGTGGTGCATATTTATCAAGGGTTGTGAATCGCCCTTGTGCCACGCCGTGGGGTGCAGAGCAACGAAAAACCTATATAAGATTTACCAAACCATGCAAGGCCACCTTGCATGGCCCTGCATGGCGGGGTAAATCTGGAGTAAAGCACGGCAGCGCATGTCATTGCCTTGTGTTACTCTGCCCCAGGAAGGTGATCCGTGGGTGGAGCGTGGGTGTTCGCACCATCCACCTATGGATTTTGAAGCATTCCCAGATTTATCAATACTTGTAGACCTGGGAATGCGTCAGAATACTATGCCTTTCCAGGGGAGGCGTAACAAGGAGAAATATCTTTATTTCTCCTTTTATTTTCCTCTTTCTAGGTATGCTACTTACTAGCTGCAGGGGCAGGTCTGCGGGCAGGAGCACAGCCTGACCACTACCTGAATCCTGCAGCAGAACATGGGAGCAGATGATCCTCCCCCAGACAGGCTACCCTTACCAAGACCAACAACCCCCAGCTGCCCTCCTGCTGACACTGTCTGCTTCTTCAGAGCAGGCAGTACTTGTCAATGGTTTTCTCCTCGAAATTGGGGAAAACTTCAATGAAGAGGACCAGGTATCACTAGGTCTGTGAACAAGGGAGAATTTCTTAATCATTACATGTTATATATGAGGCACGTTTTTGGTAGGCAGGACACTCTTCAACTTTTGGCAGATGCCCACAACCATAAAACTACATCTCACTCATAGCTGTTAATTCCTGATCACATCAGGCTTCGATATCTTTGGTCTTTCAACGTCAGAGCCATTAGTCACAGTGAGCGTTGATGACTTGATTAACACAATTTAATGATGGCTTCAGACGCACTAAACGTTAATGCACTGGATCACACTAAAAGTGATGAATAATGCTCACACCTTGGATCACAGTAAGTTTCACTGCCTTGGTTCCCAGTGATCATTAAAGTATTGAATCAAACTCACCGTAAATGCCATGAGTCATGCTCAGAAGTGCCACATTGGATTACGCACGTTGCTTGTCAGAATATTTATCTAGATTCTACTAATTTTGAAGGACTATCTAGGAATAGCTAAAATGGGATTGCGTGGGTTGTATGCACAAATATTTAGTCTTTATGACAACCTACAAAAATTATGATTACAAAATATTTACTTTACTTCCACTAAATAATCAAAGAACATATACATTTAGGGGCCTATTTATGAAAAAGCCACGCACTGCAGCGCAGTGTCACCTTGCTGCACCGTGTGACAGGGAAAGTGCAGGAATGTGCCATATTTTAGGCAATAAGGTGCATTCCTGCATTTTCTTCTTCACTGATGCCCTTTTTCAGCCAAGTGCCAATGCAGGGACCTTTGCACAGTGTAATGGTTTTAATTAACTGCACAATAAACATATTTCTTACTTACAGTGGTGGAAGGGTGCCTGCTTTGCATGCAGGAGTGCTATTGTGCAGGGAAGGATGCCTACCTGCACAAGAAAATCATGAGAGGCATATTTCTCTATCTATGTGTGCTGCAAAATGCATCACACATAGAAAGAGGAAGTAAGAAATAAAGATATGTCTCCTCTTTACACCTCTCCTGGAAAGGTGTATCTTTTTGGTGCACTTGCAGGTTTACCTGTTCTGGTAAATCTGCGAATGCGCCAAAAACCATGGGAGTTGTGTGGAAACATCCACACAACGCTCATTGAATGCTTCCCAGGGCAGAGTAAGGCAAGACTAAGATTTGTGTTGCATGCAAAGTGGCATTGCGTGGCTTCATAAATCTGACTAAAGGTTTGCATTGCTCTTGCACCACGTTGCCTGTTGCAAGAGCGACACAAACCAGCTTGTTAAGAGGCCCCTGACTGTTTTTCACTCACTATCTAGTTTAAAGGTTAAAGTGACGTTAAAGTTAGGTGACAATGTCAGTTACAACTTAAGATTTTCAACTTGAATAAAACACTGAAATTCACCAGTTCTAGGTAACTGAAGTGAATATAACTTGTGTCCTGAACTAGCTATAACCCATGCCCCTGCAATGCACAGTGGTGCCATAAATGATGTCATTTCAGATTCCATCAGTGAATATATCAATGCTATCATTGAAAATGTCAAGAGTGATCTAATATGTAAGGGTATAAGGAGTGCATAGCAAGGGCATGAGTCATAGTTACTTCAGGGTACGAGTTATTGCTACTTCAATTAACTATAACTGACCAATCCCTCAAAATGTCGCTGCATGGAGATAGCAGTTTATTTACAAAACAATGTGACAGACATCTATACTGAATTACAAAATAGCAGGGAAGTCTCCTACACCAGTCCCGAGATATACCCCCCCCCCCCATTGATGGAAGGGACTGATTCTCTGCAGAATTGTCCCCTTATCGCAGGAGAAGCACTCCCAGATTTGTTTGGGAAGGTGAAATCAGGCTCCCCATTAGACCTGGACCCGTCTCACATTCTCTCACAGAGGAGTCAAGAAATATTGCCAATAATCAGGAAATTACTAGACACCCCAATCTCCACAGGCATAGTTCCACTGGAATGGAAACATGCAGTGGTCAAGCCTCATGTAAAAAACCTAAATCTTGACTCCGCCTGTCCAGGGAACTTTAGGCCTATATCTCTGTAGCCGGTGTTAGGGAAATTCTAGAGAAACATATCAACCAGCATCTCTCTAAGCATCTAGAGGATAACTTGCTTCTGGATGACTGTCAAAACAGATTCCGTCCTAAGAATAGCATGGAGTTGGCACTACTGGTAGTCACTGAGAAGGTCAAACAAATCCTAGATAAGGGAGGAGGCAGCCATTATCCTCCTCGACCTGTGTGAAGCACTTGATACGGTCTACGACCAGACACTGGCACTCAGGTTGAGGGAAATTAGCATTGGAAGTACTGCACTAAAATGGCTTTTGTCATTTCTAACAAACATAAATTCCAGATATGGGAACCCCCCCAGTTACTCTGAGGCTGTCCCATTGAAATGTGGGGTCCGGCAGGGTTCCACATTCAGCCCGACTCTTTTTAATGTATATTTCAGACCACTGGCCTCCATTATCAAGGAATTCGGAATGTACATTGTGTCCTATGCTGACGAGAGACAGCTTGTCATCTCCCTCTCCTGAGGGTTCTCAGCCTCAGTTAGGTCCAGGCCTTGAGAAAGTGGCCCACTGATGGCAAGCTGCTCACTGAAATTAATTGGGACAAAACCGATGGGATGGTACCCATTCCGTCTACCCCTATAAAAAGCCTGAGAATGTGGAGGACTGTTCTCTGTTGATGGAAGTCCAAGCCAAAAAACTGACTAGTTCCTGCTTTGCCATGTTGAGGACCCTGAGGAAAATTCTGGCTCTACTGCCTATCTCTGTTACATACCATTGGCCAACGAACGCTGACCACTCTCCCAGTCTCCAACAGCGGAGGACTTAATTGCATGCCACACAGTCTATCAGGCATTGCAGGCAAGCTGGAAACAGGAAAAAACCTGGCTGTCTCCATGTCGCGCAGGGCAAGAAACCACAATTCCCAAAAGCCTGTGTGCCAGCGTCACTCCCGCACAGGAAGTGAATCAAAGAAATCCTCCAGAAGTGTATGCCAGCCTGCAGCGTCGGGAAAGGCGCCGCAGATTATCCTGTTCGGGTTGGCGATTCCAGGACTTCAGAGTCGGATCTGCTTTTGCTTTCTGTGTGGTAAGGGTGTCGTTGACACCACCTCTAAATATATTCTGCCTGGACCTTTTGTTTGAAAAGAACACTCGACCTTTGATTTGCCTACAGACTCGCTTTACCTTACCTCCAAGGAGCCCTGATCTCATTTTCGGAATAGGGCACGGGAACATAAGGGAGATTGTTTTCCTTCTTGGATACTGCCAGTCCAGCTTACTACGAATATACCAGGTGGTAGAGTCAGCTGCAAAATACAGAACTATATAAGTTACTTTCAATAGAGTGTATGCAGCAAAAAACTTATTCATATGTGTGTGACGTAATACGCATTCCATTGGAGTGATACCCAGAGTATTCTTGTATTCATTTATGTTGATGTGTTACATGTGGTGTGATTTGTTGTTCGTCTTCTAGCAGGGGGAAACAGGGAGAGGTGGAAGCTAAGCCTAATCCTTACTCCCTTGTGAAGCTCAAACATACACCACTATTGGTTGGTATGATTTAGATAACAGATAAAGGCATAATTTGTTTATGTGTATACCTATTGGAAAAGCCTGGTAATTCTGGTTTCTGTTCACAGTATAAGCACAGTGATTGGGTCCATACCACTGCGGCTCAGAAAGACAAAAATAAAATAGTGTATTTTGGAAGGTTATGATAAAAGATAATTGTCCTTCCTAAAAGTGAATGCAAACGCATGTTATTTTCCTTTACAGATATATAAAAAAGGTTTTCATATAAATCTCTGTTGTGTTGTTAGATGTGGTATTATGGGTCAGTTGTTCTAAATAAGTCTTTAGTTTTCACAGGTCTCCCTCCCCACTGTTCCCATCCTTTCCTTCCCCCAATTGACTGCCTTAAGCTTCCGTGCTATTATGGCAAACCGGAATTAAGGGTGTCAATAGGTGGACCCATTTGAGCAACGAAGCGATCCTGAGAGGCCTCCGAGGGAATCAAGACAATCTCTTACAGAAGGGTGGTAGTGTAGGCATTGATCTTTTGACTCCTGGACTACAGTAACTCTTAATATCGCTGATCTCCCAAAGCAGACAAAAAAGGCTACAAGTGCTGCAGAACGCTGCAGCCATAACCATCTATAATATACCTAAAGTTTCCTTAGTTAAGAAAGCCACGACTTCATCACACTGGCTCCCGGTGGAGCATAGCATTAAATTCAAAGCACTATGTATGACTCACAGGGCAATAAATGGGAAGGGCCCCCCATATGATTAGAGCCCTACTAACTGCCTACATTCCAAGTAGGACTTTAAGATCGACCAACTCATGTTTTCTAACAGTTCCACACATTCAGAAGGCCAAATGGGGTGGAATATCTTTCTCCTGTCTCTCCCCCAAACTGTGTATCACATTGCCAATCAGAACTGAGTCGGATGAGGCCAAATTCAGAAAACATCGTAAAACTTGGCTATACCCTAATTAAATATGGCCCATGGCAGATTAGTGGGTGCACGTTTTTGACTCACAACGCTGTGAAGCCTTTGGGTAGCTATGCACTTTATAAGTCAAGATAACATAAGATAAGATAACTGGTGAATTTCAGTGGTTTTTTGTTTAGTTTAAAATCTTATGATGTAACTGACATTGTCATAACTATAACATTACTTTAACCTTTGATATTTTCGAATACCTACCTATAACTTTCACTTAACCATTGGTTTTTCAGTGAATTTCTAAAATTTCTTTTAAAAGTAAGTCACTTTTAATATATAAAAGGTACTCCTATTGTTTTTGTCTAGAAGTCAGGACAACATATCCAAGAATGCCAATAAACATTTAAATAAAGCATTTGCAATCAAACAACATTAAACAAGTGTTGGATTCTTTCATTTACACTTCCCATGCCACATAATGAAAACATAAGATCAACCACAAGGAGTCCTGTATTTCCAAAAATGAATAGCAAAAGCTCCAGCACTGGAAACACTTATACATATCACCTTTTCCTGGGGTCATGCTCTACATACCCCAGGAAACACATGGTTACATTTTTATAAAGTATTTCTGGGGGCTGCTGCACTCCCTTCAGTCCCTCACCACCTTAAAAACAAACTAGGTGTGCCCCTGTCCAGATTCAGGCACCACCATGCAGCACAATATATGCAAAAAAGCCCATGAAGGACATTATGGGGTGCTCCTTGCCAGGAACACTGAATAATAAAAGAACGGCCTTGAACGCTCATTTATTATTCTTTCCCTTTTTTATTTATTTTGTTTGTGGGTGTTTCGGTCCCACCCGGGACATTCACAGCTTTCATTGTTGTTGGGGGGTACAGGGAGAGCATCAGGGCCCCACTGGCTTCCTGCAAACAACTCCTTTCTGTGGGGGTGCGCAGAAACTGCTCACGCTTTATGGTGGTTTCTTTTTCACCAGTTGAGTGCCCCGGTCTCATCCAGGGCACCCAACAACATTCCTAAATTTGGAGGCCCTGCGTGGATACCCATGGCCCCAGCAGCCCCACCGGCTTCCTTGCCAGCACCCATCCTGGATGCCCAGTGGGGGCAGTTTTCTCTGCTCTGACAGGGCAGGAGAAATCCTATGTTCCCTGCCTGTAAAAGTGTGGGCAGGAAGAAACATTCCAGCTCCCACCCGACAGGAGAAGACTCCTGCTGAGTGCGAGCACTAAGGTAGTCCCTGCCCACGCACTCAGAAACAGTGTCCTGGGGAATGAGGTCCACAGGACACCACCAGTCAACCAGTCCAGCTAGATAAGCACCCTTACCGGAATATAGCACAGCGGGTCACGTAGAACCACTTGAGATTTCTCTACATGCAGCTGCAGATAAACAAATTTGATTGATACCAAATTTGCTTTTCATTCCTTGTTCACTTTGTAAAGCGCTCTGTTACCGTACATTGGGTCTGGTTCGCGCTATAGAAAACTTTAAAAATAAATAAATAAAATAAGCACCTTTGACTGGTCTGGTTAAGCTTAAACTGTAGACGAATGGCATGGTGTTATTTCTCAGGACAGGGCCAGATAATTGTATGCAGGCTCCTAAATCGAGGGCAGCTTTTTCAGATTTAGCAGGGTAATGTGTTTACGCAATTACGGCTTTGCTGGAGACCCAACAAACAGACTATTTCAATACCCAGAGAAAGCATTTAGAGGTCTGGGTCTCAGAAAGACTGAATTAACAAACTAACTTTTGAGTGTACTTTCAAGCCCCTTCTGTGAAAGGCAGTTTCTCTGCGGGAATGGTGAAACAACTTCTACTATCTATTATAGGAGAAAAGCTATGCTAATAATTTTATGTTGCCCTTATTTCAATTGCTTTTCCCACCTCGACCTGCAATTTACAAAACAAATACTTTCCAAAAGTGAACAGTGACATAAGTGTTTTTTATGGCTTAACATGAAGTACCAGCTTATAGAGGTTATAATGAAGCTTGTCAGACTGGACATTAACTTTGGCTAACTTCAGAAGGTATTATGATGCAGCTGTCTCACACAGAACACCAGGGCATGCTCTTCCAGTCACTAATCAATATTATGTTAACTCCACATTAGTTAAAATGCTGCCAGAGATTAATTTTGAACTTCCAATTTACTGAAATACCAAGACAACCTAAAGCTAGCGAGATCCAAGACTATGAGTGACATAACCAGAAGGCGCAATGCTGTATTTAGACCTTATAAAATACCTGTTGGTGCATGCAAAAGAAGAGGCAATCAAAAGATGGGAAACAGTTGATATGGGATCTATCAAGCACCCCCCTTTTTGGTAAGAATATTTTATGGAAGGTTCCTACAGAAAAGATGCAGAGACCAGGATATCTATTTTCTCCCTTGCTGTCAAAGTGCCACTCTCATTAGAATTCTTTTTATAATCAGTAGATTATTTTTCAAAACCTTTTTCAGCGAAAACTATTTCTAATGATGATTTCTCCAAACTCTCACAAGACGGACGTTCATAAGGCTATCAACGTTGTAGAAATCCAGTATGGGGGTTGTACTACCACCAGCTGTATGATCTGAGATTTGAGAATGTATGTAGGCAAGTCTAAGAGGAGCACGTTTCTTGTGTATCCAGTTTTATTTAATTGTATTTTAATGGTATGCTAATATACCGCAGAAAAAAATTGTCTACCTTTCAAGGTTAAATTAAAGATAAATGTTAGACGAACAATGACAGTATCGGGCACTGGTGCCACGTGATATGGGCATGTGGCTATTTATGGAAGTATTGGATGGAAATCCATAAATATATCTCTGATGTTATAACTGACGCAGTTGGGCCAGAATGTAGTAGAATTGTTACTCAGGAGGAATCTGAGCTATTGGAAAGTTTAATTAAATACGGCATATGATTGATTTATTTGTGCACAGATCGATCATGTAAGTAACTGCAACTGCTGAGGGGGGGTGGAGAATATATAACTTAATATACGCTATTTCGTTGTGAAAGACATTTAAGGCAATTTGGGAACAGTGACATTTATTTTTGTGTGCATTTAAATTCATTAAAAAAACTTTTTAACTTTTACTTCCTGAAATTAAATAAAACATAAGAAAATAAGTGTGGACAATCCAAAAAAGGTAACTGACCCTGCCTCATCCTTCTGTGTCTTTAAGATGGCAAACATCCTGCTGCTCACTATTTATGTTCCTTTCTCATGCCTGGCCTCCAGAGGCTGATTTGGAAAGCACTCTACAGACATTTTTAAGTGGACTCTCATAACTCGCCTTTCAAGGCCGTAAAATTACTCACTTGTGGCCCTAATCATGCCGTCTTTGGTCCAATACAGGACGACTGCAGAAGCCATGTTGGCGGGGCAGGGCCAGGAAATCAGGCAGCTACCTAGGACAGAAGCACTCTAGCGTACACGGTCATAGTCTGAACTCTTTGGTTTGGTTCATTTGGGAGCATGCTGGTATTGGATCCTCTGTTTCCTACACACTTTGGTACTGTTGCAAGAAATTGGGGGGCATATTTACAAGGGCATTGTAGCACCGAAGCATCACTTTTTACGATGATCCGGTGACCCACTGCTCTTTTCCATATTTACAAGGCGGCTCTAAGCCACTATGCATGGCTTAATGCCACCTTGTAAATATCATACACTTTGACGCAGTTTTCTGTGTCAAAGGGCCATGCAATGGGTGTTGCTGTGAGCCTTCCTACACAATACCCATTACTTTTTGACACTGATACAGACTTACAAGCAATGGTAAGTCTGAGTCAGCTCTAAAAACACCATTGAAAGATTGGCATTAGAAACAACACAAGAATGGGAATCAAAGCATAAGTGCGCGCACAAGTCCCAAAATTACTTCTTTAGTAACGTGAAAAAAGGTGCAAACACGGGCTGGAGGCACAATTCCCTATACCCCCAAAAATTGGGAAGCAGGTCAAGACCGGCTTACAGAAGACTTAATACGCAAGTAAGCATGGGCGAATTTTGCGAATTCACGATTCGCGAATTCGTGGATTTGTGAATTCGCAATCCGCAAAATTCGCGAATTTGTGCGAATTTTTATATTTTTGCGTGTTCGCGGGGCGCTTTGCGTGTTCGCGGGGCGTTTTGGCATGTTCGCGGGGCGCTTTGCGTGTTCACGGGGGCGAGACCGTGATGCGCCCTCTGGTTCATCACTGCCACCCTCTCCTTTTTTATGCCCTTCTGCCCTCTGTACCACTCGTTTTTGTGCCTTTCTGCCCTCTGCCCCACTCGTGTTTGTGCCCTTTTGCCCTCTGCCCAACTCGTTTTTGTGGTCTTCTGCCCTCTACCCAACTCGTTTTTGTGGTCTTCTGCCCTCTGCCCCACTCGTTTCTGCCCTCTGTCCCACTCGTTTTTGTGATCTTCTGCCCTCTGCCCAACTCGTTTTTGTGGTCTTCTGCCCTCTGCCCCACTCGTTTCTGCCCTCTGCCCAACTCATTTTTGTGGTCTTCTGCCCTCTGCCCCACTCGTTTCTGCCCTCTGCCCAACTCGTTTTTGTGGTCTTCTGCCCTCTGCCCCACTCGGGGGGGGGGTCTTCTATGCGAGTTCAAGTGCCTCTTGTGTGTATAAATGGTCAGAGACCGATCAGAGCAGCAGATGAAGAGAAAGAAGCTCCTGGTCACAGGAACAGCACGAGGATTGCGCTCGTGAAAGTCAAGGATACAAAGGCCTCTATCCAGCATCACAGCTGATTTTCGACGGTAGATTTGGGAAGAAGGCACACCTGCCCAGCCTCGACGAAACTCACTATTGTTTTTGGGCTGATGAATGAGTCACTGAATTTGAGCTTCAACTAGTTCCAGCGACCATGTGTGTGTTACTATGCAATCGCACCGATGTGCGCAGGGGACCCTTGAGTGAGCTGTCAGCACGAGGATTGCGCTCGTGAAAGTCAAGGATACAAAGGCCTCTATCCAGCATCACAGCTGATTTTCGACGGTAGATTCAGGAAGAAGGCACACCTGCCCAGCCTCGACGACGCTCACGATTGTTTTTGGGCTGATGAATGAGTCACTGAATTTGAGCTTCAACTAGTTCCAGCGACTATGTGTGTATTACTATGCAATCGCGCCCAAGGGTGCAGGGGTCCCTTGAGTGAGCTGTCCATCATAGTGGGTAAATGGCGGGAAGACTGTGCACACCGCGAGTGTGTGGGCAGGGCTTCCATGCGAGTTCACATGCCTCTTGTGTGTATAAAAGGTCAGAGAAAGATCAGAGCAGCAGATGAAGGCCTCTATCCAGCATCACAGCTGATTTTCGACGGTAGATTTGGGAAGGAAGCACACCTGCCCAGCCTCCTCAACGCTCACGATTGTTTTTGGGCTGATAAATGCGTCACTGAATTGAGCTTCAACTAGTTCCAGCGACCATGTGTGTGTTACTATGCAATCGCACCAATGTGCGCAGGGGTCCCTTGAGTGAGCTGTCCATCATCCTGTAACTATTTTAGGATGGCGCCGGCAAGCTTCCAGCGCCATCCTAAAATAGTTACTAAATTAGCTTCATCAGGAAGCACTATAGATAAAATAAAGCAGGTGCTCGAGCACCTGCTTTATTTTATCTATTAGTGCTTCCTGTTGAAGCTAACTTAGTAACTATTTTAGGATGGAGCTGGCAGCTTGCCGGCACCATCCTAAAATAGTTACAACAACTTCAAGCTTGAAGGCTTGAACTTTTGCCCCCCGGATCCGCCGCTCGCGGATTTGCGGATTTTCGGTAAATTCGCGGGAGTTCGCGGATTGCGTATTTACCGAAAATCAGCAAAATTCGCGAGCGGAACGGATTTTGTGCTCATGCTTACACGCAAGATAGCCCAGCACACTTTTATACATGGAATATAACAATGATGTAATAATCAAAGAACAAAATTGTTTCAAAGATGAGTCGATGTTGTATTCAAATTAATCCTTTATTCATTCCTTTTTAAAAGACTTTTGAAACCGCCAACGCGTTTCGTCCCGTCCAGGGACTTCTTCAGGGCTGATAATGTGTAGGAAGACAAGTTCTAAGTTAATTTGTTCATCAGATGTGTAGATGGGTAAGAAGTGTTTGGGTTTTCAAGAAAAAAATTGTTTTCTCCATTGGTTTAAGATTTCCATATTATTGCCCAAGATGCTTCTCATGGAAAGGCAAAGTATCCCAGTTCCGAAGTTCGGATCCGTGCGTGCATCGTAGTGGCGTACTTTGAAAACCCAAACTCTTCTTACCCATCTACACATCTGATGAACAACATAACTTAGAACTTGTCTTCCTACACATTATCAGCCCTGAAGAAGTCCATGGACGGGACGAAACGCGTTGGCGGTTTCAAAAGTCTTTTAACAAGGAATGAATAAAGGATTAATCTGAATACAACATCGACTCATCTTTAAACAATATTGTTCTTTGATTATTACATCATTGTTATATTTCAAAGATTGGCATTAGACTGGCACAATAAAAGTATTTTTCCTATTTTTTGCTCTTTCTATGTGTGCTGCATTCTGCAGCACACATAAAGGAGCAAATCACCATTAACACATTGTTTATGTGCAGGAAGGTGTCCATTCCTACACATAAACAGTCCTCCCTGCAACACAGATACGCTTGCACCATAGTGCAAGGGTGCCTGCACTGGCACTAGGCAGCTTTTTCAACACCGGCACAAGGGAAAACACAGTTGTGCAACATAATTTAGTAACTAGGGCACGTCCCTGCATTTTTTAAATGACACTGTGCAGCGCAGCAGAATTGCTTGCAGCGATGCGCCATTTCTTTGTAAGTATGCCCCTGGGTTACAGGTTGAGGGGGTGAAACCCTTCTCAAGCAGCAACCACAATTCTTCTCCAGTTGAAGCCACAAGCAAAGCCTAAATTAACCTGTGCTCAACCCTAAGGCAGCTTGGCACAGAGCAGGCATGCATAACTCAGAGGCAATGTGTAAAGTATTTTTGCAACACTTCAAAGAGTAACACAGTGAAAACACAACACAAAAGGAGCCAACAAGAGTATGAAAAAAACTGTGTGCTGTTTAATAAGTAAAACTACCAAAATGACAAAAATCCAATTAGTAGAACCAGAGATGTTCATTGTAAATTTTTTTTAGGAAATAGAGCCAAAAGGCGTAAAGCTCCATTTGTGGCTCTCTGGTTGCGTCCAGCCGGAACAAAGTCACAAGTTCATGTACATGATTGAGCGTGGGCCAGCTATAGCAGGGGCCCAGTTAGGCCAGCTGAACAGAGTGCCTTCAATCCTGGTTTGCATAGCATTACATGAATCTTCTTCGAAGATGTGTCGCGCAGCTGATGTGTCGGTTCCGAGATGCAGCGAGGCTGCAGTTCCAGGTTCTGTTGCATCTACGTCGAGGATCCCGTCGATGACGGCTTGCGATATGAAGTCCGGAATCGGGGCTACATTGCGCAGTTGGGGCGATGGGTCTGTTCCTAGGAGCTGCGAGTTTGCGATGCGGAGTCCAGCATCAAGGCTGCTGTTAACAAGAGTTTTAAAGGCCTGCAGTGAGCATATGTCACACAGCAGCGGTCCCGAAGATGATGTGGGCTGCAGCGGAGATGCAAGTCTTTATAATGGGTCCATCTATGCAGCAGCGGAAATCTGTCGGTTCTGCTCAGAGTTGCGCTATGCAGCAGTGAAGATGCGTCAGTTCTCCGGATCCACAGAGGCTGACAAAGCACCTTAAGACCACTTCAAGTGGACGACGTCTGGGGCTGCACCACTTTGCAGGGTAGACTCATGGATCACAGAGTCGAGGTGCATATAAAAGGTTATTGGAAGCCTGTTATGTCCCATAGGCTTTTTATAAAGAAGCCAGACAACAAGCCCTTGGAGTCACTCTGGGTTTTAGTTTAAAGAGATGCTCTCACCCAGACAAGAGGGCAGCAAGCATCATGTCAGCTAAACAGGAGTCCAGCAGAGTGAGGTCAAGTGAGGTCAAGTAGAGTGGTAGTCCTTCAGCAGCACAACAGTCCTTCTCCGTAGCCACAGTCAAGAAGTGTACTGAAGCAGTGGTTTCTGAGGTCCAATATTTGTAGCCAGTTGTACCTTTGAAGTGGGGAAGAAGCTTCTAGAGCTTTCCCTTTGAAGTGCCCAGGCACCCTGCGTTCCATGTCCTAGTTTTAGTCTAACCACAGGGGGTATGCGCCCTTTGTGTGGAGGTAGGACACAGCCTATGATGGTGTAAGTGGGGCTGTGCCCAGCTTCTCCCGCCCATCCTGCCAGTGATAAACCATCCAGGCACACCTGACCAGAGACAGGCTACATGCACTAAAGGGATAAGGTAAGGTAGAAAAATGCCAACTTTATAAAAGTGGAGCTGATGATGACCAATTGTGGTGCAACAGTCCCAAGGTGCACAGCCAATGAGTAGGCCCATAGGCCAATGTGACTCCCACAATGCTTATAATAAACATTTTTGTCCTTTTTTGTCCACTTTTCAACATTGTTATCCATTTTAATCTAAGTTTCATCCAGTTCAAGCACAAGAAACATGATATTCTGATCTTCCACGTTTATTGGTGATGTAAAAAATGCATGATGTTCATTTCTTTACATGTGATGATCCACAATCTCATCTAAAACATAATACGCCCAATGCATTCCAAGAAAATTATCTCTTCAATTTTATTTTTTGGGGGGTGGAACTTTTCACTAAGACTCGGATGGTAATGACACTGAGGGCCCCATTAGGATGGCAGGCGGATTGCCCCCGCCGGACCGGCGTGGGTGAACGCCAGCCCGGCGGGGGCAATCCGCCTGCCAACCCTGTTGAAAAGACCCCCCGGCATATTATTATGGCTGGGGGGGTCTGCGGCGGATGGAAAGACTGTCCACCGCATTTCTGCCCCGTTCTACATGCGACCGGGCGAAAAGGGCTGCAATATGGTGGTGGTGTCTGTTTGACACCACCAGCCATATTACAATGTGCATTTAGGAATGCCTTTCTGTGGCGAAAGGCATGCGGAGTCTGCTAGGGGGGCCAGTTGCAGGCCCCCAAGAACTCCGGTGGGGTGGGGGTGCACATGGACGGTACCTATGGTACCCCCCTGCAGTTCCATGCACAACATGGCAGGCACCGCGCGGTGCCTGCCATGTTGTGCATGGAAGTGCACAACATGCCTCCCTAACATTGTGGCGGGCGGTGCTGAGTGTTAGGGATGCAGGATACGCTCGCCACTGTGGCGGGCGCCTCCTAATAGCACCCACGGGACCCCCGCCCTCATGGTGGGCGGTCCATTTTCACGACGGGATGGCGGGCGGACAAAGTCCGCCCGTCATCCTAATGGAGCCCTGAGTGTTTAAAGAGAACTCCAGATAAGACCATGTACTAAAACTGTATATATACTCTCAAATTTTAAAAGAAAAGATTTGTCAAAAAACCGGTATGAAAAAGTCTGTAACTAATTTAGTTCTCTGCCTTTTCTAAGGCACTTTATGAGTTACAAAATATCCTGGAAAGAAATAATAATTGTCAGTCTAACATGTTTGGAATCTTTTTTGCACACATGTTTGCCTATCTAAAAACAACAACCCAAAGGAGGATTTCTTTTTTTTATCAAAGGAAAAGCTATTGACACCTCACACCATCCCCATTTTGCAAGATAGCTACATTAGAGCAACTACAGTTATGGCCCTATTGCATAGACCTAATTATTACAGTTATCCTCCATAGGGCCTTTCCCAACACGTATCCTATATAGGGCCTTTCCTTACACCTAGGACAACTTCCTGGAGAAAGAAATAGCTGGGATAAAGTTTTAACCTTGTTCAGCGATCTCCTTCGGGATCTAATGGCAATACATGTGGTAGCAATAAATATTATTCATGATACATGTCAATTTTTAACACATGATTATGACTCTATAAATGGAAATGTCAATTGTAAGCTTCTCTGATTTATTTAAAACACTGGTTTTACATGACAGAATATCGACGGACAAAATATTGACCTACAGAAAAATCGACACTGGAATATCGAAGGCAAGAATATCGACATCCTATCTACAACATGGTAAGTACAAAAATATCGAAACCGAAATATCGATGCTAAAAATACGGTAATAAAAAATATCGGGGGGTTTTTGTAATAAAAAAAGTGTAAAATAAAGTAAATAATACTTATAAACCAAATAAACATTGTTAAAAATATTTTGTAATGTTTAAAATTATTAAATAATACACATACAATAATATAACATTAATTAAACGTATACATAAAATATATATTACATACTTATTTAACAATACGTTTGAATAATTATTTTAATAACATCAATTATTTAAAAATATTATAAATTAGAAATACATTACACACATAAAACAATAACATAAATAAAAAGCAAATAATGATATTTAATAAATTTAAAAAATTCAATATACTTTCAATATATTTTAAAATTAATAATATATTACATTATCGAAATAATAAAAAAATATATTAAATAGCTAAATAAATGAAACTATTCAAAGTACAAAAAAAACTACAGTAATGATAACATTGGATAGTGTAACACTTAAAATTACTATTCCAACTTCAGAAAATGCAACAGTAGGGAAAGCGTTGGATAGCTTAGCGGTAAAAAGTACTATTCCAACTCTAGGGGGTGCAACAGTAGGGGAAAGCGTTGGATAGCCTAGGGGTAAGAATTACTATTCCAACTCCAGAGAGTGAAACAGTAGGGAAAGCTTTGGATAGCGTAGGGGTAAAAATGACTATTCCAACTCCAGAGGGAGCTACAGTAGGGAAAGCGTTGGATAGCGTAGGGGTAAAAATTACTATTCCAACTCCAGAGGGGGCAACAGTAGGGAAAGCGTTGGATAGCGTAGGGGTAAAAATTACTATTCCAAAACCAGAGAGTGAAAGAGTAGGGAAAGCTTTGGATAGCGTAGGGGTAAAAATTACTATTCCAACTCCAGAGGGTGCTACAGCAGGAAAGCCTTGGATAGCGTAGGGGTAAAAATTACTATTCAAACTCCAGAGGGGGCACCAGCAGGGAAAGCATTGGATAGTGTAGGGGTAAAAATTCCTATTCCAACTCCAGAGGGAGCTACAGTAGGAAAAGCATTGGATAGCGTAGGGGTAAAAATTACTATTCCAACTCCAGAGGGTGAAACAGTAGGGAAAGTGTTGGATAACATAGGGGTAAAAATTACTATTCCATCTCCAGAGGGTGCAACAGTAGGGAAAGCGTTGGATAGCGTAGAGGTAAAAATTTCTATTCCAACTCCAGAGGGTGCAACAGTAGGGAAAGCTGTGGATAGCATAGGGGTAAAAATTACTATTCCAACTCCAGAGAGTGAAACAGTAGGGAAAACGTTGGATAGCGTAGAATTTAAATATAACCTACTTATAAATAATTTTTGTATTTAAAATAATAAATAATTTAATTTTTAAATAACTCCACAACATTTACAAATACCCATTAATAATTATTAAAAACATAATTACAATTGAATAATGAATTAACAATAAATCAACAATGAATACCAATACATATTAATTAATAAATATTAGTTACCAAATAATAAATATTGAACAATAACGTATTTTACATTACAGAAAAAATCTTAATTATTTAAAATGAATTCACAATTAAAAAATATTAAACAATAAAATTATTTTTCATATCACAAAATACTTTTATAAAACATTGATTAACAATTATTAAACATAATTTCCAATTAATAAAAATTAATTGCCAATTAAAAATAATAATTGCCAACTAACAAAATGAATTACCAATTAAAAAATGAATTACCAATTAAAAAAAGTATTTACCAATTAAAAACAATAATTACCCATAAAAAATGAATTATTAATTACAATAATTAATTGTCAATTAAGAATTAATTAAAAATAAAATAATTATCAATACCAATAAATAAAAATAAATCAATACTTAATTACAATTAAATGACTTCCCACCCAGTTCCCCTATAAATCCACAACCCGCTACAGAAATAAACACAAAAATTAATTAAAATTAATTTATAATTCCTAAAAATTAATAATTAATTTAGTATATTTCAATTACTCCCCACCCTATTCCCCTATAAACCCACAACCCTCTCCTGTACTAAAACATAAAGGCGCCGATTCCGATCCGGTAAAATTCTCGTCCGTACGATTCGCATTCGGAGCCGGTCCGTACGACTCGTACACACACCGTGCAACTCGACGAGTACGATCCAGACCGGGGTATCAGGATGCGATTCGTACGGTCCACGTCAGGTAAGGGCGATTCGTACGGAAAAGTGCACATTCAGATACACACCGTACGGTGCGTACCACCCCATGATCGCAGGGGTACGCACCGTACCCCTGCGATCATGGGGGGTACGCACCGTACACCCAGCGGACATGGGGTACGCACCGTACACCCAGCGTACATGGGGTTCGGTGCGTACACCCCAAGATCGCGGGGTACGGTGCGTACACCCCCTGATCACAGGGGTACGCACCGTACCCCTGCGATCATGGGGGTATGCACCGTACCGGGGGGGGGGGCGTTCCGTACCTGTTTTGGGGCGAACTCTGCTTTTACAGCTGTTTTCAGCTCCCGTAGAAAAAGGCTCGTACGGTGCGTACCCAACACGAATCGTACTTGCCGGTTCGGAAAAAGCAGCCGCGAACCGTACAGATTTCGCGTACAGCGGGTTCCGAGGGAGATTCATACGGGGATTTCGTTTGTGCGGTCCCTGTACGATTCGTACGGAGTCCAGCTCCTGGTACGGATCGTACTTCGTCGTACGTACGGGGGACGTTGCAGGGTACGATTTGTACGGGAAAAACGCTCCGAACGGCAATTCCGAGCGCTTTTTACCGGTTCGGAATCGACCCCCATATGTACTTAAAAATAACATTATTAATATAGAAAAATAGTACACTTATAATTTAAAACAAGTAAAATACTTAACAAAAAACATATTTTACATACATAATAAAATACATAACAATAATACAAATATCGATATTAGTAACATCGAGATTAGTTACATTGATATATATGCTATCAATATTACTAACTTCGATATTACTTACATCAATATAAAAAAATCGATATTACTTACCTTAGGGTCGATATTCTGTCCAACGATATTCTTGACATCGATATTCGGTACCTTCGATATTTCCAACTCTATATTTTTGCAGGTCGATATTTAAAACTCAATATTTAGACTGTGCACCGTGATGAACACCAAAAAAACTTGTATCACCGTCCACTCTAAATCGGTGTAAAGTGTTATATGTAAACCTCCAATGGTCCATACTCCTTTGGGCTTCCAGAGGAGTATGTGAGTGAAGAAGCCAGAGGATATACTTAACCCCTTCCATGCTGATGACGAGCTCAGCTCGTCATCAGCTTTACCTACCCTGTGCGGATGACAAGGTGAACTTGTCACGTAACATGGTATTTATGAAAATGCCGCACACAGCGGGGAAAACGGCCGCACGCAACAGGTTAAACTTTGCCCGCCTGTAAAGCAGGCGCTGGATTGGTGGTTTGGGGGTAGGGTACTCTCCGCCAAGCTCTAAATCAGGCCCTAAATCTTGAGTTGCATCATGCACTAATACTAGGGTGACCAGAATTTTAAATCCAAATAACGGGACATTTCACGAAAATAGAAGAAGGACTACAGTTTTATTTCAAGCGAGCGCACATAATGACAGCGCTCCTCGGAAAGAATTACAGAACAGGCAGCTAGAACATGCAATTTTTAAACCCAGAAGCTTGTCTTTTAATTAGATTGCTTTCTTGAAACAACTGCTAACCATCCCTGCTCTGCAAAACATTCAAAACACTTCCCGCAGTTTTCAGTCGCCCCTCTCTAATAACCGGGACAAGAGCTAAATTTCCTGAAAATTTCGCCCAGACAGCAGGTGAAAAACAGGGACCGTCGAGACGCCTGGTCACCCTAACTAATACCTTCTCTCACACTGACTATGGTCAACTAGGGTCAAACTCGGTGCTCGTGCATTGTGCCACAGGAATGCCCTTTTTACGAGAAGTGAGCTAATTCCCATGAGCTCAGTCAACAGTGTTATTGGCCCTATTGTGCCGTTTCACCCTGAGATTCTGATTGCTGAAAACAGATTACATCTCACTGTAAACTACTGGGAGAGAACACACAGGAATTTCCAAATAACACTCAATTCTCCATGTCATTCCTCCAAAGGTTGTAATTCCTGTTATTTTCTACTTTGGAAATTACCGTGATCCCCAACTACAGTAGGTCCTAGGGGTAAGAGGAAATTCCTGGGACTAAAGCGGGCCACTCATAAGGAGGGCCTTCCTGCTGATGCAGTGTGTTTCACCAATCATCAATTCTTTTTGGTAAAACCAGTCATATATCTCTTTTGTCAATAAGCATTAACGTCCTGGGCCACAAGGCACATTGATTCCTTAAATCAACGTAATAGTCGGGGACTTGGGTCACACTAAACATCCTTAGCTTGTGTCAAGGATAACTGATGCACTTGAACCTGTCTCTGACTTGGATCATACTAAACAAAAATGCACTGCTTCACAATGAGTGCCCATAAGGACCATCAATAAATTGTCATCTAAGTAGCCCTAGTAGTAAAAATAATTTTTAAAAACAGAGTGTTGTCGGCATACCTTGCATTTCCGACTAAGCAACATTCAATCAATCAATCAGGGGTTTATAAAGCGCTGCTAATCACCTTGATGGTCTCAAGGCGCCCGGGGGTGTTGCTGATCCGGCTGGACGCTGGGGTTCAGTCGAAGAGCCAGGTCTTCCAGTGAATTATTGGGCAAATACAACAGTAAATATGTCTCTGCTGGATAGATCCCAGCTTCATACATATCACTGCAGAGTCACAAATCAAAAGAAGGATGCCTACTCAAGGGAACAATGGCAGTAAACATTGATTGAATCACAAAGGTTGCAGCATTTCAAGAAGCCGCTCACGCTAAAAATGCCAAGAATCTAAAAAGTTAATAATGAAAGAACATAAAGACAAAATGCCCCTGTGCAGCACAGGGGAAGGTCAGGGCAGCGATATCACTGATGGAGGCTTTCATTAGACATATCATTTCAATAATTAATTACACTTAGCATTCCATTCTAATGAAATCCTAATTACTAATTTAAAACATACACACTCATAATAGCCTTAAAATGCTCAGAGCGATGCGATGAGTTCTGCATACTCCATCTGATTTAATTACAAACGCAATCATCATTAAGGAAAATATTACAATTAATATATTACATTTTTCAGAGCGCCGTTGACACTCTGACGAAAGTGGTAGGATGTGCCAGTGGTGTCCTATTGATTCAAATGGCCAATTCAGGCATATCTCTGGATTGGCTGTAGCGTTATAATGATAGCTTTAATAAGGAGTCAAATTGCCACTGGTTGTGACACGTGGTTAATCTCAATATAAAAAGCAATAGTGCAAAACAGGGTAACATTGGGGTAACCAAGGGGCACTGATCCTGGTTTATGCACATAGAAGCGTTGCAAAAAAATAGAGCTTGGTTCTGGCACTGGTAGCTATAGGCCCTAACCACAGGCGAGGGTTTACATAGCTGCCAAGGTTTCAGATTGCTATGTGTGACATTTTCATAATTTCAGTGTAATTATGAGTGACATTTCAATGACTATGAGTGATATTTTCTTGCGAGCAAAGGAAACATATGAATATCAGAAATTACACCCATTTGGCCAATGAGCAATTCTAAGAAGATCTTAAAACAGCTGCAAAGGCCCAGAAATGGAAGGGCACTAACCAGAGACAGACTGCGCGACTGCAGTTCTCTGTATCAAGGGCAGGCTGCCACTGGAGCAGTCAGAAGAGGATCTCATTGATCTAATCATTCATGACTGCGCGCATACCTAAAAAGCAAACTGTATAGCAAAGCAAGGGCAACTAGGAGATTATCCCGTCATGGACCCAAATCATGAGTAAGTAACCCCATATAGCCAGGGCTGGCTTCCTGATGACCAAGGAGATCATGAAGCCATTCATACTTCTATATATTCATATGATCAAAGGACATTTAGAGGGGGTTAAAGCAGTTTTTATATCACCTAGTGTGGAAGGGGTATTTCCCATGTTTGAATTAGGGTCCCCTACCTACTATGCCTTGTCACTGTGTTGAATTTCTCAGCATGTCACTGACATGCCACAGGCAGTTCCCCACCTCCCCAAAGAACTCACACACAAGCTACACAATCACCTGAATGCATCAATCCTGTGTGGTTACAACTCAGTGATCACAAGTACCCCGCATCTTCTTTCTCTAGACTACTCCACCGGAGCTCATGGCCCTTCTACCATTCTGCCCAGGATATATTTTACCAGTGAAGACAATAGTGTGAATCAAAACGCCACCTTGAGCTTATCTGATCAACCCCCCCCCCACCCCTCAGGAGTTTATACGTACAGAGAAGGCAACATTCTGGGTTTCGTAAGTCAGTATGTCATCTAGGAAGTTTTGTATTGCATTCGCATCTGTTTCTCAAATATAAATTTAGGAATACATGCATTGGAAAGTAAAATAAAACTCTGAGCTGGGTGAGCAAGAGATCTGAGTCACTGTTGGAATTCCAATAGAATGTAAGGCTTGCTGCCCTCCCGAAAAGAGTGTGCAGTGTTTTGCTTCTGAAATGTCATGGGAGGATGTGCACAGCTTAATTAAGGACTGTGCACTGTTCATATATTAACTGAAAGAAATTCACTAATTTCGCCCTGTGATAATAAAATAATGCATAATATTTTGTACAGTAATGTGTCTCAGTAATGTATCTACTGCAGTCCCTGCCACTATTTTTAAATCCTGGGGCTCACATTCATTGGCTCTGGCAACGAGCCTCAATCTAAATGTTATTCTCACTTAAAATGAAGGTTAACTTCATCAAGATTCGAAAAAAAAATATATATATATACCATCACAAAGCAACCCTGAAACGGACTGTCCTGACATACACCCTATTCGGAGTCAGGGCACCATGATGAAACATGAACGTAATTAAAATACTGCTGCAAGTACTTCCTGTGTGATGTGAGCAAATAATAAAAGTTGGAGCAACGCTTTTGATGAACTTGAGGCAGAAACACTAGAGGCCCGATTCACAGAACTAACTTAAGACAAAATCCTAAATGTACTACCATTTTGGTATTCACAGAAGGCACTTACTCATTTTGGTATTCACAGAAGGCACTTACTCATTTCGGTATTCACAGAAGTTAGGAGTACTAACTTTACTACTCCTAAACTGAGAAAAATCCTAACTTTAAGACTTTCGGTATTCACAGAAGGCATTTAGGAGTCCTAAAGTTAGGAGTCCTTACTTCTGTGAATACTGAAATGAGTAAGTGCCTCTGTGAATACCAAAATGAGTAAGTGCCTTGTGTGACTACCAAAATGGTAGTAAGTTTAGGATTTTGTCTTAAGCTAGTTCTGTGAATCGGGCCCTTAGGCCCTATTGAGGATGTCTGTCGGAAAGCCTCCGACCACAGGTCGGAGGCTTTCAGAACGACATCCTTGGTTTGAATTCCGACTGTCGTATTACGATTACGGCTGTCAGAATTCAAACTGGACCGTCATTCCAGCTGGCTTCTCATGGGTTAAAAGAGACGATCAGGCAGTCAAAACCGCCACCATAATCCCATACGGACATTGTTTCCACTGTCAGGATTAAAATGTTAGTTTCCAACAGACATGGAAAGCCTGTCGGGAAGTGACTTTGTGGGCCCCTATCATGGCACCCCTTCTACAGTGGCCTCTGGTTGGAGGCCGAGGGGGCATCACAGGTGTACCCCTCAAAATCCCTGCACCGTGTGGCAGGCACCTCTACACGGTGAAGGGATTTACAGTGACTCCCATTTTTCTATTGGAGCTTGTGCTGTGGCCGGTTTTCAACTTTCACACAAGCTCCCATAGGGAAGTGGAAGTCTGTGACCGCACCATGTGCGGTTGCATCTTAATTGAGGTTTCGGACACCTACCCAAGGTTGGTCGGTCTCCAAACAGCAGGGATGTCAGTCAGAGGAAACTCCGACTGACATCCTAATCAGCCTCTTAGTGGTTTCTTAACAGGTGGTCATTCTCGTACAAACTCTCTTCGTCTTCCTTTCAAGCCGTCCTGTCACACTGCCACCCGTTCTGAGGGATAATGTCATACAAATTGATTGCACACATTCTAAAAGTCCAAACATTTGGTCACATTAAAAGACATGCAGGGCTCCTTGTCTGCGCAACCTGACATGCTGTTGGTGCTTGTACTTAAATGCAGTGACTCGCAACTTCATCAAGTTGGAGGAGCTCCAATTATGTGTGACTAATATATTTTGATGTGGTGAAGCGGACACCTGCATTAAAATGCGTTAGTCTAACACCTGGTTCATGGTACATGGCAGTGCTGAGCCTATAACGAGAGAGAGGGCCTTGAACAAACTGGTGTGAACCAAGGCAAACAGGCTACAAGGCTATTAGAATGTTGCTCCCGCAGAGGGTAAAATGTTTCCAATTGAAAAGGGAGAAACAGAAAGATAAACATTGGAATATTGTAGACGAATGCTAATAGCAGCCATTATGAGCCCTGAGCTAGTTCATTGTCTGCATTGGAGGTCCCAATGTTCCAGTGTTTTAATATAGCAGAAATAATCTGGTTTGTATGCTGGCAGTTATCCCCAAACATACAAGAGTGAACCTGTAACTGTATTTTCAAATGTAAAATTAAAATATATATACACACATTTGGAAAAGAGAGGAGCTGATGAGTCAATGTGGTCAAATGATTCTCCTGGGCATGTCAGCGGCTTTTGATATGGTGACTCATTCCTTTCTACTCAACCTTCTAACAGCAGCTGGCCTTATAGGGCAGGAAATTTAGCAAACCCAAGGACATGATGGACGGAGTGCTGAAACTTTTCAGACACTCACCCCCTAGTCAAAGATCTGGGTTGAATCCATCATCATTCTTTAGCTCATTTCGCCTCCCCAGTTTGGACCCAGCCAAATCCAAATCAGTCTTGACCCTTTGCCTCATGGGAACAGTCCAGCCCGAACTGCCAGGCAAGGTCCTCCCTGGACCAGAAACAAGCACCCTGGGACCGGTTTTGGGGTAACACCACATATCAACCAGACTAGCTTGAATCCAGTGGCAATGTATGAAAGGGACCCACGTCTGGGCATACATACCCTGCCAACTTAGGGCGAACAAAGCAAGCACAAGAAGATGATGGATGGAGTGCTGAAACTTTTCAGACTCTCACCCCCAGTCACAGATCTGGGTTGAATCCATCATCGTTCTTTAGCCCACTTTGCCACCCCAGTTTGGACCCAGCCATATGCGAATCAGTCTTGACCCTGTGCCTCATGGGAACAGTGCAGCCCGAACTGCCAGGCAAGGTACTCCCTGGACCGGAAACAAGCATCCTGGGACCGGTTTCGGGGTAACACCCCTCATCAGCCAGGCTATCTTGAATCCAGTGGCAAAGTGAGCAAGGGACTCACGTCTGGGCATACCCTGCCAACTTAGGGCAAACACAAGGAGATGATGAACGGAGTGCTGAAACTTAATCAGCTAGAATCTTTTTTAACTTAATATTTCAAAACAGTACATTTGGCCACCTACACCACAAATGATTGCCACTGCCAGAAACATGTGGCGTACATCAGAGATCTGCTCTCTTTCCAAATCTGTTCAATATTTATGCAACAACCTCTGCAAAAGCCTTACAAACAATGAGACATAAAAATATATCTATTCAGATGACCTACAAATGTTATTGCGCAGATCTACAAGGAAGTGCCACTGCGTGACACGCAAGCCCTTTGGCTGCGCCCCGCTGCAGCACTTCTGAAGTACAGGAATGCGACATATTTACAATAATATGTCGCATTCCTGTGCTCCCCCATGCGCTGGCGCAAAAACTGCAGCCATGCGCCAGCACAGGCATCCTTGGACCATGGTGCAAGGATGCCTGTGTCATGGGGAGATTGTTATATATATATATAATCACTATAGGCATTTTACTATTTCAATGCATGCTGTAGAATGCTGTAGAATGCAGCACGCTTTGAACGAGGAAAAAACAAGGAGAAACGAAAACATTTCTCCTTGTTGCGCCTCGCTACGCCTCCTCTGGGGAGGCGTAGCATTGACGCATTTTCCCAGATTTACGATTCCTCATGAATCTGGAAATGTGTCTCGTTCCAAGGGTGTTGCGTGGGAACACCCATAGCAACACCTTATGGAACACACCTTAGATGCAAAGTGCTGCGTGTGAAGGGGCCATATTTACAAGGAGAGAAAAAGTCATGCAGGATGGCTTTTCCTCTCCTTGTAAATATGGAGAAGTGAAATGCTCCTCCAGTACGTCAGTAAAAGTGACGTACTGGTGGTGCAGGGGGCTTGTAAATCTGCCCCATTATGTTTTAGCAATGACCCCTCCCCCATGAGGCTTTCAAACAAATAATGTAATTTGTATAGAGCTGGTCGGGAAGTAATAGTTTGAAGTTAAATGCTGGAAAAACTGAAATGATAATAATCAAAGAGAAAACTGATCGCTGGCATTAGTCTTATAGGGCAAAAAACGTTTTGGTATACAATGCTTTATAAGAAAAAAATGAAATAGAAATAGTTAAGCCACTAAAATAAGAGAAGTAACTGGAAATGGAAGGACAGTGACTACATACCTGCCAGAATGCCGAAGGCCCTAAACATAAACCATTCCCTCTAAAACGATTCTTAAAAACTAAACATGATTTCTGCTTTTTGTAAAAAAAAATGTATCACTAATTTTTATTAGTTTTAACAACTATCAACAATGCCTACCAACAATCCCACAAGACCACCACAATAGGCATCAAATAATGTAGACATAGTACATGCATCATTAATCATCAACATCGTTACACCGTAAGTCCATGATGTATCGACCATCGGCTCGATATCTCATCATGCTTTTGGGGGCATTCCCGTACCTTGTAGGTTGACTTTTCCCGGTGAGCACACCAGTCAGTCCCTCTTCTCCATACTTCCAATGAAGGGGTCTCCGGCAGCTTCCAAGTACTGGAGATATTGGTTTTAGCCACCAGTGTGGCCACGCCGATAAATGTCCTTTTGAGACTCAGACCCCTAGCCTCCTCCAAGAGACCCAACAGGGCCATCTGAGGAAGAAGATCAGCCCGGTGGCCCAGGCCCACAGAGAGATCATGGCCTATCTCTCCCCAAAAGTTGGATAACAACAGGCATAACAAGTCCACTTTCAAAATCAGCTTCGGGTGGGGAGCACCTTGAGCATGTGGCCTGTGCGGTTTGACCTGCACGTTGCAGTCACGAGGGGCTCAGTTATAACATGTGGAGATAGTTATGATGGACCATTCAGAAGCATGAAGAGATTGCCAACTCCCTCAGAGCCATACATGCTTCCCGCCAACCATCTTTGTCCAGCTTTCCCACCCAAGCATGAACCATCAAGGGGAGGTAGATCCTGGAAATGGCACCTATATCCAGTTTCCCGAACAGTAATTTAGCTTTGAGGTGGTGGTATTTGTGAATTTGGAGGTCCGCAGCGACGTGGACAAGTAGGGCGTGACACAATTGGAGGTAATGATATAATTGTGTGCCGGAAAGCTGACAGTTTCTGCAACTCCTGGAACAACGTCGATGCCCCACCACATCTATCTTCTAGACGGGTGATCCCTCTTCTGCCCTAATGTGTAAAGCCCTGAAGACTTGACATGTGTCTTAGCCATGCGCCTGCCACAACGGTGTCATCCCTGTGAGTTAAGGGTCCCAATGAATAAAACGTAGAGCTGCTCTTCAGCAATGTAATGTCACATGGGTACAGTTAGGAAAAGAGTGAGGTATTAGTGCACCATTGAGTAGACCAAGAAGACTATCATGGACCAGGAGATGGAGATCTGTTCAGTAGGTGGGGTCGTCCCATCCCCTATTAAACCAGTCGTTGATCTCTGTGGCTTTTGCAGCAAGGTAATACACATAAAGATCAAACATACTAAGTTCCCCTTCATACGGGAATTTCCCAGCAGAAATGAAAGCCACTCAGTGATGCACTCTCACCCAGAAGAAGGTGGTGAGCTTCGATGTCAGGGTTTGGGACCACTTTCGGGAAATCGGGTGAGGGAAGTTGTTTGTGAGGACATACAGAAAGAGAGAAAGGCACATCATCTTAAATAAAGCTTCTCGCCCCGTAGGGTTGAGAGGCAGGCAGCCCAACTTCCGCAAATCCCTATTCAAGGTTGACATAAGGATCTGAAAATTAAGGTTCCAGGCCAGGTTTGGAAGGCGTAAAATATAGATACCTAAGTATCTGAAGGAGAGATGATGTATCAGTACCACAGGGCACCAAACATAACCACTTGCTTCACCTTCAATCGGTACAAGCAGTGATTTGTTCATGTTGAGCACAGGCGAGATGATTCACTGATTAAGTGAAGAATTTAGAGGCATCTGGGGCCTGAAGCTTGTGGGTCCCCCAGGAATAGTAGAATATTATCTGCATAAAGCTATGCACCCCTCTAGATCACCCTCCTTATGCCATCCCCGAATTTGAGCATCACATCTAACAAGTTGCGTCCAGGGTTTAATTACAAGGGCAAACAACAATGGAGACTGGGCCTGTATGAGGAGCAACCGTCTGCAGGTTGGTTCGCCTTGGATATCATATCACCACAATGGTGTCAGTGTCCAGGTCCTAGGGAAATGAACCATGCTTCATCGCCTCAGTATAGAGGGCCAGTAGGTGACGGAGCAAATTAGTCTGATCACGTTTCAAGAATTTACTGGGGAACCCGTCAGGGCCTGGTGTCTTGCCCAAATTGAGATCTGAAAGGGCTGTGCTTATCTCCTCAGTTTTGAGTGGTTGGTAGAGGTATCAAGCCAGGGAAGGGGGGGTCGAGGGCAGGGAGATATCCTGTAGAGGTGGAGATGTGACTTCCTGTGGGGGCAGAGGGATTGCCACATATAAGTCTTGATAGTAAGCCACAAAAAAGAACTATGCAATCTCGAGTGCACCTTCGTGGAGGGTTCCATGGAAGTCAACGATCTCCGGTACTACTCTATTCAAGGTGTAGTAAGTCGCCTGCCAATATAGAAGTTTGCTGGATTTATTCCCATATTCATAGATCCATTGGGTCGATGAACTCCAGCACTACCTCGTCTCTTCTAGGGAATCCTGTGTCAGCATAGACCTTGCTAATGCCAGCTGGGGCTCAGTGTCACCCAAGGCCTGGCCATGGGCCCGCAATCCAGATCACGGGTCTGGACCTCCAGGTTGGTCCCTTGTGCCAATTGGTGCGCCTCCTTCTTCCTCACATAGCCTTTGATCAGACCCCTCAGGGTGGACTTACTGGTAGTCCATAGTGATCCGTATGGATTGTAGAGAAAGGAGGTCTCTGACTAAGGGCCATATGTAGGTAAATATCATTTACCGATTCTAAAATACCGAATTTTACCGATTCGGTATTTTAGAACCGGTAATTTTATGTAGGTATTCATTCGGTAATTTTTACCGAATCGGTAAAATTTGGTAAATAACTATTCAGTATTTACCGATTCGATATTCCCTGTTCATTCCTACGGGCCTGGAAGCCCTTAGGAATGAATGAGAATTACTGAATCGGTAAATACCGAAACGGTAAGAGGGGGAAGACTTACAAGGGTGGCAGGGTGTCACATTGACACCCTGTTGCACCCCTGAATAGTGCATGGGTGCACATGTGGCATGTATGGCTGCCAAATGGCACTGTTAAAAATGCACAAAATTGCTTTTTTAACGGTTTTCGTTATTTACCACCAACTTGTAGATGGTGGTAAATAATGAATCCTTAAAAGCGAAAAGCACTCACTTGAGTGCTTCCTACATTAAGGATTCGGTAATTTACCAAATCGGTATTTAAGAATTTGGTAATTTACCGATTCCTTAAATTACCGAATCCTTACATTAGGCCCCTACATCTCAAATGCCTAATACCGGTCGGTAACGGCCGAAATTCAGTAATTTCGGCCGTTACAGATCCGTATTGGGCTACCTACATCGGGCCCTAAGAGCCTAATATAATCTATTCTGGAGCCTGTTTAAGGTGCCTTAGAAACATGAGGTTCCATGATCACCATGCATCAACCAGGACCATCAAGGCTTCCCATAATATAGGTTAAAAAGGAGCAAGCAGTCTGGCCCGGTTTAGAGAGTTCAGAATTATCTTGTATGAGGTCTGGGATCGCATTATCATCCCCTATCAGGGTAGTCCCTGGGGGAAGGGCCACAAGATCTTGAAGTGCTTGTATCATTGAGTGTAACATCGGCTGAGGGTCAATAGAGAATAGAAGTTGTAGTGTCTAGCTTCCAGACTGCCTTCTTTTCCCACATATCTCCCCAGTGGATCAAGGAGGATACCGCCTTTGGGAAGGCCTTGTGCAACTGGATCACGACCCCCAGTATACCTCTAGAGAAGCCAGTGTGAAATACTGGATCATAACCAAACCTGCAGAGAAACGATCGGTGGGAGCCTAAAATATGTGCCTCTTGGGGCATGACCACATCCAGACGAAACTGCTTTATACAGCGCAGTTGCACCAATCTTTTTATACGGTCAAGTTCCAGGAAATCACCTTGACCAGTGAGGGCAGGGCTAGAAATTGGCAGATTAGCTCCTTTCCACATGGTCCCCAGAGGGAGGAGTTTGGCTGTGGCATCAAGTCTAGTGTGTGTAGGTGGTGGTAGGTAACAACAAAACAAACATTAACCCCTCCCCCCAACTTCCAACCCTACGCCATCTGTCACCCAATATGTTAACATAATGTAACTAATAGGGGGCTCGAATTTAGTCCACGGTACCCAGTCGCCCATTAGAAGGATTATAGGGCCAGATGTATAACCATTACGTTTAGCGAGTCGCGAATTGCGCCAAATTGCAACACGCTAAACTTAAAGGGGTCGCATATTGCATGCCTCATGAATATAATATATATAATATTAGGCTGTCACAATTTGCGACCCTGTTGGGAATGGCTAGCACTCCCAGGGATGGTGGCCTGCTGGGGTCAGCAGCCCACCATGTCCGGGACTGCTTTTTTCATAAAGCAGTTTTCTTTTTTTAAATGCAGCCCATTTCTCCTTAAAGGAAAATGGGATGCATTTAATAAAGAAAAAATATGTACTCAGCCATTCACAAAGGGGAAGGGGTCGGGGTCCCCTAGGGACCCCTTCCTGTTTGTGAGAGGTTTACCACCTACTTGAAGTAGGTGGTAAACTGCAAGCATTTTGCGGCCGCAAATACTGTCGCAAAACAACAGTACATGGCATGGTGACTCGCTATTAGGGAGAGATGCCCCTTCCTAATAGCGGGAGTCGCAAATGCTATTTTGCGAGTCAGTGACTCGCAAAATTGTATTTGTACATGCCTGGAAAATTTTTTGCGGTCGCAAACTGAACGATCTCCCATTTACGCCCACAAAAAGGGGTTGTACATGCGGCCACAGTGCCTGACAACAAAGTCTGAGTATCACAGGGAACCAACGTAAGAAAATGCAGAGTCCCAGAAGAACACCCTTTCCACCCCCTCCCTCTCAATCCCCAAACCGATCATCTGTCTTCATTGTGTAGTGTGTCTGCAGTGAAGTCCGAGTCACTATGACCAGGTCATTCTGCACTTCTTTGCCTGCCAGGGCTCAAGTGAGTGGTTCAGTTTCACCATCCTGAGTCTGAAAGAGAGTTGGGGTATCAGAGAGGGACACCCCAGGGTCCAGGGCACACTGAGCCTTTCCCACATGAGAAGGCTCTGATATCCCTTTTTTCTGCATTGGTTAGTTTGGATTGAGAGTGGGTTCTCTTCCTCTGGTGTGCCTAAGAGGAGGGGCTCATGTGGAACCCAGCCGCACCCAAAAACCACTCCCATAATTGTTTGGGAGTGTCAAAAAATTGGTGGGATATGTCGAAAATTACTTTTAGGTGAGCTAAGAAGATAAGCATATATTGGATCTTGAGTGCCCAGAATTTCTGTTTAACATCCTCAAACAAGCATCGCGCTTCTGGACCACCCCGGTGTAGTCCAGAAAGATCATGATATTGGTGTTGAGGAAGCGCAGATCCTGGCGTCTCTGAGCCTTTTACAGAATGACATCCCGGTGATTGAGGATGCGAGCTATCATGGGGTGAGGGAAAGTTTGGCTTACAAGTGCATTCTGGACATTAATCTTTCAACTTCACGACGTCTGACGTCACAACGTGCCGCCATCTTGCTTGTGAATCGGAAAGCAACTTTCACGAAGCTGTTTTTTTTTGTCATATCTTCATCATTTTCACTCGTTTTTTCACCGGATTTACTGGTTAGTAGTCTACTAACCACAAGGTATTACAATCTTTACTTTATTTTATTTTTTTATTTTTTTTCAATTTCAGTCAATTTTATTTACAAAATACAACAAGCATGTCCAATATCTCTGCTCCACCTCACTTCTTGCAAACAGCGGGTGATCCCAATATTGAATGGGATTTATGGCACCCTATGTTCTTAGCCTACGTTGATGTTCTAGAAAAAGATGGGTGTTCTGCTAAACGCAAGTTAGCTCTTCTTAGACACTGCCTTGGTGGAGCTGGCATTAAAGAGTTTGACAATCTTCCATCAATTGATGATGCAGGAGACTTGGATGTTTTCGAGAAGGCTTGTGCACAAATGAAAATTCGCTTTGGAAGAAAGATAAATACTGTTATGGAACGCTTCAAATTTTATTCCCGTGTTCAAAAACAGGATGAATCCATCGAAGATTATGTCTCTGCTTTACGTTCCCTAGCTTGTTCATGTGCCTTTGAAACAATTTCTTACGAACAAGTTCTCAGAGATCAGATAATGATGCGCACCAAAAGCAAGAAAATTCAGGAGAGACTTTGGTAGGGCACAGAATCTTCCTTGAGCTCTGTCATCAATATCGCTAAAGACATTGAGCAATCCGAATTGTTTGTTTCGGAAATCAGAGGTCAAACCTCCAAATCTCAAGTTCCTGAAACTGAAGTTTCTTTAGTGAAGAGTCAAAACACGAATTCTAATTTTAATAGGTTACCTCCTAGAAAGGACAATGAAAAGAAAGTTCCTGAAAATAAGAATATTGTTGAAAACAAGTTTTCCTACAGGAAAAATGTTTATTGTTACAGATGTGGTAGCTCTAATCATTTGGGAAATTATAGAGGATGTCCGGCTTGGGATAGAGTTTGTGTTAAATGTAAAAGGAAAGGACATTTTGCCAATGTTTGTCGTTCTTCCCAAAGGGTCAATTACATTTCACAGGAAGAGGAGGAAGTTTTACAAAGCTTCAATTGTATTCTATCTGTGGATGATTCTGAATAGAAAGAGTTTCCCTCTTACACCATTTTAGTTGATAACCAGCCCATTCTCTTAATGATGGATTCATGTTCATGGTATTCCATCATTGGTTTGAATCTTTTCAAAAACCTCTGGGGAGACAGAAAGCTTCTGACCTCTGACATTTCTCCAGGTGGTTACACTGGAAAAAAAATAAACATGGAAGGTTTCTTTTGGGCTGATATTCAAGTTGCTGATAGATTTACCAAAGGGAAAGTTTATGTTGCCACCAAAGGTGTCGCTATCTTGAGTTGGCCACATCAACGTTTACTTGGCATTAAACTTGATCCCAATGCCAATCCCCCTGTTTATTTAGGCGAACCTTATGTTTTGAGTATCTGTGATGTGGAAGACAATTCTCTGTTTGTAGAGTACACAAAAAAAAATGTTCCCTGATGTTTTCAGGGACACTTTAGATAAATTTGTTGATTTTCAACACAAGATAATCCTGAATGATAATGCCTTTCCAGTCAAACACAGAGTCAGGAATGTTCCATTGGCCTATCGGGAGAAGCTAAAGGACATTTTGAGTGATCTTGTATCTAAACAAATCATTGAACCTATAGAATCCTCTCCTTGGGTTTCTCCCATTGTTTTATCGCTCAAAAGTTCTGGGGAACTCCGTCTGTGTGTGGATCTCCGCAGTTTAAACAAGGAGATTTGGGTAGATAAACATCCTCTCCCTAACATCCATGAACTAATTTCTTCTCTCACAGGTGCAACTGTCTTTTCAACCATTGATTTGGCTAGCGCCTACCATCAGGTTGAGCTGCACGATGATTCCAAAAGACTTACAGCTTTTGTGACTCCTGAAGGCATGTTCCAGTATTTGCGTATGCCTTTTGGACTCGCTAGTGCTGCTTCTGTGTTCCAACGCCTGATGAAAGAGGTGCTTCTTGACTGTAAAGGAGCCATCGCGTTCCAAGATGACATCCTGATTTTTGGGGCAGATGTCAAGGAACATGATCAGAATTTACATTGTGTGTTGTCTAATGTGCAAAAAAAGGGTCTTACTTTAAAGTTTAACAAATGCAAATTTAGGCAACCCAAAGTTGAATACTTGGGACATGAGATCTCTAAAGATGGCATAAAACCTAAACTAAACCATGTAAAAAGTATTACTGATGCTCCCATTCCTTCCTCAAAGGAACAATTGTTGTCTTTCTTAGGACTCACTGAATTTTATGGGAAATTTGTAAAAGACTACTCTACTATTGTACACCCTTTGCGGTCTTTGCTAAAAAAACAAGCCAAATTTGTTTGGGGTACAGAACAGCAAACTTCTTTTGATTCTTTAAAAAGCAAAATTGTCAATGCTCCCTTTCTTAAACCTTTCTCTGTCCACAAAAACTGCATTGTTTGCGTAGATGCCAGTAATGTAGGGCTTGGCGCCGTACTTATGCAAAAGGATCGCTTTGGGGAATATGTTGTGTCCTATGCTTCTCGGACTTTACGAGACGCCGAATTTAATTACTCTACCATAGAGAAGGAGCTCCTTGCTTGCACTTGGGCTACTCAGCATTTTCGACAATTCCTTTGGGGCACGAAATTTATTTTGAGGACCGACCATAAGCCTCTTGTTAACATGTTGTCTGCTGGTGGTGGTCGAACCCTCACTGCTCGCCTGGCTCGTCTTGCTGCTAAGTTACAGGAGTACCGGTGTGAAGTTGTCTATGTCCCTGGACGACTGAATGTACATGCTGACTGTATGTCACGTCTTCCTGTTTGTGATACTTCTAACACAGTTCCTTCTGATGAATGTGATGTCGCTTTCTCTCTTAGTGATGTTAATCTAATTGGTGGTAAGGATTTAGGAAATTCCATTACTGAAAGCGTTTGGTCTGATGCTATGGATCACGATGAAGTTCTCGCTAAAGTTAAAACCTTCTTGAGCGCTGGTTTGCCTGAAGAGAGGAAGTTGTGTGGTGATTTAGCCTCTTTTTTCAAAGTTAAAGACGAATTGTCAGTAATTGATGATATGGTTTACAGAGATGACAAAATTGTTCCTCCCCTCAAAGTCCGTGAATCCATTTGCATGCTAGCTCATGAAGGTCACATGGGGATGTCCACTACTAAAAGGAGAATCAGAGAGTACTATTGGTGGCCTAGTATGGACGCGATGGTTGACAGGTGGGTAAGGAACTGCTCTCCTTGTTCTTTGAGCGACAAATCTGTTAAACCTATTTCTTCTGGGTTCTCTCCTGTTGAATTTGTGTGTGGACCTTGGAGGAAGTTAGGAATCGACATCATCGGTCCTTTCAATTACCAGTCAGGAAAAGATATGTTTGCCGTGGTACTCGTAGATTATTTCTCCAAGTGGCCCGAGCTAAAAATTGTTGAAAAAGTCAATTCTGAAGTTGTTGTTGAATTTTTAAATGAAGTTTTTTGTAGAGAGGGTTTACCAGAAGAAATTGTCTCCGACAATGGACCGCAATTTCTAAGCGAAGTTTTTTCTGCTTTTCTAGAAACTTGTGGAATTCTTCACAAAAGGGTTTCGAATTATTCTCCACAATCCAATGGCCAAGTAGAACGTTTTAACAGAGTGATTAAGGAGTCCTGCCAGTTGGCCCTACGGAGTGGTTTGAAGTGGAAAAAAGCTCTACAGGCCACTTTGTTCACCTATCGTATGTCCCCCAACTCGGTTACTGGTTTGTCCCCCTTTGAAATGTTGCGTTGCAGGAAACCTGGCACCAAGATCTTTCCTTGGTGGCTGAAGACGAAAGATCCTGGGTATTTAGAGTTGGATATGAATAGAATTAGAGACCGTGTTGGTAAATACCAAGACAAAATGGTTAAGAACTCTTCCCCTAAATTTGTTGCGCCCAAAATTTCTGTTGGTGATTTGGTCAGGGTGAAATTTGGCGGTATCATTCCTAAAGGCATATCTAGGTGGTCTTCACCTGTCAAAGTTACAGAAGTCTTCAGCAAAGCTGTTAGAGTTGAGGGTGGTAAGATCTGGAACTTCAGGCGTATTTCAGCTTGCAGGTCAAATGTTATAGATGAGAAGCTTGTCCATTTAGATCCTAGTTCCTCTGATTCTGGTTTTCATGGTTCTCATGAAGCTTTTGATCATCTGCATTCTTCTCAAGTACCTCTGCCTCGAATTTGTTCTAACAATTTTCCTTTTCAGGTTGTTCCGTCTAATGCTCATCATGTTGTTCCTCAAAATACTGTGCCTCATGATGTTGTTTCTCAAAATGTTGTTTCTCAGGCGTGCTCTTCCCAGCCTGTCAGTTTACGCAGTAGTTCTCGTGTAAAACATGTTCCTGTAAAGCTTAAGGATTATGTTTGCTCTTAATGGTTTTTTTTTCTCTTTTCTTTTCCTTTTCTTTTAGGGCTTATCGTTTTTTTTTTGTTTTTCGGTGGGAGGTGTGTTGTATTCCTATTTGATGTCATTTGTAGAACTTATGATGTCATGTAGAATCCTGCGGGTGAGGCTCTCATTCTGCTGTGGGTTTCTCTTGCGTTAACTGCTCTATGCTACCTGTGGATGTCAAGTTGTCATTCCTGGAATAAAAGCTGTTTCTATCAAACCTACGTTTGGACCTCTTCTCTACAATGTTGTAGGTCATTATTGATAGGAGGTGGTGTCTCTCTAGTCCCCCAGGTTTCTACAGTAGGTTTGTTGTACTGGTCCATTTTGGTTTGGGCTGGCTTTGGGAGCGAGGCCTATCACACCCCATCTCCAGCTGCGGAGCCACTATCGTTCCGGGAGAGCAAAGGCCCATCCAGCAGATCAGCTTGCCACAGGGCAGCATGAGCAGCCAGCGACGGTTGTCACAAGGTGGGTCATGGAGAGGTGTTGCCACAGAACTGAGCTCCAAGCAGGTACAGTGCAGGATTGAAGTGGGTGTAGGTCATTTGCTCGATCAAGGGAGATGTCCATGATCAAGTATAGACTCAGATATCACCTAGAGATGAGAGACAGTCCAAAAATAACTGGGTGAGGGCAAGAGCCAATGCACCCTCAGGGACCTAGCAGAGAGAGAGCCATGGGCTTTACAGAACGTCCCAGGAGTCGGGCCACAGGCCACTCAACTCCAGGGGTGCAGGAAATCAGCGGTCAAGGTCTGCATATTAACCCCGGCCATGTGTCTGGGGGGAGGTGCGTCGAGAGCGCCAGCCTACAGCAACCCAGCAAAGAACAGGTTTTATAGTAGAACTTTATCTCCACTTACAACACACCCGGTCTAGACCCGTGATTGATTTCTCCACAATCTGTACGGTCCCTCCGGCAACTGGATCAAATGGGAGAACCACTAGAATAGTGGGGCCTGCTCAGGGTCGATTGCCAGCCCCACCCCCGGGCAACACAGTCCCTGATATGCCCCCACATCACAACAGCGCTTCATCTGCACAAGGAACAGTCCAGCAGGCAGCGCAATGCCGGATCCCCTTGTAGCAAACAACCATGTGTCAGCACCATGAGGGGAAAGACAGCCTCCACAACCGCTTCCTAATAAGGCAGCATCTGATTGTGTGTAAGTGGCGAGGGGGTGTGAGGTAGCCCCGGATCACCTCTAAAAGGAAGAATCTGACTGGGGAAGTCACATCTCAATACCAGTGCCTGCACCCACACCCCACTCCCTGCCATACACCCCAGAGGCCAGCCACCATTCTTGGAATCGTTGACAGTAGTAGGGGTGCTCCATGCTCTGGCCCCGGGGTCGCGGCAACGATGCAGGCAGCTCAACCCAGCAGGACCCTGCAGATGTATCAGCACGGGGTCCACAGGTTACAAGGACCACAGTCTCCAGCGGCCATATGCCGCCACTCTGCCCTCTGAGGCATGGACGACCGCCATCTTGTAGTCGGCTCTCCTATGCCAAGAACACTCCACCAGGCCTCAGCTCCCTCACTTCAGCCACGCCAGGCGTCCATCAAACCCGAAATGTCTCCTCACAACAGGGTGAACTCAGGGCAGGGGCCGCTGCAAGCCTGAGCAGTCACTGTGCTGCAACTCCGCTCACGGATGTGAGGCGGCTGCCATTTTGTCCTTGGCCCTCTCCTACAAACCCCGCACAGCGGACCCCAGTATCGCTGCCCCATCTGGAGCCAGCAAAGCTCCAGGCCGTTTTGGGAGGGGGTGTGTAAGGACGGCGGAATCACCAAAAACGATGTTAGGCAGGAAGGGTGTCAGTTAATAAATCGGGTTGCGGGACCTGGTCTAAAGCTCGACCGCCATCTTGGCTGTCCAGGCCCTGCCCTACTTTTTGTAAAATTATGACAGAATGTTGGAAGGTGACAATAAGAAGAATATATTCTTTTACAAGCGTTCCACTTTAGGTCTTTAATTTCTTCAGTCCCCGGGCTTTGCACAATACATCGTAGTGAATATGGTGCTGCAAACGGTGTGCAATTAAGAATGCTAATACCTGCCATTATTCACATGAGTATAAATGCTTCACACTGCCAATGGTGCGCGATTAAGAATGCTGATTCTTGCCATTATTTACATGAGTGTAAACTCTTCACACTACCCACCACTGAGCATTAGTATCTGCTCCTTTTGGTGCCATCAGTGTATCATCAGTGCATATCCCTCACAATACAAACCAGTGCCAAGTTCTCACACAATCTTCCAGTGTGAGCTCTCATACTAATAATACCAGCTATTTATTATATCCTACTGCCGGCATCTGTGCCATTTTCTTAAAATGCTCAGCAGATGGCACTTATCACCCTCCCCCCAAGTACCAGATTATTAAAGTGCCAAGCACTATGAAGAATGCAGACTGGCAATAAATTCTTAAGCTTTGCACTGTGCCAGATTCTTACCCTGACCATCAGTGTTAAATGTTTTCAACGCTTGCAGGGCTAATATATCATGCAGTCCATCACTGAGAGCTTTGTGCATAATATGTCTCTGCAGGCCCATCATACTGCCAGGGCCCACTCCTCACACTGTCAACCAGTAACAGCTCCTTGCACTGATCACCACAGCCAGCTCTGCATTCTATTCACTATTGTCGAATTGTTACACTCCACACTGGTCAATCGCCATACACTGGCCACTTGTGCCTATCCTTTGCAAACTATCAGAGTCTGTTTCGTACACTGCCCATCAGTTCCATCTACACACACTTACCAGTAGTGCCACTTTTTCACCCTTTAGTTTGTTTAAGTAGTGTACGTCTTTAACCACCGATCAACACTGAGTTGAGAGTAGCAAAAATAAGTATTTTATACGTTGGTGGGCCATCCACCAGTCCTGAGTTAATAGGATGTTCTGGCTGCTGCTCCTACGTCAGAGGACTGATTACCACATTTAGAAATTCCTGTCTGTTCTGTCTGTCTGGAGGAGATCTCTGCAACAAATGTACAGTCAGGGCCGGCCCTATATCGGATTGACTGATACAGCGCCCTGGGCAGAAAGAGCATTCGATGTTTGTTGTGTGGGCGGGGAGTCATTGCGTTGTGATGGCAGGAGATGTGAGGAAGATGGGAGGAGGGCACGGGCTGATGGAGTGCTAACAATTACGCTGAGGTACATTAAGGGCTGATTAAAAACTCTGTAACGAGACCCAATTGAGACACAGGGGGATGGACGAGCTGCTGTTTGCATAACATAGAGTCAGGGACCTCCCTGCTGCGCCCTTCGGAACATTGGCTCCCCTGGCCTAGGCCCTGCTCGTCCATGCCCAAGGCCTGTTCTGTGTACAGTAGATGGACTTTTATCTACGCCTATGCTGAGAAGGATGCCATGTTTTTTCACCCCATTAGGCATTTATTTTCTTTTTCAGAAGAAACCTCCAAAGAGGAGAAGGGACAATTTCCAAAAAAGAAAAACGTAATGGCCCGGATACACTGTGAGTTTTCTCTCTGTGCATGGGGGGCTCTGATTGTTTTCTTTGCTTTCGTCTGCTATGCTCAGCATGATGGACATGGGCAGAGAAAACTAGAGTTAGTTGCCCACTGTAGCAGGGCAGAGTGGCTGTCGGTGTGACCTAGCGACCTAGTGAGGCATGGACTGTGATGTCAAGGGTTTGTGACGGTCAGCCAGCTCAGAATCCAATAGAAATCCACAGGTTCCCTCCACCTCTAATTAAACGGAGTATCCCTGAAAATAGCAGAAGCAGGTATCCACAAAAAAAGGATGCCCTGCATCCAACAACCATAAATTCCCTCTCGAGGTATCTGTTTCATTACTGAATGAAGGGTATCAGGGTGTGATTGTTTTGAATTATAATCAGAAAGAGGGAGTTAGAAGATTGTATAGTGGATTGGCTCCACTTCCATTTCTCACACACACTGGAGGACACACACTCAACCCTATCTTCGCCTGGGGCAACAACATTGGCTGCAGCCACACCATGGAGCTGCTCTAGACAGACCACCACTGCATCCATTTCTCCTTCTTGAAACCCTCCGCACACAAGTGCATGCCCCGCCTCCCATGCAGAAACTGGAAAAAAGTCTCTGAAAAACTCCTTACCTCCACCCTCAGCTGCACTCTTCCCCCACTACAACAGACACCAACTAAGCAGCGAGCAACCACCGCAAATGGATTGACAACTGCCCCAACACTTTTTACCCCCTCCAGAACACCTCGAGACGACACAATACGAAAGCCACCAGGTTCACCGCGGACACTAATCGCTCTGGCCGATGACTGGAGAAAACATGGATAAACAGCAAAACCCCGGAAGCATGCACCGCTTACAAGGCGGCCACCAAGACTCGGATGTATGACATTACAACGCATGCTTTTACATCGCATGCTTTTACAACGCGGTTTTTACATCGCATACCATTACAACGCATAATGCTTTTGGGTGTTGGATAGTGAATAGTTTAATTTACTATTCCAACTCCAGTCCCCGTGGATAGTAGGGAAGGTTATTGGATAGTAAATTAACCTATTCCCTATCCTAGAGCGCCCCCCAGCGCAATGCGTTGTAATGGTATGCGTTGTAACAGTTGCGATGTAAAGGCACTGCGTGGTAAAAGTTGCGTTGTAAGTGATGTTTCCCCCAAGACTCACCACCAACTCATCAAATCAACTAAGAGAAACTTCATCCAAGACTGAATCCTCTCCAACTCCCACAATTTCAAGGAACTCTTCGGCATCATGCAAGAATTTGCCAGACTCAACAGCGAAACAACCGATGTCCCTCCCTCCCAAGACCTCTGCAACAGACTCATCTCCTTCTTCCACCTCAAGATCAAGAGGCTCTACGACAACTTCGACGACCAAGACCACAGCACCACCTCACACCCCCCACCCAGCAATGCCATCCAACAGACAGTTCTCACCTGGACCCGTCTTACCATAGAAGACGCAGCTATACCGGTTCTCCTACTGACCCTTGGCTGCCGAACATCTTCCACAGGGTCATCACCACCATCGCACCTGATCTATGCAGAACCATCAACGACTCCCTCAAGACCGCAACATTCCCCGACAACTGGAAATGCACCAAAGTCAAGCCCCGCCTTAAAACCAGGGAGAGAAGTTGGCCTAGCAGCTAGGGTGGTCGACCTTAAATCTGCTGAACCGGGTTTGAGTCTCTGCAATGCCGCGCAACGTCCTGTGATTCTGGGCAAATCACTTAATCTCCCCGTGCCTAACAAAAATGAATAATTCCTCATGTAATGCAACTGGTGAACGTTTTAACGCTCTCTGATACCCGATACCTTCGGATCAAGTTTGCGCTATATAAAACTCTGTAAAATAAAAAATAAATAAATAAGAAGCTCTCTGCAGACCAGACGAATCTCAAGAACTTCAGGCCCATCTCACTACTCCCTTTGGCCACCAAAGTCACAGAGAAAGACGTCAAAGCCCAGCTAGCACACTTCATAGAAACCAACAGCATCCTAGACATCTCTCAATCCGGTCTCTGCTGCAATCACAGCATGAGACCGCCCTCAAAGCCGCCAATGACGACATCTGTGCCCTCTTCGACCAAGGCCATACAGCAGCGCTCATCCTCTTGGACCTTTCAGCAGCCATCGACACTGTCTCCCACCGCACACTAGCCACTAGACTCGACAACGCTGACATCCAGGGAACAACCCTAGACTGGATTAGATCTTTCCTCTCAGGCAGAACACAAAGAATAAGACTCCCGACCTTCCCCTCCCAACCAACATAGATCAGATGTAGAGTACCCACGGATCCTCCCTCAGCACCACGCTCTTCAACGTCTTCATTGCCCTCCTCGTCAGAAAACACGGACTCAACATAGTCTCATACGCCGATTACACCCAGCTCATCCTCTCCCTCACAAAAGAACCTGACATCACCAGGGGCAGTTTCCAAGAAGGGATGAAAGACATCGCAAACTGGATGAGAGCTGCCTGAAGCTCAACTCTGAGAAAACAGAAGTCCTCATCCTCAGCTCCACTCTCTCCGGATGGTAAAACACCTGGTGGCCCCTGCCCTCAGAAACCATCCATACTCGACTCTTCACTCACCATGAACCGCTAGATCAATGCAGTACCTCCACTTGCTTCACCACCCTCTGTATTCTTCGCAAAAGCTTCAAATGGTTCCTCCCCCGATGCCGGAAGCGCCCTCTATGCTGGAATCAACAAAAAACTCCTCCGCAAACTCTAGACCGTCCAGAAAGCTGCAGCCAGACTTTTCCTCAACGTCTCACGACGTGACCACATAGCCCAACACCTTTGCGACCTTCACTGGCTCCCTGTCATAAAAAGAATAACCGTCAAACTGCTCACACACAGCTACAAAGCCCTCCACAACACCGGACAGCAATACCTCAACGAACGAATCTCCTTCTACGCCCCCAAGAGACACCTCCGCTCTGCCGACCTCTCCCTAGCCATGGTCCCCACAGGGCAGAGCAGGTGGCAGATCCTTCTCCTACTTGGCAGCCAAGACCTGGAACGAACTCCCCCACTGCATCCAACGAAGCCCGTCACTGCACCAATTCAGAAAGGACCTGGTTCTTCAAATGATCTACGGAGCTACAGAGCTACAGAGCTGCTCGCACCCCTCCCCCCCAGCACCTTGAGGCACTTACGTGTTAGTAGCACACTTCAAATCCCCCGATTGATTGATATGCAGTTTATCAAAAGCGAGAGTGCACACTCAAAATTGACTTTGGTGCCTCCTAACCACCTAGGACATCCTTTTTTGTTTTTTAAAGGACTCTCATCCACCAGGGTTTCTAGTGGCATGCTTCATCATCGAGTCCTCGCACAGATACTGTCCATATCTGGACGAGCTTAACCTTGACCATCTACTGTTCTGGTGATAGAGGTCTCAGGGCGCTTGGCAAAAAGAGAGGCAACAACCTTAAGGGATGAGAAAAATGGTCAAGAAACGGGAGAATTAATTAGGAAAGAGCCAAGTTTTCAGACTCCTGCGGAACGCTTGGTAGTTGAAAAGAGACAACAAATGAGAGGGCAGATTGTTCCACAGTTGCTGTGCCATGTAAGAGAATGCCCTGCGTCCATTTCTGGAGGTTCGGGCCCTAGGCTGGGACAGAAGGGATTTCGAGCTGGAACGCAATGTTCTGGACGGTCTATACCAAACTGGTTTTTTTGCAAGGTAAGACGGACCTGTGCCGTAGAGGAGTTTATGTGTAAGAGTTAGAATCTTAAATTGACATCTCTGGCGCACAGGGAGCCAGTGTAATTTTTTAAGAATAGGTGTAGAAGCAGACCTCGGCGGTAGACCCAGTACCAGTCTAGCGGCCGTGTTTTGGAGGATTTGCAGTTTATTAAGCAGACACTCATTGATCGAAGCGAGCATGGCATTTCCATAATCTAAACAGCTTATAATAAGCCCCTGAACCAGAGGCTTTCTTGCCTCTAAGGGAAGCCATTTAAAGGTTTTGCGCAATTGTCTCAGTATGGTCTCAGTATTCCGTAGCAGGTACCCGATACTTGGTTGACATGTGCTTTCATTGAGAGAGTACTGTCTAGCATGATGCCAAGGACCTAATGCGTACGGCCACCAATCCTGGGACCAGATGGTTTTGGCCATGCCGAATAGCAAAATTTCCGTTTTGCCATAATTGAGTTGCAGCTTATTATCACTCATCCATTTACTAATATGAACCATGCACTGTTTGAATCTTACACAAGTGTCAGGGATCTGAGAACTGCAGGTGATTAACACCTGAGTATCGTCTGCGTACGACACGGTGGAGAAGCCATATTATTTTATAATATTGGCCAGAGGGGTCAAATACAGGTTAAACAGAAGGGGGCTGAGAATCGACCCCTGTGGCACCCCCACAGTGAGAGGTATGTTCCTAGATACAAGGGTGTTCATCGTGAGATAGGTATAGTGGTCGGCTAGATAGTCTTCAAACCAGGCTAAGGCATTGCCCCTGACACCAATCTCCCACAGCCGGTGTTTCAAAATGCTGTGGGAGATGGTGTCAAAGGCCGCCAATAGATCCAACAGGACCAGAATGGCAGACTCCCCTCTATCCAGGGAGAGTCGGATGTTATCGACTATCTCAATCACTGCGGTCTCTGTACCATGAGCGGAACGAAATCCTGACTGCCAGGGATTGAACAGTGCATGCGTTTCAATATAGGTGGAGACTCGTTTATTTACTAGATGTTCAAGTACTTTTCCAAAGTAAGGTAAGAGAGATATCAGCCTATAGTTGGATGGGGTGGAAGGGTCGCTATTTGTTTTTTTAAGAGTGGGCTTAACCTGGGCTAGCTTCCAACTGCTAGGAAAAGAAGCACTCTCAAAGGAATTATTAAAGATGGTGGTCAGCGTGCTAGCCAGAAGAGGAAGTATAGCGCTGCATTTACGTGGGGACAGTGAATCGGTGGGGGAACCCGATTTAATTTTCTTGAGGGCTTCTAACACTTCATCTGAGGTAGTGGGCTCGAATTCAATTAAGGACGGGATAACAGTGGTTACAATGGGAACCACAATACCCTGGGATACTGTGCCTGGCAGGGGTGCATCCTGATTGGGAGTTGGAAACGAAGAGTAAATGTGTTTGATTTTGTTATCAAAATAAGAAGACAATGAGTTCACCCACTCTGTGGTGGGGATAAATGCAGAACGCTCCACCTGAGGGTTGGTGAACTCTTTCAAGATTTTATACAGTTCTTTACTCGAGTTGGCTGCCTTTTTTATTCTCTGCAAAAGGTAAAGTGTTTTAGTTTTCTTTATATTTTTCAGATAATTGGAATGAATGAATGAGTTTATAGCTATCACGATTTTCTGGCGTTCTGTTTTTCCGCCAACGCCTTTCAGCAGATCTGCTACTAGCTTTCTCACGCTTCAAGTCCTCAGTAAACCAGCGTGAGGCGACACTCTTAACATTGACTGAAGTTACAGGAATAATTTTATCAAGAGTGTTTTTGATGGATACTTCCAATTGGGTTACCATTAGTTCAATATTATCACAATTGTTGTTGGGAGGTACGAAATATGCCAAAAATGCCTCGGGTGTTAGTTTATGCCAGGGTCGTATAGAAGCTGTTTCTTTCAGGCTTATTGACCTCAGAGGATTAGGGAATTGAAATTAACTAAAAAATGATCCATCCAGATCATAGGCATGGGTGATTCACAAGTCAAATTTGCCATGTTGGTGAAGATTAGATCAAGGGAGTGGCCAGCCTGATGAGTCGGGCCGAGTACCTTTTGTGTAAGGCCCAAAGTTTGCAAGGCAGTCATTAAATTACAAGAGTCAGTGTTGTGTGTTAACTCTGTATGATGATTGAAATCCCCTAGTAGGATAAAATGATCAGTAGCCAATACATGAGGTGCTAGTATGTCTAAGAGATTGTTGGCAAATTTTGATTTCACTCCCGGGGTCTATATACCAGGGCGGTCCTTTCAAAGGAGTTAGTGTTAAGTTTCATATTGATTATTAGGATTTTGGGCCTTTCATTCGCGAGTGACTCAAGCTTGATGATTTCAATGGGGGCTTTTGCTGCAATAGCAATGCCTCCCCCTCTCTTTCCTACTCTATCATGCCTGATAATCTGGTATTCGTTGGGGAAAGCAGTTGCTATGTCAGGTGAAGCCTGGCTGTGGAGCCAGGTTTCAGTGAGGAAACAGATATCGGGTTTTTTATTATCCAGTAGGCTCCAGAGCTCGAGAACATGCTTCGGAATAGATCTGGTATTAATGTAGAGTGCTGCGAAGGTGTTACTATCTACATTCGCGCTGGTGTTGCTCATTATTTGAGGATTGACAGGTGCTCTCGCATGCGGTCCACTCGATGATGTATTAGTAGCTACCATTGGGGGTACCGTAGTTGGGTGGATTACCTTGTCATAATCTAATTGATTGGTTAACACTTTGCACGGGTTAAGAGATAGGAGTTCTTTCCGACTGTAACAAATCATAATTGCTGTGCCAAAAACATCAACCCGATAACGAAAAATGCAAAATAAATGTTTCCAGGGGTTAAGGCGGGAGGCGGTGTCCAGTCGCGGACGGGCGCAGACGGGCTTGCCTTTGGCGCACCTTCGGCGCGCCGCGGCGCGCGTCCGCACTAGGTACGGGAATATGTAGGGAAAGAGGGCGGGGCAGCTCTGATGACGCTCAAGGTGTACCGCTGCTTCCTGTCCTTCCGCACAAGCGGCACAAGCCGTGGCGGAACGGGGACCAGCAGTGAAATGAGCAGTCAGGTGAGTTGTTGCAGTAGTTAGTCACCGCAAACACAGTTTAAAAAACACAAGTGAGAAACGCTGCTTTTAAAAATGACACAGCTAATTTAAAACAGATGAACAGCCCAACAAGTTTCATTCAAAGTTGCCAGCGGGTATTTTAATTCCCAAGTTCCACCTCACGCTCGGGAGCTGTTCTAAACACCACAGCAAGGGTGCCAATCTCGCTGCGCGCGTCCGCGCTAGTGACAGGAATATGTAGGGAAAGAGGGTGGGGCAGCTCTGATGACGCTGCAGGTGTACCGCTGCTTCCTGTTCCTCCGCACAAGCGGCACAAGCCGTGGCGGAACGGGGACCAGCAGTGAAATGAGCAGTCAGGTGAGTTGTTGCAGTAGTTAATCACCGCAAACACAGTTTCAAAAACACAAGTGAGAAACGCTGCTTTTAAAAATGACACAGCTAATTTCAAACGTATGTATGTTAAATTGACTAGGGGTACCCTATGCCTGCTACTCCTAATAATTATTCCAGGATCCACTGGCAAACAGTGCAAATACAGTTTCAAATAATAACTGCGTGAGTTCTAATCAAGGTCTACATGTTGCAGCCAATGTGATTAAATGTAATCTTGGCCTTCCTCATGATCTACAGGACCTGCATTTGCACTGTTTCTTTATTTGGTGACCAATAGACAATGAATAAAGGTTTTTTCTATTGTTAACCAATTTTAACTTGCACATCACTATTCACAGTTTTGCACTACGCCCACCACTCTCAGAAATCTTTTCTCTTCACATCTGTTTGATTGTAGGAAATCCTTGATTAATTCATCTCATTTGAAAACATCTCTGAGCTCCTCCCTCTTAGATAGGGGTTGTAGCCCTTGGTTGCACTAGGTTGCAACCAAAAGGAGATCCCAGATGATGAAGCATGTCACTACGGTGAGTGATGGTATTCCGTCCTTTTAAAAGGATTTCCACTGACTACACTGACTCGAAGGTCTTTCTTTTGTGCCAGTTGCTTTCAGAGCGCTCTTTAGGGTCAAACAGACCCATTGATTTTCTTGTTGTTTGTTATACCCATGATCTCCAGGAGTAAATCCAAGGTTCCAGAAGTTGATCTCCTGTTTGAGCTACAGGTACAAACCAAGCTTTGAGAGGCATCTCCTCCTTTCCAGCTGACCAGACCAAACTGTACTTCAACAGTTCCCTCTGCTGGTCTCTGAGAATGAGTCCTAACCTTCCAAGTGCTGTCCTTCAGATCCTGAACCATTAGTTGGCGTCAGAGTGTTTTCCTCCCTGTCGCAGGATTTGACACAATGAAGTGCAGGTCCTCGCATCGTGGCACTCACAGATCCAGTGGCACCACGGGAACTGACACAACATGGTGCAGACCGACGCGGGACCTCACATCTCAGCGCGTCGCAGATCCTGATCTGCAGCTTCACTGGAACTGACACAGTATGGTTCAGACTGATGCAGGACCTCACATCGCAGCACCTCTTAACCCCAAATCAGTGACTACTTCTGCGCTGGTGGGGCACAGACCGCCACATGATCTCACATTGCGGCATTTAACAACTGCTGATCAGTAGCTTCACCAGAACTGAAGCAGTATGACGCAGAGTAACGCACTGAGGAAAAAAGGTACAACTCCAAGTGCTCTGCAATTAGCACTGTATGCTGCCCGTGGTCCAATCGCAGTCGGCTTGAACTTGTGACTTTATTCTGGCCCGGTGTGACCAGATACCCACTGCGCCTCTTTTTGGTGCTATTTGTCCTTTAACTTTAATAAAACTCCTATTAATTAGAGTTTTGCAGTTTTGGTGCCACTGTATTTATTAAAATGAACTCTATGTTTCTAAAATGGTTTGGGATTTTTCTTATGTTGTGTTTCCACTTTATTCCTGTTCAACTACTACAAAAATACTTTAGACTTTGTCTTTAAGTTAGAGTGCTTTTGTGCCAAGCTACCAGAGGGTTAAGTACAGGTTTATTTAGTGACTTTTGATGTATTGTGGTTAGTACTTTGAGTGGGGGTTCACACCCCACAGAACTAATAACCCAATGTTTTACAGTTGTCATGTGATGTCAAATAGTTTGTATCAATTCAAGTCTCTATCAACATTAGGCCCGGCCATAATTATGCGCCGTTCACAATAAACATTTAGTGCAGGAACATGGAACAAATTTGGATAACAGAATGCAAGCAGCAGTTGTTTGCAGTGCTCATGTTTTTTGCTCTATTTTTTGGTGCATTATGCATTCTTGCATCCAAATTGACTCAAGGACGGATTGTGTGCTACAATATAGCGCCAGCTGCCAGTTTTGCATACATTTTCCAAAAATTTCATTTAATCATAAAAAAATAAATTATAAGAATTCTGCACATTCCCAGTGAACATGTTTACCATGTCCTACAATTAAGTCAATGCAGTAATGCATATATGGCCAGTTTGGAGGTAGGCAAACATTTAAGTATGACAGATAGCTTGAGTAAGTGAAGTCATAGCAAGCGTGACCTTCAAGTGTCATAACAGTCAGTGATGATGGTAGCTGGGCCTATAAGGATAACATTTGCATAGGACAGGGATGGTTGCTTTCTTCAATCTGTTGATTTCTTCAATCTGTAACCACTTTGTTTTTTTTTGTTTTTTTTATTGTTTTTTATTGACAGCACATGCAATCATTCATTACAGAAGTATAACATTGTCAAAAAAGATTATAGTACACAGAATACCTTAAAAGCTTTATCTAGTAGCAGTAAACAAGGAATATACCATAGGTCACAAAAAAAATTACATCATTTTCATTTTAAAGAATTATCGAGTGTGCTAATAGCTAGCTACAAAACCAAAAAAAGGCATTCAACTGAATAGGGGTACCCCGATATTATTAGCCAAGCTCATTGTTTTCCTAGCCGAGAGAAGACCTTGGTCGGCAATTATCACCCATCAGATTTACTAAGCAGCATAATCAGTTTACTACCAAACAATTGAAAAAAACAACACCAAAATGTTCATTCGTTATAAGGAAACAAAATATCCCATGTTTTGTTCACTTTCTTCAGTGATCGTTTCCCACGAACTTTTGCAGAGGAAAATTCCATATCGTGTATCACATTTATCAAAAGCCACCATTCACTTACCAATGGTGGTTTATCTGAAATCCAAGCCCTAGCAATTATCAATCTATCACAGGAAATTAAAATAAACATTAAGTCTTTGTGGGCGGTGATATTTGGTTGTATTCCCAAAAAAATCATCTCAGTAGTTAGTTTATCGAAGATCACTTTTTTCAGTTTCAACACATTTTCTACGTCATCCCAAAATTTCTGCAACACCGGGCATGAAAAAATTATATGTACTAAATCAGCAGCTAGTAAGTCACATTTTGGGCATTTTGTGCGTTCAGAAAATGTGTTATTCCCAGACCATTTGTAAAAATGGAGTGGCGTATAGTATAGCTGACATACTGTTTTATACGATTGAAGTTTTAAGCTAGAAGAGTGGGTTAGAGAGTTACTGTTATGAAAAAAAGTAGATATGTTATGCGAGGAGATAAGCGTACCCAAATTGGTAGTCCATTTTTGTGCAAGTTTAATACAGTCATCAGGTTTATGTTGACATAAACATTTATACCCCAAGCTAATTATATCTTTAGTTGTTTCTCCGTAAATGCAGGTCCATAATTCTGAATCGAAAATTTCCTTTAATTTCATTTTGTTCACGAAATATTCACGTATCTGTATATACTTAAATAAAGCATTTTCGGGAAGTTTATAGAGTATTCTTAGGGTATCAAATGTTAAAAAACCTGATGCGCCGTATAAGTCACGGAGGTGATTTATACCGTGATTAGCCCATATTCTAACTGTTGGGTCGCTAAAAATCTCAGGTAGGCCCGGGTTGTTCCACATGTTAAGCTTAGGGTGGAAAAACGTAGTTTTATTGATTGCCAGAATGATATTCCATATATGAACCGCGTCTTTAGCGGTCTTGAACTTGACTCGTTTGAAATAATTCGGGTCATTGCTTCTAGCTAGAAATTGTACAAAGTTTGCCCCAAGCATGAATTGGTGAAAAAAATAAGGATAGTTCGAAGAAAAAAGGCTGGGTATCCGACCCAAAAAAGAAGCCTAAAAGTAAAGTCTGAAATCAGGGAATTCAAGGCCACCCTTGCTAGCTGCTAATTTAAGTAAAGAAAGAGCTCTTCGGTTTTTCTTGTAGCCCCAGATATAACTGCCTAGAATACCATCCAGTTTTTTAAAGAATAGGGGCCCGATGTAGGTAAAACGCATTTACCGATTTTAAAATACCGATCCGTACCGAATCGGTATTTCAAAATCGGAAAATGATATGTAGGAAATAATCATCGGAAAAATACCGAATCGGTAGCATTCGGTATCGAGAGTCGATACGTACCGATTCGCCAACTACCGAATCGGTATAGGCCGGGTCGGACAAGTCCGAATCGGAAAAAAAAAAATGCGGAACCAACCGATTCGGTAAACGCCGATTCGGAATAATAAATACGCCCCATGGGCCGAAAGGCCAATAGGAAGGCATTATACATTCCGAATCGGTATTTACCGAACACATTCGGAAAATACCGAATCGGAAAATACCGATTCGGAGAATGCCGTTTTGCCGAGCTGGTTGAGTGACACTGAAGACATCAGCCAATGAGCTGTAAGCACCCTCCCCCACAGGGTGTGGCAACCCAGGCAGGTGCAACTCATCAGAACATTCTGGAAAGCTGCATGAGTTGAGCAGACACAGAGAGAGCAGCATTGTGAGCAGGATCCCTGAGAGACATGGACACCAGCACAGAGAGCCAGAAGGCAGGGCGGAAGCGCAATCCTAAATTCAGCACCATGGAGCTACAAACTTTGGTGGAGGAGGTGGTGAGGGTGCACACCCAGCTATATGGCAGGCAGTCCCTGACTGTCCCGGAGAGCACCAAGAGGAGGCTGTGGCTCGACATCGGGGAGAAAGTCAATGCAGTTGGTGTCACCCACAGGAGCCTAGACGACCTCAAGAAGAGGTTTTATGACATCCGTGGCGTGACCAAGCGCAAACTGGCCGACCTGCACAAGCAGGCTGGACTCACTGGAGGAGGAACAAACCGTGCGCCACCCCTCACTCAGCTGGAGGAACTAGTGGCGACGACCATCGAGAGGGCCAGTGTCGTGGGCATTGGGGACCTGGATAGCTCATCCCGAGCTACAGCTACAGGTAAGAAGCATGCGCAACTTGACACACCATACCAGACACCTCCCCTACAGACCCAATGCACAGCCAAACCCCAGGCCAGTACAGCTAGCAACAGACATGAGCAATGCATCGTGCTAAATGTACTCAGCAAAAGTTACCAATAATGCCACAGCAGAAGCATGAGATAAATAACTGTAATACAGCATCAACGTGTTTGTAATGAGATGTGCAATGCTTTAATAGTTGTGACTGGAACACATTAGCACCCACTTGACAAATGCTTCTTTGTACCTAGGGGCACCATCAGGCGGGGGAGCAGCATCAGCTCCAGCACCAACAGCCAGTGCGGCAGTGGCAAGCACCAGTGCAGCAGCACAGGAGGAGGAGGACAACAGCTGTGCCCTGGCAAATGAGGAGGACACAGGACATTCCCTCACAACTCCACACTCCCCCCGACTGTCTCAGTCTCAGTCGCCCTCATTGGTATTCTCCCCGGACAACACACCACCACAGAGCCACCCTGCACCTGCCACTTCCCCGGCCCGGAGGAGAATAGTGGCTCCATTAGTCATCATGGAGGGGGCAGCGGGTCAGGCTCCTGCACAAGACCCCGTGACACCAGCGACACCAGAGCACACACAGCAGGGCAGCAGGATTCCACGTAGGCCACGTGCTACCAGCAGCCCAATACCAGCACCGGGAGGCAGCGTCTTCGCAGGGCTGGAGACCAGCATGGTCACAATTCAGAGGATGCAGGCGAAATCCATCCTGGCCTGCCATCGCCAGTTGCGCCTGCACAACCTGCAGATGGGTGAGATGACACAGGGCTTCAAGACCTTCGTTGACAGCAACAAGGACATAGCAACATCAATTGGCCGAATGACCACTGCCATCACCCAGCTCTGCACCAGGTTGGATGACCATGAGCTGAGTCGTCGCAGGGATGCAAGAGTCACGAACAGGTCACTCACCCGCCTTGCGGCTGCGACTGCCCAGTCATGCCAACGTGGGGCAAACATGGAGGCCAGCCTCACACAGTCCATGTCCGAGGTCACTAGGGGCATGGGCCGTATAACAACAGCCATGGAGACACTACTCATCTCCAACACCGCAGTGAATCCCGTCCTGGGCGAGGCTGGGGACAGCAGCAGCCGCAGCAGCCCGGCCAGCACTGCGTCAGAGCCGCGCCGGAGCACCAGACGCTCAGCTGAGGCTGCAGGGCATTCTGAAGGGGGTGAGGTTCATCCCAGTGGGCCTGCTAAGCGCAGCAAAAAATAGGACTGCCACTGCGGGTGAGGCAACCCGGACATTGGACATTCCTACCCCTTGTTGTTTAACTTTTCTTTTGTTGCACATCAGTGCAGTAACGTTGATGCAACATTATTAAATTTAATTTCTGAACACATACATTGACCTGTTTGTGCATCTGTACTCACTCAGAAATAGTTGTCTGTGATCTCCTGACGCCTGTATCTGCCGTCAGATGGTGCAGAGACTCCAGCAGGTAGTGGTAGTGGGACAGCATTGTCATCATCAGGGTCCTCGTAGTCGGATAACTCTACCTCAGTGCCTTTCCTGACTGCAAGGTTGTGCAACATTGCACACACAGCAATAATCTTGCAGCAGGTGATGGGGGTGTATTGTCTTGCACCTCCGCTCTTGTGCAGACATCTGAACCTGCTCTTCCAGATGCCAAAGGTCCTTTCCACTACGTTCCTCGTGCTTTTGTGTGCACGGTTGTACCTCCTTTGGCTGGGTGTTGAGGGGTTGAGGTAAGGTGTGAGAATGAACGAGCGTAGGGCATATGCACTGTCGCCTGGAAGGAGAAGGGGTAACATTACTCACATGCATACATGTATTACACACTGCAATTTTGGTAATGGGGGTCTGACACTGTGTCTTACCTAGGAGGTATCCTTCGCCAAATTCCCCTGCCATCAGCCGTGCATAAATCCCGCTACTCTGGAAGATATAGGAGTCATGGGTACTCCCCGGAAACTTTGCAACCAGGTCAGTGATCACACACTTGGCATTGCATATCACTTGCACATTTATGGTGTGCCGTGACTTCCGATTGCGGTATACGTATTCGGTGTCAGCAGGGGGGCAAATCGGTATGTGTGTGCCATCTATGCAGCCAATGATGTGGGGGAATCTTGCCATCTGATAGAATTCAGCTTTTGTCTGTGCCAGTTCTGCATGGGTGGAAGGGAAGGAGATGTAGTGGGCCATCCTCTGGATCATGGCATCAAGGAACTTGTGGAAGAACCTTGACAGGCTGCTCTGGGTCACCCCTCCTGCCACAGCAACTACACTTTGATAGCTGCCAGACGCCAGAAGATGTAGGCAGCATAGCACCTGCACCTGCACAGGGATTGCATGTGCCCTTGGGGTGGGGTGCTGCAACAGGGGTTGGAGGTCCCTGATGAGGTCTCTGATGGTGTCTGCCTCCAGCCTGTACCTCTGTAGGATCTCTGGATCTGTCAGCATGCACAGGGTCACCCTCTGCCTGTACACCTGCTCCTGTCTCAGCCATTCCCTCTCACCTTCCTGCTGTAGCCGTAGCCGTCTAGCTATGACATAGAAAGCTGCCATGTTGCAAGTAGAACTGCATTTTGGGTCTTTTTTTATAGGTTGCACCTGGTTACCACCTGATTCAAATCCATGGTAATTTCCGAGTCAGAAATACCGATTTTAGAGCAAAATCGGTATTTCTGTGCTTACCTACATCTCAATCTTAGGGTTTTCGCATGGAATCGGATTTTCACCGATTCGGAATATATACCAATTCGGCGATTTTACCGATTCGGAAAGTCACCGAGTCGGTCGGATTCCGAATCGGGAAAAAGTAGTAATCGGAATAAATCTCCGATTCGGTAGATTACCTAATCGGAGATTTTTTCCGATTCCTACATTTTTCCGATTCGGAATCCGACCGACTCGGTGATTTTCCGATTCGGTAAAATCGCCGATTTCGCAGGATTTCGGCCTCCTACATCCCGTTGTCTGTATTCCGATCGGTAACGGCCGAAAATACCGATTTTCGGCCGTTACCGACCGACCTACATCGGGCCCTAAGTTATTAATAAAAAGAGGGATGGACCTGAATTAATACAAAAATTTAGGCATGATATTCATTTTTATAAGGTTAATACGGCCTTGGAGATGTAATGGAACCGTATGCCATTTTTTAAGAAGCCTAGTTGTATCTTTCAATAATGTAGCATAGTTTAGAGTCATTATTTCTTTTAAATTAGATGTTATTTTAATACCTAAATAGTTTGCTGTATGACATACCCCCGAGACTGGGGTTGGCAGTTTGTAGTTAACAATGATTTGCGTTTTATTCAAATTTAGTTTGTATCCTGAAACCAAACCAAATTCGTCAGCTTCCTTAACAATACCAGCCATAGCTTCCGCTACATCAGTTGAATAAATTGCCAGATCATCTGCGTAAGCAGTAATCTTAAGAGAGTTATTACCATAAATAAATGGTTTAATACAATCTTGAGTTAGTATCGCATTAATGAAAGGCTCCATTGAAAGAGCAAGCAAAAGGGGTGATAAGGGACACCCTTGGCGTGTACCTCTTAAAACCGGAAAAGTGTTAGAAATTAAATTGGCATATCCTATTTTTGCATTGGGGGAATCGTAAAGTGCTTGAATCCTGGTTAAAAACTGTTTCCCAAAGCCCATCCTCCTTAGTATAGCCCAGAGATAATCCCACCCCACTCGGTCGAATGCTTTTTCTGCATCTAATAACACCATACCGAGTGGAGAGGAATTAATGGTGGCAACGTCAAATGAAGTAATAGCAGTGTTAACATGTGCTGTTGTGTCTCTGCCGGTTATAAAACCATGTTGGTGTTGACTTACTAATTTAGGCATTAGCGGGGCCAATCTCATGGCTAGTAACTTGGAGTAAACCTTGGCATCGGTGTTTATCAAAGAGATGGGCCTATAAGACCCACACTCTGTAGGTAATTTATCCTTTTTTTAAAAAAAGATAATTTTAGCAGTTTTCCAGGAGTTGGGGGCTTTGCCTGTATCTCCAATTTGATTTATCACTGAGCAAAGTGTAGGTAACAATTCCTCACTATAACATTTATAAATTTCAATTGGAAGTGTATCATCACCGGCGGATTTCCCCGATGGAAGAGAAGAGATAGCCAATTGTAGTTCGGAAACTGAAAAATGTCTTTCAAGAGGTGCCATTAAGTCTAGTTCCCTATCTGATGTCCAATTCTTGATTAAATAATGTTGTATGTTTTCTTCGGTAGGGGTAGATTCGGGTGTATAAAGGTTACCATAATATTTTACAAATTGATGTAGTATCTGTTCCGGTTGGTAATAGCTAACCACATCTGCCATTTTAATGTTTTTAATAAAAAGAATTGGCCTTATCGTCAGCAACTTTATAAGCTAGAATCTTACCAACTCGGTCGCCGCTTTCATATTGCGACTGTTTATATTTATGTAATTTCAAACTAACTTTCTCTCTTAAGAATGATTTAGTTTTGGATCGAAGGGTGTTCAATTTAAGTTCCAGTAAAGGTTTGTTTTTTGAAATACGTCCCCCTAAGTTTTCTTGTCTCATAGCCTCGGCCAAATATTCTTCTAGCGACCGTATTCTAGAAGTCATTTCCAAAATTTCATTTTTTCTTTCTTAATTTTGTCTTATAATGTATTGCTGTGCAATCCCTCTAATACTAGCTTTGCATGCATCCCATACATAAGTGGAGTGAGCTGAATCTACATTAAATTCTAAGAATTCTTTAATATGTTTCTTCAATTGAGAAACAAATAAAGTGTCTGTTACCAAATATCTTGGGAAAGAAAATAACCTAGTAGCCAGATTAGTAGATAGTATATGAAACCGTAATATAATGGGATTGTGGTCCGAGGTTATTTTTGGACAGATCTCCACTTTACAACCATCCAAGACATGATCTGTCGTCCATGCCATGTCAATGCGGGAGCTCATTTGGGGGGAACAGAGTAATATGTATATCCTGCAAGTTTCGGGTATAGATTCCTCCAGACATCTTTTAAGTTATGAATGCGTGATAGCTCTAAAATAGCTGCCCTAGTTTTGCGCATGCGTTGTGAAGGATTCATCTTTGTCGTATCCTTGGCATAGTTCATAACACAATTAAAGTCACCCATCATTATTATGTCGCCTTCCCAATCCAAAAGTTCAACGTTAAGACGGTCAAAAACACACGCATCATCGATGTTTGATCCGTACAAGGCACATAGTATGTATTTTGAATTCATTAAACTAATTTGTGCTAATGCCCATCTACCGGCTTTGTCTACAGCAGTTCTAAGTACCTCAACCTTAAAAGTTTTCCTCTTAAGAATAGCCACCCCTCTAATTGGTACATTCAAGGCAGTGCAAGTGATTAGTTTGAATCACCCTTGTTCCATCATTTTACGGTCCTGAAAACGAATATTGGTAATGTAGGAGGAAAGGTGGCGGACTGAAGCCACAGCAGTGAGGCGGCTCCATCGAGATCTCCCCCTGAGATGTCAGGAATGACCCATTAAACTTGACCCAGTTAGACCCCGATTGCAAATTAATACAAAACGGAGAAGGAAAAGCGGCTACCTACCGATGTTTTTTGTGGCTCACGGTTCGCGGTTCTCGGCTGGCGGCTGATGCGGACCGGTGGAGACCGACAGGAGACGGAGACGGAGATCCTCAGCTTTTACTTGTCCGGACCGCTTGCGTGCTTGTTTGGCGTTCACCACCGCTCGGCTCGGCTTTGCTGTGCTCAGCTGGACGGACTGCAGTGAGGGCGTTTTCCAGGCGGTTCCCAGGCGAGTTGAGGCGTGGGAGAGGAGCGAGAAGCGAGGAGCGGAGCGGCTGAGAGCGGCTGGGAGCGGCGGAGAGCAGCACGGCTCGGGTTCCCATGTGGTCCCCGTGGAGGCTTGGGCATTACTGTTCAATAAAGTTTTTCTCTGCTTTTTACACAGAGCTGCTCCTGCTACTGCAGTGAAAAAGTTATTTTTACTACTTGGCAACGAGAAATGCAATAACTATATCAGGTCTACCTAATACAAGGAGCTTCGTTTTGCATCATTTGCACTTGCATTCTGCGACGAATTTAGCAGTATAGGCTTGTGCTCATCTACTGCCAACGCACAGGTTTAAAACAAGCGTGAAAGACTATTCTTATGGCTCTCATGGGTCCCAAAAATACGAGGCTTAACAAGGCTTTGCTGAAAGGCACCCCCTTGAAGGATGGGTCAGAAGAGCAGAGAAGAGGGGCGGACGATGGGAAAATACAGCCTCTCAGACCTATCTCACCTGCAGTGGTTGCCCGAACATTCCGCTTCAGTCAACCTGCGGACCAAGCCGGTAAGCCACAGCTTAATTTCCCCCCTAATCTCCCCTCTAATAATCAATATGCAAAGGAGAAAGTAACTTTGTCGAAATTAAAAGTTACAATCAAAGAAGGTGACCTTTCTGCTGATAAGGCTGCTCAGAAAAGCAAGAAGAACACTAATTCTACTAATAAAACTAATTTGCCAGGGGGTCTAAATAATGACGAGACAACGAGAGGGGAGATAGATTTTACTTTACCCGCGGAGAACAATCTAAATAAAGGGGTGGACGTGGGAGCAGAGGTGCGACACATGCCGAATACTATAACTGAGTAGGCGGCTCCGAACAGAGTGGTTGAGTCAGAGGTACAGACACAAGCTCAAGCCCACGTCCAGGTTCTGATGCCGCCATCAAATTCAACTCTGGCAGAGATATGCTCCGATATTGATATAATGAACACTGAGACTAACTTTGAGGCTAATTTATCACAGGAAAATAACTCTAATGATGAGTATGAGGAATATGTGGAAGAAGTTGAGGAAGGGGAAGATTCTGAGATTGCCCGAGTTCAAAGTAGAAGGGAGAAATCCTCTGCTATCAAGAGAAGGGGGAAAGGAAAAGTTAGAGCTAAGAAGGGGAAGGGCAAAGACAGTAACACTGCTTACAACTCTAATATCAACAGCTACAGGAGCTACAGGAGGGAACATAATAAAAGATCAAAGCCCCTTACTTAAGTGGATGCAGGTTAAAGGGGGCTCACAAAAGCTTTCTATCGCTTTACCAAGAAACCACTCCCTAGAGGCTAATAAACTACATGACTATACCTCAGAGACCTCACCTAGTAAAGGGGGTGTTTCAAGTTTAGATCTAACTCTTGGCCCAATATCCAACTCTGCTTCTGCTATTGTGGACTCACCGGATCGTACTCCTGTTAGGCTCCACGTTGGATTAGATAGATGTGCCACACCTAGCCAGAGAGACATTCTCTTTATACCCACATCTACTACCTCTTGTAAAGTGGCAATGGCTCTACCGGATATATCACCGACATTGGTTACACCCGCTAAATCTCTCATTTTCTCTCCTACCCCAACTGAAACTTCTTCTTCCTCTCTGGACCTAATCATGAAAACACTAATGGTACATCACGAAGAGTCTCAGCAGCACTTTCGCCAATTAAAGGAAGACAACTGCAAGCTACATAACTGTTTACAGGAAGTCACCAGTAAGTTAAGCGGAGTCACTAAAGATATTGAAGAGCTACAGAAAAGGGTAGTTGATGTTGAAGAAACACTGGCCACTACTACGGCCTCAACAGAAGAACATAAAGAAGATATAGAGATCTTGAAGAACAAAGTCGAGGACCTTGAGAACCGACAGCGACGCCAGAATTTGAGAATTTTCGGAATCACCGAAGGGTCAGAAGGCTCTGACGCAAGGACCTATCTGGTCCGATTATTTCAAAAGGCTTTTCCGGACCTTGGGGATTGGGACTGGGATTGCCAGCTTCAACAGGTACATAGACTACCGATCATTTCTAAAAATAGAGTTAGTAAATACCCTCGACCTATTCTTGCTTATTTTGGCAACTACCTGCTAAGGCAGGCAATCTCTATTAAAGCCAGACCGAATACACCTGTGACCTGTGATAATGTAACTTTTTTTGCTAAATCAGATCTCAGTAAGGCCACCATGGACAAAAGATGGGGACTGCGGAAACTAATTGACTCTTTCAAGTCCAGGGGGGCCATAGCATATCTTCAAGAACCTGCCCGCCTCAAAGTTATAAATGCAGGGCATACCTATATTATTAACAATGTTACCGAAGCAGAGCAACTTTTGGCGAAAATGGACTTTAAAACTTAGGTAGTTAACCCTACAGAAATTTAGAATTGGTATCTTATGAATAACTCCCTTTTTTTTCTTCCAGGTTAATTATAAAAGTTTATTATTTGCGTTGGGTGGGTTTGGGATCTTATATATGAGTTTAATACAAAGGGGGAGATCTCGGGGAGACCTCTCTGGCTAACTGCCCTTACAGCGGCTGTAGAAGATAGAGGGAGGCTTCTGGGTAGGTACTTGGGGTGGGACCTTTAGAGCAAGGGGAGTAGCTCAAAGGGGAAAGGATGGGGCGGGAAGGGTAGGAGGAAATGAGGGAGAAACTGACAGCACAAGCATATGTACAGACTTATATAATGATTTAATGAATAAACGTAATGAGAACTGCTTACAGAGTTTAAAATTGATTAATTGTATCAAATAAACTGCCTAGCATGGAACGTTTCCGGGCTTAGCAATAGAATTAAAAGACAATTAGTTTTTGAAGAGCTGAAAATGTATAACCCTCATTTTGTATTTTTAAATCTGTAACCACTTTGTGTAATGTCCTGAAACACAAAGATGACCCTTATAGAAACGCTGTTGTTCAATGTTTAACTGTGAAATGTATCACATTCATTGCCACTGTATTAAATGTAGAAAACGATGTCATACACTGATGGTCCTTTCTGTTTTATTTGACCTGTGCCAGACAAGAAAGATATCCACTGTAGGGTGTGCAGAAGAAGGAGGAGGAGTGAATAGACTTACTCTCAATTTGAAAGGGAACCTTACTGGAGATGTACCTGTTTATCCACAAAATATCTTTGAGATGAGGGCACACAGGAGGAAGATGTGGCAGTCCTGGACACCACTACAAGGCAGGTGAACAGCATAGAAGGTTGGCCACCTGGTCATGAACAACTTATAGTGTTTGAAGACGAATGTCCACCACCATCACAGACAGAGACCACCTTTTCTTGGCTCTCATCCTCCTCAAGTACTCATCCAACTCTCCATAAGCAGTTGGCATGCGTTTTGTCCCACACACCCCTGAGCCTTCCTAGGCTCCTCGATTCCTCTCCTAACTGAAGATGTGCAAGGTGCTAATACAGGAGCTGGTGAGACAGTTGGTCGATAGGCAAGATGCCACCATTCAGGCATTCGCAAAGTATTTTTTAATGATCAAGCAGGAGGGCAGGGACCAGCATGATGCACAGGCTTCCCACCATGGAGAGAAAACTGACTGCTTATCCTTCTGGGTTACCTCCTTGTCCTCCCCTAGCCTTCGCCATTTCTTCCCTCCTGTTGTTTTTGTTAGTTCAACCCATCCTTCAAGCCTTTGCCTTGCACCAGTAACTGTCCCCCCTTGGGAGGTGTCAGGTCCTGTTGGCCCAATGGAATTGCCTCCACCTCACGGGATGCTATCTTTCACCTTGTAGCTGGACAGCAATATGGATGGCAAGGAATTTATTTGCTGTTAAACTTATGTTTATACCTACCTGTAATATAACATTTCCTTCGATGTTCAACTTAATTGCTTAATAAAGTCTTTCTTCAAGTGTGAGGACCGCTGCCACCCTTTATTAGGACGAGAAAACGCAATACGAAAACAGAGCAACATAAAAAAAATAAGCAAACAAATAAATAAATAAGCAAACCAACGAAAATATAAATAAAACAGTAGGATAACACCAGCTCTAGACTAGGGATCTGTGTTGACTTTGAATTTCCTGTTCGCCATATGTACATTTGCCTTTGGACATTTTCTTTTGGAGGTTTGCAGTTAACTATTCGCATTTTGACACCAGTTTGCAGATGTGTTTTTGAGCGGACAGTTTCCTTTGATTTCCTATCCCTCTCAAATTTGATGATTAATCTTGATCCCAGAAAGCAGTTTTTTAATAGGCATTTATTCACTTCCCATGACCATTATAACCCACATCTCTACATATTTGCCTCTGTGTCCTCCCACCTCCCACACAATTTTTCACAATAATTTTACAATTTAACTTGTTTGAACTTTGTATTAGCCTAGTCATCCATTGTGAGAATGCATTTGGATTTTGTAACAATGTTAGTCAACTTCCTTTGCATATGTCCATACATTTGCCACACATTTCACCTCTTACTCCACATAGTTCTGTGTCCACATGTAAGGGCATAAACGATGAAGAAGAACACATTGGTTTGTGCAAAGGCTATGCTGGTTGCTGGTTGCTGCTTGATGGGGACTGCAGGACCCAGAGTCCACCCTGCCAATATAGGACTGAGGAGTAGGAGCTCACAATTAGAACACATTTGCTCTGAACTGATTGAATTTGACCAGGGCCAGCATAACCGTCGTGGAAATGGGGAAACATAAAATCGGAGCCAATCCATTAATCCAAAGCAAATGTGTGACAATACATAGGTTTTTGAGGCAAGTAGTGGGAGTGATTAGGAAAGGGCTTGATTTGGCAGAAAGGCGTCTTTCACTTACTTCAGAAACAATGGAACACCTTGTTGCTGTTGCTCCACACTGCTCGCCACCACTTGTGGGGGAAGCCTCTACTGCTAGCCTTATTCTGGGCGTCATGCGTGGCATTATTCATACTCCTGACTCTGTCATTGTGCCTAACTTGACTTTTTCAATTGATATAGGCCCTCCAGTAAACTAGTGAAATAATCCCCCTTTAATCAGGACTAAGGGAAAACAGCTGTCCAGTGTGCCTGTCCAACATGTCTTCAGAGGATGTATTTCCTTGGGTCTGTCTACCCTTGAAGAATCTATACGCGCTCAATGGACTGCCATCTTACATTCAAGCCTTTGCCCCATTTATGAGCGGCTAAGGGATATAGAGGCCCAATTGTCTAAATTGCTTCAACCCGTTGCATTGCTGTTGCACCGCATAATTTAGTTCCATACATTCTAGAGGCAGCATGCAGTGGAGTAACTATAGCCCCAGCAGTGCAGGGGATCCCGAGCTCCAGGGGGACCCCTCCTGCACTCTGCATAGGCAGCTGACCCCTGGCCTGAAAGCTCATGACTGGGTCCAGAACAAGGGGGTCCCATCCATGTGATCTGTGGGCCCCCCCTCAATTTTCCTTATGCCACTGGCAGCACATCTTAACTCCATTAGAGCTAAGAACTCACAAGCAGGGGTAGCAGGGGGTGGGGGGAGGCTGATCTGACTTGCAATAACCCACTTGATACTTGCATACCAACGAGCTGCTCCAGGAGAGTGAGAGGGGGAGGGAACTTGATGGAGTTGCTGTTGCAGATCAATGGAAAGGCAATTTACAAGAATACATCTTCCTTCAGCTGCTTGTCCTTATGTTGTGGTTCTGGCACATATTCCCTCCCAGCCCACAATGTAACTGAGCCATTCAACCAACTAAAAAATAAGGTTCTACACTGGCTCCATTCAGATTTTTCTTTGGCAGCCGCACACACTATTTTAATGATTTGTAGAGTTGCTTGGGTGGGTCCATTGACCAAAAGGTTTAGTGGTGATTGTGTTATTATTAATTTTCAGTCTGCTCGTATTGCCAAAGGCGTATTGTTCCACAATGTATGGATTCCTGCCTATTCTGGTACAATCAAGCCTTCTCCCATTGGGCTATATTTATCATCATCTAAATGCCAGGGCCTCTGAGGTTGGTACCTGCCTCGTGTTGTTTTGTTTCTCCTTTTTTCAACTCTACTGCAAATTGATTTTCAGCATTTGCCCAACATTCTTACAATGGCTGACTTTCACCTGTCTTCTTAACCCCATTCTCTCCATTCCACAACACCTGGGAATGTGCTTACCCCACCAGCAGCAGAGGTCAGTGACCCCACAAGTGCCCACAAAATGAATTAATAGGTGGTACCATCACAATTGACCACAGAGCCTCATTCATCTCATGCTCCTCTTGTAAATCCCATATAAATTCTGAGCTGGAATGTTACAGGGATACAATCAAAACTAGGGGACAGTGAGTGGGGTCATTCCGTTGATGGGCATAAAAACTGCATTTTTCAGGAATCCTGTGCCAAGGATATGCTTATAAATGTGGTTTTCAGAGCATCCATATCCCAGCAGTATTGTATTGTATTGTATTGTATAAGCTCTTGTATAGCGCATGGCTACCCTAGGGCATCCCAGCGCTGTGGATTTGCGGAGGAGCAGGAGAGGTATTTACGGGAATTTAGCAAGAAGAGTGGCAGGTGGATTGTTAGTGTGACTCAAAATATCTCTGCTGTGCACTGTTGTAGAGCTGAATACTGCATCTGCAGATATCCAGGATTTAATGTTCACCCTGGCTTCAGGTACGCCTGTTGTTTTAATAAACATTTATAATAAAAGTGTCCGCTTTCAGAAAGAATCTCCTACTTTACACTTATGAAATAAAATATTGATTTCTTGCAGTAACTACCATTATGGGATTATAGTAGGGACCTGAATCTAACCTTCAAGGCTTTTGGCATGACTTGAGATTTAGCTGCGGATGAGGATTTTTTTGAAGCATCCCAGAGCTAAGTGTTCCACCAAGAAAACATTGTTGAGGTTGGCACTGCAAATGTCCAGTATTTCTCTCTCGCATGGCCTTTGCGACTGTAATGGTTGCTCTTCGTCTGACAGCAGCGCTGTTCTGACCTTTCGGTGGGGGTTTACTCCAGTATTGATTGCATCCTCCTTGACTTTAGGAGTTGGAGAGCAATGAAGGACATGAAGGTTACACTGCGAGTTCAGAGTGACCATGATCAACTGACTCTCATTGTCCAGGGCTTGTTATCCTCTATCCGGCCCCCACAACCGTCCACCTGAAAATATATTCTGTTACTAAGCAATAATCAAAGAAATGTTAGGTTGAATGCCATCTTCACTACTCCTGATTTTATCCCAAAAACGTATTACATAGTGGCATACCCACCTGAGGAAGGTCATCGAAAACCGGGGACACCCCAATGCAATACTTGAGGCACATTATTTTTCAAATTGAAAGATTGTTGCCAAAAGGATCTTAGAAAAGCAAACAGGTCACAGGTCACCTAAAACACAGATTGATTTACTCCAGCTTTTACGCTAGCCAAGGAAGCTCCCCTACCTGGAAGGAGATAGGCTCAAGATCAGGGAAGCTAGAGCTCTTTGCAGGAAAACTTAAGTTATGCTAATTGCCCCTGGGAAAAAGGAATTTGAGAAGTCCTTCTTGAAGCTGCTAAAAACAAAGCGGCATATTTATGAGAGGAGTTGTGTTGCTCTTACACAACGCAAGTCTAAAATGCAATTTATGGCTTCACAAATCTAGAGTAACGCAGCGCAGTGCAAATAGCTGCATTGCGTTATTCAATCTGGGAAGGCATTCCATGGGCGCTGCATGGTGTTCCGATGCAACTCTCATGGTTTCCTACGCATTCTCAGATTTACCAAAAGTAGTAGACCTGGGAATGTGCCAAAGAGATATGCCTTCTCAGGGGAGGTGTAACAAGGAGAAATATCTTTATTTCGTCTTGTTACTTCTTTCTATGCGTGCTGCATTCTGCACACCTAGGAACAGAAATATGCCTATCAGGATTGTTTTTGTGCAGAAAGTTGCCCCTTCCTGCTCAAAAACAATCCTGCATGCAACACAGGCCCCCTTTCACCATGGTGCAAGGGTGCCTGTGTTGGCGCTAGGCAGTCACAATGCAACAGCGCAGGGACAAAGGCAGGAATGCACCTTATTGTTTTAAATGAGCACATTCCTGTCCTTTCCCTGTCACTTACCGCAGCCTATTAGAGTGAGTTGCTGTGCTGCACTGCATGAAGTTCTCATGAATATACCACAAAAATCCTAAATCCTTTTGACATATTGTCAGCCAGGGTGGTAAACATGTAGGCAAGCCTTCCAAGGTACATATACAGCCGAGTGAATGAATAGTCAATTTTGAACCACTCTATTGCTTTCCATATATGTGTGCACCTGGCCCGTTCCTGCACGGCACCTTGAATTGGCCAGTTGCAAATACTTGTTTCCCCCAGGATCACGCTTTCACTTGCTGATATGAATGCGGCTGTTATGTTTCAAAGCCTGGGTAGGGATCCCGGGCAGGACAAGGTCCCTGCTCATATGTTCACACTGGCCTTACTATCTGGGTTCCCAAAGCCCTGACCTGGACGAAAGCCAAGATAAATCAGGTCTTTAAAAAAAGGTGTTGTAATCTCCCCAGTGACTATCGCCCTGTGATCCTTTAGGACATCCTCCAAAATATTTTTTGTAAACAGGTGCTCATGAAGCTATCAGAGTGGGTTGTGGAGATGATGTTTTAACTCATTTCAAGTGGGCTTTAGATCGAATACTGGATCCATGGACTAAGTCTTGTGCTTCTTGTTGACCAAGTTAAAGATTGTGGATATCAGTGGGGGAGACCTTTTTGTCGCCTTCATTGATCTTCGTGTTGTTTTTGATCTGGTCCCTAGTGTTCAACTTTGAGAAGTACTGGCTAGTATGGGTATCCTAAGTAGTCTTCCTCACATCATAAGGCGCCTTCAGAAGCGAAATTATGACAGGATACTGTGGAGATCTAGTGGCAAACTCACAGAGAATATTAATATAAAGAATGGAGTTTGCAAGGTTATGTTTTTGCCCTGACTCTCAACCTCTTACTCATATACAGCTGTACAGCCTTTAGATGGATTGTGCTAACAATTCCCCAGTTCTAGCTGACCAAAATGTAACCGTGTTACTTTTTACAAATTACACTTTCCTTATCTCAAAGACTGCTATCAGCTTGCTAACCTTCTTCACTAGATTTTCATTATTTTACAAGCACCATAAGCTAGAAATGGTTCACCTGAAAACTAAATACATGGCCTATAATAAACGAAATAGCTTGATGGGCAAATACATCTGAGGAACTAACATTCTGGTGAGACTGAAAGAATTTGATAACCTAGGGATCAGGTTGTCCGACTCATGGATGTCCCAAATTTCCAAGAGCTGTTTGTTGATTGATCATAGGGCTTTTATGTTAGTCAAGTTTGCTAAAAGGGCTTCTTTTTTATCCTATTTTGAAGCAACAGAAAACGATAACACCCAAGTTAGAAGTGCTGCACTATATGGTGTAAATTTGTGGGGCCATTGTAATACGATAAGCCTGGTGGTAGAGGAGAATAATTTTATGAGGTCCCTTTTGAAACTTGGTCAAGACACGTCCTTATTGCCTCTGAGATTAAACTTCGCTTAAAGCCGATGTCGGAGCGTGCTATGTTGTGCCCTATGTCATACTAGATTCGAGGATAGAGCACTAATTCATAGAAACGGTATAGAGATGCCCTTACAGAAATTATTAGTTGCCACAACACCCCTTTGTTTTCTTATGTCAAGCAGTCCCCGCTTGATCTAGGACTTGGAGATTGTTGGCAAAATACCAATTTGTGCATCTATGATAGTTGTTGTTAAGCACAGGTTTTTGGCAAAGTATATTGAACAAAGTGAACTATCCATCAGCATGGTCAGCCAGTCCATTTTCTTTCATCTTTACCAATGTATTTGGGGCTCAGGAATTTTTGGACTATATCTATCCCATGGTTGCGAAACTGTATTTTTTGAAGTTCCGATAAAGGATTTTGCTGATTTCAGTTTTTTCTTCAATTTACTCATCCTCCGTGACTAAATCCAAGTTGTGTCTGGTATGTAAATACCCTGAGGAGACAGCTGAGCACTTGTTGTTCTGCCGGCTTACTCTAAACGTAGATCTCAATTGATTTTATCTATGTGTTGATTAGTGGGGTTAACAAACCGGGCAATCGCACAAATAATTAGAAAAATGGACTCAAGTATGCTTGTGGTAATTGCTGTATGGAAATTCTTGTGTGCAACATGGCCGATTAGATTGTGTATGTTGACCTCTCCCTCCATCTTGCCCGGTTCATAGTTTTAGAATCAATCGTCTGGTGTGGATAGATTAAAAAAAAATATTTTTTTATTGTTCAACTTTTATGACTATGGTCTTATATGTGATGTTATCTTGATTTAAAATTCTGTATATAATGATTGAGGTTTTTTCATGCCAATGTATTGTATTGCTCATTTCGTAGTGATATTGTATTGTCATTTGTTTTCATTATTTGTGTGTACGTGTCGATTAATTTTACATTCGATCCGATGATAAATTGAAATTATATTTGGTTTGTGCATATAAATTATTCGTGAGAATGAGCGCAGGAAGTTTACTTAGGTACATCTTTCTAAAAGGTGCACATACAAGAAGGGGTGTGATGTGTGTTAAAAGTGCTGATTGTGAGTGAATCGACGTCCACAAGGATCATCCTAAACTCCAGCTGTACAATATTATGCATGCTGGACAAATTTTACTGATTCATGATTGATCCTTTTACGTCACCAGGAAAAGCAGCTGCCACCTGTATTTTGTCAAACTTAACAACCTGTCTCCTCCCATCCTGTCATTATTTCTTGATGTCCCCACAATGGGTGCTTCTGCCTTCAATGCATTCACCTTATTGGTGACATCCTGCCCCATGGCCATTCTCTCCATTGAGAGTGTGTGAAGGCAGACTAAGTAGGTACAAAATTGACTACCATGCCTGTCTCCTCCTCAGGGATGTTTCTCTTTCTCTTTCACTTTAGTGAGTTGATCCGCATGTTGCTTGTTGTGGCAGGGTTATAGCTATAAACACACAACAATTTGCAACATGCCCAGATAGTTCTATGTTGGTTAAATGTGAACTGAAAATGTTACCTATTTACAGAAATACACCAGCAGATGGACTGGCTGGTAATTCAGACCATGTTCACCTCAAGGTTGTCTGCTTGACATAAAAAAAATTAATTAAGGCTCCTGCATCTAACTATTGGACTAAATTAATTGCATGTCAGCCCTGTTTGACGATCCTTCTCTCCAGCAATGACCCTAAAATGTTAGCAGCTAGACACACTGGAGAAAAATCAGGTGGTGAGCCTCTTAAAGTTGTTTTGCCTAAGGTGTGAAGTTCCTAGCCAAAAAGTGTTCTCTTTTGTAAAAAAATCTAGATTGAAGATTTATTTAATTTCAAAGTGAACGTTGATCATATGTTTTTAGCTGGTTTTGATTCTGTGCATTTATTGCATATAGTCAAAACATGCTATATAGTTCAACACATTTGTGTTTTTTGTTGTACTGTATCTCACGTTTCAAATGCATCTCATGTTTTTGGTTTGTACATGCATTTTTATTAGAAAGCTAGTGTTGTTATTTGTATTTTTAGACTTTGATGTTTGCCACAGTTTGCATTGTTGCGCTTCATAAATAATAAACTAAAACTAAAGGAAAGTAAACTAGATTTAACTCGAGATTGGTCATTTCTGTGGGAGTGAGCAGAACAGCCACCATAGCTTTACACATAGATTGGGTTAACCTTTGACCAAAGAACTGGTTCAGCCCTCTGAAAATCTGAGGGATAAATCAAATTAATATTCACAAAGTGAGTTACCAAGTGGAAAGATATCCTAGAGTATAACATCAATATTTTACACATGTTTTCTGGAAATGATGAAAATATTATCAGCTTTAGTGCTCTTGTTATGGGACAAGCCACCTTGTTAAATAAGTATGGTGTTTTGTTACAGAGGCTTGATAACAAGATTTCAGAAACGAATATGCAGGACAATGTTGGATTAAAAATGTAGGCCTGGATTGAGTAAACTTTCACGCAGGTTAGGAAGGGAGCTTGCTTTGCTGTGTTGCGAGAAAGGTAGAGAGCAAACATATGATATATTTGCAAAGAGATGCTGTACTACTGCTCTCTCCTTGTGCTACCCCACTAGTGGCAGCATAGCACCAATGCAGGCACCCTTGTGTCATGTCGCAAGGGTGCCTGTGTTGTGGTGAGAATAGTTTTTGTGCAAGATGGTATACCTTCCTACAAAGAAGTAGTTCTCTTTGTATGTGTGCTGCAGAATGTGTTTTATTTATTTTGTAGTACTAAGGGCAAACCTTTATTCATATGTTCAGAAAGAGGGTCATTAATCCTCTTTTTAATATTTTTAAGTCTGCATATTGACTTACATGACTCCAGGGGCTCTACCATGACATGTTGTATGTTCACAAGTTTCTCTTTAAACTGAGGACGAATATTTGATACTTTAAAAATGCCAATACGATAATACTTCAGAGTGAAGATAACTAACTTAGTAGTAACACTTTACACTACAAACTGGAATGAGTGAGTGAATGTACTTTTAAGCGCATGCTCACCCAAAGGCATCTTGAAACTAGAACTGACAAAAAAACTGTTGAGGCTCCACTGGTGTAAACACTGTGCTTCTCCCAAATCTAAATGGAGAGGATGATGAACTGCAACTTTAGTGGGGCCAGAGTATGCTGGTTTACGTTGATCCTTCCATTATGTCAAACTCCATTTGAGGAGCAAAGAGAGGAGTTGGCCTAACGGCTAAGGTGCTCGACCTGGGATCTGGGTTCGAGTCTCGGTAACGACGCCAAAACCTCCTGTGATTCTGGGCAAATCACTTAATCTCCCCGTGCCTAAAAATGAAAGTGTGTGTCCTCATGTAAAAAAATACATAACTTGTGCTAGCGCTCCGATACCTGATTCGGTTCGGGTCTAGTTTGCGCTATATAAAACTCTAAAAAAAAAAAAAGACTTCAAATTAGTTGAAGGAAGAAATGGAGCTAGTTCCAGAACTATGTGGCTCTAACAGAAAATGGCCTTCCACTTGAAGCTCCTATCTGGTTGGAAATCTTCAACAGAATTTAGGATTTGGAAGGAAATTACATAATGGGACATAGTAGGCTGGTCTTAATTGTGTTCCTCTACATACTGCACATTTCAAGATCAGCTGAAAACAAGTGCAATAATACCAAGTGTTAGCATACCAACATTATTTCTAAGGGGGCATACATTGCAGATGCACTTGCTGTTCTATTGGCAATTCCATTAATATATCTTTTAAGGTGCTATAATTTTCTGGTTTGACATACCCTTTAGAGGCCAGTTCCATTTCCTTGCCACGTACCAAAGCTAAAAGGCTATTGTGGCTATGACAGGTATCCTCCATTTATCTAAACATCATATGGCAATGTACGGTGTATTTAATTGTAGGTGTTGAACCTCAGTTCCGTATTCTAGTTGTACATACAGAGTGGTATCTCAGTGTGTCTTCCAATTTTGTATGTATTTCAGCCTAGTTAAGCTTCTACATTCATTACATTGAAGTGATAAAACCAATATAAGGGTAGGTAGGGTAGCAAATTGGTAATGGTGGTCTGAGAGAAGTGAGCAGGAAGGGGAAACTAGAAGAGAACTGTTGGCCCAGAAAGGGAAGCTGATAACATTGGTATTGAATAGTGCTACTCTCTGTTGCTTGAAATCTCATCTATGGTCCAACCACTATGTGTACAAAAGACTATAGGAGAGGGTGATGGACCTTTATTTAGATTATTTTTCCTTCCAGTCTAAACATCATTAACAACTGTAATGATGTGATTAAGGCAAATCTCACCTCAGAAATTTGTGTTTTGAAATTATGGATGTATTATCCTTGTGTGTGGTCCCCTCACGTGGATGCTATGTGATTTTTGGCTTTGAAGTTGACTTTTGTGACTGGACAGCAGAAATCATCAAAGATACCTCCTGAAAGAATGTTGGGTTCCATATTTCGGACAAGTAGACACATAGCTGATTCCTTCACCAAATTTAGTATATTGGCTGCAACTTTCAGACTGATTGTTAATGGGCAAATTACAGGTGGTGAGTTTGCTTTCCATTCTTTTGCAAACCTTTGTGACTTATCCTATCAAAAAGATATTTTTGTGACTCTGATGGACATCATTAAGGTCAGCCTGTCTTTCTCCTCTATTCTTCCCGGTATTCAGAAGGAATTTTCATAATTGTACTGGCTTTTGGTATCACTAAAGCGGAATATGATGTGGTAAGTTTGAGATTTTGTTGCCACAATGGCAGAGATGTGCCATTGTGGCAACAAAATCTCAAACTTACCACATCATATTGGTTAATATAAATTTTGCAATACAATACCATGTGCCAAGCAATCTTTCCCCATTCTTCGAATTAAGGGGCCGATTATGATTGTGGATAATCCGCATCCTCCGGGCCGGCGGAATCCACCGCCGGCCCGGAGGATGCGGATTATCCGTTGCGGACTGGAAAAAGACCCCCGCCAGATTAGGATGGCTGGGGGATCTTTTTTCCGTCCGCCACTTTTCCGCCGCGGTCGCCTTCCGACCACGGCGGAAAAGCTCTAACATGGCTGGCGGTGTCTCTCAGACACCGCCAGGCATATTAGGATGGCTGCGGTTGTATGCCTTTCCACAGCGGCATTTCCGCCGTGGAAAGGCATACGGTCCTTTGTTAGGGGGCACGTTGCGGGCCCCCAGGGGTGAAGGGGGGGTGGGGGTTGCACATGGGGGGTACCTATGGTACCCCCTGCCTTTGCATGCACGAAGCGGCAGGCACCACGCGGTGCCTGCCGCTTCGTGCATGCAAAGGTAAACATGCATTTTTTAACATTGCGGCGGGTGCTGCTTGAAGCAGCATCCGCCGCAAAGTAAAAAATACAGGATGTGACCGCCAGGGTGGCGGTCACATCCTAATTGCCATGAGGGACCGCCGCTGCCCAATGCGGACGGTCCCTCTTCCTCGGGGGTGGCCATCATAATAGGCACCTAAATTTGTTGAAATGAGGCATTTTGCCAACCTTACCAGATAATATTTATATCCACAGGACCCTAGCAATGGCATTCAGCTTTAACATCAATAATTACACATTTCGGTTGGAATATGCATGCCTTTTTGAGGGAATTTTTGTTTGTGTTCTTGTTGGACACATCCCTAGACAGAAACACACTCTTGAAGTAGTGCCAGCCTGCAATTTGAATTTTGGATTTTCATCTGGAGTTAGCAGGCCATTTTCATCATCTCTTTCCAGAAAATGTATGTACTTTTTTGCCTGGGTGTCTGCTCTTTTTCAGCATAAAAGACATATCTTATTTCCTCACTTCAATTAATCTTGGGGTATACTCCGGAATCATCGTTGAGAAATTTGCTTCTGGCAACGTAGGGTGATCTTAGAACCTTTTCCTAAAAACGACACTGCATTTGATGATTCCCTAATTTTGGTTAAGCAATTGTAGTGTAGACAGATTTGGCTATTTATTATGGAAGGCAGTGATTATTTTCTGTTAAATTATGGTAGAAGTGAGATTGATCTAAATTTTTAGATTGATTTTGATAATTCAACACTCATTTGCCGGAGTTTTCTAAGTGTTTATTTACATCTGCCGCACTGAGATTGACGGACCGGATGTCAATAAAAACTGACCACATAAAAGGAGATAATCGTACCATGTTGCGAAAACCTAATCATGCATTTCTATTGCTGTAATGGGAATGTTCCTTGGCACATGTATTTCACAATGTATAATAAAATAAATTTTTAATCAAATTGGATGTCGTTTTTGTATTAATCTGAATTGCCCTGTAGACTCAGACGACCTGCTCAATTGTATGATTCTTGTTGGCCGAGAAGCCATTATATGCGAGGTAGGACATTTGCACATTTTCCAGATCTTGAAGTAAAGTGATGCCTCGCTTTTAATGTTATACAAATGTTATGCAACATAATGATGTACTGAGATGCGGCCCAAGTAATTACCAGTGCGTGAGATTAATTCAAGCATTCCATCCATCACTTTGTTGCATACTTAACCGCTTGCGTGCGGCAGGAATTCCAGCCCTGTGCTGGACATTCCAATCGTGGTCGTGACGGAACCATTCCGTCATCAGCACAGCCCAACCGTGACTAATGATGGAATGGTTCCGTCACGAGCATGGAAGGGGTTAAGGGTGGCAGTCTAAGTAGGACCGGTACGCCCAGACATCGGTTCTGTGCATACTGCACACTTGGAGCCAAACTATACCTGACTGATGAGGCCGATTAAAGGTGAAACCGGTCTTGAGTTGCTTGTGTTCCAAAGCAGGGAGGTACAGATCTGGCAAGTTGGGCTGGACTGTTCCCATTGGAGCAGGGTCAAGACTGATTTGGATATAGCTGGCCTAAACTGAAGTGGCACAGTGTGCAAAATAACGATGGACTGGCATGCGGACTGAATAATTGCTAATGTCTGATATTAATTCACTATTCCATCCATCCTTTTTTTGTATACTTCAGTGGGATGGGTATCCCAAGACATGCGTCCTGTGCACTTTGCCACTGAATCAAGGTACTGATAAACTCTAATAATGGCAAAACCAGTCTTGGATTGCTTGTTGTCCAGTTCAGGGAGGACCTGGTCTGCCAATTTAGGCTGGACTGTTTCTATTGGAGCAGGGTCAAAAATGATTTGCATAAGGCTTGGTCGAAACAGAGAGGCATGGTGTGCAAAATAATGATGGACTGGGATGCAGCTCAAAAGATTACTATATCAAGTCAAGGATTCCGGTCATCACTTTTTTTGTATACATCAGTGCTTTCAATGTTAGCAAGCATGATTTTAGGAAATGAATGTATTCAGCAGTAATGTCTCACATTTTATCCAAGGGAAGTTCCTGCCACCTGCTCAAAAATATTTTTTTCTGCAGTAATACATTTCTGTCATGCGCTAAAGTTCCATAGACTTATATTGGGGAGAAACAACTGTTCAAAATGGCTTGCATTTTAGCATTAGATGCTCCAAGTGGCCTTTTTGGGGGAGAGCGTTGGTTGAAATGACTGTGGACTCCTGATTATATGCTGTGTGGCTTGCCATTACTGCATTAAATGCATGTTAGACTTTTAGCTTCCTTACTTGTGTTTTATTTTAACAACTAAATAAAGAATTTAATTAAGAAATTAACTATCATTTGAATACCTATGTGAGATCCTTTCAGTGCTTGTCACGGAGGTTCCCTGCATTACCGACCAATACTAGCTCCTTACATCAGATGACCAACTAGAGCCAATTTTCGGGGGGGGGGGGGCTACTAAAAATTTTGGAGAGGGGGCTGATTCTTCCAGCAATATGCAGAGTGGAGATGCAGGGGCTCTATGAAGGGATGAAAACACAACAAAGCCTTGTTAGCAAGTAAATGGTAATTTAAAGACCTGTGAAGTACTCGGGTGTGGCTGTGTGTGTGCCCGGGAAGCAGTCTCAGCCCGAGCTGACACACACGACGAGGGGGGGGGCTGAAGCCCTTTCAGCCCAATTGGCGTTGCAGCCCTGCCTCACATTGTCCCATTGCCTGGGTCTCATACAGCCAATCACTGTCAGCTTCACACAGTCCACTCACTCACCCCAATCAGTGCCCGCTCCTCACTCTCCATGGCAACGTCTCCTCCATGCACTACACTCCTTGTTCTCCAAACTTCCACTGCAGACTCATGCGGAGGTTCAGATTCCTAGAGCAGCCATTGTGCCAATTACTACATTTATCTCTGTTCTCCTTCTTCTCCCGTTCTTCATTTGTAAACTATTATTCTGTACACTCTCTTGTTTCTCCTCTCCCCTATACTGTTGCGCTGCAAACTCCATATCTTTCTTATTGTCACATCACATTCTTCGCCCAGTTTCCCCTTCACTGCTCTTTCTCTCACTCCTACTCTCATACTTTTTGCAATTTGTATCCCCTTCTTTTCCTCGATTCATCCATCCTGCTGTCTGTCTGCTTTTCTCTCCATCCTTATATTCTCAAGTGGCTGTGGCTGCCATCCTAATCCCTCGTTTGTTCAACTTCCACATCCTACCAGCGGCCAAGCTGTCTATAATTTCAATTAAAAGTCAAAGCCAGTATTCAAAGAGTTAATAATCATTTATTTGAGTGTGGTTTTGTCTTCTAACTTCACACATAAATTATTCACGAAGCATCTTTCAGAGGAAAGCTTTTGCCCACGCATGCAGCGCTATTGTCTGGCAACATCTTATTTCCGCCTTCAAAGTTCCTCCAACATTATTATAGTTTATTAAGGGTCCTCCCACTGAGAAATTAGCATTTTTAATACAAAGGAGCGTAGGATATTAAAATGTTTGTTTCCACCAGAATTGGTTTACCTGATTAAGAATTAATATTGAAATTGGGTATAAGAAGTTCTTTTTCTCGAGCAATTTGCACTTTGATTCTTTGGGGCTCGCAAATCAAATATGCACCACATAACACTTTAAAAAAAATAGGCCCAAGTAAAAATTAACAAATTCCATGCAAATTAATTTTAGAACTGGAACTAATGTTGAGCTTGTATTGGAGTAAATGAAATGTGAGCCGTGTGTATGTGAAGGTTAGGCAAATTAAAATGAGTTTAGAAAATTTTAAAGTTTGGGTTCCAAATACGTTTTAATCTGAACAAATATAATTGCACTTCTTCTTCTGGTCTGAGCTACTTTGCAAATTCTGCCAAGCAATGACAATGCATCTCTATATGGCAAACCTACAGGGGAATTTAGAGCATGGATTGTGTTTAATTGTCAACAGTAATAAACAGCCCTTACAATTAAACTAGCTAAATCATCAAGTGTACGTTAATTTGATCACTATTGTTCATTATTAGTGCTAGATGTAACTTATGTTTTGTTTGTTTATCCATATAGGCAATGTAGTGTTGTGTGTGTTAGAGATAGCCAGACCCCCCCCCCCCGGTCCCTGCCGGACTCCGTATAGTAGTGACTTAAGTGATTGGGTGTTGTTAAAAAAATCATGACGTAGTACTGGCAGTTAATGGTTACACTCTGAAGAATTAAGACGTGTAATACCAAGCTCCGTGTGTGGCATGATCATTTACATGTACCAGGGGTGGGGAGGATGCTAAAGCTGGCAACAAGATTTGGGGATTATGTAATCTCCGCAACCCGAAGAACCAAGTGTGCTCTCCTGGAGAGTTTGCTTTGGTCCAACAAAGTGCTTGTGTATGCCACATGTGCCTCAGTCGAAGTGAAAAATCGATGGTTGGCGCATGTGTTGTCAAAGCACCACTCCAGCCAGTGCAAGGCCTGTGAAGAAAGTGAAGGCCTTACAGAAAGGTTGTTGTCGTCAGCTAGTAATTTGCTGGTAAAGTCGAGACGAGAGATACTGTTAGACCTGACAGCCTTGTTGTGAGTTTCCCCAGTCTTTTTACGTTTGCCTCATGTGTTTTTGCTGTGTGCTGGGCTTCATTTTACTAGTCTAGATGCTTTGGGCACTTTGCCACTGCTGTTCAGTGCCAAAGTACAAGTGCTCCCTCTGTAAATTGCTATGAAGGATTAGTGTTTCAATGATTGGTTCATTTGGTTTACTGTTAAGTCCCTAGTACAGTTCACTCTGTGTGCACAGGGCCTGTAAACCAAATTCAGCTAGTGCTTTTGCAGCACTGATTGTGCCACCCTCACAAGCAGCTTCTCAACAGAGTCTCAGGCCTGCCATCGCTGTGACTGTGTGGAGTCTGGTACTGCCATGTTGACCTGGCAAGTGCACCCACTTGCCAGGCCCTAACCTTCCCCTTTCGTACATGTGAGTCACCCCTATGGTAGGCCCAAGGTACCCCTGTGGGTAGGGGGCAGTGTATGTGAAAGGTAGGACATGTCCTGATGTTTTTGGTATATCCTGATAGTGAAATACTGCCAATTTAGTTTTTCACAATTGAAAGACTAGCTGTCCCATAGGATAGGATGGGGAGTTTGCTTATAACATCTTACAAGAATAACCATGTGAACTAGATAGGAAAATAAAGGACAAGGACTTTGCTATGTGCTGTGTCCCCTGCTTGAGGAAGATATCCAAGGGCTTGAAATAGAGCTTGCCTCCTGTTTTTGAAGTCTCAGGGATACAAAAACACCCGAGCTCCCCTGAACTTCCTTGCTGGGAGTTCTGACCTGCCAAGAGGTGCCTGCGGCTGTTCTGGGCCTCTGGAGTTTGTTCCTGCTGTTGGGAGATGGAAAAGCAATGCAACTAAGAGAAGCGCAACGCATCTGTACCTGTTTCCGATGCATCGCAGAAGAAACCGACACAGCCCCTGCCCGTGGCTAAAGAAATTGCTGCATGTCACATCGAAAGCACCAATCTACAGAGTCCAGGATTGTCACACCCATCCTGACGCAGGTCCGGCTGTGCGGCTGCAGGAACCAACACATCGTGGTACTGCGGCTGCAAGAACCGATGCATCCCTGATCCTCATTCAACGCATCTGGGTGCCACGCCTGCAAGAACGCTGGGGCCGCAGTAAGAAATCGACGCATCACCTCCCCTTCAGTAAATCACCGATGCATCACTGCCCCTGCGTGGCAGTAAGGCATCAACGCATCACCTCCTCTGAAGTAAGGAACCGACGCATCACCTTCCCTGGGCATAAGAAACCAAGGCATCACCTTCCCTGCGACAGTTTTTGTTTGTCTGCGTGACACATCCAAGGTACTTAGTGTGAAAAGTGTTGCACCTACAATTTGCTTTGAACAGGACTGTTTATACCTTTTGGAAGTCATATTTTTATTACTGTAGTGTGGATTACTGTTGTTGTGGTCATGTTTGGTTTAGAAACTGGTGCGGTGTCAATTTGTAGTGTTTTCACTGTATTACTGTATGTATTCTCACATGCTTTACACACTGCCTCTGAGATAAGCCTGTCTGCTCATGCCAGGCTACCAAGGGGGTGAGCAGGGGTTATTTTAGAAGTGTATCCCCCTTACCCTGACTAGGAAGAAGGGTCCCTATTCGGAAAAAGGTGCAAACCCTTGCCAACTAGAGACCCCCATTTCTAACAGATTGTTCACCACAGACTAACACAGAACCATCATTCATTCAGTATGACACGAGTCAAGGCAGCAACAACCAGGTACACAGAAGCGCCAAGTGCAAGGAAGTACTAAAAGCAGAAACATTTCTGATGCACAGAAATGCTAAAGGCAGTAAAAACCATGTACAATGCAAAGTGGTGAGAGGGGGGAAGATCCTGTGCAAGAAACAAAGTTGCTACTTACTGCCAAAGAGGAAGACAGCGCCTCATAAACAGAGAGTGAGTGCGATGACCCAAATGTTAGCAGATGGCTAGTGCTTGATAAAGGTGCCGGTAAAGCAGGCAGCAGAGACTGCTGGAGTGGGATCCACTCTCAACTGCAGAAATTTCCACAGGTTATGATGCTGCCGCATTCCTAAAAGCACTACCTCCCTTTGATAACTCCAAAAAGAAATATTTAGTGACAGATGTATTGTCTGGATCTTTAGATGATTTCATTGATGCGCTGGAAGAAGAAAATGACATAAACATAATTAAACATCTAAATAATTTGTTGGGTGAGGGAGTAAAAGAAGTGATAAAGAAAATACCACAAGGTGATGAAGTACTGTACCGTCAATTAAAGAGACGTCAAACACCAAGTTCAATCAATGCCAAATACTGACTATGAAAGGTACATTTTCAACCAAAATAGGCAGAAAGCTGGTGAAACGATGGATGAATTTGTAGAAAGACTTGATTCTCTCATCAAGCATTGCAAGTTCCACTAGTTCAATGATGAAGAAACTATGCGTCGCCAAGTAATAGAAGGTTGTCTCTACGATTCCTTCAGACGCAGAAAGCTGAAAGAGGCACTCAGCTTAGAGCAAGTAGTCATAGCTGCTAGAGCAGAAGAAAGAGCTGAAACACAAGCTGCTAACATGGAGGCCGGAACGGTCCAAAATATATCAGCGCTGTGTATGAAAATCAAGCCAAAACACAAGGCAAGAGGCCACAAAAATATGTCTCCAGAGAAAAAAGAAGCTGTGTTCTCGATGTGGATTTTCCTTTCAACATGAAGGCAAAGGCCCCACCATTGGACAGACACGCGAAGGCTGCGGGGAAGTGAACCATTTTGTAATGGTTTGTAAAGTGAAGAATAGATCAAAAGCGTCATGTTAAAAAAACAAAATGGATGCCAGGAAGTCCCAGGAACGTTCCAACTACACCCACAAGGTCAAGCAGCAACATCAGTTGAGGCAAGTAGAAACTGAACAACGTTGATTGTCATCAAATTCCTCATCAAAAAGTTCATCACCATCATTGTCAAGCAACAGTGAAGTCAATGTCAACCACCAGCCAACGTGTGCATGTAGGATTAGCTTCTTGCTAGGAAGAATGCCGGTCTAAGCGAGATCGACAAGTGAAAGTGCAAAATTCCTTTGGAAATTGTCCTAAAAATCACACTGAAGGTGTATGGGTGCTCCATACCTTTTTATCATAGACAGTGGCTCATTGATAAACATTATGCTAGTGGAAAAGTACAATGAAATGTAAGTGCCCCGTTTAACCCAGTTGAAAACCAAAGTGTATGTATGAGCTTCTTTGACGCCAATGCAAAGTCAAGGTTCATTTATAGTAACTGTGAAGCATAAAAAGATGGAAGCATGAGCACCCATTCATGTCCTGCAAGGCTATTAATTGATTGCATATTTACTCAGTTTCAGCACTGCTGCTGACTTACGGCTTATTTCTGTAACCTACAACGTCAATGCCTATCATGAGGTAGGGAATCAGTTTCCATTTATGTTTCATGGAGTAGGAAGACTTAATGCAAAGAAAAGGCAACTTCATATAAAATTAGGACATCCGTCCTGTTCCTCAACAACATTGTCGAACTGCATTTATTTACAAGAGGCTGTTGAGAAAGAACTTGAGACACTATTAAAGCATGACATTATTGAGCGATCCACTGGTCTGATGCCATGGGTGTCACCTATAGTGGTAGTGCCTAAGAAGATAGTAAAGGAGCCATGCACATTTCCGCTGACATGCTCCAAGCTAACAATGCGATTGAAAAAGTCTGCATATTACTGACATGATTACGCAGTTGAATGGATCCAAAGTCTTTTCCAGCCTTGACTTGAACAAAGAAGATCACCAACTCAAACTGGAAGAAAATTACAGGTACAATACTACCTTTTTGACTCATGTTGGTTTATTTAAATAAAAGAGATGTCTCTGCATGTCATCAGCTGCAGAACTCTTTCAGGATGTCATTAGCTGCATAAAACAGCCACTCACAAATGCTTTCAATTACAGTGATGACAATTAGATTTTTGGGGCCACACGAAAGGAACATGATAAAGCTCTTACTCAAGTGCATCGTATTCTTGTTGATGTAGGTCTCAACTTAAATGCAGCAGAGTGTTAGTTTCATAAAACAAAACTCAAGTTCTTTAGTCATATCTTTTCTGATTGGGGAATGACTCCAGATCCACATAAAGTACAAGCTTTGTCATCCACTTCTTTCCCCCAAGATGTAACTATGCTGAGGTCTTTCCGGTTGCCAGTTACTGTTCAAGGTCCATACACGACTTTGCCACTATTAATGCCCCCATTGAGAGACTTAACAAAATGAAATGCTCCATATCAATGGTCACATGAATGTGTACAAAGCTTCAAGAAAATCAAACATGAGATTGAGAATTCCACTGAAATGGCATAATTTGATCTGAAACTGCAAACCGAGATTGTTGTTGGTGCCGGCCCAGTGGAGGTAGGTGCCATACTTGCCCAGCACAATGGACATCCTAATGCACCAAGGCAAATTGTGGCTTATGCTAGACGGAGTTTGTCACTCATGGAACATGCTTATTCACACCCTGAAAAAGAAAGCTTTACTGTGGTGTGGGCTTGTGAACATTTTCATATGTTTCTGTGTGGAAAACACTTCACAGTTGTCATCAACCACGAAGCATTGCTCTCCATTGTTGGCAATCCGAAATCCAAGATGCCCCCTCACATTGAGAGTGCGGGAGTATGATTATACGATTATGCATCATCCAGGAAAAGATCAAAACCCTGCTGACTACTTTTCACGTATACCAATACCTTGTCATAGCATCATTTCTAAAGCGATTGATGCTTATGTTAACTTCATGGTAAAGTCCAGTACTCCTGCTGCCATATCAGTCGAACAAATCATTGCTGTCATGAGCACTGACAGAGATTGCAAATACTAAAAGACATTATTACTCAACAATCTTAGAGAAAACATACTTAACCTCTTCACAATGACCTTGAATACCAGACATTCCAAAATGTGCAGGAAGAACTTTCAGTTACCCCAGAAGGCATTACATTACAAGGGTTGAGAATTGTTATACCTCAGAGGTTGAGACAAGTCATTGAACTGGCACATGAGGGACATTGTAGAGTTGTTACTACTAAACGAGCCCTATGGGTCCGAGTGTGCTTCCCTCGTCTTGGTGAGAGTTTAAAAGGAATTAAGGGCATGCCATTTGTGCAACTGTTTACCATCCAAAACAACCCCACATCCTTCAAGCATTTCTGATCTTCCAAAGCATGGATGGGAGACGATTGCAATTGATTTTTTTGGACCTCTTGACATTGGAGATCAGCTGCTAGTAATTGTTCATGAATATTCCTGTTTTCCGCTTGTGGCAGATCTTTCGTCAACCACTCATGACATTGAAAAATTAGAAAGTATTTTTGCAACATGAAGTGTTCCTTTGATTTTGAAATCTATCAATGGCTCGTCTTTCACTAGTCGAGAAGATAAAGATTTTCTCACTCACCTAAATGTCAAGCATCCGAATAGCACCCCTCTCTGACCCAGGTGAATGGTTTTGTTGAACGCTTTATGAGCACATTCAAGAAGCCCATTCAGCATACTGCACTGGAATGACTTGAACTCAAATCAGTTCTTCACTCTACTCTTCGTGTAAACAGGTCACTCCCCAGTCTACCACAGGTGAAAGCCCTGCCACTTTAATTTTTGGGAGAGACATGGGAACCAAATTGCCCCAATGGGCCACTAAAAGATCTATTGATATTGATAAACTTCACACTACTGATTCGTCTTACAAACGCAAAATTAAATCCTATGTTGATAGACGTCGCTGTGCTTAGAGTACTGCGTTCAAAGGAGGAGACCAAATCATTGTCAGTCATGAACAGATACGCATTTCTGATGCTTATTTCAATGCTTACCCACTGAGGGTTGTGACTAGCAAAGGACACATCGGGGCATATTTACATGAACTGATGCATTGATGCGTCAGATTTCTTGCGCCTGCTGCAAATGTCCTACCGACGCCATGGATGCACTGTATTTACAATACGGTGCTCCATGATCCATAGAGTCCTGGATACATCAGAAATTCTGATGCATCTTTTTGTGCTAAAGTGACGTATCGCTAGAGTTTGTTGTACAACTGATGCAACTCCAGCAATACGTCAGAACACAGGGGCGAGTCCCATGTTAAAACCCAAAATCAATCTATACGCCTGGTTTGAGAATTCGTAGGGTTTTTTGCCAAATGAATGACGTTTTGTCCTTCTGCTGCCACACTCTCCACCTGTTTCGTAAGATCAAAAAATGGATCCCCACTGAGTCCGGGAAAACTGTCACCCATGCGCTCGTCAGCAGTAGACTCGACAACCGCATCGCTTTCTATGCTGGGACCACCCAGAAACTCCAAAAGAAACTTCAGAACATCCAGAACGCCTCCACCAGACTCATCCTAAACATACCATGCGGCAGCCACATCACTGGCCACCTGAGAGACCTTCACTTGCTTCCTATCAACAAAAGTATTACCTTCAAGCTCCTCATGCATGCCTATAAAGCCCTCCGCAATGCTGAACCTGCATACCTCAACTACCGCCTCTCCAACTTTCCCACCATACATCTCCACTCCGCTCAACTGGCCCTAGCTGGAGGAATATCCTTCTCCCACCCCACTGCAAAGACCTGGATGTCCCTGCCTCTGCACCTCAGGCAATCACCATTGCTGTCACAATTAGGGAAGTTCAACTGAACCACAGATCCTCCACCACCCCCCTCAGCGCCCTGAAACCCTTACGGGTGAGTAGCTGCGCTCTATAAGAAACCTGATTGATTGATTTTGGACACATGCACATCATAGAGTGATGCAGTGAAAAGTTGTAAATTTCACTGCCACAGTTCTATGTGGCTTTTAACATGGGAACTCTTACCCTGCATACATTAGGTATAAGGAACCAACTCAGGTTTCCATAAAGATGCACAGCCTTATAGTAGCCTGAAACCAATTAATTAAATTCACATTATTTATTATACTTTTTCTCCAACTTTTCTCCGTTACTTTTCATCCTTTTTCTCTTATGTTCAATTCATTTTATTCAATACGTTCTTGTCATCAATGTTCAGAAAAGCTCAAAGGCATTAGATAGATTTCCTGTCATGATTTATTTACACCAGCCCAATGCATTTCGGGATTAAAAACTCCCTTCGACAGGGGCATCTAGGAATACATACAAATATATTCATTTAATTATGTTGCATCAAAAAGCATTTCATCCTGGTTTTACACAGCACATCTCAAAAACGTAAATGATAAATCTATACATGAAGCGCTAAAAAGATAATGTAACAGATAATGTAAAAGTTCACTAGATACAGTCTTTTTTTACTCCCTTAGTATTCGCATTTAAGCTGTGTTGCTAAAATAACTCCATGGTTAAAACTATAAACACCCCGGTAGAATTCATACGCTTACCATAACAAGCTGATGAGTACTAAAACATAAGTAAAGAATTCCAAAATGTTTAAATTCATTTAGACAACCATAACTTCATCTTTCTGTTATATGGCGTGCCGAAACACTCATATTCTTGTTAAGATGCAAAGTTAATTCTGCTACACAAGGAGCCGTTTCTTTATGTAAATGTTTCCACCCCATTGTATAATGTGAGGGAGGCCTCTACAGACTGACGCATTGGGCCCAATGCATCCGTTTGTAAATATGGAGCAGTATGGAGCCCTGCTTGCACCACTGCTGCATCAAAACAAATGTAAATGTAATGTAATGTAAATTGATACTTGTATAGCGCACTACTCACCCGCAAGGGTCTCAAGGCGCTTGTACGAATACCGCTGTGGAACCCATCCTGGCTTTCCCTGTGAGGTGTCCACTCCTGGGCTCCCCCAAGGTGGAGGCCAGGCATCCTTAGCGTTGTGGGGGCCGTTGTGGAGATTAAGCAAGCTATTGCCCAGAGTTGCAGAGTGGGACTCCATGATTGGAATAGGCACCGAGGCGAGAATTATCAGGTCCGTGGAATTTTTGAGCCCAAGACCCGCCGAGGCGGGGAATTGAACCCTGGTCCCAGGCTAGACCTCTGCATCAGGGTCTGCCGCTCTAACCATTGAGCCACACTTCTCCATGTGACGGTGCTGCAATGCTAGCTCCTTGTAAATATGCCCCATGCTGGTTGCTCATCTTGGAAAGTCCATCACAAATGTATTCTTCGTATTTCAACCACCTGCCTTGAGGTTCATTGACTCCAGACATTCAGAGTAAGACTCTTCCACCTGGGAGTCAGGAAAGCCCAAACAATGCACCTTTGTCTGTGTCACCTGCGCCTGCAGCGGATGCGTCTCCTATATCTCCTCAACCTCACGCAACGAGATCTGGAAGATTGACTTGAGTGATGTATATATGTATTTTTTAGTGTAGACTTTATTTAACAAGGGAAGAAATGTAGTGTTGTGTGTGTTAGGTAGAGCAGGACCCCTCTGGTTCCTGCAGACTCCATAGAATAGTCATGTAAGTGATTGTGTGTGGTTAAGAAATTCATGACGTAGTACCGGAAGTTATTTGTTACACTCTGAAGAATAAAGACGTATTAATACCCAGCTCCATGTGTGGTGTGATCATTTACATGTACAATTGCAATGATGTATAACAGTATACCATTGCACTGCCTCTGATAACAGATCACTGTAGAATTTTTACATTTCCGACTGATTTTAGATTTACATTATTGGTTGCCATTAAAACTTTTTAACTGTAATTTAAATTGAATGGACTGTTTGATGGTGTATTGATATTTAATGTTTGCAGGTATTTTGGTATGTATTTTTCTTTTGTCTACCATGTTGGGAGGTCAAAATCAAAACTAAAGAAAACTAATAATCAATTTTAAGTAAGATCAATGGTCAAGTAGCTCGAATAAAAAATAAGGTGTGGTCATTACAGGCCCTGACACAGCCATTTGCATCTCTTGTTCATATTAGTGCAAGAGGTTCTTAGGAGGAGACTAAGCAGTACTGATACCTACAAATAACTGTGGGTTAGATGGGTATTTTCTGAAAAGCATTTGAAAATGAAAGTGTCACTTTTGGAAAAGTCCACTCAAGGCTATATTTGTAGCTGTGCTGACAAAGTAAAACTTCTTTCGACGTATTTGAATTTGTTCCCGTGCACATGTTACAGAATAAAGAGTACTAATCAGTAAAAAAATTCTATCCTTCGATACTGAAGATGAACTGGGGATTAAAAGGTATATGCTCTCTTGAGGACATCTACCTATTCATGACTCGATCATATGCTAAGTGTTCATTAGTGAGAAAATTGCATGTCAAACTTGGGGCATACTCATATGCCATTGCGTATTCATGGTGCCTTTCTCAAGACACATAATAAAACTGAAGTCACCAATCAGGAAATAATTACTTAAGCAGGTCTGTAGTTTGAATTCAATGAACCTGGACAAATAGGGCTAAATGCACAAAAGTTAGAAATATTGCTTCCTAAATTTTCAGTTATATGTAATCGCAAATTGGGAATCATCGTTTGGAGGAGAGGGGGCACACCACAGACCAAAGATTTAGTGTCTTGCTAATTAGACATGATGGAACCCTTTTGGCTCCAGATAGACTCCGTAGAACTGTTACATATGTGATAGAGGAGAATGCACTGATGGCTGGTTTAGGACGTTAAGCTCGCAGTTACACGCAGACGAATAAAGAGGTGTATTAGTTAGCTCATTGTGTGGCATAGATGACCGGAAACCTGGTCGTCAGATCATACATAAAGGTACTGTGTTGATTACTGTGTTGCTAAGCAATATGCATTCATATGGAATCTGGGGTGTGAATGCTAAAGGCAGATACAGCCAGGTTTTCAAAGAGCAGCTATAGATAATCCCAGAGTGAAAGATAATGTTACAATTAGAAAGTGGTGAAGACAAAGAGTGAGCAAAGAGATGCCTAAGAATAAAACAGTGTTTTACTCACCAGAACCTGAGTGTAGTGAGCCGGTACAACCTCAGCGCCACGCAGTGCAACGCAGGTGAAGCACAGGGATTGTGTTTGACAGGCGAGTTAGCATCACCATAAATATCTTTTGAATAATGAACTGTTTCAGCTGGCAGAGAAGGAAGTCACAATTCCAGCAGTCATTAAAGAAGATCCCATGGACAGCACGTTGCAAGGCCTTGCTGCTGAGCTACATAAACCAAGCCATAGAGATCCACATGCAGTGTAAGTAAGTTCCACAATGGTCTTCAACACTTCAGTTTGCCTGAAACCACCACCATCATTCCATACAGCCAAAAAGCTAAATATTGGTGCTACATGGACTGCTTGGACAGAGGCATTTGATGATTTCATTGATGCACTTCAAGAGACCAATAACAAAAAGATTATCAGGTATCTCAAAAATCATGCTGGTGATGGCATAAAAGAAGTCATAAACAGAATGCCATGAACCGATGAAGTAGTCATATATTGTCAGATTAAAGAAATGTTTAATTTCAAGTTTATTCCAATGCCAATTGTTGATTATGAAAGACACATCTTCAACCAAGAACAACAAAAAGCTTGTGAAATAATTGATGAACTTGTGGAGACCTCAACACACTTATCAGCCATTGCAAGTTCAATGAATTTAATGATGATGAAGCTATGGATCTGAGAGGTATTGATCGATACTTGTCAGAGTCATTCTGATGATGAATGCTGAGAGAAAGTTTTAGTCTGGTGCGAGTGTTAATGGCTGCTAGAGCTGAAGAGCACGCCAATAGACAAGCTGCCGACACTGAGGAAGGAGGTGCCCAGAATGAATCAGTCATGAGTGTAAAAAGTAAGCTGCAGTCAAAGACTGAAGGACACAAGGTGATGTCTGCCCGCATAAAGAAGTTATGCTTTGATGTGGATTTTCATTTGCACATAAAGGTAAATGTCCTGATCTAGGACAGATTAGTAAAGACTGTGGGAAGGAGAACCATTTTGTGACTGTTTGCAAAGTCAAGAGAAATGCAAGTATGTCACAACGTAAAACAAAATGGCCACCAAAATGTTCCAGAAGCACCATTCGATGCACACCCACAAGTCCACGAGGCATCATCAGTTAAGAGAAATCAACACTGAACAGCGTTGATCGTCATCTAAATCATTGTCAAACAGTTCCTCTTTATCAATGTCAAGTGAGAGTGAAGGAAATGAGTGTTCCATGTCGATCCTTACCTCAAAAAAGTGTGCCCAGGTTAGGTTGGCCACTTTTGGAAGAAAAATGTCAGTCAAGGAAAGATCGACATGCCAAATCACCAAAGTCATTCAAGCAGGGTCCTCAAATTACACTGAAAGTAAATAGTTGTTCAATACCTTTCATTATAGACAGTGGTGCATTGATAAATATTATGCTGAGGAGAAATACAATTAATTATCTCCATTACCACTACTTACCCTATTGAAAACCAAAGTGTATACATGGGCTGCATCAACGCCCTTAAAAAGTCAATGTTTATTTGTAGCGACAATGAAACAAAAGAAAACAAAGGTGCAAGCACCCATCCATGTGCTTAAAGGCACAGTGTCTACTCAGTTTCAGCACAGCTACTGATAGGACTGATTTCTGTGAATTACAAAATGAATGCTAACCATGAAATAGTAAGTCAGCCCCCTTTGTTATTTCATGGTTTAGGAAAACTTAAGACTATGAAAGTGAAGTTGTATATGAATGAGGACGTTTGTCATGTTGCTCGAAGAAATAGACAATTTGCTTCTGATTTGAAAGATGCTGTTCAGAAAGAACTTGGATCGTTACATAAGCATGATAACATTGAGTGTTGCACCTGTCCAATGCCATGGGTCTCTCCCACAGTAGTTGTACCCAAAAAGGAAAGTGAAGGAGATGTATGCATATGCGTTGATATGCGTCAAGCTAACAAGGCAATTGAAAGAGAACGACATCCAGGTCCACACATTGCTGACATGATAACGCAATTAAATGGTGCAAAGGTCTTTACTTGTCTTGATTTAAATAAAGGTTATCATTAGTTTGAACTTGAAGAAGATTGCACATACATTACAACCTTTTCAAGACATGTTTGATCAGTTTCAATACAAAAGATTAAGGGACTCATTTATGGGATTATGGCATAAGGCAGTGTAGCAAGGCATCTTTCTGTGCTGCCACACGCCAAAGTGCAAGGGCAGGAATGCACCTTAATTAAGCAATACAGTGCATTCCTGTCTTTTCTCCCTGCGCTGGTGCCGTTTCACAGCCTAGCGCCAATGTAGGCACCCTTGAACCTCCCTTGAATGCAGGATTGTTTTGTGCAGGAAGGGGCAACTTCCTGAACATAAACAATCCTAAGAGGCGTTTTTCTCGTTCTATGTGTGTGGACCTGGCTGGTGGGTCAGGGATGAGAGACACGCCAGGTTGTTGAGGTAATGCAGGTTTTATTGGGATAACACGTTTTGTTTTCAACATTAATGTCCTTCTCGTTCTGAAGGTCAGTCTTTCCCTTGCAAATTGACTCGGATCCGTTTTGGCGTTTTGAGGTGTTCCCGCTTGGCTGACGTAGGGCGGTTCAGCTCGGTGATGTCTGGTCAATACGTCGGATTCCCAAGCTCCGGGTTCCCATGAAAAAGAAGACCAACAGAAAGGAGGCCGTTAGTTCTATTGTCGGCTGGGGGGTGTGCACCTCGGGGACGTGTGTAGTGAGACAGGGGTTCACCGGTGATACTGTACAACCAACCAGCTGTAGTGGTGAGACGTGATTACAGGCAGTGATGGAGTAAACGCGGTGTAATGGAACAAGAGGAAAGGGAAGACTAGGGAGTACTAGGGGTCTATATACACTTTTTACACACGCTTGCTTCCCACCCAAGCCGCCATACGCCGCCGTACCTGAGAAAGCCACACTCCTCCCCCGGGAGTGTGGCACGGCGGCTCATGGGGTCGTTGGCCTCCTGGCTCTCCTTGGGACCCTTCTCCGCTTCCTTCTGCTTCTTCCTCGGGGACTCTCCGTGTTCCTTCACTACGTACTCCTGCCCGCTCTGAGGTACCGGGTTTTTAGGAAACCGGTGGTGCCAGGGGACAACACCCGAAGACCTCTGAGTTCTCCCTTGTTCCGGACCACAGAAACAAGAGTCTTCTAGTCGCAGTCAGAGATCAAGTTTTTATTGGTAGCTACCAAGTAACACGTGTCCTAGAAGCACGACAAACACGGGTCATGTATTCTCAGGAGACTGTACGTGTTCGTTTTTACAGAACCAGTCTTCTCCTTTTATACAGAAATAATGGCTTCAAGCAAGAATTCTTTAGTTTATGATATGGCTGTAAACATATTTCTGTAATAATACAAAGTGCGGCGTCACGTAAGCAAACCCACATTTTAGATGTCCAGTTCGTGACAGATTACCCAGCAAGATCCGGGACTCCCATCAGATATCGATGAAACACCAATAAAGGCAGGTACCACCCAGTCATAAAACTGGCCATAAAGAAGAAGTATGGACAGGTGCATGTTTGTAGAAAGCATGTTCTGTATGGAGTGAATGGTTTGTGGAATGTTATGTGTCGATAGTATCGTATTCGGCCACTGGGCGGGGAGCCGCCCAAACAGGTTTGGCTTAAGGCAATGGAGTCAGTTTGGACAGGTCAGGGGGAAGTCAGGGAAGGTGGACGTGTCCTTTTGGATCAAGCTCGGCCTTTAATTGACTTAACATGAGGGCAAGACGTAAGATGGATGCCGTTCACAAAATGGAGTCTAAGGGATTGGGACGGGAACTACGATTTAGGGGTGTTGGCTACCCTCGATTGTCACGCAAATACATAGGAATGATGTCCTAATCATTATCGGTTTACGGACACTAAATTTGTCATGGTACGTTGATATTTTGTGACACGGGTATTGGACCTCGATATTGAGATAACAATAGGGTCCAGATTTTCAGAACCACAGACCCTCCTTTTGCCCTTATGTAAGGCAATAACTCATGTTAATCCGAGTCCAAATCTGTATGAAGGAATTCGTGGAGATGCTGCTGTAACATCATCCTGTTGCTTAGTTCGTCCCTTGACGCAGGCTTCTGTACACATGAAGTAGCACAGAGGCCACAGAGTGCAGAAGCGCACTGGACACATAGGCAGAACATAAACAGAACTGTTAAGATCATCCCAATGAAGATTAGCGTTTTCCATCCCCAGGCAGCGATCAGTCCCCAGAAGCACCCTAGCAAGGATCAATCCCCTTTCTCAACGTGAAGGGAACCAGATATTTCATGTAGTTTAGAGATGGCCTGGTATACTGTCGGTGCATTATCAGGGATGAATATGCAACAACTGGATTGGATGACTCTACACACACCACCACGATCGGCGAGTATGAGATCAAGGGCAATTCGGTTCTGAAGGGTCATAAGTCGATCCGACTGAAGCTCGGTTGTCAAATTGCCAAGTGCTCCGGCCGTAGTAGTCACGGCGGATTCAACTATCCTTGCTAACTGGCGAATATTCCTGCTGTTCACCATAGGCCCCAAAAACGGCAGAAAACCTTTTGTGAAGTCAGCAAATTCCTGACCCGCGGTGTCGTCTTTACTCACGACACCTCTAGCTGTCCTTCTCCGATGGTAATCTGCTCGGGCCGTGTAGGTAGGAGGCAGCAGAAATGAGATGAAGCACGTGCCTGAGAAGTCAGGGGGTAACCATGTATAGGCTTGGTCGTGGCAGACGAAATATGTGCCTTTGGCTGCTAAGAGTATAGGGGAAGTTCGGGAGGCGAGCACATATGTTTCTGTGCAAATGCTCTTTCCTAACTGTGCAGTGGGATCTCTACCAATACCTTGTAAACATAGGTGACCTCGGTGGGGCACTATCCAAACTGGGCGGGATTTCTTTGCTGCCTGGCTCTTGATCAGGTAAACGCCATGTTTGGTTACGTTCCAACGAGTGTATGGGGTCAGTTCATCTTTGGGGATAGTCAGATATGTGTCGAACTCTCTACTCATATTTCTTATCCCTGCTATTAGTGCCTTGTTACTGGAATCGCTTTCAGTGGAACGGGTCGGGTATGGTTCTAGGGCGAATAGGAACATGGTCTGAAAAGCCCACAGAGAACCATAATAACTAAATGGCAGGATGAAGTATGGGATACCCTTATCCGTCGTGTGCGGCATGAGTCCGCATATCCAACAGTTTGATGTGTTCATTATAGACTGGTGTTGGTGTAGGAGTTGGATGAAAGAGTTATTTACAAATTCGAGCCTTCTGGCAGACTCGTGTTCAGGTAGAGGGTGAAAAGAATGTGGTGAGAGAGTGGGAGAAGGCGTCGGCAGAGTGTCATTTGAGAGTAGGGAAACTTGAAATACGAATAGAGCATAACCAATCAAAAGCATCACAGTGCTACACAGCATTAGAACACATATTATTAAAAATCTTTTCTTGGACAGTATAGTAACCAATTGTTTTTCAAAGTTCGTAAGTTTGACAGGTCTCTCTACCCTTGGAAACTCCATCCTCTACTTGCTGCCCGCGGTGGTAGGTTGATTCTGCCAGGGAGCGCGCTCCGTTCGGTCCGGGGTGACTCCCTCGGACCAACCAGAACCGTGGACCTAAAACTTCCTTGGTTGCACTCCCTACACTTCAACCGTGACCCTAGCAGCAGAACCGGATGGCGGTTCGAAAATCAAAAAATGAGCTAGTTCCCTGGGACGAGAGAGCTGGAAGATAAAAAATAGTTCTTAGGGGAAAAGGGAAATCACATTAGATCAAGGTTTTATTAGTCCCTGGGGCTGGATCTCAGGTTGTATCGTCGCTTCTCAGGTACGGTGTGGTCTTTAAACAATGTCTCAGGTTCGGTAGTGTCCAATTGCATAGATGGTGAGACACGTCCTTGCAAAATACGATCACTCTCCTTTTCGGTACCAGTCTCTTTTAAACGTGCATCGCTGAAAGGGATGAAACGAGGTACGGATTCAGTCTTAGAGTCGGCAAGTCCTTTATCGACCCACCGGTCGTATGGAAGGGGCAGAGGGACCCGTTTGCAATGGGTCCCATGCACCCAGTTCTTTTTGCCGTCCACCCGAACCGCTGATCTCGTGGAAAGAAGTACCAGGTATGGTCCGGTCCACCTCGGCTGTCCGTTGTTGGTGTGCTGGAAATTCCGCACCAATACCCACGTACCGGGTTTGATTGTATGACCTGGATCGTCAGAGGCTGGCGGAGAGGAACTGTGAACCTGTTGGTGTAAAACACGCAATTTAGCTGTCAATTCGCACAAATAATCAAGCAGTACGGGGTGTTCTATTTCACGGAGTTTCTTTGGTCTTGGCACGCCCCAGACGTTGGCTGGGCGGCCAAACACGATCTCGTGGGGGCTAAGACCTAATCTGGAATGGACGGTCATCCTAGTTGACAAGAGTGCTAGGGGCAAGGCGTCAGGCCATTTAAGACCTGTACTGGCTTGGATCTTGGCTAGCTTGAGTTTCAAAGTGCCATTGTAGCACTCTACTAATCCAGCTGATTGGGGGTGATTTGCAGCGTGGAATTTCTGGTGTATGCCTAGACACTCACACACTCTCTTCATCACTCGTCCTATGAATTCACTTCCATTATCACTTCAGACAATTCTAGGCATACCGAATCTCGGGAAGAACTCTTTGACAAGGGCTTTGGCAGTTGTCATAGCAGTATTGTCTTTAAGGGGGTACGCTTCCACCCACCTTGAAAAAGCACAAACAACAACGAGCACATACTTTAGATTGTTGCACCTTTCCATGTGAATGAAATCGAGCTGCAAAACCTCGAACGGATACGTAGGAGGCGCAAAGTGACCAGCTGGAGTTGGAGTTCCTTTACCGGGATTGTGTTTTAGGCATATCATACAGTTTCTGACCACATTTTCTGCATATTTTGGGATATTGCTATTCTGCCATACTGGGGCCAATAGCTTACATATTCCTTTTGAACTGATGTGTGCCATGCCGTGAGCCATTGTTACTACTGCAAGTACGTATGCATTAGGTAGTAGCCAATGCTGGTGTTCCGATAATTCGACCCAACAACCATTCGCATCCAATCTACCCTTACTTTCTCTCCATTCATTCAACTCATTCTCAGTTGCCTCAGCTTGTATGCATTTTACGCATTCAATGGTGTCCTCACACATTCCCACATCAGTAGTACATCTAGCGGGACCCGCAACATACATTCGACTCATCGTGTCCCTTGCGGTCTCTTTCGCAACCTCGTCTGCAAATGCATTCCCGCGGCCAATATCGTCTTGAATTTTCTTGTGTGCACTGCATTTCATAATGGCAACTTGTAGTGGCATGGTCAGTGACTCAAGGAGCTCATTAACTAGCTGACCATGTTGTATCTTTGCACCATGTGAGGTAAGGAAACCACGTTCACTCCATAATCTCCCAAAACTGTGAGCCACGCCAAAGGCGTATTGGCTGTCCGTGTAAACATTCACTCGCTTTCCTTTTGCTAACACACATGCTCTGGTAAGTGCAATGATTTCCGCAGCTTGTGCAGAGTTGTGGGAAATACGTGCGGTCTCTATAATGGTGTGTAATGTTGTTACAGCATATGCGGCAGTCGTATCACCATTCGGTAACTTGAAACATGAACCGTCAACCCATAAAGTATCATTGCATTCAGGAAGGGGAGTGTCCTGTAAGTCTACTCTCCCTTTTGTCTCTTCTTCTGTCCTAAAGCAGCAGTCATGTTTATCACTCTTGTCTGTTCCTGTCGGAATGGGTAATAACGTTGCGGGATTCAGTGTATCACACCTCTTTATGTGGATGTGGCTTGCTAAGAATGTCAGTTCGTAACTGGATAGTTGAGCACTAGTAAGGTGTTGTGTCTTCGTCCTGTTTAGTAAAATGTCTACTGCGTGCGGAACCATAACGGTCAGAGTATTATTCATGACTAATCCAGCGGATTGTCGAATGCAGACAGCTGCTGCGGCGGTAGCCCTCAGACAACTTGGTAGTGCCTTAGCCACAGGATCCAGAGTTGCCGAAAAATACGCGCATGGGCGCTGACTGTTCCCAAAATGTTGTGTTAAGACTGATAATGCACAACCTTCCTTCTCATGGACATATAATGTAAAAGGCTTACTGTAGTTGGGGTTTCCCAACACAGGGGCTGAACACAATGCATCACGCAATTTGTGAAAACTCGTCTGACAATCTTCAGACCAGGGCATAGGATTGGGCGTATCTTTACGGAGTAGTGCCAGCAAGGGTTTAGCTAGCAGTGAGAAATTCGGTATCCATTGTCTACAGTACGATGTAATGCCCAAAAAAGCTCGAACTTCTCTCTGTATCCTTGGGGCACTTAGTTCTGCAATTGCCTGTATTCTTTCTGGTGTCAGTCTCCTTCCCTCCTTCGACAAGACGTGACCTAAGTAGGTTAATTCTTGTCGGCAAAATTGTAGTTTGGAAAGGGAGACTTTGTGCTTCATGTCACATAAGTGATGCAATAATGATAACGTAGCTTTCTTGCAAATTTCTTCAGTGTCCGCAGCGATCAGCAGATCGTCTACGTACTGAATCAGAGTTGAACCACTTTGTAGAACAATCGTGTCTAGTTGTGTTTTCAGGGCCTGACTGAATATGGATGGACTTTCGCAGTAGCCTTGAGGAGCGCACTTGAAGCGGAAGCTAAATTAAATCCGAAAATATCTCTACTCTCCTCGGCAATCGGGATACTGAAGAAAGCGTTCTTCAGGTCAATCACCGAGAACCAATTTGCTCAAGCTGGAACCATTGTCAATAAAGCAGTAATGTCGGGGACGACTGGAAACTGTGGGATAACTATCTTGTTTACTTCTCTGAGATCGATCACGAACCTATACAAAGGGGGTTGTGAAGGATCAGTACGTTTTAAGACGGGCAAAACCGGACTGTTGCAGACATTTCCTGTTGTTTCTTCAATGACGTCGTTATCAATCAAATCATGAACAATTTTCAACAACGCTTTTTCGCATTCGCTAGATATTTTGTATTGGGGAATACGTGGCAACTTAACGTCGGCTTTCAACGTTATGACATATGGTGTTATCTCCAAACGACCTACATCATTAGAACCATTAGCCCAGAGTATATCAGGAAGTGACAATAATTCAGTTGGAATATTTTCCTTTGATAAATACATCGAAGAAATGACCTTCTTGCCTAAAGTAAGTTGTACTCCCGAGGGAGAACAGTACAAGGTCGCATATAACCTTTTTAGTAAGTCCAAACCTAGCAAATTTTCACCACAACCTGTTGTCAAAATGAGGGGTGCTTCTAATTCGCATGGGCCAACAGAAAGAGACATAGGACTAGAGATCGGGTTTCTAACAGGGGCGCCAGAGAAACCTACTGAGACATTAATTTCGCCAGACAAAGGTGCGCCAGGAAGTTTCGAGTGCATGATAGAACTTTTTGTGGCACCAGTATCCAGCAGAAATGGCTCTGACACTCCTGAGGCTATTACCTCGACATAAGGTCCATTCTGATCTACCGGAACTGAGACAACTCCCTCTCTTTGTCCATGGCTGTCCTAGCAATCGTTACCCTCATTTTCGTGTTCAGCGTAATAGTCGTCAGCATAGTACTGAGCTGATTTAGACGATGAATTATTCTGTTGGTCAAAGCTATTCATGGACTTCTGAGGCGGAAAAGAAGTTGTATTCTGAGTGAAATTTCCACGGCCTCTACCTCTAGGGGCATGTTGAACACCTCTCCCCCTTACACCTTGACCACCGTTTAAACGTCGTGCAAGAGCCGGACAATTATCCTTAAAATGACCCTCTTCTTTGCAATACGCACATTGATTCGGGCCATATGTAGGACGCTGGTGGGAAAACTCGTTACCTTGCGCGTTCCTCGAATACTGCTGTCGCAGTTGATAGTCGGGCTGACTAGCCGTGCGAGGCGGATAGGCCTGCTGGAGGAGAACCTTAGTTTTCAAATCTTTCGTCTTTTTATCTGCCTTGTCTAGCTCGTCTTTACGCCTATTCTCATAGTACTGGGCTGTAGCTAAAATCTGTGCTGACGTAGAGACAGCCCAAGCACTCTCAGAGTCTTTTAGTTTATTACATAGTTCAGGGAGCAAATTATGTACGAACTTGTCCACAAACAATCTTTGGCCACCCTCGGTAGCCATTACTTGGCCACTGTGGTCGGTGAATGTTTCCTCAAATCTCGTGAAAAAGTCAGACACATTCTCATCTTTCTTTTGTTTACATGCTGATAGCTTGTCCCAATTTACGCGTACTTCAGGCATTATTGTCTTCATGTACGCTATAATTCTACCGGGAAGTTCAGCTATTAACGGCTCAGGTTTAAAACCACCGACTTGTCTAGCATCTGTAGTCGCAATGTTCGCCCATGAGTCACCTAGTTCCTGATCGTGATCCGTATGACGTATCTTGCTCCATAAAGGATGTGGAACAACGTTCCCAAATAACATGTCTACATCTGCTAAATTCATTATACATGAGCTTGCAGTTTGCGATAACTCCTTATAATACCCAGTTGGGTTCTTACGAGGGTCAGGTAGTGACTGTTTGAGTGCTAATACTTCCGATCTTTTCCATGGGACATGTACCCATACACGCTGGAAATGGGGCAGAATTGGTGGATTAGCATTCGCATCACCTTCCCTCCAAACAGGAGGAACCTCTCTCATGGGGTACTGTTTCGCTCTTTTCCTACTAGACGTACCACATTCAGACGATGACCCAGAGTTACCACCTGTGCTTCGATATGATAATAATACCTCAACTGCTTTGTCGACATCGGGACCTACAATCATGCCTTCCCCGAATTTAAATCGTATACTACACAACTTTCTACAGTTGCTCTCTTGACCATTATCTTCCAAATCCTCACACAGAAAAACACACATCTGTTCAAAAACATATCTTTGCGTCGGTTCATCCCATTGACGGAAAACGTTCATGACGGACTCTACATCATATCTGGCTGTATCCAGAGCCCAATTCCGTGCTAACTTATTCAGGTATTACCTCTCTCGATAACCAGGCATTTGGCTTCGTAACTGTCTTAGTCCCGTATTAGGGGTCGTTTTAGGCGACCGAAAAAGTGGTGAAGGAATGTTAGTAATAATGCTGGCCGTTTTATGCCAGACGGAAGGTGAAAGTGGAGGAATAACTGGTGTCAGAACAGAGTCACGCAAAGCAGAAACAGAAGCGTTCGCAGAACTAGTATCGGAAGAAATAGAAGGTGCGCTAGGCGAAGTTGTAGAAGGAACAGTAGGAGAAATAGATGTGACTGGTGAGCCTTGAGGAGGCTGCACTAGAGAAATAGAAGCCAGCTGAAGAGTAGCTGGTGAGTGCTGTAGAGGAGCTGGTATAACAGCTACCAGAGGTGCAACTAAAGGTTGCGGAGGTGCTGTGGCATTTTGCGCATAGGGTGGTGGCGAACTCAGCAAATGCGCCATTAATGGATCTTTCTCACGCTCTTTTACTGTCTCTTGCTGAAGAGATGGTAAAACAGGATAGCATTTATCTATTGCCATTTTACGTTGCCTGTGCAACTGCTCACTTATTCGATCCTCTTCGTTGTCTTTAAATTTTATCGCGGCTTGTATTACCGAAATACCCCTTTCCCTCTTATTCTTCTTTTCCAGTTTAATTGCCTTTTGTTTGGCCTCTTTACGCCATAAGCGGAAAGAGTCAAACATCGCCGGTCGGGCGTTCTTTTTGAACAGTTTGACCTCTAGGTTATCTAGAATTTCTGAGTCGAAACTACCATATTGGGGCCATTTTAAAACACCATCTTTACGGGTGTATTTTATCCACACTTCATTATATGTGATAGGACCTACGCCATGTTTTACATAGAGCTCATACGTTGGAGTTCCAATTGGAGGAACCGGACACGAATCCTCTAATCGGGAGTCCCTATTATAACCAAGACAAAACAAGTTTCCAAGTCTGCTAAAACCAGGCATCTTCGCTCACTAGTCTAGCTTCAAACTTCAAAGGTTTATCTATTATGATATTTCTCGTGAAAACACAAGTGCTTCGGCTTTGGGGCTTGCAAGTGCCAAATCAAGTCGTATCTCCAGGATACCAAAAACTAAGGACAAACTAAGGACTGGGAGACGCTCCACTTATACTTAACTGAAGTATTTGAAGATCGGTGACGTCGCTAGAAGACTCGTCTATCGTTTCGCTCTACCAAGGATCACTGGGTCCAAAACAAGGCGATAGTCAGGGCAGCAGTCCTTCGTAGCCGTCGGGACGCGGGGAACCTCGCAGTCGCAGCAAAGACCTTCGGAACCACGTCGACATACAGGGGTCGCTGAAGTGGCTGGCCGTCCTCCGGAATTTTCACACGAAGCTCCTCACGAACATCTGGCTTGGACCGTCGCCGCTTGATATCGCCCCGAGTTGGGCGCCAATTGAGGTACCAGGTTTTTAGGAAACCGGTGGTGCCAGGGGACAACACCCGAAGACCTCTGAGTTCTCCCTTGTTCCGGACCACAGAAACAAGAGTCTTCTAGTCGCAGTCAGAGATCAAGTTTTTATTGGTAGCTACCAAGTAACACGTGTCCTAGAAGCACGACAAACACGGGTCATGTATTCTCAGGAGACTGTACGTGTTCGTTTTTACAGAACTAGTCTTCTCCTTTTATACAGAAATAATGGCTTCAAGCAAGAATTCTTTAGTTTATGATATGGCTGTAAACATATTTCTGTAATAATACAAAGTGCGGCGTCACGTAAGCAAACCCACATTTTAGATGTCCAGTTCGTGACAGATTACCCAGCAAGATCCGGGACTCCCATCAGATATCGATGAAACACCAATAAAGGCAGGTACCACCCAGTCATAAAACTGGCCATAAAGAAGAAGTATGGACAGGTGCATGTTTGTAGAAAGCATGTTCTGTATGGGGTGAATGGTTTGTGGAATGTTATGTGTCGATAGTATCGTATTCGGCCACTGGGCGGGGAGCCGCCCAAACAGGTTTGGCTTAAGGCAATGGAGTCAGTTTGGACAGGTCAGGGGGAAGTCAGGGAAGGTGGACGTGTCCTTTTGGATCAAGCTCGACCTTTAATTGACTTAACATGAGGGCAAGACGTAAGATGGATGCCGTTCACAAAATGGAGTCTAAGGGATTGGGACGGGAACTACGATTTAGGGGTGTTGGCTACCCTCGATTGTCACGCAAATACATAGGAATGATGTCCTAATCATTATCGGTTCACGGACACTAAATTCGTCATGGTACGTTGATATTTTGTGACACGTGTATTGGACCTCGATATTGGGATAACAATAGGGTCCAGATTTTCAGAACCACAGCTCTCCGACTCCAACTCCGCTCCTCGCCTTCTCCACCGGGGTGACGTCACACGCCCCAAACAATACTTCCTGGGGTTTATCCAATCCGGCTGTTCTGACGTGGGCGGAAAGAGGGGTCTCCTCCTCAGGGAACGCCCAATTAAAGCAACCGCATTCCTCTTTCTCCAGTTCGTCCAGTTCCGATTCCCAGGGGTTCGTCTGTAAGGAAGGAGGCATCACTGGGTCAGTTCTGGGTGTCCACCACTCCTCGTTACAATGTGTTATACAGAATGCAGCACACATTATAAGAGGAAAAAACAAGGAGAAATAAACATATTTCTCCCTGTTACATCTCACCTCAGTAGATGTATGGATTTGGCGCTTCCCAGGTTTACATGATTTTGTAAATCTGGGTCAGCATCATGTTCCATGGTTGTTGCATGGGAAATCCCACTGCAACACCCATGGAACGCTTCCCTGGTACAGAGTAAGATGATGCAGTAATTTGCACTTCGTTACCTTACTCATGATTTATGAGGCTTCACAAAGCCATGCAGGCTGGCTTTGCGTGGCTTCATAAAATCAGATTGAGAGCCCTGCGTCACACATGTAACAATTAATATGGTGCAAAAGGGATGTAGGGTTCTCATAAATAAGCACCTAAGTTTGGTGTGTCAAACACTGCAGAACTGTTTCAAAATGTCATTCAAAGTGTCGTAGAGCCTACCATGAATGTGTTCAATTACAGTGACAACATATTGGTTTACAGAGCTACACAAAAAGAACATGATAAAGCTGTTGCACAAGTATGTATTTGCCGAAGCAGGTTTGACTTTGAATGCAGACAAGTACGAGTTAAAAGTGTGTGAGTTCCATAAGACAAAGCTACATTTATTTCACCATATCTTTTGTGATAGTGCTATAACACCTAATCCTGCTAAAGCACAAGCACTGTCCCCCCGAATGAGCCCTCAGTAGGTAACCGAACTGTGTCTACATGTTTTTCCAGCAATGTCTGTTGTTATATGTTTGAGGGTGATCTTTATACGCACAAGGACTTTACCGGCGGATGAGAGAAAGGATTAATGATAGTGGAGGGAGGTGGCCAACCTTGAAAATAGCGGATACAGGAGATGTTCATTTATTTCATGCACATGACTATGTTGGTATATTTTGGCACTTTCTGCCTTTATGCCGCCTGGCCTCCGGGCTGTGGGCCTCATGGCTGTGTATTCTCCTGTATGATAATTTTTTGTTCCTTTCCTTTATAAGTGCCTGTCGGTAGACTTGCTTGATTGTATTCTCTGTATTTACCGCAATAAAAACATATTTTTCAAAGCACAAGCACTGTCAAATTCTGGTTATCCGCAAGATGTTTCCATGGTGCATTCATGTCTTTGTATGGCCAGTTACTGCTCAAGATACATTCTTGACTTTACCACTAAAAGTGCTCCATTGAGAGACTTGACGAGAAAGAATGTTTCATTTCATTGCTCACATAAATGTGAGAAAAGTTTCGAGAAAATTAAAGCAGCCCTTGAGAATGCTACTAAAATAGCATATTTCAGTCCGAAGCTTCATTCAGAGGTTGTTGTTGATGCTAGCCCTGTTGGGTTAGGCACTATCCTCGCACAACACAGTGGACACCCAAATGCTCAAAGGTATATTGTGGCCTATGCAAGTTGAAGTTTGTCCCAAATAGAACGTGCTTACTCACAACTAACCCTGGGCGAAGCACTACGCTACGCTCGCGGAGTTTGCGAAGTTTTCACAACTTCGTACTACGCGAGCTGCACGTAGCACAGTGCGAACATGTGTAGTGCAGCGTAGCGTAGTGCAGTGGTCATTTTGTGCTTGTTCGCGGTCCTGAATGTCATGTTCGCGACCGCGAGCAAGCAAAATGACATCCCGGCGAGATTCTCAACGCGAGGAGGTCAGGTTTCTCATTGTGAGTGGTTGCGCATGCTCGCGACCGCTCTCAATGAGAAACTACCTGTTCGCGTTGAGAAAGCTGCTGCTCGAGTAATAATCTACTCGAGCAGCAGAAAACTACAGCTCGCACTGTGCAAGATGCCGTTTTCAATGCTTGCACAGTGCCGGATGCTTGTCCGCACTGTGCAATCATTGAAAACGCATCTTGCACAGTGCAAACATGCTACTACGCAGCTCGCGTAGTGCTACGTGAAGTTCGCGTAGTGCGAAGTGCACTTCGCGTAGCTTCGCATAGCGCTACTTCGCGAACTACGCCCACCCTTACTCACAACCTGAAAAAAGAAAGCTTTGCCGTGGCATGGCTTGTGAACATTTCCATGTATTCCTCTATGGAAAATCTTTTACAGTGGTAACTGGTCATCAGACGTTACTGACTATATTTGGAAATCCAAAGGCCAAAATACATCCTCGCATTGAATGATGGGGACTACAGTTACCAGAGTAGGAATACTTAGAGGGGATCCCACTTCCGCGGCTAGATGAAGAACAGGCGGAGCTCTTAGGGAAAGATGTTACATTGCCTGAGATCCGGTGTGCAATTAAGCAAATGGCCTGAAATAAGACACCGGGTGCAGACGGCCTGCCCATAGAATTTTATGCACAGTATGTGGATATCCTGGCACCCCGCTTGCTGGAAGTTTACACTGAGGCCAAAGCGCTGGGTCGGTTGCCCTCATCCATGCGGGAAGCACTGATCATCCCCCTTTTAAAACAAGGAAGGGAGGATGCAGATGTGACCTCATATACACCATTGTCTATGTTGACAACGGACTACAAAATTCTGAGCCGAAACTTAGCAACCCGATTACTGCCATATATGACCTCGTTGGTGCACGCAGACCAGGCGGGATTCATTCCAACCAGGAATACGTCTTTGAATATTCGGAGACTAATACGGATTATGGGAGGAGACCATCAGGATGCACGACTACCAGCAGCTCTGTCAGTAGACATAGAAAAGGCTTTTGATAGTCGAATGGGCATTCCATTATAGAGTGCTGGAGCGATTCGGCCTGGGGGAACGATTTGGGGCCTGGACGAAAGTATTATATACCTCGGCGACGGCTAGGGTACGGCTGGGTGCGGTGATATCCACCCAATATCCAGTGCTGCGAGGGACGAGACAGGGATGCTCCTTATCCCCACTGTTATTCGCTTTGGCGATGGAACCTCTCGCAGTGCAAGCTAGATCAGGACGGAGCTATCAGGGTCTGTGGCTGAATGGTATACCACAATATATCTCGTTATATGCAGATGATCTGCTCCTATGTTTGGACAATACAGAGGACGCATTGCAGGGTGCGGTGTCTCTGCTGTCACGATTTGGAGCAATGTCAGGCCTAAAGGTGAATTGGCGTAAGACGTGCGTCTTTCCGATACAGCCACATACACAACCGCCGCCGTTGTTTGAAGAGGTGAAGTGGGAACCGACATGCCTCACATATTTGGGGGTTCGAATCTATCATGAGGCTACGAACATGCTAGACGGGAACGTGGGACGTTGTACTAGAGCTTTGAAAAGGAGTATGGCGTTCTGGTCTATGCTTCCTCTCTCGGTGGTAGGGAAAGTAGCCCTCCTTTAGATGGTGGCTTTGCCCCGACTGCTTTATTATTTTCGGACCCTGCCTGTCTGGATACATCCGCGTGTGTTCAGAGAATTGCGGTCACTGACAGAACGGGGGTGGCGCATCCATATGCGCCGGAAATCCCATTGGGAATGGTGACAGCACTGCCACATGGCGGAGACTGGTCCTCCCTCATGGAATGGGAACAGCTGGGACTCCAAGTGGTGGGAGACTTGTATGAAGATGGGAAGTTGATGCCGTTCCAGGCGACACAGGAGAAGTATGGTCTCCCAGATGGTAGTTTTCTGATTCATGCAGCGGTAACTGATGCAATTCGGAAGCATTGGAGGGGGCCTACTGGAACCTGTGACTACCATGGCATGCTAATATGTTGTAATGGCCGCAGGAACCTTCAAGGCGGTCTCTTGTCTTCACTCTCGGATGTTACATGAGGGACTGCGACCGCTGGATGGTTTGAAATTAAAATGGGAGGCACAGATAGGCAGATTAATACCAGACACAGCATGGGCCCATATCATTGAAAGGACATAGAAAGGGAGCAGGAATGCACATTTCCAGCAGGTGCAATTTTTTATATTGCACCGAGCTTATTTGACCCCAGGGAAGATTCGGAAATATTTCCGAGTCCACGACGCAGCTTGCCCTAGATACTCAGAACAGGGTGTGGAACTGGAGCATATGCTCTGGAAGTGCCCTTCTTAGGGGCAGTATTGGGCTGAGGTAGGGGAACTCCTAAACAATGTCACTGATAGACAATTAGATTATGACATGGCAGTATGTCTGCTGCACTGGTTCCCACACACATCCAAAACCAAGATAACTAGCAAATTCATTGACCTAGGGCTACTATTAGCCAAGCGGGAAATAACCTGGCACTGGAAATCAAAAGAAGGGCCATCGAGCAAGTGGTGGAGGTCAGAATTATGTAAATGGGCTAGCAGTGAGAGCTCCATTAGGTTACGACGGGCCAAACGAACTGATAATGACAGCGCTCTGGAGGCGGCCAGGGCCTGGGAAGCTTTGGTACAGGCTCTGCAGAGTTCCAGAGAGAACGATGTGGATTTGTTTATACGGAAAATACACTATATGAAATGTGTTATGAACGTTACCTGTATAATTGATAATATACTGTGAAATATGCCTGTGGAATATGCCCACACCAACAGTCGGGGGGGGGGGATCCGGGGGTTAGGTGGAATAATTTGGAGGCATGTTTGATGATTATGGAGGATACGTACTGTATTTCGAACTGTATGATGATAAAACTATCAATAAAATATGTTTAAAAAAAAATACAGTTACCAGAGTATGATTTTACAATAATAAATCATCCAAGGAAAGATCAGACCCCTGCCAACTACTTTTCTATCCAAGACAGCTGAGTCCTATTTCAACTTCATTGTAAAATCAAACACCAGCTTCCATTTTGTTAGCCCAGATTATCACTGCTATGAGCCAGGATAGTGACATGTTAAAGCTGAAGGATATAATTCAGTCATGAAAGCGACACACATGACCGCTCACCAGTGATGGTGAATATCAAAAGCACACAAATGTTAAGCATAAACTGTCCATAACTCTGCAAGGAGATATATTAAGAGGGTCAAGAACACTAATTCCAGAGAGTCTGAGACAGAAAATAATTAAGGTAGCCCTTGAAGGACATTGTTGAATTGTTGCCACAAAAAGAGCTCTCCGAGGCAGAGTTTGGTTTCCTTGCCTTGATGAAAGGGTCAACAAAGAATTAAAGGCCTGTCATTTATGCAACTGCATTTCTACAAAAACTATTCATCACCCCTTGAACATGTCAGAACTTGTGAAGCATGCATGGTAAAGAATAGTCATTGACTTTTTCAGTCTATTTGACAATGGATATCATCTATTGGTGATTAACGATGAATGCTAACGATTTCGACTAATTGAAAATCTTTCATCAACAACTCAAGAATGGGCCATGGAAAGACTAGATGGCATCTTTGCAACATGGAGTGTTTCAGCCATAGTAAAATCTGACAATGGTCCCCCTTTCAAAATTCGAGAGTTTAGAGATTTCCTGGAGCATTTGAACATAAAGCATCAAAAGAGCCCACCTCTGTGGCCACAAACCAATGGACTTGTTGAGCATTTTATGAGCAGGCCAAAGAAAGCAGTGCAGAAAGCAGGGCAGCGTGCCATTCTTGAGAAGCCTAATTTGAAAACTGTATTGAATTTTACCTTGAGAGTTGACCTTTCAACACTCCACTCCACTACAGTTAAAAGTCCTGGGACTTTGATGTTCAGGAGAGCAATGAATACCAACTTACCTCAATGGACCAATGGGAGAAAGAAAGTTGAGATGACAGATAAAGTGTGTGCTAACAAAAGACATTGTACGACAAATGCAGAAAAGAAAATCTGATTCTCCTTTTGATGCAGAACCTTTCCAAGTGGTGTCTACTAAGGGACAAATGGCGATTGTCCAGCACCCTGGAAAGTCTATTACTTGAGACTCTTCTCATTTCAGGCACTTGACTAATCATTCATCAGATTTAATAGTTGAAAGAGAGAGAGGGCCTGAAATATCAGCAACTGCTGTTGCTTCTATACCATTGACGCAGCTCTTGGACATCGGTTAGATCACCTCCCAGTATCCCAGAACAAGATCAGGTCGAACAATTGAAGCACCAAGAAGATTGATTAAAGAGATTTAAATGTATATGTCTATCTATATATATATTTTGTAAAATAATAACAATAATTTAACAGAGGGGGAGATGTAGGGTCTTGGGAATTGGAAATTATGAACCCTTTTGACTTCAGATGGACTCCGTAGAACTGTGGTGGAATCCACTGAAGGCTGGTTTAGAATGTTGAGTTAGCAGTTACATACAGAAGAATAAAGACATGTATTACTAAGCTCCATGTGTGGCATATTCCTTTGCAGGTTTCCAGGCTGGGGAGGAAGCTACAACTGACACCAGCTTTGTATGGAAAAGGCTGCTTTATTGAAACAGGTGCACATAACAATTAATGACCCTAGGCCTTATGCCCCATAAAACTGAACCTCACTATACAAAGATGTTTGCCTATGTCAAACTACCCACACCTGAATGCCTCTTCCCTCCCCACAACTTAAACCTGCAAGCTTCTAACTCTTACTGGGCTGAACTTCATTAATTAAGACCTCTATCCTCCCAAACAGTATAACTGCAACAATTAACCTCTTCCTAACTGAAATTCCAGGCGCAAGCTTGATCCAGCATTCCCTTTGGAACTGGATTACTGCTGTCGCAAACAATCAAATAGGCTATAACTCATGACAAGTTCTCCGCTAATTGCCTACGCACCTGCTTCAAAGCAAGGGCAGTCATACATGCTTTCCCTTCCCTGCACACCTGTTCCAACTACTGTCAGCCTAGTAGGGTATACGAAACTGCCAAATTGAACCCCTCCAAAGAGCCCCAGAAAAAGGAGAAGACGGGTGGGACAAATTGACACTATTTGCCACCATCCCCTGTGTCACCTATAACAAATGGTGGCTGGTGAACGATTAACAGCCTTATAAATTGGCTACAAAATAGTCCAACAACAGCCCAAAAGCTGGTTGCAGTTGTCGGACTACACCAAATCCCCCAATATTCCCAGGGGGCAGGGGAAACTACCTCCAGTCAGCCATCCTCCCCTAAAACCCCATTGGTAGAGAGGGGACGCAGCACAGACCACTGACACCAGTTTGTGTGGAAAAGGCCACTTTATTGAAATAGATGTAAACCTGTGTCAAACTACCCAACCCTAAATGTCTCTTCCCTACCCACAACTGAAACCTGCAAGCCTCTAACTCCTAGTGGACTGAACTTCAGCAATTTAGACGTTTAATATAAACTATCCTGATGTAATATTTTTTACTGCATTACTTATCCCATAATTTTGGGGTTTTCCATCTTTCTGTAACATGCCATTTTATTGTTTTATAAATATGCTTTTATGATTATTTTATAATCGAATAAAGCTTAAGCGATTAATTGACCTTTAATCTGCCAACCAGTTTAACCGCAACTATTAACCTCTACCTAACTTAACTTTCTAATGAACTTATCTCCATACCTCGTCCAGTTATGAGCTTGACCACCCCCTTACCTTTGGGACTGGATTAGCGCTGTCATCAACAATCAAATAGGTTAAAACCCATGACAACTTCTCTGCTAACCGCCACCCTGAAAAAAGACCCTAGCAGACTCCCTCTCACACACCCCCCCTCAGCACACCTGCAGCTCAAAGTCAAACACGCATTGTGGAGGTGAACATTTCGTCAAGCTGCCACAGGTAAAGCTCCATGCTATAAGGCGACAAATGGACACTGTCTCCTCTGAAAAACTCCACATTCTCATACCGCATATACTCATGCTCAATTCTACCAAATACCATCCTCCTGCAAAAAGATCTGATATCCTTGTTTATTTTTCTCTAGGCCTTGTCAATCACTACTGGCTTCAGAACCCCCGCCAAGGTCTCCTGGGAATTAACTCCGTCTATATGACGTGGCAACCTGACAACTGTCTGTGAATCTCCCACAAGCTCTGCTTCATGACTCTCATCAATTCTACCCCCTTTTCCACAAACAAATCGTTCTCACCTCCGTGAATACCAATACATCCGGTCACCTGCCCCCATCAACAGTCTAGTCAGGTAAGCCAGCAAGTCTTTCCATATCATGCCCCTTCTGCCATGCTACTGCACAGTAAACATGCTGGGGTCAAGCCTGAAATTTGTTCCTTTGTTTAGAGAGATTGCTTGCCTCTCCGCTCATTTTACGAACGAGTGCCCCACAATTCAGTGGGCAAACCAATGGTCTCCGGGCCGGACACCAAACTTGAAACACAGCAAAAATCATGTGAGACCTCAGTTATTTGATCAACAATCCCTCTCCCCCTCCCAAACATACCACTGAAAACATTCAGATGACCAACTATCCAAACACATGAGCCACTCCCAGCCCCAAACTCTCTGGCTTGCTTCCGTAGCCATCCCAATTAAGTATGGGCGTAAAATCCGCTCCGCTCGCGGATTTTTCGGATTTCCGGCAAATTCGCAATCCGCGAACTCGCGCGAATTTGTCGAAAATCCGTGAATCCGCTCGCGGCGGATTTTTTGCTTGTTTGCGGCGCGCGGCGTGGTGCACGGCGTTCACTTTCCGTCATTAAGCGTTTGCCGAGTTGTTTTTCTCGATCATATTTTGCGAGTGCCGCGCCATTTTGGATCTTGCTGCGTGATCCCGCGGGAGTTTGGCGCCCGCGAATAGGTAATCGCGGCTTGCCACCTTGCACAGCACACCTCGCGAGAGTTCGCAATTGCGAACACGTAGTTGCGGCGGAAAGGAACAATCTCGCACTCGCGAAATAGAGATTTTGCAATTCTGCACAAGAAATCCACCAGCAAACAGGATAAACCTTCAGAAAATGATGATTTTTATCAGAATCACTCCTCAGGTTGACATTTGCATGGCCTTTTTTTTTTACAAGGAGTCCATTTTTTTGGGGGGGGAGGGAAGGAAGTGCCCCACAGTCTCCAACTTCCTGTTCCTGTCCAGCAGGCTCCTCCCAGTGCTTTGTCCATCTCCTGGTCACTTTCATTTGGATCTGGAGCTGGAAAGATTACTTTTTGTGGGTGCTGCTGGATATTTGGATTTGAGGCCTTTTTGACTTTCTTTGGATCACTTTTGCATTAGAAATCAACTTTCACAAGTAAGTTTGTTTGGGGCATTACAGTTGCTGCAACTACAATTTTTGAACTTTTTCAGAACATTAAATAAATTATATTGTGGGTAGCCACAGTATCCAGTAGGACCAGGGTTGGTTATGGGTGCATGATACAACTGTTTTGTTGAATTTAAACACCATTGAGGCCATGGATGGGCTGGGATTGTGCTGATTTTTGTTGTTTTTGTTGTTTTTTTGGGGCTGCTGGTGGGGCCCTTTGCCCAGGGGTGGTGAGTGTTGCATGGGCCTAGTCTTTCTGTGGGGTGTCTTCTTGAATTTAAACATCATTGAGGCCATGGATGGGCTGGGATTGTGCTTATTTTATTGTTTTTTGTCGTTTTTTGGGGGCTGCTGGTGTGGCCTTTTGCCCAGGGGTGGTGGTGCATGGACTGAGTGTGCCTGTGGTGTGGTCTCACTCTCTTTAATGTAAACATCATGGATGGCATTGGATTGTGGTGATTTCTGGCTGTTTTTCTGTTTTTTGGGGGTGTACTGTTGATGTGGACTGGCCATGTGGGTGGTGGTGGTGGCCATCTTGAGTGCTGGCTGGTACAAGCAACATGTGCTTGGGGTGCAAGGGGCCATTTTGAAGAGAGGCAGTGTCTGAGGCCTGCACTTATTTTGCCTACTTTTCATCCATTATGCCCAGGGGTAGTGAGTGTTGCATGGGCCTAGTGTTTCTGAGGGGTGTCTTCTTGAATTTAAACACCATTGAGGCCATGGATGGGCTGGGATTGTGCTGATTTTATTGTTTTTTGTCGTTTTTTTGGGGCTGCTGGTGGGGCCCTTTGCCCAGGGGTGGTGAGTGTTGCATGGGCCTAGTCTTTCTGTGGGGTGTCCTCTTGAATTTAAACACCATTGAGGCCATGGATGGGCTGGGATTATGCTGTTTTTTGTTGTTTTTGTCTTTTTTTGGGGGCTGCTGGTGTGGCCTTTTGCCTAGGGGTAGTGGTGCATGGACTGAGTGTGCCTGTAGTGTGGTCTCACTCTCTTTAATGTAAACATCCTGGATGGCATTGGATTGTGGTGATTTTTGGATGTTTTTCTGTTTTTTTGGGGTGTACTGTTGATGTGGACTGGCTTGGGGTGTAAGGGGCCATTTTGAAGAGAGGCAGTGTCTGAGGCCTGCACTTATTTTGCCTACTTTTCATCCATTATGCCCAGGGGTAGTGAGTGTTGCATGGGCCTAGTCTTTCTGTGGGGTGTCTTCTTGAATTTAAACACCATTGAGGCCATGGATGGGCTGGGATTGTGCTGAATTTTGTCGTTTTTGTCGCTTTTTGGGGCTGCTGGTGGGGCCCTTTGACCAGGGGTGGTGAGTGTTGCATGGGCCTAGTCTTTCTGTGGGGTGTCCTCTTGAAGTTAAACACCATTGAGGCCATGGATGGGCTGGGATTGTGCTGTTTTTTGTGTTTTTTGTCGTTTTTTTGGGGCTGCTGGTGTGGCCTTTTGCCAAGGGGTAGTGATGCATGGACGGAGTGTGCCTGTGGGGTCTCACTCTCTTTAATGCAAACATCCTGGATGGCATTGGATTGTGGTGATTTTTGGCTTTTTTTCTGTTTTTTTGGGGTGTACTGTTGATGTGGACTGGCTTGGGGTGTAAGGGGCCATTTTGAAGAGAGGCAGTGTCTGAGGCCTGCACTTATTTTGCCTACTTTTCATCCATTATGCCCAGGGGTAGTGAGTGTTGCATGGGCCTAGTCTTTCTGTGGGGTGTCTTCTTGAATTTAAACACCATTGAGGCCATGGATGGGCTGGGATTGTGCTGAATTTTGTCGTTTTTGTCGTTTTTGTCGTTTTTTGGGGCTGCTGGGGGGGCCCTTTGACCAGGGGTGGTGAGTGTTGCATGGGCCTAGTCTTTCTGTGGGGGTGTCCTCTTGAAGTTAAACACCATTGAGGCCATGGATGGGCTGGGATTGTGCTGTTTTTTGTGTTTTTTGTCGTTTTTTTTGGGCTGCTGGTGTGGCCTTTTACCAAGGGGTAGTGATGCATGGACTGAGTGTGCCTGTGGGGTCTCACTCTCTTTAATGTAAACATCCTCGATGGCATTAGATTGTGGTGATTTTTGGCTGTTTTTCTGTTTTTTTGGGGTGTACTGTTGATGTGGACTGGCTTGGGGTGTAAGGGGCCATTTTGAAAAGAGGCAGTGTCTGAGGCCTGCACTTATTTTGCCTACTTTTCATCCATTATGCCCAGGGGTAGTGAGTGTTGCATACTTGCATGGCCCTAGTCTTTCTGTGGGGTGTCTTCAATGTAAACATCATGGATGGCATGGGATTGTGCTGATTTTTCTGTGTTTTGTCGATTTTTTGGGGTGTATAACTGAACTGATGTTCCTCTGTCTTCCATTGCTTTTAGGTGCACAAGACTCCAGAGAACCACCAGTGCCAGGAAGAAGTCCTGCAGCGGTGTGTGTGTGCAGCATAACGTCACGCGACGTCACGTCTGGACACAGACAACTCTGCAACTCGTGCAACTGCTGCCTGCTGTTCTGACCTGCTCTGAAGAAGATGGCCCCAAAAAAAGTTACCCGTAGCTCCTCTAGCAAGAAAGGTGCCAGTAAGGAGCAGAAGAAGCAAGTTACCAAGGAGACTGGTGTGCCGGCCGCCACTTTTTTTGGGAGTAAAAAAAAAAGTATGCCTGCAGCAGCAGCGGGATCTGCTGGGGACCAAGCTGGGAGCAGCACCCCCGCTCCATTGGGCTCAGTGCCACCACCACCACCACGCCAACTTAAGTCCAAGCCCTTGAGTGCTGCAGAGGCAGCCAGTATAGTTGTTCAATCACCATCGACCAGTGATGTTGGCTCATCGCAAGAAAGCAGCAGCAATGTCCCTCAATCAACACAGGTTGTTGTAGCTCATCTGACGAGTGTTGAACAACCACAGCCGCAACAACTATCACATGTGCAAGTACAAGCCCAAGTACATGTGGAAGGAGAGGCAGCGCAAGGAGATGCGCAAGCAGAGGTGCATGGAGGGTCACAAGTGCCCACAATAGTTGTTCCTCCAGAAGTAGGGGCACATCAGGAAATCGACAATCAAGGCCAGGTATCATTTGAGGAAGACACTCCTCCTGATGATCATTCATTGTCTTCCACACCCCTAGCAAGGAAGAGATCAAGGGTGGTGTCTACATCTTCTTCAAGCACACCTCCTTCTGATGATACGGATCATAATTGGGAACCAGCACCACTGCCGTCTGAGAGTGAGGCACACCATGATCTGACAAAGGTAGTTAAGCGTAAAAGGAAGCTCGTCCAAAGTCTCAGAGTTATGGAGTGTGATGATGAGGCTCAGCAAGAAGTGGCGGATACTGCTGCTGATGAAGACTCTGACAACGACGACCCAGTCATCATAAAGGTAACTGCAGCCCCAGCGGGCATGCAGCAAACAGACATTTTGACCCTAGTCCGAAAAGCTGCTGAGCGTGATGATGATGATGATGTTGTCGACGAGGAGGCAGTGGAAACACCACCACAATCATTGGAGTTAAGTAGTACACCAACTCGTACCGCTTCCATATTTCTTTCTGGCAAGAAGGGACCTCCATCCACCTCGACCTTAATTAGTGGCGGTGAAAGTGCACAACGTACAAAAGTTGGGCAATCCAGATCCTCCACTTCATCTGGCATTAGCAGCATGACCACCACCACCAGTATCCCCACCTCCTGCAGGCCCCACGGACACTTCAAGTCACCAGTTTGGGACTTCTTTACTGTTTGCCCAAAAAGGGAAAAGTTCGCCATTTGTACCCTTTGTAAGGTTGCAGTTAGTCGTGGTAAGTCAGGTACCAACTATGGTACCGGAGGCCAGAGAGGTCATCTTAAGAGACAGCACACTGTCCAATGGTTTGCGCACCTAAAGGCGATCAAGGAAGCCCGAATTGGAAGTCAAGAAAACGTTGATGTTTCATCTGATGATGACGAGGAGGAAGAAGACGTGTCAAGCACTTCACTTACACCCAGTACCCCTGTCAGCAGCACACCCCATGAGAGGCACACTAGGAGTGTTGGAGCGAGTGAGACACCAAAGCGCAAAAGTTCACCAGCGAGCATAATTGCGTCAACGAAGTCATTATCATCCCGTAAATGCTTGGTCCAGGGCAACATTAGAACCATGTTTTCTTCAGACGCGCCATATGAACGCAACCACCCACTGACGCGTCTGTATAACACTAAGCTGGCTAAAATGCTAGCTGTGGACCTTCTCCCTTTTTCTTTTGTAGAAGCGGTAGGTTTTCTAGAATTAGTGGCAACGCTCTGCCCTAAATGGAAGGTTCCTAGCCGGTTCTATTTTGCCAGAGTTGCGGTTCCAGCACTACATGAAGATGTGCTGGAGGCGATTGGGGCAGCTTTGCAGAAGAGTGCTGTTCACACTATACATCTGACAACAGACATGTGGACCAGTGGCGCAGGCGCTGATTACATGTGCATCACTGCACACTGGGTCTCTTTTTCAGGTGTTAAAGCAAAGCTAAACGCAGGTGTTGACCCGGACCAAGTTTTTAAAGCTGCTCGGAAACATGCAACACTAGCCATGTTTGGCTTGGAGAAAAGTCACACAGCACAAAACATTTTGGACGAGTTTAACAAAAAGGTCTTTCACTGGCTGTCCCCCAAAAAACGCCGGATTGGTTATGTTTCCACGGATAATGGCGCCAATGTAGTTAAGGCCATGGCGCTGGGTGACTATTTCAGAGTGCCGTGTTTGGCGCACTGTATCAACCTGGTAGTTCAAAAATTCTTGAGTGATAGAGACAGTACAGCGTTCGAGGTAATGGCCACCTGCCGCAAAATGTGCAACCATTTCAGCCATTCTTTTAAGGCCCGGAAGCATCTGAGGAGGCTGCTACTTGAACGTCGAATGCCAGTGAAAGCACTCATCCAGGAGGTGGCAACACGTTGGAACTCAACCTTCTACATGCTTGAGCGTCTGTATGAGCAGTATACGGTACTCGATCACTATTTCTTAACAGAGGGTACAGCTCAGATGGACCTGCGGATGGGTGCGGCGCAATGGGACATAGTTAAAAGCCTGACAGACATGCTTCGTCCTTTTGAGTTCTTCACGCGTGCAGTCAGCCAGGAGGACTGTAATTTGGGAAAAGCTATCCCATTGTTGTGCATGCTGGAGCACCAACTGAAGGCGGTGTCTTCTGAGTTTGAAAAAGATGCCAAAAAAAAAGACCCTTTTATTTTGTCGGAGAAATTATTAGAGTGCCTACGTGGTGATGAACGTCTTAAAAAGATCAACTCAGAACAGCATTACATTTGTGCTACTATTCTGGATCCACGCTACAAAAAGGCGCTGGCAGGCCAAGCATTCTTTCCTTTTGCTGATGAAGATGTTAAAAAGTACAAACGTTGGCTAGCCTGGTCAGCCAAGAGGTTTGAAAAAGAACGGCAGGATATTGAAGGAGAAGAAGGCAGTACATCAGCATCAGCATCAGCAGGCCATCCCCAGTCAAAAAAATCCACTTCTGCACCTGTGGCTGTGACACAAGTGACCTCTCAGCCGTTAAAGACACCGGCAACCGGATCATCTGCACCAGACACAACAGTAACAGTGGCTGCTGTAGAGGATTGGCTAACTTTGCTTGGGTATGGTTCTCGAAAAAATGTCACAGGCACAGCAAAAAGTAAGCAAAGTGGAGGAACCGCTGAGGACCTTGAGTCGATGGTGCAGGACTATCTGAATGACTCAACAGAGGTCTTTCTTAATGATGAGCCATTGCAGCATTGGCATGGGAAAAAACAATTGTGGGCACAGCTCTCCAACCTGGCTATAAACTATTTGTCTTGCCCACTCGCAAGTGTGTCTTTTTAACGGGTTTTCAGTGCTGCTGGTGGCATTGTAACTCCCAAACGGAGCCGCCTCTCGCCCAAAAATGTGGAGCGGCTGACAATGATCAAGATGAATCAGCACCTCATACCACCAGATTACAAAGTACGAGAAAGCACGCCGCATGAAGACCAGGAGGACGGCAACGTAGATGAGGGGATTTGTTCTCTGTTCGGTCACACTGACCTCATCCTGCCTGAATTCGCAGAGTATGATGACGAAATCTTCTTCTTATTCCCTGACACTGAGCCCTGAAAATGAGACAATGAATCAATAACTTTCTTTTTCGTCCTTATTCACTTTTATTCCTGTGTGTCTGTCTTTCTTTGTTTTGCACAGTTAATTTAATTCAAACTTTAATCACCTAATCCCAAAAGCAAGCCCATCAGCAGAACTGTCTTCACTTGTTTGCTTATTGATTTGAAGGTGCCGCAGTCTACATTCCTCAGGTTCACAAGTTCTGAAGAACATGCTCCTCTATCCTCCTCCTCCAGACTCCTATTTCCCTCAAAGCAGAGGGCTGGATTACGCCCAATGAAGAAAGACTCAGCACTTTTGGAGGTGTTCTACTTCTTTGCGGGTGAGTTGACGGCTCTGGGCCCATTGCTGTGAAGCTCTAATAACGGATAAAAGTGTTTTGGACCAAATATGACGCGGAAATTTCTTGCCGTTTTTGCTGACTTGCTTGCCTTTGAGGTGCTCTTTGGCGGGGTTCCGGGTGTTTGTGGGTGAGTTTTGGGGTCTGGCAGCACTGCTGCGACAGTCTAATCTTGATTGCATTTGCTTTTCAGGAAATCCGTGGTGGAAAACAGGAGTTATGATGATGACCTAGCTGCACAGCGCGTTTGGACCGAAGGCCGAGAGATATTGTAAGTATGAGATTTTGCTTTTTGGCTGTTTGGGGGTGTTGTCGTGTGCTTTTTGGCGGGTCTCTTGGGGCATTCCTGTGAAGGTCTAATAACGGATAGAAGTGTCTAGGACAAAATCCATGCAGATTTTTTTTTTGCTATTTCTTCTGACATCTTGCTCAATGTAGCGTTTGCGGGGACCTGTTTGAGGGGCTTCCTGGTGTTTGTTGGTGGGTTTTGGTGTCTCTGTCGGAGCACTGCTGCGACAGTCTAATCTTGATTGCATTTGCTTTTCAGGAAATCCGTGGTGGAAAACAGGAGTTATGATGATGACCTAGCTGCACAGCGCGTTTGGACCGAAGGCCGAGAGATATTGTAAGTATGAGATTTTGCTTTTTGGCTGTTTGGGGGTGTTGTCGTGTGCTTTTTGGCGGGTGGGTTGGCGGGTCTCTTGGGGCATTCCTGTGAAGGTCTAATAACGGATAGAAGTGTCTAGGACAAAATCCATGCAGATTTTTTTTTTGCTATTTCTTCTGACATCTTGCTCAATGTAGCGTTTGCGGGGACCTGTTTGAGGGGCTTCCTGGTGTTTGTTGGTGGGTTTTGGTGTCTCTGTCGGAGCACTGCTGCGACAGTCTAATCTTGATTGCATTTGCTTTTCAGGAAATCCGTGGTGGAAAACAGGAGTTATGATGATGACCTAGCTGCACAGCGCGTTTGGACCGAAGGCCGAGAGATATTGTAAGTATGAGATTTTGCTTTTTGGCTGTTTGGGGGTGTTGTCGTGTGCTTTTTGGCGGGTGGGTTGGCGGGTCTCTTGGGGCATTCCTGTGAAGGTCTAATAACGGATAGAAGTGTCTAGGACAAAATCCATAAGGAAAAACCTTTTGGCACTTTTTGTAACTTAGGGTTCGTTAGGGTTAGCTAACTATTATTTTGGCCATACTTATTTACCCTTAAAAAGGTGACTCAGACAGAGTACGCAATTTCAACAATATTGTACTGTCTTAGGGAAATCAAAGTGTGACTTTTTGCACCACACAGCGTACATACCTTATATTTATTTATCAGTGGTATTGTAATAGCACTTCCTGTTTTACGTTCAATAATTACAGGCCGGGTTTCAGTCAACATCCGCCAGGCAGGCAGTGGACAGGGTGTCTTCTGTCAGTGGTCACCAACATTGATGGACGAAGCATCAGCTGGAATGGAGGAGTGCCGCTAATAAGAGGAATTGTTTGCTGCATGCAACTTACTTACCAAATTCAACAGGACAACTCCAACAACATACAGAATACAGATACAGTATCCATTGTTTTCTTCTATGAGTGTGACTACATGTGGTTAGCTTTAGTTTGTACCCAAAGATTTCTTTATCTTCAATTATTGTTTGTCCATGCTGTGCTTTTTTTTTCTTCTCTCAACAAAACCTACCCAAAAAGAAACCCCCATTCCCATCCATTTTCCAAACCCTAACCCTCTTCCCCCGGGCTGTGTGGTTTTGCTTGATGACTGACTAAATGACATCAATAATTCCACACACTTGCTGGGGAGGATAAGGTCATAGCAACAGGCTGGTGAAGGAATACGAGGATATATTCTAGCCTTACTCAGCTTCAGTACTATTTCTTGTTGTAGTAGAAGCCAATGTCAAATAAATTCAACGCAAGTACTAGTTATACTTGCAATACTTTACCATTTGTTAGGCTACATTGTGGCACTGTTCTAGTGTACTGTCACCTGCTATATTCTCGATCGTGCCGTAACCGTTGTAATGCTACAGTAAGGACAAACCAGGTTTCGTTTTATTTTTTTCCATAGGCATGCAACTGCCACTGTGTCACACCACTAGTACCACCGCAATGAGGAAATTTCATCCGCCCAGGATTGCCAACCTTAATCCCCATTTCACGTGGAGCCAGCCCTGGGCCTAGCCCTAATTTCTAACACAAATTACAGGTAAGATAAGCGTTTGGTGGGAGGTAGTATAATGGAGTATTAGGACTAGACGAGAGATTGACGGTAGTACTACTAAAGTCCTAGGACTCTTCAGGAAAACAAACTTACTGTTACACCCCCACCCACCAGACTGAAAAGCAGTAAAAAACAGGTATGGTCAGATAAAGTTTAAAAAAGTATATTTATGTAGCCCTAACAAAATAATCTCCCTCAAGACCCTCCCTAACCCCAACGATTGTCTTTGAAAAGTCCCAAAAAGCACCCAACTCCCAAATCCCACCCCCCAAAAGTCTCTAAAAAAAGGGCAAGGGACACTCCACTACTGGAGGGTGCTGGTGAATTTTGCGGCCAGGGCATCATACTCCTTGCGGAGGGTGGCATGCTCGAAGCGGAGGCCCTCCACCAAGTTCTTGTACCTATGGACCTCCTGCTCCAGGTAGGACATTCTCACTCCTAGGCAGCGCTGGCGTGCCTTGCAGCTCCTGTGGGGGGCAGCTGGTCTTTTTGCTGCTTGGCGGTGGCGGTTGGCTTTGTTAGCCCGGCTCCGTACCGCTGGAGCACTGCGCTGGCTGGCAGCCCGTGGGTTCACGGAGGAGGATGCAGCTGTCCCAGTCGAGGATGTTGTGGTTGCACCAGTCGACTGCGTGTCCTCCGACTCCTCCAGGGCCACCAGCCGCCGATATTCCGCGACAGTGGCATCCAGCCTCCGTTGCCGGGCCATTCGAGCCTGCTCCCTCCGTGATGTCGATTTGGAAGGAGCAACTATATGAAGAAAGAAAGACATAGTCTGTAACCATTGCTCCTTAACATTAATAACACAAAGTGATTGAGCCGAAAGTTGTGTCACAGTACAAGTAGCAAATTGAAAGCACAGTACATAACTATTGAGGACAGTATCTATCTAACCTCCCACTTCTGCATCCTTGCTCTAACATTAGTGGTAGTTTAATGAACAAATTCTACGACCACTATGGACTCCCATTACAGTCGACTATGACAGTACACCAGTTTTATTCTTCTTCTTCTCTCTTGTTTCGGAAAATTGGTACGTTATCTTATGCAAGCCGGCAGAATGCCAGCGCAGTGAACTTGCACCCGAGAAAAACAGACGCACACCATGATGAGTGAGACAAACTTGCGTTACTGTACCGGTCCAGTACATGCAGGTGGTGAAGCTATTACTTTTCTATTACGGGTGGCACTGAGAATACTCTGTTACAAGGGCTACTGCTTAATTAATTTACCTTTCACCCTACAGTGCAAATAAGTACTAGAAAAGGAAAATGAAGAAGCTAAATAATTAGATTATCTATCACTTCACATGGGATGTATTTGATGACATATGGGATGACTTTAGGTGCTTTGCTTATTATTGAGTGAACAGTGATACACCCACACATGAATGACGTACTACTACTAAACTAAAGTTATTAAGAGAGGTACGGAGTGTCCACCGTAATAACCGGATATATGCTGTGCTTGCAGTTGCAATACAAACTATTGCTACTATTCATGGTAGTATTGGACAAATTTACAATTTCTTTTCCTTGCCTTCCCTACACTGGAACGGACGTGCGGGTGCGGTGATACATGCTCTTCAAGGTAACACTTAGTTCATCCAGTGACCATCTACTCTCTCTAGATACACATGTGCTATCTAAGAGTCAGATAATACCATGCTCCAGGCATCCATCCATTCAAAGTATATGCACACATACAGTTTATGTTTCACCCACCCAGGCTGTTGTCCTTCCACCCATCCTTGCTTCATCATTGACCCAGCCATGCACCATACCATATTCTCTCCTTCCCAGCCACCTCGGGGGCCAAGCAAACACATATCATTCTTCTTTGCCAGCCATCATAAAATTTCTCGTCCTTCCACACTTACTTACACCCTTCTTTCGCTTTTCGAATATATAGCTTACCTGTGCCCGCCACCACCGTGTCAACCCTCACAGGCACATTGGTGTTGTCCAGCACTCGCACCGCCTCCTCCCCAGAAGAGTTGTCCTCCTCATCCACCAACTCCGCGCTGGTCCCGCCACCAGATGTTCCACCTACAAAGTACATTTTTAGAATGTTAGAATACACCACTCACTACTGTATAATATTTGGTCGAGGAGGAATAAAGAAAGTTAAAAAAAACGAAATACAATGTAATAATTTGTAACTGTATACTCTACAGTAAAATGTCCCTTTTTTCAGGGAAGGCTGTTGTCTTGCTGCACTTTTTGTCACAACTGATGAATGCTTGCTTTTTATTTTTAACACACAACACTTTTTCTCCTAACAGAAGCTTGACTTCTAAGAACACGATCAGGGTCAAGCTCAAGTTCAAACCAGGTGAGAGCTCAGCTCGACCACAAGAAATGTGTCCAATTAATTGTTAGCACTAAGCACTTTTCCATTTTCAGTTAAACGTTTACTTTTATGACAAAGTTGATTTTAATAAATGTGTTTAGTTTTAATAAAGCTTTTAAACCTAAATAGACTCTGTGGTTTTTGGTCCTCCAGACTAGAGTGGATGAGCTAAAGGTTTTGGAATTTTTGCAAGCATGAGTGCCTCTGACACTTCTTGACTGTGACTCCGTACTCTTGCCCTGCGTAGGATAATCTAATGATCATTGGAGATCAATTATCGGTGACTTAGGGAGCTAAATGAGTCTGCCACACTATCTAGTCAGTAAGGAGATTGGGGGTTCTTCAAAGTCTGATATCACTGAGGTATGTGGAAAGAAAGTCTACCTGCGCCTATTATAATTGATAAACAATGCACTATTTAGTGTTCATAGTTCGGTTTGTGCAGATTTGTCCCTGCAACAGTGGTAGAATGGATTGTCCTTCTATCCAAAACAAAAGTAAAGTAGTATCTTATTCTTTCTTGTTGGTCATTCACCTTTTTATTGTTGGCAATTGTCAAAGCATAAACATTTAGAAGACTTGAAAAGACATTATGGACAATCCCAGAGGACTGCACTCAGTGCATAGAGCTATTGCTGACTAGAATGGGAGTCCAAGGGAATTGCCAAATGTGCAATCTTAGTTAGCTACACAGACAGACTAATAAGAATAATCTAGTAATACCACAGGGAGTCATAGTCGAGGCAGGATAAGAATTTAGATCCAGTCTACAAGAAGATCAAAGACGATTTAGAAAAAATCGAATGAGGAACGCTAGGAAAAAATAGGTACTCTTTATTAAAATTAAAACTTACTGGGGCCAGCAAAGGAGCCCTCGCCTGCCCGATCCTGGCCTGCATCCTCCTGAACAGCACCCTCCTCCTGTGTCCTCTTGCCCTTGGGGGGAGCTGATGTACAACATGAAAGAAAGAAAGACCAGAAAACATGGATGAGATTTGTCAACCAAATCAAACATTTCAAAAGAACTATAACAAAATATTTTTGAGAAATAGCAAATAGATAGATTCCACGGGATATATTGACCTATCTCAAGTGGTATACTACGTTATTCGTATTGCCTGATTTGCGGACCGTTGACTTTCAAAGTTCCTATGTAACTCAATAAACAGACTACTAAAAAGGTTTGCCTAGGCCTGGCAGGCAGCAGTCCGCAGCACGCAAAGTGACAGACAAAGTCCATCCTGCTTGCAGATCAGTGAATACTCAAACTATCAATCCACCGACCACCACCACTATTTCTTCTTATAGCCATGTGTCTAAAGGAAGGACTGGACTTCAGTCTGTTGGGGCTGATTTAGAAGTCCCTTGCGGCTCATTTTCCTCCATTGTTGCGTGACTTTTGTGACGCAGCGGCAGAACAAAAGAGTCGCCATGGTGCAACGTATATATTAAAATAAACGCATATGGGAGATGCATCACGTTGTAAAGCCCTGCGCCATCAGGGGGCGTTCCGGCGCAAGTGAGGGCGTTCCTGCGCAGGAACGAATCCTAAAAGTGGGTGAGGGAAATCTACAAGATGTCAATCAGTCACTTTTAGGACAATGATGCGTGACTCAAACCCTGTGCCTGCTTGAAGCCGACGTACGGCTTGATGCAGCATTGGGGAGATAGGGCACCCCAGAGCATTGCTGGAGCTGCGCCATCGTTGGCACGCAACTCCAGCAATGCGCCGCCTTTACGGCACAGATGCGTAAGGCTTCTGTGACGTTTTGGGCCAATGGGTGGTGGTGGCATGGCGCACAATTACTGCTGCATCCTTGCTACTTTGCAGGGATGCGCCGGTAATTGAAAATATGACCCTTAGTGTCTAGCATTACGCAGTTCTTATCTGTACACTACACTCATACATAATTTCTCAGGCCAATGAAATGAACACAAAATACAAAACAAATAAGCATAGTAGCAAGCAAGGCTACTGAGAAGGAGAGCAGTGCACCTGAAATGCATAGAAGATTTTGAAATATAATTTACCTACAATGTAATCGGCAGCATTATTGCTCTTGGTAAAGAACAAAGATTTGCAAATAACAGAGCCGGATAAAACAGAGTAGTGATGAATAGCTACTACTACTCACCAAGCCCGGTGACCTCTACGCCGAGCGCGTCCAGCAAGTCCCGTTCCCGGTCCATGACATCCGTCCAGCGGTGGGTGGCCTGGTTATAGGTGCGCCGGACCCCAGAGAGCTTAAACATGGCCCGGCACACCTTCTCCCACCGCTTCCGGCGCTCCCGGATGCCATAGCCGGTTGCGATCTTGCCGCCTCCCAGGATGGTCTTGGGGAGGCGGCGCTGGACGTAGAAGATTAGTGCGGCCACCTCCTCCACGCTAAAGATCTCCCGTGGCACCACTTGCTCCCCCCTCAAACGCCCGCACGGGAGCCGGGCACGGGGTGCGGGACCCTTCCCCTTCTCAGGGTGCTTCCCGGCTCCCTTTACCATGGTCTGGGCAGAAATAAAGTTAAATGATAAAGAAGAAATAGAATAGTGAAGAAGAAAAGAAAAGAGTTTAAAAAAGTAGTTTAAAATTAACTAAAAGTAGCAGAAAACACAAAAATATAGAGCTAGAAAAATAGAGGGATAGATAATAAGTAAAATAGATCAAATAATCTTCAAACAAGCAAAGGATGGCAGAGATTCAGAGAGGATACAGAAAGCATGCCCAGAACCATAGCAATGAATGAGAAACAAGATGGCCGCGCCCATTCACGACCGCGTGGGTAAGTTCGCGCGAGATTTTCCTCGCGATCACGTGCGAAATTGTACTAGCGAGCAGCACACTTTGCGAGATTACACATAGCGGCCGGAAACGGAATTACGTCACGCAAACAAGATGGCCGCGCCCGTGTACGACCGCGTGGGTAATTTCGCAAACGTATCACTACAAGCGCCTTGCGAACATGCAAAAAATCACGCGAACATACACGCCGCAAACAAAAAATTAATGTATTCGCACGCATCCGCGTCTTCCGAAATCGATCTCGCACGGATTCGCGCCCCGCGAATAGCGCGAAATTGCAGAAAAACGATTTTTGCTAAACTGAAAGCAATCACCAGGTGCAAAAGTTCAAACTTAACATTAGTAACCATTCACTCTAGTGCTTCCTGAGGGGCCCCTCCAGAGTTCAGTTGCCTATTTGCAACTATTCTATGACCCTGCTATGACCCAAACAGCAGGCTCATAGAATAGCTACAAGTAGACCATAAAGGTCCTGTGAAAAAAAATAGCACTGCAACAGAAAGCAAATTACAGATAAGGAAGGAAGCAGGTGCCAGCCAGACTGAAAGTTTCAAAATTACTGACACATTAATCACCCCCAAATTAATTCATGGCAGTTGAAGAAGGGCAGGTGTGCTTGCTTTCACTGCAACAGAAAGCAAATTACAGATAAGGAAGGAAACAGGTGCCAGCCAGACTGGAAGTTTCAAAATTACTGACACATTAATCAACACCAAATTAATTCATGGCAGTTGAAGCAGGGCAGGTGTGGTTGTTTTTTTTCACCCCCATAATATACAGTGATAAACAAACCTAATGGGTGGCAGTGAGGATGTACCAGAGGGTGGCATGGGTGTACCAGAGGGTGGCAGTGGTGAAACAGAGGGTGCTGTGAACCTGTGATGATAAACCAGACGTAGAAACAACATAGTCGCGGCCGTTGCGCGCCGAAAAGTAAGTTCGCAATTGCGAAATGGGCCACAAATCCTCGCGCACGCGCGCCAACACAAAAAACGTAAAAATCCGCTAATCCGCGAGAGTTCGCGTATTTTTGCGGATTGCGAATCCGTAAATACGCAAATTCGCGTACGCGAGATCCGCTAGATCCGCCCATGCTTAATTCCAATCCTAAAAGAATGCATCCCATAGCCCCTGCATCAACACACAGGTAAGGTAAAGCCCTGCGCAAAACCAATAACAGCTGAAATGCTGTCACCATTCTACCATCTATGTCTGTAAAGACAGGCCCCATCAGGGCTCTGTCCCTGGCTTGAAGGGCGCCTGCCCATTTCACCGGGTAGAAGCTAGCTTTTGGATACTTCTGGAGAACCACCGCCCAACCCTTCCCCCTCTGATCTGTTTTTGACTTGTATAGCCAGACTTCAAGCCCTGCCTGAGTCATGTTCACTTCCTTCCATAGCAGGCCACTACTCCCTACTCCCCCTACCCCTACCAGCTCAGATACTTAAAATGCACCAGAGAACATTCACAGACAAAGCTGTCAGGCAGCGTATTACTTCGCAGAAAATACCCCATGGACAGTGGTCTCCTCTTAGATCCCAATAGACCTGCCTCCCTAGCCCAGTCTACCAGCATCCTTCTTCCCAATTCACCTGCCGAAGGAGAGTTACCCCAGAAAAGCTTCCCCATAAATCCTATCCCCACCAGTTTCCCTGAGACAGTGACCCTAGACTGCCCCAGTTCAATCTGGAAGAGTATGAAATGAACAATGTCCTCTGTCCTGGCCGAATTCTCCTGCCTCCATATGACCTCAACATCCAAGAATTCCGGCCATGCCTGAGCATAATTGTTAATTGTTGAAACCTTCAGCGAACCTAGCACCAGCCTCCTCTGTTGCCTACTGTCCAAAGCTCCAGTGGCATGCAAGACCTGTCCCTGTTCGCTTTCTTGGTCAGCCCACAGAATCTTTCCTATTGCAAAAGTGTCATTGTCCATGCCAGGCACATGCTTCACTTACAATAAAATATCATACTCCATGCACTACAATACAAACACCCTCAGCAGCTTCAGCATTTGAGTGTCCCTTGCAGAATATCTGTTCTCCACCTGTACAACTGACATATTGTCAATGTGAAAAGTTACTCTCTTGTGTGCCAACTATGGCCCCAAAAGAGTCACTTCCACCACCAAGGAAAAGAATTCCAGGAATGCAATGCTCCGACTCCCCCCAGTTCCAGTCGTGAGGCCATTCGTCCGCACACCACTTACCCTGCCAGTACAGACTGAAACCATCCCACTGCATCTATCAAGAGCTGAGCCTCCCAATCAATTTCCTTAAGTACCCACAGTGGCACACCATTCAGTGACTTCAAAAAACCACGCCATATGCACAAGTCCTCCCGAATTCCGGCATGCAGCCATACGTGGTGATGCAGCAATTGTAATCCAGCCACGGACAGGCCCAGGCATCTACAAAAAGTGCTCCCTGCTCTCAATACTCTAAAAATGAAGTTCAAATGCCCTTGCAATACCTGTATTTTTCTGACCGTTACTTAGGCTTTTGCCAACATGCAATCCAACATATGTATTCTGATTTTCTTGTCCACCAGAAGGTTTGCTTCTATAACCACTGAATCAATTTCAAAACCCAATAAAGACAGCACCGTGCTGGGTCCCACTGTCTTCTCAGGTGCCAAGAGCACTCCTAGATCCCCCATGAGCTCCTTTAAACTTGACAGCGGCTGCCGTATGTCCACGGAAACGGGGTTCGTCACAAAAAAGAAGTCATCCAGGTAGTGCGCTACATATTAGTGAACCATACACCTGGAGAATAGCCACTGCAAGAATGTACTAAAGCCTTCAAAAGGGGCACAAGAAATCAAACAACCCATTGGTAAGACCTTTTCCATGTGCCATTTGCCTTCAAAATGTATACCCAACAGCTGAAAGTCCTCAGGGTGTACTGTTAGCAACCGAAAACCTGACTTGATGTTGTTTTTTTACCATTTGCACCCTGTGACCGGCTTTCTCCATCATGGTGCGCGCCAGATCCACTGATGAGTAAGAAACAGAGACCTGGTCCTCCGGACTAAATCATTCACTGAGGATACTTGTGGCCAAGATAAGTGATGTATGAGCCTGAACTGCCCTTTCTCGACCCTTCGGGACCACTCCTTTAGGGGACAATATCAAATTGGTCATGGGCCAACCATCGAAAGGTCGGCCATCCTGCCTTCCTGAATTTCCTTGAGCAACTTGTCCCTCACTACCTGGTTGTGAGCCCCCACCAATGTCAGTTTGATAGCCCATCAATACACCCTCAGGCCCTCATAGCCCAAGCAGAAACCCCTGCAAAATATCTCCTTGAGCAGCATTGCATCCTCTTTCTGATCTCACAGGTGCAGTCAGAATTTCAGCATAATTGGCTTATGAGCCGTTGCCTAAGGGTCCCTGTGCCCCTCAACCTCTCTGCAACCTGACCCGAGCCGTGTTTCTCAGTCCCTATATGCCCTGTTTGCTGGTGCCATTGCCCTGAATATAAGCCTGGGTAAGTGACCACCTGGGCTTGCCCCGAAGCGGTCGCTCCAACTCCCCATGCTCCCTTACCTGCTGCCTGGATTCGTGATCGCGTGTATTTACACAGCGCCTGGTATCGTAGCCTGCTCACAGCAAATAGTGCTCATTTGCGCAGCATTGCCGAGTCATATTTATCGTAGCCTGCTCATTTAAAAAATCCAAATTGTACCTGCTCATTTGTATTTGTGCACATTAGCGCTGCATTGTCGTGTTAGAATTATCGTAGCCTGCTAATTAGTATTCTTTGCTTGTCCTTCGGCTGTGCCCCGTTTCGCTTTCTATTTACCAGCCATTTTGTTGTTGTGTCCACTCCTGGCCCGTGTCTCCTCCCCGACCCCGCCTCCCAGCTGACCCTCCCTTCCACGGACAGAGTAGGCTCGTCCCTTCCATCCTAACGCTGTGACCACCTGGGCTTGCCCCGAAGCGGTCGCTCCAACTCCCCACGCTCCCTTACTTGCTGCCTGGATTCGTGATCGCGTGCCTCCCTGCTGCCTGTTACCTTGCTGCCTGGATTCGTGATCGCGTGTATTTACAAAGCGCCTGGTATCGTAGCCTGCTCACAGCAAATAGTGCTCATTTGCGCAGCATTGCCGAGTCATATTTATCGTAGCCTGCTCATTTAAAAAATCCAAATTGTACCTGCTCATTTGTATTTGTGCACATTAGCGCTGCATTGTCGTGTTAGAATTATCGTAGCCTGCTAATTAGTATTCTTTGCTTGTCCTTCGGCTGTGCCCCGTTTCGCTTTCTATTTACCAGCCATTTTGTTGTTGTGTCCACTCCTGGCCCGTGTCTCCTCCCCGATCCTGCCTCCCAGCTGACCCTCCCTCGCCCCCGCCCCCTCCACTCTCCATACATGCCAGATGCTTTTGCGCGCAGCGTTGACGTGTGGTAAATAAATAAATAATACCTCTCTTTTTGACTAGACATATATCATAACAGATAGCTCAATAAATAAGAGTCAAGATTCGAGGTAGTAGGAGTTTTGCAGGTTTAATACAGCATAAGGACAGGAACAGGACAACCTGCATGGGAATAGAATGACAAGGCCCAGCAGCTGCTGGGGCTGGATCTGGGATGAGCGCGCTGACTTTTAATAACAATACATGAGCATATATACATAACGCAAATACATAGCATTACATTGCAGTAGGCGTAGCAGTGGGTGGAGCAGAAGGCGTGACGCGTAGCAGTCGCGAAAGATAAGGGCGAAAAGAGGTGTAACAGGGCGTATACATAGACATGTGATGCAAACGTAACAGAATATGTCATAAATGGGGCGGAAACATTGGAGGGGGCTACCTAAGGAGCCGGGACCTCTAACCTGATGGTGCGCGCAAACTAGCAGTGACGTGTTACTAGGAGAAGCTGGGGGCTATGAACTCTGTGCTAGGAGCAGAGACTGAAGTCTGGAGAGTCAGGGCGACATGTACCTAAACAGTATCTAGTATCTGATGTTTAGAGAACATGTTGATATAAACTAGAAGTCAGGAGAGGAAAGGCTAACTTGATTCTAAGACTGGACCATGCATTATTCTACATGTAGTGCGTGATGAAGAATATTAAATGACCATTAAATGCAGTATTTCTCTAACGTGGAGACGTGAAGGCTAGACAATGACGGAAACTATTGATGCAGTTCAGTAGCTTAGGAATGCAGAGAAGGAGGACTGAACTGATAACTGGAATCATAACATATTCTTGGCAGACTCAGAGACTGAGCCAGGCTGGGCCGGGCACTGCGAGGCAGGAAGTAAGTGAAGGGTCGAGGATACAGGTGGGGGCTGTATCGCTCCTCAGCGAGGCTTTAGGAGACAGGAGCTGAATCTGGTGTCCAGGCCCTTTTGAGGCCTAGAAACGGGGACTTTATAATGGAATAACGTGCACACTGAGAAACGTGGCAACGTAGCTTTACATAGGCCTGATATTCGTAGTATTCACGAGGACTGGAAACTGGCATACTAGAGGTGGACACAACTGTAATTGCGTCATTAATCGGACATGGGGAATGCATATGCATATTTAATCATGCACACATAACATATGATGGATGACACGTAGGGACACAGAACATGGCAAAATTTACTTTTCCACATTCCCTCCTTGTCACTACGTTTCCATCAGGAAACATCAATATTCATGATACCATCTATCATTTCATACAGTATCATTTGCTCGTCTCGAATTATCCTGGAACGGGATTTAGAACGGGGCTTGGGACTAGGAATACAAGAGGTAGCACAAATGCCGCAAATCGCAGGGCCACATTGTATACAGAGGCAGCAGCTGAATATGATCGCTACTGTAATACCTAGGAAGGACAATATTTTCCATCCCCATGCGGAAATTATATTCCAGAACCAACCGGACCATGTCCAGGTGCCTGGATCTTGGTGTATCAGATGGGCAATTTTATGGAGTCTGGTTATAGCTGAATAAACAGACGGCGCGTTATATGGAATGAAAATGCAGCAACTAGATCCGATGACTCTACAGGCCCCGCCCCTATCGGCCAGTATGACGTCAAGGACGAGACGATTCTGTAAAACGACAAATCTCATAGCAGATTGCTCTTCAGTTAAATTACCTAGAGCAGAAGCAGTTTCATTGACTACAGCTTCAAGGGTTCTGGTTAACCTACGGATTAGCTTACTATTCTGGATAGGTCCTATAAAGAAGAAGAACCCTCTGTTGAAATCTGTATACTGTTCTAGAGCAGTTTCAGTATAATCGACAATTGGGGACTCCCTTCTATGTCTAATGTGTACTAGACGTGTGTTTCTATGATAATCAGGTGGGGCTAGGAAAACTGGTGGCAGTAGGAAGGCAATGTAACAGGTTCCCTCCCTATCGAGGGGCAGACGAACATATGCAGTTTGACCACAAATAAAATAAGAATGACGTGAAGCTTTGAAAATAGATTTCCCACTGTCACTATACTTGACAATAGTAGTACAATCACTATGTCCTACGTGTATGGAACCCTTATTTCGGACACATAATTCACCTTTGACTGGTAGTACTGAAATAGCAGGTAAGTCTGGAGTAGTATCAGACTGAACATTCAAGACCATGAAATTCGAAGAATAATTACCTAAATTATACACTTCATTTTCTAGATCTAAACCTGTTCTGTGGGGGAGACCTTGCTTGTCTGGAAAACATGTACTGTTAAGAAAAGACATATCTGTGGAGGATGACGTTAACGTGGACCATGCTCCACACGAACCATTATGTGAAAACGGATAAGGAAAGAGTGGCAGAACTCCCTTCGGTGTCTGGAAAGGGGGGAGTCGACCACACACCCAACAATTAGTGGTATTGCTGGTCTGGTGTGAGTAATGTAACATGCGGATGAATGAGTTATTTCGCATGGCGAGGCGGTAAGAGAGTTCATGGGGCGGCAGATCACTAAACGTGTGCTCTACTGTAGCATTAGCAGACTTATTTACATGAAAAACTGGGAAATACAAGAAAAATGCATAACTGGTGCATGAAATCATAATGCTGAGAAATAATATGAAACATAGAAAAACAATACATCGGATTGAGTTTTGACTAACTCTCTCACTATGGGGGTCTATTTTATACATGTCAGAAACAGTCTAACCGTTTCACCTAGGGGAGGACTTAGACAATCAAACTGACTGACTTATTTTACTAGACCGGAGTTTTAACTTATACTCCTGTTGCGGAGTTTTCTCTAACAGGGGAGGGGTTGTAGCAATGTCTTTTGCGGGACAGTCCTTGAGAACAATGCTTTGGCAATCCTTCAAATCCTGGGAAATGTTCTTTAAGACGGGTTTCAGTCCATTAAAAAGTTTAATATGAGAAAGGTGCACCCAGCCTTTGCGTCCTTCCAACTTCACGGCGGTACGGGTGGTGAGGAGGACCTGTCGGGGCTCTTTCCAACGAGGCTCCAGCGGACTTGATCTGTCAAAGTTGCGGACCATCACCATGGATCCTGGAACGATTTCGTGCGGTGCCACCTCGGTATTGTCTGGAAATGCGGCAGCAACCTGTGAACGACATGAGTTGAGGGCAGACATCAAGGAAGCTAGGTAATCTGTCAGCATATTACTTGAAACATCGGTAATACTTCGGGGTCTAGGAGTACCCCACATATTAGGGGGGCGGCCGAATACGACCTCATACGGGGACAGACCTGATCTGGAATGTGCGACCATGCGCATATAAAATAAAGCGACTGGCAGAGCTATTAGCCAGTCCACACCTTTTTCTTTGCATACTTTTGCAATACGGATTTTCAGAGTCTGGTTATGTCTCTCTACGAGACCGGCTGCTTCAGGATGGCGTACACAATGAAACTTCCACTGGTACCCTAACAACAGGGAAACATGCTTCATGAGTTCAGATGAGAATGGCTGGCCATTGTCAGAATATACGACTCTAGGGAGTCCATAACGGGGGAAGAACTCACGAACCAACTGCTTGGCAGTGGTCGCGGCTGTGTAATCTGGGACTGGATATGCTTCTGTCCACCTGGACAAAGCGCATACAACTACAAGGACATACTTGAAACCTCGACATCGCTCCATCTGAATATAATCCATCTGGAGGACTTCAAAAGGGTGGTCAGGGGGCTGGAATCCACCTTGTTCCACCGGGACACTTTTACCTGGATTAAACTGACAACATATCATACAGGTACTGACTTTCTGCTTGGCTGCAGCTCGTAAATGCTTGTTGAACCAAATGTTCTGGATACTGTCTAACATAGCTTTTTCTCCTAAATGTGCTGGACTATGTGCGGTATTAATAATGACTTGAACCATGGAGTCGGGGAGAAACCATGTGGCTCTACCCTTTGTTAACCATCCTTGATCTGTCTGGACCCCTCCTTGTTCGGACCATTTCTTGATTTCCTCGGGAGTAGCATGTAACTGGATATTTATGACATCTTGTGTAGGGTCCTTAACTGTCATACATGTAATCGGATCTGGAGTGTGTGTCCGTGTCGGATTAACTTGAATGTCTGGAGTCTGTGCTGTAAGCTTGGCTGTGCGATCTGCTAGATCATTACCTTGGGAAATAATGTCAGTAACTTTCGTATGTGCTTTGCACTTCATGATAGCGATAGATGTCGGTAAGTGTATGGCATCTAACAGAGCTTGAATAAGGAGACCATGCTGAATCTTGGTTCCATGAGAAGTCATGAAACCTCTCTCCTGCCAGAGCACTCCGAAGTCGTGTACAACTCCAAATGCGTAACGTGAATCTGTGTAAACATTAACTTTCAAGTTCTTGGCGTGTATGCAGGCTTGTGTCAGAGCAACTAGCTCTGCTGCTTGAGCGGACAGGGTATCAATACGGTGTGTTTCAATAACTTCGGTGTCAGTAGTCACTGCATACGCGGCGACTAGTTCTCCTGTACTAGTTCTCATACATGAACCATCCACATAAAGTGTCAGGTCGGGGTCTGGTAACGGAATATCTGTCAGATCTTGTCTTGGCTTTGTCGTAATGTTAACTATTTCCACGCAATCATGCGTGGCAGAATTCGAATTAACTGATGGTAACAGTGTAGCAGGATTCAGGATGTTGCAGCGTCTGATTTCTATGTGTGGCTGGAACAGTGTCAATTCATAACCTGTTAAACGTGCAATTGTCAAGTGCTGAGTTTGTGTTCGGTTTAAGAGAACTTCCACGGAATGTGGGACTTGTACTGTCAAGGAGTGTCCTAAGACTATGGAATCACTTTGTCTGATAGCTAGGGCTGTGGCTGCAACTGACTTGAGGCACGCAGGCAGAGCCTGGGCTACAGGATCTAATGTGCTCGAAAAATAAGCACAGGGCTTGTATTGTCCTGCTTGATCTTGTGTGAGAACAGATAATGCTGTACCTTCACGTTCAGTGACGAAAAGTGTAAAAGGCTTACTGTAGTTCGGTGTCGCTAGAACTGGAGCTTGGCATAGGGCTTTCTTTAACTCATTGAAACTAAGTGTATGTTCAGATGTCCAAGGGAGGACAGTCGATACGGCTGCCTCCTGTGTCGTTAACTGTATCAGTGGCTTGGCTAGAAATGCATACTGGGGAATCCATTGTCTGCAGTAAGAAGTGAGGCCGATAAAAGCACGTACCTCCTTCTGGGTCTTGGGCTGAGGAAGACTCGCTATTAACTGGATACGGTCTGGTGTCAACTGCCTACCCCTCTTGGACAGTAAGTGTCCTAAGTAGACCACTTGCTGGACACAGAATTGAAGCTTAGAAGGGGACACCTTGTGCCCCATCTCGGCTAGGAAATACAGAACTGTCAGTGATGCTCGCTCGCAAGCACGTTCAGAACGGGCTGTGATCAGTAGATCATCGACATACTGGAGCAGGGCAGTGTCAGTTGGCATGTGAATGTTGTCTAGTTGTCTCTTGAGTGCTTGACTGTAAATACTAGGACTTTCTGTGAAACCTTGAGGAGCTCGTGTAAACATATAGCTCCTTCCATTTAAACAAAATCCGAAAAGAAACTGGCTGTCTGGATGAATAGGAACACTGAAAAATGCGTTCTTGAGGTCTATGACAGTGAAGAACGTGGCTTCGGAATCAATGGCCGTTAATAGGGAAGAGATGTCTGGGACAACTGGGTACTGCGGAATAATACATTTATTAAGCTCTCGTAGGTCAATCACTAATCGATATACTGGGGGTGCATTTGGATCAGTACGTTTCATGACTGGAATGATCGGAGAATTACATACATTGGAGTCAGTTTCTACAACCACTCCTTGAGCCATGAGCTCGTCAATAATTTTGGATAAGGCTGCTACAGCCTCTGGTGGCAATCTGTACTGTCTGATTCGTGGTAACACTACACCTGGCTTGAGAGTCACACGATAGGGTGTGATTTGCATATAACCTACATCAGTTGGACCTTGCGCCCATAAGTGCTGCGGAACATTAGACAGTCTTGAATCAAAATCACGTAATACATAGTGACCCTTGAAGTCACGTAGGAACAATCGTATTCCCTCTGGGGAACAGCATATAACTGCACCTAACTCTTTCAGTGTCTTAATGCCTAATAGATTTTCTGGACATGATTTAGTAAGTAACAGATCAGTAGTGCGGGACAATGGACCTACTTCTAGAGTAACTGGCTTTGAAATCTCATTTACGATAGGTTTTCCTGAAAATCCAAGGGAAACATTTCTTGAGCCTGAGAGCGGAGCCCCTGGAACTTCGGCGTGACTAATTGTGGTCCTACTTGCCCCTGTATCGATCAAAAACTTTCTGTCTTTCCCTAATACTTGACTGTGAACATAGGGACCTTCTTGATCTACAGGTATCTCGATGAGAGGCAAGCCTACCTCCCTCTCTAGGCTGTTTCATGAATACTGCTGGTACTCTGGATACTCAGACTGTGCATACTGGTACATCTGCGATGTAACGTGCTGTGTTGCAGCAATAGGCTGCGGTGCTGTAACTGTCTGTGGTGCATTCTGTGGCTGAGGAATCTGTGAAACTTGTTCTTGTCTAGGCGGACGTGGTCTTTCTTTAGTCTTACCAGTAGCTATGTTGTGTTTCAGAACTGCACACTCATTTATGAAATGACCTGGCTGTTTACAATAATTGCAATTCCCTTTAACGGGAGCTGCAGGATGACTGGCTTGATTCGGACCCCTCTTCTGACTGTCTTGAGGAACAGATTGTGCAACTAGTACTTTCATTTTCGTGTCTTTCATACGTTTTCTCTCGTGTTCTTGTTCTTCTCTGATTCTATTCTGATGGTATTGAAGCATCTGCAACATCTGGGACGGGGTATTAGCTTGCCAGGTACTTTCGACTTTCAGAACTCGATTTTTAATTTGTGGACTTGAATTCTCGACTAATTTAGTAACAAAAAGGTGAGGGTATGACTCACTACTTGTCTTGAGGCCACTGTTGATGCTAAAACATTTTTCAAATCTAGAATAAAAATCACTAATATCTTCGTCTTGCTTCTGTTTACAGGCTGAGATTGCATCCCAGTCTTCTTTTTTAGTTGTCAATAATCTGGGTAAAACTTGTATTAATAATTCCGGTAATTCTTTACATTTATCTCCAAGACCGGTACCTGGTACTCGTGCCTTATCTTCGGCTTCTAGAACTGCCCAATCGATCTTTTTCTCTCCCACCTCCCATTCTTTTTCCTTGAGCTTTTCATACACCCCTGCGGGCAGCAGAACCTTTAACATTTTAATTATATCTGGATATGTGTATTCTCCCATACGGAGCATGTCTTTTAATTCTCTATGGAACCCTGCTGGATCTTTGTCATGACAGGGAATTAATTTCTTCATCTCGAGGAGTTCCATCTTTGTAATCGGAGTGTAAACAAACACTCGTTCTAGTTCGCCACCCGTTCCTCTGACTGGGTGGACTTCTCGTAACGGATTCTGTCTCTCCATGTAAAATGGTTTACTTTCTGGGGGTGAGACATGAACAAAATGCGGGTTCAGAAACGTTCTATATTTGTGACGCTGTTCTAGAATGACACTAATTAAATCGGTGCCTAGACCTTTCCATCTATACTGGAGTAACTCGTTCAGGACATCATGTAACGGACCTGGATCAGAGTGTTGACCCTCATACAATGTGATGAGGTGCTGGATCATATACATACCCACCAGTCGTTGCTCGGCTGGGGGCATTTTCAGAAACATTTGTGCCACTATTTCGTCTGGAAAAGTGATAGAATCAGTAATCCATCGGACTGCTGATCGGGCTAGTTCTTGTTCATGCATGGTACTTAACTCACTGTAACCGATTCGTGATTTCAGAATGTGATCGGTAACTTGGAATACTTGTTCTAGGGAACCTTGTTCTGGTGCTGGAGAATGAAAAATAGACTTGTGTTCTAGGCGTAAATGGCGATCTGGAAATCTAGATTTTCCTACATACGCTATTCTGGAGGGATTCTCGTCTTCTACCTCTTCAGTATCAGAATTACTTTCTTTCTCGCTTACTTGTGCTGCTTTACGTTGTTCGTGTATCTTTATTATTTCTCTACGGATTTTCTTGTACATACTCTCCATAGCACCGACGGTCTTGTGCTTACCCTCGGCTATATTATCACTCCACCTTGTCAGGGTTCTCATTTCAGCCGGATCTTTAGACGGGTAATCTTGTTCTCTTATTAGACAATTGATCAGAAACTTTAATATCATGAGCTGGATCTCGGCTTTCCTTTGAGACATGGCCTCGCTAATGCTTTCTGGATCATCCCCTGTACGGATGAAACGATATATTCTGTCTAGATCTTCTTTCATATTCGGTAAGGTGACTAGATACTCGGCCACCTTTCTTACGCGGAATGAATATAAAACCATATTATCCTCGCCTGGGACTGGATCATAGCCGCATTCGGCAAGGGATTTTCTTATTTCTGCTACAGTCTGATGTCTAGGCGTACGCTGTGACGCTTGTGCATGTAATTCGGCTGTCGTTAAACGCTACTGTGGCGGCGGGGTTTGAGGAGTACCTCCCCCTGCGGCCCCTAAACTGGAGTCTAGGTCTACTGAGGCTCTTCGTCCTGGCAGAGTGGGAAATGGAAATGCAGGCTGGACTTGTATGGCGGACTGGACCGGGGGTACCGTAACAGGTACTCCGGTGTCTGGAGGAGCGGGAAGTGCCTGATTTACAGGGACTGGCGGAGCGCGAACAGGATTTGCATATTCTGGGACTGTGTCGTCCAAATAGGACGAAATGAAAATATCAGCTGCGGTCTGTTTGTGACGTAGCTTGGTCGGAACTAATGGTGGCGGGAAATTACTGGATGCCTCTGGGGTCGCTTTTGGCAAGCCCTCGGCAAAGAGAGGATACATACCCCTAATAAGGGCATGCCTCTGTCTGTCTGACTGTTCGGCTTTGACTTGTTCACCAATCTCGATTAGTTCTTTTTCTTGTGCTCGTTCTAAGGATTCTCTACTTAATTCTGACTTTCTGATTTCTTTTTCGGTTCTTTTATGAGCTTCTTTACGCCATAACTCGATGGCATCTTTCTGTGATTGTCTGGCTTTCTTTTTCCATAATGCTTCTTCTATTCGCATGATGCACTCGGCATCCCATGTACCCGATACGGGCCATCTATACTTTTCTTCTAACTGTTTGGTATACTCTACCCATAAATCTAGATACAATATGGCGCTTATGCCATGCTTCTGATACATAAAATGACCTGGACTGTCCCTCGGCGGAACAGGAACTGCTTCTTCTAACAAACCCTTTCTAGTTTTTAGCTGACGTAATCTCGAAAAGAGAGACATTGTAAACTTGAATCGGAACACAATACAATACACGAGGAACAATAACAATTGGGAGAACAATTCAGGCATACCACGACATTGGAAATACATTGAACAACATCATAACATAACAGTTCGGACAGAATATTACCTGGAATACTGAGAACAGAAACACAAGAATTTCTCGAGAACGGAACAGACTAGAGTTACTGGATGCACTGCTGAAACAGTACGGAACATACCGGTCCCATAAAGGGACGCATCAAGACCCGTATCCACCTAGGTGAACACTTCGTTTGTGAGTCTGTGTACCACCAACCCACGGACCAGAGTCAATTTGGATTGACCCTGTCTAGATACTACCCCAGTAATGGTACTCACCGGGCAGCAAGAACGGAAAGCCTCGGATCGGACTGGACTGCTACGACGACGGACGACGAACTTCGGACTTCAGTTACGGGTGGGCCTCCGGATACCTCGGACCTTGGACTCTTGGCTTGGGCTCTGGTCGGGACTCGCCGCGTTCCTCCACCGTCTCGTTTGGATGCTGGACCGCCTCCTCCGTCTCCTCCGTGGGCCTGAGGGATACTTGAAGCAGAAATATCTGCCGGTGCACAGAAGAGTTCCGTCACGACTGCAGAGGGTCAGGGGGTCGGCGTGGCTTCACCGACGCGTGGGGAAAGGGCAAGTCCCTGTTCGGGCGCCATTATGTGGTAAATAAATAAATAATACCTCTCTTTTTGACTAGACATATATCATAACAGATAGCTCAATAAATAAGAGTCAAGATTCGAGGTAGTAGGAGTTTTGCAGGTTTAATACAGCATAAGGACAGGAACAGGACAACCTGCATGGGAATAGAATGACAAGGCCCAGCAGCTGCTGGGGCTGGATCTGGGATGAGCGCGCTGACTTTTAATAACAATACATGAGCATATATACATAACGCAAACACATAGCATTACATTGCAGTAGGCGTAGCAGTGGGTGGAGCAGAAGGCGTGACGCGTAGCAGTCGCGAAAGATAAGGGCGAAAAGAGGTGTAACAGGGCGTATACATAGACATGTGATGCAAACGTAACAGAATATGTCATAAATGGGGCGGAAACATTGGAGGGGGCTACCTAAGGAGCCGGGACCTCTAACCTGATGGTGCGCGCAAACTAGCAGTGACGTGTTACTAGGAGAAGCTGGGGGCTATGAACTCTGTGCTAGGAGCAGAGACTGAAGTCTGGAGAGTCAGGGCGACATGTACCTAAACAGTATCTAGTATCTGATGTTTAGAGAACATGTTGATATAAACTAGAAGTCAGGAGAGGAAAGGCTAACTTGATTCTAAGACTGGACCATGCATTATTCTACATGTAGTGCGTGATGAAGAATATTAAATGACCATTAAATGCAGTATTTCTCTAACGTGGAGACGTGAAGGCTAGACAATGACGGAAACTATTGATGCAGTTCAGTAGCTTAGGAATGCAGAGAAGGAGGACTGAACTGATAACTGGAATCATAACATATTCTTGGCAGACTCAGAGACTGAGCCAGGCTGGGCCGGGCACTGCGAGGCAGGAAGTAAGTGAAGGGTCGAGGATACAGGTGGGGGCTGTATCGCTCCTCAGCGAGGCTTTAGGAGACAGGAGCTGAATCTGGTGTCCAGGCCCTTTTGAGGCCTAGAAACGGGGACTTTATAATGGAATAACGTGCACACTGAGAAACGTGGCAACGTAGCTTTACATAGGCCTGATATTCGTAGTATTCACGAGGACTGGAAACTGGCATACTAGAGGTGGACACAACTGTAATTGCGTCATTAATCGGACATGGGGAATGCATATGCATATTTAATCATGCACACATAACATATGATGGATGACACGTAGGGACACAGAACATGGCAAAATTTACTTTTCCACAGACGCGCAGCGGATGCGCCCCATGCACGCCGAAGGTGCGCCAAAGATAAGCCCGTCTGCGCCCGTCCGCGCCTGGACCGCGCCCAGCGCCATACCCCCTGGTCCTCGTAATACCCACCCCACATGCTTAACGTATGACGCCGCTACTCTCCTCTCCATCAACCCCGGACGCACCCCACAATGCTGCATAGCCACCCCAGGACACACCCATGGACCGTTCACCCGCCACTCCTGCAAGTTCACCTGCATCAGGACCCACACCAATTCCACTTCCCCCAAACACAGCACCGACTCTAACCACCTGAAGTGCATCCTGCTGAACACCCGCTCGGTGCACAGACACGCCACTGAACTCTGGGATCTACTCGACACTACATCACCGGACGTCGCCTTCCTTACTGAAACATGGATGAATGCCTCATCAGCACCCGACATCGCCATAGCCATCCCGGACAATTACAAGATCATCCGAAAAGACCGCTCCGTCCAAACAGGAGGAGGCATCGCCATCGTTCATAAGAACACCATCTGAATCATGACCAGCTCCGACGACAACCTCACAACCGCTGAACACCTTCACTTCCAGATCCACACCGACCCCAAGAACACACTTAGAGGCACCCTCATCTACAGACCACCAGGAACCCGCACACAATTCATCGAAGACATCACTGACTTCACCAGCCCACATGCCCTCACCTCCGAGAACTACATCCTACTGGGAGACCTCAACTTCCACCTGGAAAAGAAAAATAACAGCAACACCACCACCCTTCTGGACAACCTGGCCAATCTCGGACTCAAACAACTTGTCGACACCCCCACCCACTTAGCCGGTCACGCGCTCGACCCTATCTTCACCTCCAGCAAACACATCTCCTTCGATCACACCACAGCTCTCCATTGGACAGACCACAGCTGCGTCCACTTCAGCTACAAGAAGACCCCGATTCACAAACCCCCACAACCTATCCCTCGAAGAAACTGGAATAAAATCACCACCGACCAACTCACCACATCACTTAACCATAACCCTCCCGCCATTTCATCGGACCCAAACCAAGCCGCCACCAAACTCACACAATGGATCACCCTCTGCGCTGATGAACTAGCACCCTTGAAAATCCACCAGATCAAACAAGGTAACAAAAAGGCCCCCTGGTTCAACGATGACCTTAAAAAATCAAAGAAGTTATGCCGCACCCTCGAGAAAACCTGGAGAAAAAACCCAACCACTGACAACCTAACCAACTTCAAGGACGCCACCCGCAAACACCACCAATTGATCCGATCCACCAAGAAATCAGCTCTCAAGGATCGACTCGACAACAACGCCCACAACAGCAAGGATCTTTTCAACATCGTCAAAGAATTTACCAACCCCACCGCCAGCACCAACGACATTACTCCCTCCCAAGACCTCTGCAATTCTTTATCCTCTTTCTTCCACAACAAAATCGCCGAAATACATAACAGCTTTGAAAACCAGTCCGAAGACCAGTCCACTCCACCCACATCCGAACCAAAATAGCACTCTCACAACCTTTGCACCTGGAACCCAATCACCACTGAAGACACCATCCGCCTGATGAACTCCATCCACTCAGGCTCTCCAACCGACCCATGTCCCCACCACATCTTCAACAAAGCAGACTCCATCATTGCACCCCATCTCCGCGATGTCATCAACTGCTCCTTCAACTCCGCTACCTTCCCGGAAAGCTGAAAACACGCCAAACTCAGCGCCATTCTGAAGAAACCCACAGCAGACCCCTCCGAACTTAAGAACTACCGCCCCATTTCACTCCTCCCATTACCCGCCAAAGTCATTGAGAAAGCCGTCAACAGTCAGCTCGCCGCCTTCCTCGAATCCAACAACTCCATTGACCCCTCACAGTCAGGCTTCCGAGCTAAACACAGCACCGAAACTGCCCTCATCGCAGCTACAGACGACATCCGAACGCTTCTGGACAACGGGGAAACAGTTGCCCTCATCCTACTTGACCTCTCCGCCGCCTTCGACACAGTCTGCCACAGCACCCTCATACAACGCCTCAGCAACATCGGAATTCAAGGAAAAGCCCTGGACTGGATCATCTCGTTCCTCGCCGGAAGAACCCAGAGAGTCCGCCTCCCCCCTTCAAATCAGAGGCCACCGAAGTCATCTGCGGCATACCACAAGGATCTTCCCTCAGTCCCACCCTCTTCAATGTATACATGAGTCCCCTCGCATCCATCGCACGACAACACAACCTCAACATCATCTCCTACGCAGACGACACCCAGCTGATCCTCTCCCTCACCAAAGACCCAAACACCGCCAAAACCAACCTACACGAAGGAATGAAAGATGTAGCCGAATGGATGAAAAACAGCCGATTAAAACTAAACTCAGACAAAACGGAAGTCCTTATCTTAGGATCATCCCCCTCTGCCTGGGACGACTCTTGGTGGCCACCGGCCTTGGGCAACGCACCCACACCTACGGACCATGCACGCAACCTGGGCTTCATCCTGGACTCCTCCCTCTCAATGACCAGACAAGTCAATGCTGTCTCATCGTCATGCTTCAACATCCTTCGCATGCTCAGAAAATCTTCTGTTGGATCCCCACCGAAACAAGAAAGACAGTCACCCACGTACTAGTCACCAGCCGATTGGACTATGGAAATACCCTTTACGCCGGAACCACAGCCAAATTACAGAATAAACTCCAACGCATTCAAAACGCCTCAGCCAGACTCATACTGGACATCCCCCGTCAAGCTCACATTTCCGGCCACCTGAAGGAACTCCACTGGCTCCCCGTTAACAAGAGAATAACGTTCCGTCTCCTCACCCACGCACACAAAGCCCTGCACGACCTTGGACCCGAATGCCTCAACACACGACTATGCTTCTACAAACCCACCCGCCAACTACGATCATCCAATCAAGCCCTCGCTGCAATTCCGCGCATCCACAGAGCAACCATGGGAGGAAGATCCTTCTCCTACTTGGCGGCCAGGACCTGGAACTCCCTCCCCACCCACCTCCGCCTTACCCAGAACCACCCCTCCTTCAGAAAGCAGCTTAAAACCTGGCTATTCGATAAATACCGCACCCACCATCCCTCAAGCGCCTTGAGACCCTCTGGGTGAGTAGTGCGCTATACAAATTTCAGAACTTGAACTTGAACTTGGGTGGCTTCCTGCCCCATAACAGTGGGTAAGTGGATGTCTACCTGCACATTTGGAGCACCTGTGCCAGCATTTGCAATATTCCCTCATGCACACACCTTTGTTAAAACCCCAAGAGGCTCCCAGCTGATTGCCTTGTCCCTTGTGTCTTCCCTGTAGTCCCCACCCCTCCTTGAGTGGGACGGTCCTGAAAGGGACAATACACTATGGGCTCGCCCTGAATACTGTGTTCCCGAACTTGGATGGGCCCATCACAAGTTGCCATACACCAGGTTTTAGATCCCTCCATTGTATCTCGGGGTCCAATGCCATGCATGCCCTGAATTCATCATATGTGGCCGATGTATGCCCCCCCCATAATTATTCTGTGCCTTCTTTATCATGTATCTGTATTTCAAGAGTGTGACACACCTCTCCGGGAGTTTCTGACAATATACGCTGGCGTACATTAAGAATGCTGCTATCAAGTTTTCTATATTTCTATAATCATGGGAACTTTCGGTCACTTGGATAATCTTGGCTTCTTAATCTTCAGCTCTTTGCTCGCTGTCCCATCTGCTTTACTCTCCCTTAAAATCCCTTCTGCCATTCCCCGTTGCCTTATACACTCCTTTGCGTGCACTGTCTGCTGTAGAACCTGTTGAGCCCCTCTGGGTGCTCTATCCTCTTGTGAATTCCCACGCCTGAGTCACCTGTACCTGCGTTGCTGTGGTCCTTCATGCACATCCCTGTGTCTTTCACATGGAGGCTCCTCCTCAGCCTTGTGTCCCCGCTGCCCAATGCTTCTCTTGCATCCACGCCAATTGACACCATCCTAGCTGCTGGTGCACAAGTCGCTGCGTCCGTACCTGGCGCCAAGGTCAGCGCCCGCTCTGGAGTTTCTGCTCCCATGGCCAGGATTCTCCATTTCCTCCAGTCTGCCACTGACCAGCCCTTGAATCCTGAAAAACACTATGTACATCCTGGTTAGATACGCCCCCCCCTGCTTGGCCTGCCCCTTGCTACCAGCTAGCTTTCTCTGAAAATGGACCCTAATTCAGCAATTCACCCTCCTCTGTGCTCTCTTCATCATAATCCAACATTGTACCCTCCAAGCCTTCATCACCTTCAGCACTAGCACCAAGCACCATGCTCTCAGCCTGCCAACTTGGCTGTATGTCTCACCCTGTTAATGAGTTTGTAAACCTTGCCTGCTGTGGAGTCATAACCTGCCCTCCCAACCTGTCTGTGCTGATGAAGGACGCAGGACGCTGTGCCCCCGTGTTGCAGTACAAGAGGGGCCATTCCAATCCTTCTCGAAGGTTGCACTGGCGTGACCTTACTGGACCTTCTTAGGCCAGTCATCGTGTGGTCTAACTACGCCATCTGGCTGGCCGCTTGGCGCCATGCCTTCCCTTTACCTAGGGGTCCAGGAGCCGTACTGAGCTCTCCTGAGTTCGCCTCACAGACACCTGCTACAACCTCTGAAGAAGAAAGTCAGAGGCTGAGTGTGCTGATTCCAAACTCTCGCCCCGCCTTGTCTACCCCAGCTTTCAGCAACCAATCCCATTCCTCCTGCATAGGGCCCCGCAACAGCTGTGGCCCCCACCTGGAAACATGCGTCCCTTACCCGGGTCTGCCAGCTTTTCCTCTGTGCCACCGACTGCGCTCGCTAGATCAGACTGCTGTGCATGCCCCACCCAAGCCTGGAGTACACCCTCACTGGCTTTAGCACCCCCACTCCCTCAGAAAGGCTCTTCACCCCACTCAATCAGGACTTCCCCCGTGTCCTCTTCAGGCACGTTTCCCCTCTTCGCCTCACTTATGCATGGCTGCTACCAAGGCAGATGATGGGCCCTTAGGGGCTGGCTGCCTTTGAGCAGGCTTATCCAAAGCCTAAGTAGCTTCCTCACTTCTTCCCACATTGACCAATGGTTGATAAGCCCAATTGCAGTAAGACGAGATCAAACAGAATATGTTTTCTAAAATATCCTTTCTCCAGATTTACCCACTGGCATGAAGGTCGAATCGCAACAGACTCTTGCCATTCGAACCTTTCCTCTAGCGTTCGACTCGTGAGCGAGTCAGCAATCATATCATTACAATGGAAATTACAAACACAAATATTCCCTAAGTACATTCACACGCACCCAATTCATTTTCCAAGTGTGGCATGGGAAAATATAGGTCTGGATTTCCCAGGCCCATATACAGTTTTAACATTAGAGTTTAAATACTTGTTATTAGCTGTAGATTACTTCTCGAAAGGGATGCATTATAAATTTGTGGAGTCACCAGATATGGATAATACTATTGAGATCTTAAAGAAAATATTTTTAATGGAGGGTGTGCCTAAAGGTATAGACACTGATAACAGGACACATTTTGTGTCAGAAAAGGTGTGCAAATTCATGAGTATGCAAGATATAAAGTACCTCAAAGTGGGATTGTACTCGCCTAGTTCGAATGGCTTTGTGGAGCGGGGCAATACAGTGATGAAAGAGAGTATACAAACTGCCATCGCATCTGGTTTGGACATAGGGGAGTTCATAGAGCAGAGGGTGTGGAATTATAACAAGTCACCACACTGCACCACAGGGGCTACCCTGTTTGTTTTGTTAAGGGGCAGGGAGGTGCAAACACCTTTATTCCCATCATGGTTAGGTGACATGAAATCAGAGAATGTAAATAATAAGTTAAGGTATGTAAGTGTATCATCTTAAGTGGTTGCAAAGCAAATTGGTATGAAAAATTATTTTGACAAAAAATGTTATTTTGCGGGCAAGGACATGTCTTTGGGGGACTGGGTTTTAATTAGGAAACCTCCTAAGGCAAAACATTGGGATTCTAAGTTTTCAGGCCCAGTGCAAGTCAGTAAAGTTAGTAATGAAGCAGCTTTTGTTGTTGGTAAAGGTTGGTGGAACAAGAGACAGCTGGTGAAGCTGACACCGGATCAAGCTGTTATTATAAAGCAGAGGAAGTGTAGATCGGAGGATCAGGATTGGACACATTAGCTGCAGTCTGATGAGGGGAGTAGAACTGTGGCAGATAGAGGACTCGAAGAAGTGGATCAGTTGAATGTTCCAAGTTCTACTGTGTCTGGTTCAGTGGTCTCTGGCATTAGAGAAGAGGATAGTCGTAAGTCAGAAAACTTCCCAAAAGGTTCAACGACTTTGCTAGGTATTAAGTTTCCTAGAACAGCATTTAGGGATTGTGTATTAGAATTTTTTTTAAATTGAGGAGTTCATTTAGGTAATTTTATGGGGGAGGGTGATGTAGCATGAGAATGTGCGTGTGAATGTACTTAGGGAATATTTGTGTTTGTATTTTCCATTGTAATGATATGATTGCTGACTTGCTCACGAGTTGAACGCTAGAGGAAAGGTTCGAATGGCAAGAGTCTATTGCGATTCGACCTTCATGCCAGTGAGTCCCTACATGCCATGGGTGAATCTGGAGAAAGGATATTTTAGAAAACATATTCTGTATGATCTCATCTTACTGCAATGGGGTTTATCAACCATTGGTCAATGTGGGAAGAAGTGAGGAAGCTACTTAGGCTTTGGATAAGCCTGCTCAAAGGCTGCCAGCCCCTAAGGGCCCATCATCTGCCTTGGTAGCAGCCATGCATAAGCGAAGCGAAGAGGGGAAACGTCCCTGAAGAAGACACGGGGGAAGTACTGATTGAGTAGGGTGAAGAGCCTTTCTGATGGTGTGGGGGTGCTAAAGCCAGTGAGGGTATACTCCAGGCTTGGGTGCGGCATGCCAGAGCAGTCTGATCTGGCGAGCGCAGTCGGTGGCACAGAGGAAAAGCTGGCAGACCCTGGGAAGGGAGCGCAGGTTTCCAGGTGGGGGCCACAGCTGTTGCGGGGCCCTATGCAGGAGGAATGGGATTGGTTGCCGAAAGCTGGGGTAGATGAGGCGGGGCGAGAGTTTGGAATCAGCACACTGAGCCTCTGTCCTTCTTCTTCAGGTGTCTGTGAGGCGAACTCAGGAGAGCTCAGTAACACTCCTGGACCCCTAGGTAAAGGGAATGCATGGCACAGAGCAGCCAGCCAGATGGCGTAGTTAGACCACACGATGACTGGCCTAAGAAGGTCCAGTACGGTCATGCCAGTGCAACCTTCGAGAAGGATTGGAATGGCCCCTCTTGTAATGCCAAATGGAATGGGCGTGGCGCACCGCGTGTTTATTGGAGATGTTTTAGGAAGGTAAACGAAGTATCAAGGTGAAGGTGCTCCTACAGGTGGCGTAACTGTTCAAGGTACGTCCTAAATGGTTGAAGGGTTGAGTGCGCTACAAGGGTGTAGGCGCATCCCTGTGATGGGCACACTTATGTGGAGCTGTGTGTGGTGAGACAACACAGTGGTTTCCAGGCAGTTTAAACAAATAAAGTTCCAAATGTTGAAAGTTTCAAGTACGTTTTTAATCCAGGTTTATCATTAGAAGTAGTTCATATTATATTCATATGAATTGGCAGACCATCAGTTTATATCGTCTGAAACTGTACATAGCTCCGATGCATTTCGGACAATGGTGTCCTTTCTCAAGGAGCTCTAGAACAAAAGAGGATATATACCAAATCAATGTCATGAAAAATAAAAAATAAATAATAAAAAAATACAATACATTTCAGTGCATGAAAAAGTTGTTTAACATTTGTTCTACATGCATCAGGTGGCAGGGTAACGAAGGAAAAGGAAACTGTGAAAATTAAGTAAAGGGTCACTCGGAAAGTACAAAAATAAATGCATAATAAAGACTACAGTGATAAGGGACCAGGGTAATATGACCGGCTGTGGGAGTGCGGGTTCAGAAGTATCAGAGGTCAAAATGAAATGTGCTCGAGTTTCAACCTGGAAGGTTGTGAGCGGTAATGGCTTGGAGGGTGACATCATGAACGTGGAAGCTCAGGAGAGCTTCAATAGCAGGCGTGCGTAACAATATCAACATGAAGCGATCCCGTCAATTAGCATACGGGTCGCTGAGTCTCAACCTGGTAACGGGGGTTCGCTCGAGAGATGGTTGCGGGAAGAAGTAGCACCAATACACTTACCAGGTCTGTCTCATTAGCGGGACCGGCAAATGCGATCCGAGTACCATAGCTACTTTGAACACGACCAAACCTGGTACTTACAAATGTCCGGAATGGCTATGGGGAATTGTGCGGCTCCCACCTACGCGAATCTATACATGGGCAATTTCGAACACAATTACATATATCAAAACAAAATTTGGACGGACAACCTTAAGCTTTACACACGTTACATTGATGACCTACTTTTTATTTGGAAAGGCTCCCAAGAGAGTTTAGAACTTGCTTTAGCGGATCTCAACACCAAAGACGATCGCATAGACTTCACCTGGAATATCAATCACCAAGAGATTGCTTTTTTGGATGTCCTCATTCAAATAACCCCACAAGGTATACAGACAGACCTGTACAGGAAAACTACAGACCGAAACAATGCGTTACTGTACAGTAGCTTTCACCATGACTCTCTCAAAAGACATTTGCCCTATAGCCAGATGCTGAGAGTGACCAGGATCGTCTCCGATCCAAACACCAGAATGAACCAAATTACAGACATGGCATCCAGATTTCAACGGAGAGGATACCCAGAGACCATCCTTAAAGAAGCCACGGATCGAATATCCAGCACTTCCAGGACAGACGCCCTCATGAGCAAACCTAAAATGGAAAGCCATAGAATGGTATTAGTTTCAAGGTACTCGACCTCAAGCAACCAGTATAAACAGATCATCATGAAACACTGGCGCATCCTGTCATCGGAACCGGATTTCGGTGACCTCTTTCACGATCCCCCGATCTTTGCCTACACCAGGCCTATGAACTTTAAGGAAATTCTATCCAAGCCCCCTACTGTAAATACATCCATCGCCCACACTGGCACTCGACCATGTCACCATTGCAGTAACTGCAACAATGTAATCAAAGGTAACACTGTCTGTCACCCAATGAGAGGGTTCAACATCAAATTGAACGTTGACGCTACATGTGACTCGTCTAACTTAATTTACCTCCTGAAGTGCCCATGTGGCAAAACATACGTGGGAAAATGAAGCAGGAAGATAAAGACAAGGTTGAACGAACATAAGTCCAACATTAGGACCAAGAACACTAAATCTAATATTGCTATTCATTTCAATGAAGCAAATCACAATGTGTCCCAGCTTAAATATATGGTTCTCGAGATTGTCCAACGAAAAGAAGGCAGAGACAATAATAAGGCGTTACTACAAAGAGAAACAGCCTGGATGTACAGGCTACAATCACAGAAACCTTTTGGTCTTAATGACCGGACTGAGCTAAGCTGCTATCTGTAATGCCGCCCGTGGGCACCTTTTGATGCACTGTGACACTGTCTTGCTGATTGCTTATGTCAATGTCATTCTTTTCATTCATTTCATGTAGCCGTGGTAGAGAGTATATTTCCCCATTCTCCCCTCCAAGATGGCCACCCCTATCCCTCTTAATTTGACCCATCCACGCTTTACTAAGTCCCTTTTCTGTTTCCCTCACTTGTTCACCCTTCCTCTAAACTCCGCGTTCACCTCGCGGAGTTTCACCTTCACGGATCGCATTTGCCGGTCCCGCTAATGAGACAGACCTGGTAAGTGTATTGGTGCTACTTCTTCCCGCAACCATCTCTCGAGCGAACCCCCGTTACCAGGTTGAGACTCAGCGACCCGTATGCTAATTGACGGGATCGCTTCATGTTGATATTGTTACGCACGCCTGCTATTGAAGCTCTCCTGAGCTTCTACGTTCATGATGTCACCCTCCAAGCCATTACCGCTCACAACCTTCCAGGTTGAAACTCGAGCACATTTCATTTTGACCTCTGATACTTCTGAACCCGCACTCCCACAGCCGGTCATATTACCCTGGTCCCTTATCACTGTAGTCTTTATTATGCATTTATTTTTGTACTTTCCGAGTGACCCTTTACTTAATTTTCACAGTTTCCTTTTCCTTCGTTACCCTGCCACCTGATGCATGTAGAACAAATGTCAAACAACTTTTTCATGCACTGAAATGTATTGTATTTTTTTATTATTTATTTTTTATTTTTCATGACATTGATTTGGTATATATCCTCTTTTGTTCTAGAGCTCCTTGAGAAAGGACACCATTGTCCGAAATGCATCGGAGCTATGTACAGTTTCAGACGATATAAACTGATGGTCTGCCAATTCATATGAATATAATATGAACTACTTCTAATGATAAACCTGGATTAAAAACTTACTTGAAACTTTCAACATTTGGAACTTTATTTGTTTAAACTGCCTGGAAACCACTGTGTTGTCTCACCACACACAGCTCCACATAAGTGTGCCCATCACAGGGATGCGCCTACCCTCTTGTAATGCGACACGGGGGCACAGTGTGCTGCGTCCTTCATCAGCACAGACAGGTTGGGAGGGCAGGTTATGACTCCACAGCAGGCAAGGTTTACAAACTCATTAACAGGGTGAGACATACTGCCAAGTTGGCAGGCTGAGAGCATGGTGCTTGGTGCTAGTGCTGAAGGTGATGAAGGCTTGGAGGGTACAATGTTGGATTATGATGAAGAGAGCACAGAGGAGGGTGAATTATTGAATTAGGGTCCATTTTCAGAGAAAGCTAGCTGGTAGCAAGGGGCAGGCCAAGCAGGGGGGGCGTATCTAACCAGGATGTACATACTGTTTTTCAGGATTCAAGGGCTGGTCAGTGGCAGACTGGAGGAAATGGAGCATCCCGGCCACGGGAGCATTAACTCCAGAGCGGGCGCTGACCTTGGCGCCAGGTACGGACGCAATGACTTGTGCACCAGCAGCTGGGATGGTGTCAATTGGCGTGGATGCAAGAGAAGCATTGGACAGCGAGGACACAAGGCTGAGGAGGAGCCTCCATGTGAAAGACAGAGGGATGGGCATGAAGGACCACAGCAATGCAGGTAAAGGTGACTCAGGCATGGGACTTCACAAGAGAATAGAGCACCCAGAGGGGCTCAACAGGTTCTACAGCAGGCAGCGTAGGCAAAGGAGTGTATAAGGCAACGGGGAATGGCAGAAGGGATTTTAAGGGAGAGTAAAGCAGATGGGACAGCGAGCAAAGAGCTGAAGATTAAGAAGCCAAGATTATCCAAGAGACCGAAAGTTCCCATGATTATAGAAATATATAGAAAACTTGATAGCGGCATTCTTAATGTACGCCAGCGTATATTGTCAGAGACACCCGGAGAGGTGTGTTGCACTCTTGAAATACAGATACATGATAAAGAAGGCACAGAATAATTATGGGGGGGCATACATCGGCCAAATATGATGAATTCAGGGCACGCATGCCATTGGACCCCGAGATACAATGGAGGGATCTAAAACCTGGTGTATGGCAACTTGCGATGGGCCCATTCAAGTTCGGGAACACGGTATTCAGGGCGAGCCCATAGTGTATTGTCCCTTTCAGGACCGTCCCACTCGAGGAGGGGTGGGGACTACAGGGAAGGCACAAGGGACAAGGCAATCAGCTCGGAGCCTCTTGGGGTTTTAACAAAGGTGTGTGCATGAGGGAATATTGCAAATTCTGGCACAGGTACTCCAAATGTGCAGGTAGACATCCACTTACCCACTGTTATGGGGCAGGAAGCCACCCAGGCTTATATTGAGGGCAATGGCACCAGCAAACAGGGCATATAGGGACTGAGAAACACAGCTCGGGGTCAGGTTGCAGAGAGGTTGAGGGCCACAGGGACCTTGAGGCAAGGGCTCATAAGCCAATTAAGCTGAAAATCTGACTGCACCTGTGAGATCAGAAAGAGGATGCAATGCTGCTCAAGGAAAGGTTTCGCAGGGGTTTCTGCTTGGGCTATGAGGGCCTGAGGGTGTATTGATGGGCTATCAAACTGACATTGGTGGGGGCTCACAACCAGGTAGTGAGGGACAAGTTGCTCAAGGAAATTCAGGAAGGCAGGATGGCCGACCTTTTGATGATTGGCCCAGGACCAATTTGATATTGTCCCCTAAAGGAGTGGTCCCGAAGGGTCGAGAAAGGGCAGTTCAGGCTCATACATCACTTATCTTGGCCACAAGTATCCTCAGTGAATGATTTAGTCCGGAGGACCAGGTCTCTGTTTCTTACTCATCAGTGGATGTGGCGCGCACCATGATGGAGAAAGCCGGTCACAGGGTGCAAATGGTATAAAAACAACATCAAGTAAGGTTTTCGGTTGCTAACAGTACACCCTGAGGACTTTCAGCTGTTGGGTATACATTTTGAAGGCAAATGGTACATGGAAAAGGTCTTACCAATGGGTTGTTTGATTTCTTGTGCCTCTTTTGAAGGCTTTAGTACATTCTTGCAGTGGCTATTCTCCAGGTGTACGGTTCACTAATATGTAGCGCAATACCTGGATGACTTCTTTTTTGTGAGGAACCCCGGTTCCGTGGACATACGGCAGCCGCTGTCAAGTTTAAAGGAGCTCATGGGGGATCTAGGAGTGCCCTTGGCACCTGAGAAGACAGTGGGACCCAGCACGGTGCTGTCTTTATTGGGTTTTGAAATTGATTCAGTGATTATAGAAGCAAACCTTCTGGTCGACAAGAAAATCAGAATACATATGTTGGATTGCATGTTGGCAAAAGCCTTAGTAACGGTCAGAAAAATACAGGTATGACGAGGGCATTTGAACTTCATTTGTAGAGTATTGAGAGCAGGGAGGACTTTTTTTAGATGCCTGGGCCTGTCCGTGGCTGGATTACAATTGCTGCATCACCACGTATGGCTGCATGCTGGAATTCGGGAGGACTTGTTCATATGGCGTTGTTTTCTGAAGTCACTGAATGGTGTGCCACTGTGGGTACTTAAGGAAATTGATTGGGAGGCTCAGCTCTTCATAGATGCAGTGGGACGGTTTCAGTCTGTACTGGCAGGGTAAGTGTTGTGCGGAAGAATGGCCTCACGACTGGAACTGGGGGGGGAAGGGGGTCGGAGCATTGCATTCCTGGAATTCTTTCCCCTGGTGGTGGAAGTGACTCTTTTGGGGCCATTGTTGAGTAACTTTTCACATTGACAATGTCTCAGCTGTACAGGTGGAGAACAGACATTCTGCAAGGGACACTCAAATGCTGAAGCCGCTGAGGGTGTTTGTATTGTAGTGCCTGGAGTATGATATTTTATTGTAAGTGAAGCATGTTCCTGGCATGGACAATGACACTTTGTCTCATTTGCAATAGGAGAATTCTGTGGGCTGACCAAGGAAGCGAACAGGGACAGGTCTTGCATGCCACTGGAGCTTTGGACAGTAGGCAACAGAGGATGCTGGTGCTAGGTTCGCTGAACGTTTCAACAAGGAACAATTATGCTCAGGTGTGGCTGGAATTCTTGGATGTCGAGGTCATATGGAGGCAGGAGAACTCGGACAGGACAGAGGACATTGTTCATTTCATACTCTCCCAGATTGAACTGGGGCGGTCTAGGGTCACTGTCTCAGGGAAACTGGTGGGGATAGGATTTATGGGGAAGCTTTTCTGGGTTAACTCTCCTTAGGCAGATGAATTGGGAAGAAGGATGCTGGTAGGCTGGGCTAGGGAGGCAGGTCTAGTGGGATCTAAGAGGAGACCATTGTCTTGGGGTATTTTCTGCAAAGTAATACGCTGCATGACAGTTTTGTCTGTGAATGTCAGCCTCCGATACCTTGTGCCCCAAATATTGCAGCTCTCTAACAGCAAACCTGCCTTTTTCAACTTTTACCGTCATTCCTCTTTCATTCAAAATGGATAGCACTTACCTTAAAGTCATGTTGTGTTCTTCCAAACTCTGTGCATAAATCAAAATGTCATCCAAATATGCGTGTACCCCTTTTGTGCCTTGACATAATGTGTCCAACAGTTTCTGAAACACGCTGGCTGCCGAAGCCAGACCAAAAGGGAGTCTCAGGAACTTATACGCACTAAGAAGGGGTTACAAAAGTCATCAACTCTTGAGAGTCCTTAGTCAATGGTACCTGATGACAAGCCGACCTTAAGTCGATCAGGGACAACCACTTAGCTCCACCAAGATTCACCAATTGCTCTTGAATTCTAGGCAGTGGGTGGCAGTCTATGACAATATTTTTGTTGAGGCCACATAAATCTGCACAAAGCCTGATCTCTCACCCACTGTGACAAATACGTGGCCTGCATAATTCCATGGGAACACAAGTCTTGTAGTGTGGTCTTCAATTCTTCCCTAACACTCATAGGCACTGGCCATATCTTGTGCGCTTCCGGATGAACGCTAGGCAAGAATCTAATACGATGTTCTACACATTTCACCAACCTCACTTGCTCACTGAACACCGGCTTAAAATCGGATAAGAATTCCTTAATAGAATTCTCCACTTCATTCACACTGCAAATGGAAACATCCAGTACTCTTATCATGTTGTCATCCCCAGGAACCAGATACAGGCCCATGCGGGCCAGGTCTTTCCGCCCAATTATATTTTTCCCTTTGACAGCTATGTACACCTTTGTGTAAGTCTCTCTGCCCAGACATTGTACATTGGCCAAAAAGTACCCAATCATTTCAATATTCTTTTCCCCAAATGCTTAGGGTTCACATATGATTTGCACAAAGTTTTCACCAAATTTTCATTAAAGGTAGTATCTCTGAGAATCACAATGGGTGATCCCAAATCCGGGATGACTTGTAACACAGTGTTATCAATAGTAGCAGCACATAATGGTCCTTACACTTCTATAGGCTCAACATCACAATCCAGTGTTAAAACTACACTGTTGAGTGACCCTGCACATATGACAAGGTCTACATCCACACTGCCCACTCTTACTGTTTTCCTATTACTCCTGCAAACCTTGTGAAAATGACCCAATTTCTTACAACCCAAACAACATTTGTTTGTGGCCGGGCACCCTGAATAATTACTTAAATGATTCTTTGATCCGCATCTGTAACAAAAGGTGGAACATTTATTTTGTGTAAATGTTTACGGTTTATCTTTCGTGCCAACCATACATAGACTTTCCTCCTGATCATCATCAGGCAAAGAAATCACATTGATACTAGAGACGGTATCCATTTGCATGGCCTTTGTCAAAATTGCTGACCTTTCAATACTTAATGCCAAGTCAATGATTTCTGTTAGTGATGGAATTCTGCAGCTTAGAATTCTTTCTTAGATATTTTGTGAAACGCAGTTAAACATGAAGCGATCTCTAATGTAATCATCCGACAAAGGACCAAACCCAAATGTAGTTGCTAACACCCTCAAATCTGAGATGCACTCCTCAACCTTTTCATCCTCCATTTGCTTGCGTTCATAGAAGTTGTGCTGTTCTAGCAGAATCTTAGGAGTGTCTGAAAATTGTTTTTTAGCCTGACATCACCTCCATATTCACATTCTACTGTCTATCACCAGACTGACTCTGAGGAGGTGGTTTCGGTTGAAGACTGTCAAAAATGCGCTGGGCTGCTTGGTCCAAACTCCTGAACTGCATGGCTAATTTATGTGCTGGTGCATATTCTATGGCATCAATGGCCACCAAATGGTTCTCAAACAGCCTGAACCATACTACACGCCATAGCCTGTTTACCTGGATTACTAAGCAACGGTGGAGGCTAGTGATCCATTGTGGTGTGGCCATAGCCTCTACAGATCATGAATAAAACCAGAGTCACAAAGTAAAAGAAAATTGGAGGCCATGAACCTTTTAACTTAGAAAATTGTAGGCTAAGAGATAAAAAGTTCACCTTGCAATAGACACAAATTTGGGGTGTAGCCCACTCACACTCTGGTGTCCACGATTGTTAAATACTGCCATTGCAATTCTCACCACTGAAAAAACAGCGCCTCTGCCGCATTCGCCACTCCCTCAGCGCTGTACTTTCTCACCTTTAACTAATGGCTGACATGCCCTGTGAGTAGATGTCACTCCGGCTGGGCGTGCCTGACAGAACGGGACCAATAGAGCAATAACTGTCTTTGCGTGTGCCACCCAGTGTTCCTGCTGGAGTGCAGCACAACTGTCCATGGCGCCGAATGCCCCATGAAAGACACCAAGTGTTCCTGTGCATGGCCAAATCTCTGTTTCGTAATCCACGCAGCTCCTTCGTGCTAATACACTGTCATGCAGAGCCTCCTTGTCGTAATCTGCCACTGCAGCTGTTCGGGCGGAGCCGCGCAATGCGAGGTGCCTTTCTGTAGCCTGCCGAAAGCCATACTTCTCACCAAAAGCGTGCGACAACATTTCTCTTAATCCGTTCGACCCCTGCTGCGCGATGACACCTGCCCTCCTGTACCTCTCTGCATCTCACGAGTAATCACCACAGGAACGGTGGCTCAATTGCGTGGGAGAGGCCGGTGGGTGAAGTTCCTGATCCTCCCCAAATGAAGTAAGACGAGATCATGCAGAATATGTTTTCCAAAGTGTCATTTATTCTTTCTCCAGTTTCACCCACGGCACGTCATGACTCACTGGCATGAAGGTCGGATCCCAATGGACTCTTGCCTTTTGAACCTTCTTCCAGCAATCACCCCATGTGCGAGTCAGCAATCAATCAATCAATCAATCAATCAATCAGTCAACTTGTAAAGTGCACTACTTACCTGTGAGGGTCTCAAGGTGCTGAGGGGGGGGTGCTGCTACTGCTCGAAGAGCCAGGTCTTGAGGAGCCTTCTAAAGGTGAGCAGGTCTTGGGTCTGCCGTAGATGGGTGGGGAGGGTGTTCCAGGTCTTGGCGGCAAAGAAGGAGAAGGATCTGCCGCCGGAGGTTGTACGTTGGATGCGCGGGATGGCAGCAAGGGCAAGGCTTGCGTCTTGTCCGAGTTCAGCTTCAGGCGGCTGTTCCCCATCCACTCGGCGACAGCCTTCATTACCTTGTGAAGGTTTGTTTTGGTGGTGTGTGGGTCCTTAGTGAGGGAGAGGATGAGCTGGGTGTCGTCGGCGTAAGAGATGATGTTCAGGTTGTGCTGGCGGGTCACTTGTGCGAGGGGGGCCATGTAGACATTGAACAGGGTCGGGCTGAGGGATGAGCCCTGTGGTACGCCGCAGATGATGTCGGTGGTTTCGGATCAGAAGGGTGGGAGGCGGACTCGTTGGGTTCTGCCGGAGAGGAAGGACGTGGTCCAGTCTAGGGCCTTCTTCTGGATTCCGGGTTCTTGGAGGCGTGTTCTTAGTGTGCGGTGGCAGACTGTGTTGAAGGCGGCTGATAGGTCCAGGAGGGTGAGGGCTGAAGTTTCGCCGTTGTCTAGTTGGCGTCTGATGTCGTCTGTGGTGGCGATTGGGGCTGTCTCGGTGCTGTGGTTACATCTGAATCCGGACTGGGATGGGACTAGGATGTTGTTGTCCTTGAGGTGGTGGGTCAGCTGTATGTTGGTGATTTTCTCGATGACCTTCACCGGGAATGGAAGCAGGGAGACAGGGAAATTCTTGAGGTCCTTGGGGTCCTCCTTGGGCTTCTTAAGGATAGCGTTGATATCGGCGTGCTTCCAGCTTTCCGGGAATGTTGCTGTGTCGAAGGAGATGTTGATGACTTTCCATAGTTGGGGTGCGATGGTTGCGTCAGCTTTGTTGAAAACATGGTGTGGGCATAGGTCTGAGTGGATGAAGTTCATGACCCAGGAGGTCAGCTGGTTGGTGCAGGTGGCGTTAGGGGTGGTGCCTGTTGTGGTAGGGGCGGATGAGGTGTTGAAGCTGTCGTGGATGTCGGCGACCTTGCGATGGAAGAAGGTGGCCAATGACGTCGTTGGTGTTAGCGCTGGGGTTGGAGAGTTCCTTCACTATGTTAAAAAGCTTTTTGCTGTTGTGTGCGTTGTTATCCAGGTGGGCTTTGAAGGACGATCTCTTGGCTGTTCTGATGGGGTGGTGATGTCTGCGGATGGCGTCCTTGTGGGCTGCGTGGCTGTCTGGCGTGGGGTAGTGGAGCCATTTCTTCTCCAGCTTCCGGCATGTAGGTTTGGAGGTCTGGAGCTCTTCGGTGAACCAGGTGGCTTTCTTGCTGGTGTGGTTGGTGGATGGTTTCTTGAGCGAGTTGTCGATCCATTGTCTGAAGTCATGGGCGGCGGAGTTTGTGTCGGTGGGGTCGGTGGGCTGGTTCTGGGCGAGGGTGGAGGTCAGTTGGTCCTCGGTGACTTTGCTCCAGCAGCGGCGAGGAAGCTGTTGGGTGGGGTGGTGCATGGTTGGTTTCTTGACGGTGAAGGGGATGCAGCGGTGTTCGGTCCAGTGGAGTTCGGTGGTCTGGTTGAAGGCGATGTGGGTGCTCGTGGAGAAGACGGGTCGAGCGTGTACCCGGCGGCGTGGGTGAGTTCGGTGACGAGTTGTCGGAGGCCGAGGTTGGCGAGATTGTCGATCAGGGTAGTGGAATTGATGTTGTTGTTGTTCTCGAGGTGGAAGTTCAGGTCCCCCGAGGAGGATGTAGTCCGTGGAGGTGAGTGCGTGGGAGCTGGCGAGGTTGGCGATGGAGTCGCTGAAGAGGGCCCGGGGACCGAGGGGTCTGTAGACGAGTGTTCCTCTGAGGGTGGTGTTGGGGTCGGTGTGGATCTGGAAGTGAAGGTGTGCGGCGCCGTTGAGGGAGCCGTCTGCGAGGGTGTGGACCTGGAGGGTGGATTTGTGGATGATGGCAATTCCTCCTCCAATTCCGTTGGTGCGGTCTCTGCGGGAGATCTTGTAGCCATCCGGGATGGTTATGGCAATGTCAGGTGGCGAGGAGTCGTTCCACCAGGTCTCGGTCAGGAAGGCAACATCTGGGGCTGAGGTGTCGAGGAGGTCCTAGAGCTCGACGGTGTGTTTGCGTGCAGAGTGGGTGTTGAGGAGTATGCAGCGGAGATGTTTGGGTCGGGTTCTTGGAGGTTTGGTGGTCCTGTCGCATGTGAAGTTGCAGGTGTGGCAGGTGAAGGGTCCGTGGGTGAGTTTCGGGGCGGCCTGGAAGCAATGGTGGCATCGGCCGGTGTTGAGAGTGTGGAGGGTGTTGTCGCCGTATCAAAGTCTGGCGCTGGGCGCGGTCCAGGCGTGGATGGGCGCAGACGGGCATGCCTTTGGCGCGCCTTCGGCGCTGCCGCCATTTAAGGAGGGGAGGGAGGAGCAGCTGGGAGGTGGGAGCGGGGCGGCGAGGGGGCGTCGCCGCAGGGAGCAGCGGCGGAAAAGAGCGGGATACCAAAGGCAAGAAGGGGGGGTGAGGGGGGGAACGAGCCGTTCAGGAGTATGTCAGAAAACGGTACAAAAGGTACAATGGACACACAATTCAAGAGACAAAACACCAGAGTACAGTGCAAACCCAAGTGGTCACAACGGTGAGCAGCGGCAGTTGGGAGCACAGCGGGCGTGAACTCGCGTTTAAGGCAGGAGCAGGTAATCAGCAGGTGGAGCTGTTTGGCAGCAGGGGGGTGACCTGGCCTTCAAGCAGGGTCTAGGGTCACTCCTGCTGTCGAGCAGCAGCCGCCATTTAAGGCAGGGAGGGAGGGAGAAGCAGCTGGGAGGCGGGAGCGGGGCGGGAGGGGGGCGGCGAGGGGGCATGGCTGCAGGGGGCAGCGGCGGAAAAGAGATGGGATACAAAAGGCAAAAAGGGGTGGGACGAGCCGGTCAGGAGTATGTCAGAAAACGGTACAAAAGTTACAACGGATACACAATTCAAGAGACAAAACACCAGAGTACAGTGCAAGCCCAAGTGGTCACAGTGGTGAGCAGCGGCAGTCGGGAGCACAGCAGGCTTGAACTCGCGTTTAAGGCAGGAGCAGGCAATCAGCAGGTGGAGCTGTTCGGCAGCAGGGGGATGACCTGGCCAGCAATCAAATCATTACAATGGAATATGCAAAAACCAATATTCCCTAAGAACATTCTCATGGACATTTTCAAACTACACCCTTCCATCAGTAGCCTTTGCCTCCCATAAGGCCCTGACACTGTCCCTCCACCCCTCCCTGACCAGGAATACTGGCATCCAGTGGGCCCAGTCCTTACTGGACTCAAGACTCACCCTTCCGGTCGCCCGCTTCTCCCTCCGTCTCTCCCCCCCCCCAAAACCCCCAAAACACCATTCTTATGTTCAGGTGGCAATCTTTCCCTAAGAGTGATTTGGTATGTTCCGAATTGGTATTAAAGGGTTGGTATGAGTCACAAAGTGTAAATCCCGCATTTGTAAATTGCGAATGTCGCCTTGGAAGCACTTGATAACTTCATAATCAGCAAACCATGTTTACAGAGCACACTGCTGGGCTGGAGAGGTGTGTGACAAGTGTGCTTGGAGCATTAAGGCCACATTCGAAAATGTCTGCACAGGAGGCAGACAAAGCAGAGGCATCCATAAAGAGAATTAAAATGTTTTCCGATGTGGAGCCAGAGACTTTGGTTGAGGAGTCTGTGCTTCTCAATGAATTGATTTTTGGAAACTAAGAAAAGGATGCGGATGGCAACCCAAGAAAGATTCAATTCTGGGGGAGACACTAACACAGCATTGAAGAAATCCGGAAGTGCATAAGATAATGGCGCGGAAAAAGAAGAACTTAGTCATCAATCCACAAAGGTACCATAGATTTGGAAGAAACAGTTCAGTCTTAAAGAAGCACCATTTCCTATCAGTCATATTTGTTTACACTTCAGCTTTGCCACATCTGTATTACAGTCATTGAATGATCTAAACAAGCATTGCATGCCAATTGGTTTACAATTGGCAAAACATTTTTTTGATTAAAAAAATAATGGATTATCATAGTACTCACCTGGCACTGAACGGAACTATTGTGTGTGGATGTGTTCCTTGTGAAAGAGCAGAATGACATCACTCACAGTGAGTATAGCCGACTTTTGAAGTGGGCACACCCATTGCCCCATGATGTGTGCTATAGTAGTTTGATGCAAAATTTGAATGACACAATAACAGACCTAGGGATGATAAAGCCTCACTGAAAGCCCCTTTAAGTAGGTATAGGATATATATATGTGTGTGTGTGTGTATTAGCATACTACAGAAAAAAAGAAAAAAGGGTAAAAGTGAGAGAAAAAAAGGAATAAATGAAAAAAAAGACTGAATTTAATAATTGTAATAGTATTTCACTATGTCTATGATATTGTTGAAGTGTACGTCATGGTATTTATGTGGCAGGCGCAAAGGCACCAATTGTGTGTGAACAAGGCAGGAGGAATTGCCGAAAACCGTTACTCCACGGCTTAAATAAAAAATTATGCAGATACTATCCTCGAGTGTTTATGCCTTTTTTGTCAGGAGAAACTAGTTTGGATTTATATATATATATATATATATATATATATATATATATATATATATATATATATATACATACACGCACGAACACAACACACGCGTGCACACACACACACACACCTCCAGACCTAAAAATAGAAAATACTTCCTGTTTCTAACTGATTAACTTCTTGTGGGATTTCTTCAGGTAGTATAATGTGCAAAACTAAAAAGGTGAACCTTAAATTAAAATGGTATTATTGGATAAGGAGAACGCACAGCAGGTCGAATCACTCTCTAGATAGTTGTAAAATCAGTGAAGGGACTACACAGTCAGCTTGGATCCATAAAAGTCTGTGAAGCAAGGGACTGCGAGAGAGTAATGCTTGGATATGCATGCCAAGCGAGTAACATTGGCAAATGCACCATAATTCACATTGACACATGTGTCATTGTTGAATAACACTGCCACACGCGCAATACTAGGAGATAGGCCATAAGGGATGCTAGCACAGGCACCATGAGCAACTAACTCTGATGCCGCATAAACATCTAACATTGGAGTATAAACTAGCAATGTTAAAGGACTATAAGAAAGTCACAATTGTGCCTGCACCACAAGCCGGTAACAGGGATATACCATAAAGACCATACAGGAATAAGACAGTCAGATAAATTGCATGCAATTGACACTGGCGGATACATCAGAAGCAGGAAGCATGGGCTAATGTTCTAAAACATGTGGCTCTGATGCACTACACCAGAGGTACTCTGGCACATTCACAATAAGCATGTAACTGGCATACACAACAGCAGGAAACATGGTATATGCACTACAAGAAAGTAATATAGCTAGCATTGGAACATGTAGCAAATAAAAGTAACTCTGTTTTACCATAAGACACTAACACTGGAACATTTATTTTAATAACTTTATTTGGTTATTATATGCGAAAACAACCATAAAAGTACAATGAAAAAGTCACAATATGAAAAGAGAATATGTGTATACATATATATAAACAACAATCATAACACAATAAAAAATTGGCTGTTTACGGTGAAGCATAAATTGATTTTCGTACTCTAAAAACATTTTTAAAAAAAGCTGAGACAGATACAATAGTTAATATATTATCTAATTTCTGGATGGCTAAAAAAGCAGGACGACACTGATTAAAATCCATAATCTTCAATATGGGCACAATCCATTTTTTCCTCTGTGCAATATAAAATTTACAAAATAGCAGTATATGCATATCCGATTGATTGGACAGATCATCACATGGACATTTACTAAGTTGCTTTGTCCAATTATTCATGTTGGGGAAACTTAAAAATCTAAATAAGATATTTAATCTAAAACGCGTCAATAAAAACCGTTCAAAATCACTCATGTGTAGCTTAACATATGTTTGGGATTTGCTAGTGGTCATTGTTAATTGATGAGCAACCACTGTACTTTTCATCATTTCAGTGCTCATTCTGCGATCTCCCAAATGCATCATACATTGTTTTTTTAGTTCTCTCCTAGACACATGGGACATCAATAAGGGATCATCATAGTAATCCTGGTGTCCTATTTGTATGAGAAACGTCTTTACATATAATAACCATCTTATCTTGTTGACGTTATCCAAATTCATCACATCTCTCAAAATTGATCGATTAAAAACACACTCCTCCGTAGTCCATACCCTATGCCACAAAAGTACTGGTTGGACTTTGATAACATCCTCTATATACGGTTGACCCAGTTAAGCGCGGCAAATGTACGTAGAAACACTATCTGGAACTGCTAAGAGGTACCTCATAAAACAGTTTTCTGCCACCTATAATGATTTCACACTTGCATATCCCCATATTCCTGCACCATATGTAGCAATTGCTACACAGGTCGCTCTATAAACGGTTAAAAGTTCCCCAATCATTTTTTACCCCTTTTTCTGCTAAAATTTGTAAGGGCCATTATGGATTTGCAAAACAACAACCTCCTTGTCTTTATTGTTGTATTCCATAGGCCAGTTTGATCAAACAATATACCTAAGTACGGGAAAGTTGGAGTAAAATCCAACGGTTTCGAATTAATGTACACAACTTTCTTCATATTTTGTGCCCCGGGACCACAATTCATACAAAACGTTTTCGTACAATTAATTCTAAAATCTAAATTGGTCATAAATTGGGAGAAAGATGTAATCATCCTTTGCATGGCCAAGGGTGTCCGGGCCATCAAAACCTCGTCATCCGCGTATAATAGTGCTGGGACAGATCTATTGGCTATCATGGGCATGTCCCTGTACTCCCGGAGCAATGTATTTTCCAGATCATTGATGTAAATTGTGAATAAGAAGGGAGCGAGCACGCATCCTTGCCGCACTCCTCTTGCGATGCTGAAAGGCTTAGTGCATTCTCCATTCCTACCAAATCTGACTATGGCCCGTGCCCCCATGTAAAGCTCCCTAATAAAGAAAATTATGTTTTCCTCCACACCCAATTTTTCTAAGATCAGCCAAAGCTTACTATGGGTAACACAATCGAAAGCCGACGTTAAATCGACAAAGGTTAAAAACATACGACTTCCCCTAGCTTTGGTATATTTTTCTAAAATAATGTGCAAATTAAGGCCCTGGTCAATGGTGCCAAGGCCTTTCCTAAAACCATATTGAAGATCACTGAATATTGAATGTTCTTCAGCCCATGTTTGCAATCTATTTAAAATGACACACCCAAAAATCTTAATGGTTGAGTCTAATAGTGATATTGGGCGATAGCACAAGCAACTTGTCCTATCTCCCTTTTTAAATATAGGGACAATAATAGACTCAAACCAAGAAGATAGCAATCCATTTGATGCGTTAAAAAGTTTCGTAAGGAGTGGACCCCATAAGGCCATGTTATTTCCATACAAATCAACTGGCACCCCATCGGGGCCTGGGGCCTTACCTCCCAGGCTAGCTTTTATAACCAGGGTGACTTCGTTCAGAGTAATAGACAGGTCCAATTTCTTATTAGTATTTAAGGTCTCCTCATCCACCACATTTACGAGTGGAATTTGATCCAGAGGGATCACCACACTATATAAATCTGCAAAATGCTCTGACCATTCCCGCTCAGAAATGGCTATCTCTATCCTAGCCTTAACTTTATCACTTAGGAAGGGTGCATTGACTGCTTTCCATAAAGCTACAGTGTCTCTACTCAAGGAAGCCTCACTCAAGGATTCCCATGCTTCCTTTTTTAGGGTATACTTTCTCTGTTTCAGTGCCTTTTTATAGACCTTTCGCAGTTCCCTGATTAAGGTCTGGTCTCTTACAGAGTCAGTTAGGGCATATTTAAGGTTGGAATAAGCCTTAGTGCATTTGGACTTATTGGCTACCTTGATGGTTCAGGTTAAATCCGGCTCTCCAAGCGATCCCACCCCTCCGAGCTTTTTAAAGACTGTTAGTTACACCATCCTTCCGGTCATACTGATGGTACTTAATGCCTCAATCTCCACCAACACAGTTCCATCTGTGTGGAAAGAGGCTAGAGTGAGAGCACTTGTTAAAAAGCCCAATATGGACATTAACAAATTTAGTAATTATCGTCCAATCTCTCTGCTTCCCTGGGCCAGTAAGTTACTGGAAAAATATATTAATAGCCTCCTGACCAATTTTCTAGAGGAAAACAATCTGCTTGATCCCTCGCAAACCGGCTTCCGCCCCAAGCATGGGACGGAATCCGCCTTATTGGCGGTCCTGGAGGAAACAAGAGGCATCTTGGATCGGGGAGGATCGGTGGCAGTCATCCTCCTCGATCTAAGTGCCGCTTTTGACACTGTGAACCACAAAATCCTATTGCAGCATCTCCAGGACATTGGGATTCAAGGCGGTGCGCTGGAGTGGATCAGCTCATTTTTAACTGATAGAAATTTTCAGGTTTTTGAGGGAACAACTACCTCTACCAGCAGGCCCCTGGAATGTGCAGTCCCGCAGGGTTCTTCACTCAGCCCGACGCTGTTTAATTTATACATGAGGCCGCTAGCTGGGATCGTCCGTCCATATGGTATTAAGATCGTAACCTATGCGGACGATACCCAGCTGGTGGTCTCTTTGACGCGGGCTGAAGACCTTGCGGGTACGGTGGATCTGGGGGGTTGCCTGAGTGAAGTCAGCAGCTGGATGACCCGGTCTTGTCTCAAACTTAATGGGGAGAAGACAGAGGTAATGCTATTGGGCCATCCGGCGCCATCGGCGGTCGACTTGATTTGGCCAGCCTGTCTGGGCCCCCCTCCAGTCCCTAAGGATGCTATTAAGAGCTTGGGTATTTGGTTGGATAAGTCCCTAACGCTTGACCATCAAGCTTTTGTACTATCTGCCACTTGTTTTGGCCTCATCAGAATGCTGAGAAAGATCCTCCCTTTGCTACCTTTTGAGGCCAAACAAATCGTTGTTCAGGGACTGATTCTCTCCAGATTAGATTTTGGGAACGCTCTCTATCTTGGAGCCCCAAACTTCACATTGAAGAAGCTGCAGGTGATCCAAAACTGTGCAGCCCGGACCCTGCTTCAAATTCCCCGCAGGATCTCTGTTAAACCTGGGTTAATAAAATTGCACTGGCTCCCTGTGAAGGATAGGATTAGTTTTAAATCTCTGTGTGTTGCTCACCAGTCTTTCTGGGAAACTGGCCCAGTGATTAGTTGATTAGTCGCCCTTTAATCACCCCCTACCTTCCTAGCAGACAGCTACGGTCTACCAATGCTTTTTTTGCTGCCGTGCCAAAGGTCAAACGGACAAGATCAGGTGGGCGTTCCTTTTCTCTGAACGCGGCTAGGTTATGGAACAGTATACCCCTGTATCTAAGGTCCAACTCAGATCTCACTTCTTTCAGGAAGCACCTGAAAACTTTTTTGTTTAATAAATAAATGTGTTCCTTTCTGCTCACTTGCTCCGCCGTCTAGACACTACTAGCCACAGCGCTTGGACGCCTCTGGGCAACTATTTGCGCTCTACAAAACACACTTTCATTTCATTTCATTTCAGTGCAAGCTGTATCAAACCAGCTGGCTATATTATCTTTAGGGTTTTACCTATCAACCCACAGGCTAGTTTTGATGTGTGAGGATATGATTAAAAAGTTTTTAATAATTGCTGAATCAGCGGCATTTCCATCCAGGCAAACATCGAAACTAGATTCGCATTTCCTAATTAAATTCTGGATGAAATCCTCAGGGACCACTTTGGTCCATTTTAGTGAATACCCGTTTTGTCGGTACAAGGCGATATCATCTATAGCCTGTCTTTTTTTTTTTTTTTTTTTGTCCTCATCTGCCCGACACTCGTTCCATAGATGCAGAAGAAAAATCACACCAACCACCTTACTGCCATCGGGATCAAGGCCCTGATGATTGAGCCGCTTCACCAACTAGGCAGAAATTATTGCGGATTGGCGGGAGATATGGTGCACCTTGTTGACACTCCTCTAGGCAGCTTCATGCCTGTTAAGCCAGTAAATAGATATCGGAATCGGGGCAAACCACTAGACTGAGCCATGGAGTAGATGGGCATAATCATCGGACCTTTGGGGGGAAAAAAAACCCCCAACAAGCCGAAAGAAGGTTCACTTTCAATCTATCAAGAGTTTCCAATAGGTGAGGCACTGGGTGCTACAAGTTCTAGCCAAGTCTATCTTGGATGTTTCATAGAGTGACGTTAGCCAGGCGGAGTGTGCGGGAGGGATGGTATCTACCCAGTGTATACATATCTGCCGTCTTGCCAGAAGGATGGCATAGAATAAGAAAGACCGCGCAACCCCGATGATGTTCTGATCGAAGCCAAAAATGACTAATGATAAGGTAAGAGGGATGTTGGTCTTGAGGATTGAATCCAGGGTGACTTTAACCTCTTTCCAATAAGTAGTTATATGAGGGCATTCCCAAAACATGTGGGTATCTGAGGCTGCTAGAAGTTGACATTTGTTACAGCATTTCCCATCCTGGTATTTTGATAGACGTAAAGGGGAAAGGTATGCCCTGTGTAAAGTGAACAAGTGGTTTCGTCTCAGCCAGGCGGGTTTGACAAGTCTATACAAAAGAGAAAAAGATGTTATCCACAAATCCTCGTCCAATGGCACGATTTCACTTCCCCATAACTCCATTGGGAGGTTGAAGTCTCCATCTATCTCCTCCAAGATGGACCAATACCAAAAAGCAACCTCCTTACCTCCTGTCTGTTTTTCGACTAAATGCTGTTCAAGGGGGCTGGGTCTCCCAATGTTAGAATTTTTTCTAGTTAATTCTCTGGCCCAACTGCTGATTTGGATGTACTTAAATCTTCACAAGGTTGGCCCTACTTTCTCCCTGAGTTCCGCCCACTCTATCAAAACGCCCCCAGATACCAGATCACCCCATCTTGAGAGGCCAGCTTCAATTAGGGGGGCTGCCACACAGTCTTTCAAACACAGTGGGAGCCCAGGAGAGTCCCAAATCTGAGCATAGTTGGAAAAATATGCCAGCCCCACTCTAAATTTAATTTGCACCCAGGACTTCAATATTGTTAAAAGAGCCTTAAGCCTCACCTTTTTAAAAAACTTTCGGTCCCCGAACTTAAATAGAACCCCGTCTAACGGAAGGTTTGCCCCCACCAGCATTGCCTTAAACAATCTCCCATTTGAAGAATTGTCTGGTGTCTTCAAGAGCATTCTTGTGTGGGAAAGCTGGAATGCCCACGCGTAGTGCTGCAAGTCTGGCAGAGCAAGCCCCCCTGTTTCCCTCCTCCTCCTTAATTTTTTCCAGGCCAGCCTTGTAGCCTTATTGCCCCAGATGAAGGAATTAATTTCCTGCTGACATTTATGAAGTTGCTTAGAATCAAAAGCCAAAGGGATGGAATTAAAAATAAAAGTCAGTTTCGGGAGGATAGACATTTTCACTATATTGACTTTCCCAAAAATTGACAATCGAAGACCCGCCCAGGATTTCAATAGGGCCCTACATTCTTGGAAGACCAGATCTAAATTAGCCTTAGCCAAGGTGTCTATATCTTGAGTGATTTTAACTCCGAGGTAACGAATTGAGGGTGTCACCACAACGCTTGGATTAGTAATATTCCACGTCATGAGCTCAGTCTTCTCAGCGTTAATATCATAATCCGATATATGTCCAAATTCTTTGGCCATTTCAACCACTATTGGAAAGGCAGTTGCTGGGTCACTAGTGTAAATTACTATGTCATCGGCGTAGAGCCCTACCCTTTTTTCCCAACCTCCATATTCAAATGAGGAGATTCTTGGATCATCCCTAAGAGATTGTGCAAGTGGCTCAATATAGATATTAAAAAGCAGGGGGGAAAGGGGACAACCCTGTCTCATTCCCCTACTAATCTGAAAGGGCTGAGTACATGTACTGTTCATCAAAATACTCGCACTGGGATTAGCATACAAAAGACCAATCGCCCTACAGAAATTAGGCCCAATTGCGAATTTCCTCATGACTTCAGCTAAATATAACCAGTTTACTCTATCGAATGCTTTTGTTGCGTCGAGGGTCATAATGGCCAAAGGAAGGGAAAAAGTTGAGGCGATGTCTGCTGCCCCGATTAAGTCATAAGTGAGGTCTGAAAGCTGTCTACCTCGAATGAAGCCCTTCTGGTCAGTGTGGATAATTGAGCTAACTTCGCGTCCCAGCCGAGTCGCCAACACCGCCGCAAAGAGCTTATAATCACTGTTTAAGAGTGAAATTGGCATGTAAGAGCCACAGTTGGCCGGATCTTTTCTGGGTTTTGGGATCAGGACGATTGTTGCCTCCCCCCATGATTTCGGTGGGGTGGCTCCCTTTACTAAGATGTCATTAAAGAGTCTAGTAAGTACTGAAACTATTTCGGGTGCCAAGACCCGAAGTAGCTCACCAGGGAGACCGTCGGGTCCAGCCACCTTACCCCGCTTTACCTTTTTGATAGCTTCGCTCACCTCTGTCTCCGAGATTGGTCTGTCAAGCCGGTCACTTTGTTCTGGGGTGAGAGCCTAGTCACCGGATCGTCCGAGATCTCCTCTTTATATATTTGTTGAAAGAAGTCAAGAAAGGCTTCCCCAAAGTTTATGGTGGAAGTTCTTTCATTAGTCTCCCCCTCTACACTAATAAGTTTGATGTGTTTTTTGGCCTGGTCGGATTTGATTTTCCAGGCTAGGACCTTGCCCGAGTATTCTCCATATTCAAAGTTTGAAAGTTTGCTTGCTGCCCATCTCTTTGCGACCCTCTCTTGGAGGATACTTTCTAACTTCCCCTTTAATTCCTTCCGTTGTTTCTGCACTTCATTAGTACCAGTTCCGGAACCGATACGTTGGTCAAAGAAAGCAATTTCCTGTTCTATATTGGCGATCTTTGCCCTGTACACTTTCCCTCGATGAGAGGCCCTGTTGGCGATGTGACCTCGTAAATTTGCTTTATAAGCCTCCCACACAATATCCAACTGAGCTGAGTTTATGTTAATGTCCATAAAAAACTTAGTCTCTTGAATAAGGAGGTCAGTTTCCTCTTCCTCTAGAAGAATAGTGCGGTCAAATGACCAAGACGTGTGAGGGGTTTGCTGACCTGATTTTAAGAAAAAAAAGATGGCCGAATGACCTGATAAATGTGAGGGCAAGTAGACTAGTTCCTCCAGGTGATCTCTTAATGAGTAGCTGAATAGGGCATAATCAATTCTAGACTTATGGTTATATTTGAAGTTATGATAAGATATACCAAGTGCGTTGCCCGCTCTCTCCCTCCACGGGTCTGCTAGTCCATGCGTTGACATGATCACCCTAAGCGTTTGCCTGGATTTCTCATAAGTTAATGCCCTAGAGTTGGGGGATTTGTCCAATTTAGGATTTAGTACTAAATTAAAATCCCCCATCCAAATTATTGGATCATGAGTTGTTAAAAAGATGGCTCTGAATTTTATGCAGGTATGAGGGGTCGTCCTGATTAGGGCCATAATATCCCACCAGCTTGTACGGTCTGCCATTTAAACTTACTTTAGCATATAGCCACCTACCACTGAGATCTTCTTCATGATCTATAATCTGCACTCTGACTTGCCTTTTAAAGATGATAAGGATGCCCCGAATATTAGCATTGTGGTTGGTACAGATAAAACTATCAACCCATCTAACATTCCTCAACATATCCTTCACTTCTTGCTGAAGAAGATGTGTTTCCTGGATGACAATGACCTGCGCTGGGGAGTCCCTCAAGTACTGTAATATTCTATGCCTCCTCCCCCTTACACGCAGGCCATTGACATTCCAGGACAAAAATTTTATCCCCAGCATGTAGTGTCATTCCCCCTCAACCAACTCATCAAATCAATAAAGAGTACACTACTCCCATGGCAACTTAAACGAGACTGAATTGCGTTTAGTGAGGATTGTAAATTTAGAACGATGTCTGACAGATGAAGGTTTTTTGTGATTTCACCCCTACCCCTCCCCCCCCCTGGAAAACCCTCCCTTACTTAACCTGGCCGGTGATGCCAGATTGTCTCTCTGAGGAGCCCCTCCCGCCCGGCCCTATTACGTGTTGTTAATGTGAAAGGTGTAATCCGACAGAGCCAAGGTAGATACCTGTAGAGGAATCTCATAGGAAAAAATATCCTGTGTGAGGGAGTGCAAAAAAATGGTAAAAATAGAAGTAAATAAACCTCGGAGAATTCTTCCCATTCTTCCCATTTTAAAGCTTCACCTATGAGTCCCCCCCCCCCTATTCCCGACCTGTGTCGTTGCTTTTTTTTTTTTTTTTTTTCCTTTACTCTCTTCTTTTCCCTCTCTTTTCTTTTCTTCTTTTTTTTTCCCTCATCTTTTCCTTTTTTAAATTTTTATTTCTTTTTATTCTTTTATTATTATTTTTTTATTTTTTTATTTTTTGAGACACCCTCCCGTGCTTTTTTTATTTTATTTTATTGGTTATGCTCCTATTATACAAGCTGTCAAATAGAGTTGTCAAATGGAGTTATCAAGATTAGGTTCGCTAACCCAAAACAAACAACACGAACAAGCAGCAGCCATAAAGTACTATAAAGTACTGTAAGGTAGTAAAGGGAGGATGTTATAGTGAAGGTAGTCTCTTGATCTCTTGGTCACTTGATCTTTTAGTCATTATCGGGCTCCCTGCACATGATCACTAATAGAGGCTAGGAGTTCATCCGCCTCCAGAGGGGAACGGATGTTGTGCATTTTATTATTATACATTACCCTCAGGAAGGCGGGAAACCTCATCTGAACAGTGGCCCCCAGACTCCTGAATTTCTCCATTCTCTGGCCTAGCTCCCACTGTCTGTCGAGAGTTGTTTTAGACAGATCGGACCTAACAACAAAGGAGAAATCTGGGGCTTTTAAAGATGTAGCTTTAAGCGCCAAATTTAGTATTTTCTCCTTGGTGCAGTATGTTAGAAAGTTCACTAGAATCTTTCTGGGTTTAGATCTCGCCGGGTTTAGGCGAAATGGGTCTCGGTGGGCACGCTGAATATCCCTCTCCAATTCTTCAACAGGTTCCTCCAAATTCAGGGTCTCTTTGAGCAAGGAAGCAATAAACATTTTCATTTCTCCCCCCTCCTTTCCTTCTGGGACCTTCAGGAGTCTAATGTTGTTCCTCCGTGAATAGTTTTCCAACGACTCCACTCTTTCCTTTGTTGCGTCTCCATCGCGTCTTAAACATTGTATCTTTTCCTCTGCGAATTCCAATTTGGCTTTTAATTCGCCTACGGTACTTTCTGGGGTATCTGTCCTCTCGGCAAGCAGGTCAACTCTCTTGTCAAGGGCGTCGAACGCCGCTTTGATCTCGTGCTGATTACGTTTAGATTCAGCAAATCCACTCTTGATCTCATGCAGGAGTATCTCCTGAGATATCCCCTCCCGAGTTTCACGAGTTTCACAATCTGAGGGTACCGGCTCATCGTTATTCCCTCTGACATTCAGAGACCCTAGCTCCTCTGAAATATTGTCCACAGATTCCGAGACCACCAGGATTGGGGATGCGGTCCCTTGAGTATTATCTAGGCCACTCATCCCTTTATCTTGAGGGCTATTCTCCCCCACTCTGCACGTGACTTCCAGGACTTGTGGCAGTACCTTAAAGAAAGTCCTAAGCGAGGGGGTAAGTCGAACAGCGCTACTGTAAGTATTTCTGAGTTTATTTTTTTTGGCCCCTAGCTTAGGATCAGGAATCCGGGGAATAATATGAGTGTGCTTGCCGGTGAAAACAAAAATGGAAGACCCTGGAGTACCCTCCTTAGCGATACCTTCTACACCGTTAACTGCACTAAAACCCGGCCCTTTATCAATAACAGTGTCTATAATGATGTCTGCAGTGTCTATATCCCTTGTCTCGCCAAGCCCGCCCTCAGTAATACCTTTGGGACCCCCACGCCCGGTCACCTTACTTGGAAGTTGATCAAAATCTCGATCACAGCTGATGTCCACTGCACGTGCAGTTCCTTCCTCCATTGCAGACCTTACCTCTGGTTTAAATTTAAGGCGACGTGTCCGTGATTTTGGTTTGTCTGTGCGAGGGGGCTCAATCCCGGGTCGCGTTACCTTCGGTGGATCAAGGTAGCCTCCCTTCAACGCATCCGAGCTCTTCTGGGCTAGATGAAGGCTGCCGCTGCCTCCGAGTTTTCCAAGAGCCGCCGCCCTGCGGCTCCGTCAAAGCTCCACGGCTGCCACGGCCCACCGCAGAAGGGAGGTGGGAGGTAGGACCCCGAAGCCGCACATCCGCCGGGCAGGCTTTCACTCCTCACCCGACCTGCCGACCTGCTGATCTGCTAAGTCCAAGGCTGAGTTTGGGGTGTGTAGTGTGTGTGGTGTGTGCCGCTGTGAAAGCCGCCACGAATGCCACTGCACAACACAATGAACTACGTCCGAAAAGGACCAGAAAAAAAAACGCCAAAAAGAACCCAGGCAGCATAAGCGGCAAGACAGTTCAGGGCGGGCGCCGCCGCACAGCACCGTGTGCCGCGTTCGATAGCCGGAGAGGCTCAAACTAGGCAAGGATATTTTGGACTGGAAAGGAGAGACCGAAAGGACACCCAGGGAAGTCAGAGCGGTAAGACATTCAAGCTCTGCCGAATTTCCGCTACACTTCCCACCGGGATACGGGAGCTCCGCTGGAGAGACGCGACCTGCCCTAGCCGGCGGCCGCCATGTTTTCCCTATCTCGTTTTGTCGGTTCAAGGCGATATCATCTATAGCCTGTCTTATTAAACTGTCTTTATCAGATTCGTGATCGGGGTTTAAGATTTCCATGCTTAGCGGGAAATGATCGCTTAATGCGTTATCTAAAGTATTAACATTTTCGACCTGTTCACTGTATCTGGCCAAAGTCAATATAAAATCAATTGTTAAAAGTGCGACTCTCCCATTACATGTGGGGCAAAATGGGACCTCAGGTTGACAAATTTTGTTTGCAAAGCCTGTTGGAAATGGGATCCCCGGCTGGCCAGGGCTTTCGCCAAAGTCAGTCAGAGACCACCACACCCAAGTCAGGGCAAGGGAGTTACACGCCAAGATAACCCCTACTCACCCTCTAGGTAACGTGGCGCGAGCAGCAAGGCTAAACTTGGAGGCGATGTAGGCTAAGTATTTGCGCACGCACCCCAGCAACAACAACCAAAGGCCCACCACAAAGGAAACTCCACACAAGGTTATATAAAAATAGCCTTTGTATTACACCAAAACACATTAGATAAAACACACACTTTACAATGTGCCAGAGGCACGGGCAGAATTTACAAGGGGATATTTACAAGACAGGGCCACCTGGACCACTGTCAGGAATCAGAAGTAGCACTTTCAGAAATAGCACTTAGCAGGTAAAATCACTGTAGCACACAATAAAAATAGAGCACACAACCAGTAATCACTGGTAACCAGGACCTCACTAGCACCACCTGTACTAGGGAGAAAACAACCACCTATGTATTACAATACCTGTAGGGGTGTAAGAGGAAAACACATGATGCAATGCATAACATTCATTCAGAGGTGTAAGGGGGAAAACACATGATGCATCACAATACATTCAGAGGTGTAAGGCACATGACGCATAATCAATACATTCAGAGGTGCAGAACAAATACCAACTGCGCCAAACTCACGTAAGTCACCACCTGTGACTGTCCCTAGGCCAACTGGCCTCTCTGGGGCTAGGACGCCCTGTGTCCAAAGTCAGGGTCCTAAACGTAGCAGTTGCCCACAAAGTGCTGGGCAACTGGTGCAATTGAGGAGGATGTGGCCACCCACTTGAGCCTCGTAGGCTCTGGCAAATAGAATTTCCCCTAGAACCTCTCTGGGCTCAAAAGGAATCACAGATGCAGCCTCACTGGGCTGTGGGGGTCCCTCACGGGGGACCCGGAACACTGGTAGTGCCTCAAGCCTCTCTTAGGCTCATCGAACACTAAATGCCCTTCTTGAGCCTCTCTGGGCTCAAAACACAAAGGGGGGGGGGGCTCACGAGCCTCTCTGGGCTCTGCAAAACAACTGGTGCCCCCGGGGCACCTCGTGGCTCCAAGAAAAATGCCCCTGAGCCTCGCAGGCTCCAACAAACAAATGCCGCCGTTATGAGCCTTTCTGGGCTCTTGAAGCAAGACAGAGGCCCCCGTGAGCCTCCTCTGGGCTCAGAGAACAAAGAGCGAGGTCGCGCTAATGAGAGGGGGCGGGGCGGACACCGGCAATGTGTCCCGACGCCCCCCTCTCCTTTCCCAAGCACCAGCACTCACCGGCTGCTTCTTAGACGCTCTCTCCGCTCCCCGGTCAGCTTCTGGGGCGGCGGTTCCTCTCACCGGCTCCTCTCTCCACCGGCGGGACTCGTCTTGAGTCGTGGTGCTCTCCTCTTGTCCCGGGGCTCTCCTCTCCACTCGGGGAGCCTCGGGAACCCGGCCGGCAGCTTCTCTGCTGCGGGGGGTGGGACTTCCGGGTTGCCTGTCTCGGGCCGCGCTGCGATTGGTCAGCCGGCCCAGTGCTTCCGGGTCGCCGCGGGCAGCGCGGCGGCTCGCTTTTTAGGCAGGCAGGCGGCTTCCCAGGATCCGAGGAGTGGGCTCCCTCGTGAATCCAATAAATCAAACAAATATGCGGCGTGGGCAGCCGCTCGAGCCGCGAAGTGCAGGGTGGGCACCTGCCTTACAGAAGCGCTCCCAGGCGCTGCTGGACAAAATCAAGCGCTCTCAAGCGCTAGGGGGGCACAAACTACAGCGCTCCCAGCGCTAGGACGAAATAAAGCGCTCCCAGGCGCTAGGAGGGATCTGCAAGCGCTTCCAAGCGCTAAGAGGCAATTCCAGCGCTCCCAGCGCTAGAGGACAGCCCAAAGTCCAGCAAAAGTCCTTTCAAGGGGCAGGGGGCAAGGCTGGGCCCAGAGCCAGCACACTGGGTCTCCAGGCAGGGAGACACCCCAAGTGGCGGTCCTCTGGCCCAGCAGCAGCAGCAACAGCCCCCTCAGGATCCTGGAAGAGAACAACTTCAGTGGGGACACAGCCCCATTTTTATACAGTGCATTCCTTTGTTCAAGGGTGCAGAGTGGGGGCGGAACCAGTCGCAGCTGGTTCTTGAGTACTCTGTTTACCTCAACCACCCTCTCTATTCACTGGCAGGGCTTGGGTCATTAGACACACCACAGGGGGGCGGAGCCAGCATTGTGTGGGGAAAACCCAGCCCATCCAGGACACAGGTACACTCCTCCCACACATCACTCATGCTGATCTCCCACTCACCACCGGGCAGACCCATCCAGACTTCCTGGAGCCTGGCATGCCAGCCAGCTCCAGCCAATCACACGCCAGCCCCCTCACAGCACACGTACAGCCATGTCTAGAAATGGCGCTTCGCTACTAGACACATACATGCTGCATACACCGTTGCGCAGCATTCACTCACACGAGTTCACACATACCAGACTCAAGCCTGTACACCCCACGCATCAGGAACTACCAGGGACACATACATTCCCCATGCATTCCTATGGGCGGGCAGGCCTAGCTCAGCACATGCACTCAGAGTGCGCACGCACTTTCCACTGGGACACAGTGAAAGTGCGCAGAATCCCAAAATCACCATCTCCAGGTCACCATTTCAAGCAAAAAGTCTTGGGGTGAACCTGCCCTAAGGGCCAAAGTCCAACATAACCCCCTTCCAGCCAAAACGCAGGGGAGACCAATCACCACCGTGATGGACTTCCCTGCTTGGGGCGATAGAACACGGACGCGGGCCCGCAACTGCAGGGACACCCTCCTGTTCTATGCCACGGTGAACCCATGGGATTCCTTCTCAACACACTGTCTGGACCAACTGGGCTACCCCACTGGTACTCCCAAGTTGTCCGCGGCCAGGACCAGGCCCTGGGCCACCCAGGTGCCACTGGTCCATGCCAATTCGCAGAGCGGGGGGTAGTAACCCCTGGCACATAGGAGCCATTCTCCACTCTTCCTGTCTGCAAGGCAGGACTAGACTGCCACTGGTTCTCCAGCCTAAGGCCTACAACCTCAGGCGGACCAGGAGTCTCAGGGAAGGCTCTCCTCCCCCTACCTCTTCTCCTAGGGTTCCTCCTCCCTCTGCGAGGGGTACCCCTAGAACGCCATTCCAACCCAGGACTTATCCATTCAGGTTGCACCGGGGTCAGAGGTGGGCTCTCCCACCCTCTGCACCCCCTTCCAGAGGTCTGCCCTCTCCCACCTGGAGAAGTTCCTCTGGAAGAAGAACCGGTCAGGACACTGGTTACAGTTGTCCTACCCTTCAGGTCAGGCTGATCCTGAACCTGGCCTTCCAACCTCTGGTCTAAAACCTTCGGTGGAACAATTGCCTGGCACTCCAGGACTTCTGGGGACTCACACACAATCTCCCTGAGGCTGACACATGGCCCATGTGTCGTGTGACTGTCTGTCTGGCGCAGATCTCCCGCCCTCTGTCCACCTGACAGTGCGTGACGATCCCCCAGACCAGAAGTGGTGTCACCATGGTCACTACACGGGAACCTAGCCCAACTGGGTAGTCCCTGACCCACTGGTCCAGCCACTGGGGAACTCCCCCAATCACTCCTCACTCTGGACTCCTGTACCCTCCCTACCGGAGCGGTACTGCCAGACTCTAGAACCACAGGAGCTCTGGTTACAGACACTCCAGGTCCTCTACTCACTAGGAGATCTTCCTCAAGTGGACTAACAGGACAGCCTAGGTCCCCAACCTGGTGTTCCCTCAAGAAACCATCCAAGTCCTGAGGCAGGGCTTTGGGCGTCTGGGGAACCTCGGTCTCCCCCTCACTCCTGCTCCACTGAGCCAGGCAGTGAGCCCCTACACCCTCCTCGCTATCCTGGGACCTAGCTGGGCTACACTGAGCCTCTTCCACCACGCTGGGCTGGAAGATCCCTGAACCACTACTTTTGGAGTCACTCACCAATGACCCTAGAGAACCTCTGGCCCTTTCCCAGCGGTCGGCTTCCCTCGCCAGTAACTCTGTATCAGTAAATCCAACTTGCAACAGGTGTTGGCGCAACTCTGGCGAACAACCACTGAGCACCTGCTCTTTGACTATAAGATCAAACAAGACTTCAAAATCAGAGTCAGTGTGAACCTCTACCCAAGCCCACAGTGCTCCACAACATTCATCCTCAAACTTCTCCCACGACTGGTGAGGCAGCTTCCTACTGCCCCTGAATTTCAACCTATACTCCTCCTCTTGGGAAACAGGAACCATACTCTGGGAACTGGGAATTTCTACACTGTGATTTAAATAGCTGCCACCACTGGACCCAACCCTCCCTGGGGGATCCAGACACTCAACACTGCGCGCAGGGGATAGTCTACCCTCCAGAGCTACTTTGCCTCTGGTGGCGGCCCTCTCAGCCTCCTCTATCCTGTCCTGCGCTAAGACCCTCTCGGTCTCCAGCTGTTGCTTCTTAACCTCCAGCTGTTGCCTTCTAATGCCCAGCTGTGCCATAGCCTGGGCATGCTCCAACCTGAGCCTCTCTAAAGCCAGCTGGTGCTCCCTTTCTCTCCTCCTATCTTCCAGCTCCTCTGGGGACAGGGAAAGGGATGAGGCGCTGCCTCCTACGCTGGACCCAGCAAGGGACTCCCTATCTATGGGGTCCTCACTCTCTGCTGGCGTCCCTGTGCTGTCATCTTCTTCCTCCTCCTCAGACTCTTCAGGGCTCCCCTCTGACCCACCACCCTCATGGTGTGAGACCCGGGCCCTCTCCGCACTGTGCTCACGCTCCCAGTCATCCTTCTGCCATTGGATCAGGTTACCCCTAAGTTGGGACTGGGTGTCTGACTCATTCACTGCAATGTCTCTCTCTTCGCAAAACTCTCTCAGTTCATGCAAAAACAGACCCCAGACATTAAAAGCAGACTCCATCTTGGCAAGATGCTCACAGACACGTGCAACACAGGGGACTTAACAATCTGAAGTAAGAGGACACAATTCCAAAACTTCCACACTCTCCTTATCAAAGAGAACTCATACTCATGCGTCCAGGAAAACACACCATTCATCCACACACACCCTCCCCTCGGATCGGTAAGGCAGTTTCTACCACCCCTGACTTCTCAACCTGACCAAAAGCGACACAGGTACCAAACTCTGGAAGCAGGGCGGGGGACAAATGTACTGAACACAATCAAATGACACTCTTCAGGAGAAGAAAATAATGAAACTTCCAAAACAATACAATCCCCAAAAATGTGGTCATCTAAAATGCAGAGTTTTGTGGTGCAGCCAGCTGCTACTAAGGTACAAGGCAAACACAAATCCTTATCCCGCCGCTTGCCGCCAATGTTGGAAATGGGATCCCCGGCTGGCCAGGGCTTTCGCCAAAGTCAGTCAGAGACCACCACACCCAAGTCAGGGCAAGGGAGTTACACGCCAAGATAACCCCTACTCACCCTCTAGGTAACGTGGCGCGAGCAGCAAGGCTAAACTTGGAGGCGATGTAGGCTAAGTATTTGCGCACGCACCCCAGCAACAACAACCAAAGGCCCACCACAAAGGAAACTCCACACAAGGTTATATAAAAATAGCCTTTGTATTACACCAAAACACATTAGATAAAACACACACTTTACAATGTGCCAGAGGCACGGGCAGAATTTACAAGGGGATATTTACAAGACAGGGCCACCTGGACCACTGTCAGGAATCAGAAGTAGCACTTTCAGAAATAGCACTTAGCAGGTAAAATCACTGTAGCACACAATAAAAATAGAGCACACAACCAGTAATCACTGGTAACCAGGACCTCACTAGCACCACCTGTACTAGGGAGAAAACAACCACCTATGTATTACAATACCTGTAGGGGTGTAAGAGGAAAACACATGATGCAATGCATAACATTCATTCAGAGGTGTAAGGGGGAAAACACATGATGCATCACAATACATTCAGAGGTGTAAGGCACATGACGCATAATCAATACATTCAGAGGTGCAGAACAAATACCAACTGCGCCAAACTCACGTAAGTCACCACCTGTGACTGTCCCTAGGCCAACTGGCCTCTCTGGGGCTAGGACGCCCTGTGTCCAAAGTCAGGGTCCTAAACGTAGCAGTTGCCCACAAAGTGCTGGGCAACTGGTGCAATTGAGGAGGATGTGGCCACCCACTTGAGCCTCGTAGGCTCTGGCAAATAGAATTTCCCCTAGAACCTCTCTGGGCTCAAAAGGAATCACAGATGCAGCCTCACTGGGCTGTGGGGGTCCCTCACGGGGGACCCGGAACACTGGTAGTGCCTCAAGCCTCTCTTAGGCTCATCGAACACTAAATGCCCTTCTTGAGCCTCTCTGGGCTCAAAACACAAAGGGGGGGGGGGCTCACGAGCCTCTCTGGGCTCTGCAAAACAACTGGTGCCCCCGGGGCACCTCGTGGCTCCAAGAAAAATGCCCCTGAGCCTCGCAGGCTCCAACAAACAAATGCCGCCGTTATGAGCCTTTCTGGGCTCTTGAAGCAAGACAGAGGCCCCCGTGAGCCTCCTCTGGGCTCAGAGAACAAAGAGCGAGGTCGCGCTAATGAGAGGGGGCGGGGCGGACACCGGCAATGTGTCCCGACGCCCCCCTCTCCTTTCCCAAGCACCAGCACTCACCGGCTGCTTCTTAGACGCTCTCTCCGCTCCCCGGTCAGCTTCTGGGGCGGCGGTTCCTCTCACCGGCTCCTCTCTCCACCGGCGGGACTCGTCTTGAGTCGTGGTGCTCTCCTCTTGTCCCGGGGCTCTCCTCTCCACTCGGGGAGCCTCGGGAACCCGGCCGGCAGCTTCTCTGCTGCGGGGGGTGGGACTTCCGGGTTGCCTGTCTCGGGCCGCGCTGCGATTGGTCAGCCGGCCCAGTGCTTCCGGGTCGCCGCGGGCAGCGCGGCGGCTCGCTTTTTAGGCAGGCAGGCGGCTTCCCAGGATCCGAGGAGTGGGCTCCCTCGTGAATCCAATAAATCAAACAAATATGCGGCGTGGGCAGCCGCTCGAGCCGCGAAGTGCAGGGTGGGCACCTGCCTTACAGAAGCGCTCCCAGGCGCTGCTGGACAAAATCAAGCGCTCTCAAGCGCTAGGGGGGCACAAACTACAGCGCTCCCAGCGCTAGGACGAAATAAAGCGCTCCCAGGCGCTAGGAGGGATCTGCAAGCGCTTCCAAGCGCTAAGAGGCAATTCCAGCGCTCCCAGCGCTAGAGGACAGCCCAAAGTCCAGCAAAAGTCCTTTCAAGGGGCAGGGGGCAAGGCTGGGCCCAGAGCCAGCACACTGGGTCTCCAGGCAGGGAGACACCCCAAGTGGCGGTCCTCTGGCCCAGCAGCAGCAGCAACAGCCCCCTCAGGATCCTGGAAGAGAACAACTTCAGTGGGGACACAGCCCCATTTTTATACAGTGCATTCCTTTGTTCAAGGGTGCAGAGTGGGGGCGGAACCAGTCGCAGCTGGTTCTTGAGTACTCTGTTTACCTCAACCACCCTCTCTATTCACTGGCAGGGCTTGGGTCATTAGACACACCACAGGGGGGCGGAGCCAGCATTGTGTGGGGAAAACCCAGCCCATCCAGGACACAGGTACACTCCTCCCACACATCACTCATGCTGATCTCCCACTCACCACCGGGCAGACCCATCCAGACTTCCTGGAGCCTGGCATGCCAGCCAGCTCCAGCCAATCACACGCCAGCCCCCTCACAGCACACGTACAGCCATGTCTAGAAATGGCGCTTCGCTACTAGACACATACATGCTGCATACACCGTTGCGCAGCATTCACTCACACGAGTTCACACATACCAGACTCAAGCCTGTACACCCCACGCATCAGGAACTACCAGGGACACATACATTCCCCATGCATTCCTATGGGCGGGCAGGCCTAGCTCAGCACATGCACTCAGAGTGCGCACGCACTTTCCACTGGGACACAGTGAAAGTGCGCAGAATCCCAAAATCACCATCTCCAGGTCACCATTTCAAGCAAAAAGTCTTGGGGTGAACCTGCCCTAAGGGCCAAAGTCCAACAAAGCCCATATCACATGAAAACATAATCTCATTCAGGAGGTCCCCACATGCAATTCAGGAAGTCCCCACATGCAAAATGAAATGAAATGAAATGAAATTAAATGAAAAGAGAATTTATAAAGCGCGGTAGCTGCCCTGAGGCGTCCTAGCGCTAGAGAAGTAGTGCTTCCTGATGGGGCTGTTGGCATAGAGGGTTTAGTCAGACTTCTTAAAAAGGAAAGTTTTTAACTGTTTATGAAATGAAAGTAAATTGGATTCAGATCTCAGGTGAAGCAGAAGGGAGTTCCACAATTTGGCCGCATTATAAGAAAATGACCGGCCTCCTGATCTTGATCTCTTGATTGTGGGGACTGTAGCAAGGATGGCATAAGTAGAGCGAAGCTGTTTATTGCGATGATAGGGAGTGATTAGGGAATGGTTAATGACCGGACCCGTTTTCCAGAAGGCATGATGGGAAATATAGAGAGTTTTAAAATTGATTCTTTCCCTAACAGGGAGCCAATGCAGGCTTCTCAGACCGGGTTTTGCCGAAAGGCTGCGGGGGAGCTGAAGCAGAGTTCGGGTGGCACAGTTCTGTATTAACTGAAGTTTTCGCAGGGTGTATTCAGGGGCTCCTAGGTAGAGGGCATTGCAAAAATCAAGGCGGGACTGGATCAAACCTTGAACCACGATTTGTTTGGCTTCGAAGGGCAGGAGGGGAAGGATCTTCCTAAGAAGTCTAAGAAGGCCGAAGCAGGTTGCTGATAACTTGGTTGTCTGACTGTTAAAGCTGAGAGATTTATCCAGCCAGACACCGAGGCTTTTTATAGTGTCTTTAGGTATTGGAGGAGAACCGAGACAGGGGGGCCATATTGAGTTGATCGTGGGAGAGATAGAGCTACCGAGGAGCATCAGCTCCGTTTTGTCTCCATTAAGTTTGAGACATGAGGTGGTCTTCCAATTATTGACTTCCTCTAGGCAGCCCATCAGATTGAGCTGTGCCAGTTGGCTGTCTAGCTGTTTGAGAGATACCACTAGCTGAGTGTCGTCAGCATATGTACTGATCTTTATACCATATGGACAAACAATCTCAGCCAGTGGGCTCATATATACATTAAATAATGTAGTGCTCAAAGATGAGCCCTGCGGTACCCCACAGCCCAGGGGTTTGCTAAGGGAGACGGTGTCCCCTTCAAAGACCTGGAATGATCGGTCGCTCAAAAAAGATTTGAGCCAGGTTATCGCTGTCCCTGACACTCCCAGACTAAGGAGTCGATGCAGTAGAATTCTATGATTCACCGTATCCAAAGCGGCCCTTAAATCGAGGAGGATGACTGCCACCGATCAAAGATCCCCCTAGTTTCTTCTGTTACTGCGAGCAGAGCAGTCTCTGTCCCATGCCTGGGGCGGAAGCCCGTCTGGGAGGAGGCGAGCAGATGGTTACTCTCGAGAAACCCCGTTAGATGTTTATTGCCGTGTTTCTCGAGGATTTTGCTCACCAAGGGAAGCAGGGAAATGGGACAGTAATTACTGGGATTGTTGGGGTCCAGGTTTGATTTTTTAAGGAGTGCTCGTACCATCGCTTGTTTCCACAGGGGAGGGACAATGCCTGAGGAAATGGATGCATTAAGTAAATCAAGGATGGTAGGGAGAATGCTGTGAATAGCAGCAACTAGAGTGCAGGGGGGCTGGGTCACAGGGGGAACCGGACTTTACTTGGAGCATTATGAGTCTAAGCATTTCTGGGTCCAGAAGAGGAAAGTTGTCAAGAATATTTAAAGAGTGCCGCATGGGTTCCGGGGGGGGTGGGGGTGTAAAATCAAGATGAAGGTCAATATCAGTAGCGGGGAACGAAGTGTAAATTTGTTGAATTTTTTGGAAAAAGAATTCCGCCAAATCATTACAGCGAGATTGTATGTTGTGATTGGGTACCGGATTTTGGGGGAGTTTAGTAAGACTTTTTACAATCTGATATATTTCTTTTGGCTTAGAAGTAGCCGCAGTGATTTTTCCAATGTAGAAAGCAGATTGTGCAGTTTTGATCTCGTTTTTATAAGATCTTATCGCCTCCCTATATATGGTTTTGTCTGCTAAAGAGTAATCCAATCGCCACTTCCTTTCCAGTTTTTTACACTGGCGTTTCGTTTCCCTGAGTCCAGCGGAGTACCATGGGGCAGTTTTTGAATGTCATTTCGAATTAATATTGCGTAGAGGGAGTGTGGAGTACAATGAAGTCGAAATCCAATTATTGTAGTTATTTTTGGCTGATATGGGGTCCTGATTGATTGAAGATCTAAAGGTCTCTAAGGCTGCAGTCCAGTTGTCTAGGGGAAGTTTCGACCAGTTACGCGATTTTCGTGATATAGGATTTGAAGGGCGAAGGTTGTGGGTGCTCCAAACGAGGGGGATCAAAGAGTGATCCATCCACGGGAGAGGGATGGGGGATCCTACCTTAAGGTCAATACAGTTACTAAAAACGGGGTCAAGGAGATGACCTTTGACATGAGTGGGGGAAAGAACGAATTGTTCCAATTGTAAAGCAAAAAGACTGGCCATCAGTTCTAGTGCAGTGTGGTCTGAAATGTCATCAAAATGAATGTTGAAATCACCCAACACAGTGAAATTAGAAGGAGTTGTGGCTAGGTCGGCAGGAATGGAGGGTAAAGTAGTATGGAACTGTTTTAAGGTTCCAGGAGGGCAGTATATAAGTATTCCGGAAAAACTGTTGTTGGGGGAAAAGTCAATAGAGAAGGACAGACTTTCACAATCTGGGATTGGATCAGAAGAACAGCGGCAGGTGTAGCGATCTTTACAGATAATTGCCAGGCCGCCTCCCTTTCCATAAGAGCGGTCTTTCCGTGTAATCTGGTACCCTTGAGGAAGTGCTTGCACTAAATCAGGTTCAGAGTCGGTGGTTGACCAAGTTTCTGTTAAGAAAAGTGCGTCTGGCGTAAATTCCTCTAGAAGCAAAGGAGATACATTTTAAGTTCAAGCCTTTTTTTTTGGTGAGTTAGGCTGAGCTCAAGATTGCATTGGGGACAAATAGTGGGTAAGTCTAGTGGATGGCAGAAATGAAAACAAGGGTTTTTTACATTTGTTCTTAATTTGAGGAAAGAGTTGCAACTGTAACTCCTGAAAGGACTAATAAAAGATGCTGAGGTTGTGGCCCCTGGACCCAGACGGCCGTGGACGGGCGCAGACGGGCTTGCCTTAGGCGTGCCCGCGGCATGCCCGCTGCGCACGTCCGTTGCGCGGCCGAGGAGGGATGGTCATTATGCATTAAAGAGGGAGGGAGTGGCCAAACAACTACACCGGCAACCCGGTACTTCCCCCAAGATGGCGGCTTGCTCCCCGTAACAGCGCCTAGTCGGCTGTGAGGGGTATGGTGCAGTGAGGAGAGGGTAGGTTGTGTAGGGTTCCAAATGTTAAAAATTACAGCAGCTTTTTAAAATTATATGCAGCGACTAACTCTCCCGGCTTCTGCCTCAGGAGATGGCACTAAGTCTAATGAGCGCGCGTCGCTGTCAGCGCAACTTTTGTGCAGGTCGCGGGAGGTCCAAACAACTACACCGGCAACCCGGTACTTCCCCCAAGATGGCAGCTTGCTCCCCGTAACAGCACCTAGTCGGCTGTGAGGGGTATGGTGCAGTGAGGAGAGGGTAGGTTGTGCAGAGTTCCATATGTTAAAAATTACAGCAGCTTTTTAAAATTACATGCGGCGACTAACTCTCCCGGCTTCCGCCTCAGGACAAACCCTGGAACATACATATATCATAAGCAAGTATCACTGACTAACACATGACATGCAATTAGCAGGGTCTTTCGCACAACAAACAAGCAACTTTGATGCACCATAAGTTAGGTACACCGGCGCACATCACCACAAGCAAAATATACTGACCCATAGCACACAAACCAGTACGGTTGGACTACACACATGTCCCTTTGATCCATCATAAGTCAGAACAGTGCCATATACACCATAGGCAAACCAGCATGGCAAATGCCTGACAGCAAGTAACACCAGCATATTTAACAAAAGCAAGTCAGCAAAATGCCTGAGAAGCACATATCACGGGTACATGAACTATAGGTAAATAATCATGGCGCATGATTCAAAAACACGTAATGCTGCATATACACCATAAACAAGTATAACTGACCAATGCATCATAGGTATGTAATGTTGGTGCATACACAATCAACAGGTGACACCGCACTTGCTGAATTGCAAGTAAAGTAGCAAATGGCTTGGAACAACAGTGGTACATACACTTTCAATAAGTGATCAAACATTACCGGAGACTCAAGCCCAAGCATAGCCCATTTCAAAGTTGTTTATCTTTACATGATTGTATCTCCAGACCACTCCACTTCTCACTCAAATGACAATTTCAACAACACTGTTCCCTGGTGAAAAGATCCAAACCTGTCTGACTAGTTTTTCAGTGGCTGACAAGCCACCAGCTTAAATGCAATGCAGAAAAGACGGAGCTACTTTTCTTTGGTACTAAGGCCATCGAGCCTTGGAAATCCTTTTGACCGGTGGACGCCCCTCCCCTGTTCACCATGCTAGCTCAGTAAGGAATCTAGGTATTCAATTTGATGACCATCTTTCCTTTGTACCTCTGGTCAAAGCGTTTGTGAGGACGTGTTTTGGATTGCTGCGTGTGCTAAGGAAATGTCTTCATTTTCTATCCTTTGAAGCTAGGAAACAGGTAGTACAGGCCCTAATAACATATAGGCTTGACTACGGCAATGCTGTGTACCTGAGTCTTCCAGACTATCTCATCAATAAGTTGCAGGTGGTCCAAAACACATCAGCCTGTACCCTGTGGGGACTACCACTGAGTTCACGTGTCTCCACATTTGAGGGAATTGCAATGGATCCTATTAAGAGGATTATCTTCAAGACCCTGGTACTGGTACATAAGGCCCTCCATCAGTCTTTTGCAGGGTACCTCAGAGCAAGGATTATTCCCTATGCTCTGACTAGATGACTTTGTTCAGCCAACACTTTTTTTTACTAAAATCCATCGGAACCAGAGCTCATTTTTTGGACCATCAGCATGGAAAAAACTGCCCTTGGAAATGAGGGCCACTGCAGACAAAGTTTCGGAAGAAATTAAAAACATGGCTCTTCAATCAGGATTAAAGGTTCAGCTCATTCATTGGTCAATTTCTGTGGTGCAGAGTGCCTGGAGTACAAGACCACTATACAAGTACCCATTCCATTATATTACATAAAGCAAGTCTTCAATGACAAAGCTAATACATCAAAGAATAACACCATCACCAAGTAAGCAACACCACCCCTTCCATTACTCCTCGATTTACAACTAAATGGACTTCTTCAAGATCTCACAACCATTTACCATAATGATATCCTAAGCACCCTCTAAGCTAATATGTATGAAGGTGATGTCCCCTTATCAACCATCATAACGGTTCTCTCTCTAGAAGCAACTGAAGAAGGCATCTTCTGCTCAGATTATCCCAAACTGAAAGAAAGTCCATCTTGACCGTGACTACCTTGCCAAATATCAGTCGCTCATTCTTGTACCCTTTCTCAGAAACATAATGAAGATGGCATTTTCCATTCAACTACACAAGTATATTAACAAAATGTTTTCCTTTAGGACTGTCAGTCAGTCTTCAGTTCTTGCTGCAGTTCAAAAACAACAATTGTGCAGGTTCTGGATAATGCAATGCTCATCAAAATCAATGGCTACTCTGAATCCTTCATTTCTGAGCCATATGTGACACCATTGATCGCCAACCCCTGGTAAACATCCTATCAATAAACATTAGACTTTTTAATATTGTTACTCTGTTTCACATCCTGTCACTATAAATACATCAATTCCTTCAGATGAACACATCACTATCCCAGCAAATGCTAATAATTTGATGATTACCCAAAATATTTATCATTTCTCTGAATCAATCAATCAATCAATCAATCATTCAGTACTTGTAACGTACGGCTATTCACCCCCGAAGGTATCCAGGAGCTGCAGTCTCTTTAGTCTCAGTCAAAAAGCCAGGTCTTGAGTCCCCTTCTAAAATCCATGAGTGAGGGTGAAGTTTATAAGTGAAGATGTAGGTTGTTACAGGACAGGGTAGAAGGAACGACCTCCACTGTAGCTTCAGCATATGCGGGGAATGTGTGCAAGGTGAGGGAGGAGGAGCACAGTTGTCTGGAAGGTTGGTGGTGTTCAGACAGTGGTTGATGAATGCTGGACCTTGGTGGTGGAGGGACTTGTAAGCGAGTGTCAGTATCTTGATCTGGCATCTCTTCTTGACTGTGAGTCAGTGGAGGTTCCTGAGGTGGGGGGTGATGTAGGTCAATTTGGGGAGGTTCAGGATAAGTCTGGTGCTGCATTCTCCATGGCCTGGAGTCTCTGGAGGTGTTGGGAGGTGGTTCCGGTGTAAAATGCATTTCTGTAGTCTAGCCTGCTGGTGACGAGGGCTTATGTGGCAGTTTTCCTGATAATAACTGGGATCCACAGGAAAATTTTCTGGAGAATGCAGGGGGTGTGGAAGCAGGCGGAGGAGACCGGGGTGACCTGGCGCATCATGGTGAGTTTGCTGTCCAGGACGATGCCGAGGATGCAGGTGTAGTCAGTTGGAGCGGGTGTGAGTCCTCGTTTGAGGGAGGCCACCAAGTGTTGTCCCATGGGGAGATGATCTCCCAAAAATTAGCACACCGTCTTGTCCGTTTTGAGCTTCATGCAGTTGGTCCTTATCCAGCCGGCGATGCTAGTCATGGCGTTGCAAAAGTTTGTTCTGGTGGTGGAGGGGTCTTCCATGAGCAAGAGGATAATTTGAGTGTCATCAGCGTAGGATATGATGTTGAGTCTATGGATTCTGACGATGTCGGCCAGAGGTGTCATGTAGATGTTGAACAGACTGGGACTGAGAGAAGACCCTTGTGGGTTCTCTGGGTGCAACCTGTGAGGAAGGATGCAATCCATTTGAGAGTTTCTCCCTGGACACCAACATATGGAGTTTTCTGAAGGTGTGGTGGAATACAGTGTTGAATGCCAATGAGAGGTTGAGGAACATCAAGGTTGCAGTTTCACTTTGGTTAAAAAGTGTTTTGATGTTGGTGGCAGTCTCGGTGTTGAGGTTGGCGTGGTAGCGGTATTGGGAGGCGTGAAATAGGTTTTTTCTTTCTAGGTGAACTGGTGGTTGATGGCCTTCTCAAAGACTTTGGCGTGGAATGAGAGCAGCAAGATGGGTCATAGTTTTTGAGTTTGCTGGTGTCGGTAGAAGGTCTTTTCAGGAGTGGTCTGACCTCTCCATGAGTCTAGGAAGGCGGGCGATTTAATGGATGTATTGAGAATGGAGGTGAGAGCACCACTGATTGCTTTGTGTCCGAAATTGAAGATGTGGTGGGGGCAGGGGTCCGTGGTGCGACTGAGTGGATGGAGGTCATGATGGTTGTGATGTTCTGCATGGCGAGTAGGTTCCAGGAAGTGATAAGGTGGTTGTGGTTGGTGTCCGTTAGTTTGATGAGGTTGTCAATGTCTGTGAGTTGGGGATAAAAGTTGCAGTAGATGGCCAAAAGCTTGTTGTAAAAATAGTTTACTAGTGTGTCGCAGAGTTCATCGGAAGGGCGGACCATGTTCTCGGTGCCTAAAGAGCAGAACTCTCTGACGACATTGAAGAGTTCCTTAATGTGGTTGGTGCTTTCCTCAATGCAGTTTGTCAGGGTGTCTATTTTTGTGTCCTTGACGTGTAGGTGGTATTTGTTGAGAGCTGGTCTGTGGAGTTCCTGTTTGAGCGCCATCATCTTTCTAGTAGCTTGCATTCACATTTGATTTCCTGGAATTCTGGTGTGTACCAACTGGAATGTTTTGCGGATCTGCTAGTATTAGAAGGTTTCATGGGGGTGACTCTGTCAGAGCACTTGGAGTTCCAGCCAGAGAAGTTCTGGACTGCCTGTTCCAGGTAGGTTGTGGTATTGGGCCGGGTGGTGTTGAGGGCATCCATCCAATGGGTCTCTGTCATTTTGTTCCGGTTGCAGTGGGAGGAGCTCGGGGGCTTTGTGGTGGTGCCCAGGCACCCTGCGATGGTGAAGAGGATGATGTCATGGTTGGTCCAGGTGAATTAGTTGACATGGCTGTACTTGACTCTGTCGCTGGGTGTGAAGATCGGGTCCAACGTGTCCTGTGCTGTGTGTGGGGCTTAGTGAGGCCGATGTTGCTCATGCTTTCCAGGAGGCTGGTGGAGTTGGCGTCATCGGGATCATCAAGGTGGAAGTTGAGGTTGCAGAGGAATTTGTAGTGCTTGGAGTCAACGAAAAGAGAGGCGCTGAATTTGGGGATGCATCATAGAACCAAGGGTGAGGTCCTGGGAGTCTGCAAGCAAGGGTGCCTCTGATGGTCTGCTTGGCATCAGCTTGAAGTTGAGATGTTCCATGATCGGTGTGGTGTCATCTTCGGTGGTGGAGTAGCGCAGACTTTCTTTGTGGACAATGGATATGCGCCCTCCATGTTTGTTGGTGTGATTGCTGTGTATGATCTTGTAGCCTATGGGCAATGTGATGGTGATGCTGGGGATTGAGGAGGGGTTGAGCCAGGTCTCAGTGCTGAAGATCACTTCGGGTGGATTATTAGGGGTGGGCGGGAATCTCCACTTAACCCACAGAGTTCTGCCCCCTCTGTGCTCCGCTCGGAGCGCAGAATTTGGCAAAAACTGTTAACACTGCGTAGCGGAGTTTACCACCCAAATTTTTTAACACTGTTCGAGATTTGATGCCATTATTTGCCTGCAAAAGTTAAGTCAGCGCTCTAGCTCTTTTTTTACAGCTTCCTGCTGAGGGGTCATGTGATCTGATCCAGAGGAATTTCAGTAAGTGCAGGGGTCCCGAGTGCCAAAGAAGGCTGTGTGTAAATGTGCTCACGGCGTCACTAAGTTTGCTCCCAGCCGTGTGTGTGTTGTTGGTGCTTCCTGAAGTGAGCAGTCTTGAAAGGTGCATTTTTCCTTCATTTGACTAGGGGCCATGGCATCTAAGGTGCACTACTGCCCCATGCACCCCTTCACCCTCACTCTTGAAGCAACTCTAAAACCAAGGAACGGACTTTCTGTTTCTCTTTGGACTGTGCCCAGCGGCTGTGGTGAGTCTTACAGCGGCCATGAATTTGTTTATTGGGGGAGATTTTAAATGATTGCTTACTGGAGTATTTTCTTGTCCTGCTCGCCATGCCTCCCGTTGGCGTCTCGTGGGATATAAATGGGCTCCTGGCTGTGAAAAATGCCATGGTAGGTATTGGCATAGCACCACTCTGGAGTGTTACAGTCCAGTTCAGTTCAGTAAATCTTTATTCGATGATTAAAAAACATCCTAAAAGTACATATATACAGTTTTAAAAGAATTCAATTAAATAACATATCTGAACTTCATTTAAAAATCACCAATACAAATAAAAAACGGTTAACAAGGATTTTATCTGGGACCATTGATTAACCCTGTCCTCTTGTGTTTCTTAACCTCACCGAGACTTTTATAAAATTCATAATGCAACATAGTGTACGCATGTCAGTTGCTCTTTGTAAGAAGAGCAAAGCAGTATTAGCATGACGGAACTTTGCCTCTTTTAAAATATGTACCAAGAATTTCCGTCTAGGCATTTTATAAAAAGGACATAAAATTACAAAATTAAGGGTGTCCTGCGGAGACCGATTGTCGCAGCCGCAGGCACCCTTCTGCTCAATTGTTAAAGTAAAACCTGGTGGGTCAGCCAGTATATTCGGTAATAAATTGAGCCTAAAACAACACATTAAAAACCTATCTTGGGAGTTATACATCAGGTACAAATAAGGTTCCATGCCCTCGCTATTCTTGATGAGAACATGGGCACTCACTGACCGTTTGGAAAGTTCTATTCCTGCTCTACGTGTGCCAAACTGGTCAAGTAACATTTTTTTAATCTGTGGTTTGTCCTGATTTAATATTGCATTTGGGTTGGTAAAAAGATCCTCCCGGTCTAGATCCTTTAAGGTACTCTTAATGTATTTTAACCATGGGATCTGTAGACCTTTATCCCTACGTAGACAATCCCTCAAGATTAGTCTACCTAGGTCTGCCTCAGGATTTGCCCAAATTCTTAACCATGCCATAACGGGGCTAAGCCTGATCTGATCCTCAATGAATGGTCTGCCCAGTTCTCTGGGCGCGATTACTGCTGGGGTGCTCTGTGGGATTTTTAGAACCCTTCGCAGGTATTTGTCTTCCTCTAACTGTAGTTGCTTAGTATCCACAAAGCCCCACACTTCTGAACCATAAGTGGCTTTCATAGTGCTTATCGAGCCATATAGGTTCATGACCTGTTCCGGGGACCAACGACCCAGCCTTCGGGCAAAGTTTGTTATAGCACCATTTGAGGATATCATTCTTGAGCACCGTTCTTCTACCAAGGTTTTAAATTTCAAAGCCCCATCAAATAGTAGCCCAAGATAAGAGAAGGACTTCACCTTCGCTAGAGTGTGGGTCCCTATTTTGTATGCAAAGTGCCTATAGGGCTTCGTTCCAGCCAACATCACGAAGGACTTACTCAAATTCACTGATAGATCTAAGGTGCCCATAAAATTTACAAATCCATCGATTAGGCACTGCAAGCCTCTCGGAGTACGGGCAAGCAGGACCGCGTCATCCGCGTACAAAAGCACCGGTACATGGCGCGTTCCTGCTTTTGGGCAATCAGTGTTCAGAGCAATCAAGGTTCTCTCCAGATTATTGAGTGAGAACAAAAAAGGGGCAAGAATACAACCTTGTCTTACTCCACTGGTACAAGGAAAGGATTCTGTGTTCTCCCCTCCATGTTGTAGCGGACTTTGGCAGTAGTATCCCAATGTAGCTCTCTAAGAATATCAATCAAACCTGGGTCAATTCCCATGTTACTCATCATGACCCATAGCTTGTGCCTATTTACGTGGTCAAACGCAGCTGCTAGGTCCATAAACCCCAGGTAAATAGCTTTATTGCTGGCTTTCGTGTATTTAGCTACCAGCAAATAAAGGTTAAGACACTAGTCGCTAGTAGACCTTCCAGACCTAAAACCATACTGGGTGTCCGAAATAGTGTGATGCTCTTCCGTCCAATCCATTAGCCGTTCCAAGATTACCCGGCGTAGTGTTACAGTCATTGTTGGCGCCCCAGTGCTCGCAGCCGGCAGGAAAAGCCTGGGAGGTATTCAAGGTTGTGCAGGGCAAGAAGTCACTGTGCAGTGTCATTATGGAGAGTTCCATAGTTTGGTTGAAGCAGCAGCACAAGATTCTTTCAGTGCATTGGCAGTTATGAAGCTTTTTTCAGGTGTATAGCTTCGTACATTGAAGATAACTCTTAAACAGTGGTGTAATCTCATAAAAATCCTAGAAGGCCAGTCCCCCAGACTTTGACTCCCCCACTTGTAATGATGCAATGGCCCAGAATACTATACATGTGGTGTTTTTTTGCAATTTTATAACCATCAGAGGAAGCTTTATATATATGTACCGATTATAAAACCTCTGCACTTTACGCAATGTCAACTTGCACATTTATATCTACAGTCTCTACCTTCTTTCGAGATTTGCAGTACTTTAGCATCTTTTCTAAGGGCAGTTTTTTATGACAGAAAATAAAACTCCCATTGCTCTTTCCTAGTAATGGGACATAGTGTGCAGATTTCCGATGGTTTTAAAACTTGAGCCTTATGCACACATCGCCCATTATTTTCTTATAACTAAAAAGACTCAAGTATGCCTGCTAGGGTGGGCGGGTGTGCATCACGGACCCAACATGAGATTTTTGTCGCTGTCTCCTGCTTTAGTGTTATGAATTCTAGCTAATAATATTACCAGAACCATGTAGAAATAATTTATCTACATGCAATTTTAAGTTTCTAATAATTTTTAATTGTTGCACACTTGGCCTTTTCTTACTGATATACTGTTGTACTGCTATTGAGTTTTAACCTGTGCTTACACTCCGAGCTCATGCTATGAACTGTACTTTTCATGCTATTTATGTTGATATTGTATTTTATATTGCTGTTATGGATGGCTACTGGCCTCCAAATAAAGTTATTATTGATTGATTGACTCCCAGCAACATCACAAGAAGTAACATCACTATGGGTGAGCGGAACTCTGAGTAAATTCCCTGAGTTTTTGTGCAACTCCCTTGAATTCCATGTAGTGTGACTCCACAAACTCCGCCCACCCCTGGTGGTGAGGGTGTCCCTGATTTCTGGGGCATGTTCTTGCATGCTCTGTAGCGTTTAAATTGAGCCTCTTGGATTATTTCTACTTAGCCTTAGATACTCACTAATATGTGGATGACACAGAACTCTGCATGAAAGTATCTACAAGCAGTGGTATAATCAGATTTGAATGCTCCCTTGCCCTAATCTTTGCAAAGATGTTCACAGCCTTTGTGAAACTGAACCTGATTAAGACAAAAATCATCTGATACAGCAACATCTGCAAAACAACCTGAAATCCTTGTGTGGTTCTCCCATCTGAACATGGAGGGATCTTCACCACAACATGTTATTAACACCTAATGTCTTGGACTACAAGTAAAAACTACACCCTCTTCTTGGCTAGCTACGATACCAGGAAAACTCAGCCTGGTGCCACTTGTCCCTCTTATGAAACAATAAACATGCAGCTTCCTAAACCAGACTGAAGAGCCATTGAATAAGCATTGATCCTCTCCCGGTTTACCGGCATTTCCATCTACCATCTGGGTTCACTGAGGAGGGCTGTGCAGCCGCCACCTTACTTATGTGCTCATGTAAGGACTAAGAAGTACAGCCAACAACTCAATATAATGGCAAAACAAGAGGATTATGAAGAGCGTGCAAGGTGAAATAACATTAGAGTGGTCGGGGTCCCAGAAAGTGCAGAGGGGCCCAGAGTGGAACTGTTACTAGCCGCCTTGATCACACAGACACTAAAACCCAAAAGGTTATCAAAATTCTTCACAGTTGAGTGAGCCAAAAAGGCACCCATGCCACCCTCTCGCTGGGCCCACCCAGGACAATTATCCTCCACATCTTCAACTATCAAAATAGGGACGCTATCCTCCCGGCGGCAAGGTTGAAAGACACTATCCAGTATGAAAACACCATGATCAGATTCTTTCCAGACTTTACAGTGAAAGTCCAGAAACTACGCTGCACCTTTCAGGATGCCAAAAACGTGCTAAGGACTAGAGACCTTAGATACATGCTTAGTGTGCTGGCAGAAGGGAAAAGCTGGCACTTCAAAACACCTCATGAAGCATGAGACTGGCTAGAGGGCTTGCATCCAGCCAGGACAACCAAGGACCGGCTGGGAGACACCAAAATGATATGCGTGCAGCCGACCACCATTGTGGCAGACAACACCAACCCCGGAAAGCTGCAGAATTAAAGACAGAGGAAAGTACCCGATGACACCAGCTAGCAGACCTGAGAAAAAGGGTGCACATGTGGAATCCAAAGCCTCAAAGGCCTCTCGGTCAGACTAGGAGGGGGGAGTTACCAAGGGAAGTGGTATCTATGATCCTGCAAAGAGACAGAATGCAAATTGAAACAAAGGTGGGGTGAGGTCTTGGAAAGCACTGAAAGTGGCCACAACTCACCCACCAGTAGTGACTCACAAATGATGGGGTGACAGACACTCCGTGAGTTGCGGAAGCAGACAGCTAGAAGCCCACATTGCAAGAGAGCATGGAGAGGGGAACTCAAAAGTTCGAAGAGTTGTTTATATTTTATGGGTAGAGTTCAACAACACAATCACCTACATATAAATGGAGGTGGTGGCCCACCTGCCACCCTGTCACAGGGGCCATGGAAACCGAGCCCTGTCATTACAAAATCTGTAGGGCTCACAAATGTAACCATAACATGTCCGGACCCAGTACATTAAAAATCATGTACTGGAACGTAAATGGCTTGGACAATCACATTAAATGGGGTATAGAGCTACAGTACCTTTCGTGGCAGTCTCCGGACATAGTCATGCTACAAGAAATTCACCTGAAAAGTAACCATTGCAATAGATATGGATACACAATGCTGGCACACTCAGGCTATATGTCTGACTCGAGAGGAGCAGGACTACTGTGTAAAAGTCCACTCCATTCATCCTCCGAGAAACGTGGGCTGACCCACAGGGTAGATTTGTTATGCAAATGGAGCCACACTTTGGGAACCCTACAATACAGTGATAAGAGGACAGGCAGTGTGGGGGACAGAAAGGAAAAAGGAGCCTGAATGGACCACCTTGAGGCTGAACTCTTAAGCTTGGTAAAACAAGCTCAGCATTAGGGAAGGAATGCTCCACAATACGGGCTTAACCTGAAACATAAGCAATATAGAGATGTGGCAAAAAATAACACCAGGTCAGCATACATCCACACACAATATTAACCATGCAATATGGGGAATAAGTCTGGGAGATTGCTGAACGGACTGGAACGCAGAGTCCACACCAGAAGCTGGGTCCTGGAAATAAAGAACTCATTCGAGGTAACAGTAAGGGGAAATCCTGAGATAGCAGAAGTGTTTGCAGGGCACTATGCAGAATCTATGCACCGGCCATGACTCGGCCCCAGTGCAGTAAATTGAACTTTCTTAGAGACGTTCAAGTTCCTGGTCTGTCAGCTGAAAACAGACATTTCCTACAGACAGAGATGGAAGGTACACAGATAGCTGAAGCTTTTAGATCGCTGAAGTTGGGCAACGCCGTTGGGCCTAAGGGCATACTCATTGAACTTTACAAAAGCATGGCCACCCCACTGTTGTAACACATACTGCACATGCTGAAAAAGGCAAGGGAGGAAGGGAAGCTACCACAAGACCAGAGTTTGGCCTCCATTGTGGAAATCCGTAGGAAGGGAAACCATCTGACGAATGCACATCTTACAAGTCCAGCTCAATCTTTCTGTTGAAACAGGCAAAACACTGGCCAAGATGCAGGAAAAAAAATTGAAAAGGGTAATACTGACTCTAGTCCACCCAGGCCAATCCGACTTTGTGCCCAGCAGATGGGCCAAACTCAACTTGTGCCTCCTCTATTGAGTCCTAACACTGATGGACATAGTGCTGGAGCCAAAAGTTATACTGTCGATTGATGCAAACATGGCATTTGGTTGACTCTAGTGGCTCTATATGCTTGCAGCCCTGGAACAACTTGGCTATGGCACTCGCTATAGGCAGTGGTTGGAGCTTCTATACCAACAGCCACTTGCCAGAGTAAGAGTCAAATTCAACTGCGGAGATTCCAGAATATTTCAACTAGGTAGGACAACATAAAAGGGATGCACACTGTCCCCTATGATGTTTGCTCTAGCACTAGAGCCCCATGCTGTGTGGGTCAGATAAGACCCACTCATTAGAGCAATGCAATGGGGGGCCACCTGGGAGGGCAAGATATTGCTGTATGCTGATGATATCTTGATTTACATAGCTGACTCTAGGCAACCAGTTCTACGGATCCTACAAACCTTTAAACTCTTTGGTCGCAATTATGGTTACAGTATAAATCGAGGTAAATCCCAACTATACCCCCCCTCACAGGAAAAACACCATGCCTACCACCTAGCTGCATTCCGCCCCTGAGTCTTGAGGACCTCAGGTACCTTGGAATTTACATAACTCGGCTTTGTGACAAATTCCTTGAGGAGTACTTGTGCCATCTACTTGACAGATTTAAGCAATTTGTCAAGCATTGGCCACTGACAGTATTCAGCAGAGCAGCCCTGTTTAAAATGATGACACTGCCTAGATTTGTATCTGTCCTTTAAAACACCACATACCTGGGAACTGGCAAATTATTTCAGACGCTGATCTACGCATACTGCTGGGGACCACTCCACCCCCATGCATAGCACTGCATAAGCCAACAAGAGGGACCTATGATGAGGGAAAGCTGTACCAGACATTAAAAAATATTACTGGGCCGCACAATAAGGGATGGTAAACACCTGGATATTTGCAGACCCAGATGAGCCAGCAAGTAGGGCAGATATAAATGCCATGCCTATGAGAGGGGTATTCCATGCTACTATACAGGACCCTTACCCTGGGCAAGTTGCTGTTCCATACTGATTCAGTGGTTTCCATTTTTGGGATGGAAAGATATTCAAATCAAGCAAGACTCACTATGGGACAATGACACCCTGGAGCCGGTGGGCGACATGGAGAGCTTTACAAAATGGGACACCATAGAAACCTCAACGCTGGGTGTCCCGTGAACTCACAGTGAGATGATCTCCTATGAAATCCTCAGAAGCGGATGCCAACTAGCAGCCACAGAACAGTACAGATACCTTCAGGTCAGGTATGCCCTACACTCTCATATACCGCAAGGCACACAAGTGGCAGAATCCACTCCACTAGAGAATAGATTCCTTCTTGATTCCCTAACTAAAAATGCAATGTCTCTAGTTTACAAAAGAATACAGAATGTCAGCTACTGGTTTCAAGTCACTCTGTGAAATGGTACACCCCTTCCCGCCTGTTCAGATCTTTGAGAGAATGTCAGCTAGTGGTTCCAAGTCACCTATGTGAAATGGTACACCCCTTCCCCTCCTGTTCAGATCTCTGAGAGAGTGTCAGCTAGTGGTCCCAAGCCACTTCTGTGCTCAAGATTCAAATAGTACACCCCTTCCTGCCTGTTCAGATCACTAGTCTAGTGGTCCCTAACTTTTGACTGAAAATTCGTACTGAAATATGGCGGCCCTGAGATAGAATAGGCGTCCTCTTTTTCACGTGCCAAATCAACCTTGCTGAAATTTAGAAAGCTGCTTAAAACCTGGCTGTTCTCTGTACACATTCAACCCTCCTTTTTTAGGTCGAGCTGGTGTAAGCAGCGCGAAGCGCTGCATCCAGCGAAGCATCTTTTGTCATCCACTTCCTGGGAATGTGAGACAGGGGATGGGCACATGCAGGGCCGTCGGCGCTTTCTGCATGTGTGCGCGCACACACACCCACGCGCTGTGCCCATCTGTTGTCCCACTTCATTCAAGCCAGCATGCAGTTTAACTTTAACTTATTTCTCCTAAAAAAAATGTCACCCCTTCGTTAGAGCGGCCCGCAACGGCACAAGCATTAGAGTAATGGAGAATCCCCCACTCACCCGGTCTGCGGGGAGAACTCCTCCTCAGCAGCAGCTGGCTGCGGCGCTTTTCAGGAGCACTCTAGCTCCTCTGGCAGCACGATGCGGGGCTCTCCCCTTAGGCACGGGAGCCCCGCAGTGGTATCAGCTGGTCTTCACCCGGGCCCCCTCCTGGGACCCGGGACTTCATCTCCCGCACTTTGCTTTGGCACCGGGGCTCCCTCTCCACCACAAAAGTGACAAATACCGTGCAAGCGCGGGCAGCCCCCACCCTCCCAGTTCCTCCTCCCAGCCCGGATGTGCAGCTGCTTTCTGTTTTGCTTTTCATGAGACTTGTTGCGGTGTCTGCATTCCTTCAAGCTGATAATTTAAAAGACGAAAGCGGCTTCCGTTGTTTTCCTGGAAGTCCCCAAATTTCCATGAAATGTGCGGTAGTGCTGGAGTGAACAAGGATTGATCTTTCAGTGAAGTGGGCGGCCGTGCCTGTGCTCTTTACCTTTCTGTGCACACGCACATCCCGATTAAAAACGTGGAATGTTTCCGACAGCCTGGCCGTAGTGGTGGTATGTTAATGTACTGGAGGAAACAGTGAGGCGTTCGACTTTGGCAGTTATTGCAGCAGAACCGAAACTGAAGCTCATTTTTCAAAGTTTAGGTTCGGAAACACAGAAAGCCGTCCAGGTAATAATAATGTTGTTTAATTCGGTCGAGCTGCATTTTCCTTTATAATATGGTGCCCTTCCTGTTTAGCCATGCTATATTGCTAACTATTTGCATATCTTAGCGTAGTCCACAAGTCACGAACTGGCCTTTTTTTTGGGGAGGAATCAGCTCAATGGACCGTTCCAGATAATCAAAGTTCTGAAAACTGTATGTTTCATTAATTAACGAGATTAGTGGGGTGCAGGTAAATATTGAACTTTGCGTGCCGCTGCCGTGCAAACAATGTATCAAACTGTATTGAGGTCCGGAATGTGTCATGGCTGTTTGTTAGTTCTCGGTACAAAAGGGGGGTGGCGATGGACGGAGCATCTGAACCAATCAAACACTCACACCCAGTCAAAAGATCTGGGTTTAATCCATCACCGTTCTTTAGCCCACTCTGCCACCCCAGTTCAGACATGGCTATATGCAAATCAGTCTGACCCTGTGCCTCATGGGAACAGTCCAGCCCGAACTGCCAAGCCATGCCTTCCCTGGACCGGAAACAAGCTTGAGTGGGTGTGAGTGTTTGATTGATTCAGATGCTCCATTCATCACCACCCCCTTTTGTAGAGCTTTTGGTCGCCATAAGTGTGGCAGGGTATGCTCAGACGTGAGTCCCTTGCTCACTTTGCCACTGGATTCAAGCAAACCGGGCTGAAGACGGCTGGAATGCCAGAAACCGGTCCTCGGAAGCTTGTTTCCGGTCCAGGGAAGACATGGCTTGGCAGTTCGGGCTAGACTGTTCCCATGAGGCACAGGGACAGACTGATTTGCATATAGCCATGTCTGAACTGGGATGGCAGAGTGGGCTAAAGAACGGTGATGGATTAAACTCAGATCTTTTGATTGGGTGTGAGTGTTTGATTGATTCAGATGCTCCGTCCATCACCACCCCCTTTTGTACCGCTTTTGGCTGCCATAAGTGTGGCAGGGTATGCTCAGACGTGAGTCCCTTGCTCACTTTCCCACTGGATTCAAGCAAGCCGGGCTGAAGACGGCTGGAATGCCAGAAACCGGTCCTCGGAAGCTTGTTTCCCGTCTGAGCATACCCTGCCACACTTATGGCGGCCAAAAGCGGTCCAAAAGGGGGTGGTGATGGACGGAGCATCTGAATCAATCAAACACTCACACCCAGTCAAAAGATCGGGGTTTAATCCATCACCGTTCTTTAGCCCACTCTGCCACCCCAGTTCAGACATGGCTAAATGCAAATCAGTCTGACCCTGTGCCTCATGGGAACAGTCCAACCCGAACTGCCAAGCCATGTCTTCCCTGGACCGGAAGCAAGCTTCCGAGGACCGGTTTCTGGCATTACAGCCGTCTTCAGCCCGGCTTGCTTGAATCCAGTGGCAAAGTGAGCAAGGGACTCACGTCTGAGCATACCCTGCCACACTTGTGGCGGCCAAAAGTGGTACAAAAGGGGGTGGTGATGGACGGTTTGTTAGTTCTCAACTTCTTAAGAGAACCTGAAAGTTCAAATATACCAATTAGTGGCCAATTGTGAGGGTATTTTGTGTGAGCTTATACACAATGGACACCTAAGGGCCAGCAAAACCCTTGTTATTTCTAGATGATTTGAGCCCAACTTTTGTATTATGTTGCACACAAGGAACCATGGGCCAGTTTAAATAAGTTCTGACTGAGTGCATATTTAATCTATAATTTCCATGAGCCATGTGCACTAATTCACAATGTGCAGAGCAAATTGTGGGTGGGTAGTGCAAACTGTGCAGGCTGCCATGCTCTGTGAGAATTGAGGGAAGACCATTGCTTAGTCATTAACCTTACAATGGCTGAATCTTTCCATTAGGGCCACACCAAATGCTAATTCTCTGCATAATATGTAACACAAGTCATCGTTAAAGAAATTGGTTTTATCAGCTGTATTTGTCAGCCTTGATTACACAGTTTTTAGGTCTCGCTGAAGCCATCGTGTTCTCAGTGACTTGTTTTATTTTATTTACATGAAATCACAGCTGCTGTGCGTCTCTCGCAACTGAATGGATTTTTTATAGCTGGTATTTACCTCTGTGTTTCTTTATTTTGTATATTGCTATTCAAACTCCCGCACGTATATAAGGCAGCGCTCTAGTTGCTTGACCGGAAACCACTTAAAAGAATTATGACTCAAGCGCGCAACCGGCGCCGATGGCGCACCGAAGGCGCGGCAAAGGCAAGCCTGTCTACGCCCGTCCGCGCCTGGACCGCGCCGAGTGCCAAGACCCCTGCCAGTTTTCTACCAGGTAACCAAGCAATACATATGTATTCAAGAAGTGGGTTGGTCCGGCTAAACAACGTGGGTAGAAGCTTAGACTCTCCGTGCCTCTCCTTATATGAAGACTCAATAGAAAATCCGACGGTCTGTCCACATTGTAACATCAACCTCCCGATTGCATTGGAGGTGGGCAGTTTTCCGGCATATTGGAAGACGGCCTCTTTGATTCCTCTGCTAAAAAAACTAATCTTGACTCAACAGATGTTCGCAATTTCAGACCCATTTCTCGTCTACCTTTCCCAGCCAAAATGTTGGAGAAATGGATTAATACTCCCTTGAGCAGATATCTTCAGGACGCTAAGGTGCTTGACTGTACTCAATATGGCTTCCGGGAGGGCCATAGCACAGAAACCGCCCTCTTAAAATCCACTGACGAGATTAGGTAAACTCTGGATCAGGGTGGTAAAGCAGCAATGATTATGCTGTATCTCTCCGCAGCATTTGACACGGTCCATCATGATCTTCTGATGGACCGTTTATCAGCCTGCGGAGTACAGAACTCCGCCTGGAAGGTCTTAAAGTCTTTCCTCTCTGATCTTCGGCAGATAGTGGCCCTTGGAGAATTTTGCTCGGCCCCTTTGCAACTTCCCTGTGTGGTTCCACAGGGATCATCACTAAGTCCAATGCTATTTAATGTCTACGTATCGTCCCTTTCTCCATTGATTAGATCTTTTGGTTTCCATTTAACTCCTATGCGGACGATACGCAGATAGTGGTATCACTCCTTCCAGGATCAGAAAGGGCTGTGAGTCACAAACTACACGATTGTATGGAAGCAGTTGGATCCTAGATGGCCAGTAATTGTCTTAAATTAAACTCAGACAAGACTGAGGTCATTCTATTTGGGAATGATATTAACTTGTGGACCCCCGAATGCTGGCCTGACTCTTTGGGACCCCTGCCTTCACCCTCCACACATGTGAAAAACCTGGGAGTGTACCTGGATGACAGATTGGACATGGAAAAACAGGTTAACGCCATGGTGTCATCCAGGATGTTCACCCTTAGAACTACTAAGAAAATTCTCCCTTTCCTGCCTAGGGAGAGTCGACAAACGGTTGTTTCGGCATTGATTATGTCAAGACTGGACTATTGCAACAGCCTCTATTTAAACATCCAAGAGAGACTGTTGCATAGGCTACAGATGCTGCAGAACACTGCTGCTAGGCTGATTTCATGTACATCAAGAAAGGAGAACCCAGTCGCTGTTTGTTTCTGCTACTTATTTTTATTTGAGCAGATGACAACCTACGTTTATTAATTTGTGGGTGTCGTAATTTATTTATAACCCAAAATTCCAAAATATTTCACTTGGATCAACAGGTATATTAGAACGAGGGTTTGCTTTGTCAAACACTAAAGCCTGATTTTTATGTACACATTTTACAAAAAACAACCAAACAAACAGTTAGACAATGACTATACATTACTGTACATATTTACAAATATTATGCACACAATTGGAAATGGACCCTACTAACAATTTTTACCACCAGACCGTTATTGTATGACTTGTAACTAATTATGGACTGGTTGCGCCAGGGGGTACGTTTTTCATGAACATTAGAGTGGAAATTCAAAACATTCAGTTGTTAACCCTTAGCGCATTAAATGTTCATATGCTGGAATGAACAATCAAAGTATAAAGAAGCCGACGCGTTTCCAAGCCTGTGTCTTGTTCGCCAGGCTTTTCTTCAGGGCTTGTGTTAGTTGGGAACCTATGAAAACAGTGGGGGACAATTTTCAGAATGGGACCTTGCATTTACATTAATTCTGTCTTGTGAGCCGTTTGCACTGTGTATTACCTTTACGAGCTGTATTATGTTTCTGTCTTGCTCGGGGCTCCTGGATTAAAAGTAGTTCTGCAGGGGTAAGGGGCACTGATTATTTATATTGTGTGTGTTTATACAGATAACTGACTGTCATAGTGATTTAAGAAGCAACAGGACTTACATTTCTCCAAAGTCTTCGGTGTGTTTAGATGGGGAGTCTGTTATTCTTTTTATTACCGTTTCTCTGGGCAGCGGAGGAAGGGTCTGTGTTAATGAAAGGAGGGGAGATTCCTCAATTGTACGGTCTTATGTTAGAAGGCTTTATGTTGGAATCCCTGTTTAAGATTACTTACTTGGGGATTTAATCCGCAGGCCCGCCGCTGTTGCTTTCAGGCGTGCGGCGCCGCCTTTGGCACTGTTCTGATTTCTCTCACGTTTAACTGCAACAATAAAAGGGGGATGTTTTTAGGAGATTTACTATGGGTGCACCTCATGTGCCCCGCGGTTGGGGACCCTTACCTTTTAAGAATCCTTCATGCTCGTGTTTCTCCTGCCTGCTTTAATGTGGAACTGGTGTTTAGTGAAAGTTGGTCACATGACTTCTTCTGTTATACTTGTGTCATGTGATCTGGGGGTTGTGGGTGATGTAGTCCTGGAGCAAGTTTAGTGAGTCAGTCTTTATTACAGCGGACACCAGTAGGCATTCAGATCGCTTGCTCAAATTTCGAATTGCTCATTCAGTCCTGTAGTCACGCAGTTGAACTTTGCAATTAAATATGCTTCTCTCCTGAGTAAGAGAATTTCCACATTTCCTCCTCTTGGGGGGATTTTTATTCCAGATAGCACAGACCAACGTAGATCTTTTTCAGTGTGATTTTTCTCTATGAAATGCTGAACCATCGGCGCGGTCAGCACTTTCTGCTTTATTCTGGAGCGATGTTGTGCCAGTCTCTGTGTGATTTGCTGGTTTGTCTTGCCTATGTATATTTTGTCACAAGGACAAACTATTACGTAGACAATATTTTTACTTTTACAATTTGTGAATTCATTATGACTCCATCTAATGGAGTTGTGTTCAAACTTTGTCCCTTCAATCGTGCTTGCACATGAAATACAGGTGCCACATTTATGGTGGCCCTGTACTGGACTCAAATTCCATAATGTGCGAAGATCCCTTTTGACTGTTGAAACACCTAAATCAGCTCTTATTAGTTGTTGACACAGGTTTTTGTTCTTTTTTAAAGCAAATAGGGGTTTTGCAAATGGAGTTTCAAGGTTTGACAACATGTGCCAATTCTTTAAAACTATTGATTTGAATCGATTTGTCAGGGGACCATATGTGGAGACACATACCAGCTGTTCAAGGGTTTTTTTTTCTTTTTTTGTTAGTAATACCTCTCTGGGGGTAAACCACGCGCGTTTGGTAGCGTGTTTTAGCATCTTTTTAGGGTAGCCCCTCGCTTTAAGTTGCTCACAGAGGATTTCAGCATGTGTTAGGTAGTCTTCTTTTCTGGAACAGTTGCGCCGAATTCTCAGTAGTTGGCTGTACGGAAGGTTTTCTTTTAGACTCTGTGGGTGGAAACTTTGATAGTGTAAAATGGTATTTTTATCGGTCTGTTTTCGGTGTAGTGTAGTGACCAGTTCGTTGTTGTTGGTAAAGACCTCAACGTCCAGGAAAGTTAGGCGGGTGTTGCTATGTGCCATACTAAATTTGATGTCAGGGTGCCTATTGTTCAACCACTCGTGGAACTGGGCCAGATGTTCTTGGGTCCCGCTCCAATGGCACCAGACATCGTCTATGTAGCAGTACCATTTTAGAATATGCTTCTTGTATGGATTATTTTGATAGACAAATCTTTCCTCGTACAGGGCCATGAAGAGCACCGCCATCTCTGGAGCATAAGGACACCCCATGGTGGTGCCCTTCACCTGCACGTAGAAAGTGTCCATGAATCGGAAAAAGTTTCATTTTAACGCCAGACTGGCCAAGTCTATTATAAATTTGGTGGGAACTCTTTGTGGTTTTGGTCTGGTGTCTAAATAGCACTCTATGGCCTCAAGTCCCTCCTCTTGGGGGATCTGGGTATACAACGAGTTAACATCGAATGCCACCATGAGTTCATTCTTCTCATCAAACGGCAAGTTTTCGACTTTGAGGATAAAATCCCCTGCGTCCTTAATGTAGGATTTTACCTCGCTCAGAAAGGGTTTTAAAAAAACATCCACATATTTAGCTAGTGGTTCTAGGATAGAATCACACCCGGAGTCCTTGAACTAGGAATCAAATTTGTTCCAATAGTCAAAACAGACATAATCAACTTAAAAATAGAGGCCCAGGATCTGTTTAGAAAAATCAGATTAAAATCTTTTTTTCACAATAAGGAAAACACAAGATCACCAGAACCTTCGAATTTATCAAATAAGTCGTCTTTCACTCCGACATCCCAAATGCTTCCCAAACTAATATTGGCGTTTGAACAAGCCGTTCTCTCCTCAATCACGCAGTTGGGCCAACAAAAGACATTTTTTAGGAGAAATATCTCTAAAGACCAACAGACAGCAATTAAACAGCTAAGTGAGGACACTACCATAGTAGTGAAGCCGGCCGATAAAGGGGGAGCCCTAGTGGTCTGGCAAAAAGACAAATATATCAAAGAAGCGACAAGTCAAATAGATAACACAGAATGGTATAGAAAACTAACGGATGACCCAACGGATAGAATCCAGTCAGAGATACAAATCAAACTAAAAGAAGGATTAGATGAAGGCATATTGGGCCCAAAGGAGTATGAATATATGAACAAGAAAAACTCTCGCACTCCAGTGATATACTTCCTGCCCAAGGTGCATAAAAACTTGCAAAATCCACCCGGAAGACCAATAGTCTCCGGGTGTGATTCTATCCTAGAACCACTAGCTAAATATGTGGATGTTTTTTTAAAACCCTTTCTGAGCGAGGTAAAATCCTACATTAAGGACACAGGGGATTTTATCCTCAAAGTTGAAAACTTGCCGTTTGATGAGAAGAATGAACTCATGGTGGCATTCGACGTTAACTCGTTGTATACCCAGATCCCCCAAGAGGAGGGACTTGAGGCCATAGAGTGCTATTTAGATACCAGACCAAAACCACAAAGAGTTCCCACCAAATTTATAATAGACTTGGCCAGTCTGGCATTAAAAAGAAACTTTTTCCGATTCATGGACACTCTCTACGTGCAGGTGAAGGGCACCGCCATGGGGTGTCCTTATGCTCCAGAGATGGCGGTGCTCTTCATGGCCCTGTACGAGGAAAGATTTGTCTATCAAAATAATCCATACAAGAAGCATATTCTAAAATGGTACCGCTACATAGACGATGTCTGGTGCCATTGGAGCGGGACCCAAGAACATCTGGCCCAGTTCCACGAGTGGTTGTACAATAGGCACCCTGACATCAAATTTAGTATGGGAAAAACAGAACAGGGTGGCTGGACAGGATTATTCGTGAAACAATTCACCAGACACACAGTCAATCTGTACCGTGTGACCACTGTATTTAATTTTCCAAACAAGTTTATTTTTCTTTTTTACATTCATCAGCAATTTTTTGAAACACAAGCACAAACAAAACCACTGTCAGTTCAAAAGGTTCATATATACAGTATCTACAAATGCACACATTTACAAACCACCCTGACATCAAATTTAGTATGGCACATAGCAACACCCGCCTAACTTTCCTGGACGTTGAGGTCTTTACCAACAACAACGAACTGGTCACTACACTACACCGAAAACAGACCGATAAAAATACCATTTTACACTATCAAAGTTTCCACCCACAGAGTCTAAAAGAAAACCTTCCGTACAGCCAACTACTGAGAATTCGGCGCAACTGTTCCAGAAAAGAAGACTACCTAACACATGCTGAAATCCTCTGTTAGCAACTTAAAGTGAGGGGCTACCCTAAAAAGATGCTAAAACACGCTACCAAACGCGCGTGGTTTACCCCCAGAGAGGTATTACTAACAAAAAAAGGAAAAAAAACCCTTGAACAGCTGGTATGTGTCTCCACTTATGGTCCCCTGACAAATCGATTCAAATTAATAGTTTTAAAGAATTGGCACATGTTGTCAAACCTTGAAACTCCATTTGCAAAACCCCTATTTGCTTTGAAAAAGAACAAAAACCTGGGTCAACAACTAATAAGAGCTGATTTAGGTGTTTCAACAGTCAAAAGGGATCTTCGCACATTATGGAATTTGAGTCCAGTACAGGGCCACCATAAATGTGGCACCTGTATTTCATGTGCAAGCACGATTGAAGGGACAACGTTTGAACACAACTCCATTAGATGGAGTCATAATGAATTCACAAATTGTAAAAGTAAAAATATTGTCTACGTAATAGTTTGTCCTTGTGACAAAATATACATAGGCAAGACAAACCAGCTAATCACACAGAGACTGGCACAACATCGCTCCAGAATAAAGCAGAAAGTGCTGACCGCGCCGATGGTTCAGCATTTCATAGAGAAAAATCACACTGAAAAAGATCTACGTTGGTCTGTGCTATCTGGAATAAAAATCCCCCCAAGAGGAGGAAATGTGGAAATGCTCTTACTCAGGAGAGAAGCATATTTAATTGCAAAGTTCAACTGCGTGACTACAGGACTGAACGAGCAATTCGAAATTTGAGCAAGCGATCTGAATGCCTACTGGTGTCCGCTGTAATAAAGACTGACTCACTAAACTTGCTCCAGAACTACATCACCCACAACCCCCAGATCACATGACACAAGTATAACAGAAGAAGTCATGTGACCAACTTTCACTAAACACCAGTTCCACATTAAAGCAGGCAGGAGAAACACGAGCATGAAGGATTCTTAAAAGGTAAGGGTCCCCAACCGCGGGGCACATGAGGTGCACCCATAGTAAATCTCCTAAAAACATTCCCCTTTTATTGTTGCAGTTAAACGTGAGAGAAATCAGAACAGTGCTAAAGGCAGCGCCGCACGCCTGAAAGCAACAGCGGCGGGCCTGCGGATTAAATCCCCAAGTAAGTAATCTTAAACAGGGATTCCAACATAAAGCCTCCTAACATAAGACCGTACAATTGAGGAATCTCCCCTCCTTTCATTAACACAGACCCTTCCTCCGCTGCCCAGAGAAACGGTAATAAAAAGAATAACAGACTCCCCATCTAAACACACCGAAGACTTTGGAGAAATGTAAGTCCTGTTGCTTCTTAAATCACTATGACAGTCAGTTATCTGTATAAACACACACAATATAAATAATCAGTGCCCCTTACCCCTGCAGAACTACTTTTAATCCAGGAGCCCCGAGCAAGACAGAAACATAATACAGCTCGTAAAGGTAATACACAGTGCAAACGGCTCACAAGACAGAATTAATGTAAATGCAAGGTCCCATTCTGAAAATTGTCCCCCACTGTTTTCATAGGTTCCCAACTAACACAAGCCCTGAAGAAAAGCCTAGCGAACAAGACACAGGCTTGGAAATGCGTCGGCTTCTTTATACTTTGATTGTTCATTCCAGCATATGAACATTTAATGCGCTAAGGGTTAACAACTGAATGTTTTGAATTTCCACTCTAAGGTTCATGAAAAACGTACCCCCTGGCGCAACCAGTCCATAATTAGTTACAAGTCATACAATAACGGTCTGGTTGTAAAAATTGTTAGTAGGGTCCATTTCCAATTGTGTGCATAATATTTGTAAATATGTACAGTAATGTATAGTCATTGTCTAACTGTTTGTTTGGTTGTTTTTTGTAAAATGTGTATATAAAAATCAGGCTTTAGTGTTTGACAAAGCAAACCCTCGTACTAATATACCTGTTGATCCAAGTGAAATAATTTGGAATTTTGGGTTATAAATAAATTACGACACCCACAAATTAATAAACGTAGGTTGTCATCTGCTCAAATAAAAATAAGTAGCAGAAACAAACAGCGACTGGGTTCTCCTTTCTTGATGTACATGATTACGTTGTCCTACCCAGCGCTAATTAGGACACAAATCCCCCCTCTTTTCTCAAAGCTAGGCTGATTTCAGGCATACCAACATTTTCCCCAATCTCTAGTGAAATCCGTAGACTTCACTGGCTGCCTGTGAGGCAACGAGTACATTTTAAATCCATGTGCCTCGTTTTTAAGTCACTACAGAACCAGGGACCACGCTATCTACAGGACCATCTCCAATGGTATTTACCAACTAGGCCTTTACGCTCATCAGCTCAAAAATTGGTGAGAGTACCACCAGTGAAAAAAGCCCGCTGGGGTGGGAAAAGCTTTGTGGTGGGTGCCGCAAAATTGTGGAACCAGCTTCCCTTTCATCTGAGGAGTTGCACTGATTTGTTACCATTTAGGAAAATGCTTAAAACTTGGTTGTTCTAGAACCACTTCAATCTCCCCCTTATTCAGGATAGCAGATAGCGCCAGGACACCCACGGGTAACAGACGCGCTTTACAAATTAATTAACATAACATAACGTAATGTTTCCCAATATTCATTTTCCCATAGTTTATATTCCCTGGAGACTCACCCTCACACACTCTGCACCCTCTCACACTCTGCACCCTCACACACTCTGCACCCTCACACACTCTGCACCCTCACACACTCTGAACCCTCACACTCTGCACCCTCACACTCTGCACCCTCACACTCTGCACCCTCACACGCTGCACCCTCACACTGTGCACCCTCACACTCTGCACCCTCACACTCAACACCCTTACACACTCTGCAAAGGAACATACACTCCAAATACCACTCAGTTCCACATAATTACACGCCACATAATTACGCTGCACTCAATGCAACATACACTCCAAATCCCACTCAGTGCCACATAATTACACACCACATAATTACACTGCACTCAATGCAACATACATTTCAAATCCCACTCACTGCCACATAATTACACTGCACTCAATGCAACATACATTCCAGATCCCACTCAGTGCCACATAATTACACGCCATATAATTGCCACATAATTACACTCCACATAATTACACTCTACTGAATGCAACACACACTCCACACAATACAGCTCAGTGCCACATAATTATATGCTACATATTTACATTGCACTAAATGCAACATACACTCCAAACAATACCACTCAGTGCCATATAATTATATGCTACCTAATTACACTGCACTCAATGCACCATACGTTCAAAATACCACTCAGGGCCACATAATTACACGCCACATAATTACACTGCACTCAATGCAACATACACTTCGAATACCACTCAGTGCCACATAATTACACTGCACTCAATGCAATATACACTCCAAATCCCACTCAGTGCCACATAATTACACTGCACTCAATGCCACATACACTCCAAATACCACCCAGTGCCACATAATTACACACCACATAATTGCCACAAAATTACACTCCACATGATTACACTCTACTGAATGCAACACACACTCCACACAATACCGCTCAGTGCCAAAGAATTATTTGCTACATAATTACACTGCACTAAATGCAACATACACTCCAAACAATACCACTCAGTGCCATATAATTATATGCTACCTAATTACACTGCACTCAATGCAGCATACACTCCAAATACCACTCAGTGCCACATAATTACACGCCACAAAATTACACTCTACTAAATACAACACACACTCCCCATATTACCACTCAGTGCCACATAATTACACGCCACATAATTACACTCTACTAAATGCAACATAAATACACTTTATCTGTCTATCTATCTATCACCCTCACTCTATCTATAGCCTTCACTCTATCTATCGCATCACCACAGTTCAAATATGTTCTCTCAATGTTTCAAGCTTTATTACAAATGTTACAAAAAGATGTTAATATTTCACTTCTGTTCTTGGATTTTCGTCACAATAAAATACAATAAACATAATCTTCACAAAAGTTATTTACAGAAGCTATTGCCATTATAAATTACAATAACTTTTATTTAAGTATTAATTATTTAAAAAATTAAAAGCCATTTTTATTTGTAATAGCAACACACCTACGTCACGTAAATACAACATATATTGAATTACAAATGCTATAGGTGTCACATTTGTGAAAGTTAAAACTATTGGCATTGTAAATGACAAAGCTATTAATTTCGCTATTTTCAAAACCAACACATCAATAAAAAATGTGGCATTTACAAGACCAATAGCTCAAACTTTCCTAATGCGAGACCTATTGCATTGCAAATGCTTGTGTGCTATTGTATCTGGTCACTCTTTTTGTTCCTTCTGCACCAAGGTGAACTTGTAAGAATGTTTGCTGCACTTTACAACACGTTTAAATCGAATAAAAATAAATATTAGAGCCGCACTGTCTTCCCCTTCAGGCGTGTGCCGTCTTCAAAACAACAAGTGCCATTTACAAGCCAGTTACAACCAACAAGGAATTCTCTCTGGGAGAAACAATTATCCTCCCACGAAGGCAAGGCAACACACAAAGCCATGACGTCACCCTATAGGAGTTTAAGAGCTGTAAAAATATCAGAGAACAACACTTTTGCAGCTAGAAGCTGGGGCTTACAATAAAGTATAGAAATCCTTTGTCTCCTGTGTTTCTCAACTCCGTAAGAGTCTGAAAAATGCACATCTGCAAAATAGCATTTCAAAATAGCATTTCATGTCTTTACTAAGGAAAAATCTGACTAACACTGGTCCTAGACTGCACCCCTCCCCTCTTTCAGGTACATTTTTTGAAGTTGCTTCTGATTGTCTGTGTACAAAGCGGCGCTGCTCCCTATCTAGGTTTGCACTGCTAATCTTCCAACCCTTGCAGGTAAATATGTTGAAAGTAATGGTGACAGATGGACCAAAGACAATACAAATGCTAAAACAGAGCATACCTAAATTACACTGGCAAATGCACTATGATCCAGCCACTCCAGAAAATTCAACAATAGCGAGTACCACTGACACATGCACCATTAGCCAGTAACACTGGCATGTGCATCATAAGAACGTAATTGTGCAATGTTTACCATGAAAACATAATTCACGCACCTTCAGCAAATAACTCTGCCTCGGGGACTATCTGCAAACAACAGTGGCACTTGCAAAATAAACATCCAACATGGGAGGTGCTAAATTTCTAACACTGGTACATACACTACAAACATTAAATAGTGGCACATACGATAGGGAAGGCATAAAACGCACCATTAACAAGAAACAAGTAATGTAAGGCAGTTACATGCATGATAAAAAGTGATGTTTGATGGACCATGAAGCATAAGCCAGTAATACAGGCACATGCATCAAGATGTGATAAAACGTGAGTTGGCACCATCACTATAAACAAGTAGAAGTGGCACTGTAAGCAAGTAGCACAGGCATAGCCACATACAGTTTACATTAATAAATCTGGGACATTTCCTATGAATAAGTAAGTTGTGCAACCTATACTAGCAAAAATGGAGGATGCACCGTAAACAGGGCCTGACTGGGAACAGCAACCGGCCCTGGCAAGTTGCTGCTCGACCGGCCCTGGGAGCGGATGTGGGGGGGTGGCTGCTAGTAAGAAGCACAAGAAGCACCGTTCCCGCTCTTGTTACAGAGGGCTCCAGTGACAAAACCGTCCCCCACGGCCACAAAACCGGCCCCCGGCCCAACAGGGAAACGCCAGTTGCCCGCTACTGCCAGTCCGGCCATGACCGTAAATAATTAAAACTTGAATAGGCACTGTAAATAAGGAAAACTTGCACATGCTCTGTAATCAAATAACATAGAGATATGGATCATAAATAATAACAGTGGCAGATACATCATAAACGTGTTACATTAGGTACGTGCAACACAAACATGTAACACCGGCACATGCCATATACAATATACATAACAGAGCTTGCACATTCACCATAAATAATACTTGCACAGGCACATATAACACTGGTACATGCAGCATACATCAGGAACACTATCACACGCAATGTAAATATTTAACTCGTGTATATGCACCGTATACATATAATATACACCCAGGCTTCATACACTTAATCCCTTAGCTGCGCCGCACGTTCCTCGCTAGTGCGGAACGATCTATTGAGCGGGCGGGGCCGCGACGGCCAACGGACATACGCAGCACTTCAAAGGCCATTGGCCGTCAGTAGCAGCCATGAGGTTAACATAATTAAAGTTATGTTATGTTATGTTAGGGATATTTGTAGAGCGCATTGCTACCTGTAGGCGTCCCAGCACTAGCAAAGGCACCAGAAAGATCACAACAGCTTAGTGGGTGGAGTTTCAAAAGAGCCAAGTTTTCAGAATTTTCCGAAAGGACAGGAGGTTAGGTTCGGAACGTAAGTGGAGGGGGGAGCTTTCCAAAGCTTGGCAGCATTGTAATGGAAGGACAGGGTACCACTTCTCACACTTTTAATTTTAGGGACAGAGGCTAAGTGGAGGATGGTTGATCAGAGGCATCTTTTAGCGCGATAGGGGGCGATGATGGAGATGCCGTTCTTCCAGAAGAACTTATGAGCAATGCATAAGGACTTGAATTTTATTCTTTCCATAATCGGGAGCCAGTGGAAGGTCTTCAGAGCAGGTCTTGCAGAGTGACTATTTGAATCTTAAGGAGCATATGTGCTACATAATTCTGAGTAACTTGCAATTTGTTTGTGGTTGTCCCTGGGGCTCCTAGATCCAGATCGATTCCGTATTCGAGGTGGGAAAAGATCAGGGTCTGGACCATAAGTCTCCTTGCAAAAAAGGGGCGCAGCGGGAGGACTTTGCGGAGCATTCATAGAATGCTGTAGCAGGAGGCGGCCAGCTTTGATGCCTGATGTTCAAATAAAAGTGACCGATCTAACCACATGCCCAAACTTTTTATCTGTTTTTTGGGCGCGGGCGGGGGGCCGAGGCAGTATGGCCATACTGATCCAATGTAAAAGATGGGTAAATTTCCCAAAGTTGGGACATTTATCAGGAATAGGTAACAGATGTGTGAGCATTGTAAAGACATATACATGACAATTGCACAATAAACAACTAACTTGGGTGTGTACTTTAAATACATAATTTGCACATTCACTGTAAACAAATAACACAGGCCCGAGGACCATCAAATTTAGCACTGACACATTCACCATAAACCTATACAATTGGGCACGTCCTATAAACAATGAACACAGGCACATGCCATGAACGATATGCCTAACAGAAGCAGCCACATTCCCCAATAATAATACTTGAACCAAAAAAGTGTATTGCTGTCGCATGCAGCATAAATCAGTAACACTAGCACATGCAACGTAATTAAGTAACACTTACACATGCACCATAAATAAGTAGCACAAAAACAAGCTACATGCACTTACAAAAATAAAGCTAAGACATTTAGCATGAATAAGTAGCAGGTGAACGTGCACCATAAACAACTAAAACTTTGGCGTGCACTGTACAGACGTAACACTTGCACATGGACTGTAAACAGATAACACTGAGACATGGGAAAAAAATAAAAACACTGCCAGAGTCACCATAAACAGCTCACATTAGGCACAGGCACCATAAACAAGTAGCTAGGCCTGGGCGGAGCTCCCTGAGTTCTGATACGCATAATTCCGCGGAGTGGGCTAAAAACGCTGTGAGATTCAGCAGAATAACGCAAGCAGACGGAGGTGCTCGATCCGCCCGTTCGCGCTATGTTTTTGACGTTCAGTAACACAAAGACGTGCTCATAATCACGTGCGAATGGCACTTGAGGAGAAAATCTGCTGAAGAATGCATTCACTGGTGCTCTCTCACGCTCGTCTTCACAAAAAAGATGCCAGGTGTCGCAGGCACGGCCTAAAGCTGCTCGAGCGGTTGGCAAGTCTCGCAATCGCTCGTGGGGAATGTATGACGTTACAATGCATACATTTACAATGCATGCCTTTACAACACAGTTTTTACATTGCAACATCCTTTACAACACATTCTTTTACATAGCATTCCATTATATCACATTAACAGAAACTACTTTTACAACGCATTCCATTACATCGCATTATGCATTTACAACGCATACCATTACAATGCATATCATTATATTGCATTTAAGGTAAGTGTTGGATAGTATAGGGGTAATAATTACTATTCTAATTCCAGTGAGTGCAACAGTAGGGTAAGTGTTGGGTAGTGTAGGGGTAAAATTACTATTCTAACTCCAATGAGTGCAACAGTAGGCTAAGTGTTGGATAGCGTAGGGGTAAAAATTACTATTCTAACTCCAGCGAGTGCTACAGTAGGGTAAGTGTTGGATAGTGTAAGGGTACTATGTGTTGTAATTGTATGAGTTGTAATGACTTGCGACGTAATGCTTGTGTTGTAGTGACATGCATTGTAATGACATGCGTTGTAGTAACATGCAATGTAATGGCACCGTTGTAATGACATGCGATGTAAAGGATGTTGCGATGTAATGACTGCAATGTAAAGGTACTGCGATGTAATGACTGCGTTGTAAAGGTTGTTTCCCGCTCGTGGGTGTTCGCCAAGTCTTGCTGGCGCTCGTGGGCTGCTGGCAGTTCTCAGAGGAGCTCGCGTGCCCCTTGCAAATCTCTGGACAATTCCTATAACTAAGTAACACATGAACATGCACCGTAAACACCTAAAACTTGGACTTGCACTGTAAATAAGTAACACTTGCACATGCTCTGTAAACAATACCACTGGGACATGGACCATAAGTAAAAACACTTGACACATTCACAATAAACAAGTAACATTGGCACATGCACCATTAGTGAGGATCTCTGGCTCATTCACCTTAAACAAGCAACCGACCTAGATATATGCACTATAAACAAATAAAGTTGGCACGTGCATCGTAAACAATACTGGAACATAAAACATAAACAAATGACGCAGACCCACATGCCCCAGTCTATTAAAACACACGCGCTCTAAGAGGATGTCTGATTTATCGCAAGCCTCGGTATAAAATGCTGCACTACCCTGCTTTCACATTGTTCCAATTATAGAAAAATATGTGCTGCTCAAACAGGACAATTATTAAATTGCTGAGTGCTCAGTTTTGCGCGGCTGTTTCCTTCAGCTTCTTCTATTTTTAATTATCAGGTACGTTCTTCCTAACTGCAAATGGCTCTGGAAAGATGCCTGGGCTTTTGAACTGTACATTTGTATTTTTTACTACCAGCGTCTTATAGAAATCGGCAGACTGAGCCTCAGTTCAGAAATGTGATTTAAAAGATGCGCATTGATTAGTGCACCCCTCCCGCACGATTTCTTTCAGATGATTGCAAGCTGAGCAAGCATAGCACCTGTGAGTTTCATGAAAATTGTTAATTCCGCATTACACTAACAAAAGAAGCCAAGTTTCATATTTGCTGTGGGTGGGGTTCAGGTCGAGCTGTATGGCATTATGACCTTTGAAACCTGTGATATCATAAATGACTTAGGGGCATATTATCAAGGGCCCTATCTACTACTTTTGTCCTATGTACAAGGTGGTGCTAACATGCATTAGCGCATGTTAGCAGCCGTTCTCAAAACGCCTCACCTCGCATTGCTAATGAGATGCAAAGTGGAGATAAGCGTTATCTCAGCGATTAGATCCAGCGATAGCCGGCGTTAAACAAAATCGCGCTAAGCACGCTATGCGATATTTATCGCAGTTAGTTGATAATATGCCCCTTAGTATAAAGCCCCGAAAAAAGGAGCGGTTGAAGGGTTATGGCCCCAAGGTGGGGGAGGTGGTGTGAGAGCATAAAACACAAAACACTGTCCCTCCTTGTAAGTGCAATGTAAATAATTTGTAACTTAATACCTAGCAGCATAGGGCACTGTTTAATAAGACCCAAGTGAAGTAGATATCTCCACCTACATTTTGCATTCTGTTTTTTTGTTCGAGCCTGGGCAGCACACGAGCTGCACGGCAAGGCATTCTGTATTGGAGTATGGAATAGACTCCCCGCCCACCCTCCGCCCATATTTTTCATTGGCTTGTGTCATTGCCCTTTGCAAATGCTGGCTTCTGATTCGTAAATAGGCTTTTTAGTCACTCCTTAGTACCGCCTTGTCTTCATTTGTAACCTCCCATGCGGACTGGCCCTTTTACTTCTGTTGTTACACAGTAGTCAGTAGTCTGTACGCACTATTTTCTTTCATGCACTTCTCCTCCTGCGGACATGACATGCTTTGCTGCAACATTAAGGGCGCCATGCTCACTTTCACTTTCCAAGCAGCCTGGGACAATGTTGGTCGCCTCTTGGAATAAAATAGGTCTCACATTACAAGAGTTTAAGCTATTGGCATTGTAAGTGACAATGCCTTTTATTTTTGTGTAATCAAAACAGATAAATAAAGGCATTGTCATTTACAATGCCAATTGCTTAAACTCTGGCAAATGCTAGACCTACTGCATTGCAAATGTCTCTTGTATTCTGGCAGCAACCAGAACTTGTGAACTCAATATTGTGTTATGTACAGTCAGCAGCAGGCTGGAGATGCCCCATAAAAACTATCTCTTTCTTTTTCCCTTTCTGCCACTGACTCTTCTCTCCATCATTTCTCCCCCGCATATCCCTGCAGCACTCACTGAAATTTCTGAGGTATCTGTTTAGCACTGGGGCCACCTGCGCCTCCACTTGTCACATTTCCTGTGACAGGTTCTGATCTCTTCAATCACTGAAGATAACGAAGGAGGCTCAGTGAAAATGTGCTGGATGTCATTGGATGCCTGGCCATGCATTCTATAGAAATTTAAAATGTGTCCTACCTCCTCCCACTCATAAGAGTTGGAAGTGGAATGAGAATGATAGATGGAGTGAATTTGCTCTTAAGTATGTAAGAGTTTATAGGGTTGCCGGACGAAATGGCTGGAGTGACAATGACGTGAAACAGCAACTACATCATTGTTTATTTGTGCTGGTTGGTATTATTATTTTGTGAAAGTGTGTGACATTCAGCAGTGGATTGATCGGCGTGTTGTTATGGTCACTGGGTGTTACCGTACATATTTCTTATATGCTGATATGTAGGAGTACTTTGGGTAGTATCTATATGTCATAGTGTTAGATGTTCATTTGCTTAGTAAATGTGTTAGTCCATGTGCAATCATTAGAGATAAAGGGCCACATGTATCAAACAATTTTGCATACGCAAACGGTGCAAATCGGTCACTTCGCCCATTTGAGAATGGTGTATAGCCTTTCAAGATGTATGAAAGGCTTTGAAGTCACAATTTTAGGTAATCGCAAAGATAGTCATTACCTAAAATTGCGATTGCAAATGGGGACTCACAATTTGCAATTTCCTTAGCACATGTCCCAAGCATTTTCTAAATGCGGACTGTGAATTTAAGAGGGCTATTACCATCAACTCCACTTCAATGGTAACCATGTACAAATTTTGAAAAATGCACCAAAATATATTTTTCAAAGTGCCCTTTAGCACACACATGCCCCTAGGTCATGTGTTCACTTTAGAGGGCAAATGTTTTTGTAGAGTGCTTCAGGGGATTGCGATTGCATTACCTAATTTGTGATTACCAATTAGTTATTCCCAAATTAGGTAAAAGAAAAACTATTCGCATTTATGGGCATTTAACCCCTTGCCTTCGCTGAACATTCCACGCTAGTGCGGAACGTTCTATTGCGTGGTCGGGGCCGCGACGTTCAATGGACATGCGCAGTACTACCGAGGTAGTGCACGCGGCGTCCGCTGAACAGCGGTGGTGGGGTTAAGCACATAGGAACAAATAAAGTACTATTGCCTAATAGCGATTACCAAATTGCGATTGCGTATCTTTATGAATCGCTATTAGGCATTCGCTCTTTTCTTACATACCATTTTGCATTCCTTAAATAGCAATAACTAAAATTCACTTTTTAAGGAATGCAAAATGTTTTTTTGAAACATGTGGTCCATAATTCCCATAATTCCTGATATTATAGGTTATACAATGAGGAAATCTGTGTGCAAACATGTTTGCCATTGGCACGTGAGTAAGGCAGGCTGCATTTAAGGTTATGTTAGTAGCACACAAGTGGGAGACAAACTTAAGGTTGCAACTCAAATTGTGAATAAGAATATATTACTCTTGAGTTTGTAGATTTGCTTGCGTGCATCCAAATAGTCAGTGGTTCAGGAAAGAGGCAATACCACAAACGCCTCGTTTAAAACTGCACAAACTTTCCTCCACTCAAAAGAAAGCCTGCACTCAGGTCCTTAGAAATATCCCTTTTGTTTGCAGCACTTGCCAATAGTAAAGGAACGGGTTTCGACTGATCCCACAGCCTTATCAACCTAACAAAATGCGCCATTTCTTCGCGCATTTAAACCGTCACAGCAGGTGATGTCACTTGCATAAACATAGACAAGTCACTTTCATATCAGTCTTTCTTTTTCATTTATCATGTTTCTGTTTTATCACCACTTGTGCTAAAATAAGTCAAATTAATCTCGTCACAATAAACAGTTCCTGCAGTCTGAGTTTTTGCAGTGGAAAGAGTCTTATTATCAGTGCATTAGTAGCATGAGCTCTGCTCAATAGTGAATAAAATGATGTCAGTACAAAAAGCAGTCCTTGCCATTAATATAACCTACGTGGAAAGCTCTTATTTCCAATTAGCCCTTAACGTGAGCCCTGTATATTTACAAGTGACTTGCTTGACCCCATAAATTATTAAGCTTTTCACAGGCTGTTGCATTCCAAAGCTGGCATCCTCTCTCATTGTCTGTGATGTGTTATGCTTGTAGTATGCAACACTCTATTTAATGGCTGCATTTTTTATTCACATCACAATTGCAATCTTCACGTTTTATTTCATATTCTTGAATATTAGATTGTTATATATTTTTAACCTAGCTAATTTGGGGCTGATCTCAGCATGTGCTAGATTTATAAGTTGTGCCCACCAGGTAATGGACATAAAAATCAGAGACTTTTTTAATGAGTTTTGCCTCATGTTCACGGTGTTTGTTTTGTTTTTGAAGTCCACCTAAGTTAGAGCGTTTATATAGCTATGTAGTATGTGTAACAGTTGGGGCTGCTAGGACATGGTGTTAGCCCACGCTACCTTTTGATGTATCTTCTTTAAAGTTTGCTGATTATGGAATCTAAATGTTTTTTAACCAAATATGACTTTAGCCTGTGTGCTTTAAGTGGAGGATGTGAGAGTTGGCCCCAGTAGGGTGCCGCTTTATCCCACACTGACTTTGATGTTTGTAAACAGTGTAGTTTGTATTTTAACTCAGCATAACTATTGGGCTTTGTGTGTATATGGTAGGAGTGGCAGTTTGGCCCATGAGGGGATAGATTTGCTCACGCCATATTTTTCCATGGTTTGATTTCAGATGTTCCCAATCAGTAATGTTTGTAAACATGTTTCTGTAAGTGTAAAAAGGCATATGCTCCAACCCTGTGTATGTGAAACGTCATGAACTTCCTGTTTGCCAAGAAATATTAATTTTTATTGGACACTTACAGACATAACAAGCATTGGCATAGCCAATAGGTCTTGCCTTTAGGACCTTATAAGTGTTTAACCATGCAACAGTTGATGTTGTTGCATCAAGGATATTGTACTGCATAACTAAATACTTATAAGGTTCCAAAGGCGAGAACTAGTGCCTATGCCAATGCTTGTTAATACAGTGGACGGGCATTCCTTATGGTAGTGCACGAGGCAGGCCAGGATTGAGTTATAAATGGGGACAGTTGTACTGAAGAGCCTCTATTGTTGCCTCAGCACTGACATACGAATTCATAATGCAAGTGAGCACTGCTCACAGGCATGTTGAAGAGGGGATGCAGGGAAGGGAATGCATACTGAAGAGGGAGAAAGGCGTGCGTGCTGGAGAGGGAAGACACATTTTGTATGTGTGAGGTGACGTGCTTTGTAGCCCTATGCCTGTAGTGTGGTATTTCATGTATGTGTGGTGCACTGTCTTGTGAGTTGTGCATTTTGTGGTCGGATGTAATATGCGTTTCAGAGTGTGTGTTGGGGTTGGTGGGGAGTTCGCAACCCCGGGCACCCGTCCCCAGATGAATGCACGCAGACAACTCTTAATAATTATACAGCAGGTCATGGTGGCCCGGGCTGTCATTTTTTAAGCTTGAATGAATAATAAATCGCATTACTAGTGAAGGGGCCGGGGGTCAAGGGGACAAGGGAGAGTGAGGGTGAAACAGCCAGGGGAGGAGCAAGCACACGCGGCCGAGGCTAATTGAAAACGTGCCGCTGCACTCATGCTTGGGCTGGTATCCACCTTGTGGGAGCGAGCAGCGGCACACAGGCCACCTGTTTTCAATTAGCATGCACACCGCTGCTCGCTCCCTTAAGGTGGATGCCAGGACTAGCACGAGTGCTTGAAAAGAGCTGACCGATTCCTAAAGGTCACCCCTAGTGCAGCGCGCCGCGCTACACTCTAGGCGAGACCTAAAAAGCATAGACCAATGTACATTGTGCCCTTGCCCTTTGCTCAGTAACTCAAAACTGCTGAATGAAAATTTAAGAACTGGGGATAAGCGCTGTGAGCCCGAAAAAATTGTGTACTTTTGTTAAGAGTTTTTGAGAGTTCTTTATGCAGGATTTCATCCCTGGAAATTTCCATTTTATTTGATACCTTTTGTTAGACCTGTCAGCTTTAGGGTGGTATTCCCCGAACATTTTTGCCTTAATCCTCCATTTTTGATGATCTTGTTGTTGTTGACCTTAGGACTTTGCACTTTACCACTGCCAGCCAGTGCTAAAGTGCAGCTGTTCTCTCCTTCAAAAATGGTGAAATTGGCTTGCACCCGATTGGCACATTCAAATTACTTATAAGTCCATAGTAAATTGGAACTACAGGTACCCAGGGCCTTTAAATTAAATGCTCCTAGTGGCCTTTCAGCCCTTATTTGCCACCCACTTAATTAGGCTTTTAAAACATATCTCAGGCCTGCCATTGCAGCCTGTGTGTACAGTTTTAAACAGCCATTTCAACTTGGAAAAGTAAACATATTGGCAGGTCAAAACCTTCCCTTTTATTGCATATATGTCATCCCAAGGGTAGCCCCTAAACAGCCTAGAGGGCAGGGTTCAGTGTAGTTAAAAAGTTGGATGTGTACTTTCAATTTTTACATGTCCTGGTAGTGAAAAATGATGAAATAGGTATTATTTATTTATTTAATTATACCTACTCCATTGTTTGTCGACTTTCCCAACCCTGCATCACCCCACTGCCCCACAGCGTTTACCTGTGCCGGCCGCTGCTGACCTGCACTCAATCTGCCAAGTCCTAAACCCTTGGAAGTGGGCCTGAAGGTGCTCTGCCAGCCTAGCTGTGGTTCTGTAAGCAGAACGGACGCAGTGTGGTTGCATCGGAACCCCTACATCAGAACCGTTGCTGCAAAATGCACATTCCACGCCAGACCGAGCACCGTAGCTTCCTCAGAACTGCTGCATCCTTGACACATCCTGGAGGCAGGCTTCTCAACAACGGCATCCTCAATTACAATGCAGGAATGCGCATCGCAGCCCGCAGCTACTTCGAAATCACCAGTGCCCGACTAATCTTCGACACAGGACTTTGCACTGCAAAGTCCTCATCAATGGTATCCTTGATGACGACACAGGACTCAGCATTTTCAACCTCGCAGCTTCCTTGGAACCACCGCAGCCTGACACATCCTCTAAGCAGGATCTCACAATGCTCCACAAATGAGGATTTAAGGTACATTGGTCAGCAAGCCTCACTAAATCCCTGTATCTCACCCATGCTCCATCGCGGTTGAGCTGAATTTGTGACTTTGTCCCAATCTGGCTCAACCGGATAACCAAAGTAGTACTTTGTGCTTCTTGGCACTATTTCACTTAAATCTTTAAAATTGCCTATCTCTGTTTCTACTTACTGGATTTTTGTAATTTTGGTGCCAAATAGCTTATTCAGTTTTACTTTATTTTCCTAAATTGAAGTGTGATTATCGTTGTGTTGTGTTTTCACTTTATTACTGTTTGAAGTGCTGCATAAACACCTTACAAATTGCCTCTAGGTCAAGCCTGACTGCTTTGTACCAAGATAACATAGGTTTAAGCACAGGTTAATTTGGGGTTTGCTTGTGTTTCACCCTGACAGAAACTGTGGCTACTGCTTGAATAGGGATTCAACCCCCTCAAACAGTAACCCAATTTCCAACACTTTTGAACAATCAGCACCAGATTTGGCATGCCGAAAGATTTTTTTCCGCAAAATATGTTAACAAAATAATAGAGGTTTGTTGTGCTTACATTTACAGCAGCTCAGCCAGTTTGCATGTGTGTATGTATGGAACCTTGGAATGCTTGATGACAGTGTGGAATGTTGGTATGCCTGGTGGACTGGAAGAGTGACTGTTGGTGTGAGTGGGCTGAGCTGTGAAGATGCAGCTCCTGGTGGGGCCTTGAACCAGCTTGAATTGATCTTGTAACCAACATCTATGATCCTGTAACTTCTAAATAAATCTCTACTTGGATTTACCTTGTGACTACCATTATACTTTATTACAAGGTGCATTTGGAAAGAGATGTCAGTTTCAACTAAATAGGTGCAATTGCTTTTCTGTAACATTAAAAACTTTTGAATACTACATATTAAACATAACATTAGGAGAGCAAATTACTTGAATTGTACTCTGGTAAAACCAGTAGCATTTGGCATTACAGATTCAAAACAAGAGAATGGAGAAACTGTGAGAACTTCCTAGCTCCCCTTCCTTCTTTTGATAACCACTTCACATATTGGAATAGAATCAGACTAAGAGGAAAGCCCTCTAATCAAGGGACAGGCCAGCCATGACGTAGACTCTCAGTGCTGCCCCTGCGTCAGCAGTTACTCGGGCCAACACACAATGGAGAATCCTTGCGTCAATCTATGTCAGAGTTGAAAGCGGAAAGAGCAAAACATCTGTACCTCTGTAAACACTCGCACCACTTATGCACTGGAATCTACTCTGGCAAGACTGCTGCCACTACGTCATAGAGAAGAGGTTATCAAAATAGATTTAGCAGCTCCAAACAGTACTTGTGTAACTCAATGGTCGGAAGTGTAAGAAAATTGCAGATTCTGTTGTCCAAGGGTTCAAAAGATCCCCTTTGTGTCCTGGGCCCATGTAGTTGGTCTCTGTACTTAATTTGCAACAAAAGAAGTGGTAGGGCCCTCCCCACAAGGGCAGTGAATTTTGCACCACCTCTTGCCCCTGCCAGCCCTGCCAATGACAGTATCAACACAACTACTAACCATCACACTACTACAAGAGTGACATATCAGACTATTCCAGGGCTCCAGAGATATGAGAATGGCATGGGGCAGCAGGTATTAGTCCTTCTCATCTTTAACTTAGACAAACAGTGCCACCATGTGGCAGACTGTTATAAGTGCTGCTGTTGGCAATTTAGTGCTGATGCTGAGCATCAGAAACCACTGGCTCAAATTAAGCACTGGTTGCTGTGTCTGCCGAGCTTCCAGCAGACATAATACTACTAAATGTATACTATTGGCGAACATTCATAAACAAGCCCATACATGCTTATTCCGGGCTACCTGAAGGTACTTGTTGTTTAAACTTTTCATCACTTGGCAGGTATTTTAGACTCTGCTTATGTTGAACAATTCCTTATGAACCATTGTTGCTTTCACTGCTAGTAAAAGTGAGGTAGGGTCTAGTGGTGTGTAGAGAAACTGGCTGGCTGTTGCTCTTTACCGCACTGGCAGTTCTCTGGTAGTAGCTTTTACACTCCATATAATCAGCAACATCATGCACTCATTTGAATGTATGATGTTACTACGACATACATTACCACGCAGTAGGTTACAACGCGGACGTTTCATTGTCCGCGTTGTAACCACGCATGGCTTTACATCGCAAGTCATTTCTACAACTTGCACTAGATGGCGAGCTGGACTTAGGAATAGTATAAATTAGTATTCCTACTCCAGTTAGCGTAACAGTAGGGAATGTGTTGGATTCAAAATCCAACACATTCCTTGGTGTTGCACACCATCTAGCGCAAGTCGTTGAAACGACCTGTGATGTAATGCCATGCGTGGTAACAACACGGATGATGTAACGTCCACGTTGTTATCTACCCGCGTAGTATTGGCAGCGTTATAAATACAGTTTCCAAATGGGCTCATCTAACACAGCCCGAGTCAGCACAGGATCTTTCATGTTTAGTGTCCTGGCCTTACCTCCCTAAAGTTGAGAAGAGACGCTGTGCTGTCCCCTCTACTGTGAGCCGAGGAAGATGCGAAGAACGCAAGAGGAAATGCTTTCATCTCAGGCTCAATGTCTTGGCAGGAATTAAATGTTTTCTGAAAGAACTTTGAAAGTGTCCTTTATGCAAAATGTTTGAAAGCGTTTTTGAAAGTCAGATTAGCTTACCCAAAGGCTGCTGGCGAAGCTAGAGACATGTATATGTAGCAATACAAAGCCGTCTCCTGCTCTGAGAAGAGCTTTCACCCAAAAGCATTAACACTTTAAATGTTTTTTTTTCTTTTTAAAACAGTGATTGCTAAATATACCAAACACCAATATTCGTTTCAAATGATACAACTTTAAGTCTCTGATATAAAAATGCATTTTGTTTATTCTAGTGAACAGTAACTATATCTGCCTTATTGCATAGCTGTAGGTTTTCTTGCTCATGAAACCTTTGCCTTTAGGCGGACTCATTGCGCCTTGACACCAGAGGCATGAAATGTACAAACCTGCTTGCTCGGCTGGAACTGTTTACCTTTGTGTTACTGGCGAGGGCCATCTACTAATTCTCACGAGCTCATCCAGGCACCTGCACGTCTTTTTTGAGGGAATGTGATCATGTGATTAGTAATAGAAATCATGGGGCATATTTACAAACCCCTTGTGCTGCCGGTGCGTCACGTTTTATGACGCACTAGCGCCACACTTTGATGCCCGATATTTCAAGGAAATGTAAAGCCACCCTGCGTGGTTTTTCGTGTTCGTGTAAATACGGCTCATTTTCATGCAGCACTTTGCGTGAAAAGTGCGTTCCATGGGTGTTGCTGTAGTTGTTCCCAGGCAACAACCATGGATTCTGACACGTTCTCAGATTTACAACCTTTCGGTAACCTGGGAATGCGTCAGAAACCTAGCCTCCCAGGGGTCCGTAAGGAGGCGCAACAAGGAGAAATGGTTCCATTTCTCCTTGTTTGTTCCTCTTTCTATGCGTGCTACATTCTACAGCCCAAAGAGAAAGAGGAAAACACCTCTCCTGATTCTTTTTGTGCAGGAAGGTGCCCCTTCCTGCACAAAGTACAGGCTGCCAATGTGTGCCTGTACAGGAGAAAGCACAGGGATGAGACATATTATTGCGTATCAGTTTCAGTGCAGCACAGGGAAATGGCTTGCAGTGCTGCGCTGAGACTCTTTCTTGTAAATTCGGCCCCCCTGTGAGCTGCAGAGTATATATTTGGGTTCTGCCTACTCTTAAGCAGGCACGGTCGTTAGGGGAGTACCTGCCGGGGCGGTGACGTGGGGGGGGAGGGGCAGGGTGGGGGTTAGTAATGTATGGATAATGGAGTTTGCAGGTAAGTAAACATTTAAATAAATCAAACAAATTTCGTTGCGCGCACTGCATCCCCAAATGCAATGCAGTGCGCGCAACCAAATTTGTTTGATTTATTTAAATGTTTACTTAACTGCAAATCTCCATTACCCATACATTTCTAACCCCCACCCTGCCCCTCCCCACGTCACCTCCCCGGCAGGTACTCCCCTACCGACTGCGGCTGCTCTTAAGGAGTTTGACGTCTTGGCTGGTGTAAGGGGAACGCCTTGTTAGTAATTTCTGCGTTTCACATCCTTTACATTTTTTGCAATAAATACTTTACAGATTAAATTGGATTGTCACACAGAGCTTCCTTGGACAAGTCATTTATAAAATCAGCTTATAAATTCTTGGGATGTGACAAATTACAAGTAATTTACAAAGGTAAGATTACCTTCAACTGTTCTTTACACAGTTTAATGTGTGATAATTTCAAGTTTATTTGTTGTTTTTTGTATAGCACTACCTGCTGTGGCCATTTCAGAGCTCTAATAAAAATCTAACATTATCACAAAGAGATTCCTTGGTGGAAAACTGCACTAATTTCCCACGGTATGCAACCTTTAATATATCATAAGTCAGTGCATTTAATATGATAAGTCAAGTGTTATATTAACGAAATAATTTCCAATCATAACAAATAACAGTTGTGTATACGTTCTTAAAGAAACATTTGCTTTCCTTTGTTTTGTTTTTTCTTGCATGGAAGGTATGATTCAATGTTTGTGAATGCATGCATTTATTTATTTCTAAATGAACACATACAGCATTTCAAACATTCACTGCTTTGCGGTCACAAATAGACTGAAATGACTTAGAGGTTTATAGGCAAACACTTCCATATTATCTACCTAACTGTCTATCTATCTGGTATATCATGATCAATGAGCTGGCACTCACACATACCAATCAATAGTCATTTTTGTCTGTCAGCTCAAGCCTCATTTATAATTGAAGTTGAATCCAATTGTATGAACGTTGTTGGTTTTGGCTAAGTGCACTTTTAGTACGTTGAAAGTAAGTTTATTGTTTTAATCAATGATTACATTAATCTAAATGAAATCTAATAAATAAATTAAATATAATATGAAATCTAATAAATAAATTAAATATAATATGAAATAAATACAAATAGATTGAGTACAAATCCGAAGGTATAATACAAGATAAAATTGTCACAAATTGTCCCACACGTGTAGTTTACTTTGTGGATTCGCGAAGCGTAGGTCAAACAAGGATCAGATTGCTTGCATATAGACTGTTCATATCAGTTATTATTTTGGTACCGAAGACAGATGATTCATATAGGAGTGGTAGTATCAATCAAGGGAAATCTTCAAAGTAGTAAAAAAAACATGTACCCGGAAACCTGTGCCAGACTCCAACAACCTTCAGTTGATTGTGTGATCAGCTGGCTTCAAAATAAGTTCTCAAATATCCAAGCTAGCCTGTCATCTGGCACTCTTTTAGAAGAGAGTCTGTTGGAAATAATGCACTTAAGTACAGCCATTCCGACTAAAGTGATATGTGCAAGATTTAAGCATATCACCCTGGAGGAGTCATTAGCAGCTATAGGCAGCCTCAAATCTGGATACCCCCCTCAGATCCTTGCCCTCCTAACCTGTTAGCATTAGGGGCTATTACCATCATACCACTGGCTGATAAGGTGCTTAATGCTTCACAGTCTACAGCATAAGTACCCCTCTCCTGTAAGCAGGCAAAAATCTTGCCCCTATTAATGAAACCCTTAACGGACTCTGGAGAGCAATCCAACTATAGGTCAATATCTTTCCTATCTGCCCTGTCTAAAGTGCTTGAAAAGCATGAAAATCAGCAGCTCTCCCTGAATCTTGAAATCAGTAACCTGTTCCACCCAAGCCAGTCCTGCTTTAGACCCAACTTCAGTATGGAGACGGTATTAATTGAGGTTGCCAATATATCAGAAGCATCCTGGATGCTACAGGGAAAGCAGTGTTGATTGTGTTAGATCTGGCAGTGGTCTTTGACAAAAAAAGTTCTTACATTTCCTTTTGTTCTCTGCAAGGTCTTCCAGGCACTTATAAACTTGAGGCTGTACTATGGAAATGCCCTATATCTGGGACTCTCCGACTACCTGATATACAGACTACAGGTGTTCCAGAACACAGCAGCCCCCATTCTTCTTAGCCCACCTCTGAGAATGCAGATGTCCCTTCATTTAAGCCCCTTCCACTGGCTCCCAATAAGGAAGAGAATCTTGTTTAAAATACTCGTTCTGGTCCACAAGGCCCTTCATCATACAAGTGCAGGTTATCTCAGGATAAGAATCAGCTTTGAAGATTGCATCGAGAAACCTGCGGTCAGCCAGCAGCCTTCAGGCTAAGATCCCTAAGATTCACTACACTAGAGCTGGGGGACGTTCCTTTTCCTATCTAGGGCCATCTGCATGGAACAAGCTCCCCCTCGAGATACGCTCAGTCGATGCTTTCTCATTGTACAACAGAAAGCTGAAAACTCTGGCTTTTAAGCAAAAATAGATGATCCGACTGTACTCTGTAAGGTTGCTTACGAGTTGAGCGCCGTGACACTACTCAAAGTAGCAACGTGCTATACAAGTCGCTTTTCATTCGTTCATTTTAGTATAGTACCTCGTTTCACATTAATTGTTTTTAGGAACTATTTGGATGACACATCAATTTACATTCAATTTTGACTAATGCCTCGTTCTTTATAATTGGATGTTTGCCACAAAATGTGCTACACATTCCTTGGGAAATAATCCCTCAGGAAAACTTTGATATGATATCATACAAGTATTACTAATCCATTTTCTTTAACATTTATATTGTAATGCCAAGGGAAGCTGAGCAGTAATGTGACAATTCATTTGCTAGTAGCATTAATAGGGCAGCGGGAATATAACCAATTTTTCTTGCGTGTGCACTAGGGACCAAAGTAAATTTGCTAAACCATTAGAGTCAGCAGTCGCCCTTTAATACGAAAAGGAAAACCTGCCTCTGGTACACTGTGATCTAATAAAAATATTTTAATTGGATGAAATAAACATCATCTTTTATAATGCAAGATTTGAGTGTAGTGGTCAGGGCCGGACTGGAATCCAAAACCAGCCCCGGCAAGGTGCTCAGCCGGCCCGGGGGGAGGGGACGTTGGGGGTGCGACCGAGCTCTTTGCCGGGGCCGGTTTTTTGCCAATTTTGTTACAGGGCCGATTTTCCAGCTATGCTGCATAAACGGCTCTGTAAAAAAACGGCCCCCAGGGTCCCAAAACCATCCCCCCCCTTGCGGCGCACCGGGGGATTGCCCGGTGCCCGCAACGGCTAGTCCGGCCCTGGTAGTGTTGTCCACTCAGAAACATACTTTAAAAGAACTAACAGTTGTTATAAAGGGATGTATGTCATTACCACGCATACTTTTACAACGCATGCCTTTACCACGCAACTTTTACAACGCAAGTCGTTACAACGACTTGCGTTGTGGGGCACTGGATAGTGAATAGTTGAATTTACTATTCCAACTCCAGTCCCCTTGGATAGTAGGGAAGGTTTTGGATAGTAAATTAAACTATTACCTATCCTAGAGTGCCCCCAGCGCAAGTCGTTGTAACGATTTACGTTGTAAAAGTTGCGTGGTAAAGGTAGTGTGTGGTAAAAGTTGCGTTGTAAACGCTGTTTACCGTTATAAAGATTATAGCATGTGTAAGGCCTGTTTCATGAAAACACAGGTGGTGTTTCTGAACCTCGACCTACTGGGTGCAGGAATGAACAGGAGCCCCCCTCGTCTAGGGGAGGGACGCCCTTAGTAGCGCCACAGGACCGAGCCTCCTCCGGGGCCGAGAAGAAGGACCGGATGAGGAGGGGTCTGGTGATGTCACTGGAGGAGTGCGGAGGAAACAGAACCAAAGCGTAGGAGGTTATTGAAGGCAACTTCCCAGGGGTCTCGTTCTTTTTGTCCTCTTGGACCCCAGGGAAGCTGCAGGAGCATTGTAGTCAACAGGAGCAAGGTGTAGCATGGTGGGTTTGAGGAGGCGTGGCATAGAAGGATAATAACACAAGGTTGCTAGTGCTGATTCTTTGATGGGTCAATAACCAATTTAAGGTGGTTTGATGTAAGGGGAGGGATAATTGAGCCCATGGCTGCGGCAGTGACAGGGGCAGTCCTTGGGGGTGGACGCGATATGCAGGAGCGCGATATGCAGGAGGCAGCGGTAATTAATGAACTAATTGGCATTACTTGTTTTTTGATCCTCAACATAGTCTGGAGGTTTCTGCCCATGCAATTGCTTACTGGCCTGGGAGTTCAATTCCCGAGTATCCCTCTGTAGTTATTTTGATGCGGCAGTGAAAGGGCAGACACCTGGACTTACTGGGTGCAGGAATATTGTGCAGATTTTACAACTAGAAAAATCTGCTGATAAAATCAATTATTGATCAGGTAGGAGCTGTGGGGACAAGAGCAAACCAGGCCCTGCTCACACCTTTTATAACACTGGGGGGCAGGGCTGTCTTTAGAGCTGTAGGCTCCCGGTTTGACAATCATTTTTGGTGCACCCCATGACCACCTTCTCGTATTCCCTCACGACCACCAGACAAAAGTGTGCCTTATCTCTCCATAGCCCCTCTCTCACATACATTTAATTCATTTGTAGGCACTAGTAAAGGCTGCCTTTACTAATAAGAATGTATATCTACCCAAACAAATACTTTTCAGTAACATTAAGAATAGACAATGAAAGACTGGGGGACAAAATAGAACATTTCAAAAATGTTATGCTGTTTGCATGCAGCTCTCTGATGACAGTTTGTAACAGTCACTGTTCTATATTAGGGTTGTTTCTTATGAACTGTGATAACAAAAGGATCTCTGTGACAAAAGCAGTAATCCTCTCAGCTATCCACATAAAATATAGATCTGTGATTTGCACGGTACGTTCTTTTCAGCTGGCATATTAACTCCATGTGCTACTTTATAGGGAGTAAAAACTGGCCCCAGACAAAACTCTGATCTCACTCTCTAGCAGGAACATTAATCAGAGTTATCGTGACATTTTTACTGCTGCCTGAAAACTGGTTGCACAAGGAACTCTCCTGAAGGTGTTTTTAAATCGTAATTTACTTCTAAACACAGCGCCCCCCCTTGAGGTCAGCCCCCTCCTCAGGTCAGAGCCCAGTGCGACTGCCCTAAAGCCGGCCCTAGTGGGGAGTATAAATTGGTCCCCTTACCAGCCCAAAGCTTGACCTCCCCAGTATACTCTTCCCACCACATTCCTCCTCCCAACACCCCACACAGGCCCTGCTTCCATTTATCTCCTGATCCGAGCAGGTAGTAAACGAGAGTGTTAAAGTTAGGCCTGGGCAAACTTTCTACTTCTCGACCATTTCAGTAATTTTACATTATGTTTGTAATGCAGATATCTTGAAATTGTGCTATTAGGTCATGTTGCCAAATTACACACTGTTTGCAGCAAAAACGTAGCACACACAAACGACCGGAATGCGAGTGGCTGCTGCTTGCGGTGCAATTTTTTTTTTTTACAATTTTTTTTAGAGTGATATGCATCATTGCGTCTAAAATCACTAAGAAGAGGGATTTTGCACCAAAATGCAGCATCAAATGCTGGGTTCGCATTTACTGTAATTATGTGTAATGTGTGTCATTTTTCAGAATGTTTGCAGAATTACACAAAAACAACTTTTGTACACCCCTATTAAAGCCCACACGCAACTGGGAATTCCATGTGGATTTCCGTCCAGTGATAACAGGTCTGCACTGTTATTTCCCATTTGTTTGGGTTTCACATAATTGCATGGTACTTGTGTGGTGGCACCGCATGGCACTAGAAACTACGCTGGTACTGTGCAGGTAGTAATTGGGCCTAAATCTTACTTTTAAAAGACACAATCTAAAAAACCCGAGCAAAGCTTTTGTTAAAGCATTTTCGAAATTTACATTTGAAGCAAGAAGCTTGCTTAGCAGTTATCACGTCTGCATCATGATGTCAAAGATGCACTCTATATACAACCCCCAAACAGGCCAGTGACGTAGCAAGGGAAGGGGGTCTGCCCCAGGAGGCACGAGTTTTGAGGGTGGCACCCCCCTGCTCTTACCTGTGGGTGTTACTCATGGGGCACACAGGAATCGCCAGTACCCCCCCCCCTTGCTCTTACCTGTGGCCATTGCGGGACACGCATAGGGTGACCAATGTCGTATCTTGCTGGTGGGGCAGTCAATACACCAACCACAGGACAACAGGTTAGTGTTACAGAACCTGTAACGAAGGTACGCAACCTGGGCGTTATCTTCGATAACAAGCTGTCATTTCAGCAACATGCTAATGCAGTGGTTTCTTCTTCCTTTTACACACTAAAAAGGATAAAAAAATTAATCCCATACCTTCCTCCTCATGCAGGCAAAACCCTGGTCAGTACTTTGGTATTCTCCAAAACTGACTACTGCAACGCACTGTTTCTCAATGCACAACAAAAGGTCCTCAATAAACTGCAAACAGTGCAGAATGCAGCAGCCAGGACACTGCTATCCATCCCTAAGTTTGCATCGGTCTCCCCCTACATCCGACAGCTGCACTGGCTGCCGGTGAGGAGCCGTATCAAATTTAAAGCATTATGCATAGCATATAAGGCTATCCATGATCACGGACCCCTATTCTTAAGAAGAGCCTTTCGACCGCTTGAACACACAAGAACCTTGCGGTCATCCTCAGCACATTTACTCATGGTCCCCCGTACAAGAAGGGCCAACTGGGGCGACAAACGCTTCTCAGTGGCAACAGCCATTTTGTGGAACACACTCCCTCTACACATCAAGTGTGCTCCGACCCTTCTTAATTTCAGAAAGAAACTAAAAACCTGGCTGTTCCCTGCCTAAACTTCCCTACCCCCCCCCCCCATGAGAGTTCTGCATCTACCGCGCCGAGACACCCAAGGGTATTTGCGCGCTCTAAAAATTGCCTAAATAAATAAATAAATAAATAAATATAATAGCTTCTTTATTTGCTTTACAGGAGCACGTCTCAGCACGTCCGTCCTCTGGTCAGTCCTGCCTTTTTCTGTCCACTTCCTGTCCCTAACAGGATGCGGTGTCCAGTGACCTGGTCACTGCCCTTGTGACCTACAGGGTCCTAGTGCCCTACGGTCAGTCGTCGCCCTAACGTCAGGTCACTACATCTCCCCCTTTGTCGCAAACAAAAGTTCCTGATATATTTTCACTAGTCATTGTCATCCCCTCCTTTTCATTGTTAACAGTACTTGCTGATAGTTGTAGTGAGAGAGTGAGAGAGAGAGAGAGAGAGGAGAGAGAGAGAGAGAGAGAGAGAGAGAGAGAGAGAGAGAGAGAGAGAGAGAAAGTTATTCGATCTACATCACTTCAATTAGTCTTTGTGGTTTCCTGCATGTTCTTCTTGGTCTTGTCTCTCCGTCGACTCCTGGCTCTCTGTCTTCCGCTTTCGGTGGTGTTGTTGCTGCTGATTCTTCTTCTTCCGCCTTGAACTCCTTGAAGTGGGAACTGTTTCTCGTTATCCTTTGGTGATCAGAGACTGCCGTCACCATTGACCCCTTCACTTTGGTCACTACCAGCGGATCTTTGGAGAATGGGCTGTCCGATTTCCGTTGTTGTCTCTGTCTCACCACCACCAGGTCTCCTTCGTTTAACTTTGATTCGATGCCTGTCTCCGCTGATCGGCATATTCTTTCATTTCCTCTTAGCTTCGTTATCCCTTTCCACGATGTTGCTCTGCTCTATGCTCGTTTTGGCGTCCATGTGAGGCAGTCTTGTCCTGCTCGAGCGTCCCAGCACCAGCTCCGCTGGGCATCGGCCTGTGGAGCTGTGAGGGGTGTTTCTGTAATCTCTCAACACCTGGCACAGTGCCTGGCCCGTCGATATTTGTGTCAGTTTTGCTCGCTGAATGGCTTTCTTTATGGTCCCCATGAATCGTTCTGCCATTCCGTTGGCCTGGGGCCACAGGGGTGTTATCTTCCGATGCTTGATCCCCAGATATTCCATAAATCGCCGGAATTCTTCTCCAGAAAATGGAGGGCCGTTGTCCGTCTTCAATGTTTGTGGGGAGCCGCAGGCAGCGAAAATGTCATCTAGTACTGGTAGTGTGGCACTTGCTGAGGTCGACGATATCTGTCTTACATTCGGGAACCTTGAGAATTCGTTGATAACAATTAACAAGTAGTTTCCAGTTTCTAACGGTCCATAAAAGTCTGCTGCTAACTCAGTCCATACTGCCTGTGGCAGTTCTGACATTTGTAGCGTTGTTGGTTTTGATGGCGGTCCTGTCACTTGACAGATATGACAGTGTGCTATTGTTTCTTCCACCATGCCATCCAGTCCTGGGAACCACACTTTTTCCCTCAACATCTTCTTTGTCGCTACAATGCCTCGATGGGACTCGTGGGCTAGTTCAATTGTTCTCTTCCTCAGTCTGTACGGTATCACTATTCATGATCCTCTCATTAGCATTCCGTTCTCTGTTTCAGATAGTTCTTCACTTATTTTCTTGAAAGCTAGCATTTCTTCTTTTATTACCCCTTCTTCTGTCGGGCTGTTATTGTTGATGTGTCTCCATCTCTGTTGCCGCACTACTCTCCCTATTGCCTGCATGGTCGGATTTCTCTTCGTTTCTTGTTCCAGTTCGGCAATCGTTATTGACGTCGGAGTATTTTGTTTGAGGATGAAGTTTAGGTATTCTTCTGCCATGGTGGTGCCATCTTCTCGATGGGGGAGTGGGTGTCGTGACATGTAGTCAGCCGGGTTTTGTTCCTTTCCAGGTTTGTGAACTATTTTAAAGTTGTAGTCCATCAATCTTATTCCCCACCGCTCAATCCTTGGTGGTATCTTGGCGCTTGGGTTGCCATATATGGTGACTAGGGCCTGGTGATCTGTTACAATCGTGAACGGCTTTTCATAGATAAACATGTGGTAGTGCTACATGCCCACACCACAGCCAGACTCTCCTTTTCTGGTTGAGAGTATGCTCTCTCAACGTCTGACAGACTTTTGCTTCCATAGGCCACGACCCGTCCTGGCGAGTCTTTACCATGCTTGGGTTGTGCCAGTATTGCGCCCAGGCCTACTGGGATGGCATCCCCTGTTAGTTCGGTGCATAGGCTCGGGTCAAAGTACGCCAGGTGGTCGACTGCCAACACTGATGCCCTTATCTCTTTGAATGCCTTGCTGCATTCTGTGGTCCAGTCGAACGTTTGACCCTGCTTCGTTAGTTCTCGCAGTGGTGTGCTCACTGTTGCGAAGTCCTTGATATAGCGTGCACAATAACTGGCAAGACCGAGGAACGATCGTACCTCGGCTACATCTTTTGGTTGTGTTGCCTTCTCTAGGGTGTCCACCTTGCTCCGATCCGGCCTCATTCCTTTTTTCGAGAAGATGTGCCCAAGGAACACCAGTTCTACTCTTCCCAATTCGCACTTCTTTTCATTTATCGTCAGGCCCACTTCTTCAAGTTGTGAGCAAACTTCTCTCAGTGCTTTGTCATGTTCCTCATCTGACTTGCCAAATACCAGGATGTTGTCACTGTAATTAAGGCTGTTCTTGATTGGTCTTATTATTTGTCTGATTGTTTCCTGGAAGATCTCAGCCGCTGATGATATTCTGAAGCTTAGCCGTTTGTAGCGAAACAGACCTAGGTGTGTCGAGAACGTTGTTATGTACCTTGATTGTTGGTCCAGTTCTAGTTGGTGGTATCCTTTACACAAGTCTAGTTTGGAAAATCGCCTCTTTCCCGTCAGACAGCTAATCATGTCGTCTAGATGTGGCCCCGGATGTCGTTCTCTTTCAATGGCCGTGTTTGGAATTCTCATGTCTACACATATTCTGATTTGTGCAGTGTCCTTTTTTGGTACGGCAACTATCGGAGACACCCATGGCGTTGGCCCTTCAGCCGGTTCGATGATGTCTTGATCCAGCAGTGCCTTTGTTTCTTCTTCCACTTGCGGTTGTAGGTGGATCGGTACCCTTCTGTGATGCTGAGCGACAGGTCTGACTGATTCGTTGATGTGCAGTGTGATCTGACGCCCTTTCAGCTTTCCAAGTCCTTTTGTTAACTTCGGATACTCTCGTAGGATGCTTCTATTGTCAGACACGTGGTATGCCATCTGTAGTAGGCCCATGACCTTCGCCGTGACATTGCTTAATAAGCATGGTGCGGGGATGTCTCCTCTTAGTACATGAATCTCTTCTGTGACTGTTTTGCCTTTGTGTGTCATGGTGTCCGTGAATTTTCCCAAATTTGTTACTGGCTTTTTTGCGCCCCAGGTAAATACTCGTATCCTTGATGGTTGTAGGGGTGGTTTTCTCTTCATTTTTTCATATTCTGTGGCTCACATGATGTTGCACGTGGCCCCACTGTCTAACACAAATTCTGCTTGGTGCGGCCCTACATCGATGGTCACCCAGTCTGTTGTTTCTATTGACTGCTTATCTACCAACCTGATGTTTTCTTCCTTGTGTCTCTCGTCTGTGGACATGAGGTATAGGCATTCCACTTTCTCCTCTGCTTCTTCTTCTTCTCCTGACTCCAGTGAAGAGCTCCTTGTTGTCGCTTCCATGTGTCGTGCATGTCGGTTTGTCATTGTTCTCGGTTTCCCTGGCCTTCCTCTTTCATCCTTGAAGTGCATGCCTTGGCACATGGTGGCAAAATGGTTGCTTCTGTTGCATTTTCGACATGTCTGACCAAACGCTGGGCATGCTCCTCGATGTGGAAATTCCAGCCCGCATCTGTAACACTGTGACCCTTGTTGATTTCTTGTCATCTGGTCATTCGACCCCTTCTTCCAGTGTCCAGTTCGACCCGTGTCTGTTATTCTGTGAACTTGCTCCCCTCGTCGGTCCATTTGTCTTGCATGCGCCATCGCCCTTGCCTCTGCTCTCGCCAGTTCTAAAACGTTTTCTAGCGTGGTCGGTTCCTTTAATATTCTCGTACCAAAGTCTGTGTCACGACATCCTTCTATCAGTTTTAGGCGGATGGCCTGCTCATTGTCGTATTTTTCAAACTCACAATGGGCCACTAGTTTCCTTAGCCTCGTTGCAAAATCATCCATTGACTCGTCAGGTTGTTGAAACTCTATGTTGAAGCTGTATCTCTAAAAGTCGATGTTTCTCTGAGGATCGAATTGTTTTGTCAGACACTTTATCAGCCCTTTGAATGTGCTTGTTTCGCTTTTTGGCAGTGTTATCAGAAGGTCGTCCACTTCATCCCCCACCAGATTTAGGAACAACCCTAGCTGTTTGGCTTCTACTACATCCGTGGCTTCCATGTATCTTTCAAATTTCATGATCCACTTCTCCCATCTTATTCCAACCTGTGGCTCTGATACGCTGAATGGCAGTGGTCTGCAATACTGTGCGCTTTGCTTTGTCTCAGTCATCTTTTGTCGTCTTTTGTGCTATCTTTGTCTCTTTGTCTTCTTGCCCCTTTATTTCCTTTGTTTGTTAGTGTGTTGTAGTGATCTTGTCACTTTCCACTTCTCCTTCCTTTTCTTTTTTTTCACTGGTTGCTGTTCAGTTGGTCTCGTTCTTTTCTAGCAAACCGACGACAAACGGTCTGGGTCTCCCCTGGATCCGCTGAGATGTCGCCTTTGGGAGTCGGAGTTCCTCAGGGCTCGGTATTGAGCCCCACTCTATTTAACATCTTTATGACCCCTTTGGCGGCATTGGCGGAGTCCTTCAGGGCCCAGATCGTTTCATACGCCGATGACACCCAGCTTCTCTTTACCTGCCGGAAGGGTGAAGAATTTGATGGTGAAAGTATCCGGGATTGCCTTGGGGCTGTTTTTAATTGGTTTCAATTGAACAGCCTCAAGTGCAACTCAGACAAATCGGAGATACTTTTGTTCGGATGTCCATCTGTTCCGGATTGGCACGGGTGGTGGCCCGCCGACATGTTCCCCCCAGCTCATCCATCCCAGTCAGCCAAGAACCTGGGAGTTAAAATTGATAATGGGTTGACACTTAAACCCCAGGTGCTGGCTCTTACTGGAACATGTTTTGGCATCCTCAAGATGCTCCGAAAGTTCTTTCTGTTACTTTCGGAGGAACATAGAAGAACAACAGTTCAGGCCCTCATTGGATCCAGATTGGATTATGCTAACATCGTATACCTGGGCCTCCCGGAGTACCTCCTACAACGCCTACAGGTGGCCCAGAATGCGGCCGCGCGAGCCATCTTCGGCCTTCATAGGCGAGCCAGTGCCTCAAGCTTATTGCAAGTTCTTCATTGGCTCCCCATCCGGAAGCGGATAATATTCAAGGCTATGACGCTGGCCCACAAAGCCATGCATGCCACGGGAGCTCAATACTTGCAAAGGAGGATGGCTTTTTACCATCCAGCACGATCCTTGAGATCGGAGTCCCTTTCATTTGCGGTAGTTCCCCGTATAAAAAAAGTCCGCATTGGAGGACGGTCATTTAGGCTGTTGGCCCCTCTGCTGTGGAACTCCCTACCTTTGACCCTGCGTTCTACGCTTAACTTATTAGCGTTCAGGAAGGGTTTAAAGATCTGGCTCTTTACCTGTTAGAGACTACCCGCCTTGATCTAGGATTTGCGACTGCTGGTCTCTATTTTCATTGTTCTATTTTTTGTCTGCTCCTTTCTAGGTCTGATAGTACAAAGCGTCGGGACACTCCTTGGAGTAGCCGTGCGCTATAGAAGCCCTATAATAACATAACATAACATAACATGTTGTGGGGATCTTTTTGTCCCTTTCCTCTTTTTCCACCAGTTTTCCTTTATTTGTATCTGTTTTCTTCTCTTATTCTTTTCTTGCTGATGCTTTTCACTTCTTTTTTTATTTTCGCCTGGCCTTGAAATGGCTGCCCTTCTATTCTTTGTGTATTTTTTCCTTCCTGTCCCACACAAAATGGCCACCGCGAGATTTCGCGATCGAAATCTCGCGTTTCCTGTCCTTAAGATGGCCGCCTTGGTGTGTCCGTGCTGCTATTGGCCCTAGCTGCCTGGTTTCTTAATGGCCGCTGAGGTTTGCTGTCTCGCGAGACCTCGCGCTTTGATTTTTCGAGCGCGGAGACCTCGCGCTGTTGCGCTGACGCTCTCCTTACCGCGTTCAGCTGTTCTTTCGTTGGACGCTGTCGGGGTGGGCTCCCGTGTTGCTCCTTGCGTCTTTTCCTCGCTGCTGCTCCGCATCCAGGGAGGGCACCTGCTTTTCTTCAAAGATGCTCGTCCCGGACACACGACGCGATGGTCCACGCGTTTGTCCGTTCCCTTCGTCGCCAGTTGTCGTATCTTGCTGGTGGGGCAGTCAATACACCAACCACAGGACAACAGGTTAGTGTATAATAGCTTCTTTATTTGCTTTACAGGAGCACGTCTCAGCACGTCCGTCCTGCCTTTTTCTGTCCACTTCCTGTCCCTAACAGGATGTGGTGTCCAGTGACCTGGTCACTGCCCTTGTGACCCACAGGGTCCTAGTGCCCTACGGTCAGTCGTCGCCCTAACGTCAGGTCACTACAACCAACCGTCCGTACATTTCATGGACCGTCAGTGATTTAGACCTCACGACTGTTGTCCATGAGGATCCCTCTTAAGGACGCCTTTTGTTTGTAATGTTCGGTCTTGCAGGGAGCAGTGCTGTTCCTCTGTGAAAGGCCTCAGCTCCCTGATGGGACCACCTCGCACTCCTCTGAGCACAAGAGCAGCCTCACCCCGCCCATTGTCATTCTTTATGCTAGCTGATTGTCACATACAGAATGACAAAGGGCCACTTTGAGCTGTTACAACATGTGGTGAAAGTTTCAAACCAGAGGCACAACTAGAGCCACATCTCGGAGGGGGTAGGGGGAGGCTAAAAATAAATTCGGGGGGTTCTAATTCTCCTAGCAATAGGCAGAGTGGAGAAGCAGGGGCTCTAAGAAGGGGTGAAAAAACAACAAAGCCTCGTTAACAAGTAAATGGTCTTTTAAAGACCTGTGAAGTACTCAAAAAGTGTGTGTGTGCCTGGGAAGCAGTCTCAGCCCAGGCTGACACACACAATGAGGGGGTGGGGGGGGGCGGCTGAAGCCCTTTGAACCCTATGGGCGTTGAGAGCCTGGGTGAAACAAATGTAGAAAAATGCCCATGCTGTGATGTGCCAGTTCATGAAAAAAAGCTGGTGAAAGAAGTTAAAAAGAAGAGGTTCTAGTTCTTACACAGCCTCATAATGATAATTTCAGAGCTGAAGCTGGTTTAATATTATATACAGGGAAGCCATAGTAGCTGTTTTTTTATTTGTTCTATGCACCTAACATCCATTGACAAAGCCAATAGTCATGGCTTGTTGTAGGTCTAATGTTACTGGATGCAATGATAGAAACTGCAAAATACCAGTCGGGCAGCACATTATGCTCAGCACATATTTTTGGCTTAGGTGTTTTATTCAACACCCTTAATTGCATCAGACATGCCCCTTGGAGAGACCCCAAGTTTTTCATCCCACTTAAAGCCCTGGAAACAACACCAGGTCACAGTTACCTCATGTCCGGGCACTGTGCATGATTCATGACTTCCAAGTTTTCAGATTGCCTATGTGCAGGGGCGTAGTGAACCCTCCCCTCCACCCCCTGCTTTTGGAACTACAGCAAGGGTGAAGTTCTTTATGAGCCTCTTCTCTCTGTAACTCAGTAGACAAAGGCTCAGCTCATAATTAATATGAAAAGGTGGGTGAGTGAATAAGTGAAGGAATGGGTAAATGGCTGGATGGATTAGTGAAAGGGTAAATGAATGAGTGAAAGGCTGAATGGATAGATAATGAGAGAAAGGATAGATGGATGCGTGAGTGGAAGGATGGATGAGGGTAAATAGATGGATATATGAGTGGAAGGGTAGATGGATGGTTAAAAGGGTGGGTGGATCAGTAAAAGGATGGATGGATGAGCGAAAGATGGATGATGGGCGAGTGAATGAGTGAATGGGTGAGAAAAATGATGGATGAATTGATGAGTGAAAGGGTGGATGAATGGATGGTGGATGAGTGGAAGGGTGTATGTAAGCTTGGACGAGTGAGTGAAAGGAAGGGTAGATGGACAAAAGGATGGGTAGATGAGTGAAAGGGTGGATGGATTAGAGAAAGGGTGGATGGATGCATGAGTGGAAGGATGGGTGAGGGTAAATAGATGGATGCATGAGTGGAAGGGTAGATGGATGGTTAAAAGGGTGGATGGATCAGTAAAAGGATGGATGGATGAGCGAAAGGGTGGATGCTGGGTGAGTGAATGAGTGGATGGATGAGAGAAATGATGGATGGATTGATGAGTGAAAGGGTGGATGAATGGATAGATGGATGAGTGAAAGGGTGGATGTAAGGATGGATGAGTGAGTGAAAGGGAGGGTAGATGGACAAAAGGATGGATAGATGAGTGAAAGTGTGGATGGATGAGAGAAAGGATGGATGGATGAGTGAAAGGATGGATGGATGAGTAAAAGGATGGATGGATGAGTGAAAGGATGGATGAGTGATAGGATCAATGGATGGATTCATTAGTGGATGAGTAAATGGATGAGTGTGTGAATGGATTGGAGGATGGATGGAAGGATGAGTGGCTAAGTGAAAGGGGAATGGAGAGAGAAAGGGAGGATGAATGAATAGATGGATGAGTGAAAGCATGGATGAATGATTGATAGAATGGATGGGAAAATGGGTGCCTGGATGAGTGAAAAAAATGCAAAAATGGATCAGTGAAAGAATGCATACATGAGTGAAAAGGAGGGTGGAGAGCTGGAAAAAAGGTTGGATGGATGGATGCGTAAGTAAAAGGATGGCTGGATGGCTGAAAAGGTAAATGGTTGGATGGATGAGTGAATGGGTAGATGGGTGGAAAAGTGGATGGATGAGTGAAAGGATGGATTGGGTGAAAGGGTAAATGGTTGGATGGATGAATGGGCGGAAGTGAGGATGGATGAGTAAAATGGTGGGTTGGGTGAAAGGGTGGATGGATGGTGAGTGAAAGGGTGGATGAAGGGATGGATGAGTGAAATAATTGCTAGAAGGATAGATGATATATAGGTTTGCAAATGATGAAAAGGTTTGGATTTGGATGGGCACACAGATGGAAGGACAGAATGAATGGTGAAAGACTTAATGACGGATGAAAGAAAACACATGACAGAATGCACATTTGAAATGGTGGATATCAGGGGTTTGATGGAAGGATGAATGGATAGATCCTTGGACAAGAGAGCTCTTCTGGGAAGGGTGGTGATGACTTACTTTGCTTTATTGGTGCCATAATAGCTCTAATTCAAAGTGGGAGGTATTTACTTTTTCTGGCTACACCCTTGTCTATGTGTTACTATTCCGTATTTTCTGTTACAATCGTGAACGGCTTTTGATAGATAAACATGTGGTAGTGCTACATGCCCACACCACAGCCAGACTCTCCTTTTCTGGTTGAGAGTATGCTCTCTCAACGTCTGACAGACTTTTGCTTCCATAGGCCACGACCCGTCCTGGCGAGTCTTTACCATGCTTGGGTTGTGCCAGTATTGCGCCCAGGCCTACTGGGATGGCATCCCCTGTTAGTTCGGTGCATAGGCTCGGGTCAAAGTACGCCAGGTGGTCGACTGCCAACACTGATGCCCTTATCTCTTCGAATGCCTTGCTGCATTCTGTGGTCCAGTCGAACGTTTGACCCTGCTTCGTTAGTTCTCGCAGTGGTGTGCTCACTGTTGCGAAGTCCTTGATATAGCGTGCACAATAACTGGCAAGACCGAGGAACGATCGTACCTCGGCTACATCTTTTGGTTGTGTTGCCTTCTCTAGGGTGTCCACCTTGCTCCGATCCGGCCTCATTCCTTTTTTCGAGAAGATGTGCCCAAGGAACACCAGTTCTACTCTTCCCAATTCGCACTTCTTTTCATTTATCGTCAGGCCCACTTCTTCAAGTTGTGAGCAAACTTCTCTCAGTGCTTTGTCATGTTCCTCATCTGACTTGCCAAATACCAGGATGTTGTCACTGTAATTAAGGCTGTTCTTGATTGGTCTTATTATTTGTCTGATTGTTTCCTGGAAGATCTCAGCCGCTGATGATATTCTGAAGCTTAGCCGTTTGTAGCGAAACAGACCTAGGTGTGTCGAGAACGTTGTTATGTACCTTGATTGTTGGTCCAGTTCTAGTTGGTGGTATCCTTTACACAAGTCTAGTTTGGAAAATCGCCTCTTTCCCGTCAGACAGCTAATCATGTCGTCTAGATGTGGCCCCGGATGTCGTTCTCTTTCAATGGCCGTGTTTGGAATTCTCATGTCTACACATATTCTGATTTGTGCAGTGTCCTTTTTTGGTACGGCAACTATCGGAGACACCCATGGCGTTGGCCCTTCAGCCGGTTCGATGATGTCTTGATCCAGCAGTGCCTTTGTTTCTTCTTCCACTTGCGGTTGTAGGTGGATCGGTACCCTTCTGTGATGCTGAGCGACAGGTCTGACTGATTCGTTGATATGCAGTGTGATCTGACGCCCTTTCAGCTTTCCAAGTCCTTTTGTTAACTTCGGATACTCTCGTAGGATGCTTCTTTTGTCAGACACGTGGTATGCCATCTGTAGTAGGCCCATGACCTTCGCCGTGACATTGCTTAATAAGCATGGTGCGGGGATGTCTCCTCTTAGTACATGAATCTCTTCTGTGACTGTTTTGCCTTTGTGTGTCATGGTGTCCGTGAATTTTCCCAAATTTGTTACTGGCTTTTTTGCGCCCCAGGTAAATACTCGTATCCTTGATGGTTGTAGGGGTGGTTTTCTCTTCATTTTTTCATATTCTGTGGCTCACATGATGTTGTACGTGGCCCCACTGTCTAACACAAATTCTGCTTGGTGCGGCCCTACATCGATGGTCACCCAGTCTGTTGTTTCTGACGCTCTCCTTACCGCGTTCAGCTGTTCTTTCGTTGGACGCTGTCGGGGTGGGCTCCCGTGTTGCTCCTTGCGTCTTTTCCTCGCTGCTGCTCCGCATCCAGGGAGGGCACCTGCTTTTCTTCAAAGATGCTCGTCCCGGACACACGACGCGATGGTCCACGCGTTTGTCCGTTCCCTTCGTCGCCAGTTGTCGTATCTTGCTGGTGGGGCAGTCAATACACCAACCACAGGACAACAGGTTAGTGTATAATAGCTTCTTTATTTGCTTTACAGGAGCACGTCTCAGCACGTCCGTCCTGCCTTTTTCTGTCCACTTCCTGTCCCTAACAGGATGTGGTGTCCAGTGACCTGGTCACTGCCCTTGGGACCCACAGGGTCCTAGTGCCCTACGGTCAGTCGTCGCCCTAACGTCAGGTCACTACAACCAACCGTCCGTACATTTCATGGACCGTCAGTGATTTAGACCTCACGACTGTTGTCCATGAGGATCCCTCTTAAGGACGCCTTTTGTTTGTAATGTTCGGTCTTGCAGGGAGCAGTGCTGTTCCTCTGCGAAAGGCCTCAGCTCCCTGATGGGACCACCTCGCACTCCTCTGAGCACAAGAGCAGCCTCACCCCGCCCATTGTCATTCTTTATGCTAGCTGATTGTCACATACAGAATGACAAAGGGCCACTTTGAGCTGTTACAACATGTGGTGAAAGTTTCAAACCAGAGGCACAACTAGAGCCACATCTCGGAGGGGGTAGGGGGAGGCTAAAAATAAATTCGGGGGGTTCTAATTCTCCTAGCAATAGGCAGAGTGGAGAAGCAGGGGCTCTAAGAAGGGGTGAAAAAACAACAAAGCCTCGTTAACAAGTAAATGGTCTTTTAAAGACCTGTGAAGTACTCAAAAAGTGTGTGTGTGCCTGGGAAGCAGTCTCAGCCCAGGCTGACACACACAATGAGGGGGTGGGGGCGGGCGGCTGAAGCCCTTTGAACCCTATGGGCGTTGAGAGCCTGGGTGAAACAAATGTAGAAAAATGCCCATGCTGTGATGTGCCAGTTCATGAAAAAAAGCTGGTGAAAGAAGTTAAAAAGAAGAGGTTCTAGTTCTTACACAGCCTCATAATGATAATTTCAGAGCTGAAGCTGGTTTAATATTATATACAGGGAAGCCATAGTAGCTGTTTTTTTTATTTGTTCTATGCACCTAACATCCATTGACAAAGCCAATAGTCATGGCTTGTTGTAGGTCTAATGTTACTGGATGCAATGATAGAAACTGCAAAATACCAGTCGGGCAGCACATTATGCTCAGCACATATTTTTGGCTTAGGTGTTTTATTCAACACCCTTAATTGCATCAGACATGCCCCTTGGAGAGACCCCAAGTTTTTCATCCCACTTAAAGCCCTGGAAACAACACCAGGTCACAGTTACCTCATGTCCGGGCACTGTGCATGACTCATGACTTCCAAGTTTTCAGATTGCCTATGTGCAGGGGCGTAGTGAACCCTCCCCTCCACCCCCTGCTTTTGGAACTACAGCAAGGGTGAAGTTCTTTATGAGCCTCTTCTCTCTGTAACTCAGTAGACAAAGGCTCAGCTCATAATTAATATGAAAAGGTGGGTGAGTGAATACGTGAAGGAATGGGTAAATGGCTGGATGGATTAGTGAAAGGGTAAATGAATGAGTGAAAGGCTGAATGGATAGATAATGAGAGAAAGGATAGATGGATGCGTGAGTGGAAGGATGGATGAGGGTAAATAGATGGAAATATGAGTGGAAGGGTAGATGGATGGTTAAAAGGGTGGGTGGATCAGTAAAAGGATGGATGGATGAGCGAAAGATGGATGATGGGCGAGTGAATGAGTGAATGGGTGAGAAAAATGATGGATGAATTGATGAGTGAAAGGGTGGATGAATGGATGGTGGATGAGTGGAAGGGTGTATGTAAGCTTGGACGAGTGAGTGAAAGGAAGGGTAGATGGACAAAAGGATGGGTAGATGAGTGAAAGGGTGGATGGATTAGAGAAAGGGTGGATGGATGCATGAGTGGAAGGATGGGTGAGGGTAAATAGATGGATGCATGAGTGGAAGGGTAGATGGATGGTTAAAAGGGTGGATGGATCAGTAAAAGGATGGATGGATGAGCGAAAGGGTGGATGCTGGGTGAGTGAATGAGTGGATGGATGAGAGAAATGATGGATGGATTGATGAGTGAAAGGGTGGATGAATGGATAGATGGATGAGTGAAAGGGTGGATGTAAGGATGGATGAGTGAGTGAAAGGGAGGGTAGATGGACAAAAGGATGGATAGATGAGTGAAAGTGTGGATGGATGAGAGAAAGGATGGATGGATGAGTGAAAGGATGGATGGATGAGTAAAAGGATGGATGGATGAGTGAAAGGATGGATGAGTGATAGGATCAATGGATGGATTCATTAGTGGATGAGTAAATGGATGAGTGTGTGAATGGATTGGAGGATGGATGGAAGGATGAGTGGCTAAGTGAAAGGGGAATGGAGAGAGAAAGGGAGGATGAATGAATAGATGGATGAGTGAAAGCATGGATGAATGATTGATAGAATGGATGGGAAAATGGGTGCCTGGATGAGTGAAAAAAAATGCAAAAATGGATCAGTGAAAGAATGCATACATGAGTGAAAAGGAGGGTGGAGAGCTGGAAAAAAGGTTGGATGGATGGATGCGTAAGTAAAAGGATGGCTGGATGGCTGAAAAGGTAAATGGTTGGATGGATGAGTGAATGGGTAGATGGGTGGAAAAGTGGATGGATGAGTGAAAGGATGGATTGGGTGAAAGGGTAAATGGTTGGATGGATGAATGGGCGGAAGTGAGGATGGATGAGTAAAATGGTGGGTTGGGTGAAAGGGTGGATGGATGGTGAGTGAAAGGGTGGATGAAGGGATGGATGAGTGAAATAATTGCTAGAAGGATAGATGATATATAGGTTTGCAAATGATGAAAAGGTTTGGATTTGGATGGGCACACAGATGGAAGGACAGAATGAATGGTGAAAGACTTAATGACGGATGAAAGAAAACACATGACAGAATGCACATTTGAAATGGTGGATATCAGGGGTTTGATGGAAGGATGAATGGATAGATCCTTGGACAAGAGAGCTCTTTTGGGAAGGGTGGTGATAACTTACTTTGCTTTATTGGTGCCATAATAGCTCTAATTCAAAGTGGGAGGTATTTACTTTTTCTGGCTACACCCTTGTCTATGTGTTACTATTCCGTATTTTCTGTGTGCTTATGTGTGGGATCTATACATCCCTGATCTGCTTTCTTTCAGAAAGGCCTTGAAGACCTTCCTATTTTCTACAGTCTAGTTCCTTCCTTTTCTGGGTCATTAGTTACTGTGTTGTGTTTTATCATATCCTAAGCGCCGGGACGCCACTTCGCTGCGGCATCTGTGCGCTATATAAAAAATAAATAACATAACATAACATAACACATGGCATTTTGAGTGACAGCCAACTGCTACCTGAATGTTACACTAGTAATTGTTCTTGGTTTGTTTTAGGTGTAATGTTTTAGGGATAGCCTCATAGTGTCATGAGCTGTGGTTCAGATGTATATTGTGTTTGTAGCACTAGGTAAGGTAAACAGGGGAGAGAGCAAGGGACGGTGTTCACCCGCAGTGAACGGAGAATACTGCTATTCCCCTGGTCAAGGACTGAGTTAAACAAGAAGAGGAGTACCACCAGAGGTAAAGCTGAAGGTTTCCTAAAGGGGGGGTTTTCAAAGGTAAAAGGAAAGTATTCATCCTTTTTTAAGAAACCCCTCACTCGCCAACCTAGTGGTGACATGCTTCATCATCGGGGTCCACCCTGGTGGCCTAGCGACACCAGGGTGTGCTTCAACACCTGTAATACAGTGGAGCAGGTTGTGGATGTAGAAGTACCATCCGAGGTAGAAGTAGGTTATTGGCCATGCATGTCAACAGGGAACTAATATGTTCCACTGTTTGATGAGCCTACCCCCTGCCCGTTGAAGCATTTAAAAGCACTTTAATAAGTATTTTGCTTTTTCAAAATCTATGCTCATCAATTTTGGTTGAGCATTTTACCATTGGCGATTTTTGCCATTAGGTATACGAGGATTTAGGATAGGGTGTGCCTTTTAGGGGGCCCATACCGTCCATCTCCATGTTTATGGTCCTGATGAATACCGGGTATCAACCCCCTTGGTAGAAACATGTTGACCAATCCACCATTACACATATAGAGATACTCTGGTCGTAACTTCCCTCCCAGTATCTCGCCCATTCTTTTTTAACATTGTCCAGTTGCTTTAAAATAAAATTCATATTTTTATAAGTTAAACCAGGACAATTTTTAACATTTCTTTTTTTGCACCAACATCCACAACCTGCTCCACTGTATTACAGGTGTTGAAGCACACCCTGGTGTCGCTAGGCCACCAGGGTGGACCCCGATGATGAAGCATGTCACCACTAGGTTGGCGAGTGAGGGGTTTCTTAAAAAAGGATGAATACTTTCCTTTTACCTTTGAAATCCCCCCCTTTAGGAAACCTTCAGCTTTACCTCTGCTGGTACTCCTCTTCTTGTTTAACTCAGCACTAGGTAAGGTGTCAAAAATAAATTGTAATAGTGTATCGACAGTGACTTCATTAAGAAAGCTGCAGGGAAAAGCACCTTTGTAACTTCCGTCAGATAGTACAACTCTCTGCGAAGCCCCCATAAGCAAAGTCAGATTCCATATTTTAAGTTCCACTTGCTGAAACACCCATAATGCGTTCCCTATAGTGGGTTCATCACAGCAAATCCCTATTTAGTTCACCTATGTGTGCCGCTTTACTTTTCAAAATGGCACTCAGATATGAGATACTAGTAATAAAGTCTATCTGAGCAGAATTTCCTGACCACTTCTCTCAACAAACATGCCTGCTCAGGACCATGAGTAGTAAACAAAATAACAGACTGGACAACCCAGTGCAGGAACCATAGAAATAGATTATTATCAGATGAAATACCACAAAAAGCCCTGCACAATTGCTCAAAGTTGCACGGATACTGAAAAACCGTGAAGTACACGATTGCCTCAACCTAACATAACCTAACATAAAATTATTTTGACGTGTACTTAAGTGGTTATCTAGTTACTTACTATTATACTATTGTGCAACTTCCTCTGATGTGTCCGTAAAACGTACCCTTTGTCCTGAAATTTTGTCCTGAATTTTGACCCTTTGTCCTGAATTTTTACACTTATCATCGTGAATTTGCAACCATGCCAGTTGGTCACCCTAGACGTGCAGGAATTGTCAGCATCCCTCCGCTCTTACCGGCCTCCAGGCTGCCAAAGGTGAAGCTGCGCCACTGAAACAGCTCATTTGGTTTAGTAAATCATAGCACATTCTTGCTGACTTGAGCCTTGCATATTCTCTGCCGACCAGATACAATGCCTTCTGTATACTTCATGATCCCTATTCTTGCAGCAATTGCCAACAGATGGCACAGTACTACTGACACGCTTGATAGCATTGAATGTGTTCGCCTCAGTTGTTTAATTAGAATTAAGTAGCCTTAAAATAGTTCAATAACATCAAAATTCACAGCCCCTAAATCCTAAGCCCATATGTTAACTGCTGTTTTAATGGTGTATGCAGTCTCCTACTACTGAACCATGGGGGCATATTTGGCACATCCACAGAAGGGTGAGCATTTTTCATTTATCCACTAGATTTCCATTGTACATTTTCTTCTCCTTTCACTTGTTTGAACACACAATATTGAAATGAACCTGGGGGCTTATTTAGAAGCCCCTTGCGACATGGGTGCTTCACTTTTTATGATGCTCAAGTGCACACCCATATCTACGAGGCAACGCAAAGCCACTTTGCTTGGCTTTTCATGGCCTCGTAGATATGGGTGCATATTTTTGTTACCCCTGCGGCACTTTAATGCCACCGGAGTGTCACTTTTGTGACGTTGCGGAGGCCCAGTGTGCCAGTCCATATTTGCAAGTCCACTTGCATGGCCTTGTAAATATGGCCCCCTTTCACACATTACTCTGCGTAAAAGGGGTGTTCCATGGGTGTCACTGTGGGTGTTCCCAGGCAACACCCTTTGAATCTGATGGATTCCCAGATTTACAAGGTTTCATAAACCTGGCAAATGTACCAAATTGGGGCGGCGCTGCGAGGAGAAATTGCTTTATTTCTTCTTGTTTTTTGCTCTTTCTCTGCGCTCTGCAATCTGCAGCACACGTAGAAGGAGGAAAATGCCATCAATTATTGTTTTTGTGCAGGAAGGTGTCCGTTCCTGCACAAAAACAATCATTCCTGCAATGCAGGCACCCTTGCACCATGCATTGGTGCTAGGCAGCCAAATTTGCACCAGCACAAAGGGAAGCAGAGAGATGTGTCATATTGCTGTAAATACGATGCATCCCTGCACTTTCCTAATGATGCAGCTTGACAGAGCAAGATGGCTTGCAGCACCACGCTGTGTCATTTAAGGCAATGCAGCGTAATCCACTGTGTTGCCTCACACTGCGTCAGAGAGGTGTTCCATGGTTGTTGCGGTGGGTGTTCTTACGCAACACACATGGATTTTGACAAATTCCCAGAATTACAAGGATCTGTAAGTTTGAGAATGTGTAAAAACTGTAAGCCTCCACTGGGCAGATGTAGTGAAAAGAATTATATTTTTTCAACTCATTTTTTTCCTCTTTCTATGTGTGATGAATTCTGCAGCACACATAAAAAGAGAATAACGCCTCCATGGGTTGTCTTTGCGCTGGAAGGTGTCCTGCCAACAATGCAGACACCATAGCACCATATTGTGTGCTGGCAGCTGGCTGGAAAGATAGGAATGCACCATATCTCGTAAATATGATACATTTCTCCCCTTTTGATTTGGTATAGGGCAGCGAGGCAACAAGACTTGCGACGCTCCCCTGGGCCAAATCATTGTAAATGAGGCCCCTGGAGCTTACAGAAAGATATGGACTAATATTGGCCTCATTTAAAATAGGGCGGCGCCGCTAGAGCGGCACTTTTAATGTTGCTCCAGTGGTGCAGGTGCTACGAGGCCATGCAAAGCCCCCCTGTGTGGCATTTCATGGCCTCATAGATATGGTGTAAGGCAATGCAGTACAAGTCGCTGCATTGCCTCACATTGCGTCAGGGAGGCATGCCAGGGCGTTGTGGTGGGTGATACCATGGAATGCCCATGGGTTTTGGCACATTCTCAGATTTACAACATAGCGTAAATGTGGAAATACGTGAAAACTGTGCTCCTCATCAGCAGTGGCATAACGAGGGGAAATATCTTTATTTCTCCTCGTTTTTTCCTCTTGGAAAATGCATCATTCATTGCTTTTGTGCAGAAAGGTATCCCGCCCTTCACAAAAACAATAATTCCTGCAATGCAGGCACCCTTGCACCATGGTGCAAGCGTGCCTGCATTGGCCTAGGGCAGACATTTGTTCGCTATGGCAGTCAAAGAGGATAGTAATGTGGCTTCCCTCATATGTCCTTTTCTTTTTTACGCAGGGCAGCGGAGCAGGGTGACTTACTGTGCTGCCCTGCATCAAAATCTGTTTAACAGAGGCCCATAGTGTCCAGCAGGACTTGTGGTGGGCTCAGATCAATGGCGCATTGCCACACTGGGATTATGTTATTGATATTCGGCTGTGCCAGTTTCCTCTGCATATTTTTAATCTTGAACTACGTGTGCAGCCCAAGGAAATCTTTCTACATAGTAAAGTAAAGTAAAGTCCACATTTGTAAAGCGCACAATCACCCGTAAGGGTCTCTAGGCGCTGGGGGGCCGTCGGGAAGATTAAGCGAACTATTGCCCAGAGTCACATGGTGCTGGGCTGACCTGCCGCCGGAGCCGGGGATCGAACCGTGGTCCCCAGATTCCGGAGTCAGTCGCCCTGGCCGCGGCGCCATACAGGGTTTCAATCATGATGCCAGTTTGGCATCTGTAGGGAAGGTGTGTCCGTACAACTGTTAAAAGAGATTACCAATTTAAGGACGTGTGAAATTTACACAAAGTTTTTGGGAAAATGACTGGAAATTAGGTGAAACTACATGAAATGAAAATCCGGCAATATTTCACTGTGAAGCGTGTCCTCACATCCATTTTGGACGCAAGGAGCATTTTGCACTAAAAAAATAGCCGCTGATGTTCTGGCTCTTTGGGTTGTTCCTAAGCTCCAACAATATCTTTTTTTGCACAAATGGTCTTCAATTATGTGACCAAGAATAATGCATATTTTGCGGAATTGCTTAGCAAGAATTACGTGAAATTCTGGTAGCTATGCAAGATTTCTCCAGCGTGATGTAAAATTCACCTAATTAACATGAGGATTGTGCGAATCCTAAATATTTAAAAGGGGTCCAAACAGAGTGTATGGACAGACATATGAATATGGAGAAAAGTCAGAAACTAGGTGGTTCTTTAGGTCATCAGAATGTTAGACAGTGGAAGAGAGGAGCACAGTCCTGCTGTGATGTGAAGTTTCAACAGACTCACACAATTTGGCCCACTGAGTTAAACTCCTGCAAGGAATACACTGGCTCGCCCTTGGTAGGTTGGCTTGAGCAGCATGGCGTTTGTTTGTTAATTCTGTATTGTGCTAGTGTGCTTCAGCAGAAGTGGCCAGTTTTAAAGCAGAATAGGGGAGAGAGCACATCCAGTTCAGTACAGTATCTGGCCGTAATTGAAATTCTGGAAGTGCTACTCCTGGGATTCTGGAAGGTCCATTTATAATGAGAGTCTAAACAGAACAATATTCAGGAGTTTCCTGAAGTACATGCTCCTAGGTCTGGATGTTGGGAATGGGGTGAGGGCCTTCCACAGCTCGGAATCTGTACTTCTAAGATCTTCCTCCACTTGAATGATTATTATTAGCTCAGGTGAATTGCTAGAGAAACGTCCTTTAGTACGTGCCGGAATAACTCTGGGGCATATTATCAAGCAGGGCATTAAAATTATCGCTGTTTTAGCGGCAGAAAACTGCTGCTAAAGCGGCGATAATGGGATTGATAATATGCCCTGGAGTATTCCAATTGAAGCCCATGTTCACAGCAGAACATGGGTTTCTATTGGAATTCACACGGCCATATTATCAAGCCCATTATCGCCGCTTTAGCAGCAGTTTTCTGCCGCTAAAACGGCGATCATTGTTAACGCCCTACTTGATAATATAAGTTTTACTTCTATCATATATCCTCATTCCCATTCCCATTCACTTGCATTGAGAAAACGTGTATGGATGCAACACCAAAATGTATGGATTTTAGCATTACATGCTTCAACTGATCAAAGGTGAATCTCTGGTCCATTGAAACAGGAAGTGCCTTGCTTATTTTGATTGCTTGCAAGCTATTCTTCTATTAAACACGTTAGGTTGCTATGCACTATCCCAAGTAATGCATTTTTTTGTTTTTTTACTGAGAAACAATCATAATTATGGTATTCCTCACATAGCTTCTTCATGAACTCAAGGACCCGAGCAAAAAGTGGTGGTAGAGTGAGGGAGACAAAGTCTTCAAAGGTGCACGCTGGGCAAGTAATAGCAGTGAGAGGGGACTTTTGAAAGTTGGAAAGGAGTCTTTTGTTAGCGAACAGTTTGGAAAGTGGTAGAGGGTTAGTAAAACAGAATGTAGATAGAGGTAAAATCTGTATTAGGAGGATTCTACAGTGTGAAGAAGCATGGGTTGGAAAGAGACTAGTTGTAGTGCTGTTCAACTGAAAGTAAAATATTAGAGGTTTTAGGCTCCTGTCGTGGGTATATGAAGAATAGTGGTAGGCAGAGTTTGGTGAATTACTAAAGTTTGACAGGTCTATTTAGGCCAAGGTGAAAGTTTCATTACTTTTGCAAAATGTGTGCAATTTGAAACTTGATATTATGAGGTTGAAAAGGTTTGCAAGAGACATTTCTTCCTCAACCCAGTCCCACGTGGTTGTATCTTGTTTGACTTGTGAGCATGAGGTATGCTTTCAAATTCAATTAAATTTTCTTTTGAGATAACCTTAAGTGCGGTTTGCACAAATTACACATAATGTCATGTCCTTAATCCACAAGATATGGTAACCTGTCAACAACACAGGACATGGACAGTAGTGCAATTTCAATACAGAAGGCATGCTTGGCATTCCCTATCAAAAAATATCATTATCAAAAAATATTCCCCCTTGACCTCTATGTCGACCTTCATGCCTTTTTTAGAAAGGTCAGGTTGAAAAAATATTTTCAAGGAAGAGACCCCACTGATGAGGAAGATAATCTTTCAAATTGTAAACCCCCATCTATTTTTTCGCCCACACTGGACATGGTGGGCCCAGAAGTTCAGATTTTTGAAAGACAAGTCCTGGCAGATGTAAATAGACTACTAACTAGACCAGAGAGGTTTAAATATAACCTTACGAAACAGGAAAATCTAGCGCTTAGAGACCTTGGGAACAACACGAATCTGGTAATAAAACCCTGTGATAAGGGGGGAGGCATCCTGGTATTTGATAGAGCGGACTATGATAACAGAGTGAGAGAAATGTTATCAAATCCAGAACATTATAGACCTGCAACTACTAGAGAATTACATAGACTAAGTGGTATTATTGGTGAAATGACACAAGAAGCCTTCACTAATGGATACATCTGTGAGAAGGAATTGCAATTCTTGAATAAAACCTGTCCTATCACACCAACTATGTATGGTCTCCCGAAGACTCATAAAAACGAAATCAACCCACCCCTACGTCCCATCATATCGACTATCGGTTCCAACACCGAACCACTATCCAAGTATGTAGACACCTATTTATGCCCCTTGACTCAGAAATATGAGTCTTTTGTGAAGGATACGGGCGATATGATAAACAAAATCGAGGGCCTGGCATTCGATCCTGCGATGGACATCCTTGTAACGCTTGACATTGAGGCGTTGTACACCAACATACCTCAATGTCAGGCGTTACAAGCAGTCTCTGCCTTATTGCAGAGATACCCCCAAAATAGACCAGATGAATTTATCATCCAATGTTTGGAAATTGTGCTCTTGAATAATTTTTTTGATTTTGAGGGTAACCTTTTTAAGCAAGTAAAGGGCACAAGCATGGGTGCTTCTTGTGCGCGGTCGGTGGCGAACACCTACATGGGCGAGTGGGAAAGAAAGAACATTTTTAATCCAAATGCCCCCTTTTTCGAGAACGTCTCCGTATGGAGACGTTTTATCGATGACATTTTTTTTGTCTGGCATGGGGAACTCGCACAATTGAAAGAGTTCATTCTCTGGCTGAGCGCGAGTGATGCAAATCTTAAATTTACCTCTAACTATAGCCAGGAAAAAGTTGAGTACTTGGACATCACGATTGAAGGGATGGATGGAGCTTTGAAGGTAAGCCTTTTTCGAAAGCCAACGGCAAAGAATACCATTCTCCGGTATGAAAGTTTTCATCCCCACTGCCAAAAGGATTCTATCCCCTTCGGGGAATTCCTTCGTATTCGAAGAAATTGTACATCTATCCCAGACTATGACCATCATAGCAAAGATCTAAGGGAAAGACTAATAGAAAGAGGCTACCCCCATCGCTTAGTTCGCCAAGCGTTTAAGAGGGCAAGATATTACGACAGAGATGTCTTGCTGAAAAATAAGAGAAACAAGAGTCAAGACAAAATTGTATGTGTCGTAAATCACTCCACACTCAATTACAAAATTAAAAACATAATCAACAAAAACTGGAGAATACTAGAAGTTGATAGTGAAACAAACTTAGAGAAACCATTGGTGACATATCGACGCAATCATAACCTGAGAGATCGTCTGGTTCACACCAGAAGAAAAACTGTCTCAGTAGAGAAACAAATAACTCTGACAAATGGAGATACAATTCGTGGCAACCACAGATGTGGTAATTGTCATGCCTGTGATGCTGCTATCACGGGTAATAGTCTACTCCATAATGATAAAACGATTACTTTAAAATCATTCACAAATTGTCGCAGTAAAAATATCATCTATTATATTGCATGCCCATGTGGGTTGGCATACATAGGTGAGACCGGACGCGAATTCAGGCTAAGATTTAGCGAACATAAATCGTCAGTAAGAACGAACAAGCTGACATCACCTCTGACCCAGCATTGTATAGATCACAACCACAATGAGTCGGAATTGAAGTGGTGTATTCTTGAAAAAATCCAAAGCAGGAAAGGTGAACTACCTGAAAGAACCAGGAAAAAGCGGGAATGCTTTTGGATTTTTTACTTTGATAGTGTCAGAAGAGGCCTTAACGAAAATATTTCTTGGTATGTGACAGAGTAACTTCCCTAAATAAATCATACTTATAGATCTAAACATCAAGGAAAATGTACTGAGAACATTATCTAGATAGCAGTGTTACAATACCTTCAACACAGCATATATAAGTAAGGCAAGATATGTTCTTCTGTGGGCGGATGTTAGAGTCTGGTCGCCCTCGATTTATGAATAACATCCCTATGTCATCTAATTTAAGTAATGTTTTTCTGAAATAACAACTAGTATTCCCTTCTAATGGTTACTATGTACTTTTTCCTATAAATGACTTGCCACTAAAAGTTATGCGGGGCTTACAATTGCAATCTATAGGGACGATATGATGGAAACTTTGACTGAAATACCACTGATCAATGGCTGTTTTTTTACGAGCATTTGAACGTTTTTTGGATGCTCCTAGGGACTATAATTATTCGATTGAAGAGGGATAAATAAAGTCTAGCATCAATCTACAATGGCCGCCACAATACTGACCAGCAATGTGGCATTTAAAACATCGCACATATAGTCAATACTTTAAAAATAAAGTAGTATCACTATCTAGTGAATAGTGTTATAATACTTGCAACTTAACACATACAAGTGAGTTAGTATAATTTCATCTGGGTTTTCATCATTGGTCTCTTTTTACAAATAAATAACATCCCATAGACATCAATTCCTGAGGCATTAAACTTATGGTAATTCTAATTAATAAATAGTGATATCGCTCCGTTTTCCATAGAAACTTCCCAATAATACTCAAACAGCGTTTTTATTAAAATTGTAACACATAGGGTTCGGGGGATGTAAACCCCTAGCAAAACACCATTTAGTAATGGCTGTTTCTTTGTCACACCCACGTGACTGCATTTTGAGGCGTTCCCAAGGACGTCATACGCCCTACTACTAAGTGGTATGAACATCCAAAACACCACTTGATAATGGCCGCCAGGTTTTTCGACGATGTGATTAGCCCGTTGGCGCCAAAACATCGTAAATAAAAAGTTGGTAGAACCGGTAACACCTTAGGCGACCGGAGCAGCGCGAGGGCACTTTTGTTTGGAATCATACGGACCCGACGGGAGAGACACTATAGTAAGTACTGCGTGTCTGATATTCGGACAAACTAGATAACTTAAAGAGAATACTGTTGAGAACCTCTTAACCTGACGAATGTATATGTTCGTCTATTTCAGATAACCAAAATTCGCATCTCCCCGAGATAAATTAATGAAGGGCGCGGTGACGACTTAGCGCGCACTAATCACCCGCCGACAAAAGATGTTTTCGGGCGGAATTTAAAACACCATTATATTAAGGTCAGTAACAATGCCAGCAATATCTTTACAAATTTAAAACATTGTTGAGTGCTAAGCATTAGTAAGACAGTATTTTATTGTTTCTCCTTGGTTTTGGGCCCTTACAGAAAAAACCTCGGTTTCAAAACAGAGAAACACAACAGTCCTGCACATTTGCAACCAGTGACAAAGTCGCTACATGATAAAATTGATACAATTGGTAAGCGGTTTTTGTATGAAACTATGCAAAACCTCCTTTATAAAATCGTGGCATATCAGAAAAATGAATTAAGCCGTTTTATTCTGATACAGGCAGCGCCATAAGTTTAATCTCAAAAGGCTTTGAAGTTTGGGACTGAAGCAAGTTACGAGTCCATTGCTAACTTGAAGGTACACCACGCACTAAAAACTTGGCGTATGATATTTGTTTAAGGTGACAACATTTAAAATTTGAAATGTGGAAGTAATTTGTATATATGACATAGTCTCCACATAAGGAGACTTCTCTAAAAATGGATTATTCACAGAGCAGGGTACAGAAACTCTGCAACCACTTACAGTGGTGTAAAGTTCTAGTATAATTTATGAAGAGACAGGTTTGGTGTCTATAGAAAACAGAAACTCTGTAACCACTTATAGTGGTGTAAAGTCTTAGTATAAATTATGAAGAGACAGGCTTGGTGTCTATAATGAGAGCATTAGCGGTGATGGTGCATTGTTCGGTTCAGGTTTGCTTACATGAGAGACAAAATAATTGAAGAATAATATGTGTATATGAGTTGTTACCTGTTGTACATAGGGCTACGCAAATGATCTAATTGATGTAAAAATGTCACGAATTAATAGGATTAAATGAAGCAAATGTATGTCATTTATCGTTACAGATACCCAACCATGCAGGGTTTATAAAATATCGTTTTGAATACATGAGTATTCTGCAAGACAGGTCCTGAGGAAGGCGGTTTTTTACTGCCGAAACGCGTCGACCTTGCGTATCAATTCGCACTTCAATCTGCGATCCCTCAGACGCAGAATCAAGAATGAATGTAGTATGAATGATAAGAATGGGGTGTATGTAGTTGTGAGAATGTATATTTTCTGCATATATTGTTTTCTCTGCATGGAATGGTTTTTATTGATTGCATTGTAGTAATTTTTGTATAAAGTGTTTTTGAAAATAGATAAATTGAGATGATAAAATGATAAATGAGAAATTTTTGTACTATGAAACATAACCAAAAGAAAAAAATAATAAAACTATAAATTCAAAAAAAATGTTGATGTTTGCCCATATGTATTAAAGTATAAATATCAAAATGTTGGAGGTATCCCGCTAGAATTATAGAGGTCAAGGGGGAATATTTTTTGATAGTGTTTTGCTTTTCCTCTCTTTCCCTGACCATTTTAGTGAACACAGAGGGGGTCCCATTCTTATGTTAATGCTTGGCATTCCCCTCATAGTAAAAGAACATATTTTGGACATGAAAATCAGCATGGACAGGACTAGGACTCAGCTTACATGCTAGATTAGCATGTCAATTGAGGCCAACACTAGTCAGGATACCAGTTTCAATTGCAGTTGTAGCTAAGTGCCTCTTTTGACATGGTTAGCACCCACTTTTTAGCTGATGCCTGGTGTAATTTTGAACGGCTAACCATGTTTCCAGTGCCAGATCTCTTTCCCCAAAACTGTACTATGATTGTTACAACTCTAGTTGCCCCTGTAAGTTCCTAATAAATGGTACCCCTGGTAGCTAGGGCATGGGTATTGAAGATGGTCCTCTGGGGCTGCAGAACTGGTGGTGCCACCCCAAGGACCCCTCACCAAGGCTATGCGCTCTGCCATTGCAGGCTTCACATCTTGGTGCAAAGAAATTCGAAGAGTTGACATAGCATACACTCCTGTATGCCATGCCTCCCATACACTGCATGAGATATAGGCACGTCACCCCTAATGCGAGCCTTTATCCCTAAGGCAAGGTGCATGGTATCCTATGTGTGGGCATATCAGCAAAAGCAGATATGCCCCTACAATGTCCAGTCCATTCTGAAATGTTGTAAGTACACAGGGAAGCCATAAAGAGTATATGAGCTGGATACTTGTCAACATGAGTTTCCTAGCTCCATGATGGCTTCACTGATGTCTAAGGTGTTTGGTACCAAACATCTTGTCTTAATAAATCCTCACTGATGCCAGTGTTAGATGTATTAATACATTCCAACAGGAGACCCTTTTAGAGGGCCCCCTGAAAACCTACCAAGCACTGGTGTGGCTTCTGACTTGTTTTCGCCAGCCTGCTACTACCAGACATGTTTATGACCTCATGGGGTGAGCGCCAGTGCTCTCAGAGGACAGAGACAAATCCTACTCTGGGCGGAGGTGCTTCACACCTTTTCCAGGACAGGAGGCCTTCCCAGGTGGGAAGCTTCAAAGGTCACTGAGCCTTTGAAATCCAATCCAGGAACCTCCAGAAAATAGGGGAGGCCAAACCCCCTTTCCTTTTCCACTTTAGGTGGGAGGAACGGTTGGAAAATTAGTTAGATTAGGAGGGTCCCCACTCCTCAGCCTACACCACCTCTAGGGTGGGACTGGTGATGTGGGCCCCTCCTCTGAAATTCCACCATCTTGATATAGAATAAAATCTCCTATCGGTGCTATGGTAGTGCAGCTTCGCACAGGAAGTAGTCACTGGAGGGTGCAGCCACCCTAAAGCAAAGAAGCCTATTGCCTACTACCTGTCTCCCCTGGTATCACTAAATTCAGTATTTAGGTGGTACCCCAAGACCTGAATTTCATATTCAACGGACAAGAGAAAATCAGGCGAAAGAAGACCCGCTGCTCGAGAACTGAAGCCCTGCTACAGAAGAATTAAGGTGCCAGACCCTGCCTGCTGCTACCAGGACTCAACAATCACTGCTGCTATGTTGTCCAGAAACCTGAAAGGACTCCAAGCCCCCAGAGCTCCTCCAGCCTTTGAGATATCACAGCAAACTCCCTTGGAGTGAAGGTATCACTTCCCTGCACACTGGAGGCACCAATCCTATGAAGTCCGGTTTGTCAACTTGCTGCTCCCCGATGACCTTAATGTTGCACCGAATCAAGAAAAGGTAAAACAGCTCCAGAGTGTTAGATGTGCCTCCCCACCAAGTTTGTAGGCACCTCGATCTACTGGGGCCATGGGGTACCAATACCTGGGGTAAAAGCCGCCTCCGGCAAACATCAAGAAGAAGAGTCCGCTCTGGACTCCAGAAGCACCAAAAGCAAGCACCCATTTAGGGACATCGATACACCCGAGACACACTTCCTGAGTGCCCAGCTGTCCTGAGATCGCCTCTCCAAGTTATGCAGTATGCACAATGCCCAGCTGACTTTTTTGCTCTGCACCCGGCCACAGCATCGACCAGCAAGCCCTACTCCCATGGTCCCCAGGCCCTTGCAACCTCCTCGCTCTAAGGAGACCCACCGGGCTTACATGTAAGTCCCCCTGGGCAGTGCATTTTCAAGTGGCCTCCTTCGTCTTTGTGCACCAGCTTCCAAGACCTCGGCACCTTTGTTCCTGGTCGATTCGGATGCTCCTGAACTTCTCCTGCTGGAACTTTGGACCTATTCCCGACATCAACCTAAAACATGAAAGGGAACTTCATGAAAGCATTGCCTGAATTTCTATGCATTTTCCTGCTTTTTACCCATTGTTTCCTATTGGTGCACCATTGCTCGTAGAAGTGATAGATTTATCAAACTTTTCAAAATCTTATCTCTGAAAGTGATCACCTTAGAACTGTGTTATTGGTCTAAAAAATTATGTTATTTTTACAAATTGGTCTCAGATTTATTCTTGAGTGTGTGACTCATTTATTGCCTCTGTGAGTACAACAAAGGTTTAACACTACCCTCTGATAAGCCTAACTGCTCGCACACAGTCCATCAAAAAGAGTATTAGTGTTATCTACTTTTACCTCTACCTGCCTTTTGAGGATTTCGTGCACTCTCTACATAGTGTACTTCATTTTAGGACACTGTACAGAGAGTCAGATTCCTACAGCAGTCTATCACTCAGGGACGGGGTACAAGCGTGTTTACTGTGCAGGGTACACTCCCGTCCCAACAACTTGGCTACATTGAAATATTGGAATGCTTTTGCCCATGCATATGCTACAATTTATTAAACCATGGGCATAGGCAAAATGCATTTGGGACGCTATGAATAACAATGGACCTTTGGGAGAGGTCAAGAAGGACCCTTTAGTGCACCGCAATGACTGAGATGTCATGGACTAAACTCCCTTATTAGGCTTTCAAAAGAAGGCCTTTGGTGCTCTTCTGCAGTCACAGATGGTGCACCAGAGACTATACTCAGTACCTGCAAATAAGTACCCTGTACCATAACCACTGAGAGTAGCCATAGAATATAACTATTCCCCGGTGCTCAAAATGTGCTCCTGTGCTACACGGCTTCTAGTGCATGGCTCATTTTCTGAGTGAGTGCTTGTGCTGAAGACATAAGGGGCATATTTATGAGGGCATAGTGCCACCGGAGCGTCACTTTAACTGACGCTCCAGTGGTGCTATGCCCTGCAACATATTTACAAAGAGGCGCTAAGCTACTTTGAGTGACTTAACGCTGTCTCGTAAATAGGGCCCCTTTTCACGCATCACTTTGCATGAAAGGGGCATGCAATGGGTGTGACTGTGGGCATTTCCATGCAACACCCATTGCATTTTGACGCTGCCCCAGATTTACAAGATTTTGTAAATCTGAGGGGCGCTAAAAACTAACACCAGTGAAAAGCAGGCGTTAGATGTGACTTGGAAGGTATATTTATTTGAAAAGTTTTCTATACCGCTGGCTAGACCCTATAACTTTGGTGTCATTGACTGGAGTAGACAACAAATACAGACTTAGGTGGCATGTGGTTGAGTGTAAAGGCAATGGGCACATGTCATGCTTGTATAAAATGATTCATGCTGGGAGGCTACTGGGATAATTCTTTAAGCTGAAATAGCTGGTCCCTTTTTGTAATGGTAATGACAAGCTAAATAAGCATTGGCAAAGCCATAAGGTCACATTTACATAAGATTTTGCCTTTGCAAATGTTTTTAGCCATTTGAAGAAACAAATTGGATTATTTGTTGGAGGGAGCGAGAACCCACTACAAAGAAAATTCACGATCCATGTCAGGGTGAACCATAAAATTCACTTAATAAACCTGTTCTTAACCCTTTGGTAGTTTGGCACACAAGCGGTAAGGCATAACTTTTAGGCAATGTGTAAAGTATTTATGCAGTACTCAAATAGTAATAAAATGAAAACACAACACAAGAACAATCCCAAATCAATAAAAACAAAATGGAGGATCATTTAATAAATCAAGTGTTACCAAAACAACAAAATTCCAATCAATAGGAGAGGAGGACTATGGCCGCAGTTCAAGACGGACACCTCAAAGTTATGAACAGTGGGGGAACCAGGATCCTGCACCGGAGGTGGCACTAGAAACACCCCATCTACAGCAGGGAAGCACGTGCAACCACGGAGAAACCCCCATGGGTGGGGGGGTGGTATGCCTGCAGAACTACTTGGCCCCAGCACGCCCTCACCTCCCTGAAGGTCTGAGCCTGTGAAGCGAGGATTGGGCGTTACTGTCACCATCACTCAATCGATTGCAGCAGCATAGAGTGCCAAGCACATGGGAGGGAACAACATGCTCCAATAAAGGGGAGCAGGAGGGCTCCCCTCTAAGGGAGGAAAATGGGAGATTTGGCCTTGCGTATAACTTTCGAATGGATCAGACCAGCTCTTCCTCCTGCTCATGAGGCCTACTCACTGGGTTAGGAGTTACCAAAGTGGCTGTCACCTCACCTGCTGCCCTGCCCTCTTCCTGCCACTCGGCCTCCTCTCCATAGTTGTGTGCCATCCGGGTGGGACCTTGGTCCTCGTGGATGAGTCAAGCACTGATGGGGGCATGGTGTGCTGGGGCGCCCTGCAGATGGAGACGCAAGGTACCTCTTCCTTCTCCATATGCCCTACTATCTCTGTCCCTTGTGGATCTGGACGATCCTGAGCACAGTGAGGCCACAGTCACAAGAGTACTACCTGACCTCAGAGGGCCAACTTCACCCTGCTGGGCAACATGGCAGTTGAGCTTCTTCCTCCTCCTTACAACTTGGCCCTGGCCCCGTCCTGGACTGGCAGTTTACACCGGGGTTCTCCTGGAATCGAATACGCTTGGCTAGGGGTCCAAACGGGGACTCTCTCTAGATGGCCACTCCTGGGCCGCCGCCGGTGAGCCTCACATGTGTACTAGGTAGGGGATTCCTTTGTCTCCTTGTGAAATACAGGGCGCAACATGCCCTATTTATCTCCCAGATGCATAGACAACAGAGGTAATTTAGGGATGCACGGACAGATCCTTGTTTGTTCGCAGTGGAAATGCATATCTTTGTTATTGGTATTTGCACATCATCCCTGCTTCTGTCCCCCAACCCTCACAATGGCTTCTGACAAAACCTCTAGACAAATGCTCTTTGTAGAGGTGGTTGAGAGAAGCAAACTAATGCTGACTGCTGCGGCACCACATGATACGGCCATGGAGGCGATCAACAGGGAGATAGCTGCAATTGGGACAGCCCTGGGCATGGTGGACTCCAAAATGTAGGAACTTGAAGTCTTGAACATAGTCAACAAAATAGTCTTGTTGGTAACAAAGAATTCAGGCAAACCATATATTTCTTATGAAAGAGACAAGAAAAAGAAAACACAAACCCAAGGAAGGAAATTTCTAAGTACATGAACCTGTCTATGTACATTGCACTAAAGTTTGCTCTAAAATGTGCAGAAATATGATGAAAGTGCTTGTGCATCGTGACATGTGATAAGTAGGTGGCTACCAATAAAAAGTTGAAATTCACAGTGCTCAAACAGCCTACCAGCTGTCTGTCAGATATTGTTCAGTCCACAATCCTCATCACATAGGGCAACTGGAGATTTTTCTTAGAAGTCCTATGGGGGAATTAGGCATTAGTACAGACAACTAGAGAGTGTTGATGTTTTGACCCAAATGTTCCCAGTTGCTTAGATCCATCAGAGAGGGTCTTCATCAGGATGTTGGGAAGGGGCAACCTTGAGTTGCATGTAACATTTTCCATGGATCAGTTCTGTGGACTTTCTCCAGGGAAATCAACGCCAAACGTAAAGACTTTTTGGCCCGGCATCCTCACCTTCAGAAACTGGACATCAAGTATGGCCTCTTGGAAGTGCCAGAATGTGGATAAAAAAGGACAGGAAGTCATGATTGCACATCTTTCACTCTCCCATGAGGACTTGAAGAGTTCAGAGATGGAAACTGCATCACCGCAACCCACTACAGCCCTCCTCCACTAGAGGGACAATACATTGCATGACTGTCATGGCAGATCCCTGGATTGATTATACAGGAAACAGACTAAGGGAGCGAACCTGATAAAAACTGTAGAGGCCATCACACAGGACACATGCCGAGATGAGTACAGATTTCCCTGCTGAGTCCTACAGCAGCCGCACTGGGACTTACCCCCATATGCATCAAGAACCTATTTTGCTATTCCTTAATAGCGAAAAATAACGATTCGCTATTAAGGAATAGCAAAATGCAATGCATGAAGAAATCGCTAAAAAAAATTGCGATTTCTTAAAATTCCTTATTTGTGACTCGCAAATTGCGAGTCGCAATTAAGGAATACCTCCCCATTCATTCCTATGGGCCTAGAGGCCCAAAGGAATGAACGGGAAGATATTCTCAATTTGTGAATCGCAATTAGCGAATCGCAAATTGAGAATGCGATTTCAAGGGTGCAGGGGTGTCCAAAGGACACCCTGTTGCACCCCTGAAATTGATCTGTGCACATATGTTGCGCACACACATGCCCTTAGGGCATGTGTGTGCGCAACATGAAACTTTGAAAAATGCACTTTAGTGCATTTTTCAAAGTTTTTGCAAATTACTATGAAGTTCAGCTTCATGGTAATTTGCGAGCCCTATTAGCGAAATCGCTATTTTTTAAACTTTAATGCATTGCATTTAAGGAATCTCAATTTGAGATTCCTTAAATGCAAGTAATCGCAATTTAGCATTTCTTAATTTGCGATTTTTGCATTTGGGACGATGCATCCCAAATGCAAAAATATTGGTCGCAAAGGGGCAGATTCTGAGAATCTGCCCCTTTACCTTGATGAATCTATGCCTTAATGCTTTCTTGTCATTATCTGAGTGCCCGATGGAGGCGGATGAGTACAGCATATGATACGCCTTATCACAGTAAATATCTTTTGTTATCATTCTTAAACATGTTGGCTTTCCACTTGCCATCCCTCATGCACCTTCTTTCTCCCACCTATTGCTTGTTGATACAGATGTCTCTCTTGCCGATTGGCCACTGCATTGCCCATCTCCATGTGTCTCAGCTCTGACTCTTTGTATCATGTCTTAAATTGATCGTATGTTGCTTGATGTGCTGGGGCCCTGAGAAAATCTTATTTGGCCTGGTGTGAAGAGGCACCATATTTTCTCTTTCCCACCCCTTCCTTTTCCCCTTCTTTCGTCTACCAAAACCCCCCAGTCCTTATAATACAAGGCACCAAACATCTTGCCTAGCTCTGAAACACTCTCCCTCCCACCATGGCTGCCTGCCCTGAAGAGAGGATATTCAGCCCCATTGTAAGGCGCTATAGAGTCTTACCCTGGACTTGTAGTCGCATTCTCTCATTGACAGTGCAAATCATGAGGGATGCCTCAGTGTTTTGCGATTCTGTGCATTAGGTACATTTGCACCCACTCCCAGACTATCCTACACGCTCCCTTCCTATCACCTTTCTTTTTGTCCAACCTCACCCAGGGTATTTGATAACTTTTAATCATTTTGGTACCCATCCTCTTTGATTGTGATCAGTGAGGTGGCGGCAGCTTACTATCCCATGGGTTGGGCAGCCCTGATCCTCAGGGAGATGTATTCTCCCATGTGGTCCACGCCTCTTACCATCATTTCACTCAACATTAACAGCCTGACCCATTATGTTAAGAGTCAGAAAATACTGTCCTATCTTACAACCAAGCAGGCTGACATAGCTGTTAGGCAGGAAACCCATCTCCCCCAGTCTGAAGTAGAAAAACGGGAACAACCTGGGTTATAAGTTAATACACGGTTGTAGAGATGTCCCGTCTAATCCCAAGGCTGGCTCCTTTGTGTTCGGATCCAGGAAATGTGGAGTGGTGGTTCTGATCTTTAAGATGCTCCCCTGCGTGCAGACATGGCTGTGTGTGTTGGGCAGATATGCCCTCCCCAAATTGCGTGTAGGTGACTACGTGCTGAGAGTGGGCTCCATCTATGCCCCGGTTGGGTTTAAATGGGACTTCCTTCTTCGCCTTAACAGGCTAATGGCTAAACTGGGTACCACTAACGGGGCTCTGGGTGACAACTGAAACCTAGCACTGGATGCGATGATGGATCGTGCAGATCTGAATGATGTGGTGCACAATGGCAACAGAGCAGTTCTGAGAAAAGTTTTGTATGATAATGGCTTGTTGGACATAAGGCATCTATTACACCTCTCAGACAGGGAGTACTTTTACCTGTCCTTGATACATGGTGCGCAATCTAGGCTGGACTACTTTCTCACTTCCCATCAACTGACACCACGTATCTCAGACGGTGACATTCGGGAATGGTCCCTCTTGGATCATGCGCTGATCTGTCTCTATGTCTCTATGTGGACTGGGGGATGGCCGAATTAATTTGCAAACATGGCACCTAAATACCTCTTTCTACAAAATACTAGCTGATAAATTACCTTTTGAGTCACGACACCACATACCTAACAGAAAATTGACACTCATAATCTGTGGGTGGCAGCTAAAGCCTCAGTTAGGGGACAAATAATGAGGGATGCTGTCATAGTCAATATATACACTGGTGGAGCAGGCTGCTTGAGCTAAAGGCAGATATTAGAACCAAGACTCGCTTATATACCACTGACTCTTCCCCACCCAACTGACGTTTTTTGGAAGCAGACAAAATGGATTTGAATAACCTATACATGTCTAAAGCTGAATATGTTCTACCACTTCAGCAACCAACCATATGAGCAAGGGAAGAAGGTGGGCAGGCTTTTACCTCAACAACTTTGCCAGAGGGAGGGAATCATAGCAATTCCGTCCCTAGGGTCCACTGCGGGCCTCTTGGTCAGGGGATCTTAGGAAATAGCCTCTGAGGTTTCCGAGCACTATCGGATCCTGTACAGCTCAGAACTCTCAGACAATGGAAAAAGGAAAGATAGGTTCCCTACCATGTTTAATTGAGATGGGCATAGCGCTTCTGAGTGGGGGCATCTGTAAAGAGAAAATAGCTCAGGCCATCTCCTATCTTCCATACAACAAAGCACAGGTGAAGATGGCTTCACCAGAGAGTTCTATAGGTGGACAAAACAAGAAATGATAGACTCCTTTATACGCCGCATTCAATGAAGCAGCACTGACTGGTAGATGTTTTGCCAACTTAACAGGGCACTGATAGCTTCCCTCATGAAACCGGTCAGAGACCCACAATTTGGCAGTAGCTACCACCCAATATCCCTTCTCAATGTGCATTGGTGGAGATACTTGCAGCCCGCTTGAAAAAGTAATCCCTACACTCGTTCATCATATCTAAGTTGGCTTTGTGTCGGGACGTACGTCCTGCAACCATCTACATACCTTAAGTCCTTTGTTTTGGCCCTGCCAGGATCTATAGGATGAAGCCTTTGTACTCTCTCTCAGCGGCAAAAAGGCATTTAGAGGCTCTAGTAGTCCTGCCTGTTCAATACCCTAAGGAAATTTGTTTTTTGGATGATTTTATTGCTAAGGTACGATGGCTTTACGAGGCCTGACCACCTAGGCTAACTGCGAAGGGTTCCTACTGGATGCCTTTCCAAACCAAAGGGGCACACTTCAAGGGTGTCCCTTGTCATATTTGTTATTTCTTCCGACTATGGAACCCCTTGCAGCTTCTATCCATTGTTCTCCTGACTAACTACTCCTTCTGAAATACTTTTATATGCTTATGATGTCCTCCTCACGATTACAAACCCGCACCACTCCCTCCCAGCCCTTATACCCATTACCTTGGATTTTGCCGAAATATACGACTACAAATCCAACTGGGACAAAAGTGAAGTTATGCTCCTGTCCCAAATAACTACTGCAGTATCTATTTCTACCTATCCATTGCAATGAAAATCTGAAAGCTCAAATACTTAAGAGAAAATCTCAATAGGGGACTGGAGAGGATGATGGCCAACAATATTTATCCATTTATTACAAGGGCCAGGGCAGACTACCCAAAATGGGCACACCTACATCTATCCTTGTAGGGTAGGATACAAGCAGTTAAGATTATGGTGGTACTTCACATCTCGGGCACGCTATAGTTGTTGGTTGCTCATATGCATTTGAGAGTCATTGATAAAGACATTAAGGGCCCGATGTAGGTAATCCTCATTTACCGACTCTAGAATACCAAATTTTACCGATTCGGTATTCTAGATTCGGTAAATGAGATGTAGCTAATAATTCGGTATTTTTTACCGAATCGGTAGGATTCGGTAATTACCGAATCGGTATTTACCGATTCGGTAATTGCCATTGATTCCTATGGGCCGAATTGTCAAGGGGAACAGGGTGTTACTTTGACACCCTGTTGCACCCCTGATTTTGGCTTGTGTGCCATGTGACACACATACATGCCCTTAGGGCATGTATGTGTGCCACATGGCACAGGTGTACATGCACAGATGTGCATGTACACAGGTATTCGTTATTTACCACCAAATAGTATTTGGTGGTAAATAACGAATCGGTAAGGGCCTGTGGCACTGTTTAAAGTGCCACCTACATCTGGATTTACCGATTCGGTAAATTTACTGATTCGGTATTTTACAGAATCGGTAAATTTACAGATTTGGCAAATTTGAAGGCCCCTATGTCTCCATTTGCAAATACCGGTCGGTAACGGCCGAAATCGGCCGTTATCGACCGGTATTTGCCGTCCTACATCTGGCCCCAAGACCCTTGTCTGGAGAGACATGAAGCACAGATTGAAATGTCCAAATTGGTGGTACATAGAAGCCAAGGTAGTCTCAGCCTTCCGTCAGTGGAAAATGAATACTTGGCCCTTAACTGTCCCAACTGGCTGTGCTACTTTCAAATGCTTTGGACGTCCCCTTGTAGGTCACCATTGAGCAGCATCTCACGTCAAGTGGGCCAGGTGTACAGCTTCTTTATATGCACAAGAATCGCTCTTCGTGGACTCTGATCCTGGGTGTGAAATGATGTGTTCTGCCCATCTAATCCACCAAGATTTTTTGCTTTTTTATTACCTGGTTTTCGACCTTTTTCTGTGGGGAAGCTTAATAACCTGTGACTCACCCACAGTAAACTCACAGTAAATTGACTGTGCGTGTTTACCACCAGTGTCTGCCTTTTAAGATAAGGCTGCTGTGATGCCCATCTGGACCCAGGACTCTGACTACAGTTGGCCCCAGGATCAGAAGGGCTCTCCCCAAAACCAGAGAAGCTGGTTACTTTACCCCCTGAGTACTAGTTGGGGGAAAGACTGGGCTTCTGCGCTAAGAATGAGAGAACACCGGAGGAACTAAAGGACAAATGCTGGTATAGGGTGCTAGTAGAATCAGCCCCTGCAAAGTTCTCCCCCTTAGAGGCCAGGAGAGGGAACAAAAGTACTCCAGGTGGCTAGAGCTCGCTGCCAGGATCAGAATGAGCCACCAAGTGTGTAAAATGGCCCACCAGGGCCCACAATACGAGCAGGCAAGTTCCAAGCCCTGGGAGGGGGCTTTTGTGGAGCCCTTTCCCCAAAGACTTGGAGACTCGGGGATCCCAACCCCCTGGCCATGAAATGAAATGGAGGCCGGACCCCAGCCACAGCCTCCAGCCCCAAATGGAATCATGGAGCGCAGTTGCGCCCTAACCAGGACCAAAGGAGATGGGGCCCAGGACACCATCTCTAGGCCCTGAAATCAAGCATGCACAGGGGGAGCAACTCCAGGCTAACCCCCAGGTGTGGCCGGCCCACCCTGCCCTTGTACCTTTGTCTGGGGGGGGCAGGAGGCCGACACGACAGGCCGCTCCCTGCCTGCTGGAGTGGGTGAGGCAGAAGAAACCTGCTGGCTCCTGCGGCATCACAGAAGAGTGGTGCTCGCACAGGACGAAGGATGAGCAGCCAGGGGAGAGCACGAGGTGTGCCCAAGTGGGATAGGGCACTCCGAAGGGAAAAAACTGAGCAAAGGTCACACTGTAAGGCAGCTTGGTGCAACAAAAAGGAGTGGTAAAGTCACTAATAAAAGATACAGGCTTCCAGGAGGGAGTGCCCATAATGCCCTGCAGGGCCTTCCCAATTGCCAATTTGTCTGCTTGTGGAGGCGGCTAGAGAGGACAGGGGCCACCACCAAAAACCCAAGGGAGCCCAGGGGACCTTCAGAAGTGCCACGGCACCTCAAAGAGACCCAAAAAGGCTTTCTGAAGTACCTACCCTAGGTTTATAGGTTCCCAAAATGGAGGACCAACCAGGACTCTTTCATTTTTAAGCACTCCCCAAGCTGGAACTTCAGCTCTACAGTTGGGAGTGCAGTGCTCTCTAGGGGCTAAGTTTATGGTCACAGTTATTGTGTTCTAAAGGTGTCTAAAAGAATGTATGTTTTGTATGACATCTTCTAGGGGTGAAGTCTATGGTTACTTGGTTGTGTGATCATGATGTGATGATGTCTGGGGGCAGATTTAATAATTGTGTTTTCAATGGTTGAAAGTATATAAGAGGCACACAGACGCATGTGATGTTCATTCTTAAATGTTATACTGAAAAGGAAGTGTAGACAGTGATTACTGATCAAAATGTATATGCTTTAATAATGTGTTTACAATTGGTTATTATTGATTATTGCACATAATCCTAATCTGATGATGTTTTGACATGTGTTTTTTTGCGCTTGAACCTTTGACCTAATCAGTGTGCTTACTTGATGTGGTCCTTCAGAAGGACCACGGTCCACCACCACCAGCAACAGGCTGCACGAAGAAGCTGGAACAAGATCACAGCCGACCAACTCGCCGCATCCCTAAACCAGCACCCTCCCGCCAGCTCAGCGAACCCCAGCCAAGCCGCCAACAACCTCACGAAATGGATCTGCACCTGCGCGGACGAACTCGCCCCTCTGAGGACCCCGCCCAGCAGACCCGGAAGCAAGAAGGCCCCGTGGTTCACCGACGAACTCAAGAGCTCCAAGAAGAACTGCTGTGCCCTCGAGAAAGCCTGGAGAAAAGACCCTACACCGGACAACATGACTACCCTCAAGCTCGCCACCCGAAAGCACCACCAACTGATCCACGCCACCAAGAAAACAGCATTCAAGGACCGGCTGGACAACAACGCACACAACAGCAAGGAACTCTTCAACATCGTGAGAGAGCTCTCCAACCCCAACGCCGGAACCAACGACATCACCCCATCGCAAGACCTCTGCAACTCCCTCGCCTCCTACTTCCACAACAAGATCGCTGACATACACAACAGCTTCAGCACAGAAACAACGCTCCCCACGACCACACCAACGGCCCCCACCACCACCCTCAACGCCTGGACACCGATCAACCTCGAAGACACCATCAGCACGATGAACTCCATCCACTCCGGATCTCCAACCGACCCCTGCCCTCACCACGTCTTCAACAAGGCCGACGCTGTCATCGCACCCCACCTGCGGGACATCATCAACACCTCCTTCGACACTGCCACCTTCCCTGAGAGCTGGAAGCACGCCGAACTCAGCGCTCTACTAAAGAAACCAACGGCGGACCCCACCGAACTCAAGAACTACCGCCCCATCTCGCTGCTCCCGTTTCCAGCCAAAGTCATCGAGAAGACCGTCAACAAGCAACTGGCAGCCTTCCTCGAGACGACTGGATCCCTCGACCCATCTCAGTCAGGCTTCCGGGCCAACCACAGCACCGAGACCGCCCTCATCGCTGCCACTGACGACATCCGAACCCTGCTGGACAACGGAGAAACAGCGGCCCTCATCCTCCTGGACCTCTCCGCGGCATTCGACACTGTCTGCCACCGCACCCTTGTGCAGCGCCTCAGCAACATCGGAATCAAGGAGAAGGCACTGGAATGGATCATCTCCTTCCTCGCCGGAAGGACACAGAGAGTCCGCCTCCCCCCGTTCAGATCAGAAGCCACGGAAGTCATCTGCGGCGTCCCTCAAGGCTCCTCGCTCAGCCCAACACTCTTCAACTTCTACATGAGCCCCCTCGCAGCCATCGCACGCCAGCACAACCTCAACATCATCTCCTACGCCGACGACACCCAGCTGATCCTCTCCCTCACCAACGACCCCGCCACCGCCAGAGCCAACCTACACGAAGGGATGAAAGACGTGGCCGAGTGGATGACGACCAGCCGCCTGAAACTGAACACAGACAAGACGGAAGTCCTCATCCTGGGCTCCTCACCCTCCGCCTGGGACGACTCCTGGTGGCCCCCCGCCCTGGGCAACGCACCCAAACCGACAGACCACGCACGCAACCTGGGCTTCATCCTGGACTCCTCCCTCTCCATGACCAGACAAGTCAACGCCGTCTCCTCGTCCTGTTTCAACATCCTGCGCATGCTACGTAAGATCTTCCGGTGGATCCCCACCGAGACCAGGAAGACGGTCACCCAGGCCCTCGTCACCAGCCGTCTGGACTACGGCAACGCCCTCTACGCCGGAACCACCGCCAAGCTCCAGAAGAGACTCCAGCGTATCCAGAACGCCTCGGCGAGACTCATCCTCGACGTCCCCAGACGAAGCCACATCTCCAGACACCTGAGAGACCTGCACTGGCTCCCGATCAACAAAAGAATCACCTTCCGGCTCCTCACCCACGCACACAAAGCCCTACACAACCAAGGCCCGACTTACCTCAACAGCCGCCTTAACTTCTACGCTCCCAAACGCCATCTCCGCTCGACCAGCCACGCCCTCGCCGCCGTCCCCCGCATCCGAAGAGCGACAACAGGAGGAAGGTCCTTCTCCCACCTGGCCGCCAAGACCTGGAACTCCCTCCCTCCCGACCTACGCTTGACCCAAGACCACCTCTCCTTCAGGAAGAAGCTCAAGACCTGGCTGTTCGAGCAGTAGCGGACCCCCCCCCCCTAGCGCCTTGAGACCCTCCGGGTGAGTAGTGCGCGGTATAAATGCCTATGATTGATTGATTGATTGATTGTATTACCCCTTTAGGGGTCAGACATAGGTACGCAATGCCATCAAAAGGTATTTCCATCACCCATCTATATGTTTGTAAATTACTGCATTGTAATGAGCAGTGGGCGTGTAATACATGTACCTTTTTCTTTTTCAAAAGAAAAATCACAGACTGGATACTTTCTTATTGAGTGTTATTGCTTCGTGCCAATGAATGGTGAATCCTAGCTCACACCACCTGCCTTCAATAGGCCTTGGACTGCTCTGCTCTGCTAACCTGAGAGAGTTAAGCGCTAATGCTACAACGGGGTGTTTGGTTCCTATTGGTGGGCAAAGGTGGACCCATTACTTGTACTACTTATTTCCTGCTGCATTTAGCGCTATTTCTTAGCCCAAAAAGGCATCACATCCATTTTAGAGGCAAGAGTGCATTTTGGGCTAAGATAATATCGCTAAATGCTGGGAGTCAGTTGGGGGAAAATCCTCCCCTAAAAGCACATTTAGCGAACACGAGCGCCTGCTCGCTATTGTTTTTTCATTATTTCTAATTAGAAAAGATGTTTACACAGAAACAATATAATTCCATAACATATCGAATGAGCCACGTATCAAAAGAAATAAATATCTCTCCCCAGCAATGTTTCTTCTAATTATTTTTCTCTGTGTGCGGCAGCACAACATATGTGTGCAAACATTTCTGAGCTGTGTGCGCAAATGGAACTCCTCAGGAATAACAATGCGACTATGTGTGTGCTACATATTCTAAGGGTCTAGGAGGTTCAAAATGTCCCTTTCAATTTTGAAAGAAATGGGCTAATGAGTTAATATTTAAACATAATGTGTCCAGTTACGTTGGCCTTAGGTTTTAGCGAAAGCTCTGGATGGGAAGGTGGAGCTTCAGAAATATTCCAATATTTCATGATCTGCCACTACACCAAGAAGTATTACTGCTCAGAGATGAAAAAAACCCCACATACTTTATGTACCTCTTTGTTATTCATTTGAAGGTGCCAGATGCAGTCATCTCTAGTGTGCCAACCAGATGCATATGTGGACTTGTTACTTTGATGGTACTCCTGAAAACCTCTCAGACGTGCTCTTTCAATCATTCCATCAAACTCAGTCTTTCACTAATTCTAATTCTTTCTTACCCTTTCGTAATTACACTTGCTCTTTAACATACTAGGCCATGCAGTCCTTGAATATAACCGAGTCACTAATTCCGTTTCAAGTGAAAACTTCCATTTATGCCTGAATTTTGATTATCATTCATGCTGTTTCACTCTCTGGATTTTCACCAGGTAAAACCTAAAAACAAATTAAGGAGTCAAAAAGTGCAGATGCCTCTTTGTCCATCTTGGACTGTGTGGAAGTATGTGACATTTTTTATGTAGTCTCCATTCTGAGGGCTGCAACTCTAGGTGGGTGTAAATTGTGTGCCTGCTAAATACCCCACCCTGTGCAAACTGTAATTAGCGGGTGTGCAATTCACACCTAGGTGTAATCAAGCCCTCACTCTTTCACTTCCTATCTTACAGTTTCGCCTACATTCAGCCAAACGCTCTTGCTGTTTCAGCTATCAACCACACACATGTATCTGCAGAGTGATTGGCTTTTGTAGCAACTCGTGAATTATTTAAATAAATAGTCTCACTGACACATTAAAACTCTAAACTTACTGAAAGTGACACAATCACTCTAGTGGTCGCACAAGCCCTCAAAACAAATTTGACTGGTCTGCTATGAAAACACATGGAAAGTCACAGCTTGGACGAGCTGTAAATTCCATATTAGTGGCAGATTGTATGCTATGCAAGTGCAAGTTCACAATAGTAATGACCTTATACACACTCTACCTGCCAAATGTTTATGAAATAAATATACAAACGTGAAGTAGTGTGGCTCACTGGTTAGAGGCGGCAGACCCGAGAGCAGAGGACGGCCCGGGACCAGGGTTCGATTCCCGGCGCGGCAGGTTTCTGGACCAGGGTCAGCGGACTCGATAATTCTCTCGCCTCGGTGCCCACTCTGATCAGCGATCACACTCGGCAACTCTGGGCATTAGCTTGCCTCATCTTCACTAACGGCCCCACCAGACCGCCGGGGATGCCTGGTCTCACCCTGGAGATACCCATTAAGGGACCATCTCTCAGGGAAGCCAGGAAGGGTTTCGCAGCGGTCGAAGCGCCTTGGGACCCTACGGGTAAGTAGTGCGCTATATAAATGCCTATACATACAGGGGGTGGGCGTACGTTTTAAAACGTATAAAAGTGTTGTGACATCACTGAAAACTGCACTGTAACTTTTAAACCTATCCTCTAAATAATCTGAATATAGCTTTCAGATGTAGAAATAGTAAAGGCGGACGTATGACGTTACAATGCATACTTTTACAACGCATACCTTTACAACGCATTTTTTACAACGCAACATCCATTACAACGCATTCCTTTACAACGCATGCCATTACAACGAATTTTTTAAAACTACCTTTACAACATAGTCCATTACAACGCAGACTACCTTTACAACGCATACCATTACAACGCATATCATTACATTGCATGTATGGTAAGTATTTGATAGTGTAGGGGTAAAAATTACTATTCTAACTCCAGGGGGGTGCAACAGTAGGGTAAGTGTTGGATAGTGTAGGGGTAAAAATTACTATTCTAACTCCAGGGGGCGCAACAGTAGGGTAAGTGTTGGATAATGTAAGGGTACTATGCGTTGTGATGGTCTGCGTTGTAATAGTATGCGTTGTAATGACTGCGTTGTAATGACATGCGTTGTAGTGTCATGCGTTGTAATGGTTGCGTTGTAATGGCATGCAATGTAATGGATCTTGTGTTGTAAAAGTTTTGTTGTAATGGTAGTGTGTTGTAAAAGTTGCGTTGTAAAGGTTGTTTCCCGTAAAGGCTAGTCAAAGTTTGGAAGGACATTTGGTCAAAAAAGTTAATGGCTTTATTTAATTTATTTTTGTTGTTTTATACAGCATGAAAAAGCCTAAAGGGCGTCATAGTGCTTTACAGAGAGACAAGAAATCTGAGGATCTGAAAAATGTGAGTGCAATGTGAAATGCAGACAAAAATTAGATAACAAACTACACATTAAAAACAAATGTCAGGAGAAGAGAGAGGAAAACATATATACACTATTCACGATGTGATTACACAGAATAGTAACTTTCATTGCAATGTAAAGAAAAACCTATTTACAAAACATTTTATGTAGTTTTATTCCATGCACTAGTGTTAAAGAGAGAATATCTTTGATGACAGAAGTTTCTGATACTATAGTAAGAAGTCAAAAGGCAACAGCAAACTTCATTTACTTACAGTAGGAATCCTGAAGCCAGATACAAAGCTGCAATTCTGCAGAAATTACTCACATTTAATTTAAATTAGAAATACAAAGCCCAGCCCTGCCACATGGGACACAGATCACCTCTCACCTAAGCAAGAGCCTTCCCTTTAACAGCTTTGTCTTTTGTTTTGTTTTTCATGTATGCATTAGAAATGGGCCTTTTTGTTTTACTCACAATGGCAGGCCCCATGCGCGGAGATTAATGACAGAATGCGCGGCCGCCAGGGAGCTCACCATAGAGGGAACTGTGCTCTCCAGTAAAATCATCCGTAGAATCATCTACCACATCCCTCGCACTGGCCATCCTCAGGACATGCCGCATCCACACAATGTCTTAAGCAAAGGAAAGAGAATGTTTTTTCCCCCTTAATATGCACATGCTGCAGCCTTCTCTGCCCACCCTCCCCCTGAGCTTCCCCCTAAAGTCATATTGACTCCTCCCCCTGACCTTCCCCAGGAGTCATATCGACTCCTGGAAGAGGCTCTCAGCCCAGCTGACCCTACCCTGACCTCTACAAACAAGCATTTGCAATACAATAGGTCTCGCATTAGGAACGTTTGAGCTATTGGTATTGTAAATGACACATTTTGTATATATGTGTTGGTTTTGCAAATAGCTAAATTAATAGCTTTGTCATTTACAATTCCAATAGTTTTAACTTATGCAAATGTGACACCTATAGCATTTGTAATACAATATGTGTTGTATTTACCTGACTTAGATGTATTGATATTACAAATAGCAATGGCTTTTATTTGTTTTAAATAATTAATAATTAAATACAAGATATTGTAATGTATAATGGCAATAGCTTAAACTTTTGTAAATAACTTTTGTGAAGATTATGTTCAGTGTATTTTATTGTGACAAAAATCCAAGAACAGAAGTGAAATATTAACATCTTTTTGTGACATTTGTAATAAAGCTTGAAACATTGAGAGAACATATTGGAACCAGTTGTTGTTGAATGGTTGCACAGATTGATGCTGTGGTGGTGCTGAGTGATGTTGTGGTGGCGACGAGTGATGATGTAGTAGCGCATAGTGATGTTGTGGTGCCCATGAGTGATGTTGTGGTGCCCCTGAGTGATGTTGTTGTGCCCTTGAGTGATGTTGTGGTGCCCCTGAGTGATGCTGTGGTGCTGCTGAGTGATGCTGTGGTGATGCGATAGAGTGAGTGCGATAGATAGATAGAGTGAGGGCGATAGAGTGAGGGCGATAGATAGATAGAGTGAGGGTGATAGAGTGAGGGCGATAGATAGATAGAGTGAGGGTATAGATAGAGTGAGGGCGATGGAGTGAGGGCGATGGAGTGAGGGCGATGGAGTGAGGGCGATGGAGTGAGGGCGATAGATAGAGTGAGGGCAATAGATAGATAGATAGATAGAGGTGTAGAGAGAGATGTAGAGAGAGAGGGGTATAGAGAGAGGGGGGTGTAGAGTGAGGGGGGTGTAGAGAGAGGTGGATGTAGAGAGAGGGGGTGTAGAGAGAGGGGGGTGTAAAGAGAGGGGGTGTAGAGAGAGAGGGGGATGTAGAGAGAGAGGTGGGTGTAGAGAGAGAGGCGTGTAGAGAGAGAGGGGTGTAGAGAGAGAGTGGGCTAGAGAGCGAGGGGGGTGTAGAGAGAGAGGGGTGTAGAAAGAGAGGGGTGTAGAGAGAGATGGGTGTAGAGAGAGTGGGGTAGAGAGCAAGGGGGTGTAGATAGCAAGGGGAGTGTAGAGAGAGAGGGGGGTGAAGAGAGAGAGGGGGTGTAGAGAGAGAGGGGGTGTAGAGAGAGAGGGGGAGTAGAGAGAGAGGGGGGTGTAGAGAGAGGGGGTGTAGAGAAAGAGGGGGTGTATAGAGAGAGGGGGTGTATAGAGAGAGGGGGGTGTAGAGAGAGGGGTGTAGAGAGAGGGGTGTAGAGAGAGGGGTGTAGAGAGAGGGGTGTAGAGAGAGGGGTGTAGAGAGAGAGGGGTGTAGAGAGAGAGGGGAGTAGAGAGAGAGGGGTGTGGAGAGAGTGGGGTGTAGAGAGACGGGTATAGAGAGAGGGGTATAGAGAGAGGGATGTAGAGAGAGGGGGTGTAGAGAGGGGGTGTAGAGAGGGGGTGCAGAGAGGGGTGTAGAGAGGGGTTTAGAGAGGGGGTGTAGAGAGACGGGTGTAGAGAGACAGGTGTAGAGAGACGGGTGTAGAGAGATGGGTGTAGAGTGGGTGTAGAGAGAGAGGGGTGTAGAGAGAGGGGTGTAGAGAGAGGGGTGTCGAGAGAGGGGTGTAGAGAGGGGGAGTAGATAGGGGGTGTAAAAAGGGGTGTAGAGAGGGGTGTAGAGAGGGGGTGTAGAGAGACGGGTGAAGAGAGACAGGTGTAGAGAGACGGGTGTAGAGAGACGGTTGTAGAGAGACGGGAGAGACTGGTGTAGAGAGAGGGGTGTAGAAAGAGGGGTGTAGAGAGAGGGGTGTAGAGAGAGGGGTGTAGAGAGAGGGGTGTAGAGAGAGGGGGGTGTAGAGAGAGGGGGTGTAGAGAGAGGGGTGTAGAGAGGGCGGTGTAGAGAGGGGTGTAGAGAAAGGGGGGTGTAGAGAGAGGGGGATGTAGAAAGAGGGGTAGAGAGAGAGGGCTGTAGAGAGAGAGGGGTGTAGGGAGAGGGGTGTAGAGAGAGGGGTGTAGAGAGAGGGGTGTAGAGAGAGGGGTGTAGAGAGAGGGGTGTAGAAAGCGAGAGGGGTGTAGGGAGCAAGGGGGTGTAGAGAGAGTGGGATAGAGAGTGAGGGGGGTGTAGAGCGAGGGGGTGTAGCGAGAGAGGGGGTGTAGAGAGAGAGGGGGTGTAGAGAGATAGAGTGGTGTAGAGAGAAGGTTGTAGAGAGGGGGGTGTAGAGAGGGGGGTGCAGAGAGAGGGGTGTGGGGAGAGAGGAGTGTAGAGAGGGGTGTGGAGAGAGAGGGGTGTGGAGAAAGAGGGGTGTGGAGAGTGGGGGGTGTAGAGAGAGGGGGTGTAGAGAGCGAGGGCGGTGTAGAGAGCGAGGGGGTTGTAGAGAGTGAGGGGGGTGTAGAGAGAGAGGGGTGTAGGGAGGGGGTGTAGAGAGAGAGGGGTGTAGAGAGAGAGGGGGTGTAGAGTGGGTGTGTAGAGAGAAAGGGGTGTAGAGAGAGGGGTGTAGAGAGCGAGTGGGGTGTAGAGAGAGAGGAGTGTAGAGAAGCTTGTGTAGAGAGGGGTGTAGAGAGGGGGTAGAGAGAGGGGGTGTAGAGAGAGAGGGGTGTAGAGAGAGAGGGGGTATAGAGAGAGGGGAGTAGAGAGAGGAGTGTAGAGAGAGTTAAGGAGGTCCTTTATCTAAGATGACTTATTCATTACACGTCCTTAATTTACCAAGAAAATGCGAGAATATGTCTTCACATTACCATACATTGAAAACGTCTTAAAGTATGTGCTTGCAACAAAGTGTAAACACATCAGTGGCCTGTTAGCTCACACTACAGATTTTACATTTATTCCGGATCAAAAGCCGCTGGGGTGTTGTGTGTAAACAACAAGCTCTTGGCATTCCGCGGAGGGGGGCGGGGGAGCGGATTTCATTGAAGTGTGAGAATTCCTTTGAAGTGTGAATGTAACAACAAGCTCTCGGCATTGCGTGGAGGGGGGCGGGTGAGCTCGGGAGGGTGTTTCTCGTCGCTGGACATGGCTAGTACAACTTTCCCTCCATTGGAAGCCAGACAGAAATCATCAACTTTACTCATGTCTGATCCGGCTGTCAATGATAAAAATCATGTGTGTTTAAGACACCAACAAAAAGAGAGATCCACAGCAGGCTGAACCCTTGCGGAGGCTACTGGGCCATCGAAAGGGGAGTCCCCTAGTCACCCGGCAACCGAGAAGTCTCGTTGCGCAGCGCTAAAACCGCAATAGTCTGTATCAAAGTGGGTAAATTCGACGGCCATTTTGGAGTAAAATGTATCATCTCATTAAACTGCTATATTGAGCCCACGGCTGCAGTACAGACGTGCGCAAAGAGCTCGCCTTTTACTTATTACCAACTGTGAGGGGTGTGGATGAAACCTTACAAAACGCTTCAACTAACATATCACTAGTGAGATCGGAATAAGGACAGAATACAATAATTAGAGTTGAAAAGCAAGCGGTATTGAATCATTAGGAAACTCATTGGCAAATATTTAAATTGTAAGCCTACACCACACAACATAAAACGTGTTAAATAATGACAATACATTGGCAAACATAAATTTAATGAAAATACAAAAAGAATTTAAACCATTTGAGCTTATCATCAATAGAATGTATTAACATTCCAAGATGGCCGCTGCCATACCTCACAGTGATTGGTCTAGTGTTTCAGAACGTGCACATGGGCAGCTAGTTGTTAGTTTCCAAAGTGAGTGACATTGAGAAAAGTCTCCCACGCCACTTTAGTACAGAAGGCGCTTTCACTGCACAGGTTGGTAGAACTAACTTTATGTTGCGGAGTTCGGAGTGTGCAGCAGTGTCCTACAAGACCTATAGTGACTTGTTAAGTTAGTTGGCCCCGTAGAAACCTTTAGAATGTGCTGATTTTTTTCGCCTAGTTCGATCGTATTTAAAAAAGGTGAAGAAGTTCGCAAATTGGTACAAAGTATGTTCATATCAATTATACTGGGTTCGCGCGTGCATCTGTCTGTTTTAAGTCTAGAGGTCGTGACTTAGAAAAAGGTGTACTCCAAAAGTTTAATGGTGTTTTCCTTCTTATGTTGGTATTTATTGTCTTTGACGGCACTCAATGTTATGAACATCAGCAGAGTTATCTGCGTTATCAAGCTGCGAAATGGCGCGCACGCGCTTAATTAACAAAGACTTTAAACAAGGAGGAAAGAAAGGGTTAATCAACTGCACATGCCGCCGCTGCTGGAGTAAACAGAGGCAGGCAGGGGGAGTGTAGGTGCTGGAGGGGGGATTCGCAATGCAAGGTCTCTGATGTGAGAAATCCTCATCTGTGTGTGTGTGCTTGGAGGGTGGTGGTGGGCTCCGAGCACAAGGAGGGAGGGGGAAGCCACAAACAGGCAGACAGAAGGGATTATCAATGCCTTTGTGAACCTGAGCAAAGGGAAATAAAAAGAGTGTGCAGGCACAAAATTTATGACAAGTAAGTATGCCCCAGAGCACGTTGATGCGAGGCACAGACTGAGGGGGGCGGGGGAGCGAGCGAGTGGGAGGGAAGGAGCATGGTGGTGTGCGTGGCGGATTTGGGTGGGGTGGCGGATGTTTGAGCAGGGGAGCGAGCGAGTGGGAGGGAACCAGCATATGGGGTGTGAGTGAGGCCAAGTGCGCGCTGGCGAAGCGTCACGCTTCAATAGATCACATGCATTGGGAGGAATCCGCTTGGAATCCGCTTGGTCAAAGAGTTTGTTACAACTACTATACTCTCTTCTATTTAACTCTGCGGGATAGAATATTAGAGACCTAAAAAGTGCTTATGCATGCCCTTTTCCCTGTTATCCCTGCGTTTACTCTCCGTTCTCCTATATTTACTAGCTCAGCCTCTCCAGTTTCTTTGGCATGTAATATACCTATTTATTCTGGCATGGAACCAGGCTTACCACTGACTGACTTCTTTCATTTTTGCCTCCCATTGCTCAAAGCTGGGTCCTGCAGGGGATTTCCAGTGGGTAGTAATTCGTGATCGTGCAATAAAAATTGCAATAAAAATAAAATTAATCTCTCGGTTTATATGGGGCTACACAAGATCACGTAGATCTTACAGATATATATCGCTCCCGAGAGAAAGAGGGGGTCTTGCGGTCCCTAACTTCAAGGTGTACTGGTGGGCCACACTCCTGAAATATAGTAAGATCTCACTGACCCCAAATCAGAATCCTACACAAGCAGGGGAGGTTCCAACTCCACAAGAACTCATCCTTGGAACTGAAGCGGGCGAATACCTGTGGCGACTTACTTTTGATTGCCACTACAAAAAGGTCAGTTTCTAAACATTAGCGGGCATATATAACGCGTGGAGAGGTATACGCAAGCTTCTCGGAATGGGCAGATATTCCTATTATACGAGCCTCTATCAGAACTACAATCTACCAAATATTTTTTCTGATAATTACATGAAAAGATGGGTGAATATTGGGATCACTCGATGTGGATGTTTTTTTACATCAGCAGGTTTTAAGTCATTCGAAGAATTAAAAAATGAGTATGGCTTAGAACACTGAGATTTTTTTTTTAATTCCTTCAAATAAGAGACTTTTTTTTTAAAAAAAGGTGGTGAAAGCTCGGAGTTCCAAAAATTCCGACAATTGAAATTCTCAATAGAAACACCGCAGCTAAAATAGTAGAAATATATAATAATTTAGTTTCCCTGCTGCCAGACGATATGGATAAGCATACTATCAATTGGCAAAATAAGCTAGATATGAATGAAGACTCAGTACAGCAGGTATTTCAACTCTCTCAATCACTCCTAATGTCATCCAAACTGCAAGTGCAATACTATAAAACTGTTTTCCAACTATATCATACACCGTACAAAATAGCCAAATGGAGCACAGGCAAAGGCACCCAGTGCCCTAGATGCTCGGCACTAGAGGCCGATATAATTCACATATTTGCCACATGTGATACATTAGGACTCCTGAGACGCGAAATATCAACATTCTTATCCGAAATCGGGAACTCAAACATAGAAATACCAACAGCTGAAATTATGCTAGGAATGGACGGGGATATCAGGCCAAAAACAACGCAGGGGCTCATATTCGTCTCCATGGCTGTCTACAGAATCTGCTTAGCATCCAGTTGGTTGGATCCAAATCCACCGACTTTCTCACAATGGAGAGGAAGATTTCTAGCCTCATACACTCTAGAGACAGCGATATATCGGAGGAAGGGAGCTAAAAGGAAAAAAAAAGGGTTTAGAAATCTGGGACCCCCTTATACAGTGGATACGACTCCAAGAATTATGAAATAGAATGTTATCTTATGAAATGTAGTAAATGTCACTACAACCCAATGTTTAATGTCGGGGCCAATGACAGATGAACATGTTTGTATGAGATGTTTTCCGGCTTTCTTTTTGATTTGATTCAATTTTCGTTTATTTCTTCTGTTATTTTTTCTCTTTTTGTCTTCTTCCTCTTTTTCTCTTTCTCAATTATCTATTAGTCTGTGAAATGTAAACGGACGACCGGATCAAAGGGGGGGGGGACTACGGGGTGGGCTGTCTATGCTGTAAAAAAATAAAATCATAATAAAGAAACGTTTAGAATTTTTTTTTTAAATTACATACCTTTCAAGGTTTTTTGGAAGTGCCAATCCACCAGGCCTAAACGAGAAGCTTTCAGTGAGGGATAGACAGTTTCTTGAATGGTCTAACTTACTGCTTTGTATACCCTTTCCCAAAAATGTTTGAGGGAATTGCAGGACCAAAACATATGAAGCCAATCTCACTCCGAGTTACATTTACATTTTGGGCACCTATCAGATACTGAAGAAAACATGTTATTTAAAGCCTGTGACGTTAGGTAAAGCATCCACCCATTAAAGAAAGACATGCACTGGAAATTCCCTAAAATAGGTGAAACTCGAGCTCAATATCGCTCCCATTGTTTGCTGTTTCAGTTAACTGCATAGGGTCTGGCATTAGTGCCGGATACCAAGAGAGATTAACTCCATCCCCCCTAAACAGATGTTTTACTATCCCCTTAGAGAATTCGGTGTCCGACCAATAAATACAGCCTAGTGTTGCTCTTATTTGGGCATACATAAACAAATACTGTTGACTGTGGAGCACTTTACCCTTGAAACAGCATCTGTAGGAATTTGAACCTAAGGACCTCAAAAAGGTCCTCAACCTTTGCTATGCTATGGTCTACCTAATTTACGTATAATTTCCTTAGATAATCCAGGCGACAAAAACTGCAAAAACCTAACAGTGTTTTTGCATTGATACTAGGTATACCATGACTTGAAAAAATCTTCTTCCTATATGACACAAACTTGGATAGCGTTTTATATCTTACATCTTCCAGGAGGGAGTGCCCCATAATGTCCTGCAGGTCCTTCCCAGTTGCCAATTTGTCTTCTTGTGGAGGCCGCCAGAGAGGGCAGGGGCCACCATCAAAAACCCAAGGGAGCCCAGGGGACCTTCATAAGCGCCACAGAACCTCAAAGAGACCCAAAAAGGCTTTCGGAAGTACTTACCCTAGGTTTATAGGGTCCCAAAATGAAGGAACAACCCGGACTATCTTCCATTTTTAAGCACTCCCCAAGCTGGAGCTTCAGCTCTACAGTTTTGAGTGCAGTGCTCTCTAGGGGCTAAGTTTATGGTCACAGTTATTGTGTTCTAAAGGTGTCTTAAATAATGTATGTGTTGTATGACATCTTCTATGAGTGAAGTCTATTGTTACTTCGTTGTGTGATCATGATGTGATGATCTCTAGGGGCTGATTTAATAATTGTGTTTTCAATGGCTGAAAGTATATAAGAGGCACACAGACGCATGTGATGCTCATTCTTAAATGGTATACTGAAAAAAAGTGTAGCCAGTGATTACTTATCAAAATGTGTATGCTTTAATAATGCATTTACACATTGTTATTATTGATTATTGAATATAATCCTAAACTGATGATGTTTTGAAGTTCTTTTTTCGCTTGAACCTTTGACCTAATCAGTGTGCTTACCTAATGTGGTTGTATTATCCCTTTAAGGGGTCAGATGTGAGTACGCAATGTCATCAAAAGGTATTTCCATCAGACATATGTATGTTTGTAAATTACTGCATAGTCAGGGGCGTAACACAGGCCCCCACGGTGCGGGGGGGCCAAGCTCCAGGGGGTTCCTTCAGCACAGCACTCTGGGTGGAGAGCTCCTGATGGAGCCCAGAGGGGGCCCCTCCATGCACCTTGCAGGGAGGCCCCCTCTAGTTTCATTATGCCAGTGGGCATAGTAATTATAGTAATGAGCAGTGGGTGTGTAATAAATGTACCTTTTTCTTTTTCAAAAGAACAAGCACAGACTGGATACTTTCTTAGTGAGTGTTATTACTGCGTGCCAAAGATTGGTGAATCTTAGCCCACACAACCTGCCTTCAATAGGCCGTAGACTGCTCTGCTCCGCTACCCTGAGAGAGTCAAGCACTAGCGCTTTAACGGGGTGTTTGTGTCCTAGTGGAGGGCAAAGGTGAACCCATTACGTGTACTACTTATTTCCTGCTGCATTTAGCCCCATTTCGTAGCCCAAAATGCATCCACACATCTATTTTGGAGGCAAGAGTGCATTTTGGGCTAAGATAATATCGCTAAATGCTGGGAGTCAGTTGGGGGAAAATCCTACCCCAAAAGCACATTTAGCGAACACGAGCGCCTGCTCGCTATTGTTTTTTCATTTTTTTTTATTAGAAAAGATGTTTACACAGAAACAATATAATTCCATAACATATCGAATGAGCCACGTATCAAAAGAAATAAATAACTCTCCCCTGCAATGTTTCTTCTAATTATTTTTATCTGTGCGCGGCAGCACAACATATGTGTGAAAACATTTCTGAGCTGTGTGCGCAAATGGAACTCCTCAGGAATAACAATGCGACTATGTGTGTGCTACGTATTCTAAGGGTCTAGGAGGTTCAAAATTTCCCTTTTAATTTTGAAAGAAATGGGCTGAGTTAATATTTAAAAATAATTTGTCCAGTTACGTTGGCTAAACGCCTTATCTTTTAGCGAAAGCTCTGGATGGGAAGGTGGAGCGACAGAAATAATCCAATATTTCATGATCTGCCACTACACCAAGAAGTATTACTGCTCAGAGATAAAAAAAATAACACATACTATATGTACCCCTTTGTTTTTCATTTGAAGGTGCCAGATGAAGTCATCTCTAGTGTGCCAACCAGATGCATATGTGGACTTGTTACTCCACCTGTTCAAAACTTTTGATGGTACTCCTGAAAACCTCTCAGACGTGCTCTTTCACTCATTCAATCAAACTCAGTCTTTCACTAATTCTAATTCTTTCTTACCCTTTAGTAATTACACTTGCTCTTTAACATACTAGGTCATGCAGTCCTTGAATATAACTGAGTCACTAATTCCGTTTCAAGTGAAAACTTCCATTTATGCCTGAATTTTGATTATCATTCATGCTGTTTCACTCTCTGGATTTTCACCAGGTAAAACCGAACACAAATTAAGGAGTCAAAAAGTGCAGATGCCTCTTTGTCCATCTTGGACTGTGTGAAAGTATGTTACATTTTTAATGTATTCTCCATTCTAAGGGCTTCAACTCTAGGTGGGTGCAAATTGTGTGCCTGCTAAATACCCCACCCTGTGCAAACTGTAATTCGTGGGTGTGCAATTCACACCTAGGCGTAATCAAGCCCTCACTCTTTCACTTCCTATCTTACAGTTTCGCCTATATTCAGCCAAACGCTCTTGCTGTTTCAGCTATCAACCACACATATGTATCTGCAGAGTGATTGGCTTTTGTAGCAACTCGTGAATTATTCAAATAAATAATCTCACTGACACATTAAAACTCTAAACTTATTGAAAGTGACACATTAAAACTCTAAACTCTAAACTCTAAACTCTAAACTTATTGAAAATGACACAATCACTCTAGTGGTCGCACAAGCCCTCAAAACAAATTAGACTGGTCTGCTATGAAAACACATGAAAAGTCACACCTTGGACGAGCTGTAAATTCCATATTAGTGGCAGATTGTATGCTATGCAAGTGCAAGTTCACAATAGTAATGACCTTATACACACTCTACCTGTCAAATGCTTAGAAATAAATATACAAACTGAGGGGGTGCGGGTACGTTTTAAAACATGTATAAAAGTGTTGTGACAGCACTGACAACTGTACTGTAACTTTTAAACCTATCCTCTAAATAATCTAAATATAGCTTTCAGATACAGAAACAGTAAAGGCTAGTCAAAGTTTGGAAGGACATTTGGTCAAAAAAGTGAATGGTTTTATTTAATGTATTGTTGTTGTTTTATACAGCATGAACAAGCCTAAAGGGCATTATAGTGCTTCACAGAGGGACAAGAAATCAGAGCATCTGAAAAATGTGAATGCAATGTGAAATACAGACAAAAATTAGATAACAAACCACACATTAAAAGCAATTGTCAGGAGAAGAGAGAGAAAACATATATACACTATTCACAATGTGATTACACAGAACAATAACTTTCACTGCAATGTAAAAAAAGAACATATTTACAAAACATTTTATGTAGTTTTTTTGCATGCATTAGTGTTGAAGAGAGAATATCTTTGATGACAGACTTTTCTGATACTATAGTAACAAGTCAAAAGGCAACCGCAAACTTCATTTACTTGCTGCAGGAATCCCGAAGCTAGATACACAGCTGCAATTATGCAGAAATGACTCACATTAATTTAAATTAGAAATACAAAGCCCAGCCCTGCCACGTGGGACACAGATCACCTCTCACCTAAGCAAGATCCTTCCCTTTAACAGCCTTGCCTTTTGTTTTCTTTTCATGTATACATTAGAAATGGGCCTTTGATGTACTCACAATGGCAGGCCCCATGCACGGAGATTAATGACAGAATGCGCGGCAGCCCGGGAGCGCACCATAGAGGGAACTGTGCTCCCCAGCAAAATCATCCGTAGAATCATCTACCACATCCCTCGCACTGGCCATCCTCAGGACATGCCCCATCCTCACAATGTCTTAAGCAAAGGAAAGAGATTGTTTTCCCCCTTAGTTTGCACATGCTCCCACCTCCTCTTTCCAACCTCCACCTTACTTTCCCCCTAAAGTCATATTGACTCCTCTCCCTGACCTTCCCCAAGAATCATATCGTCTCCTGGAAGAGGCCCTCAGCCGAGCTGACCCTACCCTGACCTCTACAAAAAAGTGCTTATGCCTGCCCTTTTCCCTTCTACCCCTGCGCTTTCTCTCTATTCTCCTATATTTACTAGCCCAGCCTCTCCAGTTTCTTTGGCATGTAATATACCTATTTATTCTGGCATGGAACCAGGCTTACCACTGACTGACTTCTTTCAGTTTTTGCCTCCCATTGCTCTAAGCTGGGCCCTGCAGGAGACTTCCAGTGGGTAGTAATTAGTGATCGTGCAATCAAAATTGCAATAAAAATAAAATTCATGGGAGCGCGCGGCGGCAAGATGGCCGCGTCCTGAGGGAGCTCCGTGGAACCGGCGCTGCACTTCCCTCAAAGGACTTGCTCAACAGCCGCAACCTGCCTCCGCTTAGACACTCAGACGTCGGAAGCTACCAGGAAAGTTATTTTGCGCTTCCCGACCACCGGCGCCTAATGTAATGTGCGTTTTTCGGCAGTTTCTTTCTCCTCACGGTGTCAAATGCGTCGCGACCGCCATTTTAATGACCGCGACCGCGCGAACACCTATTCTCCTCAGAAATGAAGCTTTCTGTTCTATAAGCTTCATGTGCTGGCAATTATCGATGTGGCTCTGTTTTTACTGATTCAAATAATTTTTTATGTCGCAGCTGTGCTTCCTGCAGGTTTTACACATGCCTTTTTTTTTATTGAAGGCTCCTCAATTATTTCTCTCAGTATGCACGGAGTGTATTGTGACTTTTTCTCTGGATTGTTACGCATATGACATTTTCCACATAAAAAGAGCCCGCATCCCGTTAATCTTGCGATTTATTGTGCTGTTTCATAATCCCTGCTGCAGTCTTACCTCATATTCGTGGCAACTATTCTCCTCATGGCAGACGAAGACTTCTTTCTTCACAAGTGCGCTCTATAAACATCATCCAGTCATTTACTGCTTTTTATCTTTTTTCACATTGTTTTTGCGCCCATTTTTGTTGCTGCTGCTTGAATGTATCTTTTTCTTGGCTCTTGCAAGTGCTAATTTGCCTTAGCACCTCATTCTAACCTGATTGCTTTTTCACGATGGATCTTACGCATTCAAACAAAGCACAAGGTCTCTCTGGGGCTACTTCTGGAGGTCACAAGGAGCCCTCTGCTACTGCTAGCAAACGTCGGAAGAAAGATCCTTCTTCTCAAATTAAATCCCCTCTACCTATCACGCTAGAGGATATAATGGAGGAACTACGTCTCATCCGTCCATTTATTTCGGATACTACTTCCACTCTTCAAAGAATCGAAGATAAGTGTTCTGGCCTGGACGCAAGATTATCGGATGTTGAACAAAAAGTGAGTGATGCCCAGGACATCATTGCGAAAGTTGACTCTCTCACCAAGGAACTTAATCTCTTGACAAAATCCAAAGAGGATTTGGATAATTGAAATCGTCGCAATAACCTACGAATTTACGGTATTCCGGAGGGGTCTGAAGGGTCTGACATGATTCTTTTCCTGAAATCTCAAGTTCTACAAATAGTTGGACTCCCAAAAAATGTTGACTTCAATATCCAGAGGGCTCACAGATTGGGTCCTCACTCTGCATCTTCAAATGCCAAACCAAGAGGTATCATCGCCTACTTTTTGCTGTATTCTGACTTAATGTTGATTCTGAATGCAGCCAAGCAATGCAAACAAATGTTCTGGTCAGGACACAAGATCTTTTTAGCCAAGATGTTTCCAAACAAACTGCTACTAGACGCAAAGAGTTCTTGGATTTGAGACCAGCTTTAAAGTCAATGAACGCTCGTTATGGCCTCCTACATCCCTGCTTCTTCAAAGTTACCTACAAGGAGAGAACTTTTTTATTTGACGATCCTGCAGACCTCCGGAAGTTCATCCACACCCATCGGGAGGAGCAGATGAAATTGACTAAACATTAACAGTTTTCTTTTTGATTGTCTAGGTTCCTTCTGTTTTTTTCCCTCTGGTTAACGAGTATATTTTGTACAATGGCTTAATGTTCTCTTGTTCTTTGTTTGTTTCAGATCCATCCGTTATTATGGTTATGGTCTACTGTGTGTCCTTCATGTATATGCTTGCCCATTGCACCCTGTGGATGTCTACCCTTGTTTCCTGGTAAGCTTCCATTTCATTTTGTTCTTTACGTTGATATTAACATTTATATTGTCTTTTTAGCTAAACTCGTTTCTTCTAAATTGTCCATTCTTGTTTCTGTCCTTCATATTACCCCATAGTATATTGTCGTTTCCGCCTCACTCCTTTCCCAGTGATGTGGCTGTCTTGCTCTCTTTTTCCAGCCTCCCCTCCTTCTTTATTGTTGTTGCTCATTTACCTGAATATTATGACTAAAGGCTCTTGGCTTTTCGTCATCTCCTCTTTCTTCATCCATCTGGGAGATCTTGCTCCTACCTCACCTTTATTTTCTTTTCTCTCCCTCCTTTTCTGTCATAATACATTCACTTCCCTTTACTCTTTCTTCCTTGGCAACGGTTTCTTCATTTACCGGTTTCTACTCTTTTCTCTATTCCTGGTACATCGCTTTTTCGCTTCCTTTCTCTTTCCTGTTGTAACTTGGTTCTTTCCTTTGTGGTGGTCACAATTTTTTTCTCTCTCACACTGATATAGTGTTTATTTTCTTCTCTTTAACTGTTTCTTCTAACTTATCCTCCTTTTTCCCTTTTTCTCTTAACTGGTTTATGCCTTTTCTCCTACTCTTTCTTCATTTCTTCATATGAATAGTCTTCGCATTATTTCATGGAATGTTAAGGGTCTTCGAAACCCTATCAGAAAGCAACAAATGTTATCTCATTTGGCCCGTTTGAAATGTAAAGTAGCTTTGTTCCAGGAAACGCACCTTTCTTTGCAGGATTTATCTTCGCTACTTAAACAATGGGTAGGAGAAGCCTTTTGCTCCCCAGCTGTCAATAACAGAAATGGTGCTGTTATTTTATTTCATAAATCTTTATCTGTTCAAGTTCAAAATGAAATTACTGATTCCAATGGTAGATGGTTGTTTCTAGATAGCATTGTTAATAATGTTCATCTTTCTTTTTGTAATGTTTATGGTCCCAATGGTGTTGATTTATCCTTCTGGAATGAATTTTCCTCCCTTCTTTCTTCTCAAACTGCTGAAGATCTAGTTGTAGGTGGAGATTATAATCAGTTCATGGATCCCTTTGTGGATCGTAAATCCCAAGCACGATATGTCCCAAATAAAATGCAAAAAATCATTTCATAAATCCATTTCCTCTAGAGGCCTGGTTGATTCATGGCGGATCTCTCATCCTGACTCCTTTGAATTCTCCTTCTTTTCCCCAGTACACTCATCACATTCCCGTATTGATTACATTTTTCTCTCACAACATGCATTCCAATTCATTACTCATTCTGACATAGGTTCCATTCTCATCTCAGATCTTGCCCCTGTCATCTTAGATATGGATTATCCATCTCCCTCTCCTGTCTCCCCTCGCTGGCGTTTTAATAATGCACTACTGCTTGATCCCCTATTCATTAGCCATTTTACACTTTTTATGGATGAATTTGTTTTAATAATTTAAACACTACTTCAGATTTTCACTTTCTCTGGGATGCCTTCAAGGCCGCTGCCCGAGGCTGTGTCATGGATTTTGTTTTCCTTAAAAAGAAAGAAGCACTTAACCATGCGCCCGTATTCTTAAACAGATTAAGGTTCTCGAACACCTCTATTTTACATCTAACTCACCTGATTCTTTATCCTCCCTCATTAAAGCTAAAATGCAATATAATAAACACTCTTGGGACTCTGCCTCAAATCACCTTCTTAGATTTAACGACAAAATATATGGTGGACGCAATAAAGCAGGCAAATCGCTTGCTAATTACCTTAAAATTAAAAAACAGAAATCCAAGATTGTAGTCATTAAAGACTCTCAGGGAGCATCTCATTCTTTGGATGCCACGATTCTTGATTGTTTTGTCAATTATTCTTCCCTTTATACGCCTGAATCTAGCCCTTCCTCTGAGCAAATTACCTCTTTTTTCATTCCATCCCCAAATCCCCTAATGCACCCGTGAACCTTTCCTCCCTCGATGTTCCAATTTCAGAGAAGGAAATTATTGATGCACTTTCTCTTCTACCCAAAAACAAAACATAAGGTCCGGATGGTTTTACTGTGCGCTTTTTCCTCCACTTTAAGTCAGTTTTAATCCCTCACTTACTTACTTTAATCAATAATTTCCTTGCCACTGGTGAATGCAAAGGTTCCTTTACACATGCAATGCTTTGCCTTATCCCTAAAAAAGATAAAGATCCCTCCCTCTGTAAAAATTATAGGCCCATTTTTCTTATCAATACAGATTGTAAAATATATGCAAAAATTCTAGCTATCCGTATTAATAATGTTATTCCTGATTTAATACATATATATCAATCTGGCTTTGTTAAAGGTAGGTCTATAACTGATAACTCAAGAACCCTCCTTAACATTATACACTTAGCTGCAAAGACGCATTCCCCCATTGCTGCAATCACACTAGATGCTAAAAAGGCTTTTGATCGAGTTAATTGGGATATTATGTTTGGTGCACTTCGATGGCATGGTTTTAGTCCCCCTATTCTTAATTATATTAAGCTATTATATTCAGAACCAAAAACTTCTATTTGGGTAAATGGTGTACAATCAGATTACTTCCCCCTTCATAGAGGAACCAGGCAAGGGTGTCCTCTTTCCCCACTTCTCTTTATCCTTGCCTTAGAACCTTTCTTGGAAAAAATTAGAAACTCTTCCTCTTACTCCGGATTTCAATATAGGGATGTAGAAATAAAATGTACTGCTTATGCGGATGATATTTTGCTTCATATCTCTAACCCTGCTGTTTCATTACCTGCTCTTTTCGCCTTACTTGATGATTACTCCATGGTTTCCGGCTATAAACTTAATATTGATAAATCTGAAGTCCTCCCCCTTAACAAGCTTTGCCTGTCTCATATGTTTGAAGGCTCAGGATTCGAATGGAACCCCGGTCATATCAAATGTTTAGGTGTCCTATACGCTAACACCACCAGAGAGACCATCAAAATAAATCATTCTGATATACTTCACAAACTTTCTTCACTCATAGAACGTTGGGCCCCACTGTTCCTCTCTTGGTGGGGCCGATTAGCGACTATTAAATGATGTTACTCCCTATTATACATTTTTACCTTTCTATGCTTCCTATTTCTCTTCCTCATTACTTTTTTAAATCCATCAATCGTCTCCTAACGAAAATTTTATGGAATAATCGTAAAACCAGAATCTCCCTTTTTCGTCTCCAACAACCCAAGAATCTGGGCGGTGTTAATTTTCCTAATATCTCCCGTTACCACTCTGCATTTACACTCAAACAGATTTGGCCATTTCTTACCGATTCATCCCCGTTCCCTCTAACAGCTTAGAGCTCTATAGAACTTGCTCAACTTGCTCCCGTCTCATTTATTACAGCTACCCGTTTAACTTAACCCCCTACAAGATTTATTACCCCTGTTTTTAAGCATTTAAAGGCACTAGCGCCTTCACTTTTCCGTTCTTTTCTCTCTCCTTCCACTCTTCATTCGATGACCCCGATTTGGTACAATAAATTTCTTAAGATCAACAATAGAGCACTCTTCTGGAAGGAATGGATTGATAAAGGCATTTTTACTTATGACCACCTGCTCAAAGATAACTCCTTACGATCTTTCCAAGATCTGCAAAACTCTTTTAACCTCTCTACCAAACACTCACACCACTTCCTTTTACTTACACATACCCTCCCCACCATCATTTGTGTGGACATTCCCCTCTCTGATGCTGTACTTCCCCTTTTCCCCCCACCAGACTTTACAATTCCCCTTAGAGCCTCGGCCATTTATAAGCTTCTCTCTCACTCCCCTACTGAACGGCCTAAATCTAAATTAGAACTTTTATGGGAAGCGGACTTGGCCCAAGAATTTTCCCTATCAATTTGGGATGCCCTCTGGTCTAAAATTCATACGGTCTCTCGCTCTGCTAGCACCACACAGACTCTCTATTTTTTTCATAATAGGCTTTTTTTCACACCATTAGACCTTTACAAATTCAAATTACTAGACTCCAAAAAATGTTGGTCCTTTCCCTGCGATCAAAGTGATTTTCTTCACATGTTTTTTCATTGCCCATTGGTTAAAGCACTTTGGTCCCGTATTTGGTCTACACTTAATACTATTTTATCTACTGATATCCCCTTTGATATTGTACATATTTTTCTGGGTGGCTCCTCTCCCATTTGGAATGTTCAATGTAATGTCCGTAAATTTATTGATCTTTTCACAGCTATCTCTTTTCAGATAATTACTACTAATTGGAAAGACACTTCAAAATTGCATATAATGCTTGGTGGAATTTGCTTTGTCATCATCACAGACTTGATTGTGCATATGCCACAACTGTACCGTTATTAATCAAAAGAGATTTGTTATGGTTACCTTTAACTGATTATCTCTCTAGACGTACCCCCTGATGTGTTCCTTGTTTCTTTATTCTCTCTTTTCTTCTTGTTATTAGACATATATAAGTATAAACTTTGAATTTACAGTTGCCTTTTCCCCTTTTCCTGCCACCTTTTCCCCCTAATGAAAAATTTCCCACAAAAGCTTAGTTCATTGGTATTGTTATATACCCCTCTTTGGGGTTTGTTGCCTATTTTGTTATTATTTCTCAAATATTTCCTGCTTTTTTTCTTGCAACTTTTTACTTTTGTAATGATGTTTTACATGGTTTTATCTTAATTCAATAAAGCTTTGTAAACTCAAAAAAATAAAATTAATACCTTTCAAGGTTTTATGGAAGCGCCATTCCACCAGGCCTAAAAGAGAAGCTCTCAGTGAGGGATAGACAGTTTCATGAATGGTCTAGCTTACTGCTTTGTATACCCTTTCCCAAAAATTGCAGGACCAAAACATATGAAGCCAATCTCCCTCCAAGTTATATTTTGGGCACCTCTCAGATACTGAAGGAAACATTTAATTTAAAGACGTTAGGTAAAGCCTCCACTCATTAAAGGAAGACATGCACTGGTAAATCCCCAAAATAGGTGAAATGCAAGCTTAATATCTCTCCCATTGTTGGTCACTAATATTAACCCCCGCACGCGGCATCGATTTGTTTGCTGTTTCAGTTAACTGCATAGGGTCTGGCATTGGTGCCGGATTCCAAAATCCAAGAGAGATTAACTCCATCCCCCCATAACAGATATTTTACTATCCCCTTAGAGAATTCGGTGTCCGACCAATAAATACAGCCTTGTATTGCTCTTATTTGGACATACATAAAAAAATACTGTTGACTATGGAGAGCTTTACCAAGAAACAGCATCTGTAGGGATTTGAGCCTAAGAACCTCAAAAAGGTCCTCAACCTTTGTTATTCCATGGTCTACCTAATTTACGTATAATTTCCTCAGATAATCCAGGCGACAAAAACTGCAAAAGCCTAACAGTGTTTCTGCATTGATACTAGGTTTACCTAGTCTTGAAAAAATCTTCTTCCTATATGACACAAATTTGGATAGCGTTTTATATCTTATATTTTTCAGAGGTTTAGGGGTTTCACATACCACAATAAGTCATGGATATTCAAGGCTTTCAGCATTAAAAAAAGGACCACATTTTCAAAACTAGAGGACTCCACTGACAGACGGCGTACCTGTATCAGTATAGATGCCAAATAATAGCGCCATAGGTCTGGTAGTCCCAGCCTGCCTTTCTTCTTGTGCTGTTGTAAAATGTTCAATTTATCTCGGGGTGTTTCAGGTTCCACACAACCAAGCATAAGTCAGTGGTGGGTACTGTGAAGGAAAATTGGGGGAACAGCGCAGGGGAGAAAAATAGGGAAGAGAAAATATTACTTTCCTGCTGGCCACCGCCTCGGTGGTCTTCTGCTATTCTGCTCCTGTCAACTCTCAACAGCCAATGCACAGGCTCCCAGACACCCCAGGGCCAATCCAGACGCTGCTCTCATGCTGGCAATTCCATTACCAGCAAGAGATCAGTTCAAGTATTGGTCTTAGTAGCCTGGTTTGGCACTCAGAAATAGACTGGGAGCCTGTTTATCTTCTCCACCCAGCTGTACAACACAGCTCGGGTTGAAGGAAGGCTTAGTGTGCATGTCGGTTTGGCCGGGCTGAGACAGCTGGGCAAACACACTTGCGCACTTAGTGCCCACCATTCCTCCTCCTTGTTGCTGACTCTACATCAGGATGGCCCCACCCCCAAGACTCAGTTCAGTGACAACAAAGAATAAAAAACTATTGGAGATGTCAGAAGGTGCAGTTTGGTATGCTTTGTCAGCTTTGATTGCAAAGAGTACATTATTTTCCTATCCTTTTTAACTCTGAATACTGTCAGTGAGATGAAGACCCCCCTAATAGTACATTTAAACACTCCCCAAACCATTGATGGTTCTGCTGAGGCATCATTTACTAGGAAGAAAGTTTGAATCTCCATGCACAACTGATTCATGCACTCGTCTCTAATAGGAAGGGCTTATTCATAATCCACATTGGCACAGACACCTGCAGAGGGACTGAACAGCTAAACACTATAGCTGAGTGGTCTGATAGGCCATCAACATGGTGAGATATATCTATAGTGTCCAGGGAAAGTAATGCTAGAAAAAGATCGATCCCAGAAGCAGAGTGAAAATGTTTAGAGTAAAGAAAATATTTGTTATGGGCAGGCAGTACCTGCCCTTAAAAAATTTTATGAAAACATTTCATTTTTTTTTTTTTTCAAATGAATCCGGTTTTCCATTAAGGAAAACAGGCTGCATTAAAAAAAACTGCTTTATTTAAAAGCAGTCCCAGACATGGTGGTCTGCTGAGCCCAGCAGCCCATCAGACCTGGGAGGGCCTGCCATACCCAATGGGCTCGTAAATTGCGAGAGGGTCATTAATATTCAGGAGCCTCGCAATTTGCGACCCCCATTGGGAATCGCAAACAGTGTTAAACACACTGTTGTACATCCAGTTTTGAGACTTGCAAATTGTGAGTCGCAATTGCGACGCAATTTGCGAGTCGCAAAATTGCTGGTCGTACATCTGGCCCTTAGACAACACAATAGGCATTGGGGAAGAAGACTAGGAAATAGATGCAGTAGCTATAAATCTCGTTGTTCATCGTAGGAATGTTCATTGAAGTCATAAACACGAATATTAAAATTCATTGCACATACACACTAACATAGTGGTTTAGTCATACAATGCCATTACTCCTAAAACAAAGAGCCAAAACATTTGTACTTACTTTTTGCAAGTCAGTTCCTTAAGAATTGGATATGATGTTGAATTAGTGGTACAATTCACACATTGCAAATCTCTAGAGATCAGAGTTGCAGGTGATTAGAGTGCTTGTTGCAATCTTTTATTTTAATAGATTAAAATGTTTTGGTTAATTTTGAGAATGCATTTTATACACTTTTAAATGTTTGCCTGAAATCACAAAGACCCATGTTGTGTTACTCATACATCATAATAGAATCCTTGGTTTTTTTCACAATGGAAATCCCACACTTACTTTTTTTAGTCCACAGAGGCGATTATTTCTAAATAGGTGAACACACCCGTTTTCAATCCACTTGCAAAGCATAATTAGGCCATATCTGCTTTGAACGTGAATTAGAGAAGCAGGCAGATGTTGGACATTTTCTGTAGGCTCTCCCTGGCAAAACATGGCCCACAGAGAACAACACGAACCACCACTATTTATCTGCAGTTTCCAGTTCATCTCAGGACTACTCTCCGTCTTCCTTCCTGTTTTTCATCTGTGGCAGGTGGAAGGTGAACGCAAAAGTTTGTTTATTAGCAATGCAGGCCACTTTTGCTTACTACAAAAATTAAAAACAATTGGCTTAGGTCTTTCACAGTAGGGTGTGTGTACTTCTGTAAAGAAAGAGGTGTGTCACACATCATGTGCTATATTTGCATAAATGCCCATTAAACACCTATAAACAGAAAGAGGAATCAAAAGTGAGATGATCTATATGTTAATAGATTCCTTTACAAACCTTCTCAAAAAGGATATTTTCAGAGACTTGTGAAATAGTTGATGCCAAGACAATGTTCAAATAAAAAAGATAAACTTTATTTTATGACCAAATAGCGCACAATAGGGCAATTGAGCCCTAGCCATTGCTAAAGCCTTTAAAATGTGTGCAGCATCGACCAGCTTTTATATATTTACAATCCCTTCCAAATCTGTATGCATGTGTTGTCTTGTCACAATATACATGGGCTGTTATTATCCACAGAAAGCTGTTATAGTAAATCTTTTTACTCTTCTTTTGTTGTTATAATGATAGGAGGAAAGTGCATCTATTTGAATGGAATTTGTTTTTAATCTTAATTTGTAGATAGTGTTTTTAGCTTTCCAACCTGAACAATGTACTGGAGAAGAAGTGGAGAAACAGCAAAACCTTTGAAGCACACACCGCCTACAAAGCAGCCATGACAGCACACAACTAGCTCATCAAATCAAGAAAGAAAACTTCATCCAAGACAGAATCCTCTCCAGCGCCCACAACTCCAAAGAACTCTTAGCCATCATACAGGAATACACCAAGCCCAACAGCGAAACAACCAACGTCCCTCTTTCCCAAGACCTCTGCAACAAACTCAGCTCCTTCTTTCACCTCAGATCAATACGCTTTACCAAAATGTAGACAACCAAGATCATGACATCGTCCCAACCCCAACGACTTCATTCAACTGACCCTTCTCAAATGGAGCCCTCTAACCACAGAAGACACCTTAAAGACTATGAAGAGCATTCACTCCAGAGCACATCCCTGCCCGTCACACATCTTCCACAGGGCCGCCAGTGCAATCGCACCCAAGCTACACCGAACTATCAATTGCTCCCTCGAGACTGCCACATTCTCTGACGCCTGGAAACACCCTGAAGTCAACTCCTTCCTAAAGAAGCCCTTCGCAGACCCGACAGATCTCAAGAACTTCAGGATCATCTCTCTGCTCTCTTGTGCAACCAAAGACATCAAAAAGGCCGTCAACACCCAGCTAGCACACTTCATAGAAACCAACAGCATGCTAGACACCTCTCAATCCAGATTCCGCAGCAACCACAGCACCGAGACCACCTTCATCGCTGCCACCGATGACACCCACGCCCTCCTCAGCCAAGGCCACACGGCAGCCCTCATCCTCCTGGACCTATCAGCAGCTTTTGACACCTTCACCCACTGCACACTAGCCATCAGGCTCCACAATGTCAACATCCAGGGAATAGCCTTAGTCTGGATACATTCTTTCATCTCAGGCAGAACACAGAGAATAAGACTCCTGCCCTTCCTCTCAGAACCGACAGAGATCAGATGCGGAGTACCCCAAGGACCTTCCCTCAGTCCCACACTCTTCAACATTGACATGGCCCTCCTCGCAACAATCATGAAAAACCACAAACTCAACAACGTCTCCTACGCCAATGACATCCAGCTCATCCTCTCTCTCCCCAAGGAACCCGACATCAAAATGTGCAATTTCCAAGAAAGAATGAGAGCTGTCACAACCTGGATGAGCAACAACTGCCTGAAGCTCAACACGGTGAAAAAAGAAGTCCTCATCCTCGGCTCCAACCCCTCCGCATGGGACAACACCTGGTGTTCCCCCGCCCCCGGAACCTCACCCATCCCAACGGACCACGCACGCAACCTCGGCATCATACTCGACTCTTCACTTACCATGAATCGCCAAATCAACACCATATCGACCGCATGCTTCAACACCCTCCGCATACTTCGCAAGGCATTCAAGTAGATCCCCTCAACTCCAGGAAAACTGTCACCCACGCACTCATCACCAGCAGACTGGACTACGGAAATGCTCTCCACGCCGGAATCAACAAACAAAACCTTCACAAACTCCAGATCATCCAGAAAGCCACAGCCAGACATATAGGCGACATCCCACGACATGACCACATTGCCCAACACTTCCGTGACCTCCACTGGCTCCCCGTCGAAAGAAGAATAACCTTCAAACTGCTCACACCCGCCTCCAAAGCACTCCACAACACCAGACCCCAACACCTCAATGACCGAATCTCCTTCCATGCCACCAAAAGAAACCTCTGCTTATCCGACCTCGCCTTAGCCACCGACCCTCATTTCTACAGGACCAGAGCAGGTGGAAGATCCTTCTCCAACCTCGCAGCCAAGACCTGGAAAGAACTCTCCCTTCACCTCCGACGAAGCCTGACACTGCACCAATTCAGAAAGGACCTCAAGACCTGGCTCTTCAAATGACCCCAGGAGAGCTGCTTTGCCCCCGCCTTCAGCGCCTCGTTACCCTCACAGGTGAGTAGTGCGCTCTACAAAACCCTGATTGATTGATTGATTGATTGATGTATATAATTTTTAAGTATGCTTTTATGATTCATATTGTAATATTGAATAAAGCTTATTTTCGATTCAAGTCCTGTATAATAACAACTCCTTTTAAGTGAAATATTTTTTGATTTGAGATATGACGTTTCTTCCTCTCATTTCATTACTGGACCTCATAACAGTCTTACCAGCCATTAGCAATGTCACATTTGGGAACCTGCAAAATTCGAAACAAGTAAAATAAATATCTGTTTGATTTTTCTGGCACTAACACAGGCTGATTTTTAAAAATGCTTACTATACAGCAGAAATATGAGGAAAGCTCTGCAAAACCCAGTTAATATGTTTTCATTGCATGCCTAAAACTAATTTGAAACATGCCACAAAATGAAAGGGGAACTTTTATTAATATGTCAGAGATATGGTTGCTTTCAGATGAACTTTTTTATCTTGAAATAATTAATGCTATGATTTGATATGGTTAAATCAGAATCTCATCAAACAGGATTATCTTGCCGGACTTTTGATTAGAAATATGGAGACTGGGTACACACTAAGAGCTTTTTACCACTTTCAGAAATTCAGTCATATATCAAAGACATGAACCAGTAGAACTATAGATGTTTTATGTAAGCAAAGAAGAGCTTGCCCACTAATTCAAATAACAGGAAGAGTATTTGTAAATCTCCTCCAGATTGTACGTTGGTGCTCTCTGGAGTGTTTTAATGATATTTTATATAAATGTTTCCAGACTATAAATTACTTCCACCCAATAAACAGTCCATCAAAGGGGCAACTTGTCCCATAACTTCACCAGAGCTTCCGCTGAGCACTGAATCCAAGAGGCTCATTAACCTCTGGACACAGTAAGAGACACCATTCCATGTCAAGTTTGTTTGAACTACAATCCAGTCTTTATGTATAAGATATTAACCCGTTCGCCATGGGGCTAATTCCCCTGCGGTGTGGGGGGAGGGGGTCCGCGTGCGGCGCCACGGTGCTCTTTACGAGCTCAGCTCGTCATGCAGAACAGTGGAGCTGTGCTCATGATGAGCTGAGCTCGTCAGGACTCCGCCCACTCAATGGAATACCCCGCACAGGAGGGGAATTATCCCCGCCTTGGTGTTCAATGCAGTTATGATGAGCTCAGCTCGTCATGAGCACTGCTCCATTGTGCCACATGACAAGCTGAGCTCATCATGAGTGCGAAGGAGTTAAATAAATCTACATTTCATTAATACCTCCTAACGTTGATAGAATATGTGTGTATTACAGCTTTGGATTGGTAAAATACTATCCAAGCCAACCTGAAATTTATAAAAGCTACCTCTGGCATGTGTTTCGCTTTCTGCCTGAAAGAGTATTGTTTTGACGTATACTGGGTGCTTCCTTGTGTCTGGGCAAAGATATACCTCTCTGAGGAACTCTAATGAGAGCAAAACACGTGTCAGGGTTTGCTTTTATTTTTAGGTTGGCTTGGATAGTATTTTACAAATCCAAAGCTGTAATACTGTGCCTGGAGTGGTAAAAGGCTTTGGTCATTTTACAGCTCGGCATGGATAGCACTGTGCTAGTCTTATGCTTAAAGACTTTGCTGTAAAAATGGCAAAATACTTTGTCCCTTTCTATCTCGCATGGATGGCACTGTGCTAATCCTATGCTTAAAGACTTTGATAGAAATGCAGACATTTGAGGTGCGCAAATTTAGAGTGTCTCTGGTGTTGAGAGTGCTCTATACTGGAGCTGCTTTCCACCTACATTTGAGAACTATCCAGATTTCTCTGCTTCTCTTTTTTGCATAATAATTTATGCGTCACTCTATGCCTGAAAAGGTATTGTTTTGACTTATACTGGGTGCTCCCTTGTGTCCTGACAAAGATATACCTCTCTGAAGAGCTCTAATGAAAGCAAAATACCTGTCGGGGTTGCTTTTATACATTTCAGACTGGATTGGATAGTATTTTACCATTCCAAAGCTGTAATACTGTGCTTGGAGTGTTAAAAGGCTTTGGTCATTTTACAGCTCGGCATGGATAGCACTGTGCTAATCCTACGCTTAAAGACTTTGCTGTAGAAATGGCAAAAGACTTTGTCCATTTCTATCTCAGCATGGATGGCATTGTGCTAATCCTATACTTAAAGACTTTGATAGAAAAGCAGACATTTGAGGTGAGCAGATTTAGAGTGTCGCTGGTAAACTGGAGCTGCTTTCCACCTAAACTTGAGAATTACCCTGAGTTCTCAGCTTAATATATATATATATATATATATATATATATATATATATATATATATATATATATATATATATATATATATATATATATATATATATATATATCACCTCCTTATGGCTCTCTCCTTCCCCTGTTAAGGCGCTGCAGTCGTGGTCGCGTCGCTCCCGCAGTTGAGCCCAACTGCTATTTATTTGCACAATATCTCTCCCTCGTGGGGCGAGAAAACGGAGTCGCTTTGAAAAACAATTCCAGCACTTCACTGCGTTTAAAGTTCCATCTTGGTTTATTTATCCATGGGGTCAAAAAAACAACAAACACCAACGCGTTTCGACAACGTCCGTTGTCTTGCTCACGGTCAGAACTGACCGTGAGCAAGACAACGGACGTTGTCGAAACGCGTTGGTGTTTGTTGTTTTTTTGACCCCATGGATAAATAAACCAAGATGGAACTTTAAACGCAGTGAAGTGCTGGAATTGTTTTTCAAAGCGACTCCGTTTTCTCGCCCCACGAGGGAGAGATATTGTGCAAATATATATATATATATATATATCAGCAATCATCTGCTCCCACCACTTCCGATCCCCACACAGCGGCGGCGAGGAAGGAGGCACAGACCGCTCAGGACATCAGGCAAGTTCTTTAGTTTGTTTAAAACCCAACACAACGCTTTCAAGCTGCAAGCCCTTGTTCACGTGTAGTCTGGATATACGCCATCTTCATTTTTATTGCTAGAATGAACACACCCCCTCGACCACCATCACAGGTCCCATGGCCATAGTCAGAGTAAACAGACTACATTTTTCACGGTATTGTAATTGTAAATAAAACCATGAGCATTTATTATTAAACCGTGTAAACGTCACATATTATATACACATAAATAATTAATAAATATGTGCAAAAATCCACTGACGCATTTCAGATAACAATTTAAATAACTGGATAAATCCACCGAATGCATAAAAATAGTAGTCATAACAAAACAATATATCATAGGATAACTCCCTTGTGTGGCCATGTATTCAAACTGTATATGTGCAAAATTATATATGAAAGATTCATAATTTTTGTGCAAATTGTTGTAAGGTGTGCAAAAATTACAAGTTTAAAGTGCTTAGAAAAAGACATATAAATATATACAAATTTGATCCGATAAAGTATATTAATAGTGCAAACCTCTAAAAGCTATTATATTAATAACAGTAAAATGTCCCGAACTGGACAGAGTACTATTAAATGACATTTAAAAAGCATTAGTTTGCATTAAAAAATATAAATATTGTTCTACTAAAATCAGATCATGAGGGGAAAATTAGATAACAATTCATCATAATTTACAGGATGCATCACAATTCATAAATATACAGAAGGTAACTATGCAAAAAGAGAACCGACATCATGTTCATAAAAAGTTATGCATGTCTTTTGTATTATTTAAACCGTTAGGCCATTTACTTTCGAACTCAAGAATGATTTTTGTTTCTAATTGCCTAAGTTGGCGTTCTCTATTGCCTCCTCTTCTAGATTTTGGTATGGCGTTGATGACATCATAAGAAAGGCAATTTATATAATTTGCATGAGCTCGCTTAAAATGTTGTTCCACAGGATATGCTGGATCACTGTGGAGAATGGTCCTTATATGCTGCAATATCCTGACCTGCACCTGCAGCTTCGTACTACCAATGTAGTTAAGGCCACAGGTGCCCGTCAGGACATACACAGCATATTCGGTTTTACAATTGTAATTGCCTCGAATAGGAATGGGTATTTCACCAAAAGGGGTTGAATAAAGAGTCATGTTTCAGCCAGACTTGCATGCTCTACAGGTTACACATTTTCTGAATCCCTTTGCAGGTTGTAACCAAGAGGCTGCTTTCCTAGTTTCTGGGAAGTTTTATCTAGAATAGTACCCATAGTACTCCCCCTTCTAAATGTAATTACAGGGGCTTCTGACAGCTTATTTCGAAGAATATTGTCTGAGTACTATTGGCCAATATTTGTTAACGATGGATCTTATTTTACGTTCCTCCCTATTGTACGTGGTGATCAGTCTGGGGGTATTCATATTTCTCAATGCTGTCGGAGATACATTTTGTTCCTCATTGTTTTGGTTATCAAAGAGGCTTGTTCTAGATCGTGTATTAGCCTTAATTATAGCATCTCAAATTATTTTATCATAGTACCCTCTGGCTTGCCATCTATTCACCAAATCAAACTGACATTTATTAAAGTCCACGTCATTGCTGCATATACGTTTTATTCTTAGAATCTCTCCATACGGTGTGCTAGCAATGAGGTGTTTAGGGTGTGAACTTGTCGCATGTAATGTTACCAGAAGTTGGTTTTCTGTATAACGTACTTTCAATTTTTCCATCATTGACATAAAGCCTTACATCTAAAAAATCCATCTGACTTTTATGAATATGGGAAGTGAATTTAAGATTTAAGGAATTGTTATTAATATCATCTTTGAAGCCATATGCTTCATTTTCACTTCCCTTCCATAATACGAAAACATCATCAATGTACGTTAAGTATATAATAAGATGGGATTCAAAGAGCGCCCGATGCATTGGCTTGAGGACCTGCTCCTCCCACCAGCCAACATGCAGGCATGCATAGCTGGGGGAGAAGCAGGCCCCCATCGCCAAACCCCTTACCTGTTTGAAGATATCTTTATCAAACAGGAAAAAAATATTATTCAGGCACCAACTAATAAGCTCAAGAATCACCTTATTATGATCATAGAATTCCCTTGACCTGTTATCCAAAAAATGCTTCACAGTTGTTAATCCATGTGTGTGATCTATACTCGTACATAGAGATTCTATATCGAGAGAAATTAGGTACAGCTCATCAGTCCAGACTAGATTTTCAACTTTTTTGAGAACATCTCTGGTGTCTTTTACATAGCTTGGCATGTCCTTTACCAAGCAAGCTTCGTAAAAAGAAATCTACATTTTGGCCAACATTCTCTCCTAAGCTATTAATAGCCGAAAATATTGGCCTACTGGGGAAACATTTTTATGTAATTTAGGGATTAGATATAATACAGGTAGTACCGGGAATTCATTGTACATGAATATGTATTCTTCATTAGAGATAAGGCCTTGTCTTTTCCATTGTGCCAAAAGTTTCTGAAGTGTTATTTTAGCTTTTTCATACTCTCTAGTGTTAGATTTTGTATAGCAGCACGCCTCATTGAGCTGCCTTTGCGCTTCCAAAACATAATCTTTTTTGGCCACAATACCAGGTTGCCACCTTTATCAGATTTTTTGTCCTCCCACCAAATAGGTAAGCGGACCCCTCCTTTGAGTAATTGCCCATTAACCGTACTCATTTATGACACTACTGATAGAGCGCGCAGGTCACCCGACTATAATTTTATCAATGCTCACTTGGGCCCATAATTCAATTTACTATAATTTACTCAATCGGGTAACCTACACTCTACTACCAGTCTATTAGATACTACTGATTCCTATACCATTAACTTACCAATCCATGTCACTGGTACCAATGATCACTATGGATCAGGGAGTTAGTTGTAAAGATAAGCAAACAGTCAAAAAATACCATAACATTGCACTCTTTGTAATAACCACAGACTCGAGAAGTTTTAAAAACCTTTATCTAATCTTCATCAAGAGTTGAGAGCAAAAGGCTTACAGCAAGCAAGCTATCAATAACCAGAATCATGAAAAGCGTGGAACTATGCAAAAGATATATTATGCCAACCATTTAGAATTCTAAAGGAAAGGTAAGAACAGGGAACATACTGTAATGAACTTATAGAAATCTGATTTGAAAGGATAACTTCTAAAGGATGGGGAAAACAATGGACATGCTAGAAGTTACCGTTTAATCGCTTTCAAAAGGGAGGGTAAAGAAAAGGTACATAATTATTTTTTCATGAACATTTCATGATCTTCAATTCTAAAGGATAGGAGAAAAATTGGGTCATGCTAAAATAGCAAGAATCACGACTTTATTATTTATCACGAAGGAAGGGGAGAGAAATGGAACATATGCAATTATGATTTTAGCAAGATTCAAAGAGGGTAAGAAAAGGACGCAAATATACTATTTGTTTCCCACACAGATTTATATTTACCTAGAACGGTGTGAACACTAACCCTGGCCACGGGTCAGTTAAAAGGACAGAGGAAACCCCAAGGAATGCAGTTGCCAGTAAGCCATCAGGTGCAGTATGGAAATCAGGACAGGGTAGACCAGATTAGAATCAGGACAGGACCACTGAAAGTTGAGACCAGCACCCGCAGTTCAGTTGCAACGCCTGCGCTACTCCCTCTCTGCAGCTATCAGTCAAAACTCCGATTGGGTTTTCAATTTCCCCATAAAAGTGCTTCGCCAAGCACTTAAGGTCCCAGAACCCCGATTGGGTCAGCGAGTCTTCTGACAGAGTGCTCCGCAGCACCTCTGTTCTCGATCAGCTATTGAGTGCGTTGGGTCTGTGACAGGTCAGCTATTTGGACAAGTCGGACAAATTCTCTAGCTAAACCTATGCTAGTTATACTATTTTCCAGGTCAGTGTACCACCCCTCAATGTTGCAAGTGTAAGAATCCCCAATTTCGATTGAACAAGGAAGAGGACAGGTGGGTCATCACACCGCCTAATATTTCTGAATTTTGCCGTCTCCTATTCAAATTAAGGGTCCCGCCTATTAAATTCAGGCTCCCATGAAGTTTTCCACTCGCAAACAATGGATGTTTTATTCAATACAACAATGTATGTGTCCAAAGTTCAGTAGGTGACGTTCCCAGGAGCATCTTCTCACTCAGTCAGCTCCTTGGCTGGATTTCAAAGGTCACTGCAGTGGAGACTCGCAGATCTCGCGCAGACGCAGTTTCAAGCAAGGTGGAGTGCAGCAAGGGACAATAGGCCATATTTCGTAATGTACCATGAAATGGAATAGAAACAGTTTTATAACACAGAATAAATGAATACACTGTATACCATGAACTTCTACTCTATACCCATTGCTTTACAATAAACTATAGCTTTAGGATTAAGCAGAACGAACAGCTTAGCAAAAGCATCAATGCAAGCTTCTTGCACGTGAGAACACAAAGCAGCCATATTAGCTCTAATGCACAGATGCGAACAGCTTCCCTCCAAAACTGCAAGTACGTCACGCCACATGGGTATGACTGACGCATGCGCAGTAGAAATTCTCGCGTAGCAGCAGCCATTTTATTTGCAAGAGTATGAGGATAAGTAAACACATAAGCAAGCTTCACTCGGATACCCCGTGTAAAGGGGAAATATGCAAAATTAGTAAAACGAACATGTTGGTTACATTATTAACATTATTCGAGGTTCATGAGTTCGAGCAAGTCACTTTACGTACGAATCCTTGCTCCATGAATCCCCTCTTTGATGATATTTTATATCATCACAATTAATGGAACCAGAAGCCAACTTCTCGCATTTCACCCATTTTAATCTCTTCAAACTTTCTATTTTTCTTTTTCTCAGCAATTTTAATAGGATGAGAATTTTTCATTTTCTTATAAATGTGGTTATTCAATTATTCTAATTCAAGCTCTTCAATATTCCTTTTTACTCCTCGCTTATTCACCGAATAATTCTTTTTGTGTTTACGACACTTGCAGCAAATTATTAGTATGAACACTAGTAGACCTATTCCCGCTATTGGCATGAGTATTTTGCTCACAAGACTTTTACCTAAATTAGAAAACCAACTACCTACGGCGGAGAGACCATCAGTAAGTCTCTTCCAAGCACCGTCAACCTTCAGTGGTTTAAGTTCTTTTTCTAAATTTGTAATATTTCTCACATACCCTTTAATTTCCACACTCTTGTCTGGTATGTAAGTGCAACAATGTTGCGCTTTCAACATTCTGCAGACTCCGCCCTCTTTTGCCAATAATGTGTCAAGAGCAAGTTGATTTTGTAAAACCATTGATCTGATCGCAACCAATTCAGTATTGACCATCAGGAAACCTCCAGCAGTGTCAGTTGATAACCGATCCACTATTGTAGACAATTTGCAAATTTTGTGTGTATTCAGAGCCACTCCCACTGTAGGTATCAATGCACTAAAAATATCACCTACTATTTCACCAACACTTTCTCTTTTACTACGTACTAATTCTTTAGTTCTTTCATTGCTTCCAGTGATTTTCCCCACATGGTATATCTTTGGGAAGACCAAACCAAAATAACAGCTCCCATACCAATGGTCGGGCAATTTGAAATAAGCCTTGTTCCCACATATATAATAAATTCCAGGAAACACGGGCTCTGACCCATCTTTGAAACCCCAACCCCCAATTACCTTGTAATTGTGTTCGCATTCACTGGAACGAATGAATATATTGCTAAAATAACTGGTTCTTTCTCTGTGAAGACATAGTTAACCTTTCTTTTCGAAATCCAGCAACATAGCAGCGTTAGCCTCACCATTTGAGGAGCTCCCTATGCTTTCAGCCCATTTAGGAGTTTTCTGATTCTTGTCATTTGCTTTCTTTTGGAAACGTTCTCGTCTTTTCTCTACCATGTTCAGAAACATTTTCTCTTTTTGGTGTAATAAACATGTCAGGTTATTCTTGTGTGCGTCATCTATGTTTATTTTACCTACAGTTAGAAAATATTCATACATGTATTTTGCTGCATCTCTAGTTGTATGTACAGGGTTTAGGTTTCTCCTTACAGGATGTTCAGAAAATATCACATCTAGATTAGAATAGTAATACTGTAATGGTTCTCTTTTGTAAAACAAAGTGGTTAAAATACTACAGGAAATTCCATATGTTAGTGGCAGATGGTGGTACGTCACACCTTCAGCTACCAAGGTAGGCAGCTTCATGCAGACATAACAGTCGTCTATTTCCATAGCTTCTACATAATGTACTAACAGGTTTGCAAAAACATTTAAATGAGTTCTATTCTTAATTTTGTTATAATATAATCCTTCCTCATCTGGTACTTCTATGTCTACTTGTGTCTGTCTAAATCTAAGTGTTTTCTCCGGTGTATCTACTCTTTGTGGTGTATTTCTAGTTTGTAGCTCTTCTGTGTCCTTTGGCAATTGATTAGTAGGGTACAGGTTTGTGTCTTTACTCATCATGTAAGGAATAGTTGTTGTTAGTCCTATCCAAAGTATTAGTACTATTGCTATACTACATAAACATACTTTACAGCATGTTTTTAAACAACCTCGTTTCGGTCTTCCATTAACAGAAGAATCATCCATTTTGACTAAAAGGAGATTCGACCCCTCTTTGTAACTTTACACAGTCTCTTTACCCTCTGTGTTTTTTCAGGCCGGTCTCACTTCTTCAATGATTCAGAAAAGGGGGTGGTGATGAACAGAGTGTCTGAATTAAGCAGACCACTCTTACCCAGTCCAAAGATCAGGGCTTGATCCATCACCGTTTTTTAGCTCACTGCACCATCCCAGCTCAGAACCTGGCTACATGCAAATTAGTCTGTTCCTGTCCCAGTGCATGATGGGAACAGGGCAAACCAAACTACCAAGCCAATTCTTATACTGGGAAGGAAACAAGCTACCGGGGACCGGTTTCTGGCATTTCATCCGTCGTCGGCCCGGCTTGCTTGAATCCTGATGGTGCAATGAGCAAGGGACTCACATCTGAGTATACCCTTCCACGCTTATGGTGGACAAAATGATTCAGAAAAGGGGGTGGTGATGAACAGAGTGTCTGAATTAAGCAGACCACTCTTACCCAGTCCAAAGATCAGGGCTTGATCCATCACCGTTTTTTAGCTCACTGCACCATCCCAGCTCAGAACCTGGCTACATGCAAATTAGTCTGTTCCTGTCCCAGTGCATGATGGGAACAGGGCAAACCAAACTACCAAGCCAATTCTTATACTGGGAAGGAAACAAGCTACCGGGGACCGGTTTCTGGCATTTCAGCCATCGTCGGCCCGGCTTGCTTGAATCCTGATGGTGCAATGAGCAAGGGACTCACATCTGAGTATACCCTTCCACGCTTATGGTGGACAAAATGATTCAGAAAAGGGGGTGGTGATGAACAGAGTGTCTGAATTAAGCAGACCACTCTTACCCAGTCCAAAGATCAGGGCTTGATCCATCACCGTTTTTTAGCTCACTGCACCATCCCAGCTCAGAACCTGGCTACATGCAAATTAGTCTGTTCCTGTCCCAGTGCATGATGGGAACAGGGCAAACCAAACTACCAAGCCAATTCTTATACTGGGAAGGAAACAAGCTACCGGGGACCGGTTTCTGCCATTTCAGCCGTCGTCGGCCCGGCTTGCTTGAATCCTGATGGTGCAATGAGCAAGGGACTCACATCTGAGTATACCCTTCCACGCTTCGTCAGTTTGATCAGTAATCAATTCTTCATCACTTTCGTCACTTATTTCCAAGTTTTCAAAATCTTCCAACACAAAATAAGTCCATTCAGGGCTTTGATATTTATTATTCAGTCTTTTTATTCGTGAACTCCTTCTGTTGGTTCGTATCACAGATGGGTCTGCTTGACTTGAGACTTCATTCATCTGCTCAGGTTCTTCATTAATTGTCTTTAGTAGCAGTCTCAATCTTTTGACAAATCTTGGCACATTGTCTCCTTTTCTGAGTCTTTTAACTGGCACTGTGTCTTGGCCCTCTTCAAATGCTCTTTTATTTTCACTCAGTTGTGGCACATTGGTTTCAAGATCGTCTACTGTGTTTCTCCCTAACTGACTAGGTCCAGGTCTTATTTCAGCTTCTTCTGCTTGGTCTCTAAACTGGCCTTGTTCAGGTATATGCTGGATTTGACTTTGGTTTATTTCGTTTTCTTCTTCCTGAACACAATTGACTATTCCTACCTGATCCTGTTCAAGCTCTTTGAACTTTTGATTTTCTTCCGCTTGAACCTCTGCCCTAGTTTCTATCTGTCCCTCTTCTGGCTCAGGGGTTCTTGGAGGTGTATCAATTTCCTGCTCTTTCCCTATCTGACCCTCCTCACTATCAGATTTGATTTGGATTTCGATGATCTGGGTATCTTCTTCTACACCTGTCTCGTCCTCACTCTCCCACTGTCTATCTAAATGGGTTTGTCTTCTTGTTCTCACAGGATCTATAGTCAGGTCGATTATTGGGACCCAGTCATCTTGACTGGAGCTCGGTTGTTCCTCTTCAGCTACTTCTGGATCACGTTCTTGAAACCCTTCAGCTGCACAACCTTCAGCCTCAGTTTCCTCAGGTTCAGTCACTTTCTTTGTGTGACTAGCATGAATCCAGTGTGGTACTGCACATTTCACAGCTGTGGAGGTAACCAGAATTACTTGTCGTGGTTTTCCCCAACTTGGTGCAAGGCAACTTTTCTAGTATGCTTCTTTATTACTGGTACAAAAGGGGGTGGGCTGGACCAGAAGCTTGTTTCCGGTCCAGGGAAGGCATGGCTTGGCAGTTCGGGCTGGACTGTTCCAAAGAGGCACAGGGTCAGACTGATTTGCATATAGCCATGTCTGAACTGGGGTGGCAGAGTGGGCTAAAGAACGGTGATGGATTCAACCCAGATCTTTTGACTGGGTGTGAGTGTTTGATTGGTTCAGATGCTCCGTCCATCACCACCCCCTTTTGTACCGCTTTTGGCCGCCATAAGTGTGGCAGGGTATGCTCAGACGTGAGTCCCTTGCTTACTTTGCCACTGGATTCAAGCAAGCCGGGCTGAAGACGGCTGTAATGCCAGAAACCGGTCCTCGGAAGCTTGTTTCCGGTCCAGGGAAGGCATGGCTTGGCTTGGCAGTTCGGGCTGGACTGTTCCAATGAGGCACAGGGTCAGACTGATTTGCATATAGCCATGTCTGAACTGGGGTGGCAGAGTGGGCTAAAGAACGGTGATGGATTCAACCCAGATCTTTTGACTGGGTGTGAGTGTTTGATTGGTTCAGATGCTCCGTCCATCACCACCCCCTTTTGTACCGCTTTTGGCCGCCATAAGTGTGGCAGGGTATGCTCAGACGTGAGTCCCTTGCTCACTTTGCTACTGGATTCAAGCAAGCCGGGCTGAAGACGGCTGTAATGCCAGAAACCGGTCCTCGGAAGCTTGTTTCCGGTCCAGGGAAGGCATGGCTTGGCAGTTCGGGCTGGACTGTTCCAATGAGGCACATGGTCAGACTGAATTGCATATAGCCATGTCTGAACTGGGGTGGCAGAGTGGGCTAAAGAACGGTGATGGATTCAACCCAGATCTTTTGACTGGGTGTGAGCGTTTGATTGGTTCAGATGCTCCGTCCATCACCACCCCCTTGTGTACCGCTTTTGGCCGCCATAAGTGTGGCAGGGTATGCTCAGACGTGAGTCCCTTGCTCACTTTGCCACTGGACTCAAGCAAGCCGGGCTGAAGACCGCTGTAATGCCAGAAACCGGCCCTCGGAAGCTTGTTTCCGGTCCAGGGAAGGCATGGCTTGGCAGTTCGGGCTGGACTGTTCCAATGAGGCACAGGGTCAGACTGATTTGCATATAGTCATGTCTGAACTGGGGTGGCAGAGTGGGCTAAAGAACAGTGATGGATTCAATCCAGATCTTTTGACTGGCTGTGAGTGTTTGATTGGTTCAGATGCTCCGTCCATCACCACCCTCTTTTGTACCGCTTTTGGCCGCCATAAGTGTGGCAGGGTATGCTCAGAAGTAAGTCCCTTTCTCACTTTGCCACTGGATTCAAGCAAGCCGGGCTGAAGATGGCTGTAATGCCAGAAACCGGTCCTCAGAAGCTTGTTTCCGGTCCAGGGAAGGCATGGCTTGGCAGTTCGGGCTGGACTGTTCCAATGAGGCTCAGGGTCAGACTGATTTGCATATAGCCATGTCTGAACTGGGGTGGCAGAGTGGGCTAAAGAACGGTGATGGATTCAACCCAGATCTTTTGACTGGGTGTGAGTGTTTGATTGGTTCAGATGCTCCGTCCATCACCACCCCCTTTTGTACCGCTTTTGGCCGCCATAAGTGTGGCAGGGTATGCTTAGACGTGAGTCCCTTGCTCACTTTGCCACTGGATTCAAGCAAGCCGGTCTGAAGACGGCTGTAATGCCAGAAACCGGTCCTCGGAAGCTTGTTTCCGGTCCAGGGAAGGCATGGCTTGGCAGTTCGGACTGGACTGTTCCAATGAGGCACAGGGTCAGACTGATTTGCATATAGCCATGTCTGAACTGGGGTGGCAGAGTGGGCTAAATAACGGTGATGGATTCAACCCAGATCTTTTGACTGGATGTGAGTGTTTGATTGGTTCAGATGCTCCGTCCATCACCCCCCCCCTTTGTACCGCTTTTGGCCGCCATAAGTGTGGCAGGGTATGCTCAGACGTGAGTTCCTTGCTCACTTTGCCACTGGATTCAAGCAAGCCGGGCTGAAGACGGCTGTAATGCCAGAAACCGGTCCTCGGAAGCTTGTTTCCGGTCCAGGGAAGGCATGGCTTGGCAGTTCGGACTGGACTGTTCCAATGAGGCACAGGGTCAGACTGATTTGCATATAGCCATGTCTGAACTGGGGTGGCAGAGTGGGCTAAAGAACGGTGATGGATTCAAACCAGATCTTTTGACTGGGTGTGAGTGTTTGATTGGTTCAGATGCTCCGTCCATCACCACCCCCTTTTGTACCGCTTTTGGCCGCCATAAGTGTGACAGGGTATGCTCAGACGTGAGTCCCTTGCTCACTTTGCCACTGGATTCAAGCAAGCCGGGCTGAAGACGGCTGTAATGCCAGAAACCGGTCCTCGGAAGCTTGTTTCCGGTCCAGGGAAGGCATGGCTTGGCAGTTCGGGCTGGACTGTTCCAATGTGGCACAGGGTCAGACTGATTTGCTATAGCCATGTCTGAACTGGGGTGGCAGAGTGGGCTAAAGAACGGTGATGGATTCAACCCAGATCTTTTGACTGGGTGTGAGTGTTTGATTGGTTCAGATGCTCCGTCCATCACCTCCCCCTTTTGTACTGCTTCTTTATTACTACTCAATCACCAGGGTTCAGGTCATGTGCTGGTGTTGCTGGTCTGGCGACAGCATCTTCCCCAACCTGGTGAGAGATAGAACGCACTTTGTCAGCCAGTTCTTTGCAGTATTCTAGCACCCAATCATCAGAAATGCTTATCAGTTTGTATCCTGGCACCCATGCTTGCCGCATCGCTCTTCCCATCAGTATCTCATGGGGACTCAAGCCGGTGTTCCGGTCTGGAATACTTCTAAGTCCCATCAAAACAAGGGGCAAAGCATCTGGCCCTTCAATTTGAGTTGATTCACACATTTTTCCCAATCTTGATTTGATTGTGCCATTCAATTGTTCTACCACTCCAGAAGCCTCTGGGCGATGTGCACAGTGCAGTTTTTGCATAGTTTTGAATGCTGTGCAAATCTGATTTATAATTTCACTATGGAAATGCTTTCCTCTGTCTGATTCAATTGTCACTGGAAAAGCGTACCGAGGTATAAGTTCCCTAAGAACAATTTAGCTACTGTGATGCTATCATTCCTGCCTGTGGGATAAGCTTCCATCCATTTCGAAAACATGCAGACAATGACAAGAACGTACTTCATTCCTCGACAAGGGGGTAACTAAATAAAGTCAAGTTGTAGTCTTATAAAAGGGCCCTCTGCCTTTCTGATTTTCTCGGGCAACACTACCGTTTTCTTTCCCAGGTTAAATTGCTGACAAACCAGACACCTCTGGCAGAGTGCCTCTGCTATCTTGCTGAATCTCGAGTTGAACTATGCCTGTTTAAATATGCGTATCATAGCATCTCTTCCCAAATGTGTGTCTCTATGTATCAACCTAGCCATAGGAGCAAGCAAACAGTCTGGTAACACAGGCATCCCTTCAAGGTAAACAACAACACCATCTTCCACCCTCCTTTGACAACCAAATTTCTTCCAACTTTCGTTCTCTTTTGGTTCTGCTGTGTCCTGTAAGTCTCTCACTTCTTCTCATGTATTTATTCCTTCTAGCATCATAAGTTGGCAGCTGTTTCCGTTTACCACAACCTTTTTATTAATAGCCATTTTGTATTTTGCACAATGTTGGGCTAACTGGTCAGCATATCGATTACCTGCTGTCACTTTGTTGTTGCCAGATTTGTGAGCAGCACACTTGACCACAAGCAATTCTTTTGGTAACTGGATTGCTTCCAGTAAATCTTGTACATAATTTCCATTTCTGATTGCAATACCCGTCAGAAACTCCCTTTGCATCCATAATTGGCCAAAGTCATGCACAACTCCGTAACCATACTGGCTATCAGTATATATGGTTACTTTCCAGTTTTTCCCAAATTTACATGCTCTTGCCAATGCAACTAATTCAGCTACATGTGCAGACTTGACTCCAGGTAAATAGGGGCTCTTCTTTTATGTCTGGGCGTGGTTTTGTACTGAACTCGGTCAGATCAATGCAGTCATGTTCAACTTCCCCTTTTACTTGTGCTGATAGTGAATTCGGTAGTAGGGTAGCTGGATTCAAGATATTACACCTGGCTATGGTTACGTTCCCTGCACCTACAAGGATTCTCTTGTACTTAGTCAGCTGACTAGGTGTGAGATACTGGGTTTTGGTTCTTGTTAGCAAAATTACAACTGCATGTGGAACATACACTGTTACAGGATGTCCCATAATGATGGATTTGCTCTGCTCCAGGCTCATGCATGTTGCAGCTACTGCTTTCAGGCATCCAGGTAATGCAGCTGCCACTGGGTCCAATGTGGAAGAAAAATATGCCACAGGACGTCTTGTTAAACCATGAATTTGGGTCAGATCTGAAAGTGCACAATTGTCTCGTGTGTCACAAAACAATGCACACTCCTTTGAGTAATCAGGCATTCCCAATGCTGGAGCTGTACACAGACATTCTCGCAATTTCACAAAAGCAGTCATGCTTTCGTCATCCCACTCCACTGGCTCCTTAGCTCCTTTCTTTGTCATTTTTATCAATGGTCTTGCTAGGACTGCAAATCCCACAATCCACTGCCTGCAGTAACCAACAACTCCAAGAAACATTCTGATTTCTTTCTGAGTGTTGGGCAACTCCATGTTTAGAATTATTCTAATTCTCTCTGTGGTAACTTTCCTGACACGGCTCTCTATCTGGTGCCCCAAATATTTCACTGATGAAGTACAGAACTGTAATTTATCTGGCGACACTTTATGTCCTCCTTCACCTAAATGGTTCAGTAATGCAATGGTGTCAACAACACAGTCTTTCCGACTTTTGGACGCTACCAAGAGGTCATCTATGTATTGCACCAGGACTGACTTTCCAGGCAATAACAAAGATTCAAGGCATTTTTTCAGAATTTGATTAAAAATCGAAGGACTTTCTGTGTACCCCTGAGGAACACGATTCCAGAAGTAGACATGACTGTCGAATTCAAATGACAAAAGAAATTTGCTGTCTGGATCTAATGGAATCGAAAAGAATGCATGACACAGGTCAATGACTGTAAACCATCCAGCATTCCACGGTATTTGGTACAGAATCACTGCAGGATTTGGCACGACAGGACAGCAAGGAACAACAATTTTATTAACCTTGCGCAAGTCCTGTATGACCCTGTACTTACCACTCGGTTTCTTTATGCCAATTATGGGAGAATTACAAGGACTGCTCAATACTTCTTGTAAAATGCCTGCTTCTAGCAACCGTTTGATTTCTATAGCAGCCCCTGCTTTCACTTCTGCACTAATTTTGTACTGTCGAGTATTTGGGTAAACTGCATCTTCCTTTATTGCTATTTTAATTGGGTCAACATTAGCCATTAATCCTACGTCTTTTACAGTAAAATCCCATACTTCTGGTTTTACTGTCTGTTGAAGTTTTCCTGGCAAATCTTGAATTGTCAGCTTTTTATTTTCAGTCTCTGGTCTTGCTAACATTAATTTGTAAATTCCATCTTTATCTGGGGTTTGGATTTCAACACCATTTGGAGTGCAAAAGATGGTAGAGTTCATTTTGCACAACAAATCTTGTCCTTATAAGTTCACAGGGCTTGAATCACAGACCACAAATCTGTGCATTTCTTTAAAGGTCCCTATTTTAACTTCCATAGGTTCTGTAACTGGGGTACTAATTAGTTTATTAGAAACACCCACTACTTGGATTGCTTCTCCCGAGAGGGGTAGGTTTGGAACGTCCACTGTTCTCACAGTAGAACGGGTAGCACCAGTGTCCAACAGAAAGGTGACATCATTTCCTTCAACCTTTCCTTCAATGTATGGCCCTGACTGGTCCACCAGCAAGGAGGCGCCAAGCACGCACTCTCGTCCTCCCCCCTCAGGCACCGTCAGTAAGGTCCGTCACAGAGGAATGTGTCATTTAACAGAAATTGTGAAGTTGCTGCATCTCTATTCTCCCTTCCTTCCCATCTTGTGGTGTCTTCACCCTGCTGTGCGTTGCTCCTATAATTTGGCCTAGGTGCACAAGGCAACTGATTCTGTTTTACCTGCTGCTGGGTCTTCCGTGTTTCCTCATTCTGCGTCTGTGGATTTAAATCATTAATTTGCACATTACCATTCTGCACAGCCTTACACTCGTCCCACCAGTGTCCCATCTTTACGCACCCATGGCAGGGAAACTTTTTTCTGGCCTCTTCTCTACTCCTTTTTCCCTTCGGCTTTCCCCCATTCCTGGGGCCCTGACTCTGATATCTGGTCATTTTGCTTAACTGCTGTTCTTGGTGCTCTGCTAATTTTACCTGTGCCCACATGACTTTTTCTTTCAACTCTTTTCGTTTATTTTCTAGGTCGTCATCACAATACTTGGCATATTTAAGGACTTCGTCAATTGGCTTGGCTTGCCAACAGATTTTATTGTCTTTAATCCACTGCGAAATCTCAGGCCTTAACCCTAAAACAAATTTATAAATGAAATGGGTCATGTCTTTCATTTCGATATTGTCCAGCCCACTGTACGTCTTGAACACTTGTAACAGACGTTCATAATATGAATGAACAGTTTCATCTCGGTTCTGAGTGGTTCTATCGATCCTAGTCCAGTCAGTTTCCTTTGCTGGCACCTTTCCTTTCAGGTACAGTATCACTTATTATACTTCTTCTTGACATCCTCGTATGGTGCCCCTGTCTTAGGGTCTCTGGGGTATTCTTCACTAGGCCAATCAACAGCAATTTTACATTCTGTCCACAAATCTACGGGAACTACAATGTCAAAAACTCTGTCTAGATCTTTCAGTAGACATTTGGAAACTTTCACAAATCTTTCGACCTGCCTGTACCAATCTACAGGTTTTTCGTGCAATTTTGGGAAGTCATTTGTAAAGGACACAATTTCCTGTCTGGACCATGGCACATGTACATAACCTCCACCTGGCACTTCTCGCATAGGATATAATTTTTTCCACCTTTTCTGCTTCTTTTAAGACATATTCAGAAGTCATTTGTTTTGAACGAGCCTCTTCTTTTTTCTTAGCCCACCTGGCTTTCCATTTTTCTAAGTCTCCAGATTTTTGCAACAGGTTTAGTAATTCTCTTATCTGTACCTTTCTTCCTGACATGTTCATGTTTTTTAAATCTTTGTCAGAGAATTCTGCTCGGTATGGCTTTTGCAACACTTTAGATTTGCCAATGTCAATTCCCATGCTAGATGCAGTGTCCATTAATTTCTCATGGTACACTCTTGTATTCCGGGTAATTTTTTGCAAATTAATAATAATTCTTCTTCACTAAGAGTATTCAGTCCAATCCCACATTCCCAGCCATCAATTCCTCTAATTCAATTCTTAGTTTATATATATCTAATGGTTTGGGCTGAGTTTTGGGTCTTTCTTTTTCTATGGTCCATCTGTCTATTTCTTCAGGGGTCACTACTGTGGCAATTCTTGTACCAGAAGATGACTATCTGGACTTCTCTTGAGTTTAAAGGAGTGTCCTTTCTCATTGACCTATCTTCTGATTCCCTTATTGGTAAGTCCATTAATGAAATTACTGATTCACATTCACTTGCCTGGTCATCTATTACCAAGGGCTCTTTCCTCGGCTGCACTACTGATGTAGTTATAACTGGAGCTTTTGGACTACCTTGCTTATCTCCGTACAAAGGAACAACTGGGCCAATAGTTAGTGGAATTGTCAAAGCTTCAGGGCTTGTATTTAACTGGGAAATTTTCTGAATCAGCTCAGTCCTCTGCTTGATTAAAGCCTCTCGTTCTCTGTCCTGTAGGACCTTTTCCATGGACGTTTCATGTACTATTTGCGGAATCAAGGGTGGGTTTAAACCTGGGGCACTTGGATTTACCATACTCGGTCCCTCATTGTAATTTGGGTTTACAAATGGGTTCCTTGCACTTAGGGATCTAGGTTCCTCATTATAAGGTGGTGGATTCTTCATTAACAAACCCTCTAAATAATCATCGTCTGATTCACCACTGGTCATTAAGTGTTTTGTTTTCTCAGTCCTTTTACCTCCCGTGGGCTCTGCTAATGTTAGTACAGAATATAATCCTTCAACTAGCATGTTCTGTCTCCATCGTTTCATTTGTTTGTCTTTAGTTTCTCGTTGAACCTTAGGATAGAATTTACTCAATTCTTTGTCAATTCTGGGTCTGTCTCGCTCAAAAGCCTCTATTTCCCATTCCTCTAATGCCTCATATTGCGTTAACCTAGCTCTGGGATGTAAATCATTCTTTCGGGTTCTCAGGCTGAACAAAATCCTTCCATTGAATGTACCTTGTAAGGGAAATGCTAAAATTCCGTCATCCTTAGTGTATTCCACCCAGTTCTCTAACCATACACAGGAGTGGTGACCTCTATCAAACATCATAAATGATGCGGGAGTGTTTGGTGGTGGAATAATGACTCCTTCTCTAGTTTTAATTGGCTTGTCTTTCTTAAAGTAATTCTTTACTTTGTCTACAAGTGACAATTTTCTCTTACTTCCGTACATAATGCGAGGTCTACCTTTTATCGACTGTTCTCTCGCAAAACCTTGATATCTTGGATCAGGTCTAATCTCTGGATGGCTTGGATACCACATATATTTTTATAAAAGTCAAAGATCACCTTAACTTTTGTTTACAAATCACTTCCAATACTAGTGCGTCTTTTATTTTTCCTGCAACCAAACAAAATGCGATTTTCAAATGAATTCAACAAATGAGTGCGCGGATTTTCTCGTGAGACGAGTTCCCACGCTCCTGGGCTCACCCCTCCTTTACAATTTTACCTCAGCTAGACGCCCGCTGTCTCGACCAATACCAGCGCGGCACTGAGTGACGTCAGCGCAGCTCCGCAACTGACTCCCTCCTTCACAAGGTATGGTAAAATTAATTCTTTAATTTAAAGTGCAAGTGCTTTGTTTTAATCTACACCATTAAACATTCGCCACTGTACTCGAGTGACTAGAAAGGAAAGATTTCTTTCACTGCAAGTAAATCTTCTCCGTTTACCTTTCATACACTGCGGATAGATCCCTTCTGCATACCCTTCACGCAAGCATTAGAGAACCTGCTACTCCTCCGGACTCATCCACTCTGGGATATATACTAAGGCCAAAGTTTCACCAGCGAACCCGTTTGCTATCAATCAAGCTTAGACAAACCTGCTACTCCTTCCGTGTGACCCTTACTAGGTGATATCACAATAGAAGTTTTGCCAGCGAACTCTTTGCTTTCATTTATTCATACATTCATACAGAAACCCTAAATAGTGCTTCCAGTTCTGCACAACCATGCACTAACTTCCTGCGAATAAGTGACCTCACTGTGATGTGACTTCCCTTTACCACCCGCTATTCTGCCCCCGGGGATTCCAAACAACATATAACAGTCACAAACGGGTTTTGTTAATACATAAATCAATTTATCAGCACATCAGGAATATTTCAAAACATTTCAAAACAATTTTCTTTTGATCGATCAATACTCTTATTTAGCAGCAATTTTAATTTTCACAGTTAGCAGCAATCTACCTACCTATCTCTAACTAATCCATAACCGTCCTCTGCTTACCAGAAAATATACTGATAGAGCGCGCAGGTCACCCGACTATAATGTTATCGATGCTCACTTGGGCCCATAATTCAATTTACTATATTTTACTCAATCGGGTAACCTACACTCTACTACCAGTCTATTAGATACTACTGATTCCTATACCATTAAATTACCAATCCTTGTCACTGGTACCAATGATCACTATGGATCAGGGAGTTAGTTGTAAAGATAAGCAAACAGTCCAAAAATACCATAAGATTGCACTCTTTGTAATAACCACAGACTTGAGAAGTTTTAAAAACCTTTATCTAATCTTCATCAAGAGTTGAGAGCAAAAGGTTTACAGCAAGCAAGCTATCAATAACCAGAATCATGAAAAGCATGTAACTATGCAAAAGATAAATTGAGTCATGCTAAAATAGCAAGAATCACGACTTTATTATTTATCACCAAGGAAGGGGAGAGAAATGGAGCATATGCAATTATGATTTTAGCAAGATTCAAAGAGGGTAAGAAAAGGACGCAAATATACCATTTGTTTCCCACACAGATTTATATTTACCTAGAACGGTGTGAAGACCAACCCTGGCCACGGGTCAGTTAAAAGGACAGAGGAAACCCCAAGGAATGCAGTTGCCAGTAGGCCATCAGGTGCAGTATGAAAATCAGGACAGGGTAGACCAGATTAAAATCAGGGCAGGACCACCAAAAGTTGAGACCAGCACCCGCAGTTCAGTTGCAACGCCTGCGCTACTCCCTCTCTGCAGCTATCAGTCAAAACCCCGATTGGGTTGTCAATTTCCCCATCAAAGAGCTTCGCCAAGCACTTAAGGTCCCAGAACCCCGATTGGGTCAGCGAGTCTTCTGACATAGTGCTCCGCAGCACCTCTGTTCTCAATCAGCTATTGAGTGCGTTGGGTCTGTGACAGGTCAGCTATTCGGACAAGTCGGACAAATTCTCTAGCTCAACCTATGCTAGTTATACTATTTTCCAGGTCAGTGTACCACCCCTCAATGTTGCAAGTGTAAAAATCCCCAATTTCGATTGAACAAGAAAGAGGACAGGTGGGTCATCACACCGCTTAATATTTCTGAATGTTGCCGTCTCCTATTCTAATTAAGGGTCCCGCCTATTAAATTCAGGCTCCCATGAAGTTTTCCACTTGCAAACAATGGATGTTTTATTCAATACAACAATGTATGTGTCCAAAGTTCAGTAGTTGACGTTCCCAGGAGCATCTTCTCACTCAGTCAGCTCCTTGGCTGGATTTCAAAGGTCACTGCTGTGGAGACTCGCAGATCTCGCACAGACGCAGTTTCAAGCAAGGTGGAGTGCAGCAAGGGACAATAGGCCATATTTCGTAATGTACCATGAAATGGAATAGAAACAGTTTTAGAACACAGAATAAATGAATACACTGTATACCATGAACTTCTACTCTATATCCATTGCTTTATAATAAACTATAGCTGTAGGATTAAGTAGAACGAACAGCTTAGCAAAAGCAGCAATGCAAGCTTCTTGCATGTGAGAACACAAAGCAGCCATCTTAGCTCTAATGCACAGATGCGAACAGCTTCCCTCCAAAACTGCAAGTACGACACTTCACATGAGTATGACTGACGCATGCGCAGTAAAAATTCCCGCGTAGCAGCAGCCATTTTATTTGCAAGCGTATGAGGATAAGTAAACACATAAGCAAGCTTCACTCGGATACCCCGTGTAAAGGGAAAATATGCAAAATTAGTAAAACGAACATGTTGGTTACATTATTAACATTTTTCGAGGTTCATGAATTCGAGCAAGTCGCTTTACGTACGAATCCTTGCTCCATCAATCCCCTCTTTGATGATATTTTATATCATCACAATTAATGGAACCAGATGCCAATTTCTCACATTTCACCCATTTAAATCTCTTCAAACTTTCTATTTTGCTTTTTCTCAGCAATTTTAATAGGATGAGAATTTTTCATTTTCTTATGAATCTGGTTATTCAATACTTTTAATTTAAGCTCTTCAATATTCCTTTTTACTCCTCGCTTATTCACCGAATATTTCTTTTTGTGTTTACGACACTTGCAGCAAATTATTACTATGAACACTAGTAGACCTATTCCCGCTATTGGCATCAGTATTTTGCTCACAAGACTTTTACCTAAATTAGAAAAACAACTACCTACGGCGAAGAGACCATCAGTAAGTCTCTTCCAAGGACCGTCAACCTCCAGTGGTTTAAGCTCTTTTTCTAAATTTGTAATATTTCTCACATACCCTTTAATTTCCACACACTTGTCTGGTATTTAAGTGCAACAATGTTGTGTTTTCAACATTCTGCAGACTCCGCCCTCTTTTGCCAATAATGTGTCAAGAGCATGTCGATTTTGTAAAACTATTGATCTGATCGCAACCAATTCGGTATTGACCATCAGGAAACCTCCAGCAGTGTCAGTTGATAACCGATCCACTACTGTAGACAATTTGCAAATTCTGTGTGTATTCAGAGCCACTCCCACTGTAGGTATCAATGCACTAAAAATATCACCTACTATTTCACCAACACTTTCTCTTTTACTACGTACTAATTCATTAGTTCTTTCATTGCTTCCAGTGATTTTCCCCACATGGTATATCTTTGGGAAGACAATACCAAAATAACAGCTTCCATACCAATTGTCGGCCATTTTGAAATAAGCCTTGTTCCCACATATATAATAAATTCCAGGAAACACGAGCTCTGACCCATCTTTGGAACCCCAACCCCCAATTACCTTGTAATTGTGTTCGCATTCACTGGAACCAATGAATATATTGCTAAAATAACTGGTTCTTTCTCTGTGAAGACATAGTTTCCCTTTCTTTTCGAAATCCAGCAACATAGCAGCATTAGCCCCACCATTTGAGGTGCTCCCTATGCTTTCAGCCCATTTAGGAGTTTTCTCATTCTTGTCATTTGCTTTCTTTTGGAAACGTTCTCGTCTTTTCTCTACCATGTTATGAAATATTTTCTCTTTTTGGTGTAATAAACATGTCAGGTTATTCTTGTGTGTGATTCAACACACAGGAGTATCTAAGAGTCTAAAGGTGAACTCAAAACACAGACTCCTGTTGCTGTGACAAACAAAGGAAGGGTGGCAGCTACATTACCCAATTGCACCACGTGATATAATGACACCACATTCACGTGAGGCACATACTCTGGGTGAGAATTTTCCCATCAGTTATCTACCTGTTCCGTCACTATTACATCATTTGGGTTCTCCTTATCCAGGAGTCAGTGCAATCGCAGCCACACAATGTGATGTGGAGGCAAGAAGACCCACCGTTCTTATCTGGTGGTCGGAAACAGTATATTAGGACAACTGAAAAAGCAGTGCAGAATAAGTGATTAGTGAAAATATAAAATTAGGTGAGACTAAGTAGAAGAAAGACCTTTAATGTTTTCTCTCAGCTCCCTAACTCTAAAAGCAAAAGTGTGAAAGCAGATTTGACAAAATATCTGCTCAGCGAGTGGTCAACATGTTTCTGCATATGTGGTATTACCTATGCATTCTTCAGGACCTAGAATGTGCTACTGCTGTGAAAATAGTGACTAAAATACGATAAAAAGGAATAATATCACCTGATCTTCAGGCTCTGATGCTCCACCACAATCTACAATATGAAATCACAAAAACATGAGGGGAAGTGAAAAGAGACACATAGTATTACGAGTATTATGAAACAATACACTCATTAGTAGTGTTATTGAAGTGACTTGCCAACACGTTTCATGACAAATTGACACTCACCCAATTAGTGTGGGGATCGCGCCTCACCTCACCTGGCAAAAAACAACAAGTGATGGACTGAATGTGGATCAATGTCACACACTCCCCCAGTCAAAAGATCTGGGCCCAAATCCATCGTTTTTTTGCACTCCACACCACCCTGGGTCAGATAATGGCTTTATGCAAATCAGCTCTGACCCTGTTGCCCCATGGGAACAGTCCAGTCCGAACTACAACAGCCATATCTTTCCCAGACCGGAATCAAGCATCCGAGGACCGGACCGGTTTCGAGGTAACACCTCTCTTCAGCCCGGCTAGCTTGACTCCAAGTGGTGTGGAGTGCCTGGGACCCACGTCTGGGCATCCCCAGCGCACTTAGGGCGGCAATTGCAAAAAACAACAAGTGATGGACTGAATGTGGATCAATGTCACACACTCCCCCAGTCAAAAGATCTGGGCCCAAATCCATCGTTTTTTTGCACTCCACACCACCCTGGGTCAGATAATGGCTTTATGCAAATCAGCTCTGACCCTGTTGCCCCATGGGAACAGTCCAGTCCGAACTACAACAGCCATATCTTTCCCAGACCGGAATCAAGCAACCGAGGACCGGACCGGTTTCGAGGTAACACCTCTCTTCAGCCCGGCTAGCTTGACTCCAAGTGGTGTGGAGTGCCTGGGACCCACGTCTGGGCATCCCCAGCGCACTTAGGGCGGCAATTGCAAAAAACAACAAGTGATGGACTGAATGTGGATCAATGTCACACACTCCCCCAGTCAAAAGATCTGGGCCCAAATCCATCGTTTTTTTGCACTCCACACCACCCTGGGTCAGATAATGGCTTTATGCAAATCAGCTCTGACCCTGTTGCCCCATGGGAACAGTCCAGTCCGAACTACAACAGCCATATCTTTCCCAGACCGGAATCAAGCATCCGAGGACCGGACCGGTTTCGAGGTAACACCTCTCTTCAGCCCGGCTAGCTTGACTCCAAGTGGTGTGGAGTGCCTGGGACCCACGTCTGGGCATCTCCAGCGCACTTAGGGCGGCAATTGCAAAAAACAACAAGTGATGGACTGAATGTGGATCAATGTCACACACTCCCCCAGTCAAAAGATCTGGGCCCAAATCCATTGTTTTTTTGCACTCCACACCACCCTGGGTCAGATAATGGCTTTATGCAAATCAGCTCTGACCCTGTTGCCCCATGGGAACAGTCCAGTCCGAACTACAACAGCCATATCTTTCCCAGACCGGAATCAAGCATCCGAGGACCGGACCGGTTTCGAGGTAACACCTCTCTTCAGCCCGGCTAGCTTGACTCCAAGTGGTGTGGAGTGCCTGGGACCCACGTCTGGGCATCCCCAGCGCACTTAGGGCGGCAATTGCAAAAAACAACAAGTGATGGACTGAATGTGGATCAATGTCACACACTCCCCCAGTCAAAAGATCTGGGCCCAAATCCATCGTTTTTTTGCACTCCACACCACCCTGGGTCAGATAATGGCTTTATGCAAATCAGCTCTGACCCTGTTGCCCCATGGGAACAGTCCAGTCCGAACTACAACAGCCATATCTTTCCCAGACCGGAATCAAGCATCCGAGGACCGGACCGGTTTCGAGGTAACACCTCTCTTCAGCCCGGCTAGCTTGACTCCAAGTGGTGTGGAGTGCCTGGGACCCACGTCTGGGCATCCCCAGCGCACTTAGGGCGGCAATTGCAAAAAACAACAAGTGATGGACTGAATGTGGATCAATGTCACACACTCCCCCAGTCAAAAGATCTGGGCCCAAATCCATCGTTTTTTTGCACTCCACACCACCCTGGGTCAGATAATGGCTTTATGCAAATCAGCTCTGACCCTGTTGCCCCATGGGAACAGTCCAGTCCGAACTACAACAGCCATATCTTTCCCAGACCGGAATCAAGCATCCGAGGACCGGACCGGTTTCGAGGTAACACCTCTCTTCAGCCCGGCTAGCTGAGGTGTTACCTCGAAACCGGTCCGGTCCTCGGATGCTTGATTCCGGTCTGGGAAAGATATGGCTGTTGTAGTTCGGACTGGACTGTTCCCATGGGGCAACAGGGTCAGAGCTGATTTGCATAAAGCCATTATCTGACCCAGGGTGGTGTGGAGTGCAAAAAAACGATGGATTTGGGCCCAGATCTTTTGACTGGGGGAGTGTGTGACATTGATCCACATTCAGTCCATCACTTGTTGTTTTTTGCAATTGCCGCCCTAAGTGCGCTGGGGATGCCCAGACGTGGGTCCCAGGCACTCCACACCACTTGGAGTCAAGCTAGCCGGGCTGAAGAGAGGTGTTACCTCGAAACCGGTCCGGTCCTCGGATGCTTGATTCCGGTCTGGGAAAGATATGGCTGTTGTAGTTCGGACTGGACTGTTCCCATGGGGCAACAGGGTCAGAGCTGATTTGCATAAAGCCATTATCTGACCCAGGGTGGTGTGGAGTGCAAAAAAACGATGGATTTGGGCCCAGATCTTTTGACTGGGGGAGTGTGTGACATTGATCCACATTCAGTCCATCACTTGTTGTTTTTTGCAATTGCCGCCCTAAGTGCGCTGGGGATGCCCAGACGTGGGTCCCAGGCACTCCACACCACTTGGAGTCAAGCTAGCCGGGCTGAAGAGAGGTGTTACCTCGAAACCGGTCCGGTCCTCGGATGCTTGATTCCGGTCTGGGAAAGATATGGCTGTTGTAGTTCGGACTGGACTGTTCCCATGGGGCAACAGGGTCAGAGCTGAATTGCATAAAGCCATTATCTGACCCAGGGTGGTGTGGAGTGCAAAAAAACGATGGATTTGGGCCCAGATCTTTTGACTGGGGGAGTGTGTGACATTGATCCACATTCAGTCCATCACTTGTTGTTTTTTGCAATCACCTCACCTGGCTGCAGCTCAGGTAAATGATGAGCACCGCTCTGTTTAGAAAAAACATATATATACACATAAGCATTCACTGTGAATCCCTTAGGGTACCAGAAAATTACCACACTGCTTGGAGTTGCTAATAGCGATCTCATATTATGCCTCACAGTAGCATGAACAACTCTGTATGCAATGTGCAATAGCCTATCTTTCAAATATCTGATAATCCATGTTGAGCAACTGTTATGAATAGCGCTTCTTTTCATAGATTAAAAAAAAGGGTTCTGTCCTTGCCTCGAAATTGCAAGCGTTCTCTACTGCACGTGCCCTTAAAATGAGCCGGCGATGTTAAAAGTTCCTCAAACCACAATAATCAAATCAATCTTATATAACAACTAAGGCGTCTCCTTCGCTCAAAAGTAAATGTAAGTCGTGATCGCCTCAGGCAATGGCGTTAATACGTCAAATGTGTTACTAACAGACAATACAAAGTGGAATGAGGCACTATGTCTCTACTCATATATTACCAATCTTAATGTGCCCATGTAGCACTACATTAGCTGGTAAAAATCGCTGACATTCGCTTCGATCTGGCCGATGTTAACACCCCTTGTTTACACTTCACTATGATCTAGCGAGCTTAACGAGCGAATGGTGCAGGAGGCGCTTACCTCTCCGTCGGTGTCTCCGGGCGTCCCTCTGCGCTGGACTTGGGGAGGCACTGAATGGGAGGAGCGCCATGTACTTAATGACTCGCATATGCAATGCGCTCACGTGGTAGTGCAAAGCATGCCGGTCATTGTAGTTCGTAACACATCTATTTTGTTAAGTGCTCGCTTAAAAGACCAAAGTATTAGTGGAATACAGTTGTACATAGTATCATGTGTGTCTATTCGGTATGAGATACAATGTGTCTGTGTCAGAGGTAATTTAGCAATACCATCTGGGCAGCAAAATTACAATAAAATACATTGTTATTGTCTGTATTGCAAAGACGTGGTCTTTTATCTAGGGAGAAAAGATGATCGATATCTTTGTTGGTAAATGGGATGACACCCATCATTCTTTTGTAAAGTCATGGCGCCACCCTCAGGAACATATCGATCGCCACATTCGTGATGTCGGCATTATAACAATGTGGTATATTATTGAGGCAAACAATGAGTAATCTCTGTGATGGCGACTATGAGAAATACATTTTGGGTATATTCGTAGATCATAGCGACATCCAGGGGATGAGTTCATTTAGCCCCTCCTTCTCGCTATTCAGCTTGTATACCCATTTCTGTTCTTTCTTGAAGAGAAATTTGCTTACATCTTGGCAGTGGTCAGGAATGGTTGGCTGTTCCAAAATGGTCCACATAAAATCATTAGGGCCATGTCGCACTTCAAGAAAATGAGCTGTTAGGCGCGTGGCTTGTTTGCGGCAGCGGACAGTACTTTTATGTTCACAAATGCGAGTTCTTATTTTTCTTGTGGTCATGCCCACATACCTTTTGGGGCATGGGCATGTAATGAGATAAATTATGTTCTCACTATTGCAATTCGTGAATTTCGTCTGTAGCCATGGGCGGCCTGTGCCAATATCCACTGTAGTGGATTTTGGCGTCTGCGGACAGACTGAACAGTTCCCGCATGGGTGATGTCCTTGTACAGGTTGAAGATCCCATAGGGTCCCCACCTGTCGGGTCATCTTGGTTTTTGGGCGGGTATGTACCAGCTGGTCTTTGATGTTTTGACCTCTCTTAAAAGCAAAGAGTGGTAAAGGCAGTGTGTCTCCGCTGGTATTCAGAATTGACCAGTGTTTCCTTATGATCTTTTGGACCTGATTAGATCTGGTATGAAAAGAGTTTACAAAAGTCATCCTATCTGACTTTGCTTTTGGGACCGCCAGCTCCAGAAGTGCTTCCCGGTTATTGTTCGATGCCCTTTTCTTTGATTGGCGGATAATCGTGGATGGGTAATTTTTCTCACGTAGCTGTTCTGACAGTTTGGCCGAGTGGGTCTCAAACGCTTCTCTGGTTGAACAGTTTCTTTTAAGCCTTAGAAACTGTCCAAAGGGCAGGTTATTTCTGAGTGCTCTGGGGTGGCAACTCTCATAATTGAGGAGTGCATTTCTGGCCATGGGTTTCCTGTACAATTCTGAAATGAAACCATCAGGAGTGGCCAAAATCAGAAGATCTAAGAACGGTAACTGGGTTCTACTGAATTCAATAGTGAAATTCAAATAGATGTTACAGGAATTTAACCAGCGATGAAAGTCCATCAGATCTGATTCCGAACCTCTCCAGACTACGAAGATGTCGTCTATATATCGCTTCCAAACTCGGAGCGATACATAGTACGGGTTGTCATCAATGAGCACCTTCGACTGCTCGAATATATGAACATAAAGGTTAGCTAGGCTAGGAGCAAAGACACTACCCATGCTCGTGCCAGATGTTTGTAGATAGGTAGTGTCTTCGAATTTGAAATAATTCTCTTTCATCGCTAGTTCAGCCAAGTTCATGATGAAATGGACAGGTGTTCGAGACTGTAGGTCCCTCCCTTGTAGGATGGTATCGATGACCTCTAAGGTCTCTGTCTGGGGGATAGATGTATAGAGGGACTCTACATCGAAGGAGACAAGAAGGTCTCTCGAGATGTCAAAATCGATGTCAGATAAGAGCCGCAGGACATCTTTAGTGTCCTTCAAATAAGTGGGCATTTCTCTTACAATAGGGCTCAAAAAATGTTCCAAAAAGGTGGACAGTGGTTCCAGGATGGTATCGATGACCTCTAAGGTCTCTGTCTGAGGGATAGATGTATAGAGGGACTCTACATCGAAGGAGACAAGAAGGACAGGAGTCTGTGTTTTGAGTTCACCTTTAGACTCTTAGATACTCCTGTGTGTTGAATCATGTTACTGGTAGGGCATGTATCTAATATGAGTCGGTAAACCAGCCCTCAGACCCCCTTCTATGTAGTTTGTCAATTGTGTCTTGTGCAGCCATCGCTGCGGGTCTTGATATCATTGGAAGCCATAACAACTTTAGGTTCTTGGCTTTTTCCTCTGTTTATATTCATACACTCATATGTTGAGCGTTCGTTTTTCCTGTGTCTTTCCTGTGGGTACCTTCATTGTCTATTTAGACTAGCACAGAGAGGTTGAGGCTTCTCTTTCATTTTATAAAAAGATGGCGACTAATTGTGGATTAGCTTTTGAAGATGCTGAAGTACAAAATATTCTAGACGAAAACCCCAGCATATTAGAATGTATCCCCATAGCTGTGAGCAGTACAGATGATGGGTGGAATAAGGTCCTAATTTTAAAAAAATCACACTCTAGGACCTCTGTACACGGCATAATTATGGCAGAATACTTACGTGGCAACTGTGCACCGTCAGGACTAATTGTGACCAATGCACCAAGACTCTTCTTAGATGACAAAGGGTTTATCAAAGATTGGTCCATGATAGCCTGGCGTTGCACCAGGGACTGGCTTGTCCTCATTATTAAAACCGCCAAACGAGTCGCTGACCAGATATTAGTAGAGATCCAACTTCTTGAGGGTAAAATCAAAGCTACTATAAAATCGACACTATTTAAATCTGGGCAAGAGGACAACAACAAAAAGAACAATGAATTTAAGGAGTCGATCCTTTTTACTAAATTAGAAAAATTCAAAAAGGATCTGGCGAAGTTCTCAATGGAGAAGGTGTATCCTTACACCAGTGACAGCTATGTAGCACCGCCATTTAATCAGGGCGGTCACCGAGGGGGCTCGACGTACGCCACTTCGAGCTCCGATGGGAATTCCAACGACTCTGATACGTCACAAAACTACAATGGCCAGACCCCACCCAGGGGCCGTGGAAACAGAAGGGGACGAAGAGGCAACTATTCGAACCCCAACCACAACCAGTTCCAACCATTTTGTCAGCCAGGCCCGTGGATGTATGGCCCAAATCTCGCTCCACAAATGTGTCCTCCTTTCTTCCCTAATCAGATGCAACAAGCCTCAGGAGTCCCGCCTTTTTTAGGGTTTGGCCCCAGGACACACAGAGGCAGGAGAAGACAAGGACAAGGACCGCAGGTCCGCTGGGCAACACCAATCCAGACACAACAACCGACAATGGACCTGAGGAATGGCAAGAGCATACCCAGGGAGAATGCAGGAACGAGCAGTGCGACAAACCAGCCAGCCTCGTGATCAATCTCAGCTCCCACCCTCTATCGGATGATGAAGAGAGTCTTCTCAACAGAGGGCTAGGTTTTGTGGCTACGAATGAAGGCGACCACTTCACGGCACAAGTCGAACTAGCTAAGCTGTTTAGAAAGGTCAGGCTTCATTATTTTTTTGCTAGACATGATTCGACCTCCCTACCACAATTAGACACAAATACTGGTTTGAAGAAACCATCGACTTTCAACCCTACGGTGCATGGCCTACCAGCCAGAGTCCAGGCCTTCGAAGAGGCTGTTGAAAATTATATCAACACACTCTTTAAGAGTGAAAAGCCCAGGCCTTACATGAATCTTCCCAAAAGAGAAAAATCAGCTTTACGCTCTTTAACATCCAACGAAGCAATTATAATTAAGCCCGCAGACAAAGGCGGAGCCATTGTGCTGTTGGACACAGAAACCTACAGAACAGAATGCCTTAGACAACTTCAAGATCGGAATTCTTCTATTCCACTGAAGGAGGACCCAACTGAGAAATTGAAAACCAAGATTAGTCAACTGGTAGAAGAGGCAACCTCGGAAGGATGGATCACGCCCCAGGAAGGTCAATACTAGTGTACTTCCCATCCTTCCATTCCATATTTCTACTGCCTGCCCAAGGTCCATAAACCACAGAGACCACCGCCAGGGAGACCAATAATTTCTGGAGTTGGTTCCATTTTGGAACCACTGTCCACCTTTATGGATCATTTTTTGAGCCCTATTGTAAGGGAAATGCCCACTTATTTGAAGGACACTAAAGATGTCCTGCGGCTCTTATCTGACATCGATTTTGACATCTTGAGAGACCTTCTTGTCTCCTTCGATGTAGAGTCCCTCTATACATCTATCCCCCAGACAGAGACCTTAGAGGTCATCGATACCATCCTACAAGGGAGGTACCTACAGTCTCGAACACCTGTCCATTTCATCATGAACTTGGCTGAACTAGCGATGAAAGAGAATTATTTCAAATTCGAAGACACTACCTATCTACAAACATCTGGCACGAGCATGGGTAGTGTCTTTGCTCCTAGCCTAGCTAACCTTTATGTTCATATATTCGAGCAGTCGAAGGTGCTCATTGATGACAACCCGTACTATGTATCGCTCCGAGTTTGGAAGCGATACATAGACGACATCTTCGTAGTCTGGAGAGGTTCGCAATCAGATCTGATGGACTTTCATCGCTGGTTAAATTCCTGTAACATCTATTTGAATTTCACTATTGAATTCAGTAGAACCCAGTTACCGTTCTTAGATCTTCTGATTTTGGCCACTCCTGATGGTTTCATTTCAGAATTGTACAGGAAACCCATGGCCAGAAATGCACTCCTCAATTATGAGAGTTGCCACCCCAGAGCACTCAGAAATAACCTGCCCTTTGGAGAGTTTCTAAGGCTTAAAAGAAACGGTATACACCCGTTACAACGGATCTTTTACTCCGCACTACCATTACAACGCGACCATTACTCCGCATACCATTACAACGCATTGCGCTGGGGGGCGCTCTAGGATAGGGAATAAGTATAATTTACTATCCAACACCTTCCCTAGGGTCCACGGGGACTGGAGTTAGAATAGTAAATTATACTTACCACTATCCAGCGCCCCAAGGCGCTATGCGTTGTAACGGTATGCGGAGTAAAAGTCGCGTTGTAATGGTCTGCGGAGTAAAAGTATGCGTTATAACGTCATACATCCAAAAGAAACTGTTAAACCAGAGAGGCGTTTGAGACCCACTCAGCCAAACTGTCAGAACAGCTACGTGAGAAAAATTACCCATCCACGATTATCCGCCAATCAAAGAAAAGGGCATCGAACAATAACCGGGAAGCACTTCTGGAGCTGGCGGTCCCAAAAGCAAAGTCAGATAGGATGACTTTTGTAAACACTTTTCATACCAGATCTAATCAGGTCCAAAAGATCATAAGGAAACACTGGTCAATTCTGAATACCAGCGGAGACACACTGCCTTTACCACTCTTTGCTTTTAAGAGAGGTCAAAACATCAAAGACCAGCTGGTACCTACCCGCCCAAAAACCAAGATGACCCGACAGGTGGGGACCCTATGGGATCTTCAACCTGTACAAGGACATCACCCATGCGGGAACTGTTCAGTCTGTCCGCAGACGCCAAAATCCACTACAGTGGATATTGGCACAGGCCGCCCATGGCTACAGACGAAATTCACAAATTGCAATAGTGAGAACATACTTTATCTCATTACGTGCCCATGCCCCAAAAGGTATGTGGGCATGACCACAAGAAAAATAAGAACTCGCATTTGTGAACATAAAAGTACTGTCCGCTGCCGCAAACAAGCCACGCGCCTAACAGCTCATTTTCTTGAAGTGGGACATGGCCCTAATGATTTTATGTGGACCATTTTGGAACAGCCAACCATTCCTGACCACTGCCAAGATGTAAGCAAATTTCTCTTCAAAAAAGTACAGAAATGGGTATACAAGCTGAATAGCGAGAAGGAGGGGCTAAATGAACCCATCCCCTGGATGTCGCTATGATCTACGAATATACCCAAAATGTATTTCTCATAGTCGCCATCACAGAGATTACTCATTGTTTGCCTCAATAATATACCACATTGTTATAATGTCGACATCACGAATGTGGCGATCGATATGTTCCTGAGGGTGGCGCCATGACTTTACAAAAGAATGATGGATGTCATCCCATTTACCAACAAAGATATCGATCATCTTTTCTCCCTAGATAAAAGACCACGTCTTTGCAATACAGACAATAACAATGTATTTTATTGTAATTTTGCTGCCCAGATGGTATTGCTAAATTACCTCTGACACAGACACATTGTATCTCATACCGAATAGACACACATAATACTATGTACAACTGTATTCCACTAATACTTTGGTCTTTTAAGCGAGCACTTAACAAAATAGATGTGTTACGAACTACAATGACCGGCATGCTTTGCACTACCACGTGAGCGCATTGCATATGCGAGTCATTAAGTACATGGCGCTCCTCCCGTTCGGTGCCTCCCCAAGTCCAGCGCAGAGGGACGCCCAGAGACACTGACGGAGAGGTAAGCGCCTCCTGCACCATTCGCTCGTTAAGCTCGCTAGATCATAGTGAAGTGTAAACAAGGGGTGTTAACATCGGCCAGATCGAAGCGAATGTCAGCGATTTTTACCAGCTTATGTAGCGATACATGGGCACATTAAGATTGGTAATATATGAGTAGAGACATAGTGCCTCATTCCACTTTGTATTGTCTGTTCGTAACACATTTGACGTATTAACGCCATTGCCTGAGGCGATCCCGACTTACATTTACTTTTGAGCGAAGGAGACGCCTTAGTTGTTATATAAGATTGATTTGATTATTGTGGTTTGAGGAACTTTTAACATCGCCGGCTCATTTTAAGGGCACGTGCAGTAGAGAACGCTTGCAATTTCGAGGCAAGGACAGAACCCTTTTTTTTAATCTATGAAAAGAAGCGCTATTCATAACAGTTGCTCAACATGGATTATCAGATATTTGAAAGATAGGCTATTGCACATTGCATACAGAGTTGTTCATGCTACTGTGAGGCATAATATGAGATCGCTATTAGCAACTCCAAGCAGTGTGGTAATTTTCTGGTACCCTAAGGGATTCACAGTGAATGCTTATGTGTATATATATGTTTTTTCTAAACAGAGCGGTGCTCCTCATTTACCTGAGCTGCAGCCAGGTGAGGTGAGGCGCGATCCCCACACTAATTGGGTGAGTGTCAATTTGTCATGAAACATGTGCTGGCAAGTCACTTCAATACCACTACTAATGAGTGTATTGTTTCATAATACTCGTAATACTATGTGTCTCTTTTCACTTCCCCTCCAGTTTTTGTGATTTCATATTGTAGATTGTGGTGGAGCATCAGAGCCGGAAGATGAGGTGATATTATTCCTTTTTATCGTATGTTTAGTCACTATTTTCACAGCAGTAGCACCATCTAGGTCCTGAAGAATGCATAGGTAATACCACATATGCAGAAACATGTTGACCACTCGCTGAGCAGATATTTTGTCAAATCTGCTTTCACACTTTTGCTTTTAGAGTTAGGGAGCTGAGAGAAAACATTAAAGGTCTTTCTTCTACTTTGTCTCACCTAATTTTATATTTTCACTAATCACTTATTCTGCACTGCTTTTTCAGTTGTCCTAATATACTGTTTCCGACCACCAGATAAGAACGGTGGGTCTTCTTGCCTCCACATCACATTGTGTGGCTGCGATTGCACTGACTCCTGGATAAGGAGAACCCAAATGATGTAATAGTGGCGGAACAGGTAGATAACTGATGGGAAAATTCTCACCCAGAGTATGTGCCTCACGTGAATGTGGTGTCATTATATCACGTGGTGCAATTGGGTAATGTAGCTGCCACCCTTCCTTTGTTTGTCACAGCAACAGGAGTCTGTGTTTTGAGTTCACCTTTAGACTCTTAGATACTCCTGTGTGTTGAATCATGTTACTGGTAAGGCATGTATCTAATATGAGTCGGTAAACCAGCCCTCAGACCCCCTTCTATGTAGTTTGTCAATTGTATTCTTGTGTGTGTCATCTATGTTTATTTTTCCTACAGTTAGAAAATATTCACTCATGTATTTTGCTGCATCTCTAGTTGTATGTACAGGGTTTAGGTTTCTCCTTACAGGAAGTTCAGAAAATATCACATCTAGATTAGAATAGTAATACTGTAATGGTCCTCTTTTGTAAAACAAACTGGTTAAAACACTACAGGAAATTCCATATGTTAGTGGCAGATGGTGGTACGTCATACCTTCAGCTACCGAGGTAGGCAGCTTCATGCAGACATAACAGTCGTCTATTTCCATAGCTTCTACATAATGTACTAACAGGTTTGCAAAAACATTTAAATGAGTTCTATTCTTAATTTTGCTATAATATAATCCTTCCTCATCTGGTACTTCTATGTCTACTTGTGTCTGTCTAAGGCTAAGTGCTTTCTCCGGTGTATCTACTCTTTGTGGTGTATTTCTAGTTTGTAGCTCTTCTGTGTCCTTTGGCAATTGATTAGTAGGGTACAGGTTTGTGTCTTTACTCATCATGTAAGGAATAGTTGTTGTTAGTCCTATCCAAAGTATTAGTACTATTGCTATACTACATAAACATACTTTACAGCATGTTTTAAACAACCTCGTTTCGGTCTTCCATTAACAGAAGAAACATCCATTTTGACTAAAAGGAGATTCGACCCCTCTTTGTAACTTTACACAGTCTCTTTACCCTGTGTGGTTTTTCAGGTCGGTCTCCCTTTTTCATCAGTTTGATCAGTAATCAATTCTTCATCACTTTCGTCACATATTTCCAAGTTTTCAAAATCTTCCAACACAAAATAAGTCCATTCAGGGCTATGATATTTATTATTCAGTCTTTTTATTCGCGAACTCCTTCTTTTGGTTCGTATCACAATGGGTCTGCTTGACTTGAGACTTCATTCACCTGCTCAGGTTCTTCATTAATTGTCTTTAGTCGCAGTCTCAATCTTTTGACAAATCTTGGCACCTTGTCTCCTTTTCTGAGTCTTTTAACCGGCACTGTGTCTTGGCCCTCTTTAAATGCTCTTTTATTTTCACTCAGTTGTGGCACATTGGTTTCAAGATCGTCTTCTGTGTTTCTCCCTAACTGACTAGGTCCAGGTCTTATTTCAGCTTCTTCTGCCTGGTCTCTAAACTGGCCTTGTTCAGGTATATGCGGGATTTGACTTTGGTTTATTTCGTTTTCTTCTTCCTAAACACAATTGACTATTCCTACCTGGTCCTTTTCAAGCTCTTTGAACTTTTGATTTTCTTCCGCTTGATCCTCTGCCCTATTTTTTATCTGTCCCTCTTCTGGCTCAGGGGTTCTTGGAGGTGTATCGATTTCCTGCTCTTTCCCTATTTGATCCTCCTCAGTATCAGATTTTATACAGTATTTCGATGATCTGGGTATCTTCTTCTACACCTGTCTTGTCCTCACTCTCCCACTGTCTATCTGAATGGGTTTGTCTTCTTGTTCTCACAGGATCTATAGTCAGGTCGATTAATGGGACCCAGTCATCTTGACTGGAGCTTGGTTGTTCCTCTTCAGCTACTTCTGGATCACGTTCTTGAAACCCTTCAGCTGAACAACCTTCAGCCTCAGTTTCCTCAGGTTCAGTCACTTTCTTTGTGTGACTGGCATGAATCCAGTGTGGTACTCCTGCACATTTCACAGCTGTGGTGGTAACCAGAATTACTTGTCGTGGTTTTCCCCACCTTGGTGCAAGGCAACTTTTTCGAGTATGCTTCTTTATTACTACCCAATCACCAGGGTTCAGGTCATGTGCTGGTGTTGCTGGCCTGGCGACAGCGTGTTCCCCAACCTGGTGAGAGATAGAACGCACTTTGTCAGCCAGTTCTTTACAGTATTCTAGCACCAAATCATCAGAAATGCTTATCAGTTTGTTTCCTGGCACCCATGCTTGCCGCATCGCTCTTCCCATCAGTATCTCATGGGGACTCAAGCCGGTGTTCCGGTCTGGAATACTTCTAAGTCCCACCAAAACAAGGGGCAAAGCATCTGGCCATTCCATTTGAGATGATTCACACATTTTTCCCAATCTTGATATGATTGTGCCATTCAATTGTTCTACCACTCCCGAAGCCTCTGGGCGATGTGCAGAGTGCAGTTTTTGCGTAATTTTGAATGCTGCGAAAATCTGATTTATAATCTCACTATGGAAATGCTTTCCTCTGTCTGATTCAATTGTCACTGGAAAAGCGTACCGAGGTATAAGTTCCCTGAGAACAATTGAGCTATTGTGATGCTATCATTCCTGCGTGTGGGATAAGCTTCCACCCATTTCGAAAACAGGCAATTTACAAGAACGTACTTCATTCCTCGACAAGGGGGTAACTGAATAAAGTCAAGTTGTAGTCTTATAAAAGGGCACTCTGCCTTTCTGATTTTCTCGGGCAACACTACAGTTTTCTTTCCCGGGTTAAATTGCTGACAAACCAGACACCTCTGGCAGAGTGCCTCTGCTATGATTCTGAATCTCGAGTTGAACCATGCCTGTCTAAATATGTGTATCATAGCATCTCTTCCCAAATGTGTGTCTCCATGTATCAACCTAGCCATAGGAGCAAGCAAACAGTCTGGTAACACAGGCATCCCATCAAGGTAAACAACAACACCATCTTCCACCCTCCTTTGACAGCCAAATTTCTTCCAATTTTCCTTCTCTTTTGGTTCTGCTGTGTCCTGTAAGTCTCTCACTTCTTCCCACGTATTTATTCCTTCTAGCATCATAACTTGGCAGCTGTTTCCGTTTACCACAACCTTTTTATTAATAGCCATTTTGTATTTTGCACAATGTTGGGCTAACTGGTCAGCATATCGATTACCTGCTCTCACTTTGTCGTTGCCAGATTTGTGAGCAGCACACTTGACCACAAGCAAATCTTTTGGTAACTGGATTGCTTCCAGTAAATCTTGTACATAATTTGCATTTCTGATTGGAGTACCCGTCAGAAACTCCCTTTGTATCCATAATTGGCCAAAGTCATGCACAACCCCGTAACCATACTCGCTATCAGTATATATGGTTACTTTCCAGTTTTTCCCAAATTTACATGCTCTTGCCAATGCAACTAATTCAGCTACTTGTGCAGACTTGACTCCAGGTAAATAGGATGCTTCAACTGGACCTCCCAAAGTACACACTGAGTAAGCAGCGCTTATGCCTCCCTCCTCATGTCTCATACAAGAGCCATCTACAAACAGCTCAAATTCTGCATTAGTTAAGGGCTCTTCTTTTATGTCTGGGCATGGTTTTGTACTGAACTCGGTCAGATCAATGCAGTCATGTTCAACTTCCCCTTTTACTTCTGCTGAGAGTGAATTCGGTAGTAGGGTAGCTGGATTCAAGATGTTACACCTGGCTATGGTTACGTTCCCTGCACCTACAAGGATTCTCTCGTACTTAGTCAGTCGACTAGGTGTGAGATACTGGGTTTCGGTTCTTGTTAGCAAAATTACAACTGCATGTGGAACATACACTGTTACAGGATGTCCCATAATGATGGATTTGCTCTGCTCCAGGCTCATGCATGTTGCAGCTACTGCTCTCAGGCATCCAGGTAATGCAGCTGCCACTGGGTCCAATGTGGAAGAAAAATAAGCCACAGAACGTCTTGTTAAACCATGAATTTGGGTCAGGACTGAAAGTGCACAATTGTCTTGTGTGTCCCAAAACAATGCAAACTCCTTTGAGTAATCAGGCATTCCCAATGCTGGAGCTGTACACAGACATTCCCGCAATTTCACAAAAGCAGTCTTGCTTTCGTCATCCCACTCCACTGGCTCCTTAGCTCCTTTCTTTGTCATTTTTATCAATGGTCTTGCTAGGACTGCAAATCCCACAATCCACTGCCTGCAGTAACCAACAACTCCAAGAAACATTCTGATTTCTTTCTGAGTGTTGGGCAACTCCATGTTTAGAATTATTCTAATTCTCTCTGTGGTAACTTTCCTGACACCTCTCTCTATCTGGTGCCCCAGATATTTCACTGATGAAGTACAGAACTGTAATTTATCTGGCGGCACTTTATGTCCTCTTTCACCTAAATGGTTCAGTAATGCAATGGTGTCAACAACACAGTCTTTCCGACTTTTGGACGCTACCAAGAGGTCATCTATGTATTGCACCAGGACTGACTTTCCAGGCAATAACAAAGATTCAAGGCATTTTTTCAGAATATGATTAAAAATTGAAGGACTTTCTGTGTACCCCTGAGGAACACGATTCCAGACGTAGACATGACTGTTGAATTTAAATGAGAAAAGAAATTTGCTGTCTGGATGTAATGGAATCGAAAAGAATGCATGACACAGGTCAATGACTGTAAACCATCCAGCATTCCATGGTATTTGGTATAGAATCACTGCAGGATTTGGCACGGCAGGACAGCAAGGAACAACAATTTTATTAACCTTGCGCAGGTCCTATATGACCCTGTACTTACCACTCGGTTTCTTTATGCCAATTATGGGAGAATTACAAGGACTGCTCAATACTTCTTGTAAAATGTCTGCTTAAAGCAACCGTTTGATTTCTATAGCAACCACTGCTTTCACTTCTGCACTAATTTTGTACTGTCGAGTATTTGAGTAAACTGCATCTTCCTTTATTGCTATTTTAATTAGGTCAACATTAGCCATTAATCCTACGTCTTTTGCAGTAAAATCCCATACTTCTGGTTTTACTGTCTGTTGAAGTTTTTCTGGTAAGTCTTGAATTGTCAGCTTTTTATTTTCAGTCTCTGGTCTTGCTAACATTAATTTGACAATTCCATCTTCATCTGGGGTTTGGATTTCAACACCATTTGGAGTGCAAAAGATGGTAGAGTTCATTTTGCACAACAAATCTAGTCCTTATAAGGTTCACAGGGCTTGAGTCACAGACAACAAATCTGTTCATTTCTTTAAAGTTCCCTATCTTAACTTCCATAGTTTCTGTAACTGGGGTACTAATTAGTTTATTAGAAACACCCACTACTTGGATTGCTTCTCCCGAGAGGGGTAGGTTTGGAATGTCCACTGTTCTCACAGTAGAATGGGTAGCACCAGTGTCCAACAGAAAGGTGACATCATTTCCTTCAACCTTTCCTTCAATGTATGGCCCTGACTGGTCCACCGGCAAGGAGGCGCCAAGCACGCACACCTCGTCCTCCCCCTCAGGCACCGTCAGTAAGGTCCGTCACAGAGGAATGTGTCATTTAACAGAAATTGTGAAGTTGCTGCATCTCTATTCTCCCTTCCTTCCCAACTTGTGGTGTCTTCACCCTGCTGTGCTTTGCTCCTATACTTTGGCCTAGGTGCACGAGGCAACTGATTCTGTTTCACCTGCTGCTGGGTCTTCCGTGGTTCCTCATTCTGCGTCTGTGGATTTAAATCATTAATTTTCACATTACCATTCTGCACAGCCTTACACTCGTCCCTCCAGTGTCCCATCTTTCCGCACCCATGGCAGGGAAACTTTTTTCTGGCCTCTTCTTTACTCATTTTTCCCTTCGGCTTTCCCCCATTCCCAGGGCCCTGACTCTGGTATCTGGTCATTTTGCTTAACTGCTGTTCTTGGTGCTCTGCTAATTTTACCTGTGCCCACATGACTTTTCTTTCAACTCTTTTCGTTTATTTTCTAGGTCGTCTTCACAATACTTGGCATATTTAAGGACTTCGTCAATTGGCTTGGCCTGCCAACAGATTTTATTGTCTTTAATCCACTGCGAAATCTCAAGCCTTAACCCTAACACGAATCTATAAATGAAATGGGTCATGTCTTTCATTTCGATATTGTCCAGCCCACTGTACGTCTTGAACACTTGTAACAGACGTTCATAATATGAATGAACAGTTTCATCTCGGTTCTGAGTGGTTCTATTGATCCTAGTCCAGTCAGTTTCCTTTGCTGGCACCTTTCCTTTCAGGTACAGTATCACCTGATTATACTTCTTCATGACATCCTCGTAAGGTGCCCCTGTCTTTGGGTCTCTGGGGTATTCTTCACTAGGCCAATCAACAGCAATTTTACATTCTGTCCACAAATCTACGGGAACTACAATGTCAAAAAATCTGTCTAGATCTTTCAGTAGGCATTTGGAAACTTTCACAAATCTTTTGACCTGCCTGTACCAATCTACAGGTTTTTCGTGCAATTTTGGGAAGTCATTTGTAAAGGACACAATTTCCTGTCTGGACCATGGCACATGTACATAACCTCCACCTGGCACTTCTCGCATAGGATATAATTTTTTCCACCTTTTCTGCTTCTTTTAAGACATATTCAGAAGTCATTTGTTTTGAACGAGCCTCTTCTTTTTTCTTAGCCCACCTGGCTTTCCATTTTTCTAAGTCTCCCGATTTTTGCATCAGGTTTAGTAATTCTCTTATCTGTACCTTTCTTCCTGACATGTTCATGTTTTCTAAATCTTTGTCAGAGAATTCTGCTCGGTATGGCTTTTGCAACACTTTAGATTTGCCAATGTCAATTCCCATGCTAGCTGCAGTGTCCATTAATTTCTCATGGTACACTCTTGTATTCAGAGTAATGTTTTTGCAAATTAATAATAATTCTTCTTCACTAAGAGTATTCAGTCCAATCCCACATTCCCAGCCATCAATTCCTCTAATTCAATTCTTAGTTTATATATATCTAATGGTTTGGGCTGAGTTTTGGTTCTTTCTTTTTCGGTCCATCTGTCTATTTCTTCAGGGGTCAGTACTGTGGCACTTCTTGTACCAGAAGATGACTATCTGGACTTCTCTTGAGTTTAAAGGAGTGTTCTTTCTCATTGAACTACCTTCTAATTCCCTTATTGGTAAGCCCATTAATGAAATTACTGATTCACATTCACTTGCCTGGTCATCTATTACCAAGGGCTCTTTCCTCGGCTGCACTACTGATGTAGTTATAACTGGAGCTTTTGGACTACCTTGCTTATCTCTGTACAAAGGAACAACTGGGCCAATAGTTAGTGGAATTGTCAAAGCTTCAGGTCTTGTATTTAACTGGGAATTTTTCTGAATCAGCTCAGTCCTCTGCTTGATTAAAGCCTCTCGTTCTCTGTCCTGTAGGACCTTCTCCATGGACGTTTCATGTACTATTTGCGGAATCAAGGGTGGGTTTAAACCTGGGGCACTTGGATTTACCATACTCGGTCCCTCATTGTAATTTGGGTTTACAAATGGGTTCCTTGCACTTAGGGATCTAGGTTCCTCATTATAAGGTGGTGGATTCTTCATTAACAAACCCTCTAAAGAATCATCGTCTGATTCACCACTGGTAATTAAGTGTTTTGTTTTCTCAGTCCTTTTACCTCCCGTGGGCTCTCCTAATGTTAGTACAGGATATAATCCTTCAGCTAGCATGTTCTGTCTCCATCGTTTCATTTGTTTGTCTTTAGTTTCTCGTTGAACCTTAGGATAGAATTGACTCAATCCTTTGTCAATTCTGGGTCTGTCTCCCTCAAAAGCCTCTATTTCCCATTCCTCTAATGCCTCATATTGCGTTAACCTAGGTCTGGGATGTAAATCATTCTTTCGGGTTCTCAGGTTGAACAAAATCCTTCCATTGAATGTACCTTCTAAGGGAAATGCTAAAATTCTGTCATCCTTAGTGTATTCCACCCAGTTCTCTAACCATACACAGGAGTGATAACCTCTATCAAACATCATAAACGATTTGGGAGTGTTTGGTGGTGGAATAATGACTCCTTCTCTAGTTTTAATTTGCTTGTCTTTCTTAAAGTAATTCTTTACTTTGTCTACAAGTGACAATTTTCTCTTGCTTCCGTACATAATGCGAGGTCTACCTTTTATCGACTGTTCTCTCGCAAAACCTTGATATCTTGGATCAGGTCTAATCTCCGGATGGCTTGGATACCACATATATTTTCATAAAAGTCAAAGATCACCTTAACTTTTCTTTACATATCACTTCCAATACTAGTGCGTCTTTTATTATTCCTGCAACCAACCAAAATGCGATTTTCAAATGAATTCAACCAATGAGTGCGCGGATTTTCTCGTGAGACGAGTTCCCACGCTCCTGGGCTCACCCCTCCTTTACAATTCTACCTCAGCTAGATGCCCGCTGTCTCGACCAATACCAGCGCGGCACTGAGTGACGTCAGCGCAGCTCCGCAACTGACTACCTCATTCACAAGGTATGGTAAAATTAATTCTGTAATTTAAAGTGCAAGTGCTTTGTTTTACTCTACACCATTAAACATTCACCACTGTACTCGAGTGACTAGAAAGGAAAGATTTCTTTCACTGCAAGTAAATCTTCTCCGTTTACTTTTCATACACTGCGGATAGATCCCTTCTGCATACCCTTCACGCAAGCATTAGAGAACCTGCTACTCCTCCGGACTCATCCACTCTGGGATATATACTAAGGCCAAAGTTTCACCAGCGAACCCGTTTGCTATCAATCAAGCTTAGACGACTCTGCTACTCCTCCGTGTGACCCTTACTAGGTGATATCACAATAGAAGTTTTGCCAGCGAACTCTTTGCTTTCATTTATTCATACATTCATACAGAAACCCTAAATAGTGCTTCCAGTTCTGCACAACCATGCACTAACTTCCTGCAAATAAGTGACCTCACTGCGATGTGACTTCCCTTTACCACCCGCTATTCTGCCCCGGGGATTCCAAACAACATATAACAGTCACAAACAGGTTTTGTTAATACATAAATCAATTTATCAGCACATCAGTAATATTTCAAAACAGTTCAAAACATTTCAAAACAATTTTCTTTGGATCGATCAATACTTTTATTTAGCATCAATTTTAATTTTCACAGTTAGCAGCAATCTACCTACCTATCTCTAACTAATCCCTAACCATCCTCTGCTTACCAGAAAATATACTGATAGAGCGCGCAGGTCACCCGAATATAATTTTATTGATGCTCACTTGGGCCCATAATTCAATTTACTATAATTTACTCAATCGGGTAACCTACACTCTACTACCAGTCTATTAGATACTACTGATTCCTATACCATTAACTTACCAATCCTTGTCACTGGTACCAATGATCACTATGGATCAGGGAGTTAGTTGTAAAGATAAGCAAACAGTCAAAAAATACCATAACATTGCACTCCTTGTAATAACCACAGACTCGAGAAGTTTTAAAAACCTTTATCTAATCTTCATCAAGAGTTGAGAGCAAAAGGTTTACAGCAAGCAAGCTATCAATAACCAGAATCATGAAAAGCGTGTAACTATGCAAAAGATATATTATGCCAACCATTTAGAATTCTAAAGGAAAGGTAAGAACAGGGAACATACTGTAATGAACTCATAGAAATAATATGATTTGAAAGGATAACTTCTAAAGGATGCGGAAAACAAGGGACATGCTAGAAGTTACAGTTTAATCGCTTTCAAAAGGGAGGGTAAAGAAAAGGAACATAATTATATTTTCATGAACAGTTCTTGATCTTCAATTCTAAAGGATAGGAGAAAAAATGGGTCATGCTAAAATAGCAAGAATCACGACTTTATTATTTATCACCAAGGAAGGGGAGAGAAATGGAACATATGCAATTATGATTTTAGCAAGATTCAAAGAGGGTAAGAAAAGGACACAAATATACTATTTGTTTCCCACACAGATTTATATTTACCTAGAACAGTGTGAAGACCAACCCTGGCCACGGGTCAGTTAAAAGGACAGAGGAAACCCCAGGGAATGCAGTTGCCAGTAGGCCATCAGGTGCAGTATGGAAATCAGGACAGGGTAGACCAGATTAGAATCAGGACAGGACCACCGAAAGTTGAGACCAGCACCCGCAGTTCAGTTGCAACGCCTGCGCTACTCCCTCTCTGCAGCTATCAGTCAAAACCCCGATTGGGTTGTCAATTTCCCCATCAAAGTGCTTCGCCAAGCACTTAAGGTCCCAGAACCCCGATTGGGTCAGCGAGTCTTCTGACAGAGTGCTCCGCAGTATCTCTGTTCTCGATCAGCTATTGAGTGAGTTGGGTCTGTGACAGGTCAGCTATTCGGACAAGTCGGACAAATTCTCTAGCTAAACCTATGCTAGTTATACCATTTTCCAGGTCAGTGTACCACCCCTCAATGTTGCAAGTGTAAGAAACCCCAATTTCGATTGAACATGGAAGAGGACAGGTGGGTCATCACACCGCCTAATATTTCTGAATATTGCCGTCTCCTATTCAAATTAAGGGTCCCGCCTATTAAATTCAGGCTCCCATGAAGTTTTCCACTGGCAAACAATGGATGTTTTATTCAATACAACAATGTATGTGTCCAAAGTTCAGTAGGTGACGTTCCCAGAAGCATCTTCTCACTCAGTCAGCTCCTTGGCTGGATTTCAAAGGTCACTGCTGTGGAGACTCGCAGATCTCGCGCAGACGCAGTTTCAAGCAAGGTGGAGTGCAGCAAGGGACAATAGGCCATATTTCGTAATGTTCCATGAAATAGAATAGAAACAGTTTTAGAACACCGAATAAATGAATACACTGTATACCATGAACTTCTACTCTATACCCATTGCTTTATAATAAACTATAGCTTTAGGATTAAGCAGAACGAACAGCTTAGCAAAAGCATCAATGCAAGCTTCTTGCACGTGAGAATACAAAGCAGCCATATTAGCTCTAATGCACAGATGCGAACAGCTTCCCTCCAAAACTGCAAGTACGTCACGTCACATGGGTATGACTGACGCATGCGCAGTAGAAATTCCCGCGTAGTAGCAGCCATTTTATTTGCAAGCATATGAGGATAAGTAAACACATAAGCAAGCTTCACTCGGATACCCCGTGTAAAGGGAAAATATGCAAAATTAGTAAAACAAACATGTTGGTTACATTATTAACATTATTCGAGGTTCATGAGTTCGAGCAAGTTTCTTTACGTGCGAATCCTTGCTCCATCAATCCCCTCTTTGATGATATTTTATATCATCACAATTAATGGAACCAGATGCCAACTTCTCACATTTCACCCATTTCAATCTCTTCAAACTTTCTATTTTGCTTTTACTCAGCAATTTTAATAGAATGAGAATTTTTCATTTTCTTATAAATCTGGTTATTCAATTCTTCTAATTCAAGCTCTTCAATATTCCTTTTTACTCCTCGCTTATTCACTGAATATTTCTTTTTGTGTTTACGACACTTGCAGCAAATTATTAGTATGAACACTAGTAGACCTATTCCCGCTATTGGCATCAGTATTTTGCTCACAAGACTTTTACCTAAATTAGAAAACCAACTACCTACGGCGGAGAGACCATCAGTAAGTCTCTTCCAAGCACCGTCAACCTCCAGTGGTTTAAGCTCTTTTTCTAAATTTGTAATATTTCTCACATACCCTTTAATTTCCACACTCTTGTCTGGTATGTGAGTGCAACAATGGTGCGCTTTCAACATTCTGCAGACTCCGCCCTCTTTTGCCAATAATGTGTCAAGAGCAAGTCGATTTTGTAAAACCATTGATCTGATCGCAACCAATTCGGTATTGACCATCAGGAAACCTCCAGCAGTGTCAGTTGATAACCGATCCACTACTGTAGACAATTTGCAAATTCTGTGTGTATTCAGAGCCACTCCCACTGTAGGTATCAATGCACTAAAAATATCACCTACTATTTCACCAACACGTTCTCTTTTACTACGTACTAATTCATTAGTTCTTTCATTGCTTCCAGTGATTTTCCCCACATGGTATATCTTTGGGAAGACAATACCAAAATAACAGTTCCCATACCAATGGTCGGGCAATTTGAAATAAGCCTTGTTCCCACATATATAATAAATTCCAGGAAACACGGGCTCTGACCCATCTTTGAAACCCCAACCCCCAATTACCTTGTAATTGTGTTCGCATTCACTGGAACCATTGAATATATTGCTAAAATAACTGGTTCTTTCTCTGTGAAGACATAGTTTTCCTTTCTTTTCGAAATCCAGCAACATAGCATCATTAGCCCCACCATTTGAGGTGCTCCCTATGCTTTCAGCCCATTTAGGAGTTTTCTGAATCTTGTCATTTGCTTTCTTTTGGAAACTTTCTCGTCTTTTCTCACCATGTTCAGAAACATTTTCTCTTTTTGGTGTAATAAACATGTCAGGTTATTCTTGTGTGTGTCATCTATGTTTATTTTTCCTACAGTTAGAAAATATTCACTCATGTATTTTGCTGCATCTCTAGTTGTATGTACAGGGTTTAGGTTTCTCCTTACAGGAAGTTCAGAAAATATCACATCTAGATTAGAATAGTAATACTGTAATGGTCCTCTTTTGTTAAACAAACTGGTTAAAACACTACAGGAAATTCCATATGTTAGTGGCAGATGGTGGTACGTCACACCTTCAGCTACCGAGGTAGGCAGCTTCATGCAGACATAACAGTCGTCTATTTCCATAGCGTCTACATAATGTACTAACAAGTTTGCAAAAACATTTAAATGAGTTCTATTCTTAATTTTGTTATAATATAATCCTTCCTCATCTGGTACTTCTATGTCTACTTGTGTCTGTCTAAGGCTAAGTGCTTTCTCCGGTGTATCTACTCTTTGTGGTGTATTTCTAGTTTGTAGTTCTTCTGTGTCCTTTGGCAATTGATTAGTAGGGTACAGGTTTGTGTCTTTACTCATCATGTAAGGAATAGTTGTTGTTAGTCCTTTCCAAAGTATTAGTACTATTGCTATACTACATAAACATACTTTACAGCATGTGTTTAAACAACCTCGTTTCGGTCTTCCATTAACAGAAGAATCATCCATTTTGACTAAAAGGAGATTCAACCCCTCTTTGTAAATTTACACAGTCTCTTTACCCTGTGTTGTTTTTCAGGTCGGTCTCACATCTTCGTCAGTTTGATCAGTAATCAATTCTTCATTACTTTCGTCACTTATTTCCAAGTTTTCAAATTCTTCCAACACAAAATAAGTCCATTCAGGGCTTTGATATTTATTATTCAGTCTTTTTATTCGTGAACTCCTTCTTTTGGTTCATATCACAGATGGGTCTGCTTGACATGAGACTTCATTCACCAGCACAGGTTCTTCATTAATTGTCTTTAGTCGCAGTCTCAATCTTTTGACAAATCTTGGCACCTTGTCTCCTTTTCTGAGTCTTTTAACTGGCACTGTGTCTTGGCCCTCTTCAAATGCTCTTTTATTTTCACTCAGTTGTGGTACATTGGTTTCAAGATCGTCTTCTGTGTTTCTCCCTAACTGACTAGGTCCAGGTCTTATTTCAGCTTATTCTGCCTGGTCTCTAAAGTGGCCTTGTTCAGGTATATGTTGGATTTGACTTTGGTTTATTTAGTTTTCTTCTTCCTGAACACAATTGACTATTCCTACCTGGTCTTGTTCAAGCTCTTTGAACTTTTGATTTTCTTCCGCTTGAACCTCTGCCCTAGTTTCTATCTGTCCTTCTTCTGGCTCAGGGGTTCTTGGAGGTGTATCGATTTCCTGCTCTTTCCCTATCTGATCCTCCTCAGTATCAGATTTGATTTGGATTTCGATGATCTGGGTATCTTCTTCTACACCTGTCTCGTCCTCACTCTCCCACTGTCTATCTAAATGGGTTTGTCTTCTTGTTCTCACAGGATCCATAGTCAGGTCGATTATTGGGACCCAGTCATCTTGACTGCAGCTCGGTTCTTCCTCTTCAGCTACTTCTGGATCACGTTCTTGAAACCCTTCAGCTGCACAACCTTCAGCCTCTGTTTCCTCAGGTTCAGTCACTTTCTTTGTGTGACTGGCATGAATCCAGTGTGGTACTTCTGCACATTTCACAGCTGTGGTGGTGACCAGAATTACTTGTCGTGGTTTTCCCCACCTTGGTGCAAGGCAACTTTTTCGAGTATGCTTCTTTATTACTACCCAATCACCAGGGTTCAGGTCATGTGCTGGTGTTGCTGGTCAGGCGACAGCGTCTTCCCCAACCTGGTGAGAGATAGAACGCACTTTGTCAGACAGTTCTTTGCAGTATTCTAGCGCCAAATCATCAGAAATGCTTATCAGTTTGTATCCTGGCACCCATGCTTGCCGCATCGCTCTTCCCATCAGTATCTCATGGGGACTCAAGCCGGTGTTCCGGTCTGGAATACTTCTAAGTCCCATCAAAACAAGGGGCAAAGCATCTGGCCATTCCATTTGAGTCGATTCACACATTTTTCCCAATCTTGATTTGATTGTGCCATTCAATTGTTCTACCACTCCAGAAGCCTCTGGGCGATGTGCACAGTGCAGTTTTTGCGTAATTTTTTTTTTGTATTTTTTTTTTTGGTAAGACTTTATTGACAGTTGCCAGATCCACAATAGTCTGAAAACATTACAAAAATAATGAACTTATTAGCAGTCACAGTGGTGTAACATAACACAGCTATTTAGCCGACAACCTTCCGGTCCGGCAGCAAACGTGTAGAGTGTGACATCAGGCAAAAAGAATACATCAGAAAGTACTACATCGTCTTATATATTTTTTGTTCTGAAACTTCAAAAAGCACACAACTCAAACATTAGACTCCTGCTGAGAAGGATAGATATAGATCATCTATGTAAACATCCCCAATGTCGTAGGCTATGCCCAGCTACCTATGATGCGAACACACCCCCGTCACAGGAGTGCACTAACGGAACTAAAACTCAAAAGCCCCTTATCCCCATTGGCCAACCGCCCTCCACCCACAGGCCTAACCCTCCAGCTCTTCGTCATCGTCCGAGCTGTCGCCCTCATCCTCTGATAGTGGTTCGCACAGATCCCCCCTATATTTATTCCACGCCATCCAAAGTGCATTCTATTTGCGTGGGTTAGCCCTCATTTTGTACACAGCATGTTCAGTCATCATTAGCCTATCCATAGTTCTACACCACAAAGCCAACGTAGGTATTTCGGCTACTCCCCACCTTTGTGCGATGTCGCGTTTGGCCACCATAGTTCCGATCGTGACCCATTGCTGTTTCCGACGTGCCAGATCTGTCCCCTCCCATATGTGCAGAAGACACAAGCGAGGGTTCGGGGTTAGTGATGTGTCAAGGGCCTGGGAAATGGTGCGCATGACCTGCTGCCAGTAGGGCGAGACACTCGGACAGTCCCAGAGCGTGTGTAGCAAAGTACCCTCCTCCCCACACCCTCTAAGGCAAAACGGGGTCTCCGCCCTGTGCATTTTGTGCAGTGCGGTCCTGGTGTAATAGACCCTATGCAGTACTTTAAGTTGTATCAACCTGAACCGGGCTGATACACCCGCCTCTCGCGGCGACGCTAGGGCGGTATTCCATTCAGTCTCATCCAGGGAGCCTAACTCAGATTCCCACCTCTCTTTCAGTCGCTGTAGGGGATCGGGTAAATTGTTCAACAACTTACGGTATGTGAGTGATGTCGCTCGTGTCAGCATGTAGTCCGTGAGAAGTCTGTCCTCCAGAGGCTAGGACTCCGGTACTATGGATCCCGGCTCAATGACCGTCATAAGTGCATGACGTATTTGTATATACCTGTAAGTTTCAGTGGAGCTCAGTGCATACTGTTGTTGCAAGTGTTGAAAAGGGATCATGCCAGCAGAGGTCCAAAGGTCTCCCACCGTCGAGATGCCAATAGTGTCCCACTGGGTAAAGCCCCTACTGGACCTGAGGCAACCAAGTCGTTTAGTGTCCCACAGTGGAGTGAGTTTGGTTATGACGCCCTTCCATTTAAGCCGTGTCAGTGCCCTGTGCCATAGGACGACTGTGTGCCTAGTCGGGCCAAGTAGTGTCTTCACGAGGTGAGGCGTGTAAAGCGGGGCCAGTAAGCTGTGAGTTCCCAGTTGCGTTCTGTCTGAGAAGTATGCCGGGTCATCCTGAGGGGCATGTATCCAAGAATTAATAACTTTGAGCTGTGATGCCCAGTAGTAAAGCTCCATATTCGGTAAGGCTATACCCCCATCATACCACCCACGATTGAGTTTAACGTGCGCTATTCTGGGCGGACGTTCGCCCCACAGCAATTCGGTCACCAAAGCCGTCACCCTCCGGAAATAGGACGGCGGTATCAAGACTGGGGTGTTTTCCACTACATACAGGAAACGCGGCAGCGCCATCATCTTGAACAGCGCCGCGCGCCCCAGCAGTGTGAGGGGCAAGGTCTTCCAGTGTCGTACATCCGCCCGTAGACGGTTAAGGGGTGGCGTTAAGTTAAGGTCGTGGAACGCATTGGCGTCGCCAGTGACCTGAATGCCCAAGTACTTAAAGGAGGTATGGGCTATAACCAGCGGGCAGCTACTAGGGAGGAGCGGTGCCGGGCCTTTCAGTATATAGACCACAGACTTCGTCCAGTTGATCAGGTACCCGGAGTGCATGCCGTGCGCATCACAAATTGCCAATAAATGAGGAATGCCCATCTCTGGTTGTGACAGATAAACCAGCATATCGTCGGCATACAGGGAGATCCTGTCTTCCCAAGCTCCACCCCACGTCATCCCTTTCAGTAGTGGAGTAGTCCTAATGACTGTAGCCAACGGCTCCAACACCAGGGCGAACAGTAAGGGGGACAGCGGGCACCCCTGACGCGTTCCTCTGGCCAAGGGGATCTCTCGCGAGATGTGGCCATTGGCCGCCACGTGCGCCACCGGCTCTGTGTACAGCAGTCTGACCCAGGAGATAAATTTGGGGCCAAAGCCCATACGAGCCAGAACCGCGAATAAGTACTGCCATTCCACCATGTCAAAGGCCATTCTGGCATCCAACGAGAGAATGGCCGCCGGTTCCGATAGCAAGTGGGCTCGCGCCAGCACCCCATGTACACGACGGAGATTGAGCGCCGTGCTTCTGTGCGGCATGAAACCCGACTGATCCGGATGGATCAGATCGTGCAAGTGCGGGGTCAGCCTGTTTGCGATTAACTTCGCCAGTATTTTGGCTTCCACATTGAGCAGTGAGATTGGGCGATAGGACGCGCAGTCCGTGGGCGATTTACCCGGTTTCGGGATAGTTACTATGGTCGCTATCCGCTGATCCCGGGGCAGAATCCCCGCTTCCCGGCACTCCTCAAACATGGCCAGCAGCGGTGAGCACAAGGTGCCCGCTGCCGCTTGGAACCACTCAGCTGGAATGCCATTAGGGCCAAGTGCCTTACCCGTGCATAATGCATTAATCGCCGCTCCGAGCTCATCCTCGGACAGGTCTGCCTCTAGTTCAGCCACCGCCTCTGGCGTTAAAGTGGCGACCGGCACAGTCCGCAGCGTTGCCGTCGCCGCCTCAGTGGTAACCGCTGCGAGTGGGGTGTAGACCGACTGATAGTGGTCGGCCAGGATCTCAACAATTTCGGAGGGGCGTGTGTGATACGACCCCTCTGGATCCTGCAGTTGTAGAATATGTCTGCTTCCCACACTTTTTTTATCAAGCCAAGCCAGCAGCTTGTTGGCTTTGTCTCCCACATCATAGATCCTTTGCGCGGTCGACGTAATGTTTTCTACTGTCCGTCCCCTGAGGAGATCGTCATGTAGTTGTTGGCTGAGATGGAGTGAGTGACGTGTATCGTCCGACGGGTGCGCCATATGGGCCTCGTTAGCTCGCTCCAGTTGGAGCTCCAGAGCTAGCAGTTTGGATTTTTGCTCGCGTTTGTGTCGCGTTATCGCTGCGATTGCTTGACCCCGAAACACCGTTTTGTACGCTTCCCATAAGGTCGTGGGGGAGGGCACTGAGCCCGAGTTTTCCGCGAAGTAGAGCTTGGTGGCTTTCTTCAGGTCTCTACGGACGTGGGGAATCTTGAGATAGCCGGGGTAGACAGGGTACATTCTCCTACGGGATATCACTGCACAGGACATGGACATAGTCAAGGGTGAGTGGTCTGATATACCCCGGGGTCGTATCCGCACATCCTGTACCGTAAGTCGGCCGCCTGCCAGTGTAAGGAAGTAGTCGATACGGGATAGACAGTCGTGTGTGGCAGAGTAATAAGAGTAATGCCGGTCTTCGGGGTGTAAGTGTCGCCAAATGTCCACCAGTCCCTGCGCCTCAATAAACTCACTAAACCTGGATAGGCCAGGCGCCTGTGTCCGGGTCGGGAATCTATCATGCGAACCATGGGCCAGCGCGTTGAAATCACCCCCCACCACTAAGTCTCCGTCAGGGAGTTCCAGGAGGAACCTTCCCAGGTCCGGAAGCGCCGTCGCATGCAACGCCGGCGGAACATATACTGACACTACATTGACGGAGACTCCCTCCCACTGTCCACAGGCTGCTGCAAAGCGACCATAACTATCAATCTTAGTAGTCTGCAGAATAAATCGAGATGTGTTTTTAAGTAAAATGCCAGTCCCACGAGACCCCGTAGTGAAGTCCGAGTGTGCTATCATACGATATCCCCGTCTATCTAGAGCCTTGCTCGCAACACCCACCAAATGTGTCTCCTGGAGGAGGATCAGGTCACAGCGGAGCTGCCGAATGTGTTGAAGAACCAGCCCCCTCTTCACCTTATCCCCCAGACCCCTGACATTCCAAGACATGATCTGCAACGGTGGCACAGGTCCCGCCCCGGGATCATCGATCACATGAGTGGAGTGTGACAGTCCTGCCATCGAGAAGTTGCAGATGGGAAGCCCTGACCCGTAAGGCTCGGCAGCGGCGCATCCAGAGTGTACCCAACCCCGTGGTGTCTCGCATGTGTAAGCAGTGGTTGGCCCAGTGGTAGTGAGGCATTACCAGACCGGTTGGCGTGTGCAGCCAGGCACGGTACGACTAATATGGATGTCAGTGTAATCAGCAGAGTCAAACAATACAAACCAGCAATTCGGAACAAACCCCCCCTACCCATAACTCCCCCCCTCCCTGCCTCCCTGCCACACGGACTTAGAACTGCCCGCCGCCCCAATTTAGCAGAGTGCTTAAACCCACCCATGAAAAGGTATAAAGTTACTTGCTCGTTGGGGGTGAGGAATACTCCAAAGTCAGCGACCCCTCTTACCCTCCGCAGAGGCCCTCAGCCCAGGGGCCATGGCAGCACAGGCAACAGCCTTAGTATAAGGTGAGTCTCGAATCTGCCGGGCCACTAAGAATCGACCTCCAGTTCAGCATCAGCAATGTCTATGAGTGGTGAGCCTCGTCCGGCCTCCAGGTCGTCTTCACGAACATCGCCATGATCCGCCAGCTGTTTGTCCTTGGCACCTCGTCCCCGACGTTGGGGCTGGGAGGCTGGTCGCCAGCCGTCCAACCAGTCCCGGGCAACTTCTGGATTGTCAAAGAACCACGTCCTGTTTTCTGCTACCACACGCAGCCTAGCCGGGAACAACATGGAATATTGGATCTCCCGTCTCCTGAGCTCTTTTTTGACATCCACAAACGTCTTTCTCCGCCTCGCCACCTCTGCTGTATAGTCCGGGAAGAATGCCACGGTGGAGTTCTGAATCTTAACGGGCGGAGACACCCGCGCCGCCTGTAAGATGGCATCCCTATCGCGGAAGTTGAAGAGCCTCGCCAAGATCGGTCTAGGGGAGGCTCCCGGTTTAGGCTGGCCACCTGGCACTCTGTGCGCCCTTTCGACCGAGAAGAACGTCGAGAGTCCCTTTGGTTTAAGCTGCGTTTTGATGAGTTCCTCTACAAAGAGGTCCGTCGCTCTAACTCCTTCCGACTCTGGAACCCCAAGAATTCGGACGTTGTTCCGCCTGGAGCGCCCCTCCTGGTCATCCAGTTTCTCCTTCAGCCTTTTATTCTCAGCCGTGACCGCCTCCATCGCCGTCTGGAGCTCCGAGACATCCTCCACCAGGGACCTTGTAACCAGTTCCAGAGACCCCACTTTTTCGGCTATTTTGTGGAGGTCCGCCCGAATGAGGGTAATTTCCGTGGAGATGGAACCCACCGTAGTCTGTACCTGCGTGAGCGCTCGCATCACGTCGTCCAGGGTCGCCTTTTTTGGCCCCGCAGTGTCCGACGACCTCGTGGAAGGGTGTCGCCCGTCCGCCAGAGGGGAGGCATGTTTGTCACTGGTGTAGCGTTCTATGCGAGTCTGGGTCGTGCCGCCCTTGGCGCCCTTGCCAGCCATAGCGTCCGCCGCACAGCACCTCGAGCCAGCCGGATGGAGGAGTCGGATATGGAGAGGCAAACCTCGGGCACTAGTCCGTCCCCACTGCAGTCGGGTTACTCAGCCTGATGTGGGTGGCGACCAACTCCCGGTCAGCAGCGGTGACACGGCCGCAGTATACTGTTTCTGGCAGGTGCGGCGCCCCTACTGACCGCCACGCACCGTGTGTGTGCCACAAGCAAACGACGCCGTCAGCGCCTCCAATTCTCGGGCCCCCGGTTCCACAGCGGGCCCCCGACACACCGGTGGGGCGGCCAGGCACAGTTCCAACGTTTGCGTCCAAGCGACGCAAACCGGGCGGCCAGCGGCGCTTCGTAGCGCACTGAGTGTGAGAGGCGGGGAAGGGAGGGGGGGGCAAGGTCCTCAGGTGTTCAGCAGCCCCCGCGGGTCTCGATCTCCCCGCCGGCCGAATCGGAGGGTCGGCAGTGTGTCTCGCCAGGCACCTCAGCCCCCTGTTGGCCGTCCGCCACCCCAGCCCTCCTGGCAGCACAGAGTCCTCGGTGCGGCGCGCCCCCACAGCCAGCGCCGACAGTGTAGTTCGCCGGGTCCGCCGCGGAGGTCTCCGCCAGTCATGGCACTTCCGGTCCAACGCCGCCGAGCAGAGCCCACTTCCGGTCGGCTGCGCTGGCCACAGGTGTCCCGGGATCCAGGCCTGTGCTCCGGGCTCACCGCCACTCGGACGAAACACGGCTCCCCGGCACTCGATTGTTCTCCGGTTTTCTGCCGCCTGTAGCGCCCGGCCCCGGGCCTTTGATACCTCCGCTTGAGGTCAGAGTCAGTCACGGATCATTGTGCGGATGGTCGGAGAGGCCGCTTCGTGATCGGAGCTGGTCCTCTAGGCAGCCGCCATGTTCAGCCGCTAGCCACGCCCCCAGTTTTTGCGTAATTTTGAATGCTGCGCAAATCTGATTTATAATCTCACTATCGAAATGCTTTCCTCTGTCTGATTCAATTGTCACTGGAAAAGCGTACCGAGGTATAAGTTCCCTAAGAACAATTTAGCTACTGTGATGCTATCATTCCTGCGTGTGGGATAAGTTTCCACACATTTGGAAAACAGGCAGACAATGACAAGAACGTACTTCATTCCTCGGCAAGGGGGTAACTGAATAAAGTCAAGTTGTAGTCTTATAAAAGGGCCCTCTGCCTTTCTGATTTTCTCTGGCAACACTACCGTTTTCTTTCCCGGGTTAAATTGCTGACAAACCAGACACCTCTGGCAGAGTGCCTCTGCTATGTTTCTGAATCTCGAGTTGAACCATGCCTGTCTAAATATGCGTATCATAGCACAACCTTTGTATTAATAGCCATTTTGTATTTTGCACAATGTTGGGCTAACTGGTCAGCATATCGATTACCTGCTGTCACTTTGTCGTTGCCAGATTTGTGAGCAGCACACTTGACCACAGCCAATTCTTTTGGTAACTTGATTGCTTCCAGTAAATCCTGTACATAATTTCCATTTCAGATTGGAGTACCCGTCAGAAACTCCCTTTGCATCCATAATTGGCCAAAGTCATGCACAACCCCGTAACCATACTGGCTATCAGTATATATGGTTACTTTCCAGTTTTTCCCAAATTGACATGCTCTTGCCAATGCAACTAATTCAGCTACTTGTGCAGACTTGACTCCAGGTAAATAGTCCTGTATGACCCTGTACTTACCACTCGGTTTCTTTATGCCAATTATGGGAGAATTACAAGGACTGCTCAATACTTCTTGTAAAATGTCTGCGTCTAGCAACCGTTTGATTTCTATAGCAACCTCTGCTTTCACTTCTGCACTAATTTTGTACTGTCGAGTATTTGGGTAAACTGCATCTTCCTTTATTGCTATTTTAATTAGGTCAACATTAGCCATTAATCCTACATCTTTTGCAGTAAAATCCCATACTTCTGGTTTTACTGTCTGTTGAAGTTTTTCTGGTAAGTCTTGAATTGTCAGCTTTTTATTTTCAGTCTCTGGTCTTGCTAACATTAATTTGTCAATTCCATCTTCATCTGGGGTTTGGATTTCAACACCATTTGGAGGGCAAAAGATGGTAGAGTTCATTTTGCACAACAAATCTCGTCCTTATAAGTTCACAGGGCTTGAATCACAGACAACAAATCTGTGTATATTTCTTTAAGGTTCCCTATCTTAACTTCCATAGGTTCTATAACTGGGGTACTAATTAGTTTATTAGAAACACCCACTACTTGGATTGCTTCTCCCGAGAGGGATAGGTTTGGAACGTCCACTGTTCTCACAGTAGAATGGGTAGCACCAGTGTCCAACAGAAAGGTGACATCATTTCCTTCAACCTTTCCTTCAATGTATGGTCCTGACTGGTCCACCGGCAAGGAGGTGCCAAGCACGCACTCCTCCCCCTCCCCCTCAGGCACCGTCAGTAAGGTCCGTCACAGAGGAATGTGTCATTTAACAGAAATTGTGAAGTTGCTGCATCTCTATTCTCCCTTCCTTCCCAACTTGTGGTGTCTTCACCCTGCTGTGCTTTGCTCCTATAATTTGGCCTAGGTGCACGAGGCAACTGATTCTGTTTCACCTGCTGCTGGGTCTTCCGTGGTTCCTCATTCTGCGTCTGTGGATTTAAATCATTAATTTGCACATTACCATTCTGCACAGCCTTACACTCGTCCCTCCAGTGTCCCATCTTTCCGCACCCATGGCAGGGAAACTTTTTTCTGGCCTCTTCTTTACTCATTTTTCCCTTCGGCTAACCCCCATTCCCGGGGCCCTGACTCTGGTATCTGGTCATTTTGCTTAACTGCTGTTCTTGGTGCTCTGCTAATTTTACCTGTGCCCACATGACTTTTTCTTTCAACTCTTTTCCTTTATTTTCTAGGTCGTCTTCACAATACTTGGCATATTTAAGGACTTTGTCAATTGGCTTGGCCTGCCAACAGATTTTATTGTCTTTAATCCACTGCGAAATCTCAAGTATTAACCCTAACACGAATCTATAAATGAAATGGGTCATGTCTTTCATTTCGATCTTGTCCAGCCCACTGTACGTCTTGAACACTTGTAACAGACGTTCATAATATGAATGAACAGTTTCATCTCGGTTCTGAGTGGTTCTATCGATACTAGTCCAGTCAGTTTCCTTTACTGGTACCTTTCCTTTCAGGTACAGTATCACCTGTTTATACTTCTTCATGACATCCTCGTAAGGTGCCCCTGTCTTTGGGTCTCTGGGGTATTCTTCACTAGGCCAATCAACAGCAATTTTACATTCTGTCCACAAAACTACGGGAACTACAATGTCAAAAAATCTGTCTAGATCTTTCATTAGGCATTTGGAAACTTTCACAAATCTTTCGACCTGCCTGTACCAATCTACAGGTTTTTCGTGCAATTTTGGGAAGTCATTTGTAAAGGACACAATTTCCTGTCTGGACCATGGCACATGTACATAACCTCCACCTGGCACTTCTCGCATAGGATATAATTTTTTCCACCTTTTCTGCTTCTTTTAAGACATATTCAGAAGTCATTTGTTTTGAACGAGCTCTTCTTTTTTCTTAGCCCACCTGGCTTTCCATTTTTTTTTGCATCAGGTTTAGTAATTCTCTTATCTGTACCATTCTTCCTGACATGTTCATGTTTTCTAAATCTTTGTCAGAGAATTCTGCTCGGTATGGCTTTTGCAACACTTTAGATTTGCCAATGTCAATTCCCATGCTAGCTGCAGTGTCCATTAATTTCTCATGGTACACTCTTGTATTCCGGGTAATGCTTTTGCAAATGAATAATAATTCATCTTCACTAAGAGTATTCAGTCCAATCCCACATTCCCAGCCATCAATTCCTCTAATTCAATTCTTAGTTTATATATATCTAATGGTTTGGGCTGAGTTTTGGGTCTTTCTATTTCTCGGGTCCATCTGTCTATTTCTTCAGTGGTCACTACTGTGGTACTTCTTGTACCAGAAGATGACTATCTGGACTTCTCGAGATGAAAAGGAGTGTTCTTTCTCATTGAACTACCTTCTGATTCCCTTATTGGTAAGTCCATTAATGAAATTACTGATTCACATTCATTTGCCTGGTCATCTATTACCAAGGGCTCTTTCCTCGGCTGCACTACTGATGTAGTTATAACTGGAGCTTTTGGACTACCTTGCTTATCTCCGTACAAAGGAACAACTGGGCCAATAGTTACTGGAATTGTCAAAGCTTCAGGACTTGTATTTAACTGGGAAATTTTCTGAATCGGCTCAGTCCTCTGCTTGAAAAAAGCCTCTCGTTCTCTGTCCTGTAGGACCCTTTCCATGGACATTTCATGTACTATTTGCGGAATCAAGGGTGGGTTTAAACCTGGGGCACTTGGATGTACCATACTCGGTCACTCATTGTAATTTGGGTTTACAAATGGGTTCCTTGCACTCTGGGATCAAGGTTCCTCATTATAAGGTGGTGGATTCTTCATTTACAAACCCCCTAAATAATCATCCTCTGATTCACCACTGGTCATTAAGTGTTTCGTTTTCTCAGTTATTTTACCTCCCGTGGGCTCTCCTAATGTTAGTACAGGATATAATCCTTCAACTAGCATGTTCTGTCTCCATCGTTTCCTTTGTTTGTCTTTAGTTTCTCGTTGAACCTTAGGATAGAATTGACTCAATCCTTTGTCAATTCTGGGTCTGTCTCGCTCAAAAGCCTCTATTTCCCATTCCTCTAATGCCTCATATTGCGTTAACCTAGGTCTGGGATGTAAATCATTCTTTCTGGTTCTCAGGTTGAACAAAATCCTTCCATTGAATGTACCTTCTAAGGGAAATGCTAAAATTCCGTCATCCTTAGTGTATTCCATCCAGTTCTCTAACCATACACAGCAGTGATAACCTCTATCAAACATCATAAATGATACGGGAGTGTTTGGTGGTGAAATAATGACTCCTTCTCTAGTTTTAATTGGTTTGTCTTTCTTAAAGTAATTCTTTACTTTGTCTACAAGGGACAATTTTCTCTTACTTCCGTGCATAATGAGAGGTCTACCTTTATCGACTGTTCTCTCGCAAAACCTTGATATCTTGATCAGGTCTAATCTCTGGATGGCTTGGATACCACATATATTTTTATAAAAGTCAAAGATCACCTTAACTTTTGTTTACATATCACTTCCAATACTAGTGCGTCTTTTATTTTTCCTGCAACCAACCAAAATGCGATTTTCAAATGAATTCAACCGATGAGTGCGCGGATTTTCTCGTGAGACAAGTTCCCACGCTCCTGGGCTCACCTCTCCTTTACAATTCTACATCAGCTAGACGCCCGCTGTCTCGACCAATAGCAGCGCAGCACTGAGTGACGTCAGCGCAGCTCCGCAACTGACTCCCTCCTTCACAAGGTATGGTAAAATTAATTCTGTAATTTAAAGTGCAAGTGCTTTGTTTTAATCTACACCATTAAATATTCGCCACTGTACTCGAGTGACTAGAAAGGAAAGATTTCTTTCACTGCAAGTAAATCTGCTCCATTTACTTTTCATACACTGCGGATGGATCCCTTCTGCATACCCTTCACGCAAGCATTAGAGAACCTGCTACTCCTCCGGACTCATCCACTCTGGGATATATACTAAGGCCAAAGTTTCACTAGCGAACCCGTTTGCTATCAATCAAGCTTAGACGAATCTGCTACTCCTTCCGTGTGACCCTTACTAGGTGATATCACAATAGAAGTTTTGCCAGCGAACTCTTTGCTTTCATTTATTCATACATTCATACAGAAACCCTAAATAGTGCTTCCAGTTCTGCACAACCAAGCACTTACTTCCTGCGAATAAGTGACCTCACTGCGATGTGACTTCCCTTTACCACCCGCTATTCTGCCTCCGGGGATTCCAAACAACATATAACAGTCACAAACGGGTTTTGTTAATACATAAATCAATTTATCAGCACATCAGTAATATTTCAAAACATTTCAAAACAATTTTCTTTTGATCGATCAATACTTTTATTTAGCAGCAATTTTAATTTTCACAGTTAGCAGCAATCTACCTCCCTATCTCTAACTAATCCCTAACCGTCCTCTGCTTACCAGAAAATATACTGATAGAGCGCGCAGGTCACCCGACTATAATTTTATCGATGCTCACTTGGGCCCATAATTCAATTTACTATAATTTACTCAATCGGGTAACCTACACTCTACTACCAGTCTATTAGATACTACTGATTCCTATACCATTAACTTACCAATCCTTGTCACTGGTACCAATGATCACTATGGATCAGGGAGTTAGTTCTAAAGATAAGAAAACAGTCAAAAAATACCATAACATTGCACTCTTTGTAATAACCACAGACTCGAGAAGTTTTAAAAACCTTTATCTAATCTTCATCAAGAGTTGAGAGCAAAAGGTTTACAGCAAGCAAGCTATCAATAACCAGAATCATGAAAAGCATGTAACTATGCAAAAGATATATTATGCCAACCATTTAGAATTCTAAAGGAAAGGTAAGAACAGGGAACATACTTTAATGAACTTATAGAAATATGATTTGAAAGGAAAACTTCTAAAGGATGGGGAAAACAAGGGACATGCTAGAAGTTACCGTTTAATCGCTTTCAAAAGGGAGGGTAAAGAAAAGGAACATAATTATATTTTCATGAACAGTTCTTGATCTTCAATTCTAAAGGATAGGAGAAAAATTGGGTCATGCTAAAATGGCAAGAATCACGACTTTATTATTTATCACCAAGGAAGGGGAGAGAAATGGAACATATGCAATTATGATTTTAGCAAGATTGAAAGGGGGTAAGAAAAGGACACAAATATACTATTTGTTTCCCACACAGATTTATATTTACCTAGAACGGTGTGAAGTCCAACCCTGGCCACGGGTCATTTAAAAGGACAGAGGAAACCCCAAGGAATGCAGTTGCCAGTAGGCCATCAGATGCAGTATGGAAATCAGGACAAGGTAGACCAGATTAGAATCAGGACAGGACCACCGAAAGTTGAGACCAGCACCCGCAGTTCAGTTGCAACGCCTGCGCTACTCCCTCTCCGCAGCTATCAGTCAAAACCCCAATTGGGTTGTCAATTTCCCCATCAAAGTGCTTCGCCAAGCACTTAAGGTCCCAGAACCCCGATTGGGTCAGCGAGTCTTCTGACAGAGTGCTCCGCAGCATCTCTGTTCTCGATCAGCTATTGAGTGAGTTGGGTCTGTGACAGGTCAGCTATTCGGACAAGTCGGACAAATTCTCTAGCTAAACCTATGCTAGTTATACTATTTTCCAGGTCAGTGTACGACCCCTCAATGTTGCAAGTGTAAGAACCCCCAATTTGGATTGAACATGGAAGAGGACAGGTGGGTCATCACACCGCCTAATATTTCTAAATGTTGCCGTCTCCTATTCAAATTAAGGGTCCCACCTATTAAATTCAGGCTCCCATGAAGTTTTCCACTCGCAAACAATGGATGTTTTATTCAATACAACAATGTATGTGTCCAAAGTTCAGTAGGTGACGTTCCCAGGAGCATCTTCTCACTCAGTCAGCTCCTTGGCTGGATTTAAAAGGTCACTGCTGTGGAAACTCGCAGATCTCGCGCAGACGCAGTTTCAAGCAAGGTGGAGTGCAGCAAGGGACAATAGGCCATATTTTGTAATGTACCATGAAATGGAAAATAAACAGTTTTAGAACACAGAATAAATGAATACACTGTATACCATGAACGTCTACTCTATACCCATTGCTTTATAATAAACTATAGCTTTAGGATTAAGCAGAACGAACAGCTTAGCAAAAGCAGCAATGCAATCTTCTTGCATGTGAGAACACAAAGCAGCCATCTTAGCTCTAATGCACAGATGCGATCAGCTTCCCTCCAAAACTGCAAGTACGTCACGTCACATGGGTATGACCGACGCATGCGCAGTAGAAATTCCCGCGTAGCAGCAGCCATTTTATTTGCAAGCATATGAGGATTAGTAAACACATAAGCAAGCAAAATTAGTAAAACGAACATGTTGGTTACATTATTAACATTATTCGAGGTTCATTAGTACGAGCAAGTCGCTTTACGTGCAAATCCTTGCTCCATCACTACAAACAAAATGTACGATGTGCAAGTGACTATCTTGTTATGTGTGTCGACAACTGTTTTCTTCTTTTTTCTCCTTGTATTCTGTCCTTGGCACCATGTTTATTCAGTCTTTTGGAGGACATTCATCATTACCTGGAACCAACAGGTGATATGGTTTATATTTTTATCTTGCAGTAGCAAATCTATTGGTCCTGAAGAAAGCAATGGCTAAATGGTCGCCACACTTGCTGAAACATGCCGACCCTTCATTATAAACAGATATTTTGTTAAATCTGTTCACAATAGATACTGTTTTTAAACTTTGGAAGATTTGAGAGATATTATTAAAAATCCCTTCTTCTACTCATTTCTCTCCAATTTTATAGTTCACACATTTTTGACTTTATCACTATTGCACTGCTAATCAGTTACCCTTTACTTTACGACTTATGGTACCTCCCACACATATAGTTCTCATTGGTTGAGCGCCAGCCACATCAACATCTTGTGACATACAGCGTATTCTCCTGGGTATAAGGAGAACCCAAATGATGACAAGGGCGGTACAGAGTGGAAACTGATGGGGACCTTTTACACCTTAGAGTTACCCTCTTGCGCCTTTTTAAGACTCACTGGTGCACTATTTTTTCTGATCACTAGTAGGTTTTTCCATTAGTCTTGCCTCAGACTTTCTACACAGTTGACCTCTCTTTTGACCCATATACACTCTTTGTAATTGCAGTATATCCCCTGGGGCTTGTGTCTCTTAAAGGGTTATTAAACATGCCCTTAGACCCTCTTTTCAAACTGTTGTTTTTGTAATTGAAATCATTGCCTGGGCAGTAGTTAAGGCCTAGGGCTAGTAATTGTTCTTCTGCTTTTGTGAGTACCACTGAAGATAAATTGACAACACTATTATCTTTTAACGCTGTTTTTTCTATTGTCACTGCGCTTTCTTTTTCGTATTTTTGTTTGCGCCTTTTACGTTGTTCGCGTCTTCTTTTGTTTCTGCGACATTTGCTGGCCTCCTTTGTCTGGGCCGTAGAGTCTGCAGTCACTCTTCTACAAAAAAATCAAGTTCCTGTCCCAGACTTAGAGGCCGATTATGATGGCGGAGGGACCTGAGTCTGTCCGCCACCATAGAGTAGGAGGGAACCTCTGCATTGCCTGCGGAGTTCCCTCCTGTGCAATTAGGATGTGACCGCCACCCTGGCGGTCACATCCTCTATTTTTACCATTGCGGTGGGTGGGGCTTCAAGCTGCTTCCGCCGCAATGGTAAAAATGCATACATTGCATTTGTATGCAGAAAGCGGCAGGCACCGTGCGGTGCCTGCCGATTTCTGCATACAAATGCAGGGGGGTAGCATAGGTACCCCGCATGTGCACCCCCCACCCCCCCTTCACCCAGGGGGCCCGCAACGGGCCCCCGCAGTGAAGTTACACATGCTTTTCCACGGCGGAAAACCCGCAGCGCAAAAAGCATTTTTTACAGCCCTTCCTACTATGGCGGACAGTGTCTGAGAGACACGCCACCATATTAGAGCTTTTCCGCCGCGGTTGTAAGCCAACCGCGGCGGAAAAGCTGCGGACGGAAACCAGGACCCACCAGCCATCCTAATGTGGCGGTGGGTCTTTGGTGGATCCGCTGCCGTTTTTCCGCATCCTCCGGTCCGGCGGTGGCTTCCGCCGGGCCGGAGGATGCGGAAAACCGCAATCGTCATAGGCCCCTTAATTTGGTTTTCCTCGTGCAGGTTTGATCTAGTTCTGTGCTTGATTCACTAGTCAGTGATACTATATATATATATATATATATATATATATATATATATATATATTTATATATTTCTAGCTCACTGAATTCTCTTTCAGTGATCTTTCTCCTACTATTTGGAAATGTTAAGCTGTTTGATGCTTTCTAAGCAATTTAGCTGCAAAGTTTTTGTAGCTATCACAATTTCTACTGGAAAGGAAGAATATACATGCGCTTTCCTGAAAGCCAGTTTCTGGTTGCTGGAATTTCAGAGCTCTCCTTTCTGCTTTGGGTTTTGCTTGGGATCCTTTAGTAATTAATAGAGCTTAGTGGAGATAGTGTATGTAGCTTTACCTTTCTTGCCAGTCCTTGCTTGCTAGCTATAAAGCCTGAGAAGATCCACATTGCCTTGATTGAATACAAAAAATGTGTGCTTTAGTTGCCCTGACTTTACCCCTGGAGCTTTCAAATCAGTATTAATATTAGACCTATTTAATCAGTAGTTGTAATTTGACAGTATTTCTGAAACAGAGTCTATGCATCAATCAAGAACAGAAGGGAGATGACTGTAAGGCCAGCATTTCTATCAATTTGATAAGGCACTTCAGTTGTCTTATAATGACAGAGGAATGTAGTCCAAGATATGTCAAGTATTATCAAGTAACAGAAGTACTAAAATCACTGATTAATTTGGACAGGTGATAGCAGGTTGTGGCCTCTGGCATTCCTTTTATGGAGACCAGAACTTAATTTTTAGCACACTTCCACTCAGAGAACGCCAGATAAGTGAGAAAGAAGAGGAAAAGGGAGATAAGAAACAGTGTCACAGGAAGATAAAAAAGTATGTGCAAGAGTGAGGTAAGGACACAAGCCTAAAGTGGAATCAAGATGAGCCAAACTTGGTATTTGGCTTTCTTGGCATTTGGCAGTGCCAGCAGTGGGCCATCGAGAAAAACTTTGGACCCTGCACTTTTTTTCTGATTAAGCACAGTCTAAAACATCTCTGAGGCTTTAGTTTGTCTCTAGTTACACAAAATGAGATGAAGAATTAACCAAAAACTCTTCAACCCATCGGCAACTTTTACACCAGTAATGTTTTCCTTCCTAATCTTGACATTTCCACACCAAATGATACTCACCTTTACATGTGTGGGAGCAGTGCATGTTCTGTCATTTACATTTTCTGAAATTTGGTGAGTTGGTTTATGGTATAGGATGATGGTTGGGATTGTACTTTTCACCTTCTGTTTCTTAGCTTTTGCTTTCCCATCATTAGAAAACTGAAAATGGCAAAACGTAAAATGCTGTTCTTAGATGTAGAGCATATATCTTTTAACAACTTGTTAACAAACCATTGCTATAGTCTCCTGAATATTTCAATTGAGATATGTGAGACTTTATTAATGTACAGTTGTATGGAAACCTGTGTTTGAACTAAGCAAATTTCTTACAAAAAATGTTTCTTCTTATAAAGGATCAACACGCATCTCAGTAGAAAGTTTGAGGACATTACACAAGAGGCCTCAGCCATCCTCAGTATATGCAGAAACAATGCTACTTGCCTAGGTTAATAACACTTTCTAAACATGAGCTACCAACCCGGGAAATATATTTATCATCTAGAAGATAGTTTTGGTTGGACAGTGTTAGACCTGTCAGCTTTTGGGTGGTCACCCCTTGTTTTTTCCTCTCTTTCTGTCTCACATTTTTTCTCACCAATTCTTTTTCGTGTTGCCTTAGGTATCCGGGCGCCTCACCACTGCCAATCAGTGCTGAGGCACAGGTGCGCCTTCCTAAAATGGTGGGATGGGTGAGCTTCATAAAATGGACGCCTGCTAGAAATTACCTCAGATCTCAGGCCCATAGGATAGCATTAGGGGGTTCCAGAACCTTCCGGTCCACTCTAGTTACCTTGGCCCAGGCTACATCAGGGAGGATACTGGGTGCCCATTTTTTCACACTGCTGGGCTGGCTGGAGTGCAGACTATAGCGTCAGGGGGATTGTGTCACAGGCTAACTTGACTGTTCCTATGGGCTAAGGGTTGGTCTGGGGTGCTGCCCTCCTACCTGTTGATCTGGCCCTGTCTGAGAGAAGATCAGAGTGCACAACACCCCAGTGTGTCCCCACATTAAGAGGACTGCTCCATTTGGACAGCTGGTGAGAGTGACCTTGTTCCTGCCCCGGGAGCTTAGGAGGGTGGGTGCTGTAGGCTGAGAGGGCAAGCACTGAGCAAGGGACCCTTCCTACGACCCCTGAAGTGAGGCTGCGACCTAACCTTTGCCCTTACCTCCTGTCTGGCTCTTGTCAGAAGCGCGTTGACATTGCCTGCGCATCCACCGCCCATCTCCGCCAGCGCTGCACTGATCAGACCCCCCCTCACCCCTCACTGAAGCGCTGAGGTGCCGAGAGTGCCAACATTTCACCGCCGCTGGCCTGGGTGCTGAGAAGGGCCAAGCCGTGAGGAGAAGAGCAGCGGCGCGAGGCTCTGAGAGAGACGCTGGGCGGGGTCACTTAGCAACCGGACTCCCGCTTAGCGCGTCACCTCTCTGCCCGAGCCGGGGCTTCCTCAGAGGAGGGGAAGCCGCCGCAGTCCTTCGGGAGGCCGAACCAACTGCCAGCCTGTCTCTCCAGAGGGCAGGAGAGAAAGCGCAAGGAGGCCCACACGCTGTGGGGTCTCCGTGGTGTCTGCGTCGCGGCTCCGCTGCGGCCCCTATCCCCACCTCAGGCGAAGTGCTGTAAGGCCTGAGCGGGTGGTCAGGGGAAGATCTGCCCTGCAGACTCGCTCCGTGGAGAGTGACAGAGGCGACGGACGGGCGCAGAGGTATCGGGGAAAGGCCTTAAGTGAGGGTGGGGTTGAAGAAGCAGAGTATCAGAGAAAGGGGGAACTGCGATGGATGGGGCTGTCAAGAACTGAGCCCCTGAGTTGAACCTCTCTCCCTCGTGACAGCGTGACTGGCTAATATAGAGAGAGTGGGTACTAGACCCCCCCGAAGTTAAGCAACTGTAAGCACTTTCTTGCGCAGGAGCCGGGAGGAGACAGCGCACCCTGAATATAGAACCACTGAAGTTCTGACCTTAATGTATTTACCTGCTTGATTTAAATTGATGCAAATACCTGCTAATAGAAAAATTTTATGTATTTACCTGCTTGTTCCAAATTGATACATATATCTGCTAATTCAATATTTAATGTACTTACCTGCTTGGTTCAAACTGCTGCATGTACCTCTTGATTTATGTGTAATATACTTACCTGCTGATTGCCTAGTTGAATGTATCTAAATACCTGGTTCTTTGACTACTATGAGGAAATGCAATGGAATGTACTGTCTAATTAATACAGTTAATCCAAAAATGGAATGCCCAAAGCCCTAATTTACTAACTATTGGAAACGTCACCCCTTTTTTTTAATGCCAAAGGATAAAGCCTCTGTATTTTCTATTTAACTAAGACGGTGTGGTGTCAGTTTTGGTGGGTTAGCGCTGGGGTGTTGTAGTGTATGCTGCGCAAGTAAATCGCAATTGCCTTCTTGATTTAGCCTTCCCACTCTCTGCCATGCTACCCTAAGTGGGCCGGTGGTCCCTGTTCCAACAGACAGGGCATGCTATGTTCATAGTTCTGAAAGTGGTTACCCCACACTATTGATAAATCATGCTTATCTCATTTTGATGACTCATATATTTTGTTTTGTATTTTTAAACTGGCTTTCATAACTATGAAAACCATTGTGAATAGCTGCCAATTTACTATGTCAGGTGAGTCACCTCTGCAACCTATGAACCACCTTGAACCTTTTATGCAGCTCAACTCCCACAGACACTTGTTATCCAAGATATTCTTAATTTTGACAATCTTTGTAACTGAGATTTGGAAATGCACAGGTGTTGGTCACTCACACAGTTAGGGCTTCCCAGGAAGTCTTAAGGTATCAACAGTGTGTCCTTCTGATAATGTTTATGCTACACCTTTACTAAATGACAGACTATCTTCCTGTAACGAAAACATATTTATTGTAAATTAATAAAAATACTGGAAAATGAACAGAAAAATTTCCTATTACTCAATCATCTCAAAATACAAGGCTATTAGGAATTTCCTGTACATAGCCAAACTCAGCGAGAGGCCAGATATTTAGTCATATGCACCCCCTACGGAGCTGAACCATAAGTAACAGAACCTGTGGAATTCATATGATTGACACCTTCTGACCAGACAATTCCTTTTGGTACATAGCTGTGTTTTTTTTTTCAAAAGATCTGAAAATATCTGAAGGATACCCACTGGTGCACAATTTGTCCCCTTCCATAATAAATACTCCCCACAGATATTTGTTTTTGGATCATTTGGACTTATTGAAATTAAGTCAATTTTTCAGTTGTATAAAAATGTTGACTTAAGTATTCTGACACCACCTGATCAGAATCATTAATTGCTGGCTCCATCGACGGGGCAAGACACACAACTTCTCCAAGATATTCAAAAGTAAAATGTGCGATAGAGCCATACTGAATGGTGTAGGCAACAAGTCCCAAAGTGTTTCCAAAAACACATTGAAACATATTTCATCTGAAAATGCGGGTGGAGAGGAGCAAGATGGCGGCTGTGTGAGGAGCCGCAAAGCAGCAGCGTGGGCGAGGCGAGGTGCAGTAACCCTCCCCGTCCCCCCCCCCCGTAGAAGCAGCGGCTTACCTGGCTGACTCCCGGTGTAAGAGAAGGAGAGCCGATGCTGATCGTTCCCTGGTGGTCCGGAGCGGCGAGCTTCCAGTGGAGGCGGTCGGTGAACACGGACGGGCTGCTGGTGCTCTGGGTCCGACGTCCGTGGCGTTGGGGGCGTGGCAGCTGCCGACCGAAGCCGAGGCAGGCAGTGCGAGCCGGCGGAGAAGCAGGCAGAATCTCTCTGCCGATTAACTTTTTTTAGCTGAAGGAGCACTTTGCTCCTAACGTGCTGGCAATGGCCCCGAAAACGACAGCTAATGCAGCAGCTAAAGCTGCAGCTGCAGCAAAGAAGAAAATCCAGGCAGCCCAAGCAGCACAAGCGGCGCAGGCGGCACCTGCTTTACCCTTAAACTCGGAGCAAGTACACCGAGGGACGGAAGACACATCTCAGTCCACAGTGGATCCGAAATATGGTGAAGGTGATAAAACACCAATGCCGACCAAGAGAGGTAAACAGACGACACAGCATCCCCGGCAGTCCCCTTCTATTTCGGAGCTATTGATTCGCGGGGGAAGGAGTCAGAAGAACGCGGTTGCTCAGACGCCTCAACCCCTAGTCCAGGAACCAATGGCGCAGAACCTCAAGGAGATTGGAGGGCCTGCACCTATCCTCCCCCTGGATGAGGTAGAAGGGCAGGAAGATGTATCATTGTCAGCGGCTGCGTGGGCAGAGGAACAGGCTGAGGCAAGGGGGCAAGAGACAGCCACAGGTACCCCGGTGGTTACAGGTACAGATACTGATAAACAATTTGATGGGGCTGCATTAGATAACGGGGGGATAACTGAGACTTTGTCGTCTCCTGTTCCCCTGTTGAATGAACAGCTGGGGGAGGCCACAGGACAATGTTTGGTGACTGAAGGCGGCATGGAGAAAGGGAAGGAGAAAGAAATCGCGCTATGTTGCCCACTAGCTTAGCTCACCCTCACAGATGAAGGGGGTAAGGAGCAAGAGAGAGAGAAAGATAGCAGTGAGTGCTTCTTCTCGGTGACAGAGGATGCGGAATGGTCCGATGAGGAGAGAAGCTCCCAGGAAGGGAGCAACCTGGATTCGGATAGTGACAGCGATTTAGAACGGGACCCCCCCAGTATGGCCAAAAGACCTGGTGGCCATGGAGAGACCCGTGCGCATCAGATGTGGGATTTGACCTGGGATCACTCTTCAGCTACGCACCTACAGGGAAACCCAAATACTGAGGCCCCATCATCGTACCCTCCATTGTTGGATGTCATATATCAGGCCATCCTTACGCATAGAGAATAAGCTAGGCAGGACACCCGGAAGTCACAGGCAGCAATGCGTAAGATGCAGGGGGCTGTTAGAAAACTCTCTAAGGCATGCACCAATGTGGGGGACAGAGTCACTAATTTGGAGGAACGGATTGTGGCAACCGAAGCAGAAGCCGCAGCAGCATCTTCTAAGGTAGATTCCCAGTGTGCCCAGGTTGTCCACATCCAGTGGAAACTGGAAGATATGGAGAACCCGTTGAGGCGTAACAACCTCCGAGTCTTAGGAGTTCCGGAAGGGGCAGAGGGCTCAGATATTAGGGTCTTCATGATCAACCTGTTCAAAAAAGCATTCCCGGAACTATCCGAGTGGAACTGGGCTGCGGAAATGCAGAGAATTCATCGTACTCCATTTAGAGCTCGCCGGGGGGCTGGAAGCGATGATAAACCTAGGGCAGTCTTAATATTCTTTGGCAACTTGGTTCTCCGGCAGATCATATCGGAAAAGGCTCGCCCCGATGCTAAAAGATCTAATGAGGGGGTTTCTTTCTTCGTGAGGCCAGACTTCTGTCACGCGACAGTGGAGAGGCAGTGCAGACTCCGCCAGCTGATTAAGCCCTTTCAGAACAAGCACACCCAGGCTTATTTAGTAAATCCAGCGCAGCTTAAGATACTGAAAGATGGGAAGACCATATATTTCTCGTCAGAAGTTAAGGCAAAGGAGTTCCTGGACTCTTTGTGATTTAAATAGTCTGACTGGTGGAGTATTAAGTCCGCCAAGGTGTCTAAAATTTAGAATATTTTTTTGGTGTGTGGTGCACTATCTATCTGAACTGATTGGTTCAACAGTGGGATTTTGCTTCGTCTGTTAAGGGGGGACGGGTTGGGGGAGGCAAGATACGGTTCATATGATTGTGGGGGTTTAAGAAATAGCTGCGCCTTTGTTCCACGCTGCTGCACACAACCATCATTAGCTCAGACCAAGGTCTGAGTGCTCCCAGTGGGAGGGGGAAGAGGGAGGGTTCTCCTGGGGGGGCACTGGTGGGAATGGTAAGGGGGTAAAAAAGCCGAAAAAAATGAAAATTTGCGGTACAATGTTTTTTACAGCTTTGATGTTTTTGGAAAATGGTAAACTTGTTTTGGAAAAGGTTTTCTTTTATGACTATGATGTTCAGTTGAAAGTAAGGCTATTCTCTAGCAATAAGCATGGCAAATCTTAATGTATATTCAATAAATATAGGGGGGCTAAACGATTGGAGGAAGAGATCAAAATTGGCACAGTTTGTCAAGACCGAGTCCGTAGATATTTTGTGCCTTCAGGAAACCCATCCACCATGGGCGAAGAGGCAGCTGCTGAGGGTTGGAGGGTTCAATATTTTGGCATGTTCTACCCAAACGTCAACAGTAAGGGGGGTAGTGATTTTGGGGACATCCTTTCTGGGGGAGGCAAAACGGACTAAATCTGACGCACTTGGTAGATGGGCTCTGGTGGAATTGGAGTGTGATCTTACTATCTGTGGCGTATATGGCTCAAATCAGGACGGAAATTAATCAAAAGGAGGGATAAGGGATCAGAGTCTCCGTTTTCGTTCCCCAATGGTTAATTAACAATTATCAAAAATAGAATAACGGACACTAGTTACACCTTATGGCCTTTGGCATAAGGGATAAAGATCAAAGTAGCCTCAAAAAACTCTGTGTTTTGATTGGAAGAGGTGCGGTATATGTGTTTCGTCCGCCCCACACTAGAGTTGTGGCAGTTATCATTGGCTACTCTGAAGTAGTGGGTTTGCCAGCCTCGCCCGAGGCGCCTCTGGTCTAGGGTGCAGTGTCCAGAGATTTTTACGTGAAAAAAGGTGTAAAGAAAACTGTGCAAAAAAGGAACAAATATTTAAAAAATAAGGGAGTAAACAGCCCCAAAGTTCTTTAAAGAACTTTGGGGCTGTTTACTCCCTTATTTTTTAAATATTTGTTCCTTTTTTGCACAGTTTATCCCTTATGCCAAAGGCCATAAGGTGTAACTAGTGTCCGTTATTCTATTTTTGATAATTGTCAAATCAGGACGACCCAGAGGTTTTTGAAATTTTGGAAGAGGAACTGTCATCATGGCCGATTCCCATACTGGTCTGTGGTGATTTTAATATCTCCACGGATCTTTCTGAGGGAAGTTCATATGCTGGCAGAAAACCAAGGGTATTCATGGCTCTCCGTTCTATGATGTTGTCTCACGGTTTAATGGATGTTACTTACTTCTCTTGTCACCACCAGAGGTATAGCAAATTGGACTATTTCTTAATATCATCTACAGAAATTAGTAAGATCAGTATTAGGAAACTTCCCATGGTCCTCTCGGATCATAACCTGTTGGCAATTATATACAAAGGTATGGGGCTAGTTAGGAATTGCAGGGCTTGGACATTCAATCGAAAGCTCCTGGCTGATGTACAGTTTGTTGAACATATGCAAAAATGGGCCCGCGAATTCTTTGATGCCAATCGGTATAGCGCATCAAGGAATTCTGTGTGGGATTCATTTAAAGCAGTATTAAGGGGGGAGGTTATCAGTTATTCTGCTCAGTCCAGGAAAAAAGAACAAGCCACCAGGGTCAAGCTTTTGGGAGATCTAGGCAAGGCAGAAGAACAACACTGCCAGGATATAACCCAAGGAAGGGAAGGTAGAGAGAGCCAAACCAACATCTGCCTAATTAAAGCAGAATTACAAAAATACTTTGCAGAAAAGCCGGCAGCAGAATATTGGACATATAAGGGGAGGGTGTACGAAACTGGGGAGCAGGCTGGTAAGGAATTAGCGCTAAGGATCAGGCAAGATTATACTAAGAGTATAATAACAAGCATTCGCGAGAATGGACGTGATGTGGTGGAACCCCAGGGCATCCTCTCAGACTTTGCTAACTTCTATGAAACCTTGTATAAGGAGGAAATGGGTGGGACACGCACAACCGGCGGGTATCCGGATAATGGGCCTAAACTGGTACCAGTAGAGAGAGAAAAATTGGAGCTGGATATAACAGGGGATGAGATCCGCGAGGCACTATCTGACCTGGCTGCTGGCAAGGCTGCTGGGCCAGATGGCATCCCTCTCGAGATGTATAAATGCCTCTCAGGAGAGCTGGGTCCAATACTGGTGGATCTATTCAATGGCATCATAGGTACGGGTAAGATCCCGGAAACATGGAAAGATACTAACATCATAGTCTTCCATAAAAAAGAAAAGCAGAGGGAAAACCCAGGGTCATATAGACCTATATCTTTGATTAATTCTGATAATAAGCTGTATGCTAAGATCCTGGCCATGCGGTTGGGGAGGGTTATTGGCGGACTCGTCTCCCCCTGGCAGCATGGGTTTATCCCTGGTCGAGTTAGACCATGTTAGAAGAGCAATCTCGCTGTTCGAGGCCTATGCGGCTGGGGGGAGAGGAGTCGCCATTATCCTCCTTGACGCAGAAAAAGGGTTTGATCGCGTCAGGTGGTTTTACCTATGGAATGTATTGATGGAGAGAGGGTTTGGCCCAAAAATCAGGACGGCCATTAAAGCAATGTATTGCGACCCAATGGCCCGAATACAGCTGATGGGCCAGAGTTCGGACAGGATTGGGATAAGCAGGGGCACCCGCCAGGGCTGTCCCTGCTCACCCATCCTGTTTGCCCTATATATCGACCCGCTGGTTAGGCAGATTCTCGAGAATGGGGGAATGCAGCCGGCAGTAACCAATGGATTTACGAGCAAAATATTGGCATATGCCGATGACCTGTCAGTAATCACACCAAAGCCAGCTGAGGCTATGCAGATACCGGTAGAGATCGCTAGCGAGTTTGGTATGCATTCGGGGTATCGCCTGAATGAGTCGAAGACCCAGGTAATCTGTTCTAAGGAGATTGTTAAAATCGATCAAAGATATGTCGATTCTGCCGCTTATCTTGGGGTAGTAATTAATGCTGAAACAGGCTCTATTATACAAGATAATTACCTCCTGCTTCTTAAAAAAATCGAATCGGATTTAAAGCGGATGGACTCATTGCACCTAACACTCATTGGGAGAGCCAACGTGTTAAAGATGACCATGCTACCTAAACTCCTCTATCTGTTTAGATGTATACCATATTTAATTGAGGAAGGGATGTTAAAAAAGATCGAGTCTATCTTTAACAGTTTTTTATGGCAGTATGGTAAAACCAGGAGGGCACTAAAATTTATGACGCTCCCTCAGGAACGTGGAGGTTTGGCAATTCCAAATATCAGATTCTACCACTGGGCTGGTTTGTTAACTCAGATGTCTATATTATTCGAGCCAGCATCCAGAGGGAGACATACAAATGATCCTACTTCAGATCTATATGTTTTGCCATCAATTTATGAACTGCTGATGGGAAAGGAGGCCGTGGGGGTTTTGTTGAGAAAAAACAGTCGCAGATTTTTTTAAAAATCCCGCTATAAGGCGGCATTAAGCGCCTGGGATTTGTGGAAAAATCTGCAGAAACTGTGCCATATCCCTAAGATAAATCTATATACCCCGCTGTGGAACTCAGGGTATACACCAAATTTGAGTGTGGATGGGGCTTGGAAGTGCTGGGAGCAGCTGGGTATTCGGACTGTGGGCGATGTGATGTTGAATGGAAGCACTGCCAGCTTCAACTGGCTGCAAGAGAAGTATGGTCTTCCCAATGACCAAATCTTTAAGTACTTCCAGGTTTCACAAACACTTAAATCGGTTATTTCTGATATCTTGCCCGAGTCATATTGCCCTGTGCTGGGGTATTTGCTAAGAGGAGGAGATAGGATTAGTAGTATATATCAAGCCCTTATTGAAAAATCCCCTGATGATCTTGAGAAACATGAGGTTGCCTGGGCAGTTAGACTTCAAGATCCAGATACTGATCTCGATAAGGCCCTGAGTTTGGATAAGCAGGTTCTCCGATCCTCAAATCTGAAGGTTCAGCATTTTAAAACACTTTTTAACCTGTATTATACACCATCTAAGCTACATGATTGGGGCATGAGGATCGACAGTAACTGCCCTAGGTGCCAGAAAGGTCCAGGAGACCTATTACATATGTTCTTTTACTGCGAGCAGCTTAGTTTGATTAAAACTGAGATAGAGAAATTTTTAGAGGGGCTGCTAGGCTTAAAGATCTGCCTATCCCCGTCAATAATGATCCTTGGGAGTGACAGTAAAACGGCCCTTCTGAATAAAGAAACAGAGACTTTTATCTTTCTAGCTGTTGCCGTTTTACATATCCTACTCTCAGCCGCTTGGAAGGACCCTAATGCCCCAACCTTCCAATTGTGGCTGACCAGGCTTCTTGGTATTCACAACATCGAATCTACTCTATATTCTTATAAGGGTAAGAAAAAGCGTGATTTTGGAAATAAGATATGGGACCCCTTTAAAAACTGGAGGGAGGGGCAGTTTTAATCAACTGATGATGAGTCTCCTATATGTATATTTATTCTTATATGTAAACACCTATATATTTATTTATTGAATGTCTGGCTGTATTTATGATGCTTTAATGCTTACTGAAACGTATTATGAAATAATGGAATTTTCCTTATTAAGCTGTATCTGTTTTTGTACCAATGAATTTTCAAAAAAAAAAAAGAAGAAACATATTTCATCTTGTCACAAAATAGATGTAAAGTTCACCAAATATGTGTGCATATCCATGTGTGATATGTAATGGTTGCTCTATAAGTTGTTTCTCTCTGGTAGGTCATCCATAAATCTATAAATCTCTACCCCAGTCTAATTAAATCCTACAGACTTCTTGTATTCATGTCCTAATTAGTCGTTTGTGTATTATTATTGTAGTTTTATTTTAAAATTTGAGATTCATTTCTGGTCTATATATGTCCTTTCAGTTCTAAAGAATCCTTTGCATTTGCCTTGTTTGTGTCAACTGGTCTTTTGTTTCTTTATATTGCTATTTAGTAGGGCTAGGTTGACTATGTGGATCTATCTCCTTGGGAAATATGGATAGGTTGTCATCACAAGAAGGTAAAGTGTCCAAGAGTGAAACAGCTACAGGTACAAACCTTCAATCTGAGTTAACATGACAAGGAGTGCAAAAGCCCTATTGTGTGGTAAAGGAAAAGCATTTTGATGCCTGATGAGTGATGATTTTATTTTCTAAATTTGTAAGCTGATTTTCTAAACTTTGAATAAGCACATGAAACAAATTCCTGAGTTAAATCCTTTTGCGCCTAGTTTATATCTTGGAGGTTTGTATAATCCGTCATAACGGCGATGGAGTATTGATACCACCACGATAATTGTTCACCCAGAAAATGTATATGCGGGCTGACCACAGGGTTTAATCACAGTAGAGACTACTCCAGGTCCACTATGATTAAACCACTGAGACATTCCTGTGGTGTAAGGGCCGCCGGCAGCCTGTATGTAATTCCACCCACATGATTTTGATGGGCGGAATTATGGGTTAGTTTTCACTGCCCATCCCTGCCAGGAAAACCCTGGCGTTAAGGGGCAGAGAAAACTGCTAAACCTCCCCTTTCCCTGGGAGAAGACCGCTGACTAGTCATTCATAAATGTGGTTGGCGATCCCTCCACCAGGGCAATGGAGTAATTTACTCCGTTGCCCTGGGGGAACAACGGGCCATCCGGCAGTATATAAATCAGGCCCAAAGTTAATTTTCATCCGAGTCTTGCTTTTTATGTTTTAGATGCATTCTGGTAAATGCAGTGCATGGTAACACTTACTTACATTAAACAATCTTTCGTTTTCACCAGGGTTTGTTCAGACAGCCAGTGGTACTGTGACCTGAAGAGACCATTGAGCAGCCTTTTCAGCACCGCTCAATGTATATATAATTCTCTATTGATGAAGACAAATATCCTGAAACATGAGCATATGTCGCGAGATACTCAGCACTGAGAAATGGGGCAAGTCACAGAATAAATATTGCACAATCAAAAAGCTGCACCTAATATATATATATATATATATATATATATATATATATATATATATGTATATATATATATATATATATATATATGCATCATCCTGCAAAGTAGCAACACCTTTCCAGCAGTCACACGACAGCACTTGATTCATAACTTCTTCAAAGACCAAACAGTGAAAATGTCCCATTCTAACCTCGGGTGTCTCGGTCAAGAATGGATAGTCACAGCTCTTACTCAGTGCACAGGACAAATAGGACATTCTTTAGGCTCTGGTTTCCAATAACTGCCTAATGGAAAAAGTAAACTGAAGATGTAAGAGAGTTGCTAAATGTCTATAGGAATGGAAGAGAAGTAGTGTGATTTTTTTACTGACATAAAATTGCATTTGTTCGCAATTACATTAGTCATAAAATGTAACTGTGATATAACATATATATTATGTTTACACAATTGTTTAGTTGGACTGTAATGTCTAATACATTATCCTACAATAAATAATATACACTGGAAATAGTATTTTATTAATGATGACGACTATTCTAAATGAACATATGCTTGCACCCAACTAAACTTAGAGTGTGTACCTTAATGTTTCACAGCTGTCTTGCCTGGACAGCAAGGGCCTTTCCACCACTCATGTTAGGCATCATAGTAATCATTTCTTTGTTGCTTGTGTTACCCCATTGTTTTAAATCCTGTTCAATGAAAATAGATCAAAACATATATTTTGGTAACGGTATACTATAGGAGAAGAATACATTGGCTCTAAACTAGAGGTGGATGGTATTGGGACACCTATGATGTATCCTCCAAAGAAATTCTGCAGGTTCATCAGAGATGTATCCTTTAACAAAAGATTTAGCTGGTCTCACACAAATCAATACCACACAACGTCAAATTGGGCCACGCTTAGACAGTGAGGTAAAAGTAACTTTTTTTGAAAAGTAGTAAAAATATAATCACCTTCACAATTCTAGTCGCATTAGAGATTCCCAGATCAGCAATTTCCAGTGTGGGTCACAGATGCAAAAAGCTTCTGGCCACAGGATCCATGAAGCCAAAGACAAACTTATCTGCAACCTGCAAGCAAGTAGACTCAGTACCAGGAAGATGTCAGAAATGTGCGATCAACATATTCTGTGTTTCTACTTTATTCACTCAGTTTCACTCTTGAGGCAAAGTTTCAGGTTCTGCCACAAGAAACCAGAAGTAATTAAAGAGATAAGATTGGATAACACCATGGTGTAAGAGTATGATAGATTTCACCGGGGATGTACTCTATGATCCTAATATCCAAAAAATGGGGTACATCACTTGCTAAATACTGCATGCTTACCTCATGTATCACTGATCACTATTGACATAAGACATTTCCAGTAAATATAACGAGAACCAGAACCTTTCCAGAATCATGCAGTCATGGGAATCACTTGTTGTTCATTGTGCAAATTGCAAAATCCTATAATACTAACCTGAAGCAGCATGGGCATGAATATGTGAAGATGGCTGGTTCTGGGGGCAAAGTCAAAACTTGATGGAAAGAAAATGAAAAAAGGGAAATCCAGTGTGCACTTTCAAAATTTGAGGAACAGTTGATCGAGTTCTCCAAGGGTAACAATGTTTGCTGAAAGAAATAAAAGTAAATAGATCAGGTAAAGAAGTGCCCTCCTGCACTGTGAGCTCATTTACTTTACTCATGTATTGTGGGACATAGCATCATCCATCTCAACTCATTCTGATCAATAGCTTGACTGTGGGATATGATTGATGTTGTCAAAGTGCAGTATATTATACTCATCACGGGTGGTGGCAACAGAGGAATCATAATAATCAACAGCAATACGAATGCAAGTATATCGTGCATCATGCATGTTGCATTTGACATGTCATTTTCAAAGTATATCTTATCTGTCGGAATGATACGGAATATCAAAAAGTAAGGGCCTTACTAAGAGGTCCTCAGTTGAACTGCCAGTTTGTCTAATTGGAGAGAGCCATCTTAAATGAAAAACTCCTGTCATGGCAATTCCATCTTGCCTCTCCCACACAGTGAAATTGTCATCACCAGTGTGGTACAAAAAAGTAACCCACAACTGAAGATACATTTTCTGTACCCACGTTATAAATCACCTGTACATACAGGATGGTATAGTTTGAGACGTTTCTGTACCAGACAATGACAGTTTACATTGCAGACCTGAATCATAAACTGTGGTGCACTCAATACATTTCCAGGAAAACTATCAAAGTGGCTTGACCTAAAACAAAACAACCCTTTCATAATCCTTTTTTGTCTCTCAAACTTTACCCTGCAGGAGCTGATAAGACTGAAGTCCAGCTTATCAAAGCAGTCTTTGACATTGGATGCTAGCCTTCTTTGAACCTGACATGGTATCAGGAGTGCAGATCAGGATTCCCAGACAGGGTCAATTAAGTGTGAGTTCTCAAGATCGTTAACTTTCTACACCTTAGTATGGCATACTTATTTATCACAATAATTTAAACAAGTGACTCTTAATGTTGTATGGTAGATGGCCCTAAATAATACAGCTTTTAAATGCTTATTAGCAAAGCGTCTTGGTATTTACAATTGATCTGAAAATGTCTTCCCACAACAAATGTGCAAGTCTCTTACTTGATTCATATTGAGAGAATAGATTTCAAAATATCAGTCTGTTCCCACCCACCCGAATTAATGTAAAACTGTGGATTATTAATTGTGATCGATGTGAACTCATCACAAAGAGGAAGACCACAAACCTGTCAGGTTAAAACATAGTTTAATAATTTAAACCTGGGCTCAACCCTCTGGTAGCTATGGGACAGAGCAAACAGGCTTAACTTAGGAAAATTTGCAAAGTATTTAATAGTACCAAACCAATTAAAAAGCTAAAACACATCTCACACAACCACCAATCACTAGTCACTGTTCGAAGTAGATCAGGATATATGCCATGATTTCAGGCCAACCACAATGAAGCAGGATTCGTATGCACTAAAACGGTCAACCTGGCCAAAAATGTACCTTCTGACTAAGGCCCTCATTGCGAGTTATGGGTGAAATTCTGATCCCAGTGCAAACACGTGTTTGCATAGGTGTTAGACCTTGCACCATTGGTGTGGGTCTCCCTTCCATTTTTTACTGTTGCCTCCTGTGTTTTTGCGTTTTGCTGGTCTAGATGCTTTGGGCACTTTGCCACTGCTGTTCAGTGCCAAAGTGCAAGTACTCCCTTTGTAAATCGTTGTTTTGGATTAGTGATTCCATGATTGCCATATTTTATTTATTTGTCAAACCCTAGGGTAGTGCACCGTGTGCCCAAGGCCTGTAAATCAAATGCTGCTAGTGGGCTGCAGCACTGATTGTGGCACCCACAGAAGCAGCCTGTAAAATGTAACATTGGTCTGCCACTGCAGAGCCTATGTGCAGTCTGGGACTGTTGTGTCGACTTGGCAAGTGCACACACTTGCCAGTCCCTAAACCGTCCCTTTTCTACTTATTAGTCACCCCTAAGGTAGGCCCACAGTACCCCTGTGGGCAGGGTGCAATGTATGTTAAAGGTAGGACATGCCCTGGTGTGTGGGGCATGTCATGATAGTGAATTACTGCCAATTTCGTGTTTCATTGTTGCAAGGCTACTTGTTCCCACCCGACAGAATGGGGAGTTTTGCTTATAACATCTTATAAACATTCTGTGTTTGAAAATACCTCTTTTAGAAAGTAGGTATTTTCTTGCCTAACCATCCAGTGTGCCTCTGCTAGATTTGTGAAGTGCATGTCTAACTTTTGGATGACAGGGGCTGGAGAGGGACAGCGCCTCCAGAAGTCTGATGAGTCAGGGATGGGCTGAATAGAGCTGGGCTGCATTTAGAGTAGAGGGAGGAGATTTCCTTTTTGGGCCTGGTCTGCCTTCAACAAGGATGTTTCCACCTCCTGCCAGGAAGCTGCACCAGTGAGGACAGAACTGGTTTTGGTTGGGTACAGACACTCGCTGCCTTCAGAGAACAAAGGATTTGCGTGTATAAAAAGTGGGGCCCAGACCGCAGACCCCAGACTTTTAGATCACTTCGGGGAAAACAAGAGAAACCTTTGCCATGGAGAAGAGTCAGAGAAGCTGAGGTGGAATACTGCCCCTGTGCTGGTTAGTGTCTGAGGTTGGCCTGCAGTGGCTACTAACTGCCAAGGAAAGTAGGAAAGGACTTTGATGTGTGCTTTGTCATCTTGAGGAAGATCTCCAAGGGCTTGAAACTGTGCTTGCCTCCTGTTCTGAAGTTTCAGGGACACAAAGACTTCACCACCAGCTCCCCTGAACTTCCTTACTGGGAGTTCTGATCTGCAAGAGGTGCCTACTGTTGTTTAGGACCTCGAGAGAACTGTTTTCGCTGGGAGCTGGAAAATCGACGCAATATGAAAGAAGCGAGATGCATCCACACCTGTTTTCTGATGCATCACCAAAGAAACCGTTGCAGCGCCTGCAGCGGGTCGAGAAATCGACGCATGTCGCATCGAGTGCTCCAATATCCGAAGTCTGAGACCAACGCATCGATTTCGACGCAAGGCCTGCAGTGTGGTAGAAAAAGTTCACGCATCGTACTGGATCGTCGCATCGCATTGAGACGCCAAGTTTGTAGCATCGTTGGGGGACACAGTAAGAAACAGATGCATCATCTCCCCACGCAGTAAGAAATCGACGCATCACCTCCTCTCCAGTAAGGAACAGACACATCTCTACCCCTGCGCTGCGGTAAGGAATCAACGCATCACCGCCCCCAAAGCAAGGAATTGATGCATCACCTTCCCTGCGTGTAAAGAACCGATGCACCACCTTCCCTGAGGCCATTTTGTTTGTTTTGCGTGACGCATCCAAGGTACTTTGTAAGAAAAGTGTTGCATTTACACCATGCATTGAACTGAACAATTTCTACCATTTGAAAGCCTTATTTATAATACTGTATCGTGGATTTTTGTCGATTGGTCTCGTTTTGGTTTAGATAAAGATGACTTATTTTTCTAAACTGGTGTGGTGTTCATTTGTATTGTTTTCAATGTATTACTGTATGTGTTTACAAGTGCTTTACACACTGCCTCTGAGAAAAGCCTGTCTGATCATGCCAAGCTACCAAGGTGGTGCGCGGGGACTATTTTAGGGGTGCATACCCCTTACCCTGACTAGAAGCAAGGGTCTCTATTTGGACAAAGGTGCAAACCATTGCCAACTAGAGACCCCCATTTCTATCAATATGGATTGGAATTATGAGTTGTGTGATAAATATCACACACTCGTAGTTGTCCCTTGATAGATTCCGACAGATCAGCCTGCTGAAATTTATTGGGGAAAGGCCTGGAAATTTGGTGTGTTAAAACCTGATTCCACATGTTATGTACTATTTTCCTTTAATAAAACGGTATTAGTAGGTGTTTAACACACATTCTAAATACCTCTCCCTGGGACTATGTTATTTGCCACATGTAGGAAATCCCCTACCCTATTCCAACACACTTGTAATATTGCCTTAATCTCTGAAAAGAAAGCTGAACTCCTCTATGAGGACAAGGTTACAGACTGTATCCACTGAATTCCTCTCAAAGCCAGATAGCCATTGGACGAGTTCCCACTAAACTAATTTGTTCTGGCAGGAAAAGCTCAAAGTGGGAGAAATTAAAATTTTACACCCGCTGAAGTTCTCTAGTAGGACTTATACTTTTTGCACCTTTTTCTAGTCAATATATTTATTGTCAGACTTAGCCTTTTTTATGAAGTTCAAAATCCTCCAGCTGGCATGCCTGAAACCCTCATCATACAAAGTCCCATCGTAATTGGCCACTTTTGTCACAAAGTCCCACTTAAGATCAAGAAGTCTTGGTAGGCCAAGCATTTTCAAAGTCTAAACTTTCACAATTTTTGAAGACACTTCTAAGGCTCCCAGGACCTCAGGAACAGCACTTATGGCACAGAAAACACTCCAGCAGAGTCCACCAGTACGGTTTGGTCCATGTACAGTTGCTACTAGTGACCGGAGCCTCCTTGGGAAAAAATACTCTTGCAGCTTGTTGTGTCTCAGTAGCCACATAGAAGGCCAGCCAAATGACTCTTAGAGTCCACGTTTTCGTAAAGGGTACAAGTGGGGGCAGGTCCAGCCCTTCTGATCTCCAACAGGTCTCAAACAGCATGTCTAGTCTTCTTCTGTTCATCCACAAGTCCAAAGAGTGGTCTGATGAGCTGTGGGGAGGTACACTTTTGTTGAATTCACTACCCCGTCTTTTGGAAAAACTCCTAGACACTCCCTAACCAATGAAGAAATATTTGTTGAGGGAAACCTTTCCAACGTTTGCAGGATCTTCCATTTGCCTTATTGCAACTATCCCTCAGTGCACTATTTTAAGTGAAATCCAAGATCTCACATCCTTTTTTCCATCGGAGGTGGCATGTGTGTCAGCCAAGGTTGTGTTTAGGGACATGAGCAGGCCCCTTATTCTTCGCTATACCAAATTGATTCAGGCACCAGCTCCTCATCCCACTGTGCTGGTGCCAAGCTGGCTTTAGAGAGCATATAGAACAAAAGACTTCTCTTCCCCAAACTCTCCATTTGAACGTAACCATGAATGGGCAGACCACATCTCGGTCCCTTTCAAGGTAATGAAATACCTGAGCCCTCTACCTGCCCTTCCTGAGCTGTTGTGTGTCACATACCTCTCACCCAAGTCTTCCTACCACATTGCCTAAGCCATTGTTTCTGTTCTTGGGGCATTTTTTACCCTTGATTAAGGCGAAGAACTGAACGCACAGTTACTTGCCGGCTTATGCTTAGTTGCCCACGAGGTTTAGGTAGACAAAGTCTAGCTTTTTAAAACTCATTTGTCCTAAATTACAATAAAAAATGTGACTTCACTATGGAACTAAATTTTTAGTAAGCATTTAATATAATAGTTGAACTATTCCATTAGTTTTCCCTAAACAAAAATTTGCAGAGATATGATGTTATTTCGAAATTCTATTTTTCTGATAGGACAGTTACTGCCCTTCACAGTGAAAATAGCTTTTGGGAGGGTGAGTCACTGAATGTATATGCCAACACTAAGTTGTTGCATTATCCCTTTTAAATACTAGATAGTCTACTTGCGGGCTAAAAGGCCTACATAGAAGTGACTTATTAGCATTTAAAAATATGTTTCTTTTGTGTAAAAAATTTATTATTTTAAGAGGCTTGCTTGCAGGTTTAAAAAGTTTCAGTAGTCAGGCTACACAGGTAGTCCTGAAGCCATCTTTTAATTGTCAGCCAAGTGAATACCACATGTGCTGCAGTTTCCAGATGACATTGAACTTTTCCGTGACACTGGAGAATTTCATACACGATGTACTATGGCCTTATGGGAAAATTAAATAGGCCAATTAGGAGTTAGCCAATTTTACCTTGCCTTAAGGGTCAGAGCACATACTGGGATCACACAGTAGTGCTCTGCTATTTAGAATTCAAAAAACAGCATTGGCATTCAGCAGAAAATTGTGATCACTATGCAAAAAGAGGCCCTTTTTCAAACACAGGAATTACAGTATTTGAGATGAAGACTTTTTTTATAAGAATGCTGGCACAATCTTGGAAATCTTCAGCAGGGTTGTTGCAGAATTTGTAACAACAAGAAAGAAACTCTTGTACATGTTCTCTGTTTTTTCCAAGCCTTTCTAAATTAAATCTCTCATTTCTTAGGGCTGAGCATACACAGTTGCTCCTCTGGGTGTTTCAATTGTTTTTGATTGTGGTGATATAAGGTTATTAAGTAGATTGGTGAATATACGTGTCAGTTGTCAATACAAAAAATAAACACAAATAATGGGACTAAATTACTGGAAGGTAACAAATACCCTGCATGCAATTCACATCTTTGTAGGTGTTTTTGCATTGTGTTTATTCTTTGTACAGCATGAATTTGCAGGACATTATCTAACTAATTATGTCCTGTATAACAGAGTTGATATTGATTAACATTACCTTTACTTTCTGCATTATGTGCTAGACCTGATAATTTTGAGGAGTACGCTGGAAGCCCACCAAATGTTGGTTTTTATGACTACAGGTTCCTTATAATTGCTGTCCAAAGATTATTTTTTACACATTGTAGGTCGGAATGTTCTAAGGTCAGTGCTGTCAGTCCGTGGCCGAATATCCTGTGTAACTGACATAGGTTTAAAACATGTTTTCACATTTCCTTGCTGCTCGTTACAGAATTTACAGGAGTATAATTTTGTTGAACTGTAAACATGTGGTTGAATGACAACAAACATCTGGTCTATTGACTCTAGTGGACCGCATAATATAATTTAAACCTATATTGAAATGAGTCTTCAAAACGACTTAACTGACCATGAATTTTATATCACACAGATAAACCAAGGTTGCTGTTCCACTAATGTCATACCAACTAGGCATTTTTGCCTGATATGTCAGGGTTTGATACAGCATTATCAAAATTTGTAAATGAAAGTAAGAGACTTCATAAAACATGTTTTAAACAGTTTCTTATGGATAACATATTACTTTAAAAAAATCTACACAGCTCTATGATGGAATGGTGAGTTGATGTGTTACATTGTTAAAGACTGAATATGCATTGATAAAAATAACGCTTACATTTTAACAATGACATAAAGAATTACCTAAAATACACACCTTATATATTCTACTTTTATACTTTTATAAAAAATCTGAGTAAGGCATTAGGGTAGGGTTAGAAATGAAATGCAGAAGTACAAGCATGGCTTGCAGTTGTGAATTTGAACATGCCAATGTACAACTAGACAAATGTCCAATTTGTGTGCTTGAGCACAAAATAGAGCGATAATGAGTGTCGTATTTTCAAAGATCTTAACCCTCATGTGGACTAATGGCCTATTGGGTGGACAATGATTGGCTACACCTTCATCCTGCATTCACTTGCAGAAATGCCAGGTCCACACAAATTAATTGTACAAAGGCCTATATATATAGGGGCAGATTTATGATGCCCTTGCGCCACGTTTACGCCGCTGTTGCGTCATGCAAGGTGGCGTAAACGTGGCGCATCCCTACGACCGATTTACAACGTGACGCATCTAGGCAGATGCGTCAAGTTGTAAAGCCCTGCGCCGCTTGTGGGCGTTCCGGCGCAGGGTGGGCGTTCCGGGGCAGGTGCGCCTCGCAAAAGTGGCTGAGTGAAATCTATAAGATTTCACTCAGTCACTTTCAGGCCAATGCTGCGTCAAAACCCTGTGCCTGCTTGAAGCAGGCGTAGGTCTTGACGCAGCATTACAAAGATGGGGCAACCCGAGCCTTGCTGGAGCTGCGTCGCGCTTGTGACGCAACTCCAGCAATGCACCACCTTAACGGCACAGATGCGTCACGCATCTGTGCCGTTTTTGCCCCATGGTGCGCCGCATTATAAATGCGGCGCACCATGGGTGGCGGAGCAGCGGCGCAAGATAATTGGCGCATCCCTGGGGATGCGCCAGTTATCATAAATCTGCCCCATAATGTTTAGACTCCTGTAAGTTGTGTAGTCTCAGAGAGAAACGGTGCTTATATTAAGAGAATTCAAAGATATTATGCAGAATGTGTACTTTGAGATTTAGCCATGGTTTGATCGGACAGCAAGAACACATACTATTCATAGGGTCTCAGCAAGTAGATTTTTGTAATTTTTGCCATCCAAATGTTTGGAATTCCAAGAATGGAAAATATCAAATAAATTTACTAGCATGTATCTACTACCGAACTTTAAACTTTGCTAAAGGTATTTTTTCACACAGAGCTATGTAGGAAAGTAACAGTCAAACTTGATTACTGTGAATCAATATATTTGTGAAGAGTAATGATTTCCTTAACTTCATTGCGAGGTATGACACCGAACATTTTGGCTATCACGTTCATCGTAAAAGTCTTTAAAAAATGTATACATGCATATAAAGGGTTCTTTATGAATGTAATATACAACATGCAGCTGCAAGTTTTAATTCTTGCATTTCAGATTTTAGAACTGCTAAATGATCTGTCATGATAACTACCTCAGCCATATTTTCCCTTTATGTAATTCCTATGGCAAGTTCTTCGTCAGGAAATATTGCAACAGATGATTTAGGGGCACATGCATCAAACCATTTTGCTATTGCAAATAGTGCGAATTTCAAAATTGGGCTGTTTGCAATCGCAAAATGGCCTTTTGAGATGCATGTACCTTTTTTGCAATTCGCAATTAAGGAAATCACAATTTTTTGCGATGACCCTAATTGCGACTGCAGTTAGGGAATCACAAATTGAGATCCCCTAAATGTGATGCATTATGCAATCGCAAGTGCTCTTTCGCAATTTAGAATTGCAAATTACCATCAACTTCTAGTTGATGGTAATTTGCAATTCCTTTGAAAAATGCAAATAAATGCCTTTTTTAAAGTGCATTGTGACAACAAGTGCATACCTACCTTCTTTTGGGGGTGCATCAGGGTGGCCTTTTGGCCCCCTTGCACCCTTCAAATTGCATGCGCAATTTGTGAGAACCAATTTGGTACTCGGAAATTGTGCATGCACTCCCATTCATTCCCATGGGCTTCTAGGCCCAAAGGAATGAATGGAAACCATTCCTTAATTGCGAATCAAATCAGAAGAAATGTAATTTCTGTTAGGATGGAAAAGTCCCTTGCATGGTGACGAATTTGAACTCTTGTCCTGAGTGACCCTGCTGAAAAGATATCTGGATCCCAGGTACTGATTTTTATTTTCATGGACGAGCACAGATCATGTGCACCGTGACAAAGGCCTGTCTTATGGACTGCAGTTTCGTTGGACCAGGAGGGGCGTGCAAAGTGCTGCCCTTATGATGGGGAAAGGCTACTGTCTTTTATCAGATGTTAAGTAGCATGAGCGTGGTGGTAGCAGCGTACATTGCAGATCAGTAGGAGTGAGCAGGCCTTTTTACTTGTGTTACTGGAGTGAAGCCTACATGCCTACTCATGTAAAGTTCAGACTATAAGAACAGGACTTCGAGAACCCCAACATTTTCAACTGTTAAGCAGCCAGTCGGGCTACAAGTCTCGGAGAAGAAGCTCCACAAGACTTCTATCCATGACCAGGAGTGGGTGCTAGGTTCTGGAGCACCAGCTCCAGCCAGCTTGCCAAGACCAGTGTGCTCTGTGAGGAAGAGGAGAGTGCTTGGAGTGAGCGAGTTCCAGGGTGCTATTCCAACTGCGAGGTGTGAGAAAGTGGCTGCTGCACCGTATGGCAGAGGGGGTCACAATGAAGATTGCAGTACTGCCATGCACATCAAGCTTTTGCACGTGTGTGGAGTAAGGTCTGCAGGCCCACATGGCAGAGGGGGTCAGCGTGAAGTTTGCATTAATGCTGTGCAGATTGGGCCGTCCCCCATGTGCGGCATAAAGTCGGTGACCCCGGATGCCAGAGGGGGCTTCCGGGAAAATGGCATTACTTCCTCGCAGATCGGACTGCAGCCTATGTGGGGAGCAAAGTCAACGACCACATATGCTGGAGTGTGTGGTCGCGAAGAGCAAGGTTTGTTGCCTGGCTTCACCAATGCCAAGACGAAAAGGCACCATGATGACTTATGCGTGTCCGAGCCCCGACAGAAGTATCAGAACCTCGAGATCCTCCTCTACCTGTGAGAAGAATCAGGAAAAGCTTACTGTGTGTAGTCGGAGGTAGCACAGTGGAATACCCCTCACTGGCCCTGTAAAGCCGAGAGTGCTACTCACCACCGGAAACAACTGCAGACCTCAGCAACGTCAGAATGTGGAATGATCCCAGAGCCTCTGGTAGAGCAACCCCTTAAGGAGTGAGTAAGACTGATTGTAAGGCTGAAGGGCCATGGGGAACTTGATTTGCATCACAGTGCTGTAGGCGCTGGAATACTTTTGACTTTGGAAGAATTGGAGTGTGACTCCTTAGACTCAGACTGCTAGTAGGGCCTAACTTGAATGTCGCCTATTGTGAATGGGGAAGAGTCACTACCAATGAAGAGACTGAAGTGCGACTCAGGGATCTCCCTAACACAAGTGTACTGGCCTCAGGAGGACTGTGTATATTTTTTCTATGTGCTGCATTTTACATTCTGTTCAAAAATAAATACTCCCTTTTTTCATAAAAAAGCGAGTATTTGACTGATATATCATTTATGGTTGCTAATGAAGATATTTGGAGACGTGATTCTGTGTTGACCAGCTGCATCAACCTCCCGCCAGAAAAGCCTTGGTCTGTTTAACATGCACAACCACTGGGAGTCAAGTGCTGAAGGGGTACTTGGCCCAGTTGCTCACGACCCAAAGCAAGTCCAGCCCTGGGACACCCCCCATGATTTGGCCAATTAGCTCCTGCTTGCCTTTTGCCCTTTGAAAGGGATTCTTAGAATTTCAATGAGATGCTTTAATTTTGTCTTACAGAAGGCTGGTAAGGTATGGTCCTTTCATAAACAGTAGTAATTGATTTATGACCATCAGTGCAGTCTTTGTAAGATCCTAATCGTGGCATGATACAATAATCAATGTTGTTCCGAGGGTGGGAGAAGCTGCAGGCCTCTTGATCCGAAGTAAAAATGAAACTGCATCCTGTCAGTGAGACCATATACTACCGAAAAGAAAGCTAAGAAAGAAAAGGGCATGTTCCACCTTTGCTCACTGAATTTCAGTCCTATGACTAGTTGGAAGTTCTATCACAATGTACCAGAAGTGGTTAAAGTGTTGGGATCAGTTGTGGAGATGGAGGCAAATGTGATATATTTCACATTAGAACATTGGAATGTTGAGCACTCCATTGAATACAATGGAGTGCTCCGAGCTTCTACGGGCCGGTAAAAGCCCGCAAAGCAACATTCCAATGTTTTTTTACAAAGGCCTCTCGGTGTTCTAATAGCCTTATAGCCCTTTGTAGCTAGGCTATACTGGCTATTAAAGTCCCGCCCCTTTAACGCTGCAGCGGGCCTTTAATACTCGGTATAGCCCGCTACGGCAGGCTATAAGGCTATAGTAAATGGGCCCCACGTGCACAGAGTATGACCCTAATGTTCTGGAAAATGAAGGGACTTGACAAGATAAATCCGGTGCACCAATCACCTTTCATATAGAAATCCACAGACAGAGCAATTACCAATGAGTTATAAATAAAGTCAGGGCTTTCTAGAAATCATACTATATCATATAAATCACATGTTATTTATTAGAACGTCTGACAACTGACCTGGAACATCATATTTGAGCATCTATGTCCATGGCTAGTTCTGGGTGAACAGTCAAAATGTGATTGCCAGTCAATGAAGTTTTTCAGAAATCCCCATAACTGCAAAATGGAAAAAGTAAATTGAAAAAGTAAACTAATGATCATCTGAAGTGTCGAGCTGACTAAGAAGCTAATTTCTATTATTTAGGTTCTAGGTAAGGGGGCATTAATTATACTTTCACAGTTTGTAACTTTTAGAAATTGATCAGAATATCTATAAAGTTCAGATGAGATCATATTAATGAGGGCATCCTCAGGAAAGTGAGCAATATTTTCCTTTGCAATGCCACTAATTTGAAGGCATTGCAAAAAAATTATAGATCTAAAAAGGTTGTTTCTGTAGCTGGGTGTGTGACCACTGTTTTAGTTGGATAAAGATGACCCTTCCATCTCTCATGTTAGGCATATATGTTGGTTGAGCTGTACTGGCTCTCTCAGCCCTCAGTTTAAAAACCTGAGTTTACAAATTCATGTCACGAATTTGGACATCAACACAACTATTTTTTATCCGTAGACCAAATAAAATGGTTGAAATACAAGACGGCTGACTTTCATTTAGTTGACCTGATTTTGCCTTATTGTCAATCTGCCTTCAAATGGGGTTTCTAAATAATCACAGGTGCAGAAATTTGCATTCATTCGATTTGTGAAAGTGAATGATGTAGGCTGAACTTTTGGTGGGTTGCCAAACATGTCATAGAAATTCCTATTATGGTACATATGCCAGGAATGTAGAAATATAAAATAAATCTTATAAACAAGTTAGTATAGGAGCTAGGAAAAATTCAGAGACTTTGAATGTTCAAAAATAATACTTGGGCAAGAAAGAGTTCATATCTTAATTTGGAAAACGTTTGAAAAACCATTGAAGTAAAGCTGCATTTTAAATTGATATAACAAAATATACATCTATTCTTACTTAAACACCTGTCAGTGTTTTATACACGTTAGGTTAGTCTTGGAAAAACATGACATGCTTGAATGAATTTGAAAGTGCACAATCAGGTGAAAGACCCCGTTTTATTCATTTAGGAGCACATTTATGGGGATTTGGTGCAGGGCAAAGTAGCAAATCACCTTGCCAGTGCTGTCCTACAGAAAAGGGAAAAAGGCAGGGAAGCGTTGTGTTTCTATGGCATACAGCACATGCCTGTCCTTTCCCATGCATTGGTGCCTCTTCGGAAGCCTAGCGTCTACCCAGGAACCCTTGCAGCATGTTGCAAGGGTGCCTGCATTGCAGGATTGTTTTTGAGCAGGAAGGGGTACCTTCCTTCACAAAAACAATCCTGGGATGTTTTATCCTCTTTCTGTGTGTGCTGCGAATGCAGCACACATGAAAAGAATTCGCAGCACACATGAAAAGAGGAGCAACAAGGAGAAATAAACATATTTCTCTTCATTGCACATCCCCTGTGGAGGCGTAAGGTTTTGGCACAACCCCAGGTTTCTATGGTCTTGTGAATCTGAGGATGCTTAAAAATATATAGATGTTGTGTGGGAACACCCAACACAAAGTCCATGGAACGCCTCCCTACCCTTATTCCATATCTAAGAGGCCATTCAACGCCACGCACAGTGGCTTTGCGCTCCCTCTTAAATATGATTTGGTGGTTTGCGCCCTCGTTGCTTTAAAAAAGTGCTGCAACGGCAGTGTAAGCAGTTCGTAAATATGCCCCTTAGTCTCTAAATAGGCTTAACATATGTGTGGCCCTGACACAGGATTGACCCCTTCTGTGGTCCATGAGACTAAAAGGTGTTCATTCATTGTGCAGGCCATCATCGTGCATAAAACTGCAACAACATCAGGTTGTCATGAATGAATAGTGCAAAAGCCCACAGATACAATTAGAACAAAGGGGCATATTATCAAGGGATTTTTCTCCGCTTTTTTGGCTTTAAAAGCCAAGAAAGCGGAGATAAAATGATCTCACTATCAGCAACAGGGTCCTAACATGCAAATTCGCATGTTAGCACCCTTTTTCTCTACGCTTCCTCTTGCATCTGTAATGAGATGCAAAGGGGACGTTCCAGAGAAAAATAATAGGAGAAATGTTGTTAAGCGATATTTCTCCTATTATCAAAGATTTCGCTAACCCTGTTAGTGATAAAAAAAGCAGCGCTAACCGCGGTTAGCGCTGCTTTTTTTACACCTGGGGCCTCATTAAGGAAAAGTGACGCATCGCTCCGTGAAAACAGCGATGAGTCACTTTTCACTGCGCCCTCCTTGTGACACCAATGATGCGTCATATTTACAGTATGACGCATCATGGCGCAAGGAGTTACAGATACGTCAGTATTTCTGACGTATCTGTATGGTGCAAAAGTGACGCATTGCTGGAGTGTGTCACAAAACTTATGCAACTCCAGCAATGTGTCCTTTCACATGGGGCAAGCCCCATGTGAAAGGGCCTCCATCAGTCTTACGCCTGCTGTGAGGCAGACGTAAGATTTTGACGCAACAGCATCCTAGAAGTGACGCAGTGAAATCTCATAGATTTCACTGAGTCACTTCTAAGAGGCTTTTTGCGGGAGAGCGCCCCCCCTGCATACATTATACCTGGCGCAGGTATAATGTAGAGCAGGGGGTTACAAAGTGACGCATCTACCTAGATGCGTCACTTTGTAAATATGACGCAGCATGACGCATGTTTTACCCTGCTGGTGCGTCACAAAAGTGACGCACCAGCGGAGCAAAAGTGACACAAGGGCTCATAAATAAGCCCCCTGGTCTTTTCCTGACTTAGCCATGATATCCTATGGAAGGTGGATATAATGGCTAAGTTTGTGAGCCCCTATCATCAAGCTAACGCCAAACTCTGAGAGATTATCGTTGGTTTTCCAGCGATAATGTCTCATTTGGCAGTTATCACTTCTGAGATACACCTTGCTAATAGCAAGTTATCTCTGCGATAATTTCCGGCGATGCTTAGCGTTAAAAAATTCGTTGGCAAGCCTCGTTAGCGATAAATATCGCTAATCGTTGGTAATATGCCCCAAAGTGAGTTCTGGAGTCACAGTGAGACACTACCCTTGTGTTCAAAGGATTTAGATAATGTTGGATAGATTGTGTACGTAATATCTGGCCACTGTTTTGGTCCGACAGCAAGTGCACATCCCCTTCTCATGCTCGGGGTATCAGGCAGAATTGTTTTGTCCCTTCTGCAATCCCATTGTTTGAAATCCTAAAGAATTTAAAAAAAATGAAAACCTTAACTCAAATGTGTTCTGTAGCAAATGTGAAACCTTGCCAAACTGTTCTTGTTTCACACGGAAAAAGATTGCGAAATATTTTTCAGACCGATCTTCTTCAAATCTGTTTGATTTGATTACACCTAATTTTAAGCCTATTTTAAACTTACTTTTAAACTTAATTCCCAGTCTTCAAATGCACATTGAATTGCTGTCAGGGGTACAGAAATGTACTTTTTCTGAATATATTTGAGGAATGTATTATTTCAGAAAATTAAATTACAGTGGTGTGTCAGACGTTCCAGTTATGTTCGGCATGGAAGTCTTAAAAAATCTATTAATATGCTCAAAAGTATTTTTCTATCTATAAACTACACAATGTGCAAACAGAATCTACGTTTTGTTCAGTGATGGACAGATTTAGGGCCTGATTTAGTTCTTGGTGGTAAGGATGCTCCATCACAACGGCGACAAAGCAAACTTACTGCAAGAATATGGTCCACCAGCCGCATTTTGATGTGGGAGGACCATCAGGTTAATCAAGGCTGAGACTACTCTGTGCCCACCATGACTAAACCTCTCAGACGGCATTTGGGATTAAGGGATAGTGGTGAAATGAGTACATATACTCCTACCCAATTTGGATGGGCAGGCATGTAGTCATTTTGTACTGTATCCAGGGCCGGACTGGGAACTAAAACCGGCCTGCCAAAGTGCTCGCCGGCCCCCCTCCCCACTCGGAGGGGTTGGAGGTGCCGCCGAGCGCTTCGCTAGGGCCGGTTTTCGGACGATTTTGTTGCAGGGCTGATTTTGGCCTCCAGCTGCTCAAAACCGGCCCCCACCCTTGCGGCGCACCGGGGGATTGCCCGGTGACGCAATGGCCTGTCCGGGCCTGACTGTATCTTACCAACAGGGAAAGCCTGATGGTAAGAAATAGTAAAAAAATTCAATGTTCCTCCCGCCATGGGAGAAGCCTCCTAAAGTGGAGCATAACGTTTTTTCTTTACAAAAAAATATCTCATTTCGAGATTTTATTTTTTGAAAGAAAAAAAGATTAGTGTTTGTTACAAAGCTGCTTCCTTCTGACGTAGCTCTGTAACAAACAGTAAAATGCATCAGCAGTAACTGCCGTGATGTTGGTTCCTGCTGATGTCATTATAAAAAAAAACACCTGCTACGTGGTCATTTATGAATTTGGCAGGCAGACTGGACTCGGTCGGGAGAGCGTAAAGTCCTCTATGAGGCATATGGTGTCTACTTAGTCCACCAATAATAAAATCGGGCTCTTAGAAAGCAGATAACATTGTACATGAAAGAATTTACAATCTATTTGGCAAACAGTTTGTTTAACATATGTATAGGAAAGCAGCACGTTGGGAGAATGTGAAGTCACGTGGTAATGGGGAATCCTTAGATTTTTACAGTAATATGTGAATCCTGCTTTTCCAAGTTTTGCATTGTCGAAGGATCTGCCATCAGAATTATCTCTGCCATATTTATCTTGAATTAATTCTGGTGGCAGACTCAACAAAAGGAGAATTCTCCAGTGGATGATTTAGCACTCTCCTCTCATTGGGTTATAATCAATTGCCACTGAAATCTTTATTTTGAATGGTTATGGTAGAGAACCACTAGCATGAATAACTGGATTCAAATCCAGTAACTCACTGCTGTGACGTAGCAACAGTTGTTTACAAAAGCTGTTGCCCACTGTTGCTTCCAACAGTGCTTCCAAGCTGCTCTGGCTGAGCTATCTAAGAGCCTGTCAGATAAGCACTGAGAACCATGGAGCAAAGCTTCTGGAGGAAAGGGCACATTTTGGAAATGGAAGATAAGCCATGTTTTGCATGGCTCATCCATTACTTCTCTGCCCTGAGCAGGGCCAGATGATTTTGTTGCCCATACATAACATAACATTATAGATGGGTAACAGTGAATTACAAGGATGTTTTTCACCTCGGTGTTCTGAGTGACATCATAGATAACTCGAGCTTTACTCTCATTGTCTATTTAATGTCACTCGCAACCCCTCTGTGAAAATTGTTACCTTTCAGTAATTCCCTATATATTGCCATTTTGTCTTGACTTAGAAAGGTGTGGTATTGTTTGATCTTTTTATAATCAGTGGTAATTAAATTACCTCTATACGTACAGAACCTTCAGAAGGTCCTAAAGCATGTTACCAATTACCACTGTTGGTCACAGGTGCAAGAAGAAGAAGGCTGAATGGCAAAATGAAAAACCACATGCACCCTGACAGTAATCCCAAGAAGACTCAGCACCAATAAGAAGGCCACGGGAATATGATGTGTATTCCATGTTTTGCATCTGCTAACTAAGTGACTCATGAAGACATAGGGGCAGACTTCCAAGCCCCTTGCACCACTTTTGCATCACTTTTCCCATGTTAAAAGTGAGGCAAAAGTGGTGCAAGGGGCTTGGAAATCTGCCCCGTAGTTTTTACAAGACTGTCACACGGTACCTGAGTGCTTGAAGAGTTGAGAACAGCTGTTGGCATGGTGTAAGAGTTGAATACATTTAGCAAGAAATGTTCTCCATGGACTGAGTCTATGCTCCTAATATTCAAGAAAATCTGGAACTTCACAGGATAAATAATACACACTCGCCACCTTTCTCATAGATCTCTACAGACATAAACATTTATCATGAGATTAACATAAATCCAATGACTTTCTAGAAATCCCACTACTTTTGTGAATCATATGTTAATCATAGACTGTCCACTGAGGGAATTACTCCAAAAAATGAGTTAGCCTTTTCCCCACAAAATAGATTATTTGCCAATAGAATCCAGCTCTAAATAGATTCCATTGTAGCACATTAAAAGATGGGTGGTTATGTCCAGTCTTTACCTTAGATTAGGGTTCTCCAAAGTCGGTCCCGGAGGGCCGGTTTCAAGCCAGATTATTAAGATAACTACATTTATCTGGATATGCTAAAAATTCTGGCATGGATCTGGTCTTCCAGGACTGACTTTAGAGAACCCTGCCTTAGATCATGCATGTGCACCTTGATAAAGGCCTATCCTGAAGAGTATGGCCTCGTTGGACCAGGAGGGTCAAGGAAAGTGCTATCCTCATGATAGGAAAAGGCGACTGCCTTTACCAGGAGTTAAGTAGCATGAGCGTAGTGGTGACAGCATACTCTGTAGGGATCAGTAGTAGTCAACAGGCCTTTTTACATATGTCATTGGAGTGAGGCTTACAGGTCAACTCATATACAGTTCTGATTATAAGAACAAGAGCTTGAGGGTCCAAAAAGTGTAATCTTCCAAGCAGCCAGTCAGTTTATAAGTCTAGGAGGAGAAGCTCTGCAAGACTTTTACCTGTGACCAGGAGTGGGGGCCTCGGTGTGGAGCACCATTACCAACCTGCTGGCCAAGCCCAGTGTGCCCAGTGAGGTAGAGGTGAGTTATTTGAGAGAGCACAAGGTCCAGGGGGTGATCCCCACTGCGAGGAGTGAGGAAGTGACTGCTGCACTGATTGGGCAGTCGCCCACTTTGAGAATCAAATCAACGACCCTGAATACTAGGGGAAGCATACATGAAGATTTCAGTACGGCTGTGCAGATATGGGAATAGCCCATGTGTGACCTATAATTGCAGAGGGAGCTGGTGTGAAGATTGCATTACTGCTCTACCGATCGGGCCATCGATCGTGTGTGGCATAAAGTCGGTGACCCTGTCTGCTAGAGGGGTCTGCTGTGAAGGTCACATTAATGCTCTGCTGATCAGGCCGCAGCCTATGTGCGGAGTAAAGTCAGCAATGACGTATGCCAAAGTGGGCTGTCATGAACAACAATGATTGTTACCTAATTTTACTGATGTCGAGAAGAAAGGACACAGTGATGACTTATGCGTGCTGGAGCCTGGACTAAAATATCAGAACCCGAGTGACCCTCCTTCTACTTGTGAGAAGGATTAGAAAAACGTACTGTTTTGACGGAGGAACCACCCTGCAATACCAGCAACTGCCCCTGCAAAGCCTAGAGTGCTACTGATGACTGACCACTGCAGACCTCTGCGACATCCGAGTGTGGAAAAATCCTGGAGATCCTGGCAGAGCAACCTCCGTAGGAGCAGGTAAGACTGCTCATAAAGCTGAAGCATAGAGGGGAACTTGTTCTGCCTCACAGTGCTTTAAGTGCTGGAACACTTTTGGCTTTGGAAGAGTCGGAGTTGGACTCCTGAGACTTGGACAGCTAGTAGGATGTAACCTGACTGTCGTATATCGCGAATGGGGACTAACCACTAGCAACAGAGAGAGGAAAGTGGGACTCAGGGATCTCCATAACAGAAGGGTACTGACCTCAGGAGGACTATGTGCATTTCTTGTGTATCACATATTTTACTTTGTGTTCATACATAAATATGCATTTATTCATAAAAGCAAGTATTTGATTGACATATCATTTAGTGTTGCTATTGAAGGTATTTTGAGTTATGATCCTGTGTTCACCTCCGCATCTACCTCCCCACAGAGAAGCCTTGGTCTGCTTACCCTTCACTATTGCTGGGGGTCAAGTGCTGAAGGGGTATTTGGCCCAGTTGCTCAGGACCCCTTAGCAAGTTCCGCCCGGGAAACCAGGAGAATAAAGCCACAACCCCCAGGGTTTGGTCAATTAGCTTCTGCTTGCCCAGTGGCCCTCTGAAAGTGATTGTGATAAATTCAATGAGATCCTTTCTTTCTGAATTAGAGAAGGCTCATAAGGTATGGTTCTTTGAGAAATAGTAGTAATTGAATTACCATCATATGTGCAATCTCTTTGTTGGATCCTAAAGCATGGAATGTTACAATTGCATTTGCTATTCCGGGGTGAGAGAAGTTGCAGGCCATTTGATCTAAAGAAAAAATAAGTAGCTGATTTCTATTATTTAGGTTTTGGGGAAGGGGGCATAAATTACACATTCACAGTTTAGAATTATTTTAGAAAGTGATTAGAATATCTATAGAGTTCAGATGAGATAATAATAATCAGGGCATCATCAGAAAAGTGAATAATAGTTTCCTTTGCAAATCCACTGAAATGAAGCCATTGTGAATTAACTATAGCCCTGAAAAAGTTTTTTTTCTGTACATGGGTGTGTGACCACTGTTTCAGTTGAATAATGATGACTCTTCCATCTCTCATATTAGGCATTTATGTCGGTTGAGGTGTACTGGCTCTCACCCCTCTTTTGAAATCCTATACATCGTACTTAGCTTAAATACCTGAGTTTACATATTCATGCTACAAATTTCAATATCAGCACTACTATTTTATCTTTAGACCAAATAAAATGTTTGAAATACAAGACAGCTTACTTTAGTTTAGCTGATTTCATTTGGTCTTATTTTAAATCCTGCCTTAAAATGAGTTTTCAAAATTACATCAAAGGTGCAGAAATTTGCATTCATTGGATCTGTGAAAGGGAATGATGTATGCTGAGCTTTTGGTGGTTTACCAAAAATGTCACAAAAATCTCTATTGCGGCACATATGCCTGGAACATAGATATGTAAAATAAATCTTATAAACAAGTTAGTATCGGAGCTAGTAATAATTCAGAGACTTTAAATATTCAAAAGTCTACCTGGGACAAGTAAGAGTTCATGTCTTACTTTGAATAAAGTTTGAAAAATCATTGAGGGAAAGCAGCATTTTAAATTTATAGAAAGAAATAGCCGTCTATTTTTACAACCACCACAATGCCTCCCTAGTGCAGAGTAAGACAACGCAGTGATTTGCGCTGCCTTGCCTTACTTCATATCTATGAGGCCATTCTAAACCACACCAAGTGGCTTTGTGTGGCCTCATAAATATGATTTGGTGGTTTGCGCCACCATTGCGGCAGACGTGGCTCTTAAATTAGCCCCTCATGGCCCCATGCATCATACCAAAAACCGGTTGCAAACGGGCAGATTCTCAGAATCCGCCCTTTGCCATCGGTATTTTTGCATTTAGGATGCATTATCCCAAATGCAAAAATCGCAATTTAAGGAATGTTTAAATTGCGATTCCTTAAATTGCGGTGCATTTAAGGAATCCCAAATTGAGATTCCTTAAATGCAATGCGATTTCGCTAATAGTACCATGAAATTACCATGAAGTTGAACTTCATGGTAATTTTGTGCATTTTTCAAAGTTTCATGTTGCACACACACATGCCGCAACATATGTGCAGAGATCAATTTCAGCGGTGCAACATGGTGTTATTTTGACACCCTTGAACCCTTGAAATTGCATGAGCAATTAGTGAGTACCTACTGGTACTCGCAAATTGCTCATGCAATCTCCAATTCATTCCTATGGGCCTGGAGGCCCATAGGAATGAATGGGACAGCATTCCTTAATTGCGACTAGCAATTTGCGAGTAGCAATTAAGGAATGTTTAGGAATCGCTATTTTTATAGCAATTCCTACATGCATAGGCCTTTGCGATTCCTAAATAGCGATTCCTTGAAAATCGCTATTTAGGAATCGCAAAAGCCTACGTTGATGCTTGTGCCAGTTAGTCTCTAAATAGGCCTTACATATGTGTGGCCATGACACAGGATTGTACCCCTCTGTGATCCATGAGATTAAAAGATGTTCATTTATTGTGCTGACCATCATCATGCATTCACTTGCAGAATCATCAGCTTGTCACAAATGAATTGTGCTAAGGCCCTTGGATACATTTAGAACAAAGTGGATTCTGTAATCTCAGTGAGACACTACTCTTGTGAGTTTAAATAATTTCAGATAGATTGAGCACCATAATGTTGGGCTACTGTTTTGGTTAGACAACAAGGCCCTCTTCCCCTTCTTTTGTTAGGGATATCAGACAACAATGTAAATGTGTTCTGTAGCAAATGTGAAACTTTGTGAAACTGTTTTTCCTTTACACTGAAGTATATGGCGAAATTATTTTCAGACCGTTTTCTTGAAAATCTGTTTCATTTGATTATTTAATTTTAAGCTTATTTTAAACTACATTTATGCACAATTCTCAGTCTTTAAATGCACATTGAATTGCTGTGTGGGGCACAGAAATTTACTTTTCATTAATATATTTGTGAAAATCCATTATTTCAGTTTACTCAATTACATCACTGAACTAACTGTCAGACGTTCCAGTCATGTTCGGCATACACATATTTTAAAAATCTATTAATATGCATGGGCTTTATATATATATATATTTATAAAATGTACTATATGCCAACAGAATGTAATTTTTTTCAGTGATGGACAGATGTAGGGCCCAATTTAATTCTTGGTTGTAAGGATACTCCGTTGCAATTGCGAAAGGGCATCCTAACCACCAAGAACAAGCTCCACCTACTGCATTTATATGTGGGAGGGCCTTTAGTTAATCAAAGCAGAGACTATTCTGTCCCCGCTATGACTAACCCCCTCCGATGGCCCTGGGGACATGGGACTTTGGAAAAGTAATACAAACCCTCCCACCCAATTTGAATTAGCAGACATGCAGTTATTTTTTACAGTATACTACTACCAGGTAAAAGCTGGTGGTAAGGATGAATGAAAACATTTTAATACTCCTCCCTCCATGGAGAAGCCTCCCAAGGCATTACTTTTTTCCCCTACAAAGAAATGCCCCAGACGAGTTGCAAGGATACTGGAAAAAAGTTTGAAGTCTATGTTAAAGAGGGATATTGAGTGGTAGGAGCTGCATTGTTGTTTATTCTTCCCAGGTTTAGGAATAACCCCAATAGCCACTGCCAACATTAAAGGGGAGATCGACCCAGGGACCCTGATTGAGTTAAAGAACCAGGTCAAAATTGAATCTAGGATGTGACAAAATGCTTTGTAGAAAAGAGCTGGGTAACCATAAGATCCCAGCGATTTCAAGGGCTTCTGGCGGGAGATAGCGGATTTACGGGCATATGCATCAACAATCGGTAATACATGTCGGTAATAGCGAAAAATAACAAATCGCTATTAAGGACATGCAAACCGCGATGCATCAAACTATTCGGTAAAAATTACCGAATCGGTAAAAATCGCTATTAAATACCGAAAGTACGACAGCGAGAGTAGCAAATACCGAGTTAGCTAATACCGATTCGGTATTAGTGAATCCGGTATTAGCGACCAGGAAGTAGGACATCCACTCTGCATTCTGTGTTCGGAGTAGCACAGAGGAGGAGGCAGAGCACTGGAGTTGAGGACCCTGACAGAACCAGTAGCAACCAGGACAAGATGGAGAAGGAGGCCCCCCAGCAGGGAAAGGACACACCCCGAAAGCGAAAACGCAAGTTTTCTGATAAGGAGCTGGAAATCCTAATAGAGTGTGTGACCAGCAACAATGACCGACTGTTTGGGAAGTTGTCGCTGAAGGTGCCAGAGGCAGAAAAACGAAAGATGTGGCTGCGCATCAAGGACAATGTAAATGCCTGCGGAGTCACCCACCGCAGCATCGACGACCTAAAAAAACGCTGGTACGACCTGCGTAAGAGGGCCAAGGAGAAGATAGTGCAGAGGGTCAGGGATGCTGCTGGCACAGGAGGGGGCACATCCAATGTGACGCCTAACACAGCCCTGGAGGATCTAGTGGAGTCCACCATAGAACCGGAAGCTGTTGTGGGGGTCACACCTCTGGACACCTCTGGTGCTGCGGAAGGAGGACAAGGTAAGAAGCATGGCAGCGTAACAATGCAGCGCGTACTAAGTCCCTGCCCAATCCCCCATGCCAGACCCAGTGCACATGTAGCGTTGCCCTAAACACATACCCTTGCCACTGTGTTGCACCATGGGAGTTGTAGTCAATACATGAATGGGTGCATGCCAGAGCCCAGAGATGAATACAGCAGCAAAGGGCCAAATGTCAGTCAGAAAAAGTAATTTATTGTGAGATGCCACAGCTATTGTCACATACTATACCATGATAATAACTATGCACTGTTTCACACACAGATGCATCCCCCATCGATTCTGACGACAGTGCCCACCTCGTCATCTCAGAGACGCCAGTGTTGTCAGATGCGGAGTGGTCACAGGGAGCTGAAGCCATGTCCTCCCCTTCACCACCACGGCGGACAACACCTCCACCATCCTCGCGGTCCAAGACACCACCACCATCCTCGCGGTCCAAGACACCACCACCACCACCACCATCCTCGCGGTCCAAGACACCACCACCACCATCCTCGCGGTCCAAGACACCACCACCACCACCACCACCACCAGTGCGGGCCACTCCGCAGAGCCACAGAGCAGATGTTCCCTCCCTGCCCGTGATGGAGTCGGATCACAGTTCAGCGCATCCAAATGTTCCACGCCAGGCTGTCGTCACTCCAACCAGCCAAACTGCAGCACGACAGCGCATCAGGCAGAGGGCTGTGCCCCCGGGTCGGGCTGCTGCAAGACCAGTCGATCTGTCCGAAGGGTACGGAGTTGTGGAGACCCGGATGCTGCGTGTCCAGCGCCTGCAGGGGAGACACATGGGTGCCATGAAACTCTCCATGACCAAACTTTGCAACAAACTAGGCAACATGACTGACGCTGTGCATGAGCACACCACTGCCCTAGCTTCCGGCAACAATGAAATCAAGCTTTGCCTGCAAGATTGACACGTGCCGCGGTCGCAGGCCAACTGAGTGAGCGCCGGCGTCACAGGCAGATCATGCTGGCAGTGAATACAACTAACAAGGCCATTAATAAGCTGTGCAACAGCACGGCTGTGCTGTCCCGCAGGTCCGTGTCCCTGCAAGTGGACCTAGGTCATTATTGTGGGGATGTGGCAAAGGCCCTTGAGAGGGTGACCACTGCAGTGGAGCAACTGCAGCCTGGGTCAGCCAGTGTCAGCAGTCTGGGAGCGGAAGAGGGGAGTGAGGCAGCCTCTAGTGTCAGCAGCGTCTCCCTGTCGGAGTCCAGCGGGAGGAGGCGCAGTGGCCGCAATGCAACTGCCACTGACTCCCATCGTGTAGAAGCCGAGGAGTCACAGGACAAGAGACTGGGGGTACGTGGCAAACGGAAGTGAACATGTGGCAAAGTCACACTGTCCTTGGTGACGTAACCATGGCCAGACTAAGGTGCCGCAAGCATCACCCGTTCTGAGAAGGGACAATTTTAGTTTGAGTTTAACTGCAGCAGCAGCATGTTTGTGTTATGTATTTCTGCACCAGTCAGGTGTCCATGCCCAATAAACCCTTGCAAAACTGATCCTGTTGTCAAGTCACTCTCTTACCTGTCTCAGAAATGATTCCGTGTGATGTATGTCCGCCTCCTTTGCCCTTCAGCTGTGTTGGGCACATGCGCCTGTCGGTGTTGGGGGGGGGTTGCTGTGCACGTAGTTCATCCTCTCCGTCCACCTCTATGGGTATCCCCCTGCGTGTGGCGATGTTGTGCAGGATGGCACACACAGCAATGATCTGGCAGCAGGTCACTGGGTCATACTGCAAGGCACCTCCAGTCTTGTGCAGTATTCGGAAGTGGCTCTTGAGGATGCCAAATGTCCGCTCGACCACATTCCTGGTGCTGATGTGTGCTCTGTTGTAGCGCTGCTCTTGCGGTGTAGCTGGGCTGAGATAGGGAGTGAGGAGATATTCACGTAATGCATATGCGCTGTCACCTGCAGGATGGGGAGAGAATGGTAATCAGCATGAATGAAAATATGCATGTGGGGATGGAGTGGTTGGAGAGTACGATGATGCATCTATATGTACCTAGTAGGTGTCCCTCTCCAAATTCACCGTTGATCAGGCGCTTGTGGAGGCTACAGTGACGGAATATGTAGGCGTCGTGTGTGCTCCCGGGGAATTGGGCTACAAGGTCCGTAATTATGTACTTGGCATTGCACACCACCTGCACATTGATAGAATGATATGACTTCCGGTTGCGGAATATGTATTCGGTGGCTGATGGAGGACAGATGGGGACATGCGTGCAGTCAACTCACCCGATGACATGGGGGAATTGTGCCACCTGGTAGAATTCCCGTTTGGTGCGGGACAGCTGCTGGGGGGTTGTGGGGAAGGTAATGTGGCGATTTATTAATGTCAGCATGGCCTCTAGGAACCGGTGGAAGAATCGTGATAAAGCACTTTGCGACACGCCTCCAGTCTCAGCTATTACCCCCTGGAAGCTTTCAGACCCAAGCAGTTGCAGGCAGCATAGGACCTGCACATGGGCTGGTATGGCGTTGGTCCTACGGGTCTCGTGCTGCAGTAATGGTTCCAGGTCTGATATTAGGCGCATTATCATGGCACGGTTGAGTCTATACTTGTCGTACACCTGTTCCTCGGTCTGCCCCAGCAAAGTGATGCGCACCCTGAAGATCCTGTCCTGTATCATCCTCCTGCGCTGGGCCTGGGCGTTGAACCTCCTCCTCCTAGCAAGCACGTAGAGGGCAGCCATTTTGGTTGACATGTGGGGTTTCCCAGGGCATTCATGAAGGGTTACTGATTGTCAGCACCTGCTGATGGGGTTAGAATTTTATTTTCTGTCCTTCAGTTAACTTTACCTCCTGATTGTGATTCCCCTTATTTTGCTCATGCTAAATAGCGATTTTAGGGATTTTCGGTATTAGCGACTTTTCATGCATACCATTGCGGTTCGTTAATAGCGATTCGGTATTTCCGAAGTCAGCTTTGGGGTTCGGTAATTCCGATTGTCTGTTTAGTGATTCGGTAATTTACCGCGGGGGATTTTAGCGATTCTTTAATTTTTGCCGATTTATTGTTTGATGCATAGCATTTTCTGGTTTTGCGTTCGGTATCGGCCTGTTTTACCGAATCGGTGTTTTACCAGGAGGTATTTTCGTTGATGCATCTGCCAGATAGTCTCTTCAATTTGGATTGGGCAGTCTAAGGAGGCTGCTTGCTTTGGGGAGGGACTAGTCATGTTTGTTCCATAAAGATATTAGGTGGGGTCTTCCAGATCGAGAGTTTGCCCCAGTTAGAGTTCTTTATAGAAATCCTGAAAGGAGGACAATATGAGGTTGTCTTCCACTATCTCAGTGCCATTTGAGGCACGAAGACAGTGTACTCCTGGTGCTTGCCTTTGCAATTGAAATCTGTTAGCTGAAAGCCAACCGCATTTGTCTCCCTCCACCTAGAAGGTGTGTCGGAGGCACAGCGCTGCATATTCAGCCTTATCGAGATCGAGACCTGCTAATTGGGAATGGGCTGCCTCTAATGGGCACTGTTGCCGCCGACAACACAGAAACATACCCTCTCTGGGCGCCTGTGCATTGGTGAATGTGCACTAGTTCTCTTACTTTTTGGGATGGGGGATCTCTCTTTTCAACGCAGAGCTTATCATCTGCAGCAGAAACGGCTATCAATTCCCCCTAATAAGGGCTTTTAGGACCTCCCAAAGTGGGGGGATGGAGGTGTCCGGTTGTCACTGAATTCTAAGAAGTTAACTATGGCCTGATTTATCCGAGTCCCTACCTCAGGCAGGAAGGTTTCCCGCATCCTTTACGTTTGGGTGGAATGAGTTACTGGGGGGAGTGCAATGGCAAGGAATAGTACTGAGTGATCTGGTAGGATGCATGGGTCTATCTCCAACACTGTTGTTAAAGTGTATAAGGTTTTCGTCCTTAGAAAATAGTCAAAACTGGTGTATGTTTTATGAGTGTGGGAGTGTGTGGGGGTGGTGCTCTTGCCAAAGATCCCTTAGCCCCATCTCTTGAAGCCACGGTATACCTCCCCTTGTCAAGGCCCCACTGTGATCATTCCTATGTGCTGACCTGTCCATCTCGCTGTTAAATACTAGATTTAGGTCCCCTCCCAAGAATATCAACCTTTCTGATGTGGACAACACTTCCATTAACACCCTGCATAAGTAGCTTTCCTGGGGTTCATTTGATGCATGTTTGGATCCTAATATAAAAGTGTAGTCCCCAGTAGTTAGTGTCCGTGCAAGGAGTCTACCCTTTATTTCTGCAACTTTGGCCCCCACTTTGCCGCAAAACGAGCAGGACACTAGGATGTCTACTTCCGCTGTTTTAGAAGGAGCAGAGTAAAAGAATTGCTGGGGGAAGACTCAAGCCTGTGCCAGTCCTTGGTTAGAAGTTGCATCTCCTGGAGGAGGCAGATATCTGTCCCAGATTGGGTGAGGTAGGAAAGAATGGCCCGGTGTTTGACAGGGCCATTGAGGCCCTTCACATTTAAGGTGAGGATTTTAGTGTGGGTCATATGGGCACTGTATAGGTACTGAAACCTAGGCCCCAGATTGTTCTCCCCTTGTGTCCTTTTCTACCATCACTGAGTCCCGGTGTAAATGTGGCAGGGTAGTGATGTGTCATCTTGTATGATCAGTACATTTCCCCCAAAACAACATGAAAAAACAGAAATATAAAAAATATTATTTTGAGGTTCCACATTTCCAGGAAGAACTTACTCTATATTCGGGAGACAATGAGGAAGGGTTCAAGGTGTGCCCAAAAGCTCCTGATTTCCGGTCCCCATCCCCCGCCTGCCACCCTAACAGTAAAAGCAATCATTGGAGACCCAGCGGTATCACATAGCTTCTGCCCTGTCCGACTCTCCAGATAGTGACTCCAGGACTGCCTTACATTTCGTTGCTGTGGTCTCTGGGTCAGGTTTCAGTCCGCCAGCTGGTATTTTACGTTGTGGGCATCTGCAAGTATTTTGGTCATGTGGGCTGTATTGCTGGTCCCTAGCAGCAGGGCCTTCTGTGCCAACTATCCGACAAGCCTCCGGTAGTGATCATAGTTGATGCAGCTTGCTATCCAGGCAAAAGATGATGCACAATGGGTGGTCCCAAGAATGGGAGCAGCCCATGGTGCGCAGGTGAGAGGTCACTAGGCAGGAGTCACAACGTTTTTACAAAGTTATGGCTGCCAAGGCCTGGTATAACATAGATGTATGCCCCTTGAAATGGACCAGTTGTTTATCTTGAGCTCTGTATAGGATGCTCTCTTTTAATTAAAAGTCATGAATGCAGACAAGAATATCAGCTGGAGGAGAAGACTCTGCTCTCGGCAAGCACACTTGATGTACTCTGTTGAATTTAATCTCCTTGTCTGGTGAGGCCTCTAGAATACGGAGGCAGAGCTCTCTGACAAATAGGCCTAATTCAGTATCTTCTGCATTTGTCGGCACCTACTTGATATGAATATTGTTTCATCGCGACCTGTTTTCCAGGTCATCAACATGGTCTTGCAAGTTTATCTATCTTGCTCCCTGAGGCGGTTGACTTCTTGTAGTTGTTCTACTTCCTTGTTGTGGCTAGTTTCATGGTCTTGGTCCTCGATGGTTGAGACCCGTTCTCCAACCACCTCTCAGTCACAACGCACCTCTTTAAGGTCATTTGATACATTGTATTTGACTGCTTGCAGGTCTTCCCGCAAAGATGCGAATAGGGCATAGAGATAAGAGTGAGTTACCGTCTTTCTGGGTCATCACTGTCGCGTAAATGGTCCAGCCCCAACGCCAATGGGTGCTCCCTGGATGGATCACAAGGCGCTTTAGTCAACATGTCTTTCAGGTTTCGGTCTTTCTTCGTCCAGGCTGAGGCCATCCTGATGCCATCCTGATGCCACACTGATCAGCCCTACCCTACATCCAGCATGGATAGACGATCTGGCAAGCAGCGCCTTTCGGGTGGAAGTAAAGCCTGTAGCAGCAGTGGAGTCAGGACTGAGCTGGTTGTATCAGGCTTGGGGCCGCTGCCACCATGTTGCTAGCTCTAGTGAGGCCCCAGCCTGGATGTTTGGCTGGTCGATGCTGTCTAAAGGGGCCCCTGCCATTTGCGTCCCTATTGGAGCCACCCCGGGTTCTCTCCGCTGGGCATATAAGGCGTATAGGTGGCTAGGCCCGGAACAGGGACGGAGAGATGAAAAAGCACGCCGTACTACTCCACCATCTTGGCCACACCCTCAAAGTCTAAGTTTAGACCTGAAGTCTAAGTTTTGACTTCAGGTCTAAATTTACACTTAAGGTCTAAAGTTAGGCTTTAGGTCTAAACGTAGACTTCAGGTCTAAAGTAAGATTTTAAGTCTAAACTTGTAGATCCCAACTTAAACTTTGGGTCTAAAGATAGACTTTAGCTCTAAGCTTAGACTTCAGGTCTAAAATTAGACTTCAGGTCTAAGTTTACCTTTGCAAATTGGGCCCATAGATTATAAACAAGAGTATGACATATACAAGGTTATAGTGGTGGCCCCAAGTAGACTTCTGTCTTCTTTTCTTAGGGATCGCTCGCAGAGGGCAAAGCTACAGCAGTTCTATTCAGAGGTCTTCTCCATGCCTTGTGGAATGCCACAGGGCTCATCATTAAATTCCACACTCTTTAACCTCTATGTATCACCACTTGCTGCCATAATTCAGGCAAATGGGATGCAGGTACTATCATACGCTGACAATACACAGATTATTGTATCAGTTCCCAAGAACTCGACTACCACTGCAGAAAACTTCGTGCAATGTACGTTGGCAGTTGCAGACTGGATGGGACAAATCTTAGTGAAACTAAGTAGTGAAAAAATTGAGGTGTTGCTCTTTGGCCCAGGCCCATTGCGCTGGAATAGAAGTTGGTGGCCAGACAACTTAGGCACTTGTCCCATCTCAGTGAAGTAGGCCAAAAATCGTGCGTCCTCATTTATGAGGCCCTACCGGCACTATTGCGCTGCTGAAATGTCACTTTTTTGAAGTACTGGTGGCACAATGTGTCATTGGCATATTTAAAAGGCCATGTAAAGCCATATTACATTTCTTTTCATGGCCTTATAAATATGTGCCCCATTCACGCTGAAAACTGTGTGAAAGGGGCGTTCTATAGGTGTTGCTGGGGGCTTTCCCAGCAACATCTACGGCTTTTTGACACTGCCTCAGATTTACGAGAAATCGTAAGTCCGAGGCAGTGCCAAAAACGTACGCCTAACCAGGGGAGGCGTAAGGGAGGCACAACGAAGAGAAATATCTTAATTTCTCCTCATTTTAAATCTTTCTATGTGTGCTGCATTCTACAGCACACATAGAAAGAAGCAAAAGCCTCTTGTGATTGTTTTTGTTCAGGAAGGTTTCCTTTCCCACACAAAAATAATCATCCCTTCAATGCAGGCACCCTTGCACCTTGGCACAAAGGTGCCGCGTTAGCGCACAGCAGCTCATTGTGTACAGGGGAAAAGGACAGGAATGCACCGTATTTAATAGCTACGGAGCATTCCTGCCCTTTTCTTTTACCATAGGGCCACGCAGCAGCAAAGCCTGCTGCCCAGCCCAGCCCTACGGCAAAAAAAACCATATATAAGACCCTTGGAGTCTTCTTAGACACTGAACTTACTCTCAATACCCATGGCCAGCCGCTCTGTGGTAACCTGCGTCTCGCTCAAAAGGATGCTTAGGGAAATATTTCCGAGTATCCCTCAGCTAGGATGTAAACAGGTTGCACTAGCCCTGGTTATGTCCAGACTGGACTATTGTAATTTTCTCTATTTGGATTCCAACACAAGCACTGAGCACAAACTTCAAGTAGTACAGAATGAGCTGGCCAGAACAATCCTTGACAATCCCAGGCACTGTGTGATTATGTTTAAACCACTCTGTATAGTGGATATGGTGATTTTTCTCCATAGTCCATCAAGGATTAAAGATATTCTTCACTGGCACTTTCCAGGTAGAAACCTGCGATCAGCACATCGAAACCTGCTTACTGTGACTAGGACCCAAAAGAAGTAATTGGGTGACAGAGCTTTTTCAATTGGTGCAAGTAGACTCTGGAACTGTCTTCCCCAAAGCCCGAGGGATGTCCTACAGCTGTTGCCCTCAGGAAAGCTCTTAAGACCTGGCTTTATGCTCTTTAGACAGTTCTTCTCTGGTGCATTTACAGTCAGGCCGTAGCTTCTGGATGGTCGGCTACAGCACCTTGATGCCTTTCGGTAACTGTTGCGCTTTAAAAATCAAATTTAAAATCAATTAAATCAGTATAGCCCTATATATTTAACTGCATTAATCAAAAGTGTTTTTGGTAAAAATCTGGTGGCCTTCCATGTTGCAAGTTAGCACATACACAGGCGCGCACACACGCACGCACAAACACACACACACACACACAGACGCTCACCCCCCCCACATGGTCGCTCACACACACACCCATACAGCCGCTCACAGACACACCCATGCGGCTGCCCTCTCACACACACTACCCATATGGCTGCTCTCTCACACACCCATACGGTCGCTCTCTCACACACACAAACCCATATGGCCGCTCTCACACACACCCATATGGCCACTCTCTCTCACACACTCACAAACACACACACCCCACACGAGGTGAGGTGTCTGGAAGGAAAATTCCAGACACCAGGAAAATTGAAAAAATAGAATCAAAGTCAAGGCAAAAGCAAAATGCAATTGCCACCTTGCAGTGTCTATTCTAATGATTAATAAAATGGGGTTTCAGGGAAGTAGTGGAAATTACATACAATGTACAACCGTTTTCTCGCCTCCCTGTTTACAAGTACAAGCGGTTGTGCCATTAATTTTAGTGACTACCTTCTAGTGTGAGACAATACAGTAAGTATGCCTAATTTGAATCGTTTGTAGAAGGATCGTTTTTATTCTGGAAAAAGCTGGTCCATATATTGCTCGTATAAACAGTGGGGCATAATTTCACCGAATTGCAACACTAATTTGCCTCTCTTCTCATTAATCAGCTGCACATTTAAAGTCGACATTAACCCTGGGTTTTTCTAAAGTTCTTGACAGCCAATAGCGTTCAAGGTGCTCACAACCTATTTATACCAAGGTAATTTATGGGACCTATTTGTTTTGGGTAGTTCACATGCCCACCTCAAATTATTAGAAAGCTCTGGCTTAGTCCACATACGGATCCAATACAAAATTTGTTTGAGTGACAAGATTAATTCAATAGTTGCCATGCCTAGGTCCATCCTAAGAGCTGCAATCAAGATACCAGGACCAGGACCAAGACATAATTAGCATCTTAGAAAGTGGTTCTCACATTTCATCAGTCCTGTGACCTTTTTGGGGCCTCACAGCTCTGCCCCATAAGACTCTGCAGCTTCTGCCTTCATATGACATGCTTCTAAGGTGGGGCAATTAATCTGTGGCCAGATTTGCATGTAAAACTAAGTACAGAGTTAGCGTGTTGATTTAACATAGTCTCACTATTCACCAGCTGTTTGGATCAGAACAAGTTTTCATTACATCCAATGACCAAATAGTCATAGTAGCCCACACACTGAAAATATTAATTGGATTTTATCTGCAGTTTAAGACCATAAACCTAGCCTTCTCTGTGTTAATCATGAATTGCTTCATTTTGCAATAATTCACAAATCCTCTCAATAATGCATACATTGACAGTTCAGTGCAGGCCAGAAGTACTGCACCAACAGCGGCAGAAGAAGGGGACTCTTTAGCCCCTCGCAGGTTGTCGCATCCAGATTCAAGGCCAGTAGAAATGTGTTGAGGTCATTGATAAAAATGTTAAATAGGGCTGGTGCCAATACACAGCCCTGTCTAACGCCAACTTTAAAGCCAAAGCTCACTGTGATTTCTCCAGCAGAGCTATATCTAACTGTACATGAGTTTCCATGCTGAAGAAGCTTTATGGCAACCACAAGCTTCTCTCGAAGGCCGAAATCTAGTAATTGTGTCAAAGCAGTGGTCTACCTGCTGGTCTCTACGGCGTCGGACACTTCACCTTGTCCCACACTATATTGTAGATTGTAGTTAGAATGGGAACCCAGCCTGGCAGTTTGGCACGGCAAATATCAGTTGATACTCCATCTGGGCCGGGTGCCTTCTGCTGTTTTGACTGAGGCTAGCTACCCATACCTCCTCCTCAGAAAACTCTTTGCAATACTCCTTGTTGGTTACATTGATGGCCGTTTGCTTTGTCATATACGATCCTTGGACTGTTTGTGCTGGTAGTTATATTGATGACTTGGGTGAAGATAGAAGTCTGAAAACAGTTTCAAACATACAACCTTGAGAAGTGTTTAACCCAAACACCAGGTGTAATGCAGGATATTTGAGTTTTTGCAGAGCCTTCACAACCCCATCAAACCAGTTCCCAAGTTTCTTATATTTTGTTTCTTTAAGACTGTTTACTTCTTTTGGTTTGCTAGAGAGATGACTAAAAGCCTTGAGACCACTAGAGGCTCCATAAGGGAGCCTTAGAATTGCAAGTAGAGGATTGTGGTCACTTTCAATTCTTTCCATCATATTCAAATCAATTACCATTTTCCAGGACTCCAAGTTAATAAATATGTAGTCAATGAGGCTCTTGCTGGGCCCCAATTAATAGGTCGGTTGGGCTAGAGAATCTGAGGCAGCACATGCATCAAGTGATCATAATTAATCATTGCTTAACATAAACAAATTTAGGATGGCTCCGCGTTTCAATTTCCCAATAGATTGAAAAATGTGATATGGTAGGGCACAAGCTGTCTCTTCCGTATGCATCTAGGAGTCTGCCCATGACACATCAATCTTTGTGTTACAGTCCCCATACACTGGTATAATATATAGAATGCCGCTCGCAGTCGTTCTCTGCCCAGGACCTTGTGGGAACTTGTGTGGACATTGCCCTGATTTGGTCAGCAGCGTGAGGAACTCTGAGCCCGTGTGCTCCAGTCCAGGATTTCGCCGTGTGCCGAGGGAGAGGGACGCTCTAACACCTAGCGGGAGCGGGACTGCGAGGCCCAGAGGTGCTAGCGCCTGATCATCGCGCGCACCTGGTGCCTCTTCCCGCCCCCCCCTCCCTGAAGGATTCTTAACACGACTCGCGGCCCCCGCTCCGCGGGGGCCGCTCGCAGTCGTTCTCTGCCCAGGACCTTGTGGGAACTTGTGTGGACATTGCCCTGATTTGGTCAGCAGCGTGAGGAACTCTGAGCCCGTGTGCTCCAGTCCAGGATTTCGGCGTGTGCCGAGGGAGAGGGGACGCTCTAACACCTAGCGGGAGCGGGACTGCGAAGCCCAGAGGTGCTAGCGCCTGATCATCGCGCGCACCTGGTGCCTCTTCCCGCCCCTCCCTCCTCCTCCTATTTAGCCCCGCTTACTGACGCGAACGCGGGACGCGCGCGGACGGAAGCACGGGCGAAGACCGGGCAAAGAGCGGGCCGTTGGAGGCCGTTCGAGTACGGAAGAGGCCGAGCCGGGCCACCCCCCCAATTCGTGACTGTCCCGATCTGCCTCTCTTCCTCACTTTATCAATCGGCCCTTTATTGCACCCCTAAGATACATCATAAACTATGAGTAAAATGGAGACTAGGAGCAAAGCCAATCTGGCTGCCACTGGACCAACGACGCCAGCAGCTGCCCAAGGTAAAATCGACAATTACTTTTTAAAGGCGGGATCCCTGTTGATTGATGACATTACTGTTTTGGAAAGACGTATTTCCCAAGAAATCGAGTGGGTTAGGAGATCGTCCATGGGTATTCTGGCGATGGCAAAAACTCCTGAGCAAAGGTTGAATTTAGAGAGCTCGCAGCTTGGAGCTTGTGGAGGGGACGAGCCAGCTATTAGCATAGATCTTTTAGAGGGAACCCTAAGCGACCTTGAAGATATGAGCTTACTCTCACTCCCATTGACACAAACCAATCAACTACCAATCACTATAAATACGGGAGAAGATATCGAACTAACTGTACAAAGCCCTAATCCATCGAGGGAAGAATCGCCATCTGCAACAAACACCCCAGATATAAAAGAGTTGCCAAATACAGCTAGGGGCACTAGGGAGGGTGCAATACAAAAAAGGAAAATGGGGAAACAGAGCCATAGGGAAAGGAAGGCGAAAAAATCCAAGCTAGTAGTAATACATAATAAATCTAGCATTGATAATAACATACATGATAATCCTTTACCAGACATAACGAAGGGCCCTTTCCTGGAATTAGTTAGTAATACTACCACTCAACCACCACCTCCGATAATTGAACATAACACCGAGACAACTGAAGAGGACATCACAGTAGCAGACATAGGAAACCTGCTTAAGTTAATCCTAAGTCCCCTAGATGCCCGTCTGATTAAAATAGAAGCGAGACTCATTAAAATTGAGAAAACTGCCTTACAGCTTATGGATAGCTGGAAAACTGGGGGTCCTGGTCCTACAGCCTTAAACACAGACCCAAAACACAAAAATAATCCTGAGCCTCACATACATGCTAAAAACAACGAGGCCGTTACATCATTAATTGCTACCAAAAACTCAAAATCAGCCAGTGACCAATCACTCAATTTAAAGGCCAAACCATTCCAACCAGCTACCCCAGTGGGGGTCTCCCATAAGAAATCTTCTAGCGCACAGCAAATATTGCCAGCCATTGATACCACGCATTCTCAGTCACAACATGCAAGTGCACCGATACTCTCATCAACCACTAATCAAAAATCCCTTAATTCCAATAACACACCGACAAAACTACAAAAAACAGTAACTGTAAATCTCCCACCAGAGGTAGCTGCATACACTGTTATTTTAGCTGGGGCACCCGAGCTAAAACCAGGTGCAAGAGAGACAGGGGCCTCATTAAAAAATAAAGTAATTAACTGGTTATCCACATACAGACCACTACCTAGAGGCATGACCAGCGATATTCGCATGGTAAGAAGAGTTTCGTGGGTAGGAAAGACACCGAAAACAATTAGTGGCGACTGCATACTGGTTAGTTTTAAAGAACCGGGAACAGTCTCCTATATCTGTGGTTCCTTCCCAGAGGATGAAGGAAATAATATCCACCCACTCCCTCTCTCGTTCTTCTATCCATTAAATACTCACATACCCAATGATCAGAGATGGGGACACCACCACGAATTATTAGGAAACTGGGGGGGAAACCAGGGAGGGAGGAGAATTCCCTACAATCAAATGAGAATACCATCTACTCACTTGCCAATTTATGATGACCCTCAAGGCTGGGAGACTGTAAAGAGAAGAAGAATGGGAAGGGGTCCAATTGAAAGAGAAGTACCTTGGCCCCCTAGATACTACCAGCCACCGTTTCTACCGACTTTCAATCGTTACGATTGTCTTGAAATGGTGGACTGACAGTTGGCCTCCGAAGATAGGGCCCCCATGCAAACTCTAGGGTACGACACATTTAATCTTACTGATGAGGGTGGCCAAAATCCCCCCAACTCCATTCATGGGGAGGAGCACTTTGCTATCAGTAATTCGGGCATTCCTCAATCTTCCAACCTAGAGGGTACACGCAGGGGGCTAGGGCCAATACATAGGATATCCCAATTAGTCAACACAAATCAACTGGCTAACCAAACCCCGAAGGGAAATAAGCTCTATGTCCCTCGTATATTAAAACTGCTCTCATGGAATCTGGCAGGATTAGCTAACAAAATAGATTCGGATTCGTGGGCGGAATTAATCAACTCCAAAAGTGCCTGCCTCTTTCAAGAGACCTGGGCAAGGGAGGAGCCCAGTTATAGGGGCTTTGAGATATTCTCGATACAAGCTACATGGGGAGGGAGAGGCTGACCATCTGGAGGTTTGGCAATCTGGGTGGCCTCGGACCTAGGCTGTACAGCTTCACGATACACCGTGGATTCTGAAGACATACTGGCTGTTCTTCTTGAATGGCCACGATTACACAAATTACTTGTAATAAATGTCTACCCCAGGCCAGTTTCCCCAGCTGCCACCTCCAAAACCATTGAGGCACTGTCCTGTCTCTTAGAAACCATTCCAGAAGGCATATTATATCTAATAGGGGGAGACTTTAATTCGCATTTTGAGCCGTTACCTGGTCTACTTGATGGACCCTCCCTAGAAGAGGATTCAAGTTGGCAGGTTCCTCCAACAGAGGCCCCCCCCTCCTAGAGCATGGACACCACTAGCCGTACAGATAAACACACTTACTCTCACTTATGGGTTGAGAGCCTGTAACGGTCGCATTGGGTCCGACATCCCGAGCAAATGTACGTACAACAAAATCGGTAGGGAATCTAGATTAGATTACTTTCTGGTACAGTTGCATGCCTGGAAAAGGGTGATGGATTTTAGAGTAACACCTAGAAAGGACAGTGACCACAATGCCTTAGAATTAGATTATGTCATCCCCAGTATGGAGGAGAGGGTCTTAAATGAACATAAGCCCAGAGAAGGCAACCTCCTAGATAACAACAGGAGGAGGATAAGATGGGAAAATCTTGCTTCTAGCGAAGATAAGCTAGCTACCCTCTACACTGGGATTATTCCAATCCTAGAGGAGGCGTTTGACCTATGGAACTCAGATTCCACTAAGGGAATTAGCGAGGACCTCGCACAGGTACATCAACAACTAATTAAAAAGCTTGAGGCTGACCTTTTCTGCATCAGACCTTCTAGAACTCAGGGATTGCATAAAGGCACTTGGTTTAATACCTCATGCCGAGATGCAAAACGTGACCTCCTAACTATTATAAAAGCAGGAGGCCCGAGGGAAGTGATCCGTACCAGAAGGAGGGCTTATAAAACACTTATAGCCAATGCCAAGATAGAGTGGGATGTGCAGCACTGGGAGAATCTCTCGGAGTCCTTAGAAAATAAGGACTCATGTAAATTCTGGAGAATAATCAACCACGGCTGTGGAGATCTGCCCCCGGCAATTGAACCAAACATTGCTGCTAGTGTCTGGCAAAAACACTTCCAGTTGTTATACTCGTTAGAGGAAGGGCGTACAGAACCATTGCTACCCATCATTTTTGATAAACATTCTCCAGATCCCTTTACTGTAAAGGAGATCAGGATGGCGATAGCAGGGCTGTCCTCGGGAAAGGCACCAGGCCTGGATGGAGTCCCGGGTGACTTATACAAGCAGGAACCAGGGATCTGGGCACCCTACCTCCTAGTGCTCTTTAATGCAGTGCTGGGGGGAATGAAAATACCAGATACTTGTCTGGGGGCAGAGTTGGTTCCGATTTTTAAAAAGGGGTCGCCCCTGCTCCCAGCCAACTATCGCCCAATCAGCCTCATTGATGTCTCCCAGAAGCTATTAGGCAGATTAATACTTAACAGGCTGCAATGTTGGATAGAGGAGGCCGATATTTTAAGCCCTCTACAGGCGGGATTTAGAAAAGGAGTCTCCACAGTCGACCAATTACTCAGACTGAATATTATCTATTGGAAGACGGTACTTATCGAAGGCGGGACACTGTATGCTGTCTTTGTAGACCTCCGTGCCGCCTTCGATTTAGTCCCGCGGGCCAAACTGTGGGAGGTGCTGGCTGAGTTGGGTGTCCCAGGAGATATTCTCCATATCCTAATCAGACTGCACACCGACAACTATGCCCGAGTTAGATATGGAAAGGGGGGCAGGCTGACGGATAGGTTCCCCGTTCGCAGAGGGGTAAGGCAGGGCTGCGTATTGGCGCCGACCCTGTTCTGCCTATTTGTGAACGGGGTGATAGAGTACTTGAACAGGATCCCCAATATTGATGCGCCACAGTTGAACAGCAGCAGGGTGCCAGCGATCATGTTCGCGGACGACACCCTGCTGCTGTCAAAAACGCCAATGGGGCTTCAGAGGGTCCTGAATGGGTTTTTGGGGTTTTGTAACGAAAGGGGCCTGGAAATAAACCCCTCAAAAACAAAATTTATGATTCTCAACCCCAAACCGAAAAACTGTCCAAATCCCCGCCTGGGAACTACAATCCTGGAAAGGGTTCATGTAATAGAATACCTCGGTATAACCCTGAACCAGAACCTGACATGACTTCCACACAAAACAAAAGCAACCACTAAATTAGTCCAGCGGGCAGGCGCCATTGCAAGAATCGCTAAAAAATCTCCTCTTCGTCCATTGGTCCCTGCCATCCATATTTACAAAGCTCAAACCCGGGGGGGTATCACTTACGGGGGTGAGCTTTGGGGACATATCCCGTTACATACCATACAGGTGGCAGAAAATAATTTTATAAGACAATTAGCTGCACTTCCCCTGAACACTCCGCTTCTCCCCCTAAGATTGGATTTGGCATTACGACCAATCACCGAGGAATTGGGCCTTAAACCCCTGACCTACTGGAGGCGCGTGTGGAGTAGTCAGGACCTGGAAAACTACAGAAACGAACTGCAGGAATTTCTTAGATCAACCTACGCCATCAAAATCCCTTGGATAAAGTACATCAGGGATATGTGTACGACCCTCGGAGTTCCAGAGCTATGGTCTGAGCCGGAGATTGTGTCTGCAAGGCTTTCCAGAAAAGCACTTTCTAACTTATTCTATAGCGTTATGCTCCAGAAATCTTTGAACTCCACCCGGGAAGGATCCCTAACCGACACATTCATCAAGGTTAAAGACTCATATAGCCATGAACATGTACTAGATCGCATGACACCTGTGTTTGTACGGAAGATCTATATGCAATGGAGGTATGGATCTCTCCCCTTGAGGTCCTTCACTAAATCCTGGGCCGGCTACCTGGACTCAGGGGTGTGTCCAGCCTTCAATTACAAATTGGAAAGTGATCTCCATGTGGTCCTGTTCTGTAGAGCTTATAGCAAAATGAGGAGTTACTGGTTGGTCCCCCACTTAAAGAACTTGGGCTTCCGAACATACGCTCCGGCCTATAGAGTACTCAAGACAGACCTATCGGCACCGACAGTGTTCGTAATGGCAAAATTCTTGACGGCAATGTGGCGGCTTCGCACAAAAATAATCAAGGCCTCTATAGTTGTGTGAACTTCTTTCTATAATTGTCTTGCACATCAGTCCTGATATCGTATTGCCCTCTTTTTAAGCAAAGTGTTATTTATAAGCAGACTCCAATCATGAGTGCTGGGAATTGTTTTTTTAAAAAATGTATTGCGCATTTTAATGTTTTAATTGTCCAATGATGGAAATTAATTTGCACATCTTTTATGATCTATATGATCGAAATAAAGAATATTTGATTTGATTTGATATAGAATCAGTTTAGATTTCAACATGTGCATTCATGCAAGGGATTCCTGATTAATAATGTCAGTGTATTTCTCTAGCTCTTGTAAGTTGGCCACAACATCAACAGAATTTCCAGGTGGTATGTAAATATTCATTATATTCATGCACTACAATTCATGAATAATTTGAAACCATTGAATAATATTTTTTATCTTACAAGATTTTGTTTTACTTTTCCAAGCCCTAGAGAAGCTCAAATAGACAAATCCCCTTTCAGTCTACCATGGTATTCTTTTATTGCTTTGATGGAATGGCAAAAGTAGCTGACCAATTTGATCTCGTCCAGTGCCCAAGTCTCTTCAAAGTAGGAAATGTCATCATATTTAATGAAAGTTTGCAGAGTTAGGAGTTGCATGTTTTCTTATCTGCGTGCGAGGAGGCGTTTGTTGCAGTCTCCAATTCTTGATCTGGCTGTTCCTGTCTGCTGTTTCCTGACTTAGGGGGGTGATTACAATGTTGGAAGGCCCGCCATCACCAGCTGTGTGGTGGGGTCCCTCCGCCATTGGACAGCAATTATACCCCCGCCAAATTAGGAAGGCGGGGGAATCGGACCGTGGCGGGCACAAAGACCGCATGCCACAGGCAATCGTTCAAATTGCCTCGCGGAGTGGTCAGCATCTGTAAAATGGTGGTGGTTCCTAGCAGGCACCGTCTGCTAAATTACAATGCTAGTCGCAGCCAGCCTTCCTGTGTCGGGTAAACTGCCATTGAAGGCTGGGGGGGATTGGTTTCGGGGGCCCATTGCTGGCCCCCCTTGTGTTGGCGGGAGGTGGTGGTGCACTGGGGGGTACCTATGGTACCCCACTACATTTCCCTGCACTAAGTGGCAGGCACCCTGTAGTGCCTGCTACTTAGTGCAGGGAAATGCACTACATGCATTTTTCACATCGCAACGGGTGGTGCAGCCAGCAGCACCCGCTGCAATGGTAAAGATGCAAGATGCGACTGCCGCGGTATGTGCGGGAGAGCCACCATACAGGCAGGCGGTCCCAAACACCACCACAATGGCAGGTGGACTCATGTCTGCCCGCCATCATAATGACCCCCTTAGTCTTTGGCTCTTCAAACCTTCTTCAGGGGCCTCACTCCTCTGATGGCCAGAGAGTAGTTTTCTGATTTCCTATTGTATTAGTATAGACAGAAAACTGAATTTGCATAACCATTTGCAAAAGTATTTTGTCTCTGAACCTTTTGTCTCTGCCTTTCCACTCCTTTATGCACAATTTTTTGAGATGTGATCTAATGATATTTTTCTATACTTGTTTCTCATGATGGTCTATGATTCATACTGTATTTAGTATTGATGAGCATTTTTCACATTATTTAGATAAAGCATTTTAAATATACAAATTAGTTTGTCTTTTTTTAGAAACGTTTATTCTTGATTTATAAGTACAATAAAATCAGATATTAGTTTGCCAAACCCTATCAACATAAATAAAGATTGCATCGCCACAAATTATATGCAGAGAAGACGAGAGAAAATTGGATTTTGGCATGTTTGGTGTTTCACTTGCCCAGCGTGAAGGGAATTGTGGGGTAATGATATTGGGCCTTGTCTGTGAAAATGTATCAGCCCCTAATCGCTGGATCAAAGTCAATGTGGTGTCAATGTGGTTACAGCTTTGGGCTATTCCTGTTCAGGGTAAAAGCCTGAGCCACACATGTGGGATACGGTTTTTAGTAGAAGTGAAGGTACATGGGATGGTCAGACATTTCCTATTTGCCGACAAGTCTGGAGTTTTTTGTTATAGAGAACTGAGGAAATTGTGATGTTTATTATCTATCTTGTGTAAATGGGAAAGCATTCTGGATATTAACACGTGATGAGATTCATGCAAGCCATTTAATAGTGGATGCTGCTGGATCTCTAGTTTTTAGAAATGTCCAGGGTTCGTAGGGATCACTTAC